>NC_083603.1:23587395-24837395 GCF_029168945.1 Cannabis sativa
GTTCAAGGAGTCATCAGCTGCCCAACTCCCTCAATTGATGCTCCGGGAAAACAAAGGCCCTCATCTCGTGGGAAGAGTCTCTGTGAAGGGGAGTTCTCAGACTGCTGGCCATGCGAAGGGCATCCGTGAACTAAAGTCTCACTCCATTCCAAGAGCTGAAGCCATTTGTTCCCGCGAGCCGTATGGATTCTCTATAGTAAGGTCAAGGCATTCTGAGACACAACAAATCGGGCTATGCCTTTAGCCCGATGAAGCCTCACCCATACGTGTCAGACTACGGACCTAGGGACCAGGCTCTCCTCAGGTACAAGGTCAAAGGTTGTTTCCCACAACACGCCATTGTACAAACATGCGTGTCCTAGTGTACCTGACGAAACAAACCAACGGCTAGGGTTAGAGGAAATTCAAAAAGGAGAAACCCTGAAGTGACACGCATCCGAAGCTCGAGTTGTACAATCTGATGCACTTAAATGCCACATGAGAAATATGCCACCTACCAATTTGATGGTGGGATTTTTCCCCAACGATGACCCATCCAAGGCAGCCCATGCAAACAAGCTGGCGTATAAATACCCCATAAAAAGCACAAGGGAGGGATGACCTTCTCTTTCACATGGAAGATCCATTCTTCATCATCCCATGACAAACACATGTCTGTAACCCTACTATTAACTCCAGAATATTCCTACTAAGCATCCTCTTCTTCAAAAGGAACATGGTGAAAAGGAGTTTTAGTCCATTGTATCTTTATTTGTATAAACAATTACCGACGAAAGAGCCTAATAAAATGGATTCGTGAACTAAGGATAGTTAATGCTTGAACCACGTAAAAATCTCTTATTTGTTATTTCACTATTTACTCTATTATTATTTTCTTAAGTTCAAAAAATATTTAGTTGCTGAAAAACTCGATAAACAGTTAATGATTACTAAACAAAATACAATCGCACGCCAAGCGTGATTTATTTTCTAGTTTTTATAATATAATTGCAAATAAATTTTAAATTTCAACGAGCAAGAAACCAAAACTAATAAAACACACTCCTTGAATGCTTTAGCTTCATTTTTTTTAATCAACTAAAATAGGGGAAGTTAAAGACTATTTTGATAGTAGTATATATCTACTAAGATATTTTATGGACAAATTTTGGTTACTATTATTTCAAGGAACAAGATCCACGAAAAGAGGGGAAGAAAATAAATCGAATTTAAAAAAGAGCCAATATTATGTTTTTATTTATGTGGGGAGGGAGGGCCCACTTATTTTGTGGTGATACAGACCCCTCCATGTGGTCTGTTGGGTGAAGAAGAAGAAGAATGTGTTCTCCCATACCTTATTTTAGTCTTACACACTGTACTTTGAACACAAGTTATAACTATAGGCTTTCTCTATCCAAATTTACTTTGTGTTACTTCTCTATTCTATTCAATGTGTTTGAAATCACACTAGTAGTGTCCATCTCAACTCTCTAGTCTCTACAGCTATAAATGATATATAATCTGAATAAACTTTGACCCTATTACAGATGACATCCAATGGGAAGTTACTTTCAAAAGAAAAAAATGCACACTATTTTTTTTTTTTTTTTTGACAAAGTGATTTAAATCACTCATAAATTTACGACGCCCATGTCCGCCACCGGCGCTGGAATCTCCTCGAACCAGGATAGCTCATCGTCTAACCGCAGAGCATGCTTTGCCAACCATGAGCCGCTAAAATCTTAGAGCGAGCCCCATGGGACAAAACTGCCCCCGGAAATTTAGACAATAAAGCTATAACATCTTCAAACAACGCTCCTAACTCAATAAATACTGAAGTTCCACCTGAAAAAATAATATCAAAAAAAAAAACATAAAACTTTAATTAGAAAACTATTCAAATTGAAGAGAATCAACCAACCACCAAGACTAAGCAACTAGATCTCCCTATAAAATACTAGAACTAGCCAAAGGGATTACCCTTTGGCTAGTAACAACTAAATTATAGCATTCTACTTCATAACCTTCATAGGATCCCTATATCTTACTCTTACTCTTTTAAAATCAAACATAAATAAAATTTTCCTTTTAATATCCATTATTCCTTAAATATTCAAAATATTATATACTAATTATTTCATTTTATCTCTTAAAAATATTACTTATTTATAGAATAAAACATGTCAAAATTCTTAAGTAAGTCAAATTATTTATTATTTTATTTATAGCGTAAAACATGGTATCTATAATCTTTATTCAAGCTAAATTAAACTAAAATTGTATTAATATCCTTAAAATTTAAGATTGCACTTTTTACATTCAAAAGTACCATTTTTCTTATACCACTTCATCATACATTTAATTAATAATATTAAATTAATATTAATTAATCCAATTCGGTATTATGACATAATGCTTCTTTATTTATTATTTAAATAAATAACCTCCTAATTATTATACCATTTAAATTATTATAAAACTATTCATGTTAGTATCTTCCTATACAACTAATAAGGCAATAATCTCAATCTTCATTAGCATTTACTTCCCATTTATTTCAATATCTTCCCAAAAATAAAAAATAAAATAAAACAAAGTATACTCAATTCACAATTAATGTCCCTACCTCTAATTTATTACAAAATCCCACATTTATAATTTATTACCAAATTAATATTATGTTATCTATAATAAACTAATAAGGCAATAATCTCATAATTATATATCATAATTGTTAGCTATTAAATTTTATAATATTTTTACAATTCATGATATCTTGTAATTTTAACCAATTACCCTAAATAATTAGGGACCAGCCATAAATCATACGTTAAAACCTTAAAAGGCACCAAATCCATAAACAATGGCGCAGCTCATCCATCAAATTTGTACTTCCATTTCTTCCATCAAAAAACTAATACCACTCATCCAGAAATTCTTTAAAAATACAAATAAATATAATAATTTTGGTACATTCCCAAAATATTGACAACAAACCAAATTTTTATAATAATTTGACTTCCCAAATATATCTGAACCAATATATTCTCATTAGACCATTAGTGTTTCCACCTCCCTTTATTACAAGATCCTCAAGATTCTTATTCTTCAATTTACTTAATTAATTATAATATTAGAATCTCAATACTAAAATTCTAAACACTTTCCTTTTATGTTGAAAATTCCTAAAAAAATATAAACCAAAAGATAGCTAATAGGAATTAGCGATTAAAGTAAACGCTCTTAAACATTATTTCAGTTAAAAATATTCTTTAAAACATACCTTAACCAAAATAATCCTTTTATTCCGACTAATAAATCTGTATAGTGCATAACTTATTAACTTTAAAATATTAATGTGTCAAAATTTTCTTATACATTCAATACCGAAAAACGTGAAAATATAAACAAACTACCCTAAATACTTAGGGGCCCAACCATATAATAGGTGCTAAAGCCTTGTAAGGCGCCAAAGCCTTGTAAGGCGCCAAAGCCATAAATAATGGCGCAAAATAGAACAAAATCAATATAAAACAAACCTATAACAAAAAAAGAAAACATTGAAAAAAGAAAGAATAAAAAAGAGTTGTGAAACAAAAGAAAGAAAAACATTGAACTCATTTACAGCAACAAACGATAGACAAAGAAAATTGAAATAGAAAACTCTTAAGGTAACTTGAACAATGAATCTGATCAAGAGGTATTAAACTACAGAAAAGTTGCTTCAAAATCGTGATCACTGGTCCTTAATATAACCAATTCTTTCACGAATCACACAGATTATATCCAACAGTATATACACCAACTAAAACACTATCACAATTCACATAATATCGAAATACGGCTATATAAAATGGAATGAATTCAGTCTACAAAAAAGAAAAAAAGAAAACCAGCGAGATATTTACCGTGATAGTTTGTTGGAGGATCAAAACGATGGAGAAGTAAGTACTGGGGATGCGATCACGAATAAAGATGAAGAAATAGGAAGGTTGAAGTATTGTGAGAGGTAGGAGTAATAAGAAGAGAGAGGACACAAAAAATGTGGTACTTGTAAGTAATCATTTTTTCTAACCATGATTAAACTACATATGTATCATAAGCTTGTTGGGATGATCGAGTCTCTAATTAGAAAATCTCGTTTGGTATGGTCCAACTTAGTTGCTCCCTGTTTCCATCCGAAGGCCAAAACCAATAGACATATCACAATCACAACCACTATTGTAACCATACTTTGCTCTTCAGATTAATTATTACCACTATCACCTGTTCATAATCATAAATAGCATTTCTAAGAAAAATTGTCAATATATATATTTATATGTATGACTATGAAATTGAGAGGGTTAATAAAAAAATTTGAGAATTTGGGCATGGAAAAAATCTTCAGATGAGTTTGGATTTAAAGGCCCAGCAACTATATCTACTAACTACAATATCCAGAAAAAATTAAACTAAAAAAGCCTAATTTTTTTTTTTAGATTTACTCCGAGATCCATAGAGCTTCAATGTCGGTGACCACGAACTGGAACCACGGATGAGCTTCAAACGCCGTCGATCACGAACTGGGACCACGGACGCCGAGAACCCTACAGAGAGAGAGAGAGAGAGAGAGAGAGAGAGAGAGAGAGAGAGAGAGAGAGAGAAACAGAACAGAGAAAAAAGAAAATACACATATCGATCTAACCTTGGTTTCCTGGGATCTCGATCGTCGAGGAGAAAGGTGGATTGAAGATGAGTCAGAGAGAAGACGACCGAGGTGGAGAGACGACGAGTCGATGACTGGGGTTTTGGATGATGGAGAACTCAAATCTGTGGAGCTTGGCCGCCATTTTCCGTTCATCGTTCGACGTTCGAGACGCAAAAGGAGAAGAAGAAAGAGAGAGGCTATCACGAAGATCGGAGAGGAGAACTGCTCAAATTCTATTTTTAAATTCTACTCAAATTCAAAAGAGTGAATAAAAGAAATAATTGACAAGAAAACGATATCTATGGTCTATTCAAAACTAGTAAACATGGCATGAAGACAAGGCTATAATGGTGGAACATGAATCTAGTCAAAAGGAGTGATTGCCTAGGACCCATTTCTATTAATACACTTACACCTTAGTCAACTGCGTTTCAAGACCGAGTAAGAAAATTTCATGAGAAAGATATATTAATATACGATCCTCTAATAATATTTGGAGGTATTGTCAAGTAAGATATATTAAACCTCGTGGGAAACTTAGACCATTTGAATCACCTCGTAAAAACGTTTTCTAAGAACAAGCTCTAAAATTTCATGAAAACCAAAGGCAAATTCATGTCTCTGCTAAATAGGCATCTTAGTATTCCTTCTTTAGTGTCTAGGATTAAAAAACAAGCCTTTTGTTAGCAATTATTTAAGTCTGCCTAATTGTTTTGACAGAACTAAAAGATCTTCTTTCTAGTTTCTAAGTATAGGGTCAAAACTCTTTTTTTTTTTTTTGACGCGGTGATCAAAATCACACATGATTAACAAAGCGGTAATCCATAATCAGCGGCGGCACCTCCTCGAACTAGGATAGCTCATCGTCTAACCGAAGGACATGCTTTGAGAAACCATGAGCAGCAGAATTTCTTATCGCAAGCCACATGGGACCCCGGAAATTTAGACGATAAAGCTATAACATCCTCAAACAGCACCCACAGCTCATTTAAACACCTTTTCTTTGTTGATAGCTGAAAAAACAAACAACACCAAGCAACAACAGGTATTAGAAGAGACAATCCTTGAATTAAACTTACTCGACAAAGTCTCTATAGTTGTAGGCCCTCCACAAAATTGACGATAAATAAAACTCTATTACTACATAATTTAATTAAAAAATAACTAAAATAAAATAAAGATATAGTAAAAAATCCATATTATAATATAAAACAATTCATAAATATAAAGACTTGAAATACTTATCTGTCAAAACTGAAAGGTCGTTGATGTAGAAGCCAAGAGCACAAAATAGGGTAGTTTTGTGGTACAGTCAATGGGTCAAAACTCATTTGAACACTTGGAATAATAGAGCTTTTCCTAAAACTAGAAAGGAAGTGCTTCTTAAAGCTATTGTTCAAGATCTACCTTCCTATGTTATGTCATGTTTTAGGATTTTAGTTGCCATTTGTTCTTTTTTTTTTTTTTCTTTTTGAATGGAAAATGCAAATTTTATTAACCATCAATCTCACCTATCAAGCAAGGTAGCAAATTAGTTGGAACATCCTCCCATCAGAAGCGACAACCAAAGTATACATAAAATCTCGAGTAAAATTATGAGCCACTATATTATTTGATCGCTTAATAAAAACATAGAAATATTTCTCAAAGCAATAAGTAAAAACTTACAATCATTAATAACCTCACCAAAGAAAGAGATCATCGTAACAGAACTCTTCAAAGCTTGAATCACAGTCAGACAATCGGTTTCTAGTACCACATTTTGCCATGAATATTTCTTATCCAATTGAGCGCCCTAAGAACCCCATAGCTTTAGCTAGTTATGGAGTAACAGAAACATTGTAAGAGTTGGTACAACTGTCAATCTGAAAGCCTCTCTCATCACAGGCTACTATCCCAATTCCATATTTCCTCCCATCCTCAAAGAAAGCAGTGTCGACATTGACCTTAAATTCAATATTTGTTCTAAGATTGTGTTGATTTTATAGTACTACATCAGGTACACGACGGAATAAAAGTTTTTGATTATCATCGTACCATATCTTCTGGATCACTATATGTATATGTATTATATCTAAAAAAAAAGAATAAACAAAAAAGATAATTTACTTTTTGAAGTCTATCAGGGTATCCTCGAGTCTTTTCGTATGTTGTATCATTAGTTGATCTCGAAATACTCACACGGTAGTCTTCCAGATCTTTCACCACATACAAGGACTAGTGTGGGCTAGTAGGATAAAATGTATATAAAGTTCTTGTTAAATTCTCAACAAATGAGCAAGAACTATTCTATAGTGCTGATGGAGAGAAAAGATTAATTAAATTAATCCTTAAGCTTACCAAAGATAATACGTATCAGTTTTTAGTTTATATGGTATATTTAAATTAAAAGTAATAAAGGTTTTTATCAAATTAATTATTTAAAGGGGAACTACCCCATATACTATTTTTTTTAACTTTTTTTTTTCAAATTTACAATTTTAATTTCTAAAGTGGTTGCAGCGCTAGTTAGAATAGAGGTTTCTATACGATTTTTTGTTGCAATTCAGGTTGCAGCGCTAGTTACAATAGGGGTTTCTATGTAGAATTTCGTAAAAATACAAAAAAATACAAAAAAAAAAAACTGTTTTGAAGTATAAAAATGAAAAAGCCCCTTATTTAAATGTAAATTATTTATTAAATCATATTAATTAATTATTTGAATAAAAAAATATAACTAAATTAGTTATAGATATTTATTTCCTATAACCAATTGAGGGAATCTCCCAACTACTTGAGGGAATCTCCCAACCACTTGAGAGGAAATCTCTCAACTACCTTGAGAGAATATTTCAACCAACAAAAGTATCTATAACTACTTTTTAAATTGAAAATGAAATAAATATTTATCATTTGAACTTTTAGTAAGTATAGAATTATATTTACTGAGTTTTATTACAGTATTTATTAATGTAATCAATTCCAATGATGAGCGCTCCTTGTGTCGGTTCGTAATTAATTTTGGTCAAATTACTATTTTACGCTTCTAATTACTTCTTTATATTTTAGTACTATTAGTTCACTAGTGAAAGTATAATTTAGATCCAATCTCAATTTGTGCAAAACTTTTAAGTTCCAAAATTAACATTTAAAGGGAACCTACAGTCAATCCATTAAGAAAGTCAAGATTCTATGATTGTAGATCATGTTCCCAGTCATCCATATTATTAGATTCCCAAAACAGAAGTTGTAAGAATCATCTTCTCTATGAAACTTTAACGAGTAAATCAAAGAAACTAATAACATAAACAGGAGTTCATGATGTTGGAAACTTGTTTTACTAGGATCTTATTTACTATTCATGTATAATGTGAATTCCTGAAATAACAAAATAAATACACGTGTTATAGAAAACTTTACTATGGTTGCAGCGGAATATATGACTCCTTCTGTTTAGATCTCTAGCCCTTGATTCCTATTTGTAGCAGAGTATAATCAAGATCTGAACTTGAATTCTCTTTCTGACAACAAATAGACTACATAATTTTTCTCACTATTCTCAGTATTACCTTGAATTGTGAGGGAATCTCTCAACACTAAGGAGCATGAAATTTTGTGAAAAAAAATCAAGAGAAGTTTTGAAAATATAAAATTAAAATTAATTGCCTTTCTTTTGATACAGTTTGTTAGACAAGAGAGAGTCATGAGTGTTAGAGTCAAATATCATTATGTTTAATATATAAGGAGATACTAGGGTTAGGTTTTAGAATAAATAGGCTGAATTAAAAATGAAAAATTTACACCCTATACTGTATAATTTTATTTTATTATTTTTACTGTGACACACATATTTTTACAAAAATAGTGTCCATTTTTTTTGAGAGAGAGTGATTTGAATCACACTTGATAATCGTCGACGAGGAAGAATTTCCAGTTAACAAGCTAATTGTTTAGCCAAAGATATACAAAGTCAGAATATGAGTCACTACAAGCAAAGCAACGTATGTAAGACCAAGTTATCTCGAAAGTTTAGACAAAACAACTTGAGACCACCTTTAAGAGGCATTTGATATAAACAGCCAATTGATGTCCATTTTTTATATTGTGTGATGTGTTTGGTTTAAAAACTTTATTTTTCACTTTCTTTTGCCATTTGTCATGCCATGAGCTCCTTTTCATCTTTCTTTCATTTTTAAAAAACAAATGTTGATTTGATTGGCTTTGTCACATCTATAACAACTTTCAAGCTTTTTCTTTTTTTTTTTTTAAAAAAAAAATAAAAATAATATAAAGCTTATATTTATCATCCAAAACGTTATCTTCTTCATTCATATTCTCGTCTCCTTTTTCTTTCAATTTTTTCTTCTTCTTCTTTTTATTTTTTTCTCTTGTTTTTAAAATACATCCATATTTTTTGTGTTGTTTGTGGTTCAAGTATGGTTTTTCTGTTGGTTATTATCTTTTTTATCAGTTTTTTTTTTCTTTCAAAAACTATTTTCCCTCCCATTGAAGATTCATACTTTGATTTTGATCTTGAAGAAGAAGATTTGGAGATAGCCAAATAGATGAAGGTATTTATGTTTTTTTAGGGTTTTTATATTTTCTTGTTTAGTTTTTTTTTGTTATTATCCTGTTTTTACTATTCTATGTTTCTTATTGTATACATTTTTTTTTTTTTTTTTTATGTTTTCTTGCAATTGTTTCGTTGTTGTTCTGACTTGTTTTTTCGAGTTAATTTTTTTTAAAAGATAAATACACATTACCCCAAACTCATTACTTATTGTTCTTCTTATTTTCATCATCTTCAAAATTTTCACCTTCTTCTTAAGCATACTTTTTGAGTTGTTTACCTGTATTTGTTTGAAAAATTGATTCATATTTTTTCAATTGTGGTTACGGATGGTTGTTAACTTAGTTTTTACCATTTCAGATAAGTTTATATTTTTTTGACAAGGAAAGTAACAAAGATATATATCTTTTTATTTTTGATAAAGATAGTGAAACTGACACGTAATTATCTTTGGGAGGTGTGAGGGGAGGTTTAATCATCTTATTGTTGTTTATGCCTTTTTACTATGTTTTGTTTTCAATTTTTTTTTATGCAGTTTAGGATTTTCTATTTTTTTTGTATTTGTTTTAGAGTTTTTGTTTGTGCATGTTCAGTGTCAAATATCAATTTCGGATTTTGTTCATTGCTCTCTGATTTTGTTAAATTTTATATGTTTTGTTGTTCTATATATGTTATTCAGTTTTTAGTATTATATTGATTTTTATGTTTTTTAATGGTTTTTTTTTTTATTGTTCTGAATGTTTTTTAATGTATTTAGTGTAAGGAGAAATTTTCACAGGTGAAGATTCCCTCTCATGATGTTATGGAAGTTCTCACTAGTAAAAAAGTTATTGAAGTATAATATTTTTTCTGTGATTATATATGGTTATTTTATTTTTATAGTTATACTGTTGTTTTAGTTATTTTTTATGTTATTATTCTAGGATTGGAGTCTTAAATATTTATGTTCTGGATGAATAATTATCGTGTTTCAGCTATTTTACTGTTGATCGGTTGTTTCTGATCGTAACTGTTGAGAATGATGAGGTTTTAGTCATTTTGGCCAAGACTCAGTATAATAGAAAAAAATTAGCCTAGGATAGTATAAATGTAAAATTCTCCGTATCACAATATTTTTGTAATATTTCCCTTATTTTTCAGTATATATGTAAGTTTTCTATTAAGAAAATATATTATGGCTTAAAAACACAAGCCCATGGCCGAAATCTCTCTAAGGTCTATGTGTTTGAATTTATTTATTGTTTTCCTTAATGAAACCGTCTTTTCTTTCTTCAAAAATCCCATTTATCTATTCTAATTATTTAAATGTTAAAGTTATCTATTTAATAATTATAATTAATTACTACACAAAATTAATACTTAAATATATTTATTAATTAGACTATCCAAGGTTACATAATCAGTGAATTGTTGGGTTTTGTGCCCTAAATAAAACTTATTTCAATATAATTAAATTTACTAATTAATAAAAGATCAGAAATCATTTTATGTTACATGGTTCACATGATTTATTTCATGATTATGTTTAATGTATAAATTATATTAAATCTAGAATATATATAAATTTATATATTTGTTCATGACTATAGTGTCGTCAGCACAGTGGAATATAATCATGATTATATGTTCAAAAGTTTAATTCCCATGATTTGTCAATTCACTGGATTTAGACTGACAGGATAATCGGCGATAAGGTATACTTACACCTTGGATAAGTGTTATGTCATTTCTAGGGTATTGGCAAAGTTTATCAATATTGGATGTATAGAGTATACATTGGAAGGGACCGATATTGATCCTAGATAAGATATCATAAATTTACTGTTATATCTTTCTAAGTCAATATCAATGGTTGATCTTAGGTCTAACGCCAATTTTCCAATTTCATCACTTAAATGTCAATTCTAATTATTTAATAACTAAAAATTAATTATTAAATAATATTGTCATTTAATGTATTTATTAATTAGACTAATAAAGTCTCTTAATAAATAAATAAAATAAATAAAACCTAGAATCTCTTTTCTTCACAATTTTGCCCTTGCTAAGTGAAAATTCATAAACTAGACATAGTCTAATTTTAGAATTCTAATTAATTAACTAAAATCAATTATCTGGGTCTTACAAGCAGTATGGTCTCAACTAGTATGGGGACTATGAGCCTATATAACCGAGCTTCCAATAAGCAGACCAAGCATTTACCAGGTAAATCCACTGACTTATTAATTCCTTGTTGCATCCACGGATAGAACTTGGAATTGCACTCTCAGTCATATAGAACACTCTATATGTTCCACGATATAGATACGCTATTAATTATCCATTGTTATAATCCCAATACTCAATGATCCTTTATAGATGATCTACATTGCATAGGGATAAAATTACCGTTACACCCTTTCAATGTATTTTATCCTTAAAACACTTGCCACCTATAAATATATTATAGAGAATTAATATAGTCACTAAAATGAATGTTCTATCATTTATCTCTATTTAGCAAGCTCAAAGGAAATCATCGTTTCACTTCTAAATACCTATAGAAGCTATAGATTCCATATCTATGATTAGCGCTCCCACTCAATTGCACTACCATGTTCCCAAAATGTACGTATCACCCTGACCAAAAAGTAGGCTTAACTAACAAATCAAAGAACATGTATAATACTCTTGAGATCGAACCTAACCATATCAGGATTAAGATCATTTGATCTAGGATCAACTAGGTGATATTGAATTGAATAGATATTACGGTAACTTTATCATATCTAATCAAAGTTCAATATCGGTCCCTTCCAATGTATACTCCATACACCCGATACTGGTAAACTTTGCCAATGCCCTGGAAAGGACATAACACTTATCCAAGGTGTAAGCATACCTATCGCTGATTATCATGCCAGTCTAAATCCAGTGAACCGACAAATTAGGGAATTAAACTTTCGAACATATAATCAAGATTATATTCCACTGTGCTGACAACACTATAATCATTAACAAATACATATGTTCTGGACTTAATAGAATCTATATATTAAATATAATCATGAAATAAATCATGTGAACCATGCAACATAAAATGTTATTTCTGATCTTTATTAACTAGTAAATCTGATTATATTGAAATGGGTTTTATTTAGGGCACAAAACCCAACAAACTCCCACTTACACTAATATAAAAGAAAAAGTACATTTCAAGTAATCTCAACACCTTGATATACAAATCAAGTGTAGTATGTAGTATACTCTCTGTAATAGGATCTGACAAGTTGTATTAAACACAACCTTTCCTCCACCATTACATTTTCTTAATCACAAAATACTTGATATTGTGAAATTCCTCTCTATATGTCTACTCCTTTAGGGATACTGGATTCTTTACTTTTTGGTAACTACTTTTGTGTTAGTCATGAAGTAACACTTGTAGTTAATAAATGTTGGAACAAAATGCCAAAAATGTATAGAACTTTCCTTAGCAGATTTACACTTCTCCAAAATCACTAGTCCACCCCCAGAGTAATCACCATCTCATCAGCAGATTTTCTAGCACTAAGGCAAGTCTAGAAATTTGATTTGGTGTAGTCTAAGATCTATGGATCTTAATCCTAATATGATTAGATTCAACTTAGTTGTATTATTTATGTTCTTCAAGTTGTTCGTGGAAGCTAACTAATGGTTCTGGCGGACCATTCTCTAGTTACAATTTTGCCACTTTATTTCAACTACTTATTTTTCTTTCAATAATACCATATTTTTTAATTCAATACTATAAATACCAAAACTAATTATTTCATAATTAGACCATATAAAGTCTCTTAATTAATAAATTAACCCAAAAACCTCTTTTCTTCACAATTAAGTCCTTGCTTAGTGAAAATTCATAAATAAGACATAGTCTAATTTTAAAATTATAATTAATTATTTAAAATCAATTAACTAAGTATGCAAACATTATTATCTTAACTAGTGAGGAGACCATGGGCCTATATAATCGAGCTTCCAATAAGTAGATCTAGAATTTACAATGTAAATTCTCTAACTTATTAATTCTGCCTTATGCCACTATATAGATTTGGAATTAAATAGCACTCTCAATTATATAGAACACTCTATATGTTCCAAGATATAGATACGTTATGATTATCCATTATTACAATCATAATAGTCAAAGATCCTCTATACATGATCTACACTGAATAAGGATAAATTTACTGTTCTACCCTTCAATGTATTTTATCCTTAAAACACTTAGCTACCTATAAATGATATTTCAATAAACTAATATAATTACTGAAATAAGGCCTCAATCATTTATTTCTATTCAGCCAAGCTCGAAGGAAATAATCGTTTCACTTCTAAATACTTATAGAAGCTATAGATTCCATATCTATGTTTAGCGCTACCACTCAATTGAACTACCATGTTCCTAAGATGTAAATATCTGCTAGAACCATTGGTAGCTTCCACGAACAACTTGAAGAACATAAGTAATACAAATAAGTTGAACCTAACCATATTAGGATTAAGATCCATAAACCTAAGATCTACCAGTGATATTGACTTAGAAAGATATAACGGTAAGCTTATGATATCTTATCGAAGATCAATATCGGTCCCATCCAATGTATACTCCATACATCTGATACTGGTTTACTCTACCAAAGCCCTGGAAAGGACATAACACTTATCCAAGGTGTAAGTATACCTTACCGCCGATTATCATGCCAGTCTAAATTCAGTGAACTGACAAATTATATAAATTAAATTTTTGAACATATAATCATGAACAAATATACATTTATATATGTTCTGGACTTAATAGAATTTATACATTAAGTATAATCATGAAATAAATCATGTGAACCATGCAACATAAAATGATTTCTGATCTTTTATTAATTAGTAAATCTGATTATATTGAAATAGGTTTTATTTAGGGCAGACAACCCAACAAAAGCTTGGGGGTAAATGTTATTCACGTTTCTGGCATTGGACACGTGGCCTCCAAGTTGGCATTTAAGACTTATCAGTAGGACCCTCATCAGGGATACGGTGGGCCAAGACCACTTGGATGAGATCTTCTGGGAGTTATCTCGGTTCCGTGCTCACAGTACCTTCTACCCTCGATAGATCGAACTCAGAAGATAGCTCCGGTATCATGAGCCTGGAGGGAAAAGTTTTGCGTTCTCGGAAGACTCTTCCAATTTTCCTATTTGTTCCCTCCTATAAATAACGAAATTCCAGTTTTCAGATTGTGCCATAATATCATATTGCAATTGAAGAGAAAACTTCCCATAACAAGCGCATGACAGTTATTTTAGAATATTCTCCCATTATAATTGGATACGATTTTGACCTAATTAACTCAAGCCTGATTTTCCTAGTCAGCATATTATATTCTTTATGGGATGGACTTTGAGTAAGCCCAACGCCATTGTTTAGTTGTAAACTCCCTTGTAGAGGGAAAATGGGAAACCCTAATGTAATTCTCCAACTACAATAAATACCCAACTAATCTTATCGATTAGGAATTGAATTCTCTTATGTACTTTTGCTCAGGCAAACATATGAATATGCATCCTCTATACATTTGAGAATATTTACAAGTAAATGCATTACTGAATAAAATTGAGTCGTGGACTAAGGCTAGTTAACACCCCAACCATGTAAAAAACTGTTTGTCTCTTATTATACTTTCTCTTTCGATTATTGTTTCTTCAGTTCTTATTATTTTATTACGTTTCTGAAAATCTCGGGAAACAATAATTAATAATAATAAATATAATAATTATAATAATTAAGATAATGATAATAATAAAAAAAACTTTATTAATAAAAGTCATTTACCATTTCTTAGACACTAATAAATCTTTAATCTTATGGCACTAGGTCAAATCTCAAGTACCTCTAATTACCCCAATAAATATAATATCAACTTATCTTAATATTCCAATCAAAGTTACTCATTTAACCTGTTATGATATTTTGGTCCCCGATCGAGTCTCCAAGGTCGCCAAACCTAAAAATATTTTATTCCACTGACAACTCATATTATATTCACACATGCTACATAAATCTCCGTAATTAATAAATTACACCTATTTATCTACTTATGCCAAAATTTATGTTTTATGCTAAAATAGATTAGCAGGATCATAATCTCACTCATTACATGTGTAACACCCTACTAGCTTAGGCATGTTACATGATTTTTAACTCAACTATGCAGCTCGTTGCTAATCAACGAGCTAATTGAAAATCGTGAATAATTAAAATTTTATTTAACTAAATATAAATATCAAAATAACATACTTGTATTAAACTAGGATCCTGTTTACAAAAGTATTTACAAAAGTTTTATAGCGCATAACACAAAACTTTGTCGTCCAGGGACTAAGCAAAATAAGTCCTGTTGTCCCAAAGACCGTACGCTCCAAGCCTAACCGCCTGACATGTACAATCTCCATCTGCTTGCTCTCACGGCTACTCAACCTTAGCCTTGCCCTTGCCTACACATGGAAACAATATCTGTGAGTTGACAAACTTAGTAAGAAAAGTATAATCATAAACATAAACATATAACCAGACTGCAACCAGGCGCCCATACACCTGATTACAATCTACTAACTGAGTCAGGAACGTTCTCGACAAAGTATGACAAACTGCGAATCCAGCCTATACTCGATACTCTAATCGTACTAATGTGGTAGTAGATAACACACACTACCTGATAGCCTGGCATATATCAATTGGCATCTCGGTGCAACTCTATGTACACCTCACCAATGCCCTGATATGCTAATCTGATGGCTATAGATTCGCCTATTCTGACGGCAACTAACATGTACGCTGAACATGTATACATATATGCAACTATTATACTAATTTTAACTTGTTTTTGAATTCATGTGTGCCAACCAACCTGAGGGAATAGCTGCTTGACATATTATAGGCCCCTAAATCACATTATTCGTAAAATTAGTGAGTGACACGCTAAATCACTTTTCGGTGACTAAAACTTGAAACAAAAAGTTTCCCTATTGATAAATAACATAGCAATACTCTAAATATTAAAAAAATGAGAAAAATTAGGGTTCCTAAAAATGCCCCAACCGATAGACCAGTTCCCAACCAGAATTCTGGTTCTACATGATTTCCTTGAGGACCAACCGATCGACCGGTTCCTACAGGTCCCCCTGAACCGGTCGACTGGTTTCAGTGTATGAAATCTTAATAATTCACTACTCTCTCAAATCAATTCCAAACTTTACCAAACCTTCCAGACCTGCTTAATATATCATAATAAAAATAATTCAAGCAACAAAACAACTCCATAATCTCAAAACAAAAAAATTCCATTAAAGACCAAAGTTTGAGTTCTAATACTCAAACTTTGTCTAACAACCAAATCAAGTCACCAACTATCTTCCAAACAGCTCAAATAATCTAATCTTAACCTCAGAATATAATCTCAAACAACAAGAATTACCACAGAATCTAACCCTTACAAAAATCATAAAATACTTAACTTGAAACTTAAAAAAAAACAACAAAGGATGAGCTAGAACATTACCTTGGGTTAGAAATAACTAAGAGCTTGCTAGAAATCTTTGAATTCATCAAAAAAAAAAAACCCCAACCCTAGCTGGTTCTAGGGAGCTCGAGAGAAAGAGAGTTTAGAGAGAGAGAGAGAGAGAGAGAGAGAGAGAGAGAGAGAGAGAGAGAGAGATTTTTGTTTTCTTCTTGATTTTTTCTAATTTGGATAAACGAAATAAATCTAATGTTTTATCCCAATTAACTAAAGTTATATTCAGCATAATAAAACTTATCTAAAGCTCATAAAAGGACGAAGTACTAAATGGTCAAAAAGACCACTTTGTCCCCACTAAAATCAAAATCTTCTAAGTCACTTAGGGGTATTTTGGTCACTTTTAAATCTCTGATAACTCCCGACATTCTCAATGTCTAACTAAGTTGCTCTAAAACTACTAAAATACGAAAATGTGATTCTAATGGTCAAACGCCGCGTTCCGATGTTGTCGGGCACAAAACATGCAAACACATAAAATTTCATATATGGCATAACTAATGCATCCTAAATTCAAATAAATCTCCATAAAATATTAAATCGTAATTATTATTCTATTTTCATAATTAATCCTAATTATCTGCTAATTTTCAAAACAAAGCTAAGCGGTCTTTACAATTATCCCCCCGTTAAAAGGATTTTTCCTCGATATCTAAAGCTGTATAACTATGGATATTGAGCCCTCATGTCGGACTCTAACTCCCAGGTGGCTTCCTTTTCTCCAGAACTTTATCTTTTCTGTCTAAGATCTGAATTGGTTGTTCTTCGTATCATAAGTCTGGTTGCAGCTCAAGATTCTCATAACTCAGCACATGAGTAGGGTCTGAAACATACTTTCGTAACATGGTAACATAGAACACATTTTGAACTGTTGAAAAAGCTAGAGGCAAAGCTAGACGATATGCCACTAGTCCAACCTTTTCAAGAATCTCGAAAGGTCCTGTAAACCTATGGCATAACTTGCCTGTTTTCCTGAAATGTCTGACTCCCTTCATCGAAGACACCCGTAGGAATACATGATCTATAACCTAAAATTCTACATTTCTGCGCTTTGGATCTGCATTACTCTTTTGCCTATTCTGAGAGGGAAGCATTCTGGCCTTAATCTTTCTATGGCTTCATTAGTCCGCTATACTGATTTTGGACCTAGGTATTTCCTTTCTCCCGTTTCATCCCAGTGAATGGGAGATTTGTACTTCTTGCCATATAACAACTCATAGGGAGCCATCCCAATTGTACTCTGGTAGTTGTTATTGTACAAAAATTCTATCAGCGGCAGGTACTTGCTCCAAGAGCCCTCGAAATCCATTACACAGGCTCGTAACATGTATTCTAGTATTTGAATTGTCCTTTTGGACAGTCCATCAGTTTGACGATGGAAGGTTGTACTGAATTTCAGTTCGGTAACCATAGGCCGCTGAAGACTCTGTTAGAACTTCGAAGTAAACTTCGGATCTCTATCCAAAATAATGAACTTTGGAACGCCATCTAACCTCACTATCTCTTTCACATACAAATCTACATACTGATCCACTATAAAGGTTGTTTTTACCCGTAGAAAATGTGCAGACTTCGTAAATCGATCTACCACAACCCAAATTGAATCGTACATTCTCGTGGTTCTAGGTAACCCAACCACAAAGTCCATGGTGATATCCTCCCACTTCCACTTAGGAAGTATCTTGGTACATCTTGGTAGTGCCAGGTTGCAGTGAATATGGAGTAGTATGAGCTTCCTCGAGAATCTCATTTCTAGGTTCCGCACTACTCGAAACACAAACCCTGGTCTTAAACAACAAGATCCCACTATCTGACACCGAAGAATCTTTGGCTTGACCAGCTGAAATCTCTTCTCGGATCTTCACTAATTTCAGATCAACTAACTAAGTAACTTTAATTCGTTATAACAGATTAGATTGCAGCGTTAGGTTATGAAGTTTGCCTACAACAAACTCAATGCTTGATCTGACCATGTCCTCTTCTAGCTGAGGTGAAATCTTAATCATACCAGTTACCTGCCTAGGACCCTTCCTGCTCAGGGCATCAGCCACAATATTGGCCTTCCCAGGATGGTAAAGGATTTCACAGTCATAATCCTTAACCAACTCCAACCAATGCCTCTGTCTCATATTAAAATCTTTCTGAGTAAAGAAATATTTGAGGCTCTTATGGTCGGTATAAATCTCAGATTCCTCTCTGTAGAGATAATGTCGCCAAATCTTCAAAGCAAACACTACCGCGGTAAGTTCTAAATTGTGAGTCGGATATCGCTGTTCATATTCTTTCAACTGAAGGGAGGCATAAGCGATGACTCGATCGGCCTGCATCAGTACACACCTCAGACCCTGCCTGGATGCATCGCAATAAACTACAAAGTTTTCCTTATCAGAAGGTAGGGCTAATACCGGAGCTGTGATTAATCTCCATTTCAGCTCTTGAAAGCCTACTTCACACTTATTTGTCCATAAGAATTGCTGATTCTTTCTAGTGAGCTCAGTTAAGGGCGTTGAAATCTTAGAAAATCCCTCTACAAACTGACGGTAATAACCAGCAAGACCCAGGAAAGTTCTAATTTTTGTAACAATCTTCGATCTCAGCCAATCCCTGACAGATTTAATCTTCCCTGGATCAACCTTGATCCCATCTTTACTGATATTGTGTCCAAGAAAAGACACCTGAGATAGCTAAAACTTGCATTTCTTGAATTTGGCATACAATTTATGTTCTTGTAACCGTTGTAGAA
The DNA here is from genome assembly GCF_029168945.1 of Cannabis sativa. Lineage (NCBI taxonomy): Eukaryota > Viridiplantae > Streptophyta > Magnoliopsida > Rosales > Cannabaceae > Cannabis > Cannabis sativa. The sequence continues at coordinate 23,606,945 of NC_083603.1, forward strand.
CCATCCGAAGATGTTGCTCATGCTCCTCTTCTGATTGAGAGTACAGAAGGATATCGTCGATAAATATAATAACATAGATATCGAGGAAATCCTTGAATACTCTATTCATCAAATCTATAAATGTTGCAAGAGCATTGGTTAGTCCAAAAGACATAACCAGAAATTCATAGTGCCCATACCTAGTGCGGAAAGCAGCCTTTGGAATGTCCTCCTCTCAAATTCTTAACTAATGATAGCCTGATCGAAGATCAATCTTTAAGAAGATCGTCTTCCCCTGAAGCTGATAAAAAAGATCATCGATCCTAGGTAAAGGATACTTGTTCTTAACAGTCAGTTTATTCAATTCCCAGTAGTCAATACACATGCGTAAGGATCCATCTTTCTTCTTAACAAACAATATGGGAGCTCCCTAGGGTGACACACTAGTCCGTGTAAACCCTAGGTCAAGCAACCCCAGAAGCTAAATTTTCAATTCTTTAAGTTCTGTCGGAGCCATTCTGTAAGGTGCCTTAGAAAATGGTTCTGCTCCTGGTGTCAAATCAATAATGAAATCGATTTCTCTCTACGGTGGTAAACTTGGAAGTTCATCAAGAAAAATATCTAAAAATTCCCGAACCACCCTGATGTCTTTTGGCTGGACTGTCTCAAGTCGTGCGGTATCCAATACTACGACTAGAAACCCTAGACATTTGTCTTTTAACAATTCTTTAGCTGTTAATACTGAAATCACTGGAATCCGAGATCCCAGAACCGATCCCACAAAAATAAACGGTTCCTCTCCCTCTGATTGGAAGATCACCATCTTCTGTTTACAGTCAATATTGCTTGAGTACTTGGATAAGAAATCCATTCCAAGTATTACATCGAAATTCGCTAAACCCATTTCCATTAAGTGAGCACTCAACTCCCTATCCTCAATTCTGATCGGCATAGACCTAATCGAACTTTTGGAGATGGCTAATTCTCCGCTAGGCAGTAGGGCTCCAAACCCTTGATCATAACTATCATGCGGTCTATCCAACTTACTAAAAATTCTAACTGCCACCTAAGAGTGAGTGGCCCCAAAGTCAAACAATACATAGAAGTAAGAGTTGTTGACCAAGAGCTGACCTATTGTAACTGAGGGGCTAGCCTCTGCATCTACCAGAGTTAGAGCAAACACCCTTGCTGGAGCGGGTTTTAGAGCAGTCTTCTGTTCTTCTTTCTTAAGCTGTGGGCAATCTCTTTTATAATGCCCTGGCAATTCACACTGAAAGCACCCTTGCCCACTACACTCACACAGATGATGCTTTTTACAATTGGGGCATTCTTGGTAAGTGTATCGGGTTTCAGAACCACACTGACGGTTGCCTCAACCCTGGTTCCCTTACAACCTCTTGTTCTAACCTGAGCCACCGGGTGCAGTTGGTGCTTTTCTTTTCTGATTAGTGGTCGAGCCACTACCACCCCTACCATAACCAGAGGTAGGAGGAGTAGGGCCCTACCAATGACCTGAGTCCCTCGAGACTCCTGAGTGCACTCCACTGCGCCCTCAACTTGTAATGCCATCCCCACCATGTCAGCATAGGTGGTATTATCGTCAGTAGTAATTATAAGATCATGTCTTATCTTCAAATTTAATCCATCCATGTACTTTTCTTTCTTACTGAAATTGGTTAGCACAATTCTTGAGGCCAACCTAGCCAATCAATCAAGCTAAATTATGTATTCAGTAACACTCATATTCTCCTTCAGCCCTTCTGGGTCAGCTGGGTAAATTCCTTACTTTTAGCATTTCTTACCACTTCGTTATAGTACTTCGCGTTAAATAACTCCTGAAACTTTTCACAGGTCATAGTAGTAACATCATAGGTCAGGGACACCATGTCCCACCAAACTAGGGCATCCTCCTGGAACTGGAATGTAGCACAGGCCACTCTATCATTACCAGTGACGCTCATTAAATTCAAAATTCTTGTAATAATTGTCAACTACTGTTCGACTTTCATCACATCAGGACCTCCCAGAAAGACTCTAGGTGCCTGCTTGCAAAACCTTTCGTACAGTGGTTCCATTCGGTTCACTGCAGCAACTGGTCTTGCTTGTACAGTAGGGACAGGAGCTACCTGCATTTCTAGAGTAGGCATGGTAGAAGCACCTGTTGGATTATTTATTTTACCAGGATCTTAGATCTACTCACAAGTATGTTGTTTAAACACCCTAAATATGAACTTTCTAAAACGATAAATTAAACAAATATAAAGTTAAGAAAACCTTACATCGATGCAGCGGAATTAATGTCTCCTTCCACTCAGATCTCTAACCCTTGTATCCTTTCGGTAGCAGAGTATAATCAAGATCTGAGCCCGAATGTCCTTCTTCTTCAAGTTTGATCCTTCACAGTCTTCCAATCTATGATTGAGTTACTGCTTGCTGTGTGTGGGCACTTACTCTTTCACTAGGGTCACGAAATTAATGAAGGGAAAAGAGAAGGATGATTTCGGCCAGGTATAGAAAGTGGGGAAGGCTCAGTTTTTCTGAAGAGAGAAATTTCTGTCAAAAAGATGATCTGAAAACTTGTGATTTGACTGAGCCATCACTTTCTATTTATAGGCAACTACTAGGTTTAGGTTAGGAATTATTTGGCATTAAAATAATGAAAATATTAATTTGAAAAACCTATTTAAGTGGCTGGCCATGGTGTGTTATTGGGCCTCACTTAATTTTACAGTTTTATCAAATTTTATCTCTATTTTCTCAAAAACGCCAATTTTCCAATTCTAACGTTTTAAATGCCAAAACTAATTATTTAATAACTAAAATAGATTATTAAATATATTGTCATTTAATTTAATTATTAATTAGACATATAAAGTCTATTAATAAATAAATAAACCTAGAAACTCTTTTCTTTACAATTTCACCCCTGCTTAGTGAAAATTCATAAAATTAGACATAGTCTAACTTTAGAATTATAATTGATCAATCACGAATCAATGAATGAGTCTTACAAGTAGAATGTTCTCAACTAGAATGGGGACCATGGATCTATATGCTGAGCTTCCAATAAGTGAACCAAATTTACCAAGTAAATTCCTACTTATTAATTCTGCGTTGAATCCACTCTTAGAACTTAGAATTGCACTCTCAGACTTATATAGAGCATATTGTATGTTCCACGATATCAATATGCTATCTCATTTAACCATTGTTATAATCTTATTGTGATTTAAAGATCCTCTATATAGATGATCTACATCGAGATGGGATTTCTTTACCGTTCTCACCCCTCAATGTATTTTGCCCCTTAAAACACTTAGCTACCTGTAAATGGTTTTTAGTGATTAATAATTAGTCAGTTAAACAAGAGCTCATCCATTTCCTTCTGTTTGCTAAGCTCGAAGGGAATCATCACTTGACTTCTATACACCAGTAGAAGCTATAGATTCCATATTTATGTTCAGCACTCCCACTCAATCGTACTATCATGTTCCCAAAATATACGTATCACCCTGACCCAAAAGTAGGCTTAACTAATAAATCTAAGAACAGGAATAGCACTCCTGAGTTGAGCCTAAGCATATCAGGATTTAGATTCTTTTAATCTTAAGATCAACTACTGATATTGACTTGGAAAGATATGTATAACGGTAAGTTTGTAATATCTTAACTTTGTTGCAATATCGGTCCAGTCCAATGTATACTCCATACATTCGAAACTAGTATACTTTACTAATGTCCTGGAAAGAACATAACACTTACTCCAAGTGTAAGTATACATCATCGCTGATTATCACATCAGTGTAAATCCAATAACACTGATGAAACAGGGACCAAGTCTTTTGATTCATATGATCACAATCACATTCCACTGTGTTGACGATACTGTAATTGTGAATAAACATATGATCTGGATTTAACTGATTTTGTGTGTATGAATGTAATAAACATATCAAACATATTAAACTATTAGCATGTAAAATTCATGCAAACATCAATCACTTCAAATTTCTTATATTGATAACTAATCAGATTGTAAAGAGTTTTATTTAGGGCATAAAACCCAATAGCACCATGCTGCCTCAAGTGTCTGATTTCTTCCTCTTGCTCGTTGATTCTAGCTTGCATTGCCGCAAACCTATTTTCCCATTCCTAGGCAACTTGTGGCGGGTTAACATCACCCCAATCGCGTGCCCTGCCTCTAGGACCTCTGCCTTAGCCCCAAACATTTAGGGGAATTTGAGCTCCCTGACCGCCACTAGATCCGACCGAATTACCCTGACTCCTGGTGTTTTGCTTGGTGTCCATTCTATTAGAACACCCTACGTAACCAAGAGCTAGTCTGGTCAGATCGCGATCAAGAACAACTTACTAATTACCGCTTATTTTGGAAATTTAAACCATGCGCCTATTCAGCTATCAGTCTACTAAAATGCTTCCTATTAGGCTTTTCTTAAACACATACTATTAAAATAAACTACTAAAGCAATAAAGGCTTACTAAACCGTGAGACGAGTTGATCGCTGACGATGATTGTACATGTCGTGACGATCTTTAGAAGACAACCTGGCAGCTCTGATACCAAATTGTAACACCCTACTAGCTTAGGCATGTTAACGTGATTTTTAACTTAACTATGCTGCTCATTGCCAATCAACGAGTTTATTAAAAATCGTGAATAATTAAAACTTCATTTAACTAATTATAAATACCAGGATAACATACTTGTATTAAACCGGGATCTCGTTTACAAAAGTATTTACAAAAGTTTTACAGTGCATAACACAAAAGTTTATCGCCTAGCGACTAAGCAAAATAAGCCCTTCTGTCTCAAAGACCGTACGCTCCAGGCCTAACCGCCGCGACATGTACAATCTCCATCTACTCACTCTCACGGCTGGTCAACCTTAGCCTTGCCCTTACCTACTCATGCAAATAATATTTATGAGTCGACAGACTTAGTAAGAAAAGCATAATCATAAACATAAACATATAACTAGACTGCAACCAAGTGCCCATACACCTGATTACAATCTACTAATTGAGTTAGGAACATTCCCGACAAAGTATGACTAACTGCGAATCCCTCCTATACTCAGTACTCTAATCGTACTGATGTGGTAGCAGATAACTCATACTATCTGATAGCCTAGCATATATATGTTGGCATCTCAGTGCAACTCTACGTAGACCTCACTGATGCCCTAATATGCTAATTTGATGGCTATAGATTTGCATATTCTGACGGCAACTAACATGTACGTTGAACATGTATACATATATGCAACTATTATACTAATCTTACCTCGTATCCAAATTCAGGTGTGTTGACCAACCTGAGTGGAATAGCTACTCGACGTATTACAGGCCCCTGAATCACATTATTCGTAAAATTGGTGAGTGACACACTAAATTACTTTTCTGGGACTTAAACTTGAAACTAAAAGTTTCCCAATCGATAAATAACATGGCAATACTCTAAATATTGCAAAAATAGGAAAAACTAGGGTTTCCAAAAATGCCCCAACCAGTAGACCAGTTCACAACTGAAATTCCGGTTCTGCATGGTTTCCTAGGGACCAACCAGTCGACCGGTTCCTACAAGTCCCCCTGAACCAGTCGACCGGTTTACTGCAAGAAAATCTTAAAAATACACTACTCTCTCAAATCAACCCCAAACTTTACCAAACCTTCCAGACCTGCTTAATATACCATAATAAACATAAGTCAAGCAACAAAATAACTCCACAAGCTCAAAACCAAAAATTACCATTAAAGACCAAAGTTTGAGTTCTAAAACTCAAACTTTGTCTAACAGCCAAATCAAACCACCGACTAGCTTCCAAACATCTCAAATAATCTAATCTTAACCTCAGAATATAATCGCAAACAACAAGAATTACCACAGAACCTAACCCTTAGAAAAATCATAATATACTTAACTTGAAACTTAAGAAAAACAACAAAGGATGAGCTACAACATTACCTTGGGTTAGAAATCACTAAGAGCTTTCTAGAAATCCTTAAATTCAGCAGAAATAAAGAAATAAAGCTAGCGTTTTATCCCAATTAACTAAAGTTATATTCAGCATAATAAAACTTATCTAAAGCTCACAAAAGGATAAACACTATAAGAAAAATGGACTATTTCGACACACCAATCTTGGTGGGCCTGCGTGTGTGTGCCGAGATTGGTCTCTATCTCGACGGGCTCTTGAAAAACTACCATAATTGATTAGAAGAATATACTTTTTTTGAAAAAAATTATAAATTTTAGACCCTATCTCGACGGGCCCAGCTTGGACCACTGAGATTGGGCACACGGTTGTACCCAATCTCGGCGGTCCAATTTGGGCCCGTCGAGATAGGCCCAAAGACTAACAAAAAGTAGACAAAACCCTAATCATCTCTAACTTCTTAGCCGCACCTTTATTCACTCTCTTTCTCTCATCTTCTCCCTTACACCAGCAGACAACAGGTCTCAATGGAGTCCTCCATATCTTTCTTCTTTTTGTTTTTCATGTGCGGTGGTGGCGCCAATGGAAGGCAAATGGCTCGACATCGTGAACGGTAGGGGATTAGTCCTTCTCTCTATGTGTTTATCATTTATTAGTTTTCTTCTTCTTTTGTATTTTCTTTTCAGGCTGACGACGTACGCTGGTTCTAGGGAAGAAGCTGCTCCTAAGATGACGCCAGAGCTAGGGACGACACTGATGTTGGAGGTTAAGAAATATTGCCCTCATATAAATTATAGAATAGTCTTCTTCTCTTCGTCTGAGAGGTATAAAGTTCTTTTTCTTTTTAGTTTTCTTATTTTGCCTCTTTTTTTCTTTTTTTTTTCTTCTAGGATGGTCTTTTTCCATATCAAAGGCAAGAACTTTCAATATCATTGTAAGGATATTTTTATTGATTTCATTTTTAAATTGGGTTGTATAGCATAATTTTTTTTTATTTATGATTAATAGGAATTTATTGATGTATATATAAATATTTATTTTTGTTTCTAAGTCTGTATTGTATTTTTTTCTTTTCTTATTGATCACTTGGATTGTTTTTCCTTAATGTACATGATGTTTATTTGAGTTTGTTTATTTTGAAAGACTTTTTATTTTCTGTAATTTTTTAATTTTTGTAATTTTGATTTATGATTTTTTTTTTAAATAAAAAAATGACCTATTACGGGGGGCCTAGCCCGCCGAGATTGCTCACCTATCTCGGGGACTAGGCTTGCCTAGATAGCTTACATATCTCGATCGGCCTAGCCCGTCGAGAATGACCCTTTCTCAATATCGGCATTCAAATTTACGACGGTTTGTGCCCGCTGAGATAGAACAATAACGGGGGGTCAGGCCCGTCGAGATAGGCCTATTTTCTTGTAGTGTAAGTACTAAATGGTCAAAAAGACCACTTTGCCCCCCACTAAAACCAAAAACTTTTAAGTCACTTAGGGGTATTTTGGTCACTTCAAAAGCTCGGATAACTCCTGACATTCTCAATGTCTAACTAGGTTGCCCCAAAACTATTAAAATACTAAAATGCGATTCTATTGGCCAAACGTCGCATTCCGATGTTGCCAGGCATAAAACATGTAAAAATATAAAATTTCATATATGGCATAACTAATGCATCCTGAATTTAAATAAATCTCCATAAAATGTTAAATTGTAATTATTATTCTATTTTCATAATTAAACCTAATTATCTGCTAATTTTCAAAACAAAGCTAAGCGTTCTTTACAACCTAATTAGCCCATAATATATATATTAAACCCTAAGTATTCACTATTAGGTTTATCAAGATATTACACCTCAATCCCACAAGAAAACTAACAAGGACATGGTTTATTTACGCATAAAATGGCTAGAACTTGAACATAAAGTCAAAATTGTACAAGAAGGCCCCTACATAATGCATGGTCGACCTGTGCCATCTTTTGGCATAAAAAGATGGCACATGTCTCTACTTTTGAAACACCAAATAAGACTTGTCCAAATATGATCCCTCAACACCAAGGAGTACCACAAAGTGAAAGAAACTATTTTTCACCGAAGAATCATGCTAGTCGACCTATGCCAATTTTGTGCACAAATGAGTGGCATAGGTTGGCCACACCAAATGGGAATGATATTTTGTGCTCAAAGTACTTTTTCATCATCAACATATCAAAACCAAGTGAGGAAGGCCACCAAGTGGTGTAGAGACCCCTAGCCAACTTGTTCCATCTTTGGCACAGGTCGACCACATGAATTGGAGAGGAATTTATAGGGCCAAAGTATATTTCCAACATCAATGAATCCAATACAAGTGAAAAAAGTCACCAAGAAGTGTAGAACACTTATACCAATGCCATCTTTGTGTCCCAAAAGATGGCACATGTCTCTCCTACCAAATGGCCAAGAACTAATATGACTAAAGTATTTTTCTAGCATTCATATGACTAAACTAACCAAGAAACACCATCAAGGGCTTCCCATAAACCCTAGCCGACTTGTGCCATATTTTGGCACCAAAAGATGGTGCAAGTCTCCTGTTAGGATTTCGAGCATCGAAATGAGGTTTTGGGGTCCCGAGACCCCCAAAATATAATTCACCATAAAAAAAGTCAAAACACACCTCGAGGTGTTCGAGAACATGTATGGCTGACCTGCACCATAATGAGGTGTCACGAATCATGATGACATGGCACATGTTGAATTTGGAGCTGAAAAGTGCATACTACCCTTGGGTAAAATAGGCATAACTCAGATCTCTAACCCTTGTATCCTTTCTGTTGCAGAGTATAATCAAGATCTGAGCCCGAATGTCCTTCTTCTTCAAGTTTGATTCTTCACAGTCTTCCAATCTATGATTGAGTTACTACTTGCTGTGTGTGGGCACTTACTCTTTCACTAGGGTCACGAAATTAATGAAGGGAAAAGAGAAGGATGATTTCGGCCAGGTATAGAAAGTGGGGAAGGCTCAGTTTTTCTGAAGAGAGAAATTTCTGTCAGAAAGATGATCTGAAAACTTGTGATTTGACTGAGCCATCACTTTCTATTTATAGGCAACTACTAGGTTTATGTTAGGAATTATTTGGCATTAAAATAATGAAAATATTAATTTGAAAAATCTATTTAAGTGGCCGGCCATGGTGTGTTATTGGGCCTCACTTAATTTTGCAGTTTTATCAAATTTTATCTCTATTTTCTCAAAAACGCCAATTTTCCAATTCTAACGTTTTAAATGCCAAAACTAATTATTTAATAACTAAAATAGATTATTAAATAATATTGTCATTTAATTTAATTATTAATTAGACATATAAAGTCCATTAATAAATAAATAAACCTAGAAACTCTTTTCTTTACAATTTCACCCCTGCTTAGTGAAAATTCATAAAATTAGACATAGTCTAACTTTAGAATTATAATTGATCAATCACGAATCAATTAATGAGTCTTACAAGCAGAATGTTCTCAACTAGAATGGGGACCATGGATCTATGCTGAGCTTCCAATAAGTGAACCAAATTTACCAAGTAAATTCCTACTTATTAATTCTTCGTTGAATCCACTCTTAGAACTTAGAATTGCACTCCCAGACTTATATAGAGCATATTGTATGTTCCATGATATCAATATGCTATCTCATTTAACCATTGTTATAATCTTATTGTGATTTAAAGATCCTCTATATAGATGATCTACATCGAGATGGGATTTCTTTACCGTTCTCACCACTCAATGTATTTTGCCCCTTAAAACACTTAGCTACCTGTAAATGGTGTTTAGTGATCTAATAATTAGTCAGTTAAACAAGAGCTCATCCATTTACTTCTATTTTCTAAGCTCGAAGGGAATCATCACTTGATTTCTATACACCAGTAGAAGCTATAGATTCCATATTTATGTTCAGCACTCCCACTCAATCATACTATCATGTTCCCAAAATATACGTATCACCCTGACCCAAAAGTAGGCTTAACTAATAAATCTAAGAACATGAATAGCACTCCTGAGTTGAGCCTAAGCATATCAGGATTTAGATTCTTTTAATCTTAAGATCAACTACTGATATTGACTTGGAAAGATATGTATAACGGTAAGTTTATAATATCTTAGCTTAGTTGCAATATCGGTCCAGTCCAATGTATACTCCATACATTCGAAACTAGTATACTTTACTAATTTCCTGGAAAGAACATAACACTTACTCCAAGTGTAAGTATACATCATCGCTGATTATCACATCAGTGTAAATCCAATAACACTGATGAAACAGGGACCAAGTCTTTTGATTCATATGATCACAATCACATTCCACTGTGTTGACGATACTGTAATTGTGAATAAACATATGATCTGGATTTAACTGATTTTGTGTGTATGAATGTAATAAACATATCAAACATATTAAACCATTAGCATGTAAAATTCATGCAAACATCAATCACTTCAAATTTCTTATATTGATAACTAATCAGATTGTAAAGAGTTTTATTTAGGGCATAAAACCCAACAAACTCCCACTTGCACTAATATAAAACAAACTGAGCAAATAGATCAATCTGATGTCTTGATCTTCAGATCAAGTGTAGTATATTTGAATCCACCCAAATTTCTGGAAACTAGTTCATAAAAAACTCTTATGAAACATCCTTTACTATATGCTTTACTTATCAAGGGATACTGAAATCTTTACTGTTTTCAAAGTACATCTGAATTAACAGAACACATATCTCTCATATTTTAAAATATGTAATTGAGGTAATACAGTGTAGACTTTTCTTCAGTGATATAACTTTCTGGTATTTTCGAATAGACCAAGTTATAATTCTTCTCTGATAGAGCTTGAATTATTATACAATAATTCCTCCACCCCCAAAGTAAGCACCATCTTATAGAAATCGAAGTTAGATGGTGAGATACAAGGACAAATGATACACAGTTCCTTAATATCTGACATATAGATCACTTTCATAAATCTTTCTTGAATATCTTCTAATGTTCCCTATTTGATTACATCTCAGATAGCTCCCACTCAATAACAGATGTCTGGTTAAATAATACTTTTAACCTCTGATTGTTTAGAGAGTTACCTAGTTGTGACTTTTGTATTAGTCTGAAACTTTAAGTTAAGACTAAGTCATCAACATAGCAGACTAGTATTTTGAAGTGAAAAATACATGCCAGAGATAAAGTAATCAAAATTAAGATACCATCAAATTTTTATGAGGATTAAGAATTCTAGGTTCAAGTCATTCGAATGGACTGAACTTGATTTCTTTATCTTATTCTCATAATTCTGATAAGCTATTTCTATCCATGTGAATGTTTAGATTTGCTTTTCAGTAGTGTTCTTAAGTACCTATCACAATTATCAACCTAATGAAGATGGGTATAGAACTTTAAAAATTCTCCCACTCAATTAAGGTAGTGTGAAACTTTAACAAAGAACTTTCAAAGGTATCAAACTTTTACTTACAACAGTAAAAACGAAATGGAACATACAATCAAGATCAAGAATTTATATTGATAATAGCTGACTCATTATATTACTTCCATGTTTAAATAAGATATGTGTTACATAGGGAATTGTGGAATGGACTCCACCCCTAAGAATATACATATAGGGTACTATGGATAACCTCCACCCCTAAGTATATAGAGATTATGATCCATCCCTAAAGGTTGTAAAGATCATGATTCTCTTAGTGTGATAGAGTTTATGTGGAGTTGAATACTATCCAGAGTTCATTAGATATAAAAGATCGTTGAACTGCATAGTTTTCTTAACTTTTCTCCACCCCTATCAGATCAAAAGATCCTTTTATTAAACAAATTCTTAATAATTGTATTAGAATTAACAATTATTGATAAATATAGAAATAATTTCTACTGTTTATTTAATATAATTCTATGAAGAGTTGTAAATATTATAGAATTTGCATCAATAATAAAAACACTTACACATACAAACATATAAATATAATGTGGTAATAGTTGATGAAGATAAAATAAATGAAGCTCATTCTCATAAATTGCAATATTGATTTCGAAAATAAAAGAAACTTTATTAATGATAATAAAAATGTATTGCAACAATATGAGAGAAATAGGGATAAATATCCCTAACTAAAATTTAAAATCCAAATTGTTTTTAAACTAAAACAATTAATTCAAAATTGAAGAGCTTCATCTTCATTTGGACGATTTCACCCTTTGGTCCAGCTTTCTGATCCAACTCAATTGAGTTCAAGTAGCTTAGCCTATAAGAAGAAGAAAACAAATAAACAAAGTTTAGTCCAGAATTATAAATCCAATTGGATAATAATTCACTAAAACTCTTACAGTTTATAAATGGAAACACCTTGTTTCTTTGCAAGAAGTTTAGGACACTGGGGTTTCCAATGACCTTTCTCATTGTAGTAGAAACACTTTCCTTTAAGTGTAGCATCACCAGAAGGAACAGCATTTTTATTTTTTATGGCTTTTGTTCGCTTCTTGGTGTTGTTCCACTTCTTCTTCGATTTGGGCTTTGAAGCAGAGGCAACATTTGCTTCAGGTTTCATCGTCCCATTACCATTCCTAAGATTATGAGGTTTACTCCCTTTCTTCTTGGGTCCTCCAATCAAATTTTCATAAGTTTGAAGGTCATTGACTAATTCATGAAAGTCAATTTCCTTCTTATTCATGACATAATTTGATGTGTATGGTAGAAATGCTGGAGTCAGGCTGTTCAAGATAAGACTTACTTGAGTAGCACTGTCCATTTCAGCACCATGATCCTGGGCTTCTTGGAAATAAATTGACATGAGGAGAACATGGTCACGCACGTTTTGATGAGGTTCCATCCGTGCATTAATGTACTTCTTAGTCGCGTCGAAGCGTGACTGAAGTGATGCCTTACCGAATAGCTCATTTAACTTCATCATAACTTCAGCAGCCTTCTCAGTTTTAGAAAACCGAGTTTTGAGGGTGTCAACCATGCTAGAAAGCATAAAGTATAGAGCTTTGTAATTTGCTTTCGGCCAACGCTCATACTTTTCTTTCACAGCTTTGGAAGCATTGTCCCCAGGCACTTCAGGTGACGGCTCAGTTAAAACAAACAAGGCACTTTCTCCTATGAGAGCAATATTAATGTTCTCATTCCACTTATTAAAGTTAGATCCATTCAGCTTGTTTTCAGTCAACAGTGATAACATGGGATTCATTTTGATAATACAGGATACTACAAAATAATAGAAATCAACAAATAGAAATAAATAATGTTTTAACACAAAATCAATTCATAAATTATAAGCACATAGCAAGTAGGAATGATATGAGAAAATACTTAAAAAATTCAATCCTAAATAATTTCCAAGGTTTTTCAACAAACTGATATCAGTGTCCCATTTAGGCGAGAGTCAAAGCTACCATCCATTGAATAGAGTTGTCAGCTCATCTAAAATGTTAAACATTCTAGCAACCTTTTATTCGATCAAGATTGGAATCCAGCGTTGTCCCGTTTAGGCGAGAGTCAAGGCTATTCTATCTCATGAGCTTCTACCATTGTTTCGCAATTTGCAAGTCAAATATGGTCGCCACCATTAGGGTGATCTATACCATATAAAACACTTACAAACCACTTATCATGCGAGATTAAACGGTGCGAAATTGCTAATGAACGTTCCTCCATTAGGGAGGATTACTCACTAAAACAAACGCGGTGTAAAACCCACAATGGAGATCGAATATCTTAATAATAATAAAGCTCATTCTTTAAAATGTATTTTCTTTATTATTCTAATAAATAAATTCTCATTAAACTCAAAATTAAGAATTAAAATTCAAAAAATAAGAATTTAATATAATATTTATAAAATTATACTTAGATGGTGATTGAAATAAAATTAATTATTTTCATCTTAGTAGTAATCTTAAATATAAATATTAAGGAAATCAATTTAAGTTGAATTAAATTAAATAATTAGCAACTTAAAAATTTCCTTTGAGAATATATTTATTGAGTTCGAAAATTTAAAGTATATAAAAGAAATATACTATTTTCGAAAATAATAAAATTAGAAAAGAAATACTTCAAGCAAAAATATCACCTATCTAGATTTTCTTTTGACTAGTTAATTCAATTTCTAATAATATATATATATATATTTTAAATTCATTTATTTTAAATTAATCAATTAAATGAAAAAAATCATTGATTGTAGTTGGTCCAAGAATTAATTAAAATAAATAATTAATTTACAACTCAATCTATTTTTCAAGATAAAAAATTCGAAAATATTGCATAATTAAAATGCAAATTTCGAAATTGATTAATAAAATAAAGAAAAAATATATATTTTGAAAATTATTTAAATTTAAGTTGAAAAATTAAATTTCAACCTAAATATAATTTTCTATTTAATTAAGTGTCATGAAAAATCAATAAATATTTAAGTATCATGATGAAAATCAACTTAGATATTTAGATTTTTCAAGTTAATTAAATGTATTAAATTCAAGAAATAATAATTAAGTGTAGAGAAGGCTTAATTATTAATTTCTAGTTTAATACTAGGAAAAATATAATTAATAAAATTGTACCAAAATTAATTATTTAAATAATTAATTTCACAAATTATAATATTTTCCTATTTAAATATTAGAAATAATAAGTAGTCCAGAAATTACTATCTAGAAAATATCTTATTTGACTAAGTATCTTTTCAAATATTTGAAAAATATCTAATTTAAGTTATATAGAAAAAATCTAAAACTTAAATAATTTCAAATTTAGATTTAATTAAATATCAAAAATTAAGTTGTAACCATTTAATTCGAAGATATCTTTTTAAGTTAATATTCGAAAAGATATTAACCTAAAAAATATCTAAAATATTCCATTTTAAGTTAATATTCGAAAAGATATTAACTTAAAAAATATCTTAAGAATCTTTAATAACTAATGCCTAGGATTCCTCAACTTGATTTAAATTTAAATCAAATATTCAAATTTAAGTTAGATAAGAAAAATCAGTTGATACAACTAATTTATAACTTAAATAGGAATATTTAATTAAATAAGCTCCAGAAAGAATCTTAGTTAGTTAAAATTCTATATTTAATTAAATACAAGAAAAATACAAATAGTTTGTCTAGAAATAATATCTAAACTAAAAGTGTTTTTCTTAAAATTAACTTTAAAATATTAAAATGAAAATAAATTTTCATATATTTTAAAGTTAATTATGTTGCTAATTCAATTTTTATTAGGTCAAACTAATATAATTAACCTAGTACAGTTATTCAAATCAAGCAAATGGGCCTTCACAATCAGGGTAGTTCATGTGAGGGGGTGTTGGGTTCAGTATGTCGTACCCACTTCTATGGCTCCCAACTCTCACACAAGGCCCAAAAGAGAGGAATTTAACCTTAAAATAAATAACTGTTTGTAACACCCTAACTAACATAGGCGTATTACGTGATTTTTAAACATGCTGTGCAGCTCGTTACTAATCAACGAGGTTTAAGGAAAAACGTGATTAAATAAAATTTTTGCTTTTTAATTAAACTTAGAAAATAATATTACAAAAGACTCGGGATTCCGATTACAAAATCATTTACAAAAAGATTTAACTGTTTATACAAAATAATGTCGCCTAGCGACCAGTTACAAAATCAGCCTCGCTGTCACGATGATCGTACGCTCCAGGCCTAACCGCCCCGACATGTACAATCTTCACAAACTCGCTCACGGTCCATCAGCTCTAGCCTTGCCTTTACCTACACATAAACGTAGAACTGTGAGTCGACAAACTTAGTAAGAAAAGCATAATAATACTCATACATAATCCCGGTCATGATCAGACGCCCATACCCCTGATCATAACCCTAACTGCCGTGTCCAACACGATACTGAGTCCCGCTACTGCCGTGTCCAACACGGTACTGAGCCACTACTGCCATGTCCAACATGGTACTGAGTTCTGAACGTTCATAGGGACGGTACTATTGACACGTAACAACCTGATCGGTCGAACCGGTCATACTCCGACTGCTGGTCATACTCCAGCCTGTACCGACGTGTTACTATATCCTCC
This sequence comes from Cannabis sativa, assembly GCF_029168945.1. Classification (NCBI taxonomy): domain Eukaryota; kingdom Viridiplantae; phylum Streptophyta; class Magnoliopsida; order Rosales; family Cannabaceae; genus Cannabis; species Cannabis sativa. The sequence continues at coordinate 23,622,991 of NC_083603.1, forward strand.
TGATCGGTCGAACCGGTCATACTCCGGCTGCTGGTCATACTCCAGCCTGTACCGACGGGATAAGTCAATAGTACGGAACCACCAACCAAGTGTCAGCCTGATCGGTCGAACCGGTCATACTCCGGCTGCTGGTCATACTCCAGCCTGTACCGACGTGACAGGGTTGGATGGTTCGAAGCCAACATACATATCTAATGTAATCTAACAGGCTTCCTACATGCACGCTAAACATGTAATCTACATATGCATACTGCTATACTAATCCTACCTGGATTGCGAATTCAGGTGTGCCGGTCAACCTGACTGGAACTTTAGCTGAGCGGCGGATTACAGGCTCCTAAACCATAAAAATCACAACACTATAAGTGACATGCTAAATCACTTCCCAGGGACTTAAACTAGGAACTAAAAGTTTCCCTATCGATAAAAAGCATTGCAATACCCCCTAAAACATAAAAACGAGGAAAACTAGGGTCCCTGAATTTTCCCCAACCGGTAGACCGGTTGCCCAACCGGAATTCCGGTTCTGGAAAATTCAGAACCCTCATCCGGAATTCCGGATGCACAACCGGAATTCCGGTTCCTCGCAGGTAGCAAACCCAAATTTTCATAACTTGAACAAATCAACCCCAAATCACATGAAACCTTCCAGACCTGTTTTATACCTCCCCTAGAACATTTCCAAGGCATTAAAACAACCCAGAAACCACAGATACGAAAAATGCCATTGGAGCTCAAGCTTTGAGTTCTAAACTCAAGCTTGAGCAAAACCACCTAACATGCATTCAAACTAGCTTGAATCTACTTAAACAAGCATAACTAAGCCTCTGAAAATGAAAACAACTAACTACAGCAAGTAAATTACAGATTCACATATTTCTTCAAAAATCATAGTTTTATACAAAATTTCACAAACTTAAACCAAGCAACTAGCATGCATGAAACCTACTTAAATTCCTTTAATTCAAGCATAGAAAAACAAAGAAAAATAACCTAAACTACAGCAGCAACAACTCAAACTCATCATGCATTTACTCATCATTTTCACCATTTTATTCAAGAAAATAAAGGAGGAAAATTAAGAAACACCTACCACAATCAAGAGCTCACAAAATTATGATGAATCTAGCTTGAAAATTGAAGAAAATTCCAGCCCTTGAACCCCAAGCAACCAGCCGAAAAGAGAGAGAGAAAAGAGAGAGAAAGCTTTTCCAATTTTCTAATTTTTTTAAACTTAGTAATTTTTTGATAAAATGAACTAAAACCCACATAACATATAACCTCATTTCAGCCAACATAAAATACACATTTATTTTTCAAATAACAAAATCACTAAAAGACAAAATACTAATGGGGCAAAAAGACCATTTTCCCCTCCACACTAAAACCACATAATAATCACTAAAGGGGTATTTTTGGGAAATTCTAAATTCTCGGCCATTCCCGACATTCCCAATGTCTAGAAACCCGTCCCAAACTACTAACATACTAAGTTGTGATTTCTACTGAGCCAAACACCGGGTTCCAAAATACCGGGCACCGAAAATGCAAAATATGAAAACTACTGAATGACATAGCAATGCATTTCTGAATTCCATAAATAACAGTATAATAAATTATTTAAATAGCTATAAATAATTTTCATAATTAATCATAATTAACTGCTAATTTCTAAATTAAACTAAGCGGGCTTTACAACTATCCCCCCCTTAAAAGGATTTCGTCCCCGAAATCTAACCTGAATAACTCTGGATATTGAGCTCTCATATCTGACTCTAGCTCCCAGGTGGCTTCCTCCACCTTGCTGTTTCTCCAGAGAACCTTGACCAATGCTATGGTCTTATTCCGAAGGACTTTATCTTTTCTATCCAGGATCTGCACTGGCTGTTCCTCATAAGTCATGTCTGGTTGTAGCTCAAGACTCTCATAACTGAGTATATGAGAGGGATCTGAAACGTATTTTCTCAACATCGAGACATGGAATACGTTGTGAACTGCTGATAAGGCTGGAGGCAATGCTAACCGATATGCCACTTGACCTATCTTCTCGAGAATCTCGAAAGGTCCTGTAAATCTAGGGCATAACTTACCTCTTTTCCCGAAACGTTTAATCCCCTTCATCGGAGATACCCGTAAAAACACATGGTCCCCTACTTGGAACTCAACATCTCTGCGTTTCGGATCTGCGTAACTCTTCTGTCTGCTCTGTGAGCCAAGCATTCTCGCTTTTATCTTCTCTATTGCCTCATTGGTCCGCTGCACTGACTCTGGACCTAGGTATTTCCTCTCCCCTGTCTCATCCCAGTGGATAGGAGATCTACATTTCCTACCGTATAACAGTTCATAGGGAGCCATCCCTATCGTACTCTGATAACTGTTGTTGTAAGAAAATTCTATCAAAGGTAGATACTTATTCCATGAGCCTTCAAAGTCCATAACACAAGCTCTCAACATGTCCTCCAATATCTGAATTGTCCTTTCGGACTGACCATCTGTCTGAGGATGGAATGCTGTACTGAATTTCAGCTTTGTACCCATTGCTCTTTGCAAACTTTGCCAAAATTTGGAGGTGAACTTTGGATCCCTGTCCGAAACTATAGACTTCGGTACCCCGTGAAGTCTCACTATCTCTCTGACATACAACTCTGCCAACTGATCCACTGTAAATGTTGTTCTAACCAGCAGAAAATGAGCAGATTTCGTAAATCGATCCACCACTACCCAGATGGAATCATACAAACCCGTGGTCCTAGGTAACCCGACCACAAAATCCATTGTGAGATCTTCCCATTTCCATTCTGGTAGGGTTAAAGGCTGCAACAACCCTGCTGGTCTCTGATGTTCAGCCTTAATCTAATGACAAGTGAGGCATCTCAATACGAATTCTACCAAATTCTTCTTCATACCGCTCCACCAATAGTACGGTTTCAAATCTTGGTACATCTTAGTGGTGCCGGGATGCAGAGAATACGGGGTAGAATGAGCCTCCTCAAAGATCTCATTCCTAAGTTCCACACTATTCGGAACACAAACCCTGGCTTTATACAAAAGCATCCCACCGTCTGACACTGAAAAGTCCTTGGCTTGACCAGCCAATACCTCATCTCTAATCTTTACTAAATCTGGATCCGTCATCTGAGCGACTTTTATTCTTTCCAACAGGTCAGATTGCAGCGTTAAGTTGTGAAGCTGACCTAGCACAAACTCAATGCTGGATCTAACCATATCCTCTGCTAGCTGAGGTGAGATCTGAACCATACTAGCTACTTGCCCGGGACCCTTTCTGCTCAAGGCATCGGCCACTACATTGGCTTTTCCGGGGTGATAAAGGATTTCACAGTCGTAATCTTTCACTAACTCCAACCAACGCCTTTGTCTCATATTCAAATCCTTCTGAGTAAAGAAATACTTGAGACTTTTATGGTCGGTATAGATCTCACACTTTTCCCCGTAAAGATAATGCCGCCAAATCTTCAATGCGAAAACCACCGCGGCCAACTCTAGGTCATGAGTCGAGTATCGCTGCTCATAATCCTTTAACTGACAGGAGGCATAAGCGATAACCCGATCGGCTTGCATCAATACACACCCCAAACCCTGTTTGGATGCGTCACAATAAACTACGAACTTCTCCTTGTCTGAAGGCAAAGCTAGCACTGGAGCGGTAATTAACCTCTGTTTCAGCTCCTGGAAACTAGCTTCGCATTTGTCTGACCAAATAAATCGCTCATTCTTCTTTGTAAGCTCGGTTAGGGGTATTGAAATTTTTGAAAACCCTTCCACGAACCTACGGTAGTACCCAGCTAAACCCAAGAAGCTTCTGATCTCTGTCACTGTCTTCGGTCTCGGCCAATCCCTGACGGATTCAATCTTCCCGCGATCTACCTTGATCCCATCTTTGCTCACAATGTGCCCTAGGAAGGACACCTGAGATAGCCAGAACTCACATTTCTTGAACTTGGCATAAAGCTTATGTTCTCGAAGCTGTTGCAGTACCATCTGAAGATGTAACCCATGCTCCTCTTCTGATTGAGAGTACACGAGGATGTCGTCAATAAACACAATCACACAGATATCGAGGAAATCCTTGAATACTCTATTCATCAAGTCCATGAATGCCGCAGGAGCATTGGTTAGTCCGAACGACATAACCAGAAATTCGTAATGTCCATACCTAGTGCGGAAAGCCGTCTTCGGAAGGTCCTCCTCTCGGATTCTCAACTGATGATAACCCGAACGGAGATCAATCTTAGAAAAGACCGTCTTCCCCTGAAGCTGATCGAACAAATCATCGATCCTAGGTAATGGATATTTATTCTTCACCGTCAGCTTGTTCAATTCCCTGTAGTCGATGCACATCCTCATAGATCCATCCTTCTTCTTGACGAATAAAACCGGGGCTCCCCAGGGTGACACACTGGGCCGAATAAACCCTATGTCAAGCAACCCTTGGAGCTGAATCTTTAATTCCTTAAGTACAGCTGGAGCCATTCTATACGGGGCTTTGGAAACCGGTTCCACCCCTGGTGCCAAGTCTATCACAAAATCAATCTCCCGCTGAGGTGGTAACCCTGGAAGTTCTTCGGGAAAAACATCCGAAAATTCCCGAACCACCTTGATGTCCTCTGGCCGAATGGTATCTGGCCGAGTGGTGTCCACCACCACGGCCAGAAACCCTAAACAACCGCCGTGCAACAATTCTCTAGCTGACATGGCCGAAATTACCGGGATCCGAGATCCCTGAACTGAACCAACAAACACAAATGGTTCTTCACTTTCCGGTTGGAAGATCACCATCTTCCTTTTACAATCAATGCTCGCCGAATATTTAGATAGGAAATCCATTCCTAATATAATATCGAATTCGACTAGACTCATCTCTATCAGATCAGCACTTAACTCTCTACCATCTATCCTGATCGGCATAGGCCTAATCCACCTATTGGAGATAACCAATTCTCCGCCAGGTCATAGGGTTCCAAACCCTGATTCATAACTATCGTACGGTCCACCCAATTTACCAAAGACTCTGGCCGCCACATAAGAATGTGTAGCCCCAGAATCAACCAGCACTGAATATAGCGAGTTATTAATAGAAAGCTGACCTGTGACAACTGATGGGCTGGCATCTGCATCAGCCTGAGTAATGGCGAACACCCTGGCTGGAGTGGGTATCGCCGGAGCTCTCGGTGCCTCTGATCGGAGTTGGGGACAGTCCCTCTTGAAGTGTCCGGGCATGCCACAGTGAAAGCAGCCCTGACCTTTGCACTCACCCCGATGGTGCCTCTTGCAGCTAGGGCACTCGGGATAGGAGAATCGGGTCTCGGTACCACCAGGACGACTCCCTCTGTCCTGGTTCCCCCGGAACCTCTTGTTCTGACTCGAGCCACCGGAAGCAATGGGTGCTCTCTTCCTCTAATCAATGGTCGAACCACTACTCCCCCTGCTAAAGCCTGATGCAGGAGGGGTAGGAGCCCCGCCACTCACCGGAGTACTAGCTGACTCCAACATACACCCAACTGCGCCCTCAGCTCGCAGTGCCTTCTCCACCATCTGAGCATAGGTGGTGCTGTCGTCCGTGGTAATCATCAAATCGTGTTTGATCTTCGCATTCAACCCGTCCAAGTACTTCTCCTTCTTGCTGAAGTCGGTTGGCACAATTCCCGAGGCTAACTTCGCCAACCGATCAAACTGAGTAGTATACTCAGTGACGCTCATATTCTCACGCTGGGTCAGGTGAGCGAACTCTTTCCTCTTGGCGCTTCTGACCGCCTCATTGTAGTACTTCGCGTTGAAGAGTTCCTGGAACCTTTCCCAGGTCATGGTGGTGACGTCATGGATCTGAGACACCATGTCCCACCAGACCAGAGCGTCCTCCTGGAACTGGAAAGTGGCACACACCACTCTGTCATTACCGGTGACACCCATGAAATTCAAGATCTTGGTAATCACCGTCAGCCACTGTTCGGCTTTCATCACGTCCGGACCTCCCAGGAAAACTGGAGGTGCTTGCTTCCGGAACCGTTCGTACAAAGGTTCCAATCTATTGGCCGCCACCACTATCTCGGCACGGGCGGCGAGGGCGGTGTGCCACTGGAACTATGGGCACTGGAACTGCAGGAGCACCCTGTTGTCTCAACCTCTGAATCTCGAGGTCTTGTTCTTCAATCCGGGCTTGCATCTCCGCAAACCGAACCTCCCAATTCTGGGCTCCCTGATCGGCTGGGGGAGCCTGGGCAGCCTGTGGCGGGTTCTCATCACCCCGGCCACGAGCCCTGCCTCGGGGACTTCTACCTCGGCCCCTAACAGGTGGGGGAAACTGAGCTCCCTGACCTTGATTCGACCCCACTGAGTTGCCCTGACTCCTGGTGGTCCGCCTGGCGTCCATCTAGTTAGAACCGCCTGCGAAACCAAGAGTTGGCATATCAGGTCGTAATCAAGGAGAGCTTACTAATGCCGCTTAATTTGGAAATTAAAAACGAAACATGCGCCTATTCTACTATCAGGCTACTAACATGCTTCCTAACAGGCTTTTCTTTTTCATAACTGAATAAAATAAACTACTAAAGCAATAAAGGCTTACTGAACCGTGAAACGAGCTAACTGCTGATGATGATTGTACATGTCGTGACGATCTTCGGAAGATAACCCGGCGGCTCTGATACCAAATTGTAACACCCTAACTAACATAGGCGTATTACGTGATTTTTAAACATGCTGTGCAGCTCGTTGCTAATCAACGAGGTTTATGGAAAAACGTGATTAATTAAAATTTTTGCTTTTTAATTAAACTTAGAAAATAATATTACAAAAGACTCGGGATCCCGATTACAAAATCATTTACAAAAAGATTTAACTGTTTATACAAAATAATGTCGCCTAGCGACCAGTTACAAAATCAGCCTCGCTGTCCCGATGATCGTACGCTCCAGGCCTAACCGCCCCGACATGTACAATCTTCACAAGCTCGCTCACGGTCCATCAGCTCTAGCCTTGCCTTTACCTACACATAAACGTAGAACTGTGAGTCGACAGACTCATTAAGAAAAGCATAATAATACTCATACATAATCTCGGTCATGATGAGACGCCCATACCCCTGATCATAACCCTAACTGCCGTGTCCAACACGATACTGAGTCCCGCTACTGCCGTGTCCAACACGGTACTGAGCCACTACTGCCATGTCCAACATGGTACTGAGTTCTGAACGTTCATAGGGACGGTACTATTGACACGTAACAACCTGATCTGTCGAACCGGTCATACTCCGCCGCCGGTCATACTCCACTCGTACCGACGTGTTACTATATCCTCCTGATCGGTCGAACCGGTCATACTCCGGCTGCTGGTCATACTCCAGCCTGTACCGACGGGATACGTCAATAGTACGGAACCACCAACCAAGTGTCAGCCTGATCGGTCGAACCGGTCATACTCCGGCTGCTGGTCATACTCCAGCTTGTACCGACGTGCCAGGGTTGGATGGTTCGAAGCCAACATACATATCTAATGTAATCTAACAGGCTTCCTACATGCACGCTAAACATGTAATCTACATATGCATACTGTTATACTAATCTTACATGGATTCGGAATTCAGGTGTGCCGGTCAACCTGACTGGAACTTTAGCTGAGCGGCGGATTACAGGCTCCTAAACCATAAAAATCACAACACTATAAAGTGACACGCTAAATCACTTCCCGGGGACTTAAACTAGGAACTAAAAGTTTCCCTATCGATAAAAAGCATGGCAATACCCCCTAAAACATAAAAACGAGGAAAACTAGGGTCCCTGAATTTTCCCCAACCCAGTAGACTTGCCCAACCGAATTCCGGTTGGAAAATTCGAACCCTCATCCGGAATTCGGATGCACAACCGAATTCCGGTTCCTCGCAGCAAAGAAACCCAAATTTTCATAACTTGCACAAATCAACCCCAAATCACATGAAACCTTCCAGACCTGTTCTATACCTCCCCTAGAACATTTCCAAGGCATTAAAACAACCCAGAAACCACAGATACGAAAAATGCCATTGGAGCTCAAGCTTTGAGTTCTAAACTCAAGCTTGAGCAAAACCACCTAACATGCATTCAAACTAGCTTGAATCTACTTAAACAAGCATAACTAAGCCTCTGAAAATGAAAACAACTAACTACAACAAGTAAATTACAGATTCACATATTTCTTCAAAAATCATAGTTTTATACAAAATTTCACAAACTTAAACCAAGCAACTAGCATGCATGAAACCTACTTAAATTCCTTTAATTCAAGCATAGAAAAACAAAGAAAAATAACCTAAACTACAGCAGCAACAACTCAAACTCATCAAGCATTTACTCATCATTTTCACCATTTTATTCAAGAAAATAAAGGAGGAAAATTAAGAAACACCAACCACAATCAAGAGCTCACAAAATTATGATGAATCTAGCTTGAAAATTGAAGAAAATTCCAGCCCTTGAACCCCAAGCAACCAGCCGAAAAGAGAGAGAGAAAAGAGAGAGAAAGCTTTTCCAATTTTCTAATTTTTTGATAAAATGAACTAAAACCCACATAACATATAACCTCATTTCAGCCAACATAAAATACACATTTATTTTTTAAATAACAAAATCACTAAAAGACAAAATACTAATGGGGCAAAAAGACCATTTTGCCCCTCCATACTAAAACCACATAATAATCACTAAAGGGGTATTTTTGGAAAATTCTAAATTCCCGGCCATTCCCGACATTCCCAATGTCTAGAAACCCGTCCCAAACTACTAACATACTAAGTTGTGATTTCTACTGAGCCAAACACCGGGTTCCAAAATACCGGGCACCGGAAATGCAAAATATGAAAACTACTGAATGACATAGCAATGCATTTCTGAATTCCATAAATAACAGTATAATAAATTATTTAAATAGCTATAAATAATTTTCATAATTAATCATAATTAACTGCTAATTTCCAAATTAAACTAAGCGGGCTTTACACTGTTATTAATTGAATAGGTCCAAAAACTAGATGGACCTAAATAAAATCTATCATGGTGTGACATTTTATTTAGCAACAACCTATATGTATCTATATCAAAACAAAATAAAAATATAGGCTCACACAGGCACACTTTGGATGGTTCCTATCATGTTGCTAGGTCATACACAGATGAAAGAAGATTGTAAAATTTACCTGTTACAAATTATTAACTTGACCAAGGGAGCCATCACATCATTAGATCTGGCAAAAAGTAACCATGGCTATTTGCAATCAAGTAATAATAGGTTTTGAAAACTTACACACAAGCTAAAACCACCTACTCCTGCAACAAGGTTAGCGGGATAGTTGAAAGTAGGATTTATTTAATTTTAAATAAATAATTTCGAAAAATAAATAATTAAATAAAATATATTTTAATTTTCGAAAATAAAATTTTAAAAAAAAATTTTAATTTCGAAAATAAAACAAAATAAATAAATTTAAATTTCGAAATTATTTAAAAAATAAATATTTAAAATTAAACCTACTATTTTGAAAAATTAGGTTTCAACCAACCTAAATATCATTTCAAAATTTTGCTAACTACTTTTAAAAATTAAATGTTATTTTATAAATAAAAATTAAATAAAAATTAGAAAAGATAAATGAAATATCTTATCAGATTTTAAATTTAATTTAAATAAATAAAATTACATGATTATAATTATCTTATTTTAAATTTAAATAAGGTCAAAATATCTTAAAAAAAAATTAATTTAAAAATATATATAAAATCTGACCTTAAATTTAAAAATAAGATAAGATATAATCAAATTTAAAAATAAGATAGATTTTTAAGCAAGAAGATAGATACTAATTCTATTGAAATTCAAATTACACTAATATCTTGAATTAAATTTAAAAAATATTAAATTAATTCAAAATGATAATTAGAATTGAATTAGAAATAGTAATAGTATATATACAAAACTATACAAAAAATCGGAAGTTAATTCCATGAAAAAACATGAAAAATCGAAGAAAAACGAAAAAATTGTGAGCTATACGGACAGTTGTCGCGATCGCAGGAAAATTTCAGCACAGTCTCGATTTTTTCAAATCTTCAAAAATTCATAACTAATTCAAATAAAATCGAAATTGAGTTCTGTAAAAGGGTAACTTGCTTAATTTTTTCCATACTATCCAATAAAAATAATTCCAGAAACAAAATCGCAATTATTTTTCTCGAAAATTTACAAACATCAATCAATCATCAAATAACACTCAATACAACATGATACCATCCAAAAACAAACAAACAATCGTTTTAAAGTCCAAATTTCATGCAAGTAAATCAATTACCATGGCTCTGAGGCCAATTGTTGGATTATTTATTTTACCAGGATCTTAGATCTACTCACAAGTATGTTGTTTAAACACCCTAAATATGAACTTTCTAAAACGATAAATTAAACACATATAAAGTTAAGAAAACCTTACATCGATGCAGCGGAATTAATGTCTCCTTCCACTCAGATCTCTAACCCTTGTATCCTTTCGGTAGCAGAGTATAATCAAGATCTGAGCCCGAATGTCCTTCTTCTTCAAGTTTGATCCTTCACAGTCTTCCAATCTATGATTGAGTTACTGCTTGCTGTGTGTGGGCACTTACTCTTTCACTAGGGTCACGAAATTAATGAAGGGAAAAGAGAAGGATGATTTCGGCCAGGTATAGAAAGTGGAGAAGGCTCAGTTTTTCTGAAGAGAGAAATTTCTGTCAGAAAGATGATCTGAAAACTTGTGATTTGACTGAGCCATCACTTTCTATTTATAGGCAACTACTAGGTTTAGGTTAGGAATTATTTGGCATTAAAATAATGAAAATATTAATTTGAAAAACCTATTTAAGTGGCTGGCCATGGTGTGTTATTGGGCCTCACTTAATTTTACAGTTTTATCAAATTTTATCTCTATTTTCTCAAAAACGCCAATTTTCCAATTCTAACGTTTTAAATGCCAAAACTAATTATTTAATAACTAAAATAGATTATTAAATAATATTGTCATTTAATTTAATTATTAATTAGACATATAAAGTCTATTAATAAATAAATAAACCTAGAAACTCTTTTCTTTACAATTTCACCCCTGCTTAGTGAAAATTCATAAAATTAGACATAGTCTAACTTTAGAATTATAATTGATCAATCACGAATCAATGAATGAGTCTTACAAGTAGAATGTTCTCAACTAGAATGGGGACCATGGATCTATATGCTGAGCTTCCAATAAGTGAACCAAATTTACCAAGTAAATTCCTACTTATTAATTCTTCGTTGAATCCACTCTTAGAACTTAGAATTGCACTCTCAGACTTATATAGAGCATATTGTATGTTCCACGATATCAATATGCTATCTCATTTAACCATTGTTATAATCTTATTGTGATTTAAAGATCCTCTATATAGATGATCTACATCGAGATGGGATTTCTTTACCGTTCTCACCCCTCAATGTATTTTGCCCCTTAAAACACTTAGCTACCTGTAAATGGTTTTTAGTGATTAATAATTAGTCAGTTAAACAAGAGCTCATCCATTTCCTTCTATTTGCTAAGCTCGAAGGGAATCATCACTTGACTTCTATACACCAGTAGAAGCTATAGATTCCATATTTATGTTCAGCACTCCCACTCAATCGTACTATCATGTTCCCAAAATATACGTATCACCCTGACCCAAAAGTAGGCTTAACTAATAAATCTAAGAACAGGAATAGCACTCCTGAGTTGAGCCTAAGCATATCAGGATTTAGATTCTTTTAATCTTAAGATCAACTACTGATATTGACTTGGAAAGATATGTATAACGGTAAGTTTGTAATATCTTAACTTTGTTGCAATATCGGTCCAGTCCAATGTACACTCCATACATTCGAAACTAGTATACTTTACTAATGTCCTGGAAAGAACATAACACTTACTCCAAGTGTAAGTATACATCATCGCTGATTATCACATCAGTGTAAATCCAATAACACTGATGAAACAGGGACCAAGTCTTTTGATTCATATGATCACAATCACATTCCACTGTGTTGACGATACTGTAATTGTGAATAAACATATGATCTGGATTTAACTGATTTTGTGTGTATGAATGTAATAAACATATCAAACATATTAAACTATTAGCATGTAAAATTAATGCAAACATCAATCACTTAAAATTTCTTATATTGATAACTAATCAGATTGTAAAGAGTTTTATTTAGGGCATAAAACCCAATAGCACCATGCTGCCTCAAGTGTCTGATTTCTTCCTCTTGCTCGTTGATTCTAGCTTGCATTGCCGCAAACCTATTTTCCCATTCCTAGGCAACTTGTGGCGGGTTAACATCACCCTAATCGCGTGCCCTGCCTCTAGGGCCTCTGCCTTAGCCCCAAACATTTAGGGGAATTTCACTACAAGAAATATAAGTTTTAGCTACTACGAAGTTGGTAGCAAATAATCTATATTTGGTAGCTAATACTTTTTTTGCTACCAAATTTTTTTGTAGCAAATTGGTAGTTGTATCTCGGTCGCTGAAAGTATTTTGCTACCAAATATTTGGTAGTTGATACTGTTTTTTTAGCTTCTAATTTTTTGGTAGCAAATAATATTTATTCTAGTAGCAAAATTATTAGCTTTTAATATTCAATATAATTATTTTGCTACCAAAAATTGGTAGCAAAACTAATAAATTATAATGTCCAACTATTTGTTACCAGTTTTTGGTAGTAAATTATATAAAATAATTATATAATTAATAATGATATAATTAATAATGGTAATAATTTCTTTTTTCTTTATATAATGAAATATATATTATAGTACAATCTTTAAGTACGTACAACAAACTATTTTTTTTAAAAAAAACAACAAACGGTTAAAGTTATTAAATTTGTACATGCATCAATTCATAAATATTGAGTCACATTTTTAAGTGCGAGCAAATCTAGAAGTATAGCTGCATCTCTTTGGTTCACAACTTCCATAGCCATGTGTAGTTTGTTATTGTTGGGTGAGAAGTTAACAGTGGCAGGATCAAAACCTTTTGGTAGAGATAGAGCTTCTCTGCTCTTATACTTCTACTCCCATATTCCATCACATGAGATCCACCGTTGACGAAATCGTTGGCATTCGCAGTCCGTTCCTTCACCTACAGAGCAAAACACAGACCAAAACACAAGTTGATTATTTCAGTTAAAAAGCACCTATATTTGTGCCTTTTATTGCAAATTTTCTTTAATGATAACATATTTATATATAAGAACTTTCTGTCACTAGCTCTGCTATAGACTACATGTGAATGTGTTAAAAAGAAAGAATAATATCTTGTCCAATTCAGAAGAACAAAACACATGCTTTTGGTTTTCTTTCCAAATGTTACCTACTCTGACAACTCCTATGAATCTCACAAACAAATTAAGAATATGTACAAACAAACCACATCAAACCTCACCTCTTCTCACTTCCAAAACTCATCTATATATCAAACTATTAAACAAATATATATATATATATGGTAATAGCTGCAGTAGTTTTCCATATCCATTAATTGTATTTACTTCTTCTCATCTTTGGTTATCAATAAAATAAGTGTAACAATGGTTTTCCCTGAAGCACATTGCAGTAAGTACTCCTACTCTGACAACTCTTTTTCTAACATAAGCTTGTTTTGGTGCTTTGCGGGCATTATCTCTCAAGAGCATCTTAGTTAATGGAACAACAGAATATTGATCGTATAATTTTCTTTGAAGTGCTACTAATTAATTTCATTTCTCTTTAATTTTTTGTCTCTCTTCCCTCTCTTTTCAGTGGCCCGTTTGTTTACACCGAAAATAGCAAATTACTATGAAGAGTATTACAAGTCCAAAGGAGTAAATTTTGTCAAAGGAACTGTCTTGTCATCATTTGAAATTGACACCGATGGGAAGGTAAATCTTCTAAGGCTTGTAAAGAGGCCTAGTTTTTATATTTGTGAATATAAATACTTGGACACTTGGTGATTTCCAACTCTAATTGAATTATCGTACAATAATTTTAAGAGGCTTTAGAATTGATATATACAGGTTAGATTTTTAATATGTCGATTGCCATTTACAGGTCACAGCCGTTATTCTTAAAGATGGAACTCACCTGCCTGCTGTATGCTTCTGCTGGATCCTTTAGCTCGAACATCTCAGGCTCTGCTTGTTTCGGTGGGATTAGCCTTTCATCAGGCGCATCAGACTCGAGTTGATTCAGTTGCCTCCGTAGTTCACTAAGATTAGAGCTGATTTCTAAACGTAGAACATAACATCATTATCTTTAATACCGAGCGTGAAATGCTGCCAAGTGAGCATAATATGCTGGAGGAACAATAAATTATTATACTTAAACAAACTGATACGTTATTTTCTAACTAACTAACCTATTTTAAAGCTAGATATTAGGATGAATTTGAATTTGAATAACAATAAAATTGCCAGATGAAAAAAAAATAAGAATAAAAAAGAGATTATATATCATTAAAATATTTAAGATATTTATATTTAAAAATAATAAAACCCTAAATAAAACCTAAATATCTCCCCATATATAGTTCTGTCGATATATGCTTCCTTCTGTCAATATATTTCTGCCAAAAAAAATAGAACTCATCTGAAACCTCAATATCTATATCTATATATTATTATGAAAAGTAAAGATTTTTGGATTGAAGAGCTTTGAAAAACAAGGACTGAAAGACAAAAAGGTATAATGTATATTTATATGTTTAGATTAGATATAGTAATGTATGTATGATATGTGTGGATACTGATTGAAATTTATGATGAATAACATAAATTTCTTTATAATAGGTGTGTGAGGCCATTTTTGAAGGAAAATTTCCAAATCGAGGCAATTGGAGGACTTGATCACAATAAGGTATATTGTTTGTTTATTTAAATGTTTTGATAAATGGATACTGTTTTTTTTTTTGACTCTCAGCCTTTAATTCAAACGACAGCCCTTTTATTAAAGAGCTACAAGTCGTATTATAAACACATAAACACAGCCACTAAAGATTAACCCTAGCCGTTCTCCTTCTTTGTTCTTCTCTGAAGAACACAGAGACATCAACAAAAACAACCCAGAAATTAATCCTTGCTGCCCAGTTCGAAATACCCCAAACAGAGCCTCCTTCTTCGTTGTTCTTCTTTGAAGAACACGAAGAACAACCCTCTTACAAACCCAGAAAATAAAACCCAGCAGCACCCCTTTCTAAACCGATTCTAACCCAGAAAATCCCAAGCAGAAAAATAAAAAACAGACAGCATCAACAAATTAATTTATATATAAATTAAGATTTAGATATTAATCAAATTATGAAAGTGAATAAAATACCTTTCTTAGAAATTCTCAATTAAGCAAATAGCTTCCTTTGCTCCTTTGACAGAAACTACCAATCTTTTTTCTTTGAGAGTACCAATCCAAGTGAAAGAAAGAAAACAATACCCATGCAGATAATATAGTGTCCTACTCCTAATTTGGTCTGCCTAAGTGGTAAACATATCAAATATAGTAAAACAATACCCAAAAAAAATTGTTTACAGATAAAGGGGTAGGTAATCTCACCATACATTTTCAAGCTCCTTTTCACAAGCAACATCACAGAGCTTAGGCTTGTCCTCAGGAGGCAACCCAGCTCCATTGGCTGCAAATGACTCAACAAACAGACTTGAAGCTCCAAGCATCAATCCAATCACTTCCCTTCTTCTCTTACTTAGCTTAATTTCATCGCAATTTGAAGCCTTGAGTTCCAAATTAGAACATCTCACAACCCCACTTGAAAATTTCCTACTACAAATCCCTTGAGAGCTATCAAATGGGCTTTTACCTAATACACAAATTGAATTTGTACAGAATGTAACAAAAAAAGTAGGAAATGGGATATATGAATAATTCAAGTCAAAATAGAAAGTGGGTTTTACCTAATGGAAGCAGCAGAGTTGAAGAAGAAGATGCCATTAGTACGAGAAACTCAAAACTTGAGTCTGTAACGTTCAGAAACGGATAATATATCACTGCCATCAAGAAAAAAAAAACATGGTAAAATATTGAACCAAGCATATTATGAATAATTTCAAACCAGAAATATAACTGAAATCACAATTAAATAATATGTAGACCTGAGAAATCGAGCTGAAATGCTTCAATTCCTAAGTGCCATTCTCAACAAAAGGTTCTAATTTGGTCAGTTTTTTTTTTTTTTGACAAATACTTTTTTTTACTAAAAAGGATCAGCCATAGCCATAGCCATAGCCATAGCCCTTTGGTTCGAGAAGCTTAGCTAAGCATCCATGGAGATGGATGGAGACGGAGATATGGATTCCCTCTTCGAAGGAATGGTGCTTTTCAACCCAATCTCCGAACATCCCTCTCACTCTCCCTCCCACTCTGACTCTCACTCTCAATCTGAATCTGAATCTCACTCTCTCTTCACTGACCTAACCATCCTCTCACCATCTCCATCTCTATCGGAATCTAAATCATTCAATCAAATTCAAATTCAAAATAATAATAACAGTAATCATAAGAAGAAAAAGAGACCTGCTTTGAGGATTGGATACGCCAGGAATGCTTCTGCTGTTGCTTTTGACGACAATCCACCAATTTCCGACGATCATCAACATCTTCCGTCTTCGAACGAGCCGCCTTCTTCTTCCGTCGATGTCGATTTCGACTTTAGACTGCTTCAAATTAAGAACCAGATCTCGGAAAAGCTTGAATTCGTTCGTCAATTGGCGGCTTCTGTGTCTGCCGACCGGAAAGAAGCCATTGCTAACAGAAGGAAAGCTGCTCAAACGCTACACAGGGCTTCCAACGCTTATGCTGAGCTTGAAACTCGACTCGATGAGGCTTGCAGATCGGAGGATTTTGAGACTGCTGAAACGCTTAGTGAGAGTTTGGCTGCTGCTGAATCTGAAAAACAGACTCTTGTGGTGGCACTTGCTGATGCTGAGGCTCGATGGGAGAAATTATAAAAGATATAGTAATTAAATAATATGTAGACCCATAGAACAGTAAAGAAAAATCTCCCAACCCAATCAAGCAGAATAACCAAAAGTAGGGGAGAAGCTGCGCCATCATCGTCTGCGAGTGGGGGAGCTGGAGTCGTCTTCTTCGAGTCGTCTGTTGTCGTCGACTCTTCTGGGCTTGGTCAGAGATGAGCCGATAGAACTGGAGAGTGATACGATGTAAGTACTGGATCTGATCCCTGAGAGAGTGTGCGAGAAGGAGAGGAAACGAGAGAGTGTGCGAGAAGGAAAGGAAACGAGAGAGTGTGCGGTTGAAGAAGCTGATAGCTGGATCGATCCAGTGATGAAATTAGGGTTTTTTTACCCAAATTAATATGAGTTTTTGGCAATTGGTACTGAAAAAAAATTAAAAAAAAATAAATAGTGTTTAATAATAAAATTTTATTAATATTTTATTTTATATAAAATTTATTTATTTAATTGTATTAAATTTTTTTAATTTTTTTTCTCAATTTATATTTTTAAAAAGACTTAAGTTTTTTTAATTTTTTTTTCCAATTTATATTTTTAAAATATTTATTTATATATTTTTGAAAAATAATTCTAGTGAAAATTCTTTTTTTTTTTAATTTTAATTAAAAATTAAAAAGTGTTAGTAGTTAATATTTGAATAAAAAAAATATAATTTTTTTTATAATATAATTACTTTTAAAAAAGTAATATTATTTTTTTATTGTTTTTTTTAAATTTGGTCATATTGTTTCTTTGGATTTTTTTTTGAAATATTTGCACCAACAACTATTATTATTAAATTATTTAAGAATTTACCCTTACCTATTTTAATACTCACAATTTAAGCATTTCTTTTTTATAGGTATACCAATGTATATTTATTGCTTCTCTCTCCTAAACTCTGCCTACATGCTAGCTGTTTTTTTTTTTCTTTTTCTAGACAGTAGCTTTTTTTTTTTTTAATAAAAATCTTATTTTTTCAAAATAACAGTAAACTAGGTTGATCAGATATTTTTTTTTTTACATTCTATTCTTTTTTTTTTATTATTATTTTACATTCTTTTTTGTTTTTTAATCTAATTAGTAGTTTTAGAAAAAAATAATTATATGTATCAACGTGAATTGTATTTATGAAATTTTCTTAGACCATTTTATTGTTTTAAATACCGCTACACGCCTACTAAAATTAAAAATTAACCATATGTTTTTCTTTTACATTTTATTGACTCTCTTAGTGCAATCAGATTTTTTTTAAAAAAAAAAAATTATGTGAATAAACGACACAAATTGTTATTATTCTCAGTTTCTTTATTTTTTTTTATTTCTAAAGTTTTTTCGGCCACGCAATTTATTATTTGGACACAAAAATTACACTATTATAA
The DNA here is from genome assembly GCF_029168945.1 of Cannabis sativa. NCBI lineage: Eukaryota > Viridiplantae > Streptophyta > Magnoliopsida > Rosales > Cannabaceae > Cannabis > Cannabis sativa. Next base: position 23,641,405 of record NC_083603.1, read on the forward strand.
TCTATTTTTTAAAGTGATCATTTTGACATGTTAGAAGCATATATTTTTCTGCTACAAAAAAAAATGACTAAAATTAAAAGTTAGACTAAGGTTTCTTAAACAACAAAATAACACACTATAATTTAAAATCTAAACAAGAAATTATAAGTCTCCTTCAATATTTATCTTTTTACTTTTTTTTTCCTTTTTGTTTACTTCTTCTTTTTCTGACATTATTATCTTCTTCATTTATTTATTAATTTGTTTTTTTGAAAAAATCTTCTTCATTTATTATTATTTTTTTATTATTCTTTTTCTCTAAATTTATTATTTCTCTTAGTTTTTTTTTTTTATTTTTTCTCTAACATTTAGATATCTCTCTTACATTTTAGTATGTGTTAAAAGAAACTTTTTTGCTCCTTTTTTATATTTTGTAACAAAAAGTAATAAAATTTAAAATTTAATAAACTTTAACATATCAAGTAACATCATAACTTAACTTAAAGTCTTTTGTTATTTTGTATTTAAAAGTTAAAATATAGTATACTAATAATAAATTTATTTAATAAAAAGAATTTAATATGTTAATAAAAAAACTTATAAAGTTACCAAATAGTATCCAAAACATAATAGAATTAGTTACAATATGAAAATTATTATATATATATATATTAATTTTAAAGTTGTCTGATCAAAATAAGCAACCAAATGTGTATGAGAAAAAAATTATCTTGAATTAATTTTTTTCTAATAAAAAGTAACTAATTGATATATTACTTATATCAAAAGCAACCAAAAGGTTGCTTTTTTTAAAATTTGCAAAACACTAAAATTTCTGGAAGCGAGATTTTTTTATTTTTTTCAATTTTCGGTAATTATTTTATATTTCGGTATTTATGCTGACGTGGCAATCGGTATTTGTGCAAATAATTTTCTTAAAGGTATTTTTATAAATAAAATCAATTTTAGGTATAATATTGAAAAGACCCCTTTTTTTTTCTAGTGTAACACATCATCCTCACACCTCTGAAAAGGAATAAACAAGCTATGGATAAGAGTTGGATTTCTAATAACAATAGATTGTCTGCCAAGTACAATAAGGGATTGCAAAAATTCATTAGATTATCAAGTAGTCATCTGAATGAGGAGAATAAGATTCGGTGTCCATGTGTTATGTGTATGAATTTATACTTTCATGACTTACAGACAATTGAGCGTCATATCTACGTAAAAGGGTTTTATACTCGATATGTTAACTGGGTACATCACGGGGAAGATATTTTAGAAGAAAGTGAACATGATAATAATGATGCTACTGATGTCGAAGATTTCAGTGATATTGGCGATAATAATAATGACATTGACCATGATGACAATGATGATATGATCCCAGCAATTGAAGACTTGGCTCAAGAAGTTCCTACACATAATGCTTCTGAGAATTTTGAGGATTCAAGTCATAAGGAGAAATGGAAAAACTTCCATAACTTATTTGATGAAGTAGAAAAAGAATTGTATCCTGGATGTACAAAGTTTTCAAGTTTGACTTTCATGGTTAAGCTAATGCATATAAAAGTATTGACTAGCTTGAGTATTAAAGGCTTCGACATGATTCTTGAGCTTCTTAAGGATGCATTTCCTGATGATAACAAAATCCCAAATTCTTATTATGAGGTTAAGAAAATATTGAGTGGTCTTGGTTTACAGTGCGAAACAATAGATGTATGTAAGGATGATTGTTGTTTGTACTGGAAAAACAATAAAGATGCTACAAATTGTCCTATATGTGGTCATGAAAGATATGAGTACCAAGGAACTAAAGGAAAAAAAATACCACATAAAAAGATGCATTATTTTCCAATAACTCCCCGTTTACAACGACTTTTTATGTCAAGACACACCGCAGCAGATATGAGGTGGCACAAAGAAAAACGTGTGGATGCGAAGGTGTACTTAGACATCCGAGATGCGAGAGGCTTGGAAAGATTTCGATAAGCAATATCCTGATTTTGCCAAAGAGCCTCGAAACATTAGGTTGGGATTTGCAACAGATGGGTTTAATCCGTTTGGTGATTTATCAAACTCATACAGCATGTGGCCAGTAATACTAATGCCATATAATATGCCACCATGGATATGCATGAAACGAGAATCTTTAATGATGGCAGTACTTATTCCTGGACGTCGTGCTCCAGGTAAGGACATAGATGTCTATTTACAACCCTTAATTGAAAAACTAAAAGAATTATGGGAGAAAGGAGTAAGAACTTTTGATGTTGTTGATAAAACATATTTTACAATGCGTGCTGCTGTGTTATGGACAATTAATGATTTCCCTGCATATGGTACTGTGTCCGGCTATAGCACTCAAGGGTATAAGGCATGTCCAGTTTGTGAGGATGACACATCTTCATTTCGAGTTAGGGGTAAGATCTCTTACATGGGACATCGTCGATATTTGTGTGCTGAACATCAGTGGCGCAATGATAAGGAATACGATGGTACAATTGAAACACGAAATCCCCCTCAAGAGTTAACAAGTGATGAAATTTTAACTAAATTAGATGGTATGTGGAAATGTAGGCCGGGTAAAAATGTTGATATTGTAAAAGATGATCAGAATCAGATGAAGAATGCAGGCTATCAAAATAAAACAAATTGGAGGCGTAAAAGTATTTTGTGGGAGTTAGCATACTGGCCCAAACTTAAACTAAGGCATAATTTGGATGTGATGCATATTGAGAAAAATATATGTGACAGTGTGGTTGGAACAATGTTTAGCATCGACGGCAAGTGTAAGGATACCGATAAGGCACGACTTGACTTACAAGATTTGAAAATTCGTAAGCAATTGCAAATGAAGAAACGGGGAAACAAGTGGGTGAAACCTACGGCTTGTTATACATTATCGATGAAGAAACGACAAACTATTTGTAAGTTCTTGGAGTCTGTTAAATTTCCAGATGGATATGCAGCAAACTTGTCTCGAAATATAATTATGAAAGATGGGAAGATTACTGGTTTAAAAAGTCACGATTGTCATATATTATTACAGATATTGCTACCTATTTGTGTAAGGCCATACTTGAAAAAAAGTGATGAGTGTAATTTTGAATTATCCTTATTTTTTCAAAAACTATGTGCGAAGACATTGTATGTGAAAGACTTAAATGATTTGGAAGAAGGCATCGTGTTCACACTTTGTAAGATGGAAAGTATTTTCCCCCTGCCTTTTTCGATGTGATGATTCATCTAGCGGTCCACTTGCCAAAGGAAGCCAAGTTAGGTGGTCCTGTCCAAATGCGATGGATGTATTCAATTGAAAGGTAACAAAATTTTTGTTACCTTAACAAATAATGAATTTTAAAAATGTGCACTAATGTATATATTAATTATATAACCTTGTATAGGGAAATGGGTCATTTGAAAAAATATGTAAAGAACAAAGCTCGGCCTGAAGGTTCCATTGCTAAAGGATATATAATTAGTGAGGCATTAAATTTTTGTTCTATGTATCTTCATGGGATAGAAACTCGTTTCAATCGTCCAGATCGAAATCCAGATGATGTCGGAGTAAGAAGAGAATCAACATTATCCATATTCAACTTACCAACTAGACCATTTGGGAAACAATCATCAATCAGAATAAGTGAAGATGAACGAAATATGGTTCATTGGTACATTCTGAATAATTGTCCTGAATTGGAGCCATATTTGGAGTAAGTTTTCTTTAATTCATCTTAAATATATCCTAAAAAATTTATGTTGTCGTAAATAAAATAATTCTTATCTGAGAGTTACTTACTTTGAATCAGAGAACACAGATTGTTTTTACAATCTAAAGGTGTTTTGGATATTGACGAATCACAGAAAAAAAAATTTCCATCTTGGTTTGAAAATAAAGTAAGTTCGTAAATTTGTATATCTTTCAAATGGAATATGCATATTTATTCTCATTTTAACTATACAAATTATTATCTCAGGTTAAAAGAATGAATGAATGCTCATATTCTACAGCCCAAGATGATTTATATGCCATTGCAATTCAGCCTAATTTTTTAATTTGCAAGTATGCTGGTTGTATGGTTAATGGTGTTAGATATCACACAAAAACTCGAGATGAAAAACGAGTCACTCAAAATTATGGAATTCGAGTTGAGGCAGAATATAATGGGAACCTTTGTGATTTTTATGGTGTCATCGATGAAATATGGGAAGTACATTACATCTATTTCAATAAGGTGATATTGTTCAAATGTTCTTGGTATAACACCAGTGAGAGTCCACGTAGAATCTATACGGAATATCATATGACTAGTATAAATATTAGCTCATATTGGTTTGAAGACGACCCGTTTCTTCTTGCAAATCAAGTTAATCCAGTATTCTATTTAGATGACATTAAAAAAGGAGAAAATTGGAAAGTGGTGCAAAAGGTAAACCATCGTCATATTTGGGAAATACCATCAGAGCCTGAAGTTGATGATGGAGAACGAGTTGTCCAGAATCGTGAAGCATATCAAGAAGATTCCTCAAACAACATTAATCTCACATTGGATTCTTCAAACAACATGGACGACGTTCTTATTCGAAAAGATATTGATGAAGTTGAAACTGATGAGTTATTGATTGACTCCCCAAAAGATCAAAATAATCAAGTTCAACACGAATTAAACAAGCACTACTTAGTGGTTCAGATTCTGAAACTGACTGTGATGAAAGTGATTAATATAAAGGGTGTGTAAATAACTTTATTTTATTAATGGGATAATTTAATATTAGCTACTAATAATTTATCATTTCAGATTTTATTATGTCAAGTAGTACGAGAAAAGGTAGTTCAAAACGGGGACGCAGTGATACTTCAGATCAACCCTTGAGTAGTACGAGAAGATTTAGCTCTAAACGGGCACACAATGATACTCAATCACCATCAGATTCACCGCAATCCTTGACACCTTCTACTGATGACCCTTCAACAGTTCCATTACATGATGAACAACGTCAATCTTCAAAAGGTACAAAATTTTATCATCACTCTTATTTTGGAAAAAAATACATTTATAAATACTTATTAATTATATATTTTTCTTACAAAAAATAGAAATACAAAAGAACGTACGTGGTCCTACTCGTGGAGATCGCTTAAGCCGTGAACTGAAGAATGACAAAATAACTAATTTAACTATTACCTATAATAAGGGCGAGCTTCGAGTTTATGGTGATAATGCTTCTGATTTTACAACTAATGTTGGCGTAAATGTACGCCATCATGCTCCATTGCAATATAGTGGTTGGAGCAAAGTTCCACCTGCAGAAAAAAAAGCTGTATATGCTCGTATACAGGTACATTTGTTAATATATTCATTTTTCAATATTTTTTTTAATTAGGTAATTTTATATTTATTTATTCAAAACTTATGCAGGATGTATTCAAATTGGACTTTGCAAAAGATCCATATCTTGAGGTAATTTGTGATGAATATTGCAAAAATGCATACAGCAATCATCGTCATAATTGTCACCGACATTATAAAAAAATGATCGAGGAAGGAAAAAATCCATTAGAGCATCGACCTACGAGTTTGGTGATAAAAGAAGCTGACTGGAAATGGATGTGCACTGCATGTTTCTCCAGCGAAGAGTGGAAGGTATCATAATGTCCATTTCATCATATAAATTTTTAATTTTTTTAAAAAATTATTAATGTCAATTACTTTTTTTTTTTGCAGAAAAAGTCTGTGGCTGGCTCAAAAAATAGATCAAAAGTAAAATTTATGCATAGGGGTGGAAGTAAATCATTTACTCAACACTTACATGAGACGGTAAAAATAATTTATTATTACTAATTAATTTTAAATTACTATGTATAAGTTTTAAAATTTTTTTCACTTAATTATTTCAGAAGTCTACACCGGTAATGGATGTAGATGAAGGACAATCAAAGTCTATTAAAGCTGGAGAGATTGAAACATTCAAAAAAACTCACTACACAGAAAAAAAATGGATGGATCAACCAAATTGCTGAGGAAAAATATGTATGCAACACATTCACTATAAGTTAATAACATTTTCTCCACTATTTACATTTTATATAAATATATTACACAATTTTTTTTATCTTTGTAGAAAGAGATGATTGAGTTACGTGAAGATCAACTTAATCAACTCGAAGCTGGTACATTAATAATGGTAGACGATGCTGCTATCTATAGACAAGTTTTAGGTGATGCTAAGTATGGATGGCTAAGAGGGACTGGACCTGTAATAGGAAAAAAATTATCAATAGAGTTATCATCTAAATCCAAGGAGCTTCAAGAACAACGCATTGAAAAATTAGAAAAAATCATCAAAGATTTTACCAGTGAAAAAGATGGTGTTTTTGAAAAATATCTTCAAGAAAAAGTGGACAAGCGGGTTGAATCATTGGAAAGAAAATTCTTGGAAGGACATAAATTTCAATCATCATCAAATAAAGAGACAAATCCACCACAACAGTGGCCAACTCCACCAACAATGGTTTTTTCTTTTTTTTTTATTTAAAATAATATTGATTTTACTACTATTATAACTAATTCTTCTATGTTGTTTGTAGGATAAAACTTATAGATTAACTTTGGGAGACGGTGATGTAGTTGCTATTGGTGAAATTTTTCCGGGAAAACAAGTTCATGGGAAAGATTTGGAAAAAGGCAATGTACGAGTACGCATAATTGAATGTTTGAATGAAAATGCTCGTCTTCCTGTCCATGTTCGTGATGATTTAATCTTCGTAAAAGATGCAGTCCAAAGCTTTGTTGCATGGCCGGAACACTTAATCATCTTTGGTGATTCTGAGGTAAAAGAAAATAGTTTGATTTGTATTTAGCCTTTCTATTATAATTATTTATTGTTTAATAATATTTTAGGCATTAAAAACTATGGAGAAAAATGAACATTTATCTCCACACATGCCAACTCAGAAAGCTTCAACAAGTTCGATGAATGTGAAAGACTCTCCTGTTCCATTTGTTATGCCCAAAATCATCCCAAGGAGCGTCAAAGCTATATTGTTAAGTGTTCAATATCGCAAAAGTAGAGAAGAGTATCGTATTGAAATGGATCCAAATATTTTTGGGTCTGATCAAGATTTGTATATTGAACCTAAAGATATAGTTCATCTTGGCACAAATGTTGAGATTGGAGCTGAGTGTATCGCATTTTATATAAGGTAAGAGATTTTTTTATCATATTTTTTAATCGCACACTTAATAACATTATTTAATTTGGTATTGTTATAATGTTTAGGATCTTACATGAAAGGTTAAAAAATTCAAAAAGAGAGAAGTATTTTCGTTTTATTCATCCAAGTTGGGCTTCTATAGTGGGATCCTATTTGCAGCAAAATGTAGAATCAATAGCAGATCGATTAGCAAGCGCAGGGAAGATGCAACTTTCATTGATCCCTATTAATTTAGGGTAAGATTAACTTAAATTATTATTTTAGCTATATAGTAATATATTTATATATTAAAATTTTTTCTTCCATCACTAGTTATCATTGGGTGCTAATAATAATTGATCCATCACGTGAGATGTGTTTCTGGCTCAATCCAACTGGAGAACTACCAAGTGATACCATTAACAATTTTATCGCAATGTAAGTGAATAATATTTTTATCATTAGTATAATAAGCATCAAATTAAAATTTAAATGTAATAGTGTTGATGTTAATTTGTTTATTATTTAGGATTTTTGACTATTACAATGCTTCAAAAAAGAAAACTCCAAGAGCAGCTGGTATTATATGGAAAATTATAAAAGTGAGTAGTCTTTATCTCTCAAAATATATAATAAATTTTTGTATTTCACAAATATTTAATGATTTTACAACAAAATATTACTTTTAATTATTTATTTTAAGAGATTCTTACACATCTATATAAATGTGCAGTGTCCTCGACAACCCAAACACTTTGAATGTGGATATTATGTTATGAAATACATGCGGGATTTATGCATGGATTCAAGACCTCTCAATTGGTTAAATACTAATGTATATGAAATATACATCTTTTTCAATATATATATATAAATAATATTTAAGTTCACTAATATTTATTAATATTTTTTTTTCAGTGCAACAATAGAATGGAGAATTATTACACAAATGAAGAAATTGATGAAATTCGAATAGAGTGGGCCGATGCATTCATAGAATTGATTTAATATTTTATTATGTTTTTATTCATTTTTATTGAACAAATGAATCATACTATATTCATTAATTATTTAATTTATACATTATCATTTTATTTTATTTGTTTATATTAATATTTTAGTTTATCTTTTTTCTCTTCTATTTTTCAACACTCTTTAGAAGTTTTAATAAAGCAACGATATAAGTTTTTATTTTGTGAGAAAATTATAATTCTACTCTTTAAAATTTTTTATTTTTAAAATAATATTTAGTAATACTGTTTGTATTAGGTGCGAACCTAATTATAATTAATTTTAATTTTTTTAAAAAATACATGCAAATTGTATATATTTACGAAATTAATAATTTAGGTAATAAATGCAATAAAGGATAAAAATAAATAAAATAATTTCACTAAAATTAATAAAAAAATTACATAAATAATTTACGTTCATTGGAGAAACATTAAAAATAATATTTATATTTTAGTAAAAAAATCAATTATTTACTGTATTTTCTAATATTTAGTATAACAATTTTATAAATAATAATTATATTTTTACTCTAATAAATGAATTAGTAGGTAACAAAATATTATATTTTATTAAATATAAAATACAAAAGTGGTAAATAATATTTTTATACAAGAAAAAATAATTGCTGAGTATTGATTGCGAGAAGAAATATGTTTCTACTAAAAAATGCATATGGTAGCAAAAATTAGTAGCTGAAAATATTATTTTGCTACTAAACACAATTGGTAGTAAAATTGGTAGCAAAAAATACAAAGATCTTTTGCTATTAAGAAATATGGTAGTTAAATTGGTAGCTAAACACAAAAATTTTGCTACCAAAATTTATTGGTAGCTAAAAATCACAATTGCCTACTAAATAATTTGGCAGTAGAAATATTTGGTCTTATTTGTTTGGTATTGGCTACTAAGAAATTTTGCTACTAAAATTTGGTAGCAATAAGCTACATTTTGCTACCAATAAAATTTGGTAGCTAAAAGCATGGTAGCTAAAAGATATTTTTCTTGTAGTGTTTGAGCTCCCTGACCGCCACTAGATACGACCGAATTACCCTGACTCCTGGTGTTTTGCTTGGCGTCCATTCTATTAGAACACCCTACGTAACCAAGAGCTAGTCTGGTCAGATCGCGATCAAGAACAACTTACTAATTACCGCTTATTTTGGAAATTTAAACCATGCGCATATTCAGCTATCAGTCTACTAAAATGCTTCCTATTAGGCTTTTCTTAAACACATACTATTAAAATAAACTACTAAAGCAATAAAGGCTTACTAAACCGTGAGACGAGTTGATCGCTGACGATGATTGTACATGTCGTGACGATCTTTAGAAGACAACCTGGCAGCTCTGATACCAAATTGTAACACCCTACTAGCTTAGGCATGTTAACGTGATTTTTAACTTAACTATGCTGCTCATTGCCAATCAACGAGTTTATTAAAAATCGTGAATAATTAAAACTTCATTTAACTAATTATAAATACCAGGATAACATACTTGTATTAAACCGGGATCTCGTTTACAAAAGTATTTACAAAAGTTTTACAGTGCATAACACAAAAGTTTATCGCCTAGCGACTAAGCAAAATAAGCCCTTCTGTCCCAAAGACCGTACGCTCCAGGCCTAACCGCCGCGACATGTACAATCTCCATCTACTCACTCTCACGGCTGGTCAACCTTAGCCTTGCCCTTACCTACGCATGCAAATAATATTTATGAGTCGACAGACTTAGTAAGAAAAGCATAATCATAAACATAAACATATAACTAGACTGCAACCAAGTGCCCATACACCTGATTACAATCTACTAATTGAGTTAGGAACATTCCCGACAAAGTATGACTAACTGCGAATCCCTCCTATACTCAGTACTCTAATCGTACTGATGTGGTAGCAGATAACTCATACTATCTGATAGCCTAGCATATATATGTTGGCATCTCAGTGCAACTCTACGTAGACCTCACTGATGCCCTAATATGCTAATTTGATGGCTATAGATTTGCATATTCTGACGGCAACTAACATGTACGTTGAACATGTATACATATATGCAACTATTATACTAATCTTACCTCGTATCCAAATTCAGGTGTGTTGACCAACCTGAGTGGAATAGCTACTCGACGTATTATAGGCCCCTAAATCACATTATTCGTAAAATTGGTGAGTGACACACTAAATTACTTTTCTGGGACTTAAACTTGAAACTAAAAGTTTCCCAATCGATAAATAACATGGCAATACTCTAAATATTGCAAAAATAGGAAAAACTAGGGTTTCCAAAAATGCCCCAACCAGTAGACCAGTTCACAACTGAAATTCCGGTTCTGCATGGTTTCCTAGGCACCAACCAGTCGACCGGTTCCTACAAGTCCCCCTGAACCAGTCGACCGGTTTACTGCAAGAAAATCTTAAAAATACACTACTCTCTCAAATCAACCCCAAACTTTACCAAACCTTTCAGACCTGCTTAATATACCATAATAAACATAAGTCAAGCAACAAAATAACTCCACAAGCTCAAAACCAAAAATTACAATTAAAGACCAAAGTTTGAGTTCTAAAACTCAAACTTTGTCTAACAACCAAATCAAACCACCGACTAGCTTCCAAACATCTCAAATAATCTAATCTGAACCTCAGAATATAATCGCAAACAACAAGAATTACCACAGAACCTAACCCTTAGAAAAATCATAATATACTTAACTTGAAACTTAAGAAAAACAACAAAGGATGAGCTACAACATTACCTTGGGTTAGAAATCACTAAGAGCTTTCTAGAAATCCTTAAATTCAGCAGAAATAAAGAAATAAAGCTAGTGTTTTATCCCAATTAACTAAAGTTATATTCAGCATAATAAAACTTATCTAAAGCTCACAAAAGGATAAACACTATAAGAAAAATGGACTATTTCGACACACCAATCTTGGTGGGCCTGCGTGTGTGTGCCGAGATTGGTCTCTATCTCGACGGGCTCTTGAAAAACTACCATAATTAATTAGAAGAATATACTTTTTTTGAAAAAAATTATAAATTTTAGACCCTATCTCGACGGGTCCAGCTTGGACCGCTGAGATTGGGCACACGGTTGTACCCAATCTCGGCGGTCCAATTTGGGCCCGTCGAGATAGGCCCAAAGACTAACAAAAAGTAGACAAAACCCTAATCATCTCTAACTTCTTAGCCGCACCTTTATTCACTCTCTTTCTCTCATCTTCTCCCTTACACCAGCAGACAACAGGTCTCAATGGAGTCCTCCATATCTTTCTTCTTTTTGTTTTTCATGTGCGGTGGTGGCGCCAATGGAAGGCAAATGGCTCGACATCGTGAACGGTAGGGGATTAGTCCTTCTCTCTATGTGTTTATCATTTATTAGTTTTCTTCTTCTTTTGTATTTTCTTTTCAGGCTGACGACGTACAATGGTTCTAGGGAAGAAGCTGCTCCTAAGATGACGCCAGAGCTAGGGACGACACTGATGTTGGAGGTTAAGAAATATTTCCCTCATATAAATTATAGAATAGTCTTCTTCTCTTCGTCTGAGAGGTATAAAGTTCTTTTTCTTTTTAGTTTTCTTATTTTGCCTCTTTTTTCTTTTTTTTTTTCTTCTAGGATGGTCTTTTTCCATATCAAAGGCAAGAACTTTCAATATCATTGTAAGGATATTTTTATTGATTTCATTTTTAAATTGGGTTGTATAGCATAATTTTTTTTTATTTATGATTAATAGGAATTTATTGATGTATATATAAATATTTATTTTTGTTTCTATGTCTGTATTGTATTTTTTTCTTTTTTTATTGATCACTTGGATTGTTTTTCCTTAATGTACATGATGTTTATTTGAGTTTGTTTATTTTGAAAGACTTTTTATTTTCTGTAATTTTTTAATTTTTGTAATTTTGATTTATGATTTTTTTTTAAATAAAAAAATGACCTATTACGGGGGGCCTAGCCCGCCGAGATTGCTCACCTATCTCGGGGACTAGGCTTGCCTAGATAGCTTACATATCTCGACCGGCCTAGCCCGTCGAGAATGACCCTTTCTCAATATCGGCATTCAAATTTACGACGGTTTGTGCCCGCTGAGATAGAACAATAACGGGGGGTCAGGCCCGTCGAGATAGGCCTATTTTCTTGTAGTGTAAGTACTAAATGGTCAAAAAGACCACTTTGCCCCCCACTAAAACCAAAAACTTCTAAGTCACTTAGGGGTATTTTGGTCACTTCAAAAGCTCGGATAACTCCTGACATTCTCAATGTCTAACTAGGTTGCCCCAAAACTATTAAAATACTAAAATGTGATTCTATTGGCCAAAGGTCGCATTCCGATGTTGCCAGGCATAAAACATGTAAAAATATAAAATTTCATATATGGCATAACTAATGCATCCTGAATTTAAATAAATCTCCATAAAATGTTAAATTGTAATTATTATTCTATTTTCATAATTAAACCTAATTATCTGCTAATTTTCAAAACAAAGCTAAGCGTTCTTTACAACCTAATTAGCCCATAATATATATATTAAACCCTAAGTATTCACTATTAGGTTTATCAAGATATTACACCTCAATCCCACAAGAAAACTAACAAGGACATGGTTTATTTACGCATAAAATGGCTAGAACTTGAACATAAAGTCAAAATTGTACAAGAAGGCCCCTACATAATGCATGGTCGACCTGTGCCATCTTTTGGCATAAAAAGATGGCACATGTCTCTACTTTTGAAACACCAAATAAGACTTGTCCAAATATGATCCCTCAACACCAAGGAGTACCACAAAGTGAAAGAAACTATTTTTCACCGAAGAATCATGCTAGTCGACCTATGCCAACTTTGTGCACAAATGAGTGGCATAGGTTGGCCACACCAAATGGGAATGATATTTTGTGCTCAAAGTACTTTTTCATCATCAACATATCAAAACCAAGTGAGGAAGGCCACCAAGTGGTGTAGAGACCCCTAGCCAACTTGTTCCATCTTTGGCACAGGTCGACCACATGAATTGGAGAGGAATTTATAGGGCCAAAGTATATTTCCAACATCAATGAATCCAATACAAGTGAAAAAAAGTCACCAAGAAGTGTAGAACACTTATACCAATGCCATCTTTGTGTCCCAAAAGATGGCACATGTCTCTCCTACCAAATGGCCAAGAACTAATATGACTAAAGTATTTTTCTAGCATTCATATGACTAAACTAACCAAGAAACACCATCAAGGGCTTCCCATAAACCCTAGCCGACTTGTGCCATATTTTGGCACCAAAAGATGGTGCAAGTCTCCTGTTAGGATTTCGAGCATCGAAATGAGGTTTTGGGGTCCCGAGACCCCGAAAATATAATTCACCATAAAAAAAGTCAAAACACACCTCGAGGTGTTCGAGAACATGTATGGCTGACCTGCACCATAATGAGGTGTCACGAATCATGATGACATGGCACAGGTTGAATTTGGAGCTGAAAAGTGCATACTACCCTTGGGTAAAATAGGCATAACTCCCTCAAATTTTATCCAAATGATTTGTTTTAACTTGAATTTGAAAGATATTTTTCATAGCGCAATTTTGAAGTTATCGAGCTCAAAATTGGGTTATAAGAAAAGTTGGCACACTTTACTTGGGAATTAATTAGATTTAAAACTAAGTGTGGGCCATAAGGGATTTTAGGAGAGTTGTGCCACAACACTTGTGCCTCTCTACATGAATTATCTGACACGTGCCATCCCTGTTGGGTTTTATGCCTTAAATAAAACTCTTTACAATCTGATTAGTTATCAATATAAGAAATTTGAAGTGATTGATGTTTGCATGAATTTTACATGCTAATGGTTTAATATGTTTGATATGTTTATTACATTCATACACACAAAATCAGTTAAATCCAGATCATATGTTTATTCACAATTACAGTATCGTCAACACAGTGGAATGTGATTGTGATCATATGAATCAAAAGACTTGGTCCCTGTTTCATCAGTGTTATTGGATTTACACTAATGTGATAATCAGCGATGATGTGTACTTACACTTGGAGTAAGTGTTATGTTCTTTCCAGGACATTAGTAAAGTATACTAGTTTCGAATGTATGGAGTATACATTGGACTGGACCGATATTGCAACTAAGTTAAGATATTACAAACTTACCGTTATACATATCTTTCCAAGTCAATATCAGTAGTTGATCTTAAGATTAAAAGAATCTAAATCCTGATATGCTTGGGCTCAACTCAGGAGTACTATTCATGTTCTTTGATTTATTAGTTAAGCCTACTTTTGGATCATGGTGATACGTATATTTTGGGAACATGATAGTATGATTGAGTGGGAGTGCTGAACATAAATATGGAATCTATAGCTTCTACTGATGTATAGAAGTCAAGTGATGATTCCCTTCGAGCTTAGCAAATAGAAGTAAATGGATGAGCTCTTGTTTAACTGACTAATTATTAGATCACTAAACACCATTTACAGGTAGCTAAGTGTATTAAGGGGCAAAATGCATTGAGGGGTGAGAACGGTAAAGAAATCCCATCTCGATGTAGATCATCTATATAGAGGATCTTTAAATCACAATAAGATTATAATAATGGTTAAATGAGATAGTATATTGATATCGTGGAACATACAATATTCTCTATATAAGTCTGAGAGTGCAATTCTAAGTTCTAAGAGTGGATTCAACGAAGAATTAATAAGTAGGAATTTACTTGGTAAATTTGGTTCACTTATTGGAAGCTCAGCATATAGATCCATGGTCCCCATTCTTGTTGAGAACATTCTGCTTGTAAGACTCATTAATTGATTCGTGATTGATCAATTATAATTCTAAAGTTAGACTATGTCTAATTTTATGAATTTTCACTAAGTAGGGGTGAAATTGTAAAGAAAAGAGTTTCTAGGTTTATTTATTTATTAATGGACTTTATATGTCTAATTAATAATTAAATTAAATGACAATATTATTTAATAATCTATTTTAGTTATTAAATAATTAGTTTTGGCATTTAAAAGGTTAGAATTGAAAAATTGGCGTTTTTGAGAAAATAGAGATAAAATTTGATAAAACTGCAAAATCAAGTGAGGCCTATTATAACACCATGGCCGGCCACTTAAATGAGGTTTTTCAAATTAATATTTTCATTATTTTAATGCCAAATAATTCCTAACCTAAACCTAGTAGTTGCATATAAATAGAAAGTGATGGCTCAGTCACAAAAGATGCTTTCACAAGTTTTCACAAGCCTTTCTGACAGAAATTTCTCTCTTCAGAAAAACTGAGCCTTCCCCACTTTCTATACCTGGCTGAAACCTTCTCTCCTCTTTTCTCCTTCATCAATTTCGACCCTAGTGAAAGAGTAAGTGTCCACACACAGCAAGCAGTAACTCAATCATAGATTGGAAGACTGTGAAGGATCAAACTTGAAGAAGAAGGACATTCGGGCTCAGATCTTGATTATACTCTGCTACAGAAAGGATACAAGGGTTAGAGATCTGAGTGGAAGGATACATTAATTCTGCTGAATCAATGTAAGGTTTTCTTAACTTTATATGTGTTTAATTTATCATTTTAGAAAGTTCATATTTAGGGTGTTTAAACAACATACTTGTGAGTAGATCTAAGATCCTGGTAAAATAAATATTCCAACAACTGGCCTCAGAGCCATGGTAATTGATTTACTTGCAAGAAATTTGGACTTTAAAACGATTGTTTTGTTTGTTTTTGGATGGTATCATGTTGTATTGAGTGTTATTTGATGATTGATTGATGTTTGTAAATTTTCGTGAAAAATAAATTCGATTCTGTTTCTGGAATTATTTTTATTGGATAGTATGGAAAAATTAAGCAAGTTACCCTTTTACAGAACTCAATTTCGATTTAATTTGAATTAGTTATGATTTTTTGAAGATTCGACAAAATCGGAGTTATGCTGAAATTTTCCTGCGATCGCGAAAACTGTCCGTACAACTCACAATTTTTTCGTTTTTCTTCGTTTTTTCATGCTTTTTCATGGAATTAACTTCCGATTTTTCGTGTAGTTTTGTATTAATAGATTTACTATTCCTAATTCAATTCTAATTATCATTATGAATTAATTTAATATTTTTTAAATTTAATTCAAGATATTAGTGTAATTTGAATTTTGAAATTAGTAAATATCTATCTTATTTTTAAATTTGATTATATCTTATCTTATTTTTAAATTTAAGGTCAGATTTTATATATATTTTTAAATTAAATCTTTTTTTAAAATAATTTGACCTTATTTAAATTTAAAATAAGATAACTATAATCATGTAATTTTAAATAGATGTAGGATATTTTGCTAACTTTTAAATTTTGTTATTTTATTTATTTAAATTAAATTTAAAATCTGAAAAAGATATTTAATTTATCTTTTCTAATTTTTTATTTAATTTTTATTTATAAAATAACATTTAAATTTTTAAAAGTAGTTAGCAAATTTTGAAATGATATTTAGGTTGGTTGAAACCTAATTTTTCAAAATTGTAGGTTTAATTTTAATTTTTTTTTTAAAATAATTTCGAAATTTAAATTTATTTTTTTTTAATTTCAAAAATTAAATATTTTTTTTCGAAAATTAAATTATTTTTTTAAATTAAATATTTTTTTTATTTAATTATTAATTTCGAAATTTATTTATTTAAAATTAAATAAATCCTACTTCCAACTATCCAGCTAACCTTGTTGCAGGAGTATGTGGTTTTAGCTTGTGTGTAAGTTTTCAAAACCTATTATTACTTGATTGCAAATAGCCATGGTTACTTTTTGCCAGATCTAATGATCTGATGGCTCCCTTGGTCAAGTTAATAATTTGTAACAGGTATATTTTACAATCTTCTTTCATCTGTGTATGACCTAGCAACATGATAGGATCCATCCAAGTGTGTACCTGTGTGAGCCTATATGTTTATTTTGTTTTAATATAGATGCATATAGGTTGTTGCTAAATAAAATGTCACACCGTGATAGATTTTATTTAGGTCCATTTAGTTATTGGACCTATTCAATTAATAACAGTTATTTATTTTAAGGTTAAATTCCTCTCTTTTGGGCCTTGTGTGAGAGTTGGGAGCCATAGAAGTGGGTACGACATACTGAACCCAGCACCCCCTCACATGAACTACCCCAATTGTGAAGGCCCATTTGCCTGATTTAAATAACTGTACTAGGTTAATTATATTAGTTTGACCTAATAAAATTGAATTAGCAACATAATTAACTTTTAAAATATATGAAAATTTATTTTCATTTTAATATTTTAAAGTTAATTTTAAGAAAAACACTTTTAGTTTTAGATATTATTTCTAGACAAACTATTTGTATTTTTCTTGTATTTAATTAAATATAGAATTTTAACTAACTAAGATTCTTATTGGAGCTTATTTAATTAAATATTCCTATTTAAGTTATAAATTAGTTGTATCAACTGATTTTTCTTATCTAACTTAAATTTGAATATTTGATTTAAATTTTAAATCAAGTTGAGGAATCCTATGCATTAGTTATTAAAGATTCTTAAGATATTTTTTTTTAAGTTAATATCTTTTCGAATATTAACTTAAAATGGAATATTTTAGATATTTTTTAGGTTAATATCTTTTCTAATATTAACTTAAAAAGATATCTTCAAATTAAGTGGTTACAACTTAATTTTTGATATTTAATTAAATCTAAATTTGAAATTATTTAAGTTTTAGATTTTTTCTATATAACTTAAATTAGATATTTTTCAAATTTATTGTTGAAAAGATACTTAGTCAAATATGATATTTTCTAGATAGTAATTTCTAGACTACTTATTATTTCTAATATTTAAATAGGAAAATATTATACTTTGTGAAATTAATTATTTAAATAATTAATTTTGGTACAATTTTATTAAGTATGTTTTTCCTAGTATTGAATAGAAATTAATAATTAAGCCTTCTCTACACTTAATTATTTATTTCTTGAATTTAATACATTTAATTAACTTGAAAAATTTAAATATCTAAGTTGATTTTCATCATGATACTTAAATATTTATTTATTTTTCATGACACTTAATTAAATAGAAAATTATTTTTAGGTTGAAATTTAATTTTTCAACTTAAATTTAAATAATTTTCAGTATATATATTTTTTTTTCTTTATTTTCTTAATCAATTCCGAAAATTGCATTTTATTTATGCAATATTTTCGAATTTTTTTTATTTTGAAAAATAGATTGAGTTGTAAATTAATTATTTATTTTAATTAATTCTTGGGCCAACTTCAATCAATGATTTTTTCATTTAATTGATTAATTTAAAATAATAAATTTAAAATATATATATATATATTATTAGAAATTGAATTAACTAGTCAAAAGAAAATCTAGATAGGTGATATTTTTGCTTGAAGTATTTCTTTTCTATTTTTATTATTTTTCGAAAATTGTATAGTTTTTATACTTTAAATTTTCGAGCTCAATAAATATATTCTCAAAGGAAATTTTTAAGTTGCCAATTATTTAATTTAATTCAACTTAAATTAATTTCCTTAATATTTATATTTAAGATTATTACTAAGATGGAAATAATTAATTTTATTTCAATCACCAGCTAAGTATAATTTTATAAATATTATATTAAATTCTTATTTTTTGAATTTTAATTCTTAATTTTGAATTTAATGAGAATTTATTTATTAGAATAATAAAGAAAATACATTTTAAAGAATGAGCTTTATTATTATTAAGATATTCGATCTCCATTGTGGGTTTTACACCGCGTTTGTTTTAGTGAGTAATCCTCCCTAATGGAGGAACGTTCATTAGCAATTTCGCACCGTTTAATCTCGCATGATAAGTGGTTTGTAAGTGTTTTATATGGTAAAGATCACCCTAATGGTGGCGACCATATTTGACTTGCAAATTGCGAAACAATGGTAGAAGCTCATAAGATAGAATAGCCTTGACTCTCGCCTAAACGGGACAACGCTGGAAATCTTGATCGAATAAAAGGTTGCTAGAATGTTTAACATTTTAGATGAGCTGACAACTCTATTCAATGGATGGTAGCTTTAACTCTCGCCTAACGGGACACTAATATCAGTTTATTGAAAAACCTTGGAAATTATTTAGGATTGAATTTTTAAGTATTTTCTCATATCATTCCTACTTGCTATGTGCTTATAATTTCTGAATTGATTTTGTGTTGAACCATTATTAATTTCTATTTGTTGATTTCTATTATTTTGTAGTATCCTGTATTATCAAAATGAATCCCATGTTATCACTGTTGACTGAAAACAAGCTGAATGGATCTAACTTTAATAAGTGGAATGAGAACATTAATATTGCTCTCATAGGAGAAAGTGCCTTGTTTGTTTTAACTGAGCCGTCACCTGAAGTGCCTGGGGACAATGCTTCCAAAGCTGTGAAAGAAAAGTATGAGCGTTGGCAGAAAGCAAATGACAAAGCTCTATACTTTATGCTTTCTAGCATGGTTGACACCCTCAAAACTCGGTTTTTTTAAAACCGAGAAGGCTGCTGAAGTTATGACGAAGTTAAATGAGCTATTCGGTAAGGCATCACTTCAGTCGCGCTTTGACGCGACTAAGAAGTACATTAATGCACGGATGGAACCTCATCAAAACGTGCGTGACCATGTTCTCCTCATGTCAAGTTATTTCCAAGAAGCCCAGGATCATGGTGCTGAAATGGACAGTGCTACTCAAGTAAGTCTTATCTTGAATAGTCCGACTCCAGCATTTCTACCATACACCTCAAATTATGTCATGAATAAGAAGGAAATTGACTTTCATGAATTAGTCAATGACCTTCAAACTTATGAAAATTTGATTGGAGGACCCAAGAAGAAAGAGAGTAAACCTCATAATCCTGGGAATGCTAATGGGACGATGAAACCTGAAGCAAATGTTGCCTCTGCTTCAAAGCCCAAATCGAAAAGGAAGTGGAACAATACCAAGAAGCGAACTAAAGCCATGAAGAATAAAAAGGCTGCTCCTTCTGGTGATGCTACACTTAAAGGAAAGTGTTTCTACTGCAATGAGAAAGGTCATTGGAAACTCCAGCGTCCTAAACTTCTTGCAAAGAAACAAGGTATTTCCATCTATAAACTTTAAGAGTTTTAGTGAATTATTATCCAATTGGATTTATGATTCTGGACTAACTTTGTTTATTTGTTTTCTTCTTCTTATAGGCCAAGCTACTTGAACTCAGATGAGTTGGATCGGCAAAATTTGGACCAAGGGTGAAATCGTCCAGATGAAGATGAAGCTCTTCAATTTATTTTTGAATTAATTGTTTTAGTTTAAAGATAATTTGGATTTCAAATTTTAGTTAGGGATATTTATCCCTGTTTTTCTCATATTGTTGCAATACATTTTTTATTTTAATAAAGTCTTATTTTCGAAATTCAATATTGCAAATTATGAGATTGAGCTTCTTTTATTTTATCTTCATCAATTATTACCACATTATATTTGTATGTTTGTATGTGTAAGTGTTTTATTATTGATGCAAATTCTATAATATTTACAACTCTTCATCGAGTTATATTAAATAAACACTAGAAATTATTTCTATGTTTATTAATAATTGTTCATTCTAATACAATTATTAAGAATTTGTTTAATAAAAGGATCTTTTGATCTGATAGGGGTGGAGAAAAGTTAAGAAAACTATGCAGTTCAACGATCTTTTAAATCTAATGAACTCTGGATAGTATTCAACTCCACATAAACTCTATCACACTAAGAGAATCATGATCTTTACAACCTTTAGAGGTGGATCATAATCTCTATATACTTAGGGGTGGAGGTTATCCATAGTACCCTATATGTATATTCTTAGGAGTGGAGTCCATTCCACAATTCCCTATGTAACACATATCTTCTTTAAACATGGGAGTAATATAATGAGTTAGCTGTTATCAATATAAATTCTTGATCTTGATTGTATGTTCCATTTCGATTTTACTGTTGTAAGTAAAAGTTTGATACCTTTGAAAGTTCTTTGTTAAAGTTTCACACTACCTTAATTGAGTGGGAGAATTTTAAAATTCTATACCCATCTTCATTAGGTTGATAATTGTGATAGGTACTTAAGAACACTACTGAAAAGCAAATCTAACCATTCACATGGATAGGAATAGCTTATCAGAATTATGAGAATAAGATAAAGAACTCTAGTTCAGTCCATTCGAATGACTTGAACCAAGAATTCTTAATCCTCATAAAATTTGATGGTATCTTAATTTTGATTACTTTATCTCTGGCATGTATTTTTCACTTCAAAATACTAGTCTGCTTTGTTGATGACTTAGTCTTAACTTAAAGTTTCAGACTAATACAAAAGTCACAACTAGGTAACTCTCTAAACAATCAGAGGTTAAAAGTTTTATTTAACCAGACATCTGCTATTGAGTGGGAGCTATCTGAGATGTAATCAAATAGGGAACATTAGAAGATATTCAAGAAAGATTTATGAAAGTGATCTATATGTTAGATATTAAGGAACTGTGTATCAGTTATCCTTGTATCTCACCATCTAATTTCGATTTCTATAAGATGGTGCTTACTTTGGGGGTGGAGGAATTATTGAATAATAATTCAAGCTCTACCAGAGAAGAATTATAACTTTGTGTATTCGAAATCCAAGAAAGTTATATCACTGAAGAAAAGTCTACACTGTATTATCTCAATTACATATTTTAAAATATGAGAGATATGTCTTCTGTTAATTCAGATGTACTTTTAAAACAGTAAAGATTTCAGTATCCCTTGATGAGTAAAGCATATAGTAAAGGATGTTTCATAAGTGTATTTATGAACTAGTTTCCAAAAGTTTGGGTGGATTCAAATATATTACACTTGATCTGAAGATCAAGACATCAGATTGACCTATTTGCACAGTTTGTTTTATATTAGTGCAAGTGGGAGTTTGTTGGGTTTAATGCCCTAAATAAAACTCTTTACAATCTGATTAGTTATCAATATAAGAAATTTGAAGTGATTGATGTTTGCATGAATTTTACATGCTAATGGTTTAATATGTTTGATATGTTTATTACATTCATACACACAAAATCAGTTAAATCCAAATCATATGTTTATTCACAATTACAGTATCGTCAACACAGTGGAATGTGATTGTGATCATATGAATCAAAAGACTTGGTCCCTGTTTCATCAGTGTTATTGGATTTACACTAATGTGATAATCAGCGATGATGTGTACTTACACTTGGAGTAAGTGTTATGTTCTTTCCAGGACATTAGTAAAGTATACTAGTTTCGAATGTATGGAGTATACATTGGACTGGACCGATATTGCAACTAAGTTAAGATATTACAAACTTACCGTTATACATATCTTTCCAAGTCAATATCAGTAGTTGATCTTAAGATTAAAAGAATCTTAATCCTGATATGCGTGGGCTCAACTCAGGAGTACTATTCATGTTCTTTGATTTATTAGTTAAGCCTACTTTTGGGTCAGGGTGATACGTATATTTTGGGAACATGATAGTATGATTGAGTGGGAGTGCTGAACATAAATATGGAATCTATAGCTTCTACTGGTGTATAGAAGTCAAGTGACGATTCCCTTCGAGCTTAGCAAATAGAAGTAAATGGATGAGCTCTTGTTTAACTGACTAATTATTAGATCACTAAACACCATTTACTGGTAGCTAAGTGTTTTAAGGGGCAAAATACATTGAGGGGTGAGAACGGTAAAGAAATCTCATCTCGATGTAGATCATCTATATAGAGGATCTTTAAATCAAAATAAGATTATAATAATGGTTAAATGAGATAGTATATTAATATCGTGGAACATACAATATTCTCTATATAAGTCTGAGAGTGCAATTCTAAGTTCTAAGAGTGGATTCAACGAAGAATTAATAAGTAGGAATTTACTTGGTAAATTTGGTTCACTTATTGGAAGCTCAGCATATAGATCCATGGTCCCCATTCTTGTTGAGAACATTCTGCTTGTAAGACTCATTAATTGATTCGTGATTGATCAATTATAATTCTAAAGTTAGACTATGTCTAATTTTATGAATTTTCACTAAGTAGGGGTGAAATTGTAAAGAAAAGAGTTTCTAGGTTTATTTATTTATTAATGGACTTTATATGTCTAATTAATAATTAAATTAAATGACAATATTATTTAATAATCTATTTTAGTTATTAAATAATTAGTTTTGGCATTTAAAAGGTTAGAATTAGAAAATTGGCGTTTTTGAGAAAATAGAGATAAAATTTAATAAAACTGCAAAATCAAGTGAGGCCCATTATAACACCATGGTCGGCCACTTAAATGAGGTTTTTCAAATTAATATTTTCATTATTTTAATGCCAAATAATTCTTAACCTAAACCTAGTAGTTGCCTATAAATAGAAAGTGATGGTTGAGTCACAAAAGATGCTTTCACAAGTTTTCACAAGCCTTTCTGACAGAAATTTCTCTCTTCAGAAAACCTGAGCCTTCCCCACTTTCTATACCTGGCCGAAACCCTCTCTCCTCTTTTCTCCTTCATCAATTTCGACCCTAGTGAAAGAGTAAGTGTCCACACACAGCAAGCAGTAACTCAATCATAGATTGGAAGACTGTGAAGGGTCAAACTTGAAGAAGAAGGACATTCGGGCTCAGATCTTGATTATACTCTGCTACAGAAAGGATACAAGGGTTAGAGATCTGAGTGGAAGGAGACATTAATTCCGCTGCATCAATGTAAGGTTTTCTTAACTTTATATGTGTTTAATTTATCGTTTTAGAAAGTTCATATTTAGGGTGTTTAAACAACATACTTGTGAGTAGATCTAAGATCCTGGTAAAATAAATATTCCAACAATCCCATGGTCATCTCTCTCAAATTTTCCATTCCCAAAGCACAATGCCACATAAGCAAGTTAACAATCCCAATGATTGTGGGATATTTTCCTATGAATTAGGAATATTTTATAGGTCTTTATTTATTCATCCTTTTTTTAATTCATTATTTAGAAAAAGATACTGGATTTGAAAGTGAGACACCCATACATGTGGGGGATCACTAACAAACCCTAGGCCTATATAAAGATAGTGATAGGCTAGGGTTTGGGGGAGATTGAAAATCCTTGATTGCTTCCTTCACAGCTTTCAAGACCTCTAATTGACTTGGCAATATTATCATATCCCTTCTTCCCCCTTCACCTTTTTCTTAAGTTCTTCATATTTGTACGACACCAAGCCTCCATTATCCCACCACCATTGACATATACACACTTACCAAGAATAGGAGACCATTCTCTATTCTTACTCTCATTGGTGTATTGTTCCCAAGAAAATTACCACCACCATTGTCAGGTTTATGGTATTGGATCTCTCATAAGCCTTTTACCCATAAGCTTCGATATTGATTTCGCCTAGAAATCTCCTTTTGTACTATAACCCACACACTCTTGAGAACATAACTCTGGTGTGTCGAATCGATTTAATAAAAATAAAGTAGACGTAGCTCCATTAGTATCGCAACATGGGGTGATCTACTATAAATCTTTGGTGTCTTTTTTTCATTTATTGTGGTTTTATTTAGCCAAATTAATTCGTTGCAGTCCTCTTGCTTTTTACGGTCCTCTTAGACCAGTTGAGGAAAAATTGTGTCAACAATAATATTCCAAATATTTTCTTAATGTAACTTTGTACTGATTGCCTATTCTTAATGAAGTTACTAAATTTTCACCGAAAAAAAAAACAACCTTTGAAAAGGCAAAAGTTACAATTGTGTTTAATCATCACATTTATTTAGGGCTGAACATCGAGCAGGTTGATCAGATTTTGAGTTTCACAAGTTTCAGGTCAAAAAAATATGAATCTAAATCCACTCGTTCACGTGTTGTGGGTTCGTTGGTTCAGGTTGGGCGGGTTGACTTGGTCAACATTTTTTTAACCCAAATTTTTTATTTGTTAAATTTATATTTTAAACTAAAAAAAATTGTAAAAGAAATATATTATTTATATATAAAAAAATTGTAAGTTGTACTAAAAAAAAAAAAAAAAGCTTTTAAAAAAATAGAAAAAAAATTACAATTTGCGCTACTCATGAGGTGTGGTGGACGTTGGATGGACAAGACGGGGGAGGGGGAGTGGTGGTAGGTTGTTGGCTCTGGTCGAGACACTGGCAAGAAGGAGAGCTTCGTCCGTCTTCGTCGAGGAGGAGGGTCGATCGGCTTCTCGACATTGCTGTCATCAAGGCTAGGGGACAGGGAAAAGGGGTGGTTCCTGTTCGTTTGTGGTCCTGGGAGAGAGAGAGAGAGAGAGAGAGAGAGAGAGAGAGAGAGAGAGAGAGGCAGCGGCCATCAGGGTCGTGTGGAATGGACTCGTGGGGGGGGGGGAGAATCTGATGATTAGGCTTTTAGGTTTAAGTTTTAAGTTTAACCGTTAGGAAAATTAAAAAAAAAAAAACATCGGGTTAGAGGGCGTGTATGGGTCCAACCCGAGCATATGTAAAAAAACTAACCCAAACCCACCTAATAAAGTTGATCGAGTCCCATAGGGAATGAGCCAAGGGCCAAAGAGAGAGAGAGAGAGAGAGAGAGAGAGAGAGAGAGAGAGAGAGAGAGAGAGAGAGAGAGAGAGAGAGAGAGAGAGAGAGAGAGAGAGAGAGAGAGAGAGAGAGAGAGAGAGAGAGAAGGGCCATCAGGGCTGTCTGGAATGGACTCGTGGGGGATCTGATTATTAGACTTCTAGGTTTAAGTTTGGGATAATTACATAAGGCACTATTTTTTAATAAAAAAATTACATTTTTACATTTAATGATTTTTTTTACATTTTACAGTTTTCCATAAAAACAACACGAAAACTATATAAAAGTAACATCAAAATAACATATAGATAACAAAAAAACAATAACAAATAAACATGAATAAAACATAAAAAGACTGTATTTTCTATAAATAAAATCAAAAAATTCATAAAAATATTTAAAAATTCTGTGAAAACATATTTTTGTAATTTTTTTTGTTGTTTTTATGTATTTGTGAAATTATCCCTTTAAATTTTAAGTTTAACAATTAGGAAAATTAAAAAAAATGATCAAATTAGCGAGCGTGTATGGGTCCAACCCAAACCCAAGCATGTGCTAAAAACTAACCCGAACCCGCCTAATGAAGTTGATCGGGTTGGACCCCACTTGCCCATAGGAAACGAGTTTTTACAGGCAAACCCGATAAAAATATTCAGTACTGAGAGAACATGTAATAGAATGTGGCCCTCAAGGAGGGGTTGTTTTGCCTGTTATTGTTAAATAATTCACATGACAAAAAGAGTATTCGAGTCTCTACTAGTAAAATAATCATATAAAATGTGTTTTACAGCTCAATTTAATCATCCAAACAAGTAACGGATAGAAGTTTGTGCAATATAATTATTCTTAAGGGAGTACTTAATAAGTTATTTGTTTGATAAAAAGTTCTCCATCACATAACAAATTAACAAATACATGGACCTCGTCCACGTCACACAAGAAATTGAAGGACAAGGGAGAGCCATATAGAAAAGAATATTATAGTTTGAGGCTGCCATTTCCGGTTTAGTTTCTCACAGTGGTCACATGCTTAAGAAGCATTTCGACAACATCCTGAGATATTCTTGAAGCCTCACTTTTCAGGTGATTGATCTTAGTCTCGGTTTCTTGTTCAAGTCGCTTCACGTTAGCACCTGAATCTCCACTGCTCTGCTCATTAACAATAATGAAAAGGTTTAAATTTTAGAACAAAAAGAGAAGTGATATTCTCTTTAAGTAAAACCTTAAAAGAATTTCACGACTATAAATGCATATTACTGAGGGAGGAATATCCCTGCTGATTAGTAAATTAAAGTTCAAAATCCAAACATAAACAAGGCATATAGTCATATTGTTATCAGTTTTAGAGACTCAAAAGATATAAACTCACTGCTGCAACTTTCTTCTGGAAATCAAGCTCCACTTGGGCACGATATTCAGCAATTTCCCTCTCAGCCTCTTCTTTGGCTTGTTTCAGCCTAGCCAGTTTTGCTACAAGGTAAAATAAAATAATAAGGAAGGAGAAGTGGGGAAAAACTACATTAACAAGAAACAGAACACTGCTATAATAAACTATAAAAGTCATGTCACTATTCCACTTTCTTTTCCCCAACACAGAGTAAACAAAAACTACAGTTCGGGATGGAGCAGCCATAGAAAAATCCACACATATAAGATTTACACACGTCTGTAAACAATTCAAGATACCAATAGCATCATCAACAAGCACGCAAGCTATTTAGCTAAGAAAAAGGAATTACCACTTCGGGCAGCATTCACAATATGTTGCGCTTCTTGCTCTGCAGCAAGCAATTGTTGAATTCCACCTTGACTCCTGTTGGAAGCCATTATTCCTGGAAATAAATCCCACAGTTTCTTATTAGAACAAGATAGATAGGATTGGTATTAAAAAAGAACAAAACCCATTACATAACCACTCTCCAAATCCTTTTACACGGTAAGATTAAATCTTAAATCATGAAATTATATGTTCTAATAGCAACTAACTGTAGAGGCCACGCTATCAAAAGATGACTCGTCTCAGATATTATAACCCATATAAGGTACTTCTCTTTTATGGGATAGCAAACCTAAACTAATTCCGATAAAAAAAAACTCTGTTAATAAAATCCAGAAAACAACATACAAGAAAAAACTAAACTAATACATTGTAGTGGCTTCTCTCTAATCTTTTCAAGG
Organism: Cannabis sativa; assembly: GCF_029168945.1. Lineage (NCBI taxonomy): Eukaryota > Viridiplantae > Streptophyta > Magnoliopsida > Rosales > Cannabaceae > Cannabis > Cannabis sativa. The sequence continues at coordinate 23,669,380 of NC_083603.1, forward strand.
GCAAAATTTGTTTAACCCATTATCGGAATTGAATAAGAGCAAACTAAAACCACAAAACATTAAAGATAACAAATTTACTAGATCAATTATCCATTCCAGTTTCAGATTTTAGGGATACAATCAATTCTAAATCTAGTGCAGTAAATTGACCGATCTACAAAGAAGAGTACAGATCAGAATACAACATTTACAGGAACCACAAAATCAGAACTTCGCTCCACTTCACACACAAATCACCGATCACAATTCAACTAAATTAGTTGATTTTTATACAAATAATAAAATAAATCGGGTTCATAGGGCAAACTAAATTAAGATCGAACAGCAGTTATTGAAGTAGAAGATCTGAATTAACAATAAGCGGAATAACAGTAAATAAAGAAGCAGAAGAAAACTCCATAGTTATGGAAGTACTTACCTTGAGTAGTAGACAGAGAGGAAGGAGTGTTTGGACGAAAGAAGAAGAGGAGAGAGATCGGGAGAGACCTTCCTTAGGCTTGGATTTTTTTGATATTTAACTGCAAAATAATTTTGCCAGCGAAGGACGAATAAAGAGTAAGGATCTTCAGCCTAAGTATGGGCTTATAGGATTCGGGTTTTGGGTCTGAACCGGCTATTGGGCTCTTTATATATGCACAAAAATTGATGTGTCTTTCTGAATTATAGTATAACTAGGATTTTATAAAAAGGATTATGACATATATTTTTTAGAAAAAAAAAAGGATTTATTTTATAATTTGCTTAAGATTTTTTATAATTTTAAGGTGGAAAATTTATATTTTAGTTGTTGCTAACTCTTTTAGTTATTTCAAATGTTACCACATGAATATGGCGCAATAGTAAGAGCATGTTATAATAAGCAAATTAATTAAATCCTTTCAAAAAAAAAAAAATTATTACTAAAATTGAATATTACTTGTATATGATTACTAGGTAATATATCAACAGTAACTTAAAAAATAATTATAATATATAATAATAGTAAACTTACATTATATAATTACATATTATTATTAATAATTTTATTTATTAAAACATAAAATTTCATAAAATAAGATAAAAGAATTTAAGTATATCCATTAAATAATAATTATTTTTTGAAATGAGTAAATACTAATTATTGATAATTTGATTCATTAAAAGTTTATTTAGTGTGTTTTATTATTTATTTATTAAAAAGTTTAAAATTTATACTAATGTATAATAAAATTATAAAAAACTTTTTTTTTATCAAAAGTAAAGTAAACAAATACAGATTATATAAAAATTATTATTATTATTATTATTATTATTATTATTATTTAAGTAAACACTCTCTTTTTTAAATCTCAATTTTAATTTTAGATTTTATCTCGACTTTCAAATATTTTATATATTAAAATATATCTTTATATATTAAAAGTGCCTATCTAACAGCATTTCTTGGTTTAACAGAATATACTTAAAAATAAAAGAATATTCTGTTAAATTTAACGATTAGGTTTGATCTCCCGTTAACAAATAAACCCAATAATTAAACCCAAAAAATTAAACAATCTTTTAAATATTAATAATCTCTTTTTAAATTAAAAAAATCATCTTCGCCACATATCTCTCTAACAAACTTATCTTGGGAGAATATTAATAATTTTTTTTATTTATTTTTTAAGAAAGAAAAATCTTTATATATTAAAGTTAACCTCACGTTATCTAATGTTTTCTCTGGAATAGCATAGGAAGCAGAAATACCATTTCTATCTTTGTGTGATTGCAGATATACCAATTCTGTCATTGACCTACTTTTTAGCTTTATAAATGGAGATGTTCATATAATATTAACACTTTACAGAATATTTATAGATATAAACTTACATTACAATGCTATGTTAAAAAAAGAACTAAATAGAATAATCTACTACTCCAATAATAAATTTATTTACAATTTTATAATTACATTAATATTATTTTTAATACATTATTAAATAATATTTCAAATATAAATATTTAATTTTTTCAAACAAAAAATTTGTAATCTTTAAAAATAAAATAGATTCAAAATCTTAAAAAGACCAAAATCTTAAATGAAACTAACAATACGTGGCTCGGCACGTACATTCACCTAGTTAACAATATATATGTCAAGAATCTTAAATAAAAGTATGGAAGATATTTTAGTTATTATTATTTTGTTTTTTTTTTTTGAAAATATTAAAAATATTTAGTTGATATAATTAATATTCAAAATTTTAAAATATATCATTAATAATTATGATAATTGTAATTTTAGAGTACAAAATTTTAGTGTTTATATAGAGATATATATATACTAGCAAAAAGTTACGTGTGAGGCACGTATACTAAATTTTATGCTAGGTTTTTTTTATGTTATTTGAAAGTGATGCGATTAAAAATTAAAGAAGAAATATTATTAGTTATTGGGTGAGATTATTATTATGTGTATCTAAATATTATAGTTTATAATGTTGTCAATTAAAAGTGAACACCGAATGCAATATATTAGTATTTAAGAAAGCTTAATGATTTAAATATGTTCTTAAGTTAATCTAAAAATAAACTAAAAATTGATGTTCTAATACTTAAAGAAACATTACTTAAATGGGTGTAAGATAAAAAGAAAATTAAAAATGAATCTCTAAATTGTTGATAATTGAATATAGCATTAGTCTAAAAATTGTAGATAAGAAAACTAATGATAGTCAGTGGAGGATTTCAATTTTCATTTTCTTCAATAGAGACAATAGTGTAATTTTTGTATTTTGTACTTTTCATTCTAGTCAGGTCCGCATATATCTGGATTATCCATTTTTTCTTTGATAAATTGAATGTGGTAGTGTCGACAAAACGGCGGTGTTCCTGCAAACAGTGATGTATTTTCATTTAAGATGATTAGACATGGTGTGCATAATTTATTTAATTAAAAAATCAACTTATGAAAGGCATGTAAAACTATTTTATTTTTTAAAAACTACACATCTGCAGTATATTTCATTAGTTTGGCAGCACTACACGAAAATATTTTTTCTACAATATTTGCGAACATGACAGCAAATAGGCTCTTTGTATTGTCATCAAGTTCAACATATGCTATAGCACTGTAAAATGCATAATATGATTGTTAGTATGTTTTTTAATTTTAACTTAATTTCAATAACATCATAAGTTTTTTGTAATATACTGTGGTGTAGGAAATCCTTCTTGGCCGCATGTTGGCTTCTCACATATGATTTTTTCATCGCGATTGTATAAATCTATTTTTTTATGACATGCATTACATGACATGTAATAAAAATTCTGGAGAGTATCAGTTATTTTTATTGTCGCCTCAATCCAAAAATATTTTTTCTACATCCAAATCAAATGGTGTTAATAATAGTAAGATATTGAAACAAAAGTTTTATAAAGTAAATATTGTAGTAGTTTTTACCTCATTCAGTTGCAGATTTTTCGTCAACTCTGAAATTTGGATGTTAGTGACTATTTTCGTGTAATCCAACAAAAGATTTTGGAGAAGATTCATATGTCAAGCAGTTTGGTATTGCGTTTTTAATTTCTGTTTCGTTACTCTCCGCCCTTAAAATAGAGTAAGTATGACAATTATTATAAATATAGTATACAAAAATTTAATTTTTTTGTAAAATGTGTAGCTATAATAGTATGTGTATTTGATTTTATGAGTATTACCATTCCTTCAGTGCTTCTGCCTCGGGGAGTTGAGGATTGATTTTGAAGGTACTCGTGTCGCGTGACGATAGAGACAACCCTAAATAAAAAAGTATGTATTAATTGAATTTTTAAATTTTCGTTTTTAAATATCAGTAGTTTAACTAATGCAATAACCTTTCTTGGTTTGAGCAATTAGTTTTGATCCCAATATTATGGGTCTGTCTTCGATTACTTCTGCTATTTGTAAGCATTCATCGTGGACTTTATGCCCCCACATCGTCAAACATACTGGTTTGAAGCTACAACTTTGTAAAGAAATAAAAAAAAATGTATTAGCATAAATTTTGTTAAATAGTATTTAATATATCGCAATAAAAATGAACACAATGGTGTATTTATAGTGTTAGATTAAATGTATAGTTTACTTTTCATCAATTAAATGTATCTCTTGAATTGTATGTAGTCCATAGGGAGTGTTGACTTCTTGGGTTCATTTTGAGAGCAATAGCCAAAATATCTAATAAATTGAAATATTAAATAATTAGTCAATAAAGAATATATATTTGTGAAAATCAAATTGTAAATACCTATTGGTTTAACATCATCAAAGGTGTTGCTTCTGGGCTTTTGTATCTTCATGAAGAATGGGAACATTGTGATTCATAGAGATGTGAAATCGAGTAATGTTTTAATTGATTTAGATATGAATCCAAGGCTTGGTGATTTTGGTTTAGCAAGGATTCATGATCATGGTGAGTTGTCTCACACCACTGGTGTTGTTGGCACGATTGGGTATATAGCTCCTGAGTTGGCTCGTGTTGGAAGGGCTTCAACTTCTACTGATGTTTTTGCTTATGGGGCTTTGCTTCTTGAAGTTGCTATTGGGAAAAGGCCCAGCTCTGGTCATTTTAACTTAAATTAGACTCTATACCCTTTTTATATTGTTCTATCTTATTTTTACCTTTTTTTTAAAGTCTATCATTTTTACCCCTTTTTTTAAACATTGTACTAATTTTACCCTTGTCACTTCAAAATACTCTCCATGTGACTCTCTTATGTCAGGGTATTTTAGGTACAATACATATAAAAAGAGGTATGTTTCAAATAAATATATAATTAGAGGCAAATTTGATTAATTGATTAATGAAAGGGATATTTTTCAACTTATTGCCCTCGTATTTTATAAAAAAAAAAAATCAGTTCAAATATTAATGAAATTTATTTTATTATTATTTTATTATATATAAATAATATTTTATTATTTTATTAAATAAAAATAAAAAGTCACCCATGAATTTCTCATAAACTAAGAATTCAGGTACACTTTATATAGAATAGATATATATAGAAACTTAGAATATTTTACCTAATATTTTTATTTCTTATTATTAATTTGATATTTGATTTTTTTTTAAAAAAAATTATATTAGTATATAAAAATGTTTATTGGTATTATTATTATTATTATTATTATTATTATTATTATCAAAAAAATCAAAGATTAGAAAAAAAAAATAATAATAAATACATAATTATATACTTAAAACAAAACAATCAAGAATCATGTATATATATATAACTCTAAAAGAAAAAAAAAATAGAGAGCAATTTAATTTAGAACGAATTAATAAACCACAATAATAGCTTTTATAAAAATAAAATCAAATAATCATATCACAAATTTGAAACAAATAATATATATAAACATGATGTATATATAGACAGATATATTAATACTAGAAGAAAGTTGTGCGTAAATTTTATTTATATTAGGTGTTTTATAATTAAATTAAAATCATAAAAATTCGAAGAAAAAAAATCCTCAAAAACCAAGTAAGAATAAATTACTTCAATAATCATTATTAATATAGTATAAATATAGCAGTATTTGTAAAAGTAATAAAATATTTATTGTGTGATAATCTCCACATTATGTATATAACGCAAAGAAAAAAACAATATTAAAGTCGATTCTTTCGGAGGATAGAGGTTTGCTGGAAGGATTTCCAACTACTGAGATGGTTGCAGAAAGAGAGAGTTAGGAGAATTGTGAGTGGTACATAATTGATTTAGTATATCGATTAATTTTTACATGTGTAACAAAATTTAATTCTAAAATCTGGAATAATCCGATTGAAAGAATGAATATAAAAAAGCAAGAAATATAATAATTTCCAAACAATATTATGTTTTACAATGCAACTTTTGTTGTCACAGGATATTGAGCAAGAAGATTCAAATACCTGCAACTATACGTGTTCCAAATATTGTCTACTATGTATTTAGGTTAGATATAGTGACATGCTAATGAGAATATAAGAATTTTTGACCCAATAATTAAAATCTTACCACATTTGATCAATCAATGTCATGCAAATAATAGAAAATTGTACTTAATTGACTCTAACCCAATACAATCTGATTTAAGTAGAAGCATGCATAGTTAATGGAACTAGTACATGTGAGAAGCATTGAAAGAAATTTTAAGATACTACAATTACAAAGGGCGGTCAGCTCCAACAAATTATATAATACAAAAGAATATGAATACAGGTTTTCTTTCGAATTCAAGATTCAAGACTTCTAAAAGATTCAAGATATTTTCAAATGTTTAACAAAAAAAACCCAAAGAACAATATGATGTATATTACATTTTAACAAAAAATAAATTATCATACTAGCTAAAGGCATAAAAATCAACAAAAATGGCACAACGTAACAACAATACAAAAATAACAAAAACAAGATGTTAATTAATCTCACAACAAAACATAGGCAATAAATTAATAAAAAAGACAAATATATAAAATAAATAAGCATATTAAATAAAATATATAAAATAAATAGGTATATTTTAAAATAATAAATAATACAAAAAAATGAACTGATGTATATATAAATGTTAACACAGATTTTCGTTAACCAAATATGAGCTTAATAGTGATAACCTCCCAAACTGTTAAAGCAGATTTTCGTGAACCTAATATGAGCTTAATAGTGATAACCTCACATAGAAAAAGAAAAACACCAAAGGAAAAAATATGAACACAAAGGATTTTTTACGTGGTTTTGCAGTTAAAATTCTGCATAGTCCACGAGTCAATCTTATTAGATTTCTGATGGTTTTTCAGGATTTTTTTTCTTCTAAGTTTTTCGTCCCCTTTTTAATCTAACTTGCGTCTATTTATAATTACATAGTAGGCAGTTAATTATAAAGTTGATTGTGATCTTTACAACGTTTATCCTCTGAAATCGTGGGGTTTGATTACATATCACGTAGTATAAATCGGCTAATATTTGAAAATCACACATCTGTGATTTATCCGCTTTTACTGGGTCAAAATGATCGTGTATTAAACATGTTTTAAATCATATCGTTCTGGGATGTCTCGACAGGAACTCGGTACCAATGACCTTGATAGCGAGCTGGAGCTTTTTCCCCTATCTTTCTGAGGTCGACGATGTACGCCTCGTTGCTTCTTTGTTTGAAGGCTTAACGCTTCATTTTGACAGTCGCAATTCTTATTAACAGAGAGTACTTCGGCAATCATCATAATTTGAATGTCAGCTTCTTACTTGTCAAGACTATAAGTCTTACTAAAAGATCTCTGAAGTTGATTGGTGAAATTAATAGAAGCTCGCCTTCCTATAGCGAGATAGGCGCCTCGCTTATTAGGTCTTGAGTCCACCCTAAATGTTATACTTAGTTCATATATTATACGCTAAGTTTTTTCACAGTCAATATGCATCGCTTTCGTCTTCTCAAGCGTAACGAAGTTGATGTCTTGCCTTATGCACCCAATGTCGTATGGTTTCTCGTTTATACGTGAGGCAACAGTTTGTATATATTTATCTCACATAAGACCTTATAGTCAGCGAGTTGCAAGTATACTCTGTTACTTCCGCATTTTAATGACTTATTCCATTAAAAGTAATTACCGTTACACGCATCGATCCATATTCCCCTTGATCTTGACACGTGTCCTCCATTGAAATGGTAGCCGAATTTTGGGTATAAAAATTGCCCCTTAAAAAGTTCTTTTTAAATAAAAAGTGCTTTTAATAATTACAAAGGGTATTTTGTCATAATCCCTTAAAAAAAATGCGTCCTTTGATTTTGGCGATTGTACAGTTTCGAGGGTCATTATTAGTATAAATGAACCGTCTTTTCATCTTCTGCCTCACTCCCAACCGTCAGATTTGTTGGAAATATTTTACCAGGATCTTAGATTTACTAACAAGTATGTTGTTTAACATCCTAAATATGAACTTCTAAAACGATATTAAATAAACACATATAAAGCATGAGAAACCTTACAGTGGTTGCAGCAGAATATGATGTCTCCTTTAACTCAGATCTCTAACCCTTGTATCCTTTGTGTCACAGAGTATCACCAAGATCTGAGCCCGAATGTCCTTCTGTTGAATTTGGATTCTTCACAATCTTCCACACTATGATTGAGGTACCACTTGATGTGTGTGGGCATTCACTCTATCACTCAAGGGATTCGATTTCAATAGTGAAGAAGAGAGAAGAGAGGTGGCGGCTAGGTTAATGGTAGAAGGCACTTAGGTTTTCTCTGAAGGAATAAGATGCATCATTATTTTCCTAAAGCCATAACTACCTATATATAGTATGCCACCTAGGGTTAGGTTAGAATTATTTGGCATTAAAATAATGAAAAAAATAAATGATAAAAGCCTACAATAGTGGCCGGCCATAGCATTGGATATTGGGCCCCACTTTTGCAATTTTGCTGTTTTATCATTTTTACATCTCATTTTCTCAAAAACGCTAATTTTCAAATTCAACCATTTAAATGCCAATTTCAACTATGTAATAACTAAAATTAATTATTAAATAATATTGTCATTTAATATATTTATTAATTAGACTAACCAAAGTCTCTTAATTAACAAATGTACCTTAGAAAGTCTTTCTTCACAATTTTGCCCTTACTTAGTGAAAATTCACAAACTAGACATAGTCTAATTTTAGAATTATAAATGATTAATCAAAATCAACTAACTGAGTCTTACAAGCAGTATTGTCTCAACTAGTATGGGGACCATGGGCCTATATATCCGAGCTTCTAATAAGCAGACTAAGAACTTACCAAGTAAATTCACTGACTTATTAATTCTTTGTTGTATCCACGCATAGAACTCAGAATTGCACTCTCAGCTATATAGAACGCTCTATATGTTCCACCATATAGATACGCATTATCCATTGTTATAATTTTAATTTGATCAATGATCCTCTATAGATGATCTACATTGTATAGGGATTAAATTACTGTTACACCCTTCAATGTATTTTATCCTTAAAACACTTAGCCTCGTATAAATGATATTTCAGTGAAGTAAAATGAGTACTCAACCATTTATCTCTATTTAGCCAGGCTCGAAGGAAATCATCATTTCACTTCTATTTGATAGATAGAAGCTATAGATTCCATATCTATGTTTAGCGCTCCCACTCAATTGCACTACCATGTTCCCAAAATGTACGTATCACCTTGACCCAAAAGTACGCTTAACTAACAAATCAAAGAACATGTGTAATAGTCCTGAGATTGAACCTAAACATATCAGGATTAAGACCATTTGATCTAGGATCAACTAGGTGATATTGAATTGAATAGATATTATGGTAAGTTTAATATATCTGAATCAAAGTTCAATATTGGTCCCTTCCGATGCATACTCCATGCATCCAACCCAAGCTTTACTTAAACTAATGATCTGGAAAGAACATAGCACTTATCCAAGGTGCAAGTAAACTAAATTGTAGATTGTCATATCAGTTAAACCCTGTGTACTGATAAATCTAGGAATATATCTTTAATTACATAATCTTGATTACTTTCAGTTGGAAATTATTTTACCAGGATCTTAGATCTACTCACAAGTATGTTTATTAACATCCTAAATATGAACTTTCTAAAAACGATAAAATAAACACATATAAAGTTTAAGAAACCTTACATTGGGTGCAGCGGAATAATATGACTCCTTCCGTTCAGATATCTAGCCCTTGATTCCTTTCTGTAGCAGAGCATTATCAATATCTGAACCTGGATCTCTTTCTCTGAATCCTTGATGCTGAATCTCCTTTGCTGATGATCTTTCTTCACGATCTTCCTCACTATGATTGAGGTATTGCTTGATGTGTGTGGGCACTACTCATACACTAAGAAATTTCGAAATTCTAAGGAAGAAGAGAGAGAGTGGTCAGCTAAAGATAGGGAGAGAGAAGGCTCAGTTTTTTTTTCTGATTCAGAAAGTCTGAAGAAAAAGTGTAATTTTTCTGAAGCCTTCACTATCTATTTATAGCATTCCACTAGGGTTAGATTTGAATTATATGGCATTAAAATAATAAAAAAATCAATTTAAAAAAGCTACAATAGGTGGCCGGCCAAGCATTAGTGGATTGGGCCTTGGGCTTTGCAATTTTGCAATTTTAACACCTTTTGTATCTGATTTTCTCAAAAATGCCAATTTCCTAATTCAAACATTTAAATGACAATTCTAACTATTTAATAACTATAAATAATTATTAAATAATATTTTCATTTATCATATTTATTAATTGAACCATACAAAGTATCATAATTAACAAATATGCCCCTAAAACTCTTTCTTTACAATTTCGCCCTTACTTAGTGAAAAATTCACAAATAGACATAGTCTAATTTGAGAATTATAATTGATTAATCAAAACCAATTACATGAGTCTTACAAGCAATATTATCTCAACTAGTGGGGGGACCATGGGTCTATATAACCGAGCTTCCAATAAGTAGATCAAGAATTTAGCACTAAAATTCACTAACTTATTAATTCTTCGTTGAATCCACGCATAGAACTTAGAATTGCACTCTCAGTATATAGAATGCTCTATATGTTCCACCATATAGACACATCATAAGTTATCCATTGTTATAATCCTAATGTGATCAATGATCCTCTATATGAATGATCTACACTGTAAAGGGATTAAATTACCGTTACACCCTACAATGTATTTATTCCTTAAAACACTTGACCCCGTATAAATGATATTTTAGCTTATGTGAAATGAGTACTCCACCATTTATGTTCGTTTGGTCAAGCTCGAAGGAGATCATCCTTTGCTTACTATTCGCCTAATAGAAGCTATAGATTCCATGTTTATGATAGCGCTCCCACTCAATTGCACTACTGTGTTCCTAAAATGTACGTATCACCCTGACCTAAAAGTAGGCTTAACTAACAAATCAAAGAACACGAATAGCCTCTCGAGATTGAGCCTAATCATGACAGGATTAAGAACATTTGATCTAGGATCAACTAGGCGATATTGACTTGAATAGATATTACGGTAAGTTTAATAAATCTAAGTCAAAGTTCAATATCGGTCCCTTCCGATGCATACTCCATGCATCCAACCTGAGCTTTACTTTAACCAATGTTCTGGAAAGAACATAGTATTTCTCCAAATACAAGTAAACTCTGTTGTATATTATCATATCAGTAAAACCCTGTGTCTGATAAATCTAGGAAACTTTATTCACATAGTCATGTTTACTTTCCAATGTGTTGACGGCAGTTGTTGGGAATTATTTTACCAGGATCTTAGATCTACTCACAAGTATGTTGTTTAAACATCCTAAATATGAACTTTCTAAAACGATAAAATAAACACATATAAAGTTAAGAAAACCTTACATTGATGCAGCGGAATAAATGTCTCATTCCACTCAGATCTCTAACCCTTGATTCCTTTTTGTAGCAGAGTATAATCAAGATCTGAGCCCGAATCTCCTTCTTCTTCAAGCTTTGATCCTTCACAGTCTTCCAATCTATGATTGAGTTACTGCTTGCTGTGTGTGGGCACTTACTCTTTCACTAGGGTCACGAAAAAGATGAAGGGAAAAGAGAGAGAGGTATTTCGGCCAAGGTAGAGAGTGAGGAAGGCTCAGTTTTCTGAAGAGAGAAATTTCTGTCAGAAAGCTAATGAAAGCATGTCAAAGCATATGTTGTGACTGAGCCATCACTTTCTATTTATAGGCAACTACTAGGTTTAGGTTTAGAATTATTTGGCATTAAAATAATGAAAATAATAATTTGAAAAATCTAATTAAGTGGCCGGCCTAGGTGTTGTAATGGGCCTCACTTAATTTTGTAATTTTATCAAATTTTATCTCTATTTTCTCAAAAATGCCAATTTTCCAATTCTAACCTTTTAAATGCCAAAACTAATTATTTAATAACTAAAATACATTATTAAATAATATTGTCATTTAATTTAATTATTAATTAGACATATAAAGTCCATTAATAAATAAATAAACCCAGAAAACTCTTTTCCTTACAATTTCACCCCTAATTAGTGAAAATTCATAAAATTAGACATAGTCTAACTTTAGAATTATAATTGATCAATCACGAATCAATTAATGAGTCTTACAAGTAGAATATTCTCAACTAGAATGGGGACCATGGATCTATATGCTGAGCTTCCAATAAGTGAACCAAATTTACCAAGTAAATTCCTACTTATTAATTCTTCGTTGAATCCACTCTTAGAACTTAGAATTGCACTCTCAGACTTATATAGAGCATATTGTATGTTTCACGATACCAATATACTATCTCATTTAACCATTGTTATAATCTTATTGTGATTTAAAGATCCTCTATATAGATGATTTACATCGAGATGGGATTTCTTTACCGTTCTCACCCCTCAATGTATTTTGCCCCTTAAAACACTTAGCTACCTGTAAATGGTGTTTAGTGATCTAATAATTAGTCAGTTAAACAAGAGCTCATCCATTTACTTCTATTTGCTAAGCTCGAAGGGAATCATCACTTAACTTCTATACACCAGTAGAAGCTATAGATTCCATATTTATGTTCAGCACTCCCACTCAATCATACTATCATGTTCCCAAAATATACGTATCACCCTGACCCAAAAGTAGGCTTAACTAATAAATCAAAGAACATGAATAGCACTCCTGAGTTGAGCCCAAGCATATCAGGATTTAGATTCTTTTAATCTTAAGATCAACTACTGATATTGACTTGGAAAGATATGTATAACGGTAAGTTTGTAATATCTTAACTTAGTTGCAATATCGGTCCAGTCCAATGTATACTCCATACATTCGAAACTAGTATACTTTACTAATGTCCTGGAAAGAACATAACACTTACTCCAAGTGTAAGTACACATCATCGCTGATTATCACATTAGTGTAAATCCAGTAACACTGATGAAACAGGGACCAAAACTTTTGATTCATATGATCACAATCACATTCCACTGTGTTGACGATACTGTAATTGTGAATAAACATATGATCTGGATTTAACTGATTTTGTGTGTATGAATGTAATAAACATATTAAACATATTAAACCATTAGCATGTAAAATTCATGCAAACATCAATCACTTCAAATTTCTTATATTGATAACTAATCAGATTGTAAAGAGTTTTATTTAGGGCATAAAACCCAACAAACTCCCACTTGCACTTATATAAAACAAACTGTGCAAATAGGTCAATCTGATATCTTGATCTTCAGATCAAGTGTAGTATATTTGAATCCACCCAAACTTCTGGAAACTAGTTCATAAATACACTTATGAAACATCCTTTACTATATGCTTTACTCATCAAGGGATACTGAAATCTTTACTGTTTTAAATGTACATCTGAATTAACAGAAGACATATCTCTCATATTTTAAAATATGTAATTGAGATAATACAGTGTAGACTTTTCTTCAGTGATATAACTTTCTGGTATTTTCGAATAGACCAAGTTATAGTTCTTCTCTGGTAGAGCTTGAATTATTATACAATAATTCCTCCACCCCCAAAGTAAGCACCATCTTACAGAATTTCGAAATTAGATGGTGAGATACAAAGACAACTGATACACAGTTCCTTAATATCTGACATATAGATCACTTTCATAAATCCTTCTTGAATATCTTCTAATGTTCCCTATTTGATTACATCTCAGATAGCTCCCACTCAATAGCAGATGTCTGGTTAAATAATACTTTTAACCTCTGATTGTTTAGAGAGTTACCTAGTTGTGACTTTTGTATTAGTCTTAAAACTTTAAGTTAAGACTAAGTTATCAACATAGCAGACTAGTATTTGAAGTGAAAAATACATGCCAGAGATTAAGTAATCAAAATTAAGATACCATCAAATTTTATGAGGATTAAGAATTCTAGGATCAAGTCATTCGAATGGACTGAACTAGAGTTCTTTATCTTATTCTCATAATTCTGATAAGCTATACCTATCCATGTGAATGGTTAGATTTGCTTTTCAGTAGTGTTCTTAAGTACCTATCACAATTATCAACCTAATGAAGATGGGTATAGAACTTTAAAATTCTCCCACTCAATTAAGGTAATGTGAAACTTTAACAAAGAACTTTCAAAGGTATCAAACTTTTACTTACAACAGTAAAATCGAAATGGAACATACAATCAAGATCAAGAATTTATATTGACAATAGCTGACTCATTATATTACTTCTATGTTTAAACAAGATATGTGTTTCATAGGGAATTGTGGAATAGACTCCACCCCTAAGAATATACATATAGGGTACTATGGATAACCTCCACCCCTAAGTATATAGAGATTATGATCCACCCCTAAAGGTTGTAAAGATCATGATTCTCTTAGTGTGATAGAGTTTATGTGGAGTTGAATACTATCCAGAGTTCATTAGATATAAAAGATCGTTGAACTGCATAGTTTTCTTAACTTTTCTCCACCCCTATCAGATCATAAGATCCTTTTATTAAACAAATTCTTAATAATTGTATTAAAATTAACAATTATTGATAAACATAGAAATAATTTCTAGTGTTTATATATAATATAACTCTATGAAGAGTTGTAAATATTATAGAATTTGCATCAATAATAAAAACACTTACACATACAAACATATAAATATAATGTGGTAATAATTGATGAAGATAAATTAAATGATGCTCAATCTCATAAATTGCAATAGTGAATTTCGAAAAAAAATAAAACTTTATTAATAAAAAAAATGTATTGCAACAATATGAGAGAAACAGGGATAAATATCCCTAACTAAAATTTGAAATCCAAATTGTCTTTAAACTAAAACAATTAATTCAAAAATTGAAGAGCTTCATCTTCATCTGGACGATTTCACCCTTGGTCCAGCTTTCTGATTCAACTCAATTGAGTTCAAGTAGCTTGGCCTATAAGAAGAAGAAAATAAACAAAGTTAGTCCAGAATCATAAATCCAATTGGATAATAATTCACTAAAACTCTTAATGTTTATAAATGGAAATACCTTGTTTCTTTGCAAGAAGTTTAGGACACTGGGGTTTCCAATGACCTTTTTCATTGCAGTGGAAACACTTTCCTTTAAGTGTAGCATCACCAGAAGGAGCAGCCTTTTTCATGGGTTTTGCTCGCTTCTTGGTGTTCTTCCACTTCTTCTTCGATTTGGGCTTTGAAGCAGAGGCAACATTTGCTTCAGGTTTTATCGTCCCATTACCATTACCAGGATTATGAGGTTTACTCCCTTTCTTCTTGGGTCCTCCAATCAAAATTTCATAAGTTTGAAGGTCATTGACTAATTCATGAAAGTCAATTTCCTTCTTATTCATGACATAATTTGATGTATATGGTAGAAATGCTGGAGTCAGGCTATTCAAGATAAGACTAACTTGAGTAGCACTGTCCATTTCAGCACCATGATCCTAGGCTTCTTGGAAATAACTGGACATGAGGAGAACATGATCACGCACGTTTTGATGAGGTTCCATCCGTGCGTTAATGTACTTCTTAGTCGCGTCAAAGCGTGACTGAAGTGATGCCTTACCGAATAGCTCATTTAACTTCGTCATAACTTCAGCAGCCTTCTCAGTTTTAGAAAACCGAGTTTTGAGGGTGTCAACCATGCTAGAAAGCATAAAGTATAGAGCTTCGTCATTTGCCTTCTGCCAACGCTCATACTTTTCTTTCACAGCTTTGAATGCATTATCCCCAGGCACTTCAGGTGACGGCTCAGTTAAAACAAACAAGGCACTTTCTCCTATGAGAGCAATATTAATGTTCTCATTCCATTTATTAAAGTTAGATCCATTCAGCTTATTTTCAGTCAACAGTGATAACATGGGATTCATTTTGACAAAACAGGATACTACAAAATAATAGAAATCAACAAATAGAAATTAATAATGGTTTAACACAAAATCAATTCAGAAATTATAAGCACATAGCAAGTAGGAATGATATGAGAAAATACTTAAAAAAAAATTCAATCCTAAATAATTTCTAAGGTTTTCAACAAACTGATATCAGTGTCCCGTTTAGGCGAGAGTCAAAGCTACCATCCATTGAATAGAGTTGTCAGCTCATCTAAAATGTTAAACATTCTAGCAACCTTTTATTCGATCAAGATCAGAATCCAGCGTTGTCCCGTTTAGGCGAGAGTCAAGGCTATTCTATCTTATGAGCTTCTACCATTGTTTCGCAATTTGCAAGTCAAATATGGTCGCCACCATTAGGGTGATCTATACCATATAAAACACTTACAAACCACTTATCATGCGAGATTAAACGGTGCGAAATTGCTAATGAACGTTCCTCCATTAGGGAGGATTACTCACTAAAACAAACGCGGTGTAAAACCCACAATGAAGATCGAATATCTTAATAATAATAAAGCTCATTATTTAAAATGTATTTTCTTTATTATTCTAATAAATAAATCTCATTAAATTCCAAATTAAGAATTAAAATTCAAAAATAAGAATTTAATATAATATTTATAAAATTATACTTAGATGGTGATTGAAATAAAATAAATTATTTCCATCTTAGTAATAATCTTAAATATAAATATTAAGGAAATTAATTTAAGTTGAATTAAATAAATAATTAGCAACTTAAAAATGTCCTTTGAGAATATATTTATTGGGTTCGAAAATTTAAAGTATATAAAAATACAATTTTCGAAAATAATAAAAATAGAAAAGAAATACTTCAAGCAAAGATATCACCTATCTAGATATTCTTTTGACTAGTTAATTCAATTTCCAGTAATATATATATATATTTTAAATTCATTTATTTTAAATTAATCAATTAAATGAAAAAATCATTGATTGTAGTTGGTCCAAGAATTAATTAAAATAAATAATTAATTTACAGCTCAATCTATTTTTCAAAATAAAAAAATTCGAAAATATTGCATAAATAAAATGCAAATTTCGAAATTGATTAATAAAATAAAGAAAAAATATATATTTTGAAAATTATTTAAATTTAAGTTGAAAAATTAAATTTCAACCTAAAAATAATTTTCTATTTAATTAAGTGTCATGAAGAAATCAATAAATATTTAAGTATCATGATGAAAATCAACTTAGATATTTAGATTCTTCAAGTTAATTAAATGTATTAAATTCAAGAAATAATAATTAAGTGTAGAGAAGGCTTAATTATTAATTTCTATTTAATACTAGGAAAAATATACTTAATAAAATTGTACCCAAATTAATTATTTAAATAATTAATTTCACAAAGTATGATTTTCCTATTTAATTATTAGAAATAATAAGTAGTCTAGAACTTACTATCTAGAAAATATCTTATTTGACTAAGTATCTTTTCAAAAATTTGAAAAATATCTAATTTAAGTTATATAGAACAAATCTAAAACTTAAATAATTTCAAATCTAGATTTAATTAAATATCACAAATTAAGTTGTAACCACTTAATTTGAAGATATCTTTTTAAAGTTAATATTTGAAAAGATATTAACCAAAAAAATATCTAAGATATTCCATTTCAAGTTAATATTTGAAAAGATATTAACTTAAAAAATATCTTAAGAATCTTTAATAACTAATGCCTAAGATTCCTCAACTTGATTTAAAATTTAAATAAAATATTCAAATTTAAGTTAGATAAGAAAAATCAGTTGATACAACTAATTTATAACTTAAATAGGAATATTTAATTAAATAAGCTCCAGAAAGAATCTTAGTTAGTTAAAATTCTATATTTAATTAAATACAAGAAAAATACAAATAGTTTGTCTAGAAATAATATCTAAACTAAAAGTGTTTTTTTAAAAAATTAACTTTAAAATATTAAAATGAAAATAAATTTCATATATTTTAAAAGTTAATTATGTTGCTAATTCAATTTTATTAGGTCAAACTAATATAATTAACCTAGTACAGTTATTCAAATCAGGCAAATGAGCCTTCACAATTGGGGTAGTTCATGTGAGGGGGTGCTGGGTTCAGTATGTCGTACCCACTTCTATGGCTCCCAACTCTCACATAAGGCCCAAAAGAGAGGAATTTAACCTTAAAATGAATAACTGTTATTAATTGAATAGGTCCAATAACTAAATGGACCTATATAAAATCTATCATGGTGTGACATTTTATTTAGCAACAACCTATATGTATCTATATTAAAACAAAATAAACATATATGCTCACACAGGCACACTTTGGATGGATCCTATCATGTTGCTAGGTCATACACAGATGAAAGAAGATTGTAAAATATACCTGTTACAAATTATTAACTTGACCAAGGGAGCCATCAGATCATTAGATCTGGCAAAAAAGTAACCATGGCTATTTGCAATCAAGTAATAATAGGTTTTAAAAACTTACACACAAGCTAAAACACATACTCCTGCAACAAGGTTAGCTGGATAGTTGGAAGTAGGATTTATTTAATTTTAAATAAATAATTTCGAAAAAATAAATAATTAAAAAAGATATTTTAATTAATTTCAAAAAAATAAAATAAAATTAAAAAAAAATTTAATTAATTTCGAAAATAAAATAAAAAAAATAAATTTAAATTTCGAATTTATTAAAAAAATATTTAAAATTAAACCTACTATTTTGAAAAATTAGGTTTCAACCAACCTAAATATCATTTCAAAAATTTACTAACTACTTTTAAATATTAAATGTTATTTTAAAAATAAAAATTAAATAAAAAATTAGAAAAGATAAAAGAAATATCTTTTCAGATTTTAAATTTAATTTGAATAAATAAAATAACAAAATTTAAAAGTTAGTAAAATATCTTATATCTATTTAAAATTACATGATTATAAATATCTTATTTTAAATTTAAATAAGGTCAAAATATCTAAAAAGATATTATAAATATCTTATAAAATCTGACCTTAAATTTAAAAAAAAATATAATCAAATTTAAAAATAAGATAGATTTTTAAGCAAAAAGATAAATACTAATTCTATTCAAATTCAAATTACACTAATATCTTGAATTAAATTAAAAAAAATATTAAATTAAATTCAAAATGATAATTAGAATTGAATTAGGAATAGTAATAGTATATATACAAAACTATACAAAAAATTGGAAGTTAATTCCATGAAAAAGTATGAAAAATTGAAGAAAAAAGAAAAAATTCGAAACTGTACGGACAGTTCTCATGATCATGAGGAAAATATCAGCACAACCCCGATTTTGTCAAATCTTCAAAAAATCATAACTAATTCAAATAAAATCCAAATTGAGTTCTGTAAAAGGCTAACTTGCTTAATTTTTTCCATACTATCCAATAAAAATAATTCTAGAAACGAAATCACAATTAGTTTTCACGAAAATTTCACAAACATCAATCAATCATCAAATAACACTCAATACAACATGATACCATCCAAAGAACATACAAACAATCGTTTTAAAGTCCAAATTACATGTAAGTAAATCAATTACCATGGCTCTGAGGCCAGTACATTCATGCAAACATATTATCTTAACTTAGTTGTTTAAAATAAATATACTTAGGGCATAAACATAGGATGTTCATAGGGCATCACTTCAGTCACGCTTTGACGTGACTAAGAAGTACATTAACGCACGGATGGAACCTCATCAAAACATGCGTGATCATGTTCTCCTCATGTCCTGTTATTTCCAAGAAGCCCAGGTTCACACTTACTCCATACATTCCAACAACTGCTCTGATACCAGTTGTTGGAATTTATTTTACCAGGATCTTAGATCTACTCACAAGTATGTTTATTAACATCCTAAATATGAACTTTCTAAAACGATAAATTAAACACATATAAAGTTTAAAAAACCTTACATTGGGTGCAGCGGAATAATATGACTCCTTCCGTTCAGATATCTAGCCCTTGATTCCTTTCTGTAGAAGAGCATTATCAATATCTGAACCTGGATCTCTTTCTCTGAATCTTTGATGTTGAATCTCCTTTGTTGATGATCTTTCTTCACGATCTTCCTCACTATGATTGAGGTATCACTTGATGTGTGTGGGCACTACTCATACACTAAGGATTTTGAAATTCTAAGGAAGAAGAGAGAGAGTGGTCAGCTAAAGATAGGGAGAGAGAAGGCTCAGTTTTTTCTGATTCAGAAAGTCTGAAGAAAAGTGTAATTTTCCTGAAGCCTTCACTATCTATTTATAGCATTCCACTAGGGTTAGATTTGAATTATATGGCATTAAAATAATGAAAAAATCAACTTAAAATAGCTACATAGGTGGTCGGCCATAGCATTAGTGGATTGGGCCTTGGGCTTTGCAATTTTGCAATTTTAACACCTTTTGTATTTGATTTTCTCAAAAATGCCAATTTCCTAATTCAAACATTTAAATGCCAATTCTAACTATTTAATAACTATAAATAATTATTAAATAATATTGTCATTTATCATATTTATTAATTGAACCATACAAAGTATCATAATTAACAAATATGCCCCTATAAACTCTTTCTTTACAATTTCGCCCTTACTTAGTGAAAAATTCACAAAAAGACATAGTCTAATTTGAGAATTATGATTGATTAATCAAAACCAATTACATGAGTCTTACAAGCAATATTATCTCAACTAGTGGGGGGACCATGGGTCTATATAACCGAGCTTCCAATAAGTAGATCAAGAATTTAGCACTAAAATTCACTAACTTATTAATTCTTCGTTGAATCCACGCATAGAACTTAGAATTTCACTTTCAGTATATAGAATGCTCTATATGTTCCACCATATAGACACATCATTAGTTATCCATTGTTATAATCCTAATGTGATCTAAAGATCCTCTATATAGATGATTTACATCGAGATGGGATTTCTTTACCGTTCTCACCCCTCAATGTATTTTGCCCCTTAAAACACTTAGCTACCTGTAAATGGTGTTTAGTGATCTAATAATTAGTCAGTTAAACAAGAGCTCATCCATTTACTTCTATTTGCTAAGCTCGAAGGGAATCATCACTTAACTTCTATACACCAGTAGAAGCTATAGATTCCATATTTATGTTCAGCACTCCCACTCAATCATACTATCATGTTCCCAAAATATACGTATCACCCTGACCCAAAAGTAGGCTTAACTAATAAATCAAAGAACATGAATAGCACTCCTGAGTTGAGCCCAAGCATATCAGGATTTAGATTCTTTTAATCTTAAGATCAACTACTGATATTGACTTGGAAAGATATGTATAACGGTAAGTTTGTAATATCTTAACTTAGTTGCAATATCGGTCCAGTCCAATGTATACTCCATACATTCGAAACTAGTATACTTTACTAATGTCCTGGAAAGAACATAACACTTACTCCAAGTGTAAGTACACATCATCGCTGATTATCACATTAGATCTGATACCAGTTGTTGGAATTTATTTTACCAGTTGTTGGAAATAATGTCCTGGAAACTAGTATACTCCATACACTTACTCCATACATTCGAAACTAGTATACTCCATACATTCGAAACTAGTATACTCCATACATTCGAAACTGGTAAAATAAATTATAAACCCAACTAAAACTGGTATCAGAGCAACTGGTATCAGAAATTTTAAACATACTTGTGACCAGTTGTTGGAAATTAATTTACCAGGATCTTAGATCTACTCACAAGTATGTTTATTAACATCCTAAATAAGAACTTTCTAAAACGATAAATTAAACACATATAAAGTTTAAGAAACCTTACATTGGGTGCAGCGGAATAATATGACTCCTTTCGTTCAGATATCTAGCCCTTGATTCCTTTCTGTAGCAGAGCATTATCAATATCTGAACCTGGATCTCTTTCTCTGAATCTTTGATGCTGAAACTCCTTTGCTGATGATCTTTCTTCACGATCTTCCTCACTATGATTGAGGTATTGCTTGATGTGTGTGGGCACTACTCATACACTAAGGATTTCGAAATTATCAAGGAAGAAGAGAGAGAGTGGTCAGCTAAAGATAGGGAGAGAGAAGGCTCAGTTTTTTCTGATTCAGAAAGTCTGAAGAAAAGTGTAATTTTCCTGAAGCCTTCACTATCTATTTATAGCATTCCACTATGGTTAGATTTGAATTATATGGCATTAAAATAATGAAAAAATCAACTTAAAAAAGCTACAAAGGTGGCTGGCCATACACTTAATGGATTGGGCCTTGGGCTTTGCAAGTTTGCAATTTTAACACCTTTTGTATCTGATTTTCAAAAATGCCAATTTCCTAATTCAAACATTTAAATTCCAATTCTAACTATTTAATAACTATAAATAATTATTAAATAATATTGTCATTTATCATATTTATTAATTGAACCATACAAAGTATCATAATTAACAAATATGCCCCTATAAACTCTTTCTTTACAATTTCGCCCTTACTTAGTGAAAAATTCACAAAAAGACACAGTCTAATTTGAGAATTATAATTGATTAATCAAAACCGATTACATGAGTCTTACAAGCAATATTATCTCAACTAGTGGGGGGACCATGGGTCTATATAACCGAGCTTCCAATAAGTAGATCAAGAATTTAGCACTAAAATTCACTAACTTATTAATTCTTCGTTGAATCCACGCATAGAACTTAGAATTGCACTCTCAGTATATAGAATGCTCTATATGTTCCACCATATAGACACATCATTAGTTATCCATTGTTATAATCCTAATGTGATCAATGATCCTCTATATGAATGATCTACACTGTAAAGGGATTAGATTACAGTAACACCCTACAATGTATTTATTCCTTAAAACACTTGACCCCGTATAAATGATATTTCAGCTTATGTGAAATGAGTACTCCACCATTTATGTTCGTTTGGTCAAGCTCGAAGGAGATCATCCTTTGCTTACTATTCGCCAGATAGAAGCTATAGATTCCATGTTTATGATAGCGCTCCCACTCAATTGCACTACCGTGTTCCCAAAATGTACGTATCACCCTGACCTAAAAGTAGGCTTAACTAACAAATCAAAGAACACGAATAGCCTCTCGAGATTGAGCCTAATCATATCAGGATTAAGATCATTTGATCTAGGATCAACTAGGCGATATTGACTTGAATAGATATTACGGTAAGTTTAATAAATCTAAGTCAAAGTTCAATATCGGTCCCTTCCGATGCATACTCCATGCATCCAACCTGAGCTTTACTTTAACCAATGCTCTGGAAAGAACATAGCACTTCTCCAAATACAAGTAAACTCTTGTTGTAGATTATCATATCAGTAAAACCCTATGTCTGATAAATCTAGGAAATTTTATTCACATAGTCATGTTTACTTTCCAATGTGTTGATGGCACAATAAACAGGATCAAGTATGTGAAAAGGGTTTTAGATGAATTTATACATTATGTACATATAATCATGAAATAAATCATGTGAACCATGCAACATTAAATGTTATTTCTGATCTATATTGATAAGTAAATCTGATTATATTGAAATGAGTTTTATTTAGGGCATAAAACCCAACAAACTCCCACTTGCACTAATATAAAAAAAAAAGTGCGTTTCAAATAATCTCAACACCTTGATATACAAATCAAGTGTAGTAGTAGTAAACTCCTCGTAATAGGATCTGAAAGGTTGAATTAACCACAACCTTTTCTCCACTATTACTCTTCCTTTAATCACAAAATCATTAATAATGTGAAATTCCTCTCTATATGTCTACTCTCTTGGGATACTGGATTCTATATCTTTGGCAACTACTTTTGGTTAATCAGGAAATTAACACTAGTAGTTTAAGGCAATTTGGAATGGTGCCAAAGATGTATAGAACTTTCCTTAGACTGAATAAGTACCTTTCCTGCAACCTTAACATTCAGTCCCTCTCTGGTAGACCTAGAGACTTCGGATAGGTTTTTACACTTCTCCAAAATCACTATTCCACCCCCAGAGTAATCACCATCTTATCAGAAAGATTTACTAGCACAAAGGCAAATTTCGAAATATGATATGGTGTAGTCTAAGAGTTTTAAACACACCCTTATAGACTAACATATAGTTCCTCTTCTTAATCTTAGGATTTACTTGATTGTCTTCCAATGTTCTTCTCCTAGATTAATCTGATACCTACTCATTACTCCCACTCAACAGCAGGTGTCTGGTCTAAGGCATACAAAAGCATATCTAAGACCTCTCACTGTTGATATAAGAAATTCTTTCATGGCTTTATCTTTTCTGGAATAGTTAAGACTTTTCCTTAGATAAATAAAATCTATACCTAAGAAGTTTTGAAGCTTCTATAGATTGCCATTAGAAAGAAAATGCTTCAGCATCTTACTAAAGTAAGTTGCTTGCATTAGAGTAAGTAATTACCAGGTATACCACAAGCCATAGGTTTAGATAAACTCAAACCTATAATACTAGGAACAGGAAGTTTTGTTAAGTCCATTGAATAGACTTATTAACTAAAATTTTCTTTTATGTCCTTGTAATAGAAAACTTTAGGTTATTCCATGTGAATGGATTAAACCATAGTTCTATTGGCTTTCTTCTTATTTTCTTATCTTGACAATCCATTACTTGTTTAAACTCACAATGGATTTTAATCACTAGTGTCTCCCAAGTCATAAGAAGTGAAGTCCCTAGGAACTCTCCCACTACGACAAGGTACCGTGAATTATGTCTAAGAAAACTAAATGGTATTAACCTCTTTGGTTGTGACAAGACAACAGAGGCAGTGGGATCATCATATGTCAAATGAGATGATAGAACACTTTTGGAATCAAGAAAAATATCTCCTTTATTTGCTATTTGTTTTCAGACTTAGTCATTATCTTAGAAAAGTAATATTTGTTTGAACAAACACTTTCTTATCTATTGACAATGGGATGGTCCACCCCTAATCACTTAGAATAGCTAACAAACCATGGTTAACAGTTCTAGCTTTTCTTAAGATTTTGATTAGGTCATCCATGAATCTAGTAATGATTTACATTAAGTATACAACCATTACATCATTCTGAAATTGTATTACCATAGAAGGATTTAGGCAACGACTAGTAACTAATCATCAATATGCAACTCGAAATTTCTGGGGAGGTAAGTTTGGATATAATTCAAAAATCAATTTAATGATCTTTGAACTGCATATCAACTAACTATTTCTCCACCCCTATCAGTTCGCAAGATCTTTAACCACTTACCTTAATGGTTTTAACCATTGCTAGAAATTAATGAAATTTTTCAAACATTTCAAATTTCTTTGCATAAGGTATAATCTAGAGTTATCGTTTTAAGAATACAACGAAAAACTCATATCCACCCCTGAATGTACATCCATCTGCGAATGAGATGAACTACTTTCAGTGGATATAGGCATATTAACTCTTTGCAGAGATTGATCTTGTCAAATCCACTATGAACAAGATACAAATGCCATAGATTAAAAAAAATGGTAGTGTCGATTGATGACTTAGGTATAGTTACATCAAAGAGTTCTTAGAATACTTTAAGTGGATCCTGGTCACAGAATACCTAACTCATATTTCATACAGTTTTAATCCATTAATAGAAGATGGATATTAAACACTTGAGAAAGTGTAACTGTATTGTATTCTGGAATTAGAAATATAAGAAAATTTCTGTTTGGTTTCTAAAATTAAAGTCAAAGACTTAAATTCAACCAAATATAATGAGTAATTCTTTCTTGGACCACCACTACTAATACAAACTCTAAGTCAGATTTGCCCATACAAGTAGGAGATTTCTAAGATTGAGGATTTATATCAATTGGGAATAGAATTTCGGGATTATAATCATATGCGTCATATAAAATGACATGAAATGATGTATAGACCATTCATCCAATGTTATAATTTTGAGCTAATTCGAAATGAATAAGCTAAGAGGAATTAGGATAATTTCGTTTATAAATAAGAATCCAACGATGCTTCGATTAGCGAAAGTCAAAGTAATCTTATTTATATAATCTTCTTGTTTCATATCGTAAAAATACTAGTCTAAGGTGTCATCAATTGATGAACAGCTAGATGTCGCATATACAATATTTATCTTTCGAGATCTAACACTATTACGTATGTCTAATGGTGAAAATCCATTAGGGATTTATCTCATTAGAAAAACAAACATGTTAGACCAACAATGAAGATTCGAAATTAAACTACAACTTAATAACAGAAAATAACATGGTTCAATATAAATTCATACACTAATTCAGAAATTATAAACATATAGCAAGTAGGAATGACAAGTGAAAATACTAAAACTTACAATCCTAAATAATTTCCAAGGTTTTCAAATATGTTGGAAATTAATATAGATCAAAAATAAAACTCATTTCAATATAATGAGTTTATGCCCTAAATAAAACTCATTTCAATATAATCAGATTTACTTATTAATATAGATCAGAAATAACATTTAATGTTGCATGGTTCACATGATTTATTTCATGATTATATGTACATAATGTATAAATTCATCTGAAACCCTTTTCACATACTTGATCCTGTTTATTGTGCCGTCAACACATTGGAAAGTAAACATGACTATGTGAATAAAGTTTCCTAGATTTATCAGACACAGGGTTTTACTGATATGATAATCTACAACAGAGTTTACTTGTATTTGGAGAAATACTATGTTCTTTCCAGAGCATTGGTTAAAGTAAAGCTCAGGTTGGATGCATGGAGTATGCATCGGAAGGGACCGATATTGAACTTTGACTTAGATTTATTAAACTTACCGTAATATCTATTCAAGTCAATATCGCCTAGTTGATCCTAGATCAAATGTTCTTAATCATGTTATGATTAGGCTCAATCTTGAAAGGCTATTCGTGTTCTTTGATTTGTTAGTTAAGCCTACTTTTAGGTCAGGGTGATACGTACATTTTGGGAACACGGTAGTGCAATTGAGTGGGAGCGCTATCATAAACATGGAATCTATAGCTTCTATCTGGCGAATAGTAAGCAAAGGATGATCTCCTTCGAGCTTGACCAAACGAACATAAATGGTGGAGTACTCATTTCACATAAGCTGAAATATCATTTATACGGGGTCAAGTGTTTTAAGGAATAAATACATTGTAGGGTGTAACGGTAATTTAATCCCTTTACAATGTAGATCATTCATATAGAGGATCATTGATCAAATTAGGATTATAACAATGGATAACTAATGATGTGTCTATATGGTGGAACATATAGAGCATTCTATATACTGAGAGTGCAATTCTAAGTTCTATGCGTGGATTCAACGAAGAATTAATAAGTTAGTGAATTTTAGTGCTAAATTCTTGATCTACTTATTGGAAGCTCGATTATATAGACCCATGGTCCCCCCACTAGTTGAGATAATATTGCTTGTAAGACTCATGTAATTGGTTTTGATTAATCAATTATAATTTTCAAATTAGACTATGTCTATTTGTGAAATTTTCACTAAGTAAGGGCGAAATTGTAAAGAAAGAGTTTATAGGGGCATATTTGTTAATTATGATACTTTGTATGGTTCAATTAATAAATATGATAAATGACAATATTATTTAATAATTCTTTTTAGTTATTAAATAGTTAGAATTGGCATTTAAATGGTTGAATTAGGAAATTGGCATTTTTGAGAAAATCAGATACAAAAGGTGTTAAAATTGCAAAATTGCAAAGCCCAAGGCCCAATCCACTATTGCTTGGCTGGCCACCTTTGTAGCTATTTTAAGTTGATTTTTTCATTATTTTAATGCCATATAATTCAAACCTAACCCTAGTGGAATGCTATAAATAGATAGTGAAGGCTTCAGAAAAAATAACACTTTTCTTCAGACTTTCTGAATCAGAAAAAACTGAGCCTTCTCTCTCCCTATCTTTAGCTGACCACTCTCTCTCTTCTTCCTTAGAATTTCGAAATCCTTAGTGATTAGAGTAGTGCCCACACACATCAAGCAATACCTCAATCATAGTGAGGAAGATCGTGAAGAAAGATCATCAGCAAAGGAGTTTCAGCATCAAAGATTCAGAGAAAGAGATCCAGGTTCAGATATTGATAATGCTCTGCTACAGAAAGGAATCAAGGGCTAGATATCTGAACGGAAGGAGTCATATTATTCCGCTGCACCCAATGTAAGGTTTCTTAAACTTTATATGTGTTTAATTTATCGTTTTAGAAAGTTCATATTTAGGGTGTTAATAAACATACTTGTGAATAGATCTAAGATCCTGGTAAAATAATTTCCAACAACTGGCCTCAGAGCCATGGTAATTGATTTACTTGCAAGAAATTTGGACTTTAAAACGATTGTTTGTATGTTCTTTGGATGGTATCATGTTGTATTGAGTGTTATTTGATGATTGATTGATGTTTGTGAAATTTTCGTGAAAAATAATTGTGATTTCGTTTCTGGAATTATTTTTAGTGGATAGTATGGAAAAAATTAAGCAAGTTAGCCTTTTACAGAACTCAATTTGGATTTTATTTGAATTAGTTATGATTTTTTGAAGATTTGAAAAAATCGCGGCTGTGCTGATATTTGCCTGCGATCGCAGAACTGTCCGTACAGTTTCGAATTTTTTCGTTTTTCTTCGATTTTTCATGCTTTTTCATGTAATTAACTTCCAATTTTTTGTATGGTTTTGTATATATACTATTACTATTCCTAATTCAATTCTAATTATCATTTTGAATTAATTTAATATTTTTTTTAATTTAATTCAAGATATTAGTGTAATTTGAATTTGAATAGAATTAGTATCTATCTTCTTGCTTAAAAATCTATCTTATTTTTAAATTTGATTATATCTTATTTTTTTTAAATTTAAGGTCAGATTTTATAAGATATTTATAAAATCTTTTAAGATATTTTTTTAAAATATCTTATCTTTTAAGATATTTTTTTAAAATCTTTTAAGTATATTTTTTCCTAAAATTAAACTAGAAATTAATAATTAAGCCTTCTCTACACTTAATTATTTATTTCTTGGATTTAATACATTTATATATACATTTATTTCAATGGATGGTAGCTTTGACTCTCGCCTAAACGGGACACTGATATCAGTTTGTTGAAAACCTTGGAAATTATTTAGGATTGTAAGTTTTAGTATTTTCACTTGTCATTCCTACTTGCTATATGTTTATAATTTCTGAATTGTGTATGAATTTATATTGAACAATGTTATTTTCTGTTATTAAGTTGTAGTTTAATTTCGAATCTTCGTTGTTGGTCTAACTTGGCTTGTTTATCTAATGAGATAAATCCCTAGTGGATTTTCACCATTAGACATACATAATAGTGTTAGATCTCGAAAGATAAATATTGTATATGCGACATCTAGCTGTTCATCAATTGATGACACCTTAGACTAGTATTTTTACGATATGAAACAAGAAGATTGTATAAATAAGATTACTTTGACTTTCGCTAATCGAAGCATCGTTGGATTCTTATTTTAAACGAAATTATCCTAATTCCTCTTAGCTTATTCATTTCGAGTTAGCTTTAAAAACATATCATTGGATGAATGGTCTATAAATCATTTCATGTCATTTTATATGACGCATATGATTATAATCCCGAAATTCTATTCCCAATTGATATAAATCCTCAATCTTAGAAATCTCCTACTTGTATGGGCAAATCTGACTTAGAGTTTGTATTAGTAGTGGTGGTCCAAGAAAGAATTACTCATTATATTTGGTTGAATTTAAGTCTTTGACTTTAATTTTAGAATCCAAATAGAAATTTTCTTATATTTCTAATTCCAGAATACAATACAGTTACACTTTCTCAAGTGTTTAATATCCATCTTCTATTAATGGATTAAACTGTATGGAATATGAGTTAGGTATTCTGTGACCAGGATCCACTTGCAGTATTCTAAGAACTCTTTGATGTAACTAAACCTATGTCATCATAGACACTACCATTATTTTTTCCTAGTATTAAACTAGAAATTAATAATTAAGCCTTCTCTACACTTAATTATTTATTTCTTGGATTTAATACATTTAATTAATTTGAAAATTAAATATCTAAGTTGATTTTCATCATGATACTTAAATATTTCTTTTTCATGACATTTAATTAAATAGAAAATTATTTTTGGTTGAAATTTATTTTTTCAACTAAATTTAAATAATTTTCAAAATATATTTTTTCTTTATTTTATTAATCAAATTTCGAAATTGCATTTCTTAAATGCTGGAATTTCGAATTTTATTTGAAAAATAGATTAAGTTGTAAATTAATTATTTATATTAATTAATTTTGGACCAACTTAAATCAATGATTTTTTCATTTATTGATTAATTTAAAATAAATTGAATTAAAGTATATTATTAGAAATTGAATTAATTAGTCAAAGGAAAATCTAGATAGATGATATTTTTGCTTGAAGTATTTTTCTAGTGTATTTAATTAAATAGAAAATTAATGTTTAAGTTGATTTTCATCATCATACTTAAATATTTGAAATTTTTCTTATATATATTTAATTAAATAGGAAAATTATATTTTTTGTTGTAAATTAATTTTATTAATTAATTTTGGGCCAACATTAAATTAGAATAATTTTTCCAGGATTTATTTTTTATTTTAACATGCATTTTTCGAAAATTGTATTCTTATATACTTTAATTTTTCGAAATGCAATATATATTTATAGAAAATTAAATTTGAGTTGTAAATTAATTTAAATTAATTTTGTAACAACTTAAATTGAATATTTTTCTAAATATTTATTGGAAATTATTACTAAGATGGAAGAAATACATGTTATTTTCTTATCCATCTAAGTAAAATTTATAAATATTAAATTAAAATTTATATTTAGAACTTTTTATTCTAAATTGGAAATTTTAATTAAATAAATATATATTTAAAATAAATAGAATAAATAAAGAGAATAAAAGAAAATACACCTTTTTTTTTTTTTTTTAAATAATGAGCTTTATTATCAAGAGACATTCGATCTCCATTGTGGGTTTTACACCGCGTTTGTTTTAGTGAGTAATCCTCCCTAATGGAGGAACGTTCATTAGCACTTTCGCACCGTTTAACCTCGCATGATAAGTAGTTTGTAAGTGTTTTGTATGGTATGGATCACCCTAATGGTGGCGACCATACTTGACTTGCAAATTATGAAACAATGGTGGAAGCTCATAAGATAGAATTCCCTTGACTCTCGCCTAAACGGGACAACGCTGAATTCCAATCTTGATCGAATAAAAGGTTGCTAGAATGTTTAACATTTTAGACGAGTTGACAACTCTATTCAATGAATGGTAGCTTTGACTCTCGCCTAAACGGGACACTGATATCAGTTTGTTGAAAACCTTGGAAATTATTTAGGATTGTAAGTTTTAGTATTTTCACTTGTCATTCCTACTTGCTATATGTTTATAATTTCTGAATTGTGTATGAATTTATATTGAACCATGTTATTTTCTGTTATTAAGTTGTAGTTTGATTTCGAATCTTCGTTGTTGGTCTAACTTGGCTTGTTTATCTAATGAGATAAATCCCTAGTGGATTTTCACCATTAGACATACATAATAGTGTTAGATCTCGAAAGATAAATATTGTATATGCGACATCTAGCTGTTCATCAATTGATGACACCTTAGACTAGTATTTTTACGATATGAAACAAGAAGATTGTATAAATAAGATTACTTTGACTTTCGCTAATCGAAGCATCGTTGGATTCTTATTTTAAACGAAATTATCCTAATTCCTCTTAGCTTATTCATTTCGAGTTAGCTTTAAAAACATATCATTGGATGAATGGTCTATAAATCATTTCATGTCATTTTATATGACGCATATGATTATAATGACGAAATTCTATTCCCAATTGATATAAATCCTCAATCTTAAAAATCTCCTACTTGTATGGGCAAATCTGACTTAGAGTTTGTATTAGTAGTGGTGGTCCAAGAAAGAATTACTCATTATATTTGGTTGAATTTAAGTCTTTGACTTTAATTTTAGAATCCAAATAGAAATTTTCTTATATTTCTAATTCCAGAATACAATACAGTTACACTTTCTCAAGTGTTTAATATCCATCTTCTATTAATGGATTGAACTGTATGGAATATGAGTTAGGTATTCTGTGACCAGGATCCACTTGCAGTATTCTAAGAACTCTTTGATGTAACTAAACCTATGTCATCATAGACACTACCATTATTTTTTCCTAGTATTAAACTAGAAATTAATAATTAAGCCTTCTCTACACTTAATTATTTATTTCTTGGATTTAATACATTTAATTAATTTGAAAATTAAATATCTAAGTTGATTTTCATCATGATACTTAAATATTTCTTTTTCATGACATTTAATTAAATAGAAAATTATTTTTAGTTGAAATTTATTTTTTCAACTAAATTTAAATAATTTTCAAAATATATTTTTTCTTTATTTTATTAATCAAATTTCGAAATTGCATTTCTTAAATGCTGGAATTTCGAATTTTATTTGAAAAATAGATTAAGTTGTAAATTAATTATTTATATTAATTAATTTTGGACCAACTTAAATCAATGATTTTTTCATTTATTGATTAATTTAAAATAAATTGAATTAAAGTATATTATTAGAAATTGAATTAATTAGTCAAAGGAAAATCTAGATAGATGATATTTTTGCTTGAAGTATTTTTCTAGTGTATTTAATTAAATAGAAAATTAATGTTTAAGTTGATTTTCATCATCATACTTAAATATTTGAAATTTTTCTTATATATATTTAATTAAATAGGAAAATTATATTTTTTGTTGTAAATTAATTTTATTAATTAATTTTGGGCCAACATTAAATTAGAATAATTTTTCCAGGATTTATTTTTTATTTTAACATGCATTTTTCGAAAATTGTATTCTTATATACTTTAATTTTTCGAAATGCAATATATATTTATAGAAAATTAAATTTGAGTTGTAAATTAATTTAAATTAATTTTGTAACAACTTAAATTGAATATTTTTCTAAATATTTATTGGAAATTATTACTAAGATGGAAGAAATACATGTTATTTTCTTATCCATCTAAGTAAAATTTATAAATATTAAATTAAAATTTATATTTAGAATTTTTTATTCTAAATTGGAAATTTTAATTAAATAAATATATATTTAAAATAAATAGAATAAATAAAGAGAATAAAAGAAAATACACCTTTTTTTTTTTTAAATAATGAGCTTTATTATCAAGAGACATTCGATCTCCATTGTGGGTTTTACACCGCGTTTGTTTTAGTGAGTAATCCTCCCTAATGGAGGAACGTTCATTAGCAATTTCGCACCGTTTAACCTCGCATGATAAGTAGTTTGTAAGTGTTTTGTATGGTATGGATCACCCTAATGGTGGCGACCATACTTGACTTGCAAATTATGAAACAATGGTGGAAGCTCATAAGATAGAATTGCCTTGACTCTCGCCTAAACGGGACAACGCTGAATTCCAATCTGGATCGAATAAAAGGTTGCTAGAATGTTTAACATTTTAGACGAGCTGACAACTCTATTCAATGAATGGTAGCTTTGACTCTCGCCTAAACGGGACACTGATATCAGTTTGTTGAAAACCTTGGAAATTATTTAGGATTGTAAGTTTTAGTATTTTCACTTGTCATTCCTACTTGCTATATGTTTATAATTTCTGAATTGTGTATGAATTTATATTGAACCATGTTATTTTCTGTTATTAAGTTGTAGTTTAATTTCGAATCTTCGTTGTTGGTCTAACTTGGCTTGTTTATCTAATGAGATAAATCCCTAGTGGATTTTCACCATTAGACATACATAATAGTGTTAGATCTCGAAAGATAAATATTGTATATGCGACATCTAGCTGTTCATCAATTGATGACACCTTAGACTAGTATTTTTACGATATGAAACAAGAAGATTGTATAAATAAGATTACTTTGACTTTCGCTAATCGAAGCATCATTGGATTCTTATTTTAAACGAAATTATCCTAATTCCTCTTAGCTTATTCATTTCGAGTTAGCTTTAAAAACATATCATTGGATGAATGGTCTATAAATCATTTCATGTCATTTTATATGACGCATATGATTATAATTACGAAATTCTATTCCCAATTGATATAAATCCTCAATCTTAAAAATCTCCTACTTGTATGGGCAAATCTGACTTAGAGTTTGTATTAGTAGTGGTGGTCCAAGAAAGAATTACTCATTATATTTGGTTGAATTTAAGTCTTTGACTTTAATTTTAGAATCCAAATAGAAATTTTCTTATATTTCTAATTCCAGAATACAATACAGTTACACTTTCTCAAGTGTTTAATATCCATCTTCTATTAATGGATTGAACTGTATGGAATATGAGTTAGGTATTCTGTGACCAGGATCCACTTGCAGTATTCTAAGAACTCTTTGATGTAACTAAACCTATGTCATCATAGACACTACCATTATTTTTTCCTAGTATTAAACTAGAAATTAATAATTAAGCCTTCTCTACACTTAATTATTTATTTCTTGGATTTAATACATTTAATTAATTTGAAAATTAAATATCTAAGTTGATTTTCATCATGATACTTAAATATTTCTTTTTCATGACATTTAATTAAATAGAAAATTATTTTTAGTTGAAATTTATTTTTTCAACTAAATTTAAATAATTTTCAAAATATATTTTTTCTTTATTTTATTAATCAAATTTCGAAATTGCATTTCTTAAATGCTGGAATTTCGAATTTTATTTGAAAAATAGATTAAGTTGTAAATTAATTATTTATATTAATTAATTTTGGACCAACTTAAATCAATGATTTTTTCATTTATTGATTAATTTAAAATAAATTGAATTAAAGTATATTATTAGAAATTGAATTAATTAGTCAAAGGAAAATCTAGATAGATGATATTTTTGCTTGAAGTATTTTTCTAGTGTATTTAATTAAATAGAAAATTAATGTTTAAGTTGATTTTCATCATCATACTTAAATATTTGAAATTTTTCTTATATATATTTAATTAAATAGGAAAATTATATTTTTTGTTGTAAATTAATTTTATTAATTAATTTTGGGCCAACATTAAATTAGAATAATTTTTCCAGGATTTATTTTTTATTTTAACATGCATTTTTCGAAAATTGTATTCTTATATACTTTAATTTTTCGAAATGCAATATATATTTATAGAAAATTAAATTTGAGTTGTAAATTAATTTAAATTAATTTTGTAACAACTTAAATTGAATATTTTTCTAAATATTTATTGGAAATTATTACTAAGATGGAAGAAATACATGTTATTTTCTTATCCATCTAAGTAAAATTTATAAATATTAAATTAAAATTTATATTTAGAATTTTTTATTCTAAATTGGAAATTTTAATTAAATAAATATATAAATAAAATAAATAGAATAAATAAAGAGAATAAAAGAAAATACACCTTTTTTTTTTTTTTAAATAATGAGCTTTATTATCAAGAGACATTCGATCTCCATTGTGGGTTTTACACCGCGTTTGTTTTAGTGAGTAATCCTCCCTAATGGAGGAACGTTCATTAGCAATTTTGCACCGTTTAACCTCGCATGATAAGTAGTTTGTAAGTGTTTTGTATGGTATGGATCACCCTAATGGTGGCGACCATACTTGACTTGCAAATTATGAAACAATGGTGGAAGCTCATAAGATAGAATTGCCTTGACTCTCGCCTAAACGGGACAACGCTGAATTCCAATCTGGATCGAATAAAAGGTTGCTAGAATGTTTAACATTTTAGACGAGCTGACAACTCTATTCAATGAATGGTAGCTTTGACTCTCGCCTAAACGGGACACTGATATCAGTTTGTTGAAAACCTTGGAAATTATTTAGGATTGTAAGTTTTAGTATTTTCACTTGTCATTCCTACTTGCTATATGTTTATAATTTCTGAATTGTGTATGAATTTATATTGAACCATGTTATTTTCTGTTATTAAGTTGTAGTTTAATTTCGAATCTTCGTTGTTGGTCTAACTTGGCTTGTTTATCTAATGAGATAAATCCCTAGTGGATTTTCACCATTAGACATACATAATAGTGTTAGATCTCGAAAGATAAATATTGTATATGCGACATCTAGCTGTTCATCAATTGATGACACCTTAGACTAGTATTTTTACGATATGAAACAAGAAGATTGTATAAATAAGATTACTTTGACTTTCGCTAATCGAAGCATCATTGGATTCTTATTTTAAACGAAATTATCCTAATTCCTCTTAGCTTATTCATTTCGAGTTAGCTTTAAAAACATATCATTGGATGAATGGTCTATAAATCATTTCATGTCATTTTATATGACGCATATGATTATAATTACGAAATTCT
Organism: Cannabis sativa; assembly: GCF_029168945.1. Lineage (NCBI taxonomy): Eukaryota > Viridiplantae > Streptophyta > Magnoliopsida > Rosales > Cannabaceae > Cannabis > Cannabis sativa. Next base: position 23,705,729 of record NC_083603.1, read on the forward strand.
ATTCCCAATTGATATAAATCCTCAATCTTAAAAATCTCCTACTTGTATGGGCAAATCTGACTTAGAGTTTGTATTAGTAGTGGTGGTCCAAGAAAGAATTACTCATTATATTTGGTTGAATTTAAGTCTTTGACTTTAATTTTAGAATCCAAATAGAAATTTTCTTATATTTCTAATTCCAGAATACAATACAGTTACACTTTCTCAAGTGTTTAATATCCATCTTCTATTAATGGATTGAACTGTATGGAATATGAGTTAGGTGATTCTGTGACCGGGATCCACTTGCAGTATTCTAAGAACTCTTTGATGTAACTAAACCTATGTCATCATAGACACTACCATTATTTTTTCCTAGTATTAAACTAGAAATTAATAATTAAGCCTTCTCTACACTTAATTATTTATTTCTTGGATTTAATACATTTAATTAATTTGAAAATTAAATATCTAAGTTGATTTTCATCATGATACTTAAATATTTCTTTTTCATGACATTTAATTAAATAGAAAATTATTTTTAGTTGAAATTTATTTTTTCAACTAAATTTAAATAATTTTCAAAATATATTTTTTCTTTATTTTATTAATCAAATTTCGAAATTGCATTTCTTAAATGCTGGAATTTCGAATTTTATTTGAAAAATAGATTAAGTTGTAAATTAATTATTTATATTAATTAATTTTGGACCAACTTAAATCAATGATTTTTTCATTTATTGATTAATTTAAAATAAATTGAATTAAAGTATATTATTAGAAATTGAATTAATTAGTCAAAGGAAAATCTAGATAGATGATATTTTTGCTTGAAGTATTTTTCTAGTGTATTTAATTAAATAGAAAATTAATGTTTAAGTTGATTTTCATCATCATACTTAAATATTTGAAATTTTTCTTATATATATTTAATTAAATAGGAAAATTATATTTTTTGTTGTAAATTAATTTTATTAATTAATTTTGGGCCAACATTAAATTAGAATAATTTTTCCAGGATTTATTTTTTATTTTAACATGCATTTTTCGAAAATTGTATTCTTATATACTTTAATTTTTCGAAATGCAATATATATTTATAGAAAATTAAATTTGAGTTGTAAATTAATTTAAATTAATTTTGTAACAACTTAAATTGAATATTTTTCTAAATATTTATTGGAAATTATTACTAAGATGGAAGAAATACATGTTATTTTCTTATCCATCTAAGTAAAATTTATAAATATTAAATTAAAATTTATATTTAGAATTTTTTATTCTAAATTGGAAATTTTAATTAAATAAATATATATTTAAAATAAATAGAATAAATAAAGAGAATAAAAGAAAATACACCTTTTTTTTTTTAAATAATGAGCTTTATTATCAAGAGACATTCGATCTCCATTGTGGGTTTTACACCGCGTTTGTTTTAGTGAGTAATCCTCCCTAATGGAGGAACGTTCATTAGCAATTTTGCACCGTTTAACCTCGCATGATAAGTAGTTTGTAAGTGTTTTGTATGGTATGGATCACCCTAATGGTGGCGACCATACTTGACTTGCAAATTATGAAACAATGGTGGAAGCTCATAAGATAGAATTGCCTTGACTCTCGCCTAAACGGGACAACGCTGAATTCCAATCTGGATCGAATAAAAGGTTGCTAGAATGTTTAACATTTTAGACGAGCTGACAACTCTATTCAATGAATGGTAGCTTTGACTCTCGCCTAAACGGGACACTGATATCAGTTTGTTGAAAACCTTGGAAATTATTTAGGATTGTAAGTTTTAGTATTTTCACTTGTCATTCCTACTTGCTATATGTTTATAATTTCTGAATTGTGTATGAATTTATATTGAACCATGTTATTTTCTGTTATTAAGTTGTAGTTTAATTTCGAATCTTCGTTGTTGGTCTAACTTGGCTTGTTTATCTAATGAGATAAATCCCTAGTGGATTTTCACCATTAGACATACATAATAGTGTTAGATCTCGAAAGATAAATATTGTATATGCGACATCTAGCTGTTCATCAATTGATGACACCTTAGACTAGTATTTTTACGATATGAAACAAGAAGATTGTATAAATAAGATTACTTTGACTTTCGCTAATCGAAGCATCATTGGATTCTTATTTTAAACGAAATTATCCTAATTCCTCTTAGCTTATTCATTTCGAGTTAGCTTTAAAAACATATCATTGGATGAATGGTCTATAAATCATTTCATGTCATTTTATATGACGCATATGATTATAATCCCGAAATTCTATTCCCAATTGATATAAATCCTCAATCTTAGAAATCTCCTACTTGTATGGGCAAATCTGACTTAGAGTTTGTATTAGTAGTGGTGGTCCAAGAAAGAATTACTCATTATATTTGGTTGAATTTAAGTCTTTGACTTTAATTTTAGAATCCAAATAGAAATTTTCTTATATTTCTAATTCCAGAATACAATACAGTTACACTTTCTCAAATGTTTAATATCCATCTTCTATTAATGGATTAAACTGTATGGAATATGAGTTAGGTATTCTGTGACCAGGATCCACTTGCAGTATTCTAAGAACTCTTTAATGTAACTAAACCTATGTCATCATAGACACTACCACATTTTTTTTAATCTATGGCATTTGTATCTTGTTCATAGTGGATTTGACAAGATCAATCTCTGCAAAGAGTTAATATGCCTATATCCACTGAAAGTAGTTCATCTCATTCGCAGATGGATGTACATTCAGGGGTGGATATGAGTTCTTCGTTGTATTCTTAAAACGATAACTCTAGATTATACCTTTTAGCAAAGAAATTTGAAATGTTTGAAAAATTTCATTAATTTCTAGCAATGGTTAAAACCATTAATGTAAGTGGTTAAAGATCTTGCGAACTGATAGGGGTGGAGAAGTAGTTAGTTGATATGCAGTTCAAAGATCATTAAATTGATTTTTGAATTATATCCAAACTTACCTCCCCAGAAATTTCGAGTTGCATATTGATGATTAGTTACTAGTCGTTGCCTAAATCCTTCTACGGTAATACAATTTCAGAATGATGTAATGGTTGTATACTTAATGTAAATCATTACTAGATTCATGGATGACCTAATCAAAATCTTAAGAAAAGCTAGAACTGTTAACCATGGTTTGTTAGCTATTCTAAGTGATTAGGGTGGACCATCCCATTGTCAATAGATAAGAAAGTGTTTGTTCAAACAAATATTACTTTTCTAAGATAGTGACTAAGTCTGAAAACAAGTTGCAAATAAAGGAGATATTTTTCTTGATTCCAAAAGTGTTCTATCATCTTATATAACATATGATGATCCCACTGCCTCTGTTGTCTTGTCACAACCGAAGAGATCAATACCATTTAGTTTTCTTAGACATAATTCACGGTGCCTTGTCGTAGTGGGAGAGTTTCTAGGAACTCACCTTCTTATGACTTGGGAGACACTAGTGATTAAAATCCATTGTGAGTTTAAACAAGTAATGGATTGTCAAGATAAGAAATTAAGTAGAAAGCCAATAGAACTATGGTTTAATCCATTCACATGGAGTAACCTAAAGTTTTCTATTACAAGGACTTAACAAAACTTCATGTTCCTAGTATTATAGGTTTGAGTTTATCTAAACCTATGGCTTGTGGTATACCTGGTAATTACTTACTCTAATGCAAACAACTTACTTTAGTAAGATGCTGAAGCATTTTCTTTCTAATGGCAATCTATAGAAGCTTCACAACTTCTTAGGCATAGATTTTATCTAAGGAAAAGTCTCAACTATTCCAGAAAAGATAAAGCCATGAAAGAATTTCTTATATCAACAGTGAGAGGTCTTAGATATGCTTTTGTATGCCTTAGACCAGACACCTGCTGTTGAGTGGGAGTAATGAGTAGGTATCAGATTAATCCAGGAGAAGAACATTGGAAGAAACTCAAGTAAATCCTAAGATTAAGAAGAGGAACTATATGTTAGTCTATAAGAATGTGTTTAAAACTCTTAGACTACACCACATCAGATTTCGAAATTTGCCTATGTGCTAGTAAATATTTCTGATAAGATGGTGGTTACTCTGGGGGTGGAATAGTGATTTTGGAGAAGTGTAAAAACCTATCTGAAATCTCTAGGTCTACCAGAGAGGGACTGAATGTTAAGCTGCAGGAAAAGTACTTATTCAGTCTAAGGAAAGTTCTATACATCTTTGGCACCATTCCAAATTGCCTTAAACTACTAGTGTTAATTTCCTGATTAACCAAAAGTAGTTGCCAAAGGTATAGAATCCAGTATCCCAAGAGAGTAGACATATAGAGAGGAATTTCACATTATCAATGATTTTGTGATTAAAGGAAGAGTAATAGTGGAGAAAAGGTTGTGGTTACTTCAACCTTTCAGATCCTATTACGAGGAGTTTACTACTACTACACTTGATTTGTATATCAAGGTGTTGAGATTATTTGAAACGCACTTTTTGTTTTATATTAGTGCAAGTGGGAGTTTGTTGGGTTTTATGCCCTAAATAAAACTCATTTCAATATAATCAGATTTACTTATTAATATAGATCAGAAATAACATTTAATGTTGCATGGTTCACATGATTTATTTCATGATTATATGTACATAATGTATAAATTCATCTGAAACCCTTTTCACATACTTGATCCTGTTTATTGTGCCGTCAACACATTGGAAAGTAAACATGACTATGTGAATAAAGTTTCCTAGATTTATCAGACACAGGGTTTTACTGATATGATAATCTACAACAGAGTTTACTTGTATTTGGAGAAATACTATGTTCTTTCCAGAGCATTGGTTAAAGTAAAGCTCAGGTTGGATGCATGGAGTATGCATCGGAAGGGACCGATATTGAACTTTGACTTAGATTTATTAAACTTACCGTAATATCTATTCAAGTCAATATCGCCTAGTTGATCCTAGATCAAATGTTCTTAGTCATGTTATGATTAGGCTCAATCTTGAAAGGCTATTCGTGTTCTTTGATTTGTTAGTTAAGCCTACTTTTAGGTCAGGGTGATACGTACAGTTTGGGAACACGGTAGTGCAATTGATTGGGAGCGCTATCATAAACATGGAATCTATAGCTTCTATCTGGCGAATAGTAAGCAAAGGATGATCTCCTTCGAGCTTGACCAAACGAACATAAATGGTGGAGTACTCATTTCACATAAGCTGAAATATCATTTATACGGGGTCAAGTGTTTTAAGGAATAAATACATTGTAGGGTGTAACGGTAATTTAATCCCTTTACAATGTAGATCATTCATATAGAGGATCATTGATCAACTTAGGATTATAACAATGGATATCTAATGATGTGTCTATATGGTGGAACATATAGAGCATTCTATATACTGAGAGTGCAATTCTAAGTTCTATGCGTGGATTGAACGAAGAATTAATAAGTTAGTGAATTTTAGTGCTAAATTCTTGATCTACTTATTGGAAGCTCGGTTATATAGACCCATGGTCCCCCCACTAGTTGAGATAATATTGCTTGTAAGACTCATGTAATTGGTTTTGATTAATCAATTATAATTCTCAAATTAGACTATGTCTATTTGTGAAATTTTCACTAAGTAAGGGCGAAATTGTAAAGAAAGAGTTTATAGGGGCATATTTGTTAATTATGATACTTTGTATGGTTCAATTAATTAATATGATAAATGACAATATTATTTAATAATTATTTATAGTTATTAAATAGTTAGAATTGGCATTTAAATGGTTGAATTAGGAAATTGGCATTTTTGAGAAAATCAGATACAAAAGGTGTTAAAATTGCAAAATTGCAAAGCCCAAGGCCCAATCCACTATTGCTTGGCCGGCCACCTTTGTAGCTATTTTAAGTTGATTTTTTCATTATTTTAATGCCATATAATTCAAACCTAACCCTAGTGGAATGCTATAAATAGATAGTGAAGGCTTCAGAAAAAATAACACTTTTCTTCAGACTTTCTGAATCAGAAAAAACTGAGCCTTCTCTCTCCCTATCTTTAGTTGACCACTCTCTCTCTTCTTCCTTAGAATTTCAAAATCCTTAGTGATTAGAGTAGTGCCCACACACATCAAGCAATACCTCAATCATAGTGAGGAAGATCGTGAAGAAAGATCATAAGCAAAGGAGTTTCAGCATCAAAGATTCAGAGAAAGAGATCCAAGTTCAGATATTGATAATGCTCTGCTACACAAAGGAATCAAGGGCTAGATATCTGAACGGAAGGAGTCATATTATTCCGCTCCACCCAATGTAAGGTTTCTTAAACTTTATATGTGTTTAATTTATCTTTTTAGAAAGTTCATATTTAGGGTGTTAATAAACATACTTGTGAGTAGATCTAAGATCCTGGTAAAATAATTTCCAACATACTTGTGACCAGTTGGAAATTATGCCCTAAATAAAACATACTTGTGACCAGTTGTTCAAAAGTTTACTAGTATACTCCATACACTTACTCCATACATTCGAAACTAGTATACTCCATACCTTTCGTTCAGATATCTAGCCCTTGATTATCACATTAGATATGACCCATCCAAAGAAAATATTTGCTACAAAGGTATCATGTTGAAAAGTTTCACAAGTATGTTTAAAAATATCTTAATTGATTTACTTGCAAGAAATTTGGACTTTAAAACGATTGTTTGTATGTTCTTTGGATGGTATCATGTTGTATTGAGTGTTATTTGATGATTGATTGATGTTTGTGAAATTTTCGTGAACAATAATTGTGATTTCGTTTCTGGAATTATTTTTATTGGATAGTATGGAAAAAATTAAGCAAGTTAGCCTTTTACAGAACTCAATTTGGATTTTATTTGAATTAGTTATGATTTTTTGAAGATTTGAAAAAATCGAAATTTGTCTTTGATATTTTCCTGCGATCGCAGAACTGTCCGTACAGTTTCAAATTTTTTCGTTTTTCTTCGATTTTTCATGCTTTTTCATGTAATTAACATCCAATTTTTTGTATGGTTTTGTATATATACTATTACTATTCCTAATTCAATTCTAATTATCATTTTGAATTAATTTAATATTTTTTTTAATTTAATTCAAGATATTAGTGTAATTTGAATTCGAATAGAATTAGTATTTATCTTTTTGCTTAAATATCTATCTTATTTTTAAATTTGATTATATCTTATTTTTTTTTAAATTTAAGGTCAGATTTTATAAGATATTTATAAAATCTTTTAAGATATTTTTAAAATATCTTATCTTTTAAGATATTTTTAATTATATCTTATCTTTTAAGATTTTTTTAAAAAATTAAATCTTTTTAGATATATTTTAACCTTATTTAAATTTAAAATAAGATATTTATAATCATGTAATTTTAAATAGATATAAGATATTTTGCTAATTTTTTAAATTTTGTTATTTTATTTATTTAAATTACATTTAAAATTTGAAAAAGATATTTATTTATCTTTTCTAATTTTTAATTTAATTTTTATTTATAAAATAACATTTAAAATTTAAAAGTAGTTAGCAAATTTTTTTGAAATGATATTTAGGTTGGTTGAAACCTAATTTTTCAAAATTGTAGGTTTAATTTTAAATTTAATTTTTTTTTTGAAATTTTCGAAATTTTTTTTTTTGAAATTTTCGAAAAATAAATATTTTATTTATTTAATTAATTATTTCGAAATTAAATATTTAATTTAAAATTAAATAAATCCTACATCCAACTATCCAACTAACCTTGTTGCAGGAGTATGTGTTTTAGCTGATGTGTAAGTTTTCAAAACCTATTATTACTTGATTGCAAATAGCCATGGTTACTTTTTGCCAGATCTAATGATCTGATGGCTCCCTTGGTCAAGATAATAATTTGTAACAGGTATAATTTACAATCTTCTTTCATCTGTGTATGACCTAGCAACATGATAGGACCCATCCAAAGTGTGCCTGTGTGAGCCTATGTGTTTAATTTTATTATAGATACATATAGGTTGTTGTTGCTAAAATAAATTATCATAGTTATTGATAGAATTTATTTAGGCCCATTTAGTTTTTGGGCCTATTCAATTAATAACAGTTGTTCTTATTAAGGTTAAATTCCTCTCTTTTGGGCCTTGTGTGAGAGTTGGGAGCCATAGAAGTGGGTACGACATACCGAACTCCAAGACCCCTCACACAAACCACCCCAATTGTGAAGGCCCATTTGCCTGATTTGAATGACTGTACTAGGTTAATTACACTAGTTTAACCTAATAAAATTGATTAGCAACATAATTAATTTCATTTATTTTGAAATTAATTTAAGAAAATTATAGTTTAAAGAATTCTTTATTCTAAGCTAAACTATATGTATTTTCTTGTATTTAATTAAATATAGAATTATAACCATCTAAATTCTTTCTGGAACTTAATTTAAATTTTTCATTAAATATTCCTATTTAAGTTGATATTTAGTTATCTTCAACTAACCAACTTAAATGTGAATATCTTTTGAATTTCAAATTTGAAAATTAAGTTGAGGAATTTTAGGCATTGGTTATTAAGATTCTTTAGATATTTTTTAAGTTAATATCTTTTCGAATATTAACTTAAAATGGAATATTTTCAAATTAAGTGGTTACAACTTAATTTTTGATATTTAATTAAATTTAAATTTGAAAAATATTTAAGTTCTAGATTTTTTCTAATACAACCTAAATTAGATATTTTTTTCAAATTTTGTGGAAAAGATACTTAGTCAAATCAGATATTTTCTAGATAGTTATTTATAGACTACTTATTATTTCTAATATTAAATAGGAAATATTATACATTGTGAAATTAATTATTTATTAATTAATTTTGGTACAATTTATTTTAAGTATATTTTTCCTAGTATTAAACTAGAGATTAATAATTAAGCCTTCTCTACACTTAATTATTTATTTCTTGAATTTAATACATTTAATTAATTTGAAAATTAAAAATCTAAGTTGATTTTTATCATCATACTTAAATATTTCTTTTTCATGACATTTAATTAAATAGAAAATTATTTTTAGTTGAAATTTATTTTTTCAACTAAATTTAAATAATTTTCAAAATATATTTTTTTCTTTATTTTATTAATCAATTTTCAAAATTGCATTTCTTAAATTCTAGAATTTCGAATTTTATCTTGAAAAATAGATTAAGTTGTAAATTAATTATTTATTTTAATTAATTCTTGGATCAACTTAAATCAATGATTTTTTCATTTATTGATTAATTTAAAATAAATTGAATTAAAATATATTATTAGAAATTGAATTAATTAGTCAAAGGAAAATCTAGATAGGTGATATTTTTGCTTGAAGTATTTTTCTAGTGTATTTAATTAAATAGAAAATTAATATTTAAGTTGATTTTCATCATCATACTTAAATATTTGAAATTTTTCTTATAAATTTAATTAATTAGGAAAATTATATTTTTTGTTGTAAATTAATTTTATTAATTAATTTTGGGCCAACATTAAATTAGAATAATTTTTTCAGGATTTATTTTTTATTTTAACATGCATTTTTGAAAATTGTATCCTTGAATACTTTAATTTTTCAAAATGCCATATATATTTATAGAAAATTAAATTTGAGTTGTAAATTAATTTAAATTAATTTTGTAACAACTTAAATATTTTTTTTCTAAATATTTATTAGAAATTATTACTAAGATGGAAATAATTCATGTTATTTTCATAACCATCTAAGTAAAATTTATAAATATTAAATTAAAATTTATATTTAGAATTTTTCATTCTAAATTGGAAATTCTAATTAAATAAATATATATTTAAAATAAATAGAATAAATAAAGAGAATCAAAGAAAATACAACTCTTTTTAAATAATGAGCTTTATTATTAAGATATTCGATCTCCATTGTGGGTTTTACACCGCGTTTGTTTTAGTGAGTAATCCTCCCTAATGGAGGAACGTTCATTAGCAATTTCGCACCGTTTAACCTTGCATGATAAGTAGTTTGTAAGTGTTTTGTATGGTATCGATCACCCTAATGGTGGCGACCATACTTGACTTGCAAGTTATGAAACAATGGTGGAAGCTCATAAGATAGAATTGCCTTGACTCTCGCCTAAACGGGACAACGCTGAATTCCAATCTTGATCGAATAAAAGGTTGCTAGAATGCTTAACATTTTAGACGAGCTGACAACTCTATTCAATGAATGGTAGCTTTGACTCTCGCCTAAACGGGACACTGATATCAGTTTGTTGAAAACCTTGGAAATTATTTAGGATTGTAAGTTTTAGTATTTTCACTTGTCATTCCTACTTGCTATATGTTTATAATTTCTGAATTAGTGTATGAATTTATATTGAACCATGTTATTTTCTGTTATTAAGTTGTAGTTTAATTTCGAATCTTCATTGTTGGTCTAACATGTTTGTTTTTCTAATGAGATAAATCCCTAATGGATTTTCACCATTAGACATACGTAATAGTGTTAGATCTCGAAAGATAAATATTGTATATGCGACATCTAGCTGTTCATCAATTGATGACACCTTAGACTAGTATTTTTACGATATGAAACAAGAAGATTATATAAATAAGATTACTTTGACTTTCGCTAATCGAAGCATCGTTGGATTCTTACTTATAAACGAAATTATCCTAATTCCTCTTAGCTTATTCATTTCGAATTAGCTCAAAATTATAACATTGGATGAATGGTCTATAAATCATTTCATGTCATTTTATATGACGCATATGATTATAATCCCGAAATTCTATTCCCAATTGATATAAATCCTCAATCTTAGAAATCTCCTACTTGTATGGGCAAATCTGACTTAGAGTTTGTATTAATAGTGGTGGTCCAAGAAAGAATTACTCATTATATTTGGTTGAATTTAAGTCTTTGACTTTAATTTTAGAAACCAAACAGAAATTTTCTTATATTTCTAATTCCAGAATACAATACAGTTACACTTTCTCAAGTGTTTAATATCCATCTTCTATTAATGGATTAAAACTGTATCGAATATGAGTTAGGTATTCTGTGACCAGGATCCACTTAAAGTATTCTAAGAACTCTTTGATGTAACTATACCTAAGTCATCAATCGACACTACCATTTTTTTTAATCTATGGCATTTGTATCTTGTTCATAGTGGATTCGACAAGATCAATCTCTGCAAAGAGTTAATATGCCTATATCCACTGAAAGTAGTTCATCTCATTCGCAGATGGATGTACATTCAGGGGTGGATATGAGTTTTTCGTTGTATTCTTAAAACGATAACTCTAGATTATACCTTATGCAAAGAAATTTGAAATGTTTGAAAAATTTCATTAATTTCTAGCAATGGTTAAAACCATTAAGGTAAGTGGTTAAAGATCTTGCGAACTGATAGGGGTGGAGAAATAGTTAGTTGATATGCAGTTCAAAGATCATTAAATTTATTTTTGAATTATATCCAAACTTACCTCCCCAGAAATTTCGAGTTGCATATTGATGATTAGTTACTAGTCGTTGCCTAAATCCTTCTATGGTAATACAATTTCAGAATGATGTAATGGTTGTATACTTAATGTAAATCATTACTAGATTCATGGATGACCTAATCAAAATCTTAAGAAAAGCTAGAACTGTTAACCATGGTTTGTTAGCTATTCTAAGTGATTAGGGGTGGACCATCCCATTGTCAATAGATAAGAAAGTGTTTGTTCAAACAAATATTACTTTTCTAAGATAGTGACTAAGTCTGAAAACAAGTTGCAAATAAAGGAGATATTTTTCTTGATTCCAAAAGTGTTCTATCATCTCATTTGACATATGATGATCCCACTGCCTCTGTTGTCTTGTCACAACCAAAGAGGTTAATACCATTTAGTTTTCTTAGACATAATTCACGTTACCTTGTCGTAGTGGGAGAGTTCCTAGGGACTTCACTTCTTATGACTTGGGAGACACTAGTGATTAAAATCCATTGTGAGTTTAAACAAGTAATGGATTGTCAAGATAAGAAAATAAGAAGAAAGCCAATAGAACTATGGTTTAATCCATTCACATGGAATAACCTAAAGTTTTCTATTACAAGGACATAAAAGAAAATTTTAGTTAATAAGTCTATTCAAAGGACTTAACAAAACTTCCTGTTCCTAGTATTATAGGTTTGAGTTTATCTAAACCTATGGCTTGTGGTATACCTGGTAATTACTTACTCTAATGCAAGCAACTTACTTTAGTAAGATGCTGAAGCATTTTCTTTCTAATGGAAATCTATAGAAGCTTCACAACTTCTTAGGTATAGATTTTATTTATCTAAGGAAAAGTCTTAACTATTCCAGAAAAGATAAAGCCATGAAAGAATTTCTTATATCAACAATGAGAGGTCTTAGATATGCTTTTGTATGCCTTAGACCAGACACCTGCTGTTGAGTGGGAGTAATGAGTAGGTATCAGATTAATCCAGGAGAAGAACATTGGAAGACAATCAAGTAAATCCTAAGATTAAGAAGAGGAACTATATGTTAGTCTATAAGGGTGTGTTTAAAACTCTTAGACTACACCATATCAGATTTCGAAATTTGCCTTTGTGCTAGTAAATCTTTCTGATAAGATGGTGATTACTCTGGGGGTGGAATAGTGATTTTGGAGAAGTGTAAAAACCTATCCAAAGTCTCTAGGTCTACCAGAGAGGGACCGAATGTTAAGGTTGCAGGAAAGGTACTTATTCAGTCTAAGGAAAGTTCTATACATCTTTGGCACCATTCCAAATTGCCTTAAACTACTAGTGTTAATTTCCTGATTAACCAAAAGTAGTTGCCAAAGGTATAGAATCCAGTATCCCAAGAGAGTAAACATATAGAGAGGAATTTCACATTATCAATGATTTTGTGATTAAAGGAAGAGTAATAATGGAGGAAAGGTTGTGGTTAATTCAACCTTTCAGATCCTATTACGAGGAGTTTACTACTACTACACTTGATTTGTATATCAAGGTGTTGAGATTATTTGAAACGCACTTTTTTTTTTATATTAGTGCAAGTGGGAGTTTGTTGGGTTTTATGCCCAAAATAAAACTCATTTCAATATAATCAGATTTACTTATTAATATAGATCAGAAATAACATTTAATGTTGCATGGTTCACATGATTTATTCCATGATTATATGTACATAATGTATAAATTCATCTAAAACCCTTTTCACATACTTGATCCTGTTTATTGTGCCGTCAACACATTGGAAAGTAAACATGACTATGTGAATAAAGTTTTCCTAGATTTATCAGACATAGGGTTTTTCTGATATGATAATCTACAACAGAGTTTACTTGTATTTGGAGAAATACTATGTTCTTTCCAGAACATTGGTTAAAGTAAAGCTCAGGTTGGATGCATGGAGTATGCATCGGAAGGGACCGATATTGAACTTTGACTTAGAATTTATTAAACTTACCGTAATATCTATTCAAGTCAATATTGCCTAGTTGATCCTAGATCAAATGATCTTAATCCTGATATGATTAGGCTCAATCTTGAAAGGCTATTCGTGTTCTTTGATTTGTTAGTTAAGCCTACTTTTAGGTCAGGGTGATACGTATATTTTGGGAACACGGTAGTGCAATTGAGTGGGAGCGCTATCATAAACATGGAATCTATAGCTTCTATCTGGCGAATAGTAAGCAAAGGATGATCTCCTTCGAGCTTGACCAAACGAACATAAATGGTGGAGTACTCATTTCACATAAGTTGAAATATCATTTATACGGGATCAAGTGTTTTAAGGAATAAGTACATTGTAGGGTGTAACGGTAATTTAATCCCTTTACAGTGTAGATCATTCATATAGAGGATCATTGATCACATTAGGATTATAACAATGGATAACTAATGATGTGTCTATATGGTGGAACATATAGAGCATTCTATATACTGAGAGTGCAATTCTAAGTTCTATGCGTGGATTCAACGAAGAATTAATAAGTTAGTGAATTTTAGTGCTAAATTCTTGATCTACTTATTGGAAGCTCGGTTATATAGACCCATGGTCCCCCCACTAGTTGAGATAATATTGCTTGTAAGACTCATGTAATTGGTTTTGATTAATCAATTATAATTCTCAAATTAGACTATGTGTATTTGTGAATTTTTCACTAAGTAAGGGCGAAATTGTAAAGAAAGAGTTTATAGGGGCATATTTGTTAATTATGATACTTTGTATGGTTCAATTAATAAATATGATAAATGACAATATTATTTAATAATTATTTATAGTTATTAAATAGTTAGAATTGGCATTTAAATGGTTGAATTAGGAAATTGGCATTTTTGAGAAAATATAATACAAAAGGTGTTAAAATTGCAAAATTGCAAAGCCCAAGGCCCAATCCACTAAGGCATGGCCGGCCACCTATTGTGTGTGTTTTAAATTGATTTTTTTTTCATTATTTTAATGCCATATAATTCAAATCTAACCCTAGTGGAATGCTATAAATAGATAGTGAAGGCTTCAGAAAAATAACACACTTTTCTTCAGACTTTCTGAATCAGAAAAAACTGAGCCTTTTCTCTCCCTATCTTTACCTGACCACTCTCTCTCTTCTTCCTTGATAATTTCGAAATCCTTAGTGTATGAGTAGTGCCCACACACATCAAGCAATACCTCAATCATAGTGAGGAAGATCATGAAGAAAGATCATCAGCAAAGGAGTTTCAGCATCAAAGATTCAGAGAAAGAGATCCAGGTTCAGATATTGATAATGCTCTGCTACAGAAAGGAATCAAGGGCTAGATATCTGAACGGAAGGAGTCATATTATTCCGCTGCACCCAATGTAAGGTTTCTTAAACTTTATATGTGTTTAATTTATCGTTTTAAAAAGTTCTTATTTAGGATGTTAATAAACATACTTGTGAGTAGATCTAAGATCCTGGTAAAATAATTTCCAACAACTGGTATCAGAGCAGTTGGAAATTATTTTACCAGGATCTTAGATCTACTCACAAGTATGTTTATTAACATCCTAAATAAGAACTTAGGATGGTATCATGTTGAAAAGGTTTTTCTAGGTTTATTTATTTATTAATGGACTTTATATGTCTAATTAATAATTAAATTAAATGACAATATTATTTAATAATCTATTTTAGTTATTAAATAATTAGTTTTGCATTTAAAAGGTTAGAATTGGAAAATTGGCATTTTTGAGAAAATAGAGATAAAATTGCAAAATTAAGTGAGGCCCAATAACACCATGTGGCCGGCCACTTAATGTTGATTTTTCAAATTATTATTTTCATTATTCTAATGCCAAATAAATCCTAACCTAAACCTAGTAGTTGCCTATAAATAGAAAGTGATGGCTCAGTCACAATACATGCTTTCATTAGCTTTCTGACAGAAATTTCTCTCTTCAGAAAACTGAGCCTTCCTCACTCTCTACCTTGGCCGAAATACCTCTCTCTCTTTTCCCTTCATCTTTTTCGTGACCCTAGTGAAAGAGTAAGTGCCCACACACAGCAAGCAGTAACTCAATCATAGATTGGAAGACTGTGAAGGATCAAAGCTTGAAGAAGAAGGAGATTCGGGCTCAGATCTTGATTATACTCTGCTACAGAAAGGAATCAAGGGTTAGAGATCTGAGTGGAAGGAGACATTTATTCCGCTGCATCAATGTAAGGTTTTCTTAACTTTATATGTGTTTATTTTATCGTTTTAGAAAGTTCATATTTAGGATGTTTAAACAACATACTTGTGAGTAGATCTAAGATCCTGGTAAAATAATTCCCAATAACTGGCCTCAGAGCCATGGTAATTGATTTACTTACATGTAATTTGGTCTTTAAAACGATTGTTTGTATGTTCTTTGGATGGTATCATGTTGTATTGAGTGTTATTTGATGATTGATTGATGTTTGTGAAATTTTCGTGAAAAATAATTGTGATTTCGTTTCTGGAATTATTTTTATTGGATAGTATGGAAAAAATTAAGCAAGTTAGCCTTTTACAGAACTCAATTTGGATTTTATTTGAATTAGTTATGATTTTTTGAAGATTTGACAAAATCGGGGCTGTGCTGATATTTTCCTGCGATCGCAGAACTGTCCTTACAGTTTCGAATTTTTTCTTTTTTCTTCAATTTTTCATACTTTTTCATGGAATTAACTTCTAATTTTTTGTATGGTTTTGTATATATACTATTACTATTCCTAATTCAATTCTAATTATCATTTTGAATTAATTTAATATTTTTTTTAATTTAATTCAAGATATTAGTGTAATTTGAATTTGAATAGAATTAGTATTTATCTTTTTGCTTAAAAATCTATCTTATTTTTAAATTTGATTATATTTTTTTTAAATTTAAGGTCAGATTTTATAAGATATTTATAATATCTTTTAAGATATTTATAATATCTTTTAAGATATTTTAAAAATATCTTATCTTTTAAGATTTTTTAATTAAATCTTTTTAGATATTTTGACTTTATTTAAATTTAAAATAAGATATTTATAATCATGTAATTTTAAATAGATATAAGATATTTTACTAACTTTTAAATTTTGTTATTTTATTTATTCATATTAAATTTAAAATCTGAAAAGATATTTTTTTTATTTTTTCTAATTTTTTTTATTTAATTTTTATTTTTAAAATAACATTTAATATTTAAAAGTAGTTAGTAAATTTTTGAAATGATATTTAGGTTGGTTGAAACCTAATTTTTCAAAATAGTAGGTTTAATTTTAAATATTTTTTTTTAATAAATTCGAAATTTATTTTTTTTTTTATTTACGAAATTAATTAATTTTTTTTTAAATTTTATTTTATTTTTTCGAAATTAATTAAAATATATTTTTTTAATTATTTATTTTTCGAAATTATTTATTTAAAATTAAATAAATCCTACTTCCAACTATCTAGCTAACCTTGTTGCAGGAGTATGTGTTTTAGCTTGTGTGTAAGTTTTTAAAACCTATTATTACTTGATTGCAAATAGCCATGGTTACTTTTTTGCCAGATCTAATGATCTGATGGCTCCCTTGGTCAAGTTAATAATTTGTAACAGGTATATTTTACAATCTTCTTTCATCTGTGTATGACCTAGCAACATGATAGGATCCATCCAAAGTGTGCCTGTGTGAGCCTATATGTTTATTTTGTTTTAATATAGATACATATAGGTTGTTGCTAAATAAAATGTCACACCATGATAGATTTTATTTAGGTCCATTTAGTTATTGGACCTATTAAATTCATAACAGTTATTCATTTTAAGGTTAAATTCCTCTCTTTTGGGCCTTGTGTGAGAGTTGGGAGCCATAGAAGTGGGTACGACATACTGAACCCAGCACCCCCTCACATGAACTACCCCAATTGTGAAGGCCCATTTGCCTGATTTGAATAACTGTACTAGGTTAATTATATTAGTTTGACCTAATAAAATTGAATTAGCAACATAATTAACTTTTAAAATATATGAAATTTATTTTCATTTTAATATTTTAAAGTTAATTTTCTAGAAATATACTTTTAGTTTAGATATTATTTCTAGACAAACTATTTGTATTTTTCTTGTATTTAATTAAGTATAGAATTTTAACTAACTAAGATTCTTTCTGGAGCTTATTTAATTAAATATTCCTATTTAAGTTATAAATTAGTTGTATCAACTGATTTTTCTTATCTAACTTAAATTTGAATATTTTATTTAAATTTTAAATCAAGTTGAGGAATCTTAGGCATTAGTTATTAAAGATTCTTAAGATATTTTTTAAGTTAATATCTTGAAATGGAATATCTTAGATATTTTTTTGGTTAATATCTTTTCAAATATTAACTTTAAAAAGATATCTTCAAATTAAGTGGTTACAACTTAATTTGTGATATTTAATTAAATCTAGATTTGAAATTATTTAAGTTTTAGATTTTTTCTATATAACTTAAATTAGATATTTTTCAAATTTTTGAAAAGATACTTAGTCAAATAAGATATTTTCTAGATAGTAATTTCTAGACTACTTATTATTTCTAATAATAATATAGGAAAATCATACTTTGTGAAATTAATTATTTAAATAATTAATTTTGGTACAATTTTATTAAGTATATTTTTCCTAGTATTAAATAGAAATTAATAATTAAGTCTTCTCTACACTTAATTATTATTTCTTGAATTTAATACATTTAATTAACTTGAAGAATCTAAATATCTAAGTTGATTTTCATCATGATACTTAAATATTTATTGATTTTTTCATGACACTTAATTAAATAGAAAATTATTTTAGGTTGAAATTTAATTTTTCAACTTAAATTTAAATAATTTTCAAAATATATATTTTTTCTTTATTTTATTAATCAATTTCGAAATTTGCATTTTATTTAAGCAATATTTTCGAATTTTTTATTTTGAAAAATAGATTGAGTTTTAAATTAATTATTTATTTTAATTAATTCTTGGACCAACTACAATCAATGATTTTTTCATTTAATTGATTAATTTAAAATAAATGAATTTAAAATATATATAGTATTGGAAATTGAATTAACTAGTCAAAAGAATATCTAGATAGGTGATATCTTTGCTTGAAGTATTTCTTTTCTATTTTTATTATTTTCGAAAATTGTATTTTTATATACTTTAAATTTTCGAACCCAATAAATATATTCTCAAAGGAAATTTTTAAGTTGCTAATTATTTATTTAATTCAACTTAAATTAATTTCCTTAATATTTATATTTAAGATTATTACTAAGATGGAAATAATTTATTTTATTTCAATCACCATCTAAGTATAATTTTATAAATATTATATTAAATTCTTATTTTTGAATTTTAATTCTTAATTTAGAATTTAATGAGATTTATTTATTAGAATAATAAAGAAAATATATTTTAAATAATGAGCTTTATTATTATTAAGATATTCGGTCTCCATTGTGGGTTTTACACCGCGTTTGTTTTAGTGAGTAATCCTCCCTAATGGAGGAACGTTCATTAGCAATTTCGCACCGTTTAATCTCGCATGATAAGTGGTTTGTAAGTGTTTTATATGGTATAGATCACCCTAATGGTGGCGACCATATTTGACTTGCAAATTGCGAAACAATGGTAGAAGCTCATGAGATAGAATAGCCTTGACTCTCGCCTAAACGGGACAACGCTGGATTCTGATCTTGATCGAATAAAAGGTTGCTAGAATGTTTAACATTTTAGATGAGCTGACAACTCTATTCAATGGATGGTAGCTTTGACTCTCGCCTAAACGGGACACTGATATCAGTTTGTTGAAAACCTTGGAAATTATTTAGGATTGAATTTTTTAAGTATTTTCTCATATCATTCCTACTTGCTATGTGCTTATAATTTCTGAATTGTTTTTGTGTGTTAAACCATTATTTAATTTCTATTTGTTGATTTCTATTATTTTGTAGTATCCTGTTTTGTCAAAATGAAGCCCATGTTATCACTGTTGACTGAAAAAAGCTGAATGGATCTAACTTTAATAAATGGAATGAGAACATTAATATTGCTCTCATAGGAGAAAGTGCCTTGTTTGTTTTAACTGAGCCGTCACCTGAAGTGCCTGGGGACAATGCAACCAAAGCTGTGAAAGAAACTCGGTTGACACCCTCAAAACTCGGTTTTCTAAAACTGAGAAGGCTGCTGAAGTTATGACGAAGTTAAATGAGCTATTCGGTAAGGCATCGCTTCAGTCACGCTTTGACGCGACTAAGAAGTACATTAACGCACGGATGGAACCTCATCAAAACGTGCGTGATCATGTTCTCCTCATGTCCAGTTATTTCCAAGAAGCCCAGGATCATGGTGCTGAAATGGACAGTGCTACTCAAGTAAGTCTTATCTTGAATAGCCTGACTCCAGCATTTCTACCATATACATCAAATTATGTCATGAATAAGAAGGAAATTGACTTTCATGAATTAGTCAATGACCTTCAAACTTATGAAAATTTGATTGGAGGACCCAAGAAGAAAGGGAGTAAACCTCATAATCCTGGTAATGGTAATGGGACGATAAAACCTGAAGCAAATGTTGCCTCTGCTTCAAAGCCCAAATCGAAGAAGAAGTGGAAGAACACCAAGAAGCGAGCAAAACCCATGAAAAAGGTTGCTCCTTCTGGTGATGCTACACTTAAAGGAAAGTGTTTCCACTGCAATGAAAAAGGTCATTGGAAACCCCAGTGTCCTAAACTTCTTGCAAAGAAACAAGGTATTTCCATTTATAAACTTTAAGAGTTTTAATGAATTATTATCCAATTGGATTTATGATTCTGGACTAACTTTGTTTATTTTCTTCTTCTTATAGGCCAAGCTACTTGAACTCAATTGAGTTGAATCAGAAAGCTGGACCAAGGGTGAAATCGTCCAGATGAAGATGAAGCTCTTCAATTTTTGAATTAATTGTTTTAATTTAAAGACAATTTGGATTTCAAATTTTAGTTAGGGATATTTATCCCTGTTTCTCTCATATTGTTGCAATACATTTTTTTTATTAATAAAGTTTTATTTTTTTTTCGAAATTCACTATTGCAATTTATGAGATTGAGCTTCATTTAATTTATCTTCATCAATTATTACCACATTATATTTATATGTTTGTATGTGTAAGTGTTTTTATTATTGATGCAAATTCTATAATATTTACAACTCTTCATAGAGTTATATTATATATAAACACTAGAAATTATTTCTATGTTTATCAATAATTGTTAATTCTAATACAATTATTAAGAATTTGTTTAATAAAAGGATCTTATGATCTGATAGGGGTGGAGAAAAGTTAAGAAAACTATGCAGTTCAACAATCTTTTATATCTAATGAACTCTGGATAGTATTCAACTCCACATAAACTCTATCACACTAAGAGAATCATGATCTTTACAACCTTTAGGGGTGGATCATAATCTCTATATACTTAGGGGTGGAGGTTATCCATAGTACCCTATATGTATATTCTTAGGGGTGGAGTCCATTCCACAATTCCCTATGAAACACATATCTTGTTTAAACATAGAAGTAATATAATGAGTCAGCTATTGTCAATATAAATTCTTGATCTTGATTGTATGTTCCATTTCGATTTTACTGTTGTAAGTAAAAGTTTGATACCTTTGAAAGTTCTTTGTTAAAGTTTCACATTACCGAAAACGATTGATTGATGACTGATTGTTTGTATGTTTAAAAATATTTGCTTAAAAATATCTTAATTGATTTACACATACAAACATGTTGACTGATTGTTTGTATGGAAAACGATTGATTGATGACTGATTGTTTGTATGTTCTCCTAATTAAATAGAAAAGGTTGTAGAAAATCTATTTTGACACAGGGAAATTGAAAAAATCATTCAATTTCCCACCTTTGTAGCTTTCTCAGAGCCATGGTAATTGATTTACTTGCAAGAAATTTGGACTTTAAAACAATTGTTTGTATGTTCTTTGGATGGTATCATGTTGTATTGAGTGTTATTTGATGACTGATTGATGTTTGTGAAATTTTCGTGAAAAATAATTGCGATTTTATCTCTGTAATTATTTTTATTGGATAGTATGGAAAAAATTAAGCAAGTTAGCCTTTTACAGAACTTAATTTGAATAGAATTAGTATCTATCTTCTTGCTTAAAAATCTATCTTATTTTTAAATTTGATTATATCTTATTTTTTTTAAATTTAAGGTCAGATTTTATAAGATATTTATAAAATCTTTTAAGATATTTTTTTTTAAAATATCTTATCTTTTAAGATATTTTTAATTATATCTTATCTTTTAAGATTTTTTTAAATCTTTTTAGATATTTTGACCTTATTTAAATTTAAAATAAGATATTTATAATCATGTAATTTTAAATAGATGTAAGATATTTTGCTAACTTTTAAATTTTGTTATTTTATTTATTTAAATTAAATTTAAAATCTGAAAAGATATTTCATTTATCTTTTCTAATTTTTATTTAATTTTTATTTTTAAAATAACATTTAAAATTTAAAAGTAGTTAGCAAATTTTTGAAATGATATTTAGGTTGGTTGAAACCTAATTTTTCAAAATTGTAGGTTTAATTTTAAATTTATTTTTTTAATTTTTGAATTTTTTCAAATTTTTTTAAAATTTTCGAAATTTTTTTATTATTTAATTAATTATTTTCGAAATTAAAAATTTAATTTAAAATTAAATAAATCCTACTTCCAACTATCCAGCTAACCTTGTTGCAGGAGTATGTGGTTTTAGCTTGTATGTAAGTTTTTTAAAACCTATTATTACTTGATTGCAAATAGCCATGGTTACCTTTTGCCAGATCTAATGCTCTGATGGCTCCCTTGGTCAAGATAATAATTTGTAACAGGTATAATTTACAATCTTCTTTCATCTGTGTATGACCTAGCAACATGATAGGACCCATCCAAAGTGTGCCTGTGTGAGCCTATACGTTTAATTTGATTATAGATGCATATAGGTTGCTGTTGTTAAAATAAATTATCATAGTTCTTGATAGAATTTATTTAGGCCCATTTAGTTTTTGGGCTTATTCAATTAATAACAGTTGTTCTTATTAAGGTTAAATTCCTCTCTTTTGGGCCTTGTGTGAGAGTTGGGAGCCATAGAAGTGGGTACGACATACTGAACCCAGCACCCCCTCACACAAACCACCCCAATTGTGAAGGCCCATTTGCCTGATTTGAACGACTGTACTAGGTTAATTACACTAGTTTAACCTAATAAAAATTGATTAGCAACATAATTAATTTCATTTATTTTGAAATTAATTTAAGAAAATTATAGTTTAAAGAATTTTTCATTCTAAGCTAAACTATATGTATTTTCTTGTATTTAATTAAATATAGAATTATAACCATCTAGATTCTTTCTGGAGCTTAATTTAAATTTTTCATTAAATATTCCTATTTAAGTTGATATTTAGTTATCTTCAACTAACCAACTTAAATCTGAATATCTTTTGAATTTCAAATTTCAAAATTAAGTTGAGGAATTTTAGGCATTGGTTATTAAGATTCTTTAGATATTTTTTAAGTTAATATCTTTTCGAATATTAACTTAAAATGGAATATTTTCAAATTAAGTGGTTACAACTTAATTTTTGATATTTAATTAAATTTAAATTTGAAAAATATTTAAGTTCTAGATTTTTTCTAATACAACTTAAATTAGATATTTTTTCAAATTTTGTGGAAAAGATACTTAGTCAAATAAGATATTTTCTAGATAGTTATTTCTAGACTACTTATTATTTCTAATATTAAATAGGAAAATATTATACATTGTGAAATTAATTATTTATATAGTTAATTTTGGTACAATTTATTTTAAGTATATTTTTCCTAGTATTAAACTAGAGACTAATAATTAAGCCTTCTCTACACTTAATTATTTATTTCTTGAATTTAATACATTTAATTAATTTGAAAATTGAATATCTAAGTTGATTTTTATCATCATACTTAAATATTTCTTTTTCATGACATCTAATTAAATAGAAAATTATTTTTAGTTGAAATTTATTTTTTCAACTAAATTTAAATAATTTTCAAAATATATTTTTTCTTTATTTTATTAATCAAATTTCGAAATTGCATTTCTTAAATGCTGGAATTTCGAATTTTATCTTGAAAAATAGATTAAGTTGTAAATTAATTATTTATTTTAATTAATTCTTGGATCAACTTAAATCAATGATTTTTTCATTTATTGATTAATTTAAAATAAATTGAATAAAAGTATATTATTAGAAATTGAATTAATTAGTCAAAGTAAAATCTAGATAGATGATATTTTTACTTGAAGTATTTTTCTAGTGTATTTAATTAAATAGAAAATTAATATTTAAGTTGATTTTCATCATCATACTTAAATATTTGAAATTTTTCTTATATATATTTAATTAAATAGGAAAATTATATTTTTTGTTGTAAATTAATTTTATTAATTAATTTTGCGCCAGCATTAAATTAGAATGATTTTTCCAGGATTTTATTTTTTTATTTTTTGCATTTTTCGAAAATTGTATTCTTAAATACTTTAATTTTCGAAATGCAATATATATTTATAGAAAATTAAATTTGAGTTGTAAATTAATTTAAATTAATTTTGTAACAACTTAAATTGAATATTTTTCTAAATATTTATTGGAAATTATTACTAAGATGGAAATAATTCATGTTATTTTCATATCCATCTAAGTAAAATTTATAAATATTAAATTAAAATTTATATTTAGAATTTTTCATTCTAAATTGGAAATTTTAATTAAATAAATATATATTTAAAATAAATAGAATAAATAAAGAGAATCAAAGAAAATACAACTCACTTTAAATAATGAGCTTTATTATCAAGAGACATTCGATCTCCATTGTGGGTTTTACACCACGTTTGTTTTAGTGAGTAATCCTCCCTAATGGAGGAACGTTCATTAGCAATTTCGCACCGTTTAACCTCGCATGATAAGTAGTTTGTAAGTGTTTTGTATGGTATGGATCACCCTAATGGTGGCGACCATACTTGACTTGCAAATTATGAAACAATGGTGGAAGCTCATAAGATAGAATTGCCTTGACTCTCGCCTAAACGGGACAACGCTGAATTCCAATCTTGATCGAATAAAAGGTTGCTAGAATGTCTAACATTTTAGATGAGCTGACAACTCTATTCAATGAATGGTAGCTTTGACTCTCGCCTAAACGGGACACTGATATCAGTTTGTTGAAAACCTTGGAAATTATTTAGGATTGTAAGTTTTAGTATTTTCACTTGTCATTCCTACCTGCTATATGCTTTGTAACACCCTAACTAACATAGGCGTATTACGTGATTTTTAAACATGTTGTGCAGCTCGTTGCTAATCAACGAGGTTTATGGAAAAACGTGATTAATTAAAATTTTGCTTTTTAATTAAACTTATAAAACAATATTACAAAAGACTCGGGATTTCGATTATAAAATTATTTACAAAAAGATTTAACTGTTTAACTGATACATAAAATAAATGTCGTCTAACAACCAATTACAAAAATCAGCCTCGCTGTCCCGATGATCGTATGCTCCAGGCCTAACCGCCCCGACATGTACAATCTTCACAAGCTCGCTCACGGTCCATCAGCTTTAGCCTTGCCTTTACCTACACATAAACGTAGATCTGTGAGTCGACAGACTCAGTAAGAAAAGCATAATAATACTCATACATAATCCCAGTTATGATCAGACGCCCATACCCCTGATCATAACCCTAACTGCCGTGTCCAACACGATGCGAGTCCCGCCATCGCCGTGTCCAACACGGTGCGAGCCACTACCGCCATGTCCAACATGGTACCGAGTTACGAACGTTCATAGGGACGGTACTATTGACACGTAACAACCTGATCGGTCGAACCGGTCATACTCCGCCGCCGGTCATACTCCGGCTGTCTACCGACGTGTTACTATATCCTCCCGATCGGCCGAACCGGTCATACTCCGCCGCTGGTCATACTCTAGCACATGCAGATGGGATACGTCAATAGTACGGAACCACCAACCAAGTGTCGGCTGATCGGTCAAACCGGTCATACTCGATTCTTGGTCATACTCCGGCTGTCTGCAGACGTGATAGGGTTGGATGGTTCGAAGCCAACATACATAACTAATGTAATCTAATAGGCTTCCTACATGCACGCTAAACATGTAATCTACATATGCATACTGTAATACTAATCTTACCTGGATTCCGAATTCAGGTGTGCCGGTCAACCTGACTGGAACTTTAGCTGAGCGGCGGATTACAGGCTCCTAAACCATAAAAATCACAACGCTATAAGTGACACGCTAAATCACTTCCCGGGGACTAAAACTAGGAACTAAAAGTTTCCCTATCGATAAAAAGCATGGCAATACCCCCTAAAACATAAAAACGAGGAAAAACACGGGTTCTGAAAATTCCCCAACCGGTAGACCGGTTGCCCAACCGGAATTCCGGTTATGGGAAATTCAGGACCCTCATCCGGAATTCCGGATGCACAACCGGAATTCCGGTTCCTCGCAGGCAGCAACATCAAATTTTCATATCTTGCTCAAATCAACCCCAAATTGATTCAAACCTTCCAGACCTATTCCATATATCCCAAATAACATTTTTAAGGCACCAAAACCACCCAGAAACCTCAGATACAAAAAGTGTCATTAAAGCTCAAGCTTTGAGTTCTAAACTCAAACTTGAGCAAAACCACCTAGCATGCATTCAAACCAACTTAATTCTACTTAATCAAGCTTATCTAAGCCTCTGAAAACAATTAACAACAATAACAATAACTCAGAAACAGATTCACAACATTTTCTTCCAAAAATCACATTTTTGCATAGAAAACTCAAAGCTTCACACAACCTAACTAACATGCTTCAAAACAGCTCATTTAACTTCAATTAAACATGCTTTAAACCTCAGAAATCAACAACAAAACACAGCAATAATAACAGCCATACAAACTAACATGCAACCTACCAATTTCACCTCAAAAACTTCAAGAACATAAGGAAAGGTTGAAGAAAAAACTTACTAGCAACTAGGGATCACAAAATCTACACAAGATGTGCTTGAATCACCAAGGAAAATCCCTTTTTCCTTGCTGCACAACCCAGCCGAAAAGGAGAGGAAAAGAGAGAAAGAGAGCTTCCAATTTTTTTTTTATTTTCTAAACTTAGTATTTTTTTGTAAAAAGAATAAATGAAATCAAAGCCACTTCTAATATTTCATTTCAGCCAATAATTAAATAAAATAACATTTATTTTCAAATAAACAAGTCACTAAAAGACAAAACACTAATGGGGCAAAAAGACCATTTTGCCCCTCCACCCTAAAACCACATAAATCATACTAAAGGGGTATTTTTGGGAAATTCTAAATTCTCGGCCATTCCCGACATTCCCAATGTCTAAAACCAGTCCCAAATTACTAACATACTAAATTGTGATTTCTACTGAGCCAAACGCCGAGTTCCAAAATACCGGGCACCGGAAATGCAAAATATGAAAACTACTGAATAACATAACCATGCATTTCTGAATTCCATAAATAACAGTATAATAAATTATTTAAATAGCTATAAATAATTTCATAAATAATCATAAACAATTGCTAATTTCCAAAGTAACTAAGCGGGCTTTACAACTATCCCCCCCTTAAAAGGATTTCGTCCCCGAAATCTAACCTGAATAACTCTGGATATTGAGCTCTCATATCTGACTCTAGCTCCCAGGTGGCTTCCTCCACCTTACTGTTTCTCCAGAGAACCTTGACCAATGCTACGGTCTTATTCCGAAGGACTTTATCCTTTCTATCCAGGATCTGCACTGGCTGTTCCTCATAAGTCATGTCTGGCTGTAGCTCAAGACTCTCATAACTGAGTATATGAGAGGGATCTGAAACGTATTTTCTCAACATCGAGACATGGAATACGTTGTGAACTGCTGATAAGGCTGGAGGCAATGCTAACCGATATGCCACTTGACCTATCTTCTCGAAAATCTCGAAAGGTCCTGTAAATCTAGGGCATAACTTGCCTCTTTTCCCGAAACGTTTAATCCCCTTCATCGGAGATACCCATAAAAACACATGGTCCCCTACTTGGAACTCAACATCTCTGCGTTTCGGATCTGCGTAACTCTTCTGTCTGCTCTGTGAGGCAAGCATTCTTGCTTTTATCTTTTCTATTGCCTCATTGGTCCGCTGCACTGACTCTGGACCTAGTTATTTTCTTTCCCCTGTCTCATCCCAATGGATAGGGGATCTACATTTCCTACCGTACAACAGTTCATAGGGAGCCATCCCTATCGTACTCTGATAACTGTTGTTGTAAGAAAATTCTATCAACGGTAGATACTTATTCCATGAGCCTTCAAAGTCCATAACACAGGCTCTCAACATGTCCTCCAATATCTGAATTGTCCTTTCGGACTGATCATCTGTCTGAGGATGGAATGCTGTACTAAATTTTAGCTTTGTAGCCATTGCCCGTTGCAAACTCTGCCAAAATTTGGAGGTGAACTTCGGATCCCTGTCCGAAACTATAGACTTCGGTACCCCATGAAGTCTTACTATCTCTCTGACATACAGTTCTGCCAACTGATCCACTGAAAATGTTGTTCTAACTGGCAGAAAATGAGCAGATTTCGTAAATCGATCCACCACTACCCAGATGGAATCAAATAAACCCGTGGTCCTAGGTAACCCGACCACAAAATCCATCGTAATATCTTCCCATTTCCATTCTGGTAGGGTTAGAGGCTGCAACAACCCTGCTGGTCTATGATGTTCAGCCTTAATCTGCTGACAAGTGAGGCATCTCGATACGAATTCTACCAAATTCTTCTTCATACCGCTCCACCAGAAGTACGGTTTCAAATCTTGGTACATCTTGGTGGTGCCGGGATGCAGAGAATACGGGGTAGAATGAGCCTCCTCAAAGATCTCATTCCTAAGTTCCACACTATTCGGAACACAAACCCTGGCTTTATACAGAAGCATCTCACTGTCTGACACTGAAAAGTCCTTGGCTTGACCAGCCAACACCTCATCTCGGACCTTTACTAACTCCGGATCTATCATCTGAGCGACTTTTATTCTTTCCAACAGATCAGATTGCAGCGTTAAGTTGTGTAGCTGACCTACCACAAACTCAATGCTGGATCTAACCATATCTTCTGCTAGCTGAGGTGAGATCTGAACCATACTAGCTACTTGCCCGGGACCCTTTCTGCTCAGGGCATCGGCCACTACATTGGCTTTTCCGGGATGATAGAGGATCTCACAATCGTAATCCTTCACTAATTCCAACCAACGCCTTTGTCTCATATTCAAATCCTTCTGAGTAAAGAAATACTTGAGACTTTTATGGTCAGTATAGATCTCACACTTTTCCCCGTAAAGATAATGCCGCCAAATCTTCAATGCAAAAACCACTGCGGCCAATTCTAGATCATGAGTCGGGTATCGCTGTTCATAATCCTTTAACTGACGGGAAGCATAAGCGATGACCCGATCGGCTTGCATCAACACACACCCCAAACCCTGTTTGGATGCGTCACAATATACTACGAACTTCTCCTTGTCCGAAGGCAAAGCTAGTACTGGAGCGGTAATCAACCTCTGTTTTAGCTCCTGAAAGCTAGCTTCGAACTTGTCTGACCAAATAAATCTCTGATTCTTCTTTGTAAGCTCGGTTAGGGACATTGAAATTTTAGAGAACCCTTCAACGAACCTACGGTAGTACCCAGCTAAACCCAAGAAGCTTCTAATCTCTGTCACTGTCTTCGGTCTCGGCCAATCCCTGACGGATTCGATCTTCCCGGGATCCACCTTGATCCCATCTTTGCTCACAATGTGCCCTAGGAAGGACACCTGAGATAGCCATCTCACATTTCTTGAACTTGGCATAAAGCTTATGTTCTCGAAGCCGTTGCAGTACCATCTGAAGATGTAACTCATGCTCCTCTTCTGATTGAGAGTACACAAGGATGTCGTCGATAAACACAATCACACAGATATTGAGGAAATCCTTGAATACTCTATTCATCAGATCCATAAATGCTGCAGGAGCATTGGTTAGTCCGAATGACATAACCAGAAATTCGTAATGTCCATACCTACTGCGGAAAGCCGTCTTCGGAATGTCCTCCTCTCGGATTCTCAACCGATGATAACCCGAACGGAGATCAATCTTAGAAAAGACCGTCTTCCCCTGAAGCTGATCGAACAAATCATCGATCCTAGGTAATGGATATTTATTCTTCACCGTCAGCTTGTTCAATTCTCTGTAGTCGATGCACATCCTCATAGATCCATCCTTCTTCTTGACGAATAAAACCGGGGCTCCCCAGGGTGACACACTGGGCCGAATGAACCCTATGTCAAGAAACCCTTGGAGCTGAATCTTTAATTCCTTAAGTTCAGCTGGAGCCATTCTGTATGGGGCTTTGGAAACCGGTTCCACCCCTGGTGCCAAGTCTATCACGAAATCAATCTCCCGCTGAGGTGGTAACCCTGGAAGTTCTTCGGGAAAAACATCCAAAAATTCTCGAACCACCCTGATGTCCTCTGGCCGAATGGTATCTGGCCGAGTGGTGTCCATCACCACGGCCAGAAACCCTAAGCAACCGCCGTGCAATAATTCTCTAGCTGACATAGCCGAGATCACCGGGATCCGAGATCCCTGAACTGAACCAACAAACACAAATGGTTCCTCACTTTCCGGTTGGAAGATCACCATCTTCCTTTTACAATCAATGCTCGCCGAATATTTAGATAGGAAATCCATTCCTAAAATAATATCGAATTCGACTAAACTCATCTCTATCAGATCAGCACTTAACTCTCTACCATCTATCCTGATCGGCATAGACCTAATTCACCTATTGGAGATAACCAATTCTCCGCTGTGCAATGTGGTTCCAAACCCCGATTCATATCTATCATACGGTCTACCCAATTTACTAAAGACTCGGCCGCCACATAAGAATGTGTAGCCCCGTAATCAAACAAAGACCGAATATAGCGAGTTGTTAATAGAAAGCCGACCCGTGACAACCGATGGGCCGGCATCCGCATCGGCCGAGTGATAGCGAATACCCCGTCGGAGTGGGTATCGCCGGAGCTCGCGGTGCCTCCGATCGGAGCCGGGGACGATCCCTCTTGAAGTGTCCGGGCATGCCACAATGAAAGCATCCCCGACCTTTGCACTCGCCCGATGGTGCCTCTTGCCTAGGGCACTCGGGATAGGAGAATCGGGTCTCAGTACCACCAGGACGACTCCCTCTGTTCTGGTTCCCCCGGAACCTCTTGTTCTGACTCGAGCCACCGGAAGCAGTGGGTGCTCTCTTCCTCTGATCAATGGCCGAACCACTACTCCCCCTGCTAAAGCCTGGTGCAGGAGGGGTAGGAGTCCCGCCACTCACCGGAGTACTGGCTGATTCTGACATATACCCAACTGCGCCCTCAGCTCGCAGTGCCTTCTCCACCATCTGAGCATAGGTGGTGCTGTCGTCCGTGGTAATCATCAAGTCATGCCGGATCTTGGCATTCAACCCGTCCAGATACTTCTCCTTCTTGCTGAAGTCGGTCGGCACAATTCCCGAGGCTAACCTCGCCAACCGATCAAACTGAGTAGTATACTCAGTGACGCTCATATTCTCACGCTGGGTCAGGTGAGCGAACTCTTTTCTCTTGGCGCTTCTGACCGCCTCGTTGTAGTACTTCGCGTTAAAGAGTTCCTGAAACCTTTCCCAGGTCATGGTGGTGACGTCATGGATCTGAGACACCATGTCCCACCAGACCAGAGCGTCCTCCTGGAACTGGAATGTGGCGCACACCACTCTGTCGTTACCGGTGACACCCATAAAGTTCAAAATCTTGGTAATCACCGTCAGCCACTGCTCGGCTTTCATCACGTCCGGACCTCCTAGGAAAACCGGAGGTGCTTGCTTCCGGAACCGCTCATACAGAGGTTCCAATCTATGGGCCGCCACCACTATCTCGGCCTGGGCTGCAGGGGCAGGTGCCACTGGAACTACGGGCACTGGAACTGCAGGAGCACCCTGCTGTCTCAACCTCTGAATCTCGAGGTCTTGCTCTTCGATCCGGGCTTGCATCTCCGCAAACCGTAACTCCCAATTCTGGGCTCCCTGATCGGCTGTGGGAGCCTGGGCAGCCTGTGGCGGGTTTTCATCACCCCGACCACGAGCCCTGCCTCGGGGACCTCTACCTCGGCCCCTAACAGGTGGGGGAAACTGAGCTCCCTGACCTTGATTCGACCCCACTGAGTTTCCCTGACTCCTGGTGGTCCGCCTGGCGTCCATCTGATTAGAACCGCCTGCGAAACCAAGAGTTGGCATATCAGGTCGTATTCAAGGAGAGCTTACTAATGCCGCTTAATTTGGAAATTTAAAAACGAAACATGCGCCTATTCTACTATCAGGCTACTAACATGCTTCCTAACAGGCTTTTCTTTTTCATAACTCAATAAAATAAACTACTAAAGCAATAAAGGCTTACTGAACCGTGAAACGAGCTAACTGCTGATGATGATTGTACATGTCGTGACGATCTTCGGAAGACAACCTGGCGGCTCTGATACCAAATTGTAACACCCTAACTAACATAGGCGTATTACGTGATTTTTAAACATGTTGTGCAGCTCGTTGCTAATCAACGAGGTTTATGGAAAAACGTGATTAATTAAAATTTTGCTTTTTAATTAAAATTATAAAATAATATTACAAAAGACTCGGGATCCCGATTATAAAATTATTTACAAAAAGATTTAACTGTTTAACTGATACATAAAATAAATGTCGTCTAACGACCAATTACAAAAATCAGCCTCGCTCTCCCGATGATCGTACGCTCCAGGCCTAACCGCCCCGACATGTACAATCTTCACAAGCTCGCTCACGGTCCATCAGCTTTAGCCTTGCCTTTACCTACACATCAACGTAGATCTGTGAGTCGACAGACTCAGTAAGAAAAGCATAATAATACTCATACATAATCCCGGTTATGATCAGACGCCCATACCCCTGATCATAACCATAACTGCCGTGTCCAACACGATACTGAGTCCCGCTACTGCCGTGTCCAACACGGTACTGAGCCACTACTGCCATGTCTAACATGGTACCGAGTTCTGAACGTTCATAGGGACGGTACTATTGACACGTAACAACCTGATCGGTCGAACCGGTCATACTCCGCCGCCGGTCATACTCCACTCGTACCGACGTGTTACTATATCCTCCCGATCGGTCGAACCGGTCATACTCCGCCGTCGGGTCATACTCCATGTCGTACCGACGGATACGTCAATAGTACGGAACCACCAACCAAGTGTCGGCTGATCGGTCAAACCGGTCATACTCCGCCGTCGGTCATACTCCTACCGTACCGACGTGACAGGTTGGATGGTTCGAAGCCAACATACATAACTAATGTAATCTAATAGGCTTCCTACATGCACGCTAAACATGTAATCTACATATGCATACTGTTATACTAATCTTACCTGGATTCCGAATTCGGTGTGGTCAACCCGACCGGAACTTTAGCCGAGCGGCGGACATGTGCTCCTAAACCATAAAAATCACAACGCTATAAGTGACACGCTAAATCACTTCCCGTGGACTAAAACTAGGAACTAAAAGTTTCCCTATCGATAAAAAGCATGGCAATACCCCCTAAAACATAAAAACGAGGAAAAACACGGGTTCTGAAAATTCCCCAACCGGTAGACCGGTTGCCCAACCGGAATTCCGGTTCTGGGAAATTCAGGACCCTCATCCGGAATTCCGGATGCACAACCGGAATTCCGGTTCCTCGCAGACAGCAACATCAAATTTTTATATCTTGCTCAAATCAACCCCAAATTGATTCAAACCTTCCAGACCTATTCCATATATCCCAAATAACATTTCTAAGGCACCAAAACCACCCAGAAACCTCAGATACAAAAAGTGCCATTAAAGCTCAAGCTTTGAGTTCTAAACTCAAACTTGAGCAAAACCACCTAGCATGCATTCAAACCAACTTAATTCTACTTAATCAAGCTTATCTAAGCCTCTGAAAACAATTAACAACAATAACAATAACTCAGAAACAGATTCACAACATTTTCTTCCAAAAATCACATTTTTGCATAGAAAACTCAAAGCTTCACACAACCTAACTAACATGCTTCAAAACAGCTCATTTAACTTCAATTAAAAATGCTTTAAATCTCAGAAATCAACAACAAAACACAGCAATAATAACAGCCATACAAACTAACATGCAACCTACCAATTTCACCTCAAAAACTTCAAGAACATAAGGAAAGGTTGAAGAAAAAACTTACTAGCAACTAGGGATCACAAAATCTACATAAGATGTGCTTGAATCACCAAGGAAAATCCCTTTTTCCTTGCTGCACAACCCAGCCGAAAAGGAGAGGAAAAGAGAGAAAGAGAGCTTCCAATTTTTTTTTATTTTCTAAACTTAGTATTTTTTTGTAAAAAGAATAAATGAAATCAAAGCCACTTCTAATATTTCATTTCAGCCAATAATTAAATAAAATAACATTTATTTTCAAATAAACAAGTCACTAAAAGACAAAACACTAATGGGGCAAAAAGACCATTTTGCCCCTCCACCCTAAAACCACATAAATCATACTAAAGGGGTATTTTTGGGAAATTCTAAATTCCCGGCCATTCCCGACATTCCCAATGTCTAAAACCAGTCCCAAATTACTAACATACTAAATTGTAATTTCTACTGAGCCAAACGCCGAGTTCCAAAATACCGGGCACCGGAAATGCAAAATATGAAAACTACTGAATAACATAACCATGCATTTCTGAATTCCATAAATAACAGTATAATAAATTATTTAAATAGCTATAAATAATTTCATAAATAATCATAAACAACTGCTAATTTCCAAATTAGCTAAGCGGGCTTTACATGCTTATAATTTCTGAATTGTGTATGAATTTATATTGAACCATGTTATTTTCTGTTATTAAGTTGTAGTTTAATTTCGAATCTTCATTGTTGGTCTAACTTGGCTTGTTTATCTAATGAGATAAATCCCTAGTGGATTTTCACCATTAGACATACATAATAGTGTTAGATCTCGAAAGATAAATATTGTATATGCGACATCTAGTTGTTCATCAATTGATGACACCTTAGACTAGTATTTTTACGATATGAAACAAGAAGATTATATAAATAAGATTACTTTGACTTTCGCTAATCGAAGCATCGTTGGATTCTTATTTTAAACGAAATTATCCTAATTCCTCTTAGCTTATTCATTTCGAATTAGCTCCAAAGCATATCATTGGATGAATGGTCTATAAATCATTTCATGTCATTCTATATTTTCTCTTAAGAAATTAAATGACGCATATGATTATAATCCCGAAATTCTATTCCCAATTGATATAAATCCTCAATCTTAGAAATCTCCTACTTGTATGGGCAAATCTGACTTAGCGTTTGTATTAGTAGTGCTGGTCCAAGATAGAATTACTCATAATATTTGGTATAAATTTAAGTCTTTGACTCTAATTTTAGATTCCAAATAGAAATTTTGTTATATTTCTAATTCCAAAATACAATACAGTTACACTTTCTCAAGTGTTCAATATCCATCTTCTATTAATGGATTAAAACTGTATGGAATATGAGTTAGGTATTCTGTGACCCGGATCCACTTGCAGTATTCTAAGAACTCTTTGATGTAACTAAACCTATGTCATCAATAGACACTACCATTTTTTTAATCTATGGCATTAGTATCTTGTTCATAGTGGATTTGACAAGATCAATCTCTGCAAAGAGTTAATATGCATATATCCACTGAAAGTAGTTCATCTCATTCGCAGATGGATGTACATTCAGGGGTGGATATGAGTTTTTCATTGTATTCTTAAAACGATAACTCTAGATTATACCTTTTAGCAAGAAATTTGAAATGTTTGAAAAATTTCATTAATTTCTAGCAATGGTTAAAACCATTACGGTAAGTGGTTAAAGATCTTGCGAACTGATAGGGGTGGAGAAATAGTTAGTAGATATGCAGTTCAAAGGTCATTAAATTGATTTTTGAATTATATCCAAACTTACCTCCCCAGAAATTTCGAGTTGCATGTTGATGATTAGTTACTATTCGTTGCCTAATTCCTTCTATGGTAATACAATTTCAGAATGATGTAATGGTTGTATACTTAATGTAAATCATTACTAGATTCATGGATGACCTAATCAAAATCTTAAGAAAAGCTAGAACTATTAACCATGGTTTGTTAGCTATTCTAAGTGATTAGGGGTGGACCATCCCATTGTCAATAGATAAGAAAGTGTTTGTTCAAATAAATACTACTTTTCAAAGAAAATGACTAAGTCTGAAAAACAAGTAGCAAATAAAGGAGATATTTAATTCTTGATTCCAAAAGTGTTCTATCATCTTATTTAACATATGATGATCCCACTGCCTCTGTTGTCTTGTCACAACCGAAGAGATGAATACCATTTAGTTTTCTTAGACATAATTCACGGTACCTTGTCGTAGTGGGAGAGTTTCTAGGAACTCACCTTCTTATGACTTGGGAGACACTAGTGATTAAAATCCATTGTGAGTTTAAACAAGTAATGGATTGTCAAGATAAGAAACTAAGAAGAAAGCCAATAGATCTATGGTTTAATCCATTCACATGGAGTAACCTAAAGTTTTCTATTACAAGGACATAAAAGGAAATTTTCGTTTATAAGTCCATTCAATGGACTTAACAAAATTTCCTGTTCCTAGTATGATAGGTTTGAGTTTATCTAAACCTATGGCTTGTGGTATACCTGGTAATTACTTACTCTAATGCAAGCAACTTACTTTAATAAGATGCTGAAGCATTTTCTTTCTAATGGCAATCTATAGAAGCTTCACAACTTCTTAGGTATAAATTTTATTTATCTAAGGAAAAGTCTCAACTATTCCAGAAAAGATAAAGCCATGAAAGAATTTCTTAAATCAACAGTGAGAGGTCTTAGACATGCTTTTGTATGCCTTAGACCAGACACATGCTGTTGAGTGGTGGTAATGAGTAGGTATCAGATTAATCCAGGAGAAGAACATTGGAAGACAATCAAGTAAATCTTAAGATTAAGAAGAGGGACTATATGCTAGTCTATAAGGGTATGTTTAAAACTCTTAGACTACACCATATCAGATTTCGAAATTTGCCTTTGTGCTAGTAAATCTTTCTAATAAGATGGTGGTTACTCTGGGGGTGGAATAGTGATTTTGGAGAAGTGTAAAAACCTATCTGAAGTCTCTAGGTCTACCAGAGAGAGACTGAATGTTAAAGCTGCAGGAAAGGTACTTATTCAGTCTAAGGAAAGTTCTATACATTTTTGGCACCATTCCAAATTGCCTTAAACTACTAGTGTTAATTTCCTGATTAACCAAAAGTAGTTGCCAAAGATATAGAATCTAGTATCCCAATAGAGTAGACATATAGAGAGGAATTTCACATTATCAATGATTTTGTGATTAAGGAAGAGTAATGGTGGAGAAAAGGTTGTGGTTAATTCAACCTTTCAGATCCTATTACGAGGAGTTTACTACTACTACACTTGATTTGTATATCAAGGTGTTGAGATTATTTGAAACACACTTTTTGTTTTATATTAGTGCAAGTGGGAGTTTGTTGGGTTTTATGCCCTAAATAAAACTCATTTCAATATAATCAGATTTACTTATTAATATAGATCAGAAATAACATTTAATGTTGCATGGTTCACATGATTTATTTCATGATTATATGTACATAATGTATAAATTCATCTGAAACCCTTTTCACATACTTGATCCTGTTTATTGTGCCGTCAACACATTGGAAAGTAAACATGATTATGTGAATAAAGTTTCCTAGATTTATCAGACACAGGGTTTTACTGATATGATAATCTACAACAAGAGTTTACTTGTATTTGGAGAAATACTATGTTCTTTCCAGAACATTGGTTAAAGTAAAGCTCAGGTTGGATGCATGGAGTATGCATCGGAAGGGACCGATATTGAACTTTGACTTAGATTTATTAAACTTACCGTAATATCTATTCAAGTCAATATTGCCTAGTTAATCCTAGATCAAATGTTCTTAATCCTGTTATGATTAGGCTCAATCTTGAAAGGCTATTCGTGTTCTTTGATTTGTTAGTTAAGCCTACTTTTAGGTCAGGGTGATACGTACATTTTGGGAACACGGTAGCGCAATTGAGTGGGAGTGCTATCATAAACATGGAATCTATAGCTTCTATCTGGCGAATAGTAAGCAAAGGATGATCTCCTTCGAGCTTGACCAAACGAACAATAATGGTGGAGTACTCATTTCACATAAGCTGAAATATCATTTATACGGGGTCAAGTGTTTTAAGGAATAAATACATTGTAGGGTGTAACGGTAATTTAATCCCTTTACAGTGTAGATCATTCATATAGAGGATCATTGATCAAATTAGGATTATAACAATGGATAACTAATGATGTGTCTATATGGTGGAACATATAGAGCATTCTATATACTGAGAGTGCAATTCTAAGTTCTATGCGTGGATTCAACGAAGAATTAATAAGTTAGTGAATTTTAGTGCTAAATTCTTGATCTACTTATTGGAAGCTCGGTTATATAGACCCATGGTCCCCCCACTAGTTGAGATAATATTGCTTGTAAGACTCATGTAATTGGTTTTGATTAATCAATTATAATTCTCAAATTAGACTATGTCTATTTGTGAATTTTTCACTAAGTAAGGGCGAAATTGTAAAGAAAGAGTTTATAGGGGCATATTTGTTAATTATGATACTTTGTATGGTTCAATTAATAAATATGATAAATGACAATATTATTTAATAATTATTTATAGCTATTAAATAGTTAGAATTGACATTTAAATGGTTGAATTAGGAAATTGGCATTTTTGAGAAAATCAGATACAAAATGTGTTAAAATTGAAAAATGGCAAAACCCAAGGCCCAATCCACTAAGTGTATGGCCGACCACATTTGTAGCTATTTTAAGTTGATTTTTTTCATTATTTTAATGCCAAATAATTCAAACCTAACCCTAGTGGAATGCTATAAATAGATAGTGAAGGCTTCAGGAAAATTACACACTTTTCTTCAGACTTTCTGAATCAGAAAAACCTGAGCCTTCTCTCTCCCTACTTTAGCTGACCACTCCCTCTCTTCTTCTTCAATATTTCGAAATCCTTAATGATTAGAGTAGTGCCCACACACATCAAGCAATACCCCAATCATAGTGAGGAAGATCGTGAAGAAAGATCATCAGCAAAGGAGTTTCAGCATCAAGGATTCAGAGAAAGAGATCCAGGTTCAGATATTGATAATGCTCTGCTACAGAAAGGAATCAAGGGCTAGATATCTGAACGCAAGGAGTCATTATATTCCGCTGCACCCAATGTAAGGTTTCCTAAACTTTATATGTGTTTAATCGTTTTAGAAAGTTCTTATTTAGGATGTTAATAAACATACTTGTGAGTAGATCTAAAATCCTGGTAAAATAATTTCCATTAACTGACCTAAAAGTAGGCTTAACTAACAAATCAAAGAACACGAATAGCCTTTCAAGATTGAGCCTAAGATATTCAAGAAGGATTTATGTAAGTGATCTATATGTCAGATATTAAGGACCTGTGTATCAGTTGTCTTTGTATCTCACCATCTAATTTCGAAATTCTGTAAGATGGTGCTTACTTTGGGGGTGGAGGAATTATTGTATAATAATTCAAGCTCTACCAGAGAAGAACTATAACTTGGTCTATTCGAAAATACCAGAAAGTTATATCACTGAAGAAAAGTCTACACTGTATTATCTCAATTACATATTTTAAAATATGAGAGATATGTCTTCTGTTAATTCAGATGTACATTTAAAACAGTAAAGATTTCAGTATCCCTTGATGAGTAAAGCATATAGTAAAGGATGTTTCATAAGTGTATTTATGAACTAGTTTCCAGAAGTTTGGGTGGATTCAAATATACTACACTTGATCTGAAGATCAAGATATCAGATTGACCTATTTGCACAGTTTGTTTTATATTAGTGCAAGTGGGAGTTTGTTGGGTTTTATGCCCTAAATAAAACTCTTTACAATCTGATTAGTTATCAATATAAGAAATTTGAAGTGATTGATGTTTGCATGAATTTTACATGCTAATGGTTTAATATGTTTAATATGTTTATTACATTCATACACACAAAATCAGTTAAATCCAGATCATATGTTTATTCACAATTACAGTATCGTCAACACAGTGGAATGTGATTGTGATCATATGAATCAAAAGTTTTGGTCCCTGTTTCATCAGTGTTATTGGATTTACACTAATGTGATAATCAGCGATGATGTGTACTTGCACTTGGAGTAAGTGTTATGTTCTTTCCAACACATTAGTAAAGTATACTAGTTTCGAATGTATGGAGTATACATTGGACTGGACCGATATTGCAACTAAGTTAAGATATTACAAACTTACCGTTATACATATCTTTCCAAGTCAATATCAGTAGTTGATCTTAAGATTAAAAGAATCTAAATCCTGATATGCTTGGGCTCAACTCAGGAGTGCTATTCATGTTCTTTGATTTATTAGTTAAGCCTACTTTTGGGTCTAGGCTGATACGTATATTTTGGGAACATGATAGTATGATTGAGTGGGAGTGCTGAACATAAATATGGAATCTATAGCTTCTACTGGTGTATAGAAGTTAAGTGATGATTCCCTTCGAGCTTAGCAAATAGAAGTAAATGGATGAGCTCTTGTTTAACTGACTAATTATTAGATCACTAAACACCATTTACAGGTAGCTAAGTGTTTTAAGGGGCAAAATACATTGAGGGGTGAGAACGGTAAAGAAATCCCATCTCGATGTAAATCATCTATATAGAGGATCTTTAAATCACAATAAGATTATAACAATGGTTAAATGAGATAGTATATTGGTATCGTGAAACATACAATATGCTCTATATAAGTCTGAGAGTGCAATTCTAAGTTCTAAGAGTGGATTCAACGAAGAATTAATAAGTAGGAATTTACTTGGTAAATTTGGTTCACTTATTGGAAGCTCAGCATATAGATCCATGGTCCCCATTCTAGTTGAGAACATTCTGCTTGTAAGACTCATTAATTGATTCGTGATTGATCAATTATAATTCTAAAGTTAGACTATGAAAAGTTAAGAAAACTATGCAGTTCAACGATCTTTTATATCTAATGAACTCTGGATAGTATTCAACTCCACATAAACTCTATCACACTAAGAGAATCATGATCTTTACAACCTTTAGGGGTGAATCATAATCTCTATATACTTAGGGGTGGAGGTTATCCATAGTACCCTATATGTATATTCTTAGGGGTGGAGTCTATTCCACAATTCCCTATGAAACACATATCTTGTTTAAACATAGAAGTAATATAATGAGTCAGCTATTGTCAATATAAGTTCTTGATCTTGATTGTATGTTCCATTTCGATTTTACTGTTGTAAGTAAGAGTTTGATACCTTTGAAAGTTCTTTGTTAAAGTTTCACATTACCTTAATTGAGTGGGAGAATTTTAAAGTTCTATACCCATCTTCATTAGGTTGATAATTGTGATAGGTACTTAAGAACACTACTGAAAAGCAAATCT
Source organism: Cannabis sativa (assembly GCF_029168945.1). Lineage (NCBI taxonomy): Eukaryota > Viridiplantae > Streptophyta > Magnoliopsida > Rosales > Cannabaceae > Cannabis > Cannabis sativa. The sequence goes on from NC_083603.1 coordinate 23,746,962, forward strand.
AACCACTCACATGGATAGGTATAGCTTATCAGAATTATGAGAATAAGATAAAGAACTCTAGTTCAGTCCATTCGAATGACTTGAACCTAGAATTCTTAATCCTCATAAAAATTTGATGGTATCTTAATTTTGATTACTTTATCTCTGGCATGTATTTTTCACTTCAAATACTAGTCTGCTATGTTGATGACTTAGTCTTGACTTAAAGTTTCAGACTAATACAAAAGTCACAACTAGGTAACTCTCTAAACAATCAGAGGTTAAAAGTATTATTTAACCAGACATCTGCTATTGAGTGGGAGCTATCTGAGATGTAATCAAATAGGGAACATTACATTTTGGGAACACGGTAGTGCAATTGAGTGGGAGCGCTATCATAAACATGGAATCTATAGCTTCTATCTGGCGAATAGTAAGCAAAGGATGATCTCCTTCCAGCTTGACCAAACGAACATAAATGGTGGAGTACTCATTTCACATTACTCATTTGTTAGTTAAGCCTACTTTTAGGTCAGGTTGGATGTACTCATTTCACATAGTGATTTTGGAGAAGTGTAAAAACCTATCTGAAATCTCTAGGTCTACCAGAGAGGGACTGAATGTTAAGCTGCAGGAAAAGTACTTATTCAGTCTAAGGAAAGTTCTATACATCTTTGGCACCATTCCAAATTGCCTTAAACTACTAGTGTTAATTTCCTGATTAACCAAAAGTAGTTGCCAAAGGTATAGAATCCAGTATCCCAAGAGAGTAGACATATAGAGAGGAATTTCACATTATCAATGATTTTGTGATTAAAGGAAGAGTAATAGTGGAGAAAGGGTTGTGGTTACTTCAACCTTTCAGATCCTATTACGAGGAGTTTACTACTACTACACTTGTATTTGACACATAAAATAGTTGCCTAGATTCATGTTGTATTGAGAATATTGACTTTATATGTGTCCATCTTATATAAAGTAAATCTTATATTAATATAGTTATTAATATAGAGTGTCAACTAGGTCTTAGACACTAGTGCCCACATATTATTACATTCAATATGAATGATCCATTCAAGTCAATATGTAGCTCTAGGATCATCATGTATACACATGTATTTCCTGATTTATTTCACGGTAGTGAATTTTGTACTGTCCATTTCTCCCACTTGCACTAATATAAAACAAAAATAATCAACTCCACTCTCTCTCTTCTCCCTAGTAGTGTTTGTTTAACCATGTTACAGTTGTATACATGGTTAAAAATTTGATCTACAATATCCCTATGAAATTCTAAGGAAGAAGAGAGAGAGTGGTCAGCTAAAGATAGGGAGAGAGAAGGCTCAGTTTTTTTTTCTGATTCAGAAAGTCTGAAGAAAAAGTGTAATTTTTCTGAAGCCTTCACTATCTATTTATAGCATTCCACTAGGGTTAGATTTGAATTATATGGCATTAAAATAATGAAAAAATCAATTTAAAAAAGCTACAATAGGTGGCCGGCCAAGCATTAGTGGATTGGGCCTTGGGCTTTGCAATTTTGCAATTTTAACACCTTTTGTATCTGATTTTCTCAAAAATGCCAATTTCCTAATTCAAACATTTAAATGACAATTCTAACTATTTAATAACTATAAATAATTATTAAATAATATTGTCATTTATCATATTTATTAAATGAACCATACAAAGTATCATAATTAACAAATATGCCCTTAAAACTCTTTCTTTACAATTTCGCCCTTACTTAGTGAAAAATTCACAAATAGACATAGTCTAATTTGAGAATTATAATTGATTAATCAAAACCAATTACATGAGTCTTACAAGCAATATTATCTCAACTAGTGGGGGGACCATGGGTCTATATAACCGAGCTTCCAATAAGTAGATCAAGAATTTAGCACTAAAATTCACTAACTTATTAATTCTTCCTTGAATCCACGCATAGAACTTAGAATTGCACTCTCAGTATATAGAATGCTCTATATGTTCCACCATATAGACACATCATAAGTTATCCATTGTTATAATCCTAATGTGATCAATGATCCTCTATATGAATGATCTACACTGTAAAGGGATTAAATTACCGTTACACCCTACAATGTATTTATTCCTTAAAACACTTGACCCCGTATAAATGATATTTCAGCTTATGTGAAATGAGTACTCCACCATTATTGTTCGTTTGGTCAAGCTCGAAGGAGATCATCCTTTGCTTACTATTCGCCAGATAGAAGCTATAGATTCCATGTTTATGATAGCGCTCCCACTCAATTGCACTACCGTGTTCCCAAAATGTACGTATCACCCTGACCTAAAAGTAGGCTTAACTAACAAATCAAAGAACACGAATAGCCTCTCGAGATTGAGCCTAATCATAACAGGATTAAGAACATTTGATCTAGGATTAACTAGGCAATATTGACTTGAATAGATATTACGGTAAGTTTAATAAATCTAAGTCAAAGTTCAATATCGGTCCCTTCCGATGCATATTCCATGCATCCAACCTGAGCTTTACTTTAACCAATGTTCTGGAAAGAACATAGTATTTCTCCAAATACAAGTAAACTCTGTTGTAGATTATCATATCAGTAAAACCCTGTGTCTGATAAATCTAGGAAACTTTATTCACATAGTCATGTTTACTTTCCAATGTGTTGACGGCACAATAAACAGGATCAAGTATGTGAAAAGGGTTTCAGATGAATTTATACATTATGTACATATAATCATGAAATAAATCATGTGAACCATGCAACATTAAATGTTATTTCTGATCTATATTAATAAGTAAATCTGATTATATTGAAATGAGTTTTATTTAAGGCATAAAACCCAACACTTTCCACTGTGCTGACGACACAATAAACAAGAATATAAATGTGAAAAGGGTTTGGATGAATTTATAAATCAAATAGACAAGTAATTGATAACATGAACCAAATAACACACAAATGAGTGAAAAATACTTCTATTTCTTTATTGATATTGAATAATAGAGATTACATTGAAATGGAGTTTTATTTAGGGCATAAAACCCAACAGCACTAATATAAAACTAATAAGTACATATCAATTAATCCTAAATTTTGACAGTGCTTTTCGAATGCAGTTCCTGCCAAGACCTTGGTGAATGGATCAGCTAGGTTGTCCTCTGTGTCCACTTTCTCCACCAGTACATCCCCTCTTGCCACATATTCTCTGATGATGTGATATTTCCTTTCTATATGATTGCTTCTCTTGTGGCTTCGAGGCTCCTTACTGTTGGCTATGGCTCCAGTGTTATCACAAAGCAAAACCATTGGTTTTTCCATTCCAGGGACGACACCGAGACCTGTGAAGAACTTTCTCAGCCAGACAAGTTCTTTGGCAGCCTCTGCAGCAGCTATGTATTCTGCCTCCATGGTAGAGTCCGAAATCGCGGTTTGTTTAGCACTTCTCCAAACCACTGCTCCACCCCCAAGAGTAAACACCATCCCAGATGTAGATTTCCTGTCATCAAGACATGCTTGGAAATCTGAATCGGTATAGCCTACGAGATTTAAAGCACCACCCTTGTAGACTAACACAAATTTTCTTGTACTCTTCAAGTACTTCAAGATATGCTTAACAACAATCCAATGTTCCTGTCCTGGATTTGTCTGATACCTACTCACGATTCCTACTGCATAACAGATGTAAGGTCTAGTGCATAACATTGCATACATTAGACTTCCAACTGCAGAAGCATAAGGAACTCTTCTCATGTCCTCTATCTCTTGAGGATCAGTGGGACACTGTTCCTTAGATAGACGGATACCATATCTAGAAGGCATAGTCGCCCCTTTGGTGTTTGTCATTGAGAATCTCTCTAAAACCTTATCAATGTAAGTTGTTTGAGAGAGAGCAAGGGATCTGTTCTTTCGGTTTTTGATAATCTAAATACCGAGAACATAGGCAGCCTCACCCAAATCTTTCATTTCGAATTGAGTGTCTAACTATTCCTTGATGTCAGTCATTTTCTTGACATTGTTGCCAATAATCAAAATGTCGTCAACATAAAGGACTAGGAATACTACCACTTTTTCTTTCTTGAGTTGTTAAACACAAGGTTCATCTTCATTCTGAAGAAAGCCGTAGGTCTTGATGATTTCATCAAACCTTTTGTTCCATGAGCGAGAAGCTTGCTTAAGTCCATAAATAGACCTATTTAGTTTGCAAACTTTATTTTCCTGCTCTGGAAGAACATAGCCTTCTGGTTGCTCCATATAGATGGTTTCTTCAAGGATTCCATTAAGGAAGGCTGTCTTGACATCCATTTGCCAGATTTAATAATCGAAAGCGGCTGCGATGGAGAGAAGAATTCAGATGGATTTGAGCATGGCGTCGGACTAAAAGTTTCCTCATAGTCCACACCTTCTCTTTGGGTGTAACCCTTTGCTACCAGTCTAGCTTTAAAAGTTTCGAGTTCCCCTCCAGCGCCTATTTTCTTCTTGTAGACCCACTTACATTCGATTGGACGATAGTCATCGGGTGCGTCTACATATTCCCAGACTTTGTTCTTTTTAATGGAATCCATATCTGAATCCATGCCGGCTGACCATCGTTTCCGTTCTGGACTTGCCATTGCATGTTTATAGGTTAATGGATCGTCTTCAATACCGTCACCAACGACCATATTGATTTCACCATCCAAGCCATAACGAGACGGTTTAGTAGAAACCCTCCCACTACGATGAGGAGCGGTGATCTTCTAAACAGGAACTTTAGTGGTATTTCTCTCAATTGTTTCGACTGAGGGAGTGGGATTATCCTCTTCTTGAGTAGAAGAGGACGAAACATTGGAAGGAGTTATATCTGAGAGCATTTCCTCTAACACAACTTTACTTTTCGGTTTGTAGTCTTTAATATAGTTTTCTTCAAGGAAAGTAGCATTTGTAGAAACAAACACTTTGTTATCCTTGTAACTATAAAATAGTCCACCCCTAGTCTCTTTAGAATTTCTGACAAACATGCAAACTTCAGTTCGCGATTCCTGTTTGCCTTCTTTCTTTCTCAAGACATGAGCAGGGCACCCCCAAATCCTATAATGGCGTAAACTAGGTGTATGACCATTCCATAGTTCGATGGGTGTCTTAGGAACTGCTTTAGATGGAACAACATTTAGAATGTTATTTTCCATCTGTATAGCATATCCCCAGAAGGACGTAGACAGAGTTGAATAACTCAGCATAGACCTAACCATTTCCAAAAGAGTGCGATTTCTTCTCTCTACTACTCCCTTTTACTGTGGAGTGCTTAGGGCAGTATACTGGGATTCAATTCCAAGTTCAATTAAATGATCTTTGAACTGCATATCTGTATATTCTCCACCCCTATCAGTTCGCAAGATCTTTAATGTTTTACCTAATTGTTTTTGAGCCAAAGCATGAAATTCTTGAAACTTTTCAAACGTTTCAGATTTCTTTTGCATTAGGTAAAGAAAACTGTATGTAGAGAAATCGCCAATGAAAGTGACACAATACTCAGAACCACCTCGGGCTTTGACATTCAAGGGTCCGCAAACATCTGAATGCACTAACCCTAGGGGTTGTTTGGCACGCTCTCCCTTTGCAGAGAAAGAACGTTTGGTCATCTTTCAACGTTTAGTCATCTTTCCTTCTAGGCAAGACTCGCATACAGGTAATTCACCTAAGACGACATTTTTCAATGGACCGTCTTTGGTTAGCCTATTGAGTCTATCATAGCCTATGTGACCTAAACGTAAATGCCATAGATAAGTTTGTTCATCATTATAAATCTCTTTTCTTTTAAGGTTTCTAGGTCTAGCAACATTGAAAAGTTCATTGTTTAGTGCGATTTGTATATCTGGTCTTCAAACATAAAGCCCTTGTTCCATGTGAGCAACACATAATTGAAATCCATTACGAGACATTGTACAATTAGTACTCAAAAAATTCAATTTATAAAGATGTGTTTGTAAACATGAAACACTAATCAAGTTTCTACTAAAGTTTGGAATAAATAAAAATAATTTCTAAAAGTAAAAATCTCTTTTGAAACTTGAGGCGGGCTTTTCCTTTTGCTTTGACCGATACTTACTCGCCATTTCTAACTTTAAGCTTCAACTCTTTTGGGTGCAGATTCTCCCAAGTTTCAAGCAGCTGAAATGAAGAAAAAACATGGTTAGTAGATCCAGAATCAACAATCCATATGGATTTCTCATTCTCTAAAACACATGATTCAAAGACAAAAGCATTACCTTCGTTTGAATTGTTTAGAAGCCGGGGACATCGTTCTTCTTGATGTCCCTTTTCATTACAATTCAAACATAGAAGATTATGACTAATAATTGTACTTGAAGAAGCAGCTTTGTCAGAAGCTTCATGCTTAATTCTTTTCCTCTGATTAAAGTTTGCAAAACCAAGAGGTGGCATTGCAATCAGATTCCGTTCATGAGCTCGTAATTCTGCTTCGAGCTTATCCATGTCAGAAGAGTTAAAATTGTTGATCATGTAAGATACAACAAATGCATTATACTCTGGAGGAAGACTATTAAGTATGAATTGAACCCATTGTTCCTTTGATAATTCAATTCCAAGTAGATTTGCCTTTTGGAACTTCAGATTCATCATTAATAGGTGCGAGTTTATGCAACTACCAGGGTGCATTTTCACACTATAGAGTTCATTTGCTAAGACATTGATTAGGAGTGGGTCAGGGTGTGGGTTATTCATATTGGCACTACAAATATCAATAAATAGAAGCAAGGTTTTGGTTCAATAAATTCATATACGAGTTTAGAAAATAACAAATAATCACATATGTTTATAAAAATACCAAAATTCTAACATATTTTACTTTTCAAGGTTTCCAACAAACTGATACAGTGTGCCGTTTAGGCGAGAGTCAAAGCATCATACATTGAATAGAGTTGTCAATTCATCTAAAATGATAAACATTCTAGCAACCTTTTATTCGATCGAAAAGAGAATCCGACGTTGTCCCGTTTAGGCGAGAGTCAAGGTCATTCCTATTTCATGAGCTCCCACCATTATTTTATACTTTTGTAAGTCCTATAATAGTCGCCGCCATTAGGGGGATCTATACTAAAATAAACACTTACAAATAGTACTTATCTTTTGAGATTCTACGACGTTAAAAGTCTAATGATCGTTCCTCCATTAGGGAGGATTACTCACTAAAACAATAACTATGTAAAACCAACAATGGAGATCGAATGTCTCTTGATTAAAGCTCATTATTTAAAATATGTATTTTATTTAATCACTTATTTTATTCTATATTTTAATAATGAAAATTACAAATTAAAGTTGCTTAAAAAAAATCCAACTTCAATTAAATTTTCAATTATTTAAGATTCAAAAATTAAATTCGAAATTCAATAAATAATTAAAATATAATAAAATAGAATTTGAAAAAATATCTAATTTAAGTTGTTATAAAAAAATCTAAAAATATCCAACTGAAATATTTTTCAAATAAAATCTAAACTAAATGGGCCTAAATAAAATCTATCATGGTGTGACATTTTATTTAGCAACCTAGTTCATCTTAATTAAAAATTAAATGAACAACCTATATGCATCTAAACATAAAGTAAACATATAGGCTCACACAGGCACACAGATTTGGATGGATCCTATCATGTTACTAGGTTATACACAAATGAAAAAAGAATGTAAAATTTACCTGTTACAAATTATTTACTTGATCTATTGACAACTGAACCATGGGTTAAAATCAGATCATTGGATCTGTCAACAAGTTAACCATGGCAATTTAGATCAAGCAATAATAGGTTTTATAAAACTTACGTACAAGCCAAAATACATACTCCTGCGACAAGTTGAATTGGATAGTTGGATGTAGGATTTATTTAATTTTAAATTAATTAATTTATAAAAAAACAAAACATAATAAATAATAAAAAAAAATATTTTCGGTTTTTAAATAAATTTAAATAAAAAAATTAAAAATAAACCTTCAATTTTGAAAAATTAGGTTTCAACTAACCTAATATCATTTCAAAAAAAAAATGCTAACTATCTTTTAAATTTCATGTTATTTTATAAATTAAATATTCAATAAAATAAAATGAAATTTAATATCCTTTTTTTGATTTTATAATTTAATTTAAATAAAAAATAACAAAATTTAAAAGTTAGCATAATATCTTATTTCTATTCAAAATATCATGATTATAATAATCTTATTTTAAATTTAAATAAGGTCAATTTATTTTTTTTAAAAAAAAAGAATAATTTAAAAAATATTAATATCTGACCTTGAATTTAAAAATAAGATAAAATAATCAGATTTTAAAAATAAGATAATTAATTAAGCAAAAAATATAGATTTTTACCTAATTCAAATTCAAATTAACACTAATATCTTAAATTAATTTTAAAAAATCTAATTAATTTAATTCTGATAATTAGATTTGAAATATGAAAAGTAAAAATCAAATACAAATACAAAACTACAAAAAAAAATTGGAAGTTAATTCCATGAAATAGAATGAAAAATCTAAGAAAATCGAAAAAATTGTGAGTCGTACGGATGGTATGCAGTTGCATACTCATCCGCGCGCGCCCACTAGGTGATCAACTGAGAAAACTCGGCGCCAGGGGTCCCTGCATGATTTCCGCGCGCGTAGACAGGGATATCAAACATCCTTGGGCGCGTCGCTCGGAAAAAATCTTGTCCGAACACGCACCTGACCGAAGGGAAACTCGGTTTCACGCGCGTGGGGTGTGTGTGATCATCCTATCTTTTTTCAAAACTTCAAAAATCATAACTAATTCAAATAAAATCGAAATTAAGTTTTGTAAAAAAAGTAAATTGCTTAATTTTTTCCAAACTATCCAATAAAAATAATTCTAGAAATGAAAATTCAGTTATTTTTCATAAAATTTCACAAGCATCAATCAATCATCATATAACACACAGATCAACATGAAACCATCCAAATCACACACAAATCGTTATAAGTCCAAATTTCTTGAAAGTAAATCAATTAACCTGACTCTGATACGAGTTGTTGGAAATATTGTACCAGGATCTTAGATTTACTAACAAGTATGTTGTTTAACATCCTAAATATAAACTTCTAAAACGATATTAAATAAACACATATAAAGTATGAGAAACCTTATAGTGGTTGCAGCGGAATATGATGTCTCCTTCCACTCAGATCTCTAACCCTTGTATCCTTTCTGTCGCAGAGTATCACCAAGATCTGAGCCCGAATGTCCTTCTGTTGAATTTGGATTCTTCACAATCTTCCACACTATGATTGAGGTACCACTTGATGTGTGTGGGCACTCACTCTATCACTCAAGGGATTCGGTTTCAATAGTGAAGAAGAGAGAAGAGAGGTGGTGGCTAGGTTAATGGTAGAAGGCACTCAGGTTTTCTCTGAAGGAATAAGATGCATCGTCATTTTCCTGAAGCCATCACTATCTATATATAGTACGCCACCTAGGGTTAGGTTGGAATTATTTGGCATTAAAATAATGAAAAAAATAAATGATAAAAACCTACAATAGTGGTCGGCCATAGCATTGGATATTGGGCCCCACTTTTGCAATTTTACTGTTTTATCATTTCTACATCTTATTTTCTCAAAAACGCCAATTTTCAAATTCAACCATTTAAATGCCAATTTCAACTATTTAATAACTAAAATTAATTATTAAATAATATTGACATTTAATATACTTATTACTTAGACTAACCAAAGTCTCTTAATTAACAAATGTACCCTAGAAACTCTTTCTTCACAATTTTGCCCTTGCTTAGTGAAAATTCACAAACTAGACATAGTCTAATTTTAGAATTATAATTGATTAATCAAAATCAATAAACTGAGTCTTACAAGCAGTATTGTCTCAACTAGTATGGAGACCATGGGCCTATATGCTATAAATTATTTTACCAGGATCTTAGATCTACTCACAAGTATGTTGTTTAACACCCTAAATATGAACTTTCTAAAACGATTAAATAAATACATATAAAGTTAAGAAAACCTTACATTGATCCAGCGGAATTAATGTCTCCTTCCACTCAGATCTCTAACCCTTGTATCCTTTCTGTCACAGAGTATTATCAAGATCTGAGCCCGAATGTCCTTCTCTTTGTGTTTGATCCTTCACAGTCTTCCAATCTATGATTGAGTTACCACTTGCTGTGTGTGGGCACTTACTCTATCACTAAGGTTCGAAATTTATGAAAAAGAAAAGAGAGAGAGAGAGAGAGGTTCGACCAAGGTATAGAAAAGGGAAGGCTCAGTTTTTCTGAAGAGAAATTTTTTTGTCAGAAGAATAATGAAAACTTATATGAAAACTTATGATTTGACTGAGCCATCACTTTCTATTTATAGGCAACTACTAGGTTTAGGTTAGGAATTATTTGGCATTAAAATAATGAAAATATCAATTTGAAATTCCACATAAAGTGGCAGGCCAAGGTATAAGTAATGGGCCCCACTTAGTTTTGCAGTTTTAACAAATTTTATTTCTATTTTCTCAAAAATGCCAATTTTCCAATTCTAACCATTTAAATGCCAAAACTAATTATTTAATAACTAAAATAAATTATTAAATAATATTGTCATTTAATTTAATTATTAATTAGACATATAAAGTCCATTAATAAATAAATAAACCTAGAATCTCTTTTCTTTACAATTTCGCTCCTGCTTAGTGAAAATTCACAAATTAGACATAGTCTAACTTTAGAATTATAATTGACTAATCACGAATCAATTATCGAGTCTTACAAGCAGCATGTTCTCAACTAGAATGGGGACCATGGATCTATATGCTAAGCTTCCAATAAGTGAACCGAATTTACTAAGTAAATTCCTACTTATTAATTCTTCGTTGAATCCACTCTTAGAACTTAGAATTGCACTCTCAGACTTATATAGAGCATATTATATGTTCCACGACATAGATATGCTATCTCATTTAACCATTGTTATAATCTTATTGTGATCAAAGAACCTCTATATAGTTGATCTACATTGAGATGGGATAATTTTACCGTTCTCACCCCTCAATGTATTTTGCCCCTTAAAACACTTAGCTACCTGTAAATGGTGTTTAGTGCTCTAAGAATTAGTCACTTAAACAAGAGCTCATCCATTTACTTCTATTTGCTAAGCTCGAAGGGAATCATCACTTGACTTCTATACACCAGTAGAAGCTATAGATTCCATATTTATGTTTAGCACTCCCACTCAATCATACTATCATGTTCCCAAAATATACGTATCACCCTGACCCAAAAGTAGGCTTAACTAATAAATCAAAGAACATGAATAGCACTCCTGAGTTGAGCCTAAGCATATCAGGATTTAGATTCTTTTAATCATAAGATCAACTACTGATATTGACTTGGAAAGATATAATGGTAAGTTTGTAATATCTTAACTAATTTGCAATATCGGTCCAGTCCAATGTATACTCCATACATTCGAAACTAGTATACTTTACTAATGTCTTGGAAAGAACATAACACTTACTCCAAGTGTAAGTACAAATCATCGCTGATTATCACATTAGTGTAAATCCAAAACAATGATGAAACAGGGACTTAGTCTTTTGATTCATATGATCACAATCACATTCCACTGTGTTGACGATATTGTAATTGTGAATAAACGTATGATCTGGATTTAACTGATTCTGTGTGTAAATGTAATAAACATATTAAACCATTAGCATGTAAAATTCATGCAAACATTAATCACTTCAAATTTCTTATATTGATAACTAATCAGATTGTAAAGAGTTTTATTTACGGCATAAAACCCAACAATATATATCCGAGGTTCCAATAAGCAGACCAAGAACTTACCAAGTAAATTCACTGACTTATTAATTCTTTGTTGCATCCACGCATAGAACTCAGAATTACACTCTCAGCTATATAGAACGCTCTATATGTTCCACCATATAGATACGCTATTAATTATCTATTATTATAATTCCAATTTGATCAATGATCCTCTATAGATGATCTACATTGTATAGGGATTAAATTACCGTTACACCCTTCAATGTATTTTATCCTTAAAATATTTAGCCATGTATAAATGATATTTCAGCGAAGTGAAATGAGTACTCAACCATTTATCTCTATTTAGCCAAGCTCGAAGGAAATCATCATTTCATTTCTATTTGCTAGATAGAAGCTATAGATTCCATATCTATGTTTAGAGCTCCCACTCAATTGCACTACCATGTTCCCAAAATGTACGTATCACCCTGACCTAAAAGTAAACTTAACTAACAAATCAAAGAACATGTGTAATACTCCAGAAATTGAACCTGACCATATTAGGATTGAGACCATTTGATCTAGGATCAACTAGGTGATATTGAATTGAATAGCTATTACGGTAAGTTTAATATATCTGAATCAAAGTTCAATATCGATCCCTTCCGATGCATACTCCATGCATCCAAACCAAGCTTTACTTTAAGTAATGCTCTGGAAAGAACATAGCACTTATCCAAGGTGCAAGTAAACTATGTTGTAGATTGTCATATCAGTTAAACCCTGTGTACTGATAAATCTAGGAATATATTTTTAATCACATAATCTAGGAATATTATCCAATGTGCAAGTAAACATGAACCAAATGACACAATAAGTGATGAAAATACTTCTATTTCTTTATTGATATTTGAATAATAAAGATTACATTGAAATGGAGAGTAATCAAGATTATGTGATTAAATATATATTCCTAGATTTATCAGTACATAGGGTTTAACTGATATGATTGTAACGACCTAATGCTAAGGCACGCTACAGTGCTTTTTAAATTATTGTGCAATCTTCGCTAATCAAAGAAATTTCTCGAAAAACGTGTTAAATTAAAACTTTTGCTTTAAATATTAAACTTTGTAATATAATATAATATTTACAAATTCCGGGATCCCGTTTTTAAACTTTGTAAAATTTACTTTTCAAACTATACATTCAAAATACACAAGTTCTAGGTCGCACAGCGACTTTCAAAATATAACTCCCAGATGTCTCGAGACCGAACACTCCAGGTCGCGCCGCTTGACATGTACAATCTCACCCGAGCTCAAGTTCACTCCTGTTCAGCCTTCGCCTTTCCTTTACCTACACATAGAAGCAGAAACTGTGAGTCAACAGACTCAGTAAGAAATGCATATAACTTACCATATAATTTCCGACCTGTAAATAGGCGCCCATACACCTATTTACAGAGCTTAACAGATGAGTATGAACGTTCAATACCAGGGTACAACCACTATACCACATACACATCGTACCTCACTGTACGAGTGTTGGTAGGGTTTATCCCGATTACTGAGTAACACTGAGTGATGTACCACACACCTTAGCATTTTCCCATGCTTGTGTTGCTATCACTGTGTCGTACTCACAATCATAATAATCACTATACCAATGCACTCTATAACTTATTCATACAAGTGTTGGTAGTGCTTAACATAATTCAAGCATGCATATATAAACACATATACACACATTCAGATAATCACATCATACATTATACACAGTTCTTACCTGTTTTCCGAATTCAAGTGAGCTGGCCGACCTGAACGGAATTCACGTGTTAGATGGATGCCCTAATCACAATAATTGCAACACAGACGAGTGACTCGCTAAATCACTTTCCGGGACTTAAACTTGAAACTAAAAGTTTCCCTATCAATAAACCTCATGGAAATACCCTAAATATCTCAAAATTGGCCAAAATTAGGGTTCTGGAATTTCCCCCAACAGGCAGACCGGTTCCCAACCGGCAATCCGGTTCTGGGTCACCAACCGGTCGACCGGTTGCCACTGGTCCCCCAGAACCGGTCGACCGGTTCTGTGCTGGGAACACAAAAATCATCCCCCTTAACTCAAATCAAGCCCAAACCTTACCAAACTCTCCAGCATACCTATACAATGTATAAACAATAGAATCCAAGCAGTATTTCACAGAACAAACCAATAAATCCAATTATGCCATTAAAGCTCAAAGCTTGAGTTTCAAAACTCAAGCTTGCTTAGAACCAATATCAAGCATCAAAACCAGAAGCTAGGGACTTAAATTAACTCAACCTAACCCCAGAAATTGAACCTCAAACATTTCAAAACCCAACAGCCACTAAACCTAGAAATTTCATAATGAAACCAAACTACAACTTCAAAAACTTAAGGGGAAAAGAACTAGGGTTACCTTGACTTGATTCCTCTTGAATCCTTTGCTGAAAACACAGAATTCAGCTCCCAAAATCCCTTGCCTCAGCTGGTTTCGAAGAGAGAGAGAAAAGGAGAAAGAGTTCTTCAATATTTTTGGTTTTTCTTTCTTTTTTTACAAAAATGAGATAATTCCAAATTGGGAAAACTAATTTGTCCTTTGGCTGAAATAAAGGCCACTTGTCACCTCCCTAGGCAGCCACTACACCATTCTTAAAAAAAAGACTTAAATACCCTTAAGGTTAAACTTAGGTATTTCTAAAGCTAGGGGTAAAATGGTCAAATTCCATAACCCCGCTTAATCCCGATAATTTATTTTCTCTAAAATATTTCCCACTATGAAATAGAGTTCTAAACTTACCCATGTGATCAATCTAGCCATCCATCGCATTTTCCGTTGTCGCCAAGCAAAAATTACAAAATTAACATATTTCACATATAAGCTAAATAATACCCCTAGAGTTTAATAAAATCTCCGGAATTGAGAAATTATAACTATAATATTTATTTCTAAATATTGGGGTCCACAATTAAATTAATTCATAAATAATAATAAAATAATAAAAATTAGTGCTAATTGCCATTACTAATCCAAATTACTAGAGCGGTCATTACAATTATCCCCCCGTTATTAGGATTTCATCCCCGAAATCTAACCTGAATAGCTCTGGATGTTGAGTCCTCATATCTGACTCCAATTCCCATGTGGCTTCTTGCACCTTACTGTTCCTCCAGAGCACCTTAACCAGTGCAATAGTCTTGTTCCGGAGAACTTTTTCCTTTCTATCCAAAATCTGAACAGGTTGCTCTTCATAGGATAAGTCTGGTTGTAGTTCAAGGGCTTCATAACTCAAGACATGAGTCAGGTCTGACACGTATTTCCTTAACATAGAGATGTGAAATACGTCATGAACAGCTGATAATACTGGTGGTAAGGCTAGCCGATACGCTACCTGCCCGACCTTCTCGAGTATCTGAAATGGCCCAATGAACTTAGGGCTTAACTTACCCTTCTTCTCGAAGCGCCTAATACCCTTCATTGGTAAAACCCGCAGGAAAACATGTTCCCCTGCCTGAAATGTAACATCTCTGCGCTTCGGATCAGCATAACTTTTCTGCCTGCTTTGAGAAGCAAGCATCCGAGCCTTGATCTTATCAATAGCTTCATTGGTCCTCTGCACTAACTCTGGACCCAGGTACTTCCTTTCTCCTGTCTCGTCCCAATGAATAGGAGAACGACATTTTCTACCATATAACATCTCATAGGGAGCCATCCCTATTGTACTTTGGTAGCTGTTGTTGTAGGAGAATTCAATTAAAGGCAAGTACTTACTCCATGAACCCTCAAAGTCCATGACACAGGCTCGCAGTAGGTCTTCTAAAATTTGGATAGTTATTTCTGACTGACCATCAGTCTGAGGGTGAAAGGCTGTACTAAACTTTAACTTGGTACCCATAGCCTTCTGAAGACTCACCCAAAATTTCGATGTGAATTTTGGATCCCTATCTGACACAATAGATTTAGGGGCTCCGTGGAGACGAACTATCTCCTTCACATACAATTCAGCATACTGATCCACTGAATAGGTAACTTTCACTGGTAGGAAGTGAGCTGACTTTGTGAATCTGTCCACGATGACCCATACTGAATCATACATCCCCCTAGTTCTAGGCAAACCAGTTACAAAGTCCATTGCGATGTCCTCCCACTTCCATTCTGGAAGGACTAAAGGTTGCAATAACCCTGCCGGCCTCTGATGTTCAGCTTTAATCTGCTGACAGGTTAAGCACTTGGACACATAATCCACCACATCTCTTTTCATCCCATACCACCAGAAGTAGGGTTTCAAATCCTGATACATTTTGGTGGTTCCCGGATGTAACGAATAAGGCGAGGTGTGAGCTTCATCAAGTATTTCTTTCTTAAGCTCACTAACATTAGGAACACAAACTCGAGCTTTATATAACAACATTCCACTGCTCGAGACTGAAAAGCCTTTAGGCCGACCAGCCACTACTTCGTCTCGAACTTTAACTAGCTCGGGATCTTCCAGCTGTGCCTATCTGATTCTCTCCAATAGATCAGATTGGAGTGTTAAATTATGTAATTTCCTGACCACGAACTCAATCCCTGCACTAACCATTTCTGAGGCTAGTTGAGGGGCTATCATAACCGTAGTACACACTTGACAGGGACCTTTTCTGCTCAAAGCATCGGCCACAACATTGGCTTTCCCGGGATGATACAGTATTTCACAATCGTAGTCTTTAACTAACTCCAACCACCTTCTCTGCCTCATATTCAGATCTTTCTGGGTGAAAAAGTATTTGAGACTTTTATGATCAGTATAAATCTCACACTTTTCACCGTAAAGATAATGTCGCCATATCTTTAAAGCAAAAACCACAGCAGCGAGCTCTAAATCATGAGTTGGGTAACAGTGCTCATAATCCTTCAATTGACGAGAGGCATAGGCTATGACTCTGTCAGCTTGCATCAGAACACATCCTAGACCCTGTCTGGATGCATCACAATAAACAACGAATTTCTCTTGATCTGATGGCAAAGCTAACACCGGAGCTGTTATCAAACGTTGCTTCAACTCCTGAAAGCTTGACTCACACTTATCTGACCACACAAATCTCTGATTTTTCTTGGTCAATTCGGTTAGGGGCATAGAAAGTTTAGAAAATCCTTCGACGAAACGTCGATAATATCCTGCTAACCCGAGAAAACTTCGAACTTCCGTCACAGACTTGGGCCTCGGCCAATTCTTCACTGATTCTACCTTGTTTGGATCGACCATAATTCCATTCTTCCCAACAATATGACCCAGAAAGGACACCTCGGACAACCAGAATTCGCACTTTTTGAACTTGGCATACAGCTTGTGATCCCTAAGTCGCTGTAACACCATTCGAAGATGATGCTCGTGCTCCTCTTCTAACTGAGAGTATACAAGAATGTCATCGATAAACACTATAACGCAGTTATCGAGGAAATCCTTGAATACCCTATTCATGAGATCCATAAAGGCCGCAGGAGCATTAGTCAATCCGAATGACATTACCAGAAACTCATAGTGCCCATATCTGGTTCTAAAAGCAGTCTTCGGTATGTCCTCCTCCCGAATTCTGAGTTGATGATAACCAGACCGTAAATCAATCTTCGAAAACACTGTCTTTCCCTGAAGCTGATCGAACAGATCATCGATCCTGGGCAACGGGTACTTGTTCTTAATCGTCAACTTATTTAGTTCCCGATAATCAATACACATTCTGAGGGAACCATCTTTCTTTTTCACAAAAAGAACCGGAGCTCCCCAGGGCGATACACTGGGTCGAATAAACCCAATGTCAAGCATCCCCTGAAGTTGTAACTTAAGCTCCTTGAGTTCTGCTGGAGCCATCCTATATGGAGCTTTAGAAACAGGTTCAACTCCAGGTGCCAAATCAATTACAAAGTCAATCTCTCGCTGTGGCGGCAATCCCGGCAACTCCTCGAGAAACACATCAAGAAAATCTTTCACCACCCGGACTACCTCAGGCCCAAATGTTTCAGGTCTGCTGGAGTCAAACACCACCGCTAGAAATCCTACATAACCATTGCATAGTAAATCCCTAGCCCTCAGCACAGAAATAACCGGGATTCGAGACCCTTGAACTGATCCAACATAAACAAATGGATCTTCACCTTCCGGCTGAAAAGTCACCATTTTACGCCTACAATCTATACTGGCTGAATACTTGGATAGGAAATCCATTCCCAGTATAATATCAAACTCAGTTAATTTCAATTCTATGAGGTCATTACTCAATTCCCTATTTTCAATCCTAATTGGCATAGACCTAATGCGCCTATTAGAGATAACCAATTCCCCGCTAGGCATTAGGGTTCCAAACCCTCTTTCTAAAATATCACAAGGCCTACCCAAAAGATCAATCACTCTTGTAGCCACATATGAACACGTAGCTCCCGAGTCAAATAATACTGTAAATAACAAGTTGTTGACGGGAAGCTGACCTGTCACAACAGAAGGACTGGCTGCAGCATCAGCTTGGGTAATGGCAAACACACGAGCAGGAACCGGTTTCACCTCAGCTTTCGGCTCCTCTTTCTTTGCCTGGGGGCAATCTTTCTTGAAATGCCCCACCATGCCACACAGAAAGCATGTCTTCCAGTTACACTCTCCCGGATGATGTTTCTTGCACCGTGGACACTCAGGGTAGGAGTAACCCTGGCGTCCTCCTCTGCCTTGGTTCCCACGGAACCGCTTGCTTTGCCCCGAGCCACCAGAAGCTGGAACAACTTTTCTTTTCTGCTCAGTGGTGGAGTCACCACCATCCCTACCATAAACAGGAGTAGGAACAGTGGGGGTTCCATCAACACTCGGAGTCACCCGGGGCTCCTGAAGAAATTTCACTGCACCCTCGGCTCTCAAAGCCTTCTCAACCATCTCTGCATACGTGGTTGCTTCAGTAGTAGTAATAACCAGATCATGCCGGATCTTTGCACTCAAACCCGCTAAATATTTTTCTTTCTTACTGAAGTCAGTTGGCACAATTCCTGCTGCCAACTTGGCCAATCGATCAAACTTCGTCGTGTATTCAGTGACTGACATTCCCTCAGTCTGAACTAGATCAGTGAACTCTTTCCGCTTTGCACTGCGGACTGCTTCATTATAATACTCGGAGTTAAATAACTCCTTAAATTCTTCCTAGGTCATCAGCGTGACATCTCGAGTGAGGGTTATCAACTCCCACCACACGAGAGCATCTTCTTGAAACTGGAAGGTGGCGCAGGTCACCCGGTCATTTCCAACCACCCCCATAAAATTAAGGATGCGTTCAATCACTGAAAGCCACTGCTCGGCCTTCATCACATCAGGGCCTCCCAGAAACACTGGAGGTGCTTGTTTCCGGAATCTGTCATACAACGGCTCCATACGGTTGCCAACAACAGGTTGTTCTGCTGGCACCGCAAGAACTGCAACGGCCTGAACCACTTGAGGAGGCACGGTAGGAGGACCCTGCTGCCTCAACCTTTGGATCTCTTCATCTTGCTGGCGGATTCTATCTTGCATCAGGAGGAGCTTGAGGTGGATTTACAGGGCGACCACCTTGAGCTCTGCCACGGCCACGGCCGCGACCACGAGGATTTTGAGGATTCCCCTGACCGCCTCCGGCCTCAACCATGCCACCCTGACTTCTTGTATTTCGCGGGGCGTCCATTTAATAGGACTTAGCCTGCGAATCCATAAGCCAAGCAGGTTAGACAGCAATCAAAATTAACACCGCTCTTAATAACCTAAAGGCAACACACTTTCTTTTCTTTTTAAAGAAATATATTTAATTTAAATCTAATATGCTTCCTAGCATGCTTTCACATTCATATTTATTTAAAATACTAAACAAGTACGGGCTTACTGAACCGTGAATCGAGCTTTCTCTGATGAAGATTGTACATGTCATAGCAAGCTTCGGTAGACAAACCTGGCGGCTCTGATACCAAAATTGTAACGCCCTAATGCTAAGGCACGCTACAGTGCTTTTTAAATTATTGTGCAATCTTCGCTAATCAAAGAAATTTCTCGAAAAACGTGTTAAATTAAAACTTTTGCTTTAAATATTAAACTTTGTAATATAATATAATATTTACAAATTCTAGGATCCCGTTTTTAAACTTTGTAAAATTTACTTTTCAAACTATACATTCAAAATACACAAGTTCTAGGTCGCACAGCGACTTTCAAAATATAACTCCCAGATGTCCCGAGACCGAACACTCAAGGTCGCGCCGCTTGACATGTACAATCTCACCCGAGCTCAGGTTCATTCCTGTTCAGCCTTCGCCTTTCCTTTACCTACACATAGAAGCAGAAACTGTGAGTCAACAGACTCAGTAAGAAATGCATATAACCTACCATATAATTTCCGACCTGTAAATAGGCGCCCATACACCTATTTACAGAGCTTAACAGATGAGTATGAACGTTCAATACTAGGGTACAACCACTATACCACATACACATCGTACCTCACTGTACGAGTGTTGGTAGGGTTTATCCCGATTACTGAGTAACACTGAGTGATGTACCACACACCTTAGCATTTTCCCATGCTTGTGTTGGTATCACTGTGTTGTACTCACAATCATAATAATCACTATACCAATGCACTCTATAACTTATTCATACAAGTGCTGGTAGTGCTTAACATAATTCAAGCATGCATATATAAACACATATACACACATTCAAATAATCACATCATACATTATACACAGTTCTTACCTGTTTTCCGAATTCAAGTGTGCTGGCCGACCTGAACGGAATTCACGTGCTAGATGGATGCCCTAATCACAATAATTAGAACACAGACGAGTGACTCGCTAAATCACTTTCCGGGACTTTAACTTGAAACTAAAAGTTTCCCTATCAATAAACCTCATGGCAATACCCTAAATATCTCAAAATTGGCCAAAACTAGGGTTCCGGAATTTCCCCCATCAGGCAGACCGGTTCCCAACCGGCAATCCGGTTCTAGGTCACCAACCGGTCGACCGATTGCCACTGGTTTCCCAGAACCGGTCGACCGGTTCTATGCTGGGAACACAAAAATCATCCCCCTTAACTCAAATCAAGCCCAAACCTTACCAAACTCTCCAGTATACCTATACAATGTATAAACAATAGAATCCAAGCAGTATTTCACAGAACAAACCAATAAATCTAATTATGCCATTAAAGCTCAAAGCTTGAGTTTCAAAACTCAAGCTTGCTTAGAACCAATATCAAGCATCAAAACCAGAAGCTAGGGACTTAAATTAACTCAACCTAACCCCAGAAATTGAACCTCAAATATTTCAAAACCCAACAGCCACTAAACCTAGAAATTTCATAATGAAACTAAACTACAACTTCAAAAACTTAAGGGGAAAAGAACTAGGGTTACCTTGACTTGATTCCTCTTGAATCCTTTGCTGAAAACACAAAATTCAGCTCCCAAAATCCCTTGCCTCAGCTGGTTTCGAAGAGAGAGAGAAAAGGAGAAAGAGTTCTTCAATATTTTTGGTTTTTCTTTCTTTTTTTACAAAAATGAGATAATTCCAAATTGGGAAAACTAATTTGTCCTTTGGCTGAAATAAAGGCCACTTGTCACCTCCCTAGGCAGCCACTATACCATTCTTAAAAAAAAGACTTAAATACCCTTAAGGTTAAACTTAGGTATTTCTAAAGCTAGGGGTAAAATGGTCAAATTCCATAACCCCGCTTAATCCCGATAATTTATTTTCTCTAAAATATTTCCCACTATGAAATAGAGTTCTAAACTTACCCATGTGATCAATCTAGCCATCCATCGCATTTTCCGTTGTCGCCAAGCAAAAATTACAAAATTAACATATTTCACATATAAGCTAAATAATACCCCTAGAGTTTAATAAAATCTCCGGAATTGAGAAATTATAACTCTAATATTTATTTCTAAATATTGGCGTCCACAATTAAATTAATTCATAAATAATAATAAAATAATAAAAATTAGTGCTAATTGCCTTTACTAATCCAAATTACTAGAGCGGTCATTACAATGATAATCTACAACATAGTTTACTTGCACCTTTGATAAGTGTTATGTCCTTTCCAGGGCATTAGTTAGAGTAAAGCTTGGGTTGGATGCATGGAGTATGCATCGGAAGGGACCGATATTGAACTTTGAATTAAATATGATAAACTTACCGTAATATCTATTCAATTTAATATCACATAGTTAATCCTAGATCAAATGATCTTAATCCTGATATGGTTATGTTCAATCTCAAGAGTATTATACATGTTCTTTGATTTGTTAGTTAAGCCTACTTTTTGGTCAGGGTGATACGTACATTTTGGGAACATGGTAGTGCAATTGAGTGGGAGCGCTAAACATAGATATGGAATCTATAGCTTCTGTCAGGGTATAGAAGTGAAATGATAATTTACTTCGAGCTTGGCTAAACAGAGATAAATGGTTGAGTACTCATTTCATTGATTATGTTTAGTTCACTGAAATATCATTTATAGGTGGCTAAGTGTTTTAAGGATAAAATGCATTGAAGGGTGTAACGGTTAATTAATCCCTATACAATGTAAATCATCTATAGATGGTCATTGATTATTGGGATTATAACAATGGATAACTGATAGCGTATCTATATCGTGGAACATATAGAGCGTTGTATATAACTGAGAGTGCAATTCCAAGTTCTATGGTGGATGCAACAAGGAATTAATAAGTCAGTGAATTTACTTGGTAAATTCTGGGTCTGCTTATTAGAGGCTCAAATATATAGGCCCATGGTCCCCATACTAGTTGAGACAGTACTACTTGTAAGACTCAGTTAATTGATTTTGATTAATCAATTATAATTCTAAAATTAGACTATGTCTAATTTATGAATTTTCACTAAGCAAGGGCTTAATTGTGAAGAAAGAGTTTCTAGGGTTTATTTGTTAATTAAGAGACTTTGATTAGTCTAATTAATAAATATATTAAGTGAAAATATTATTTAATAATTAATTTTTAGTTATTAAATAATTAGAATTGGCATTTAAGTGGTTAAATTGGAAAATTGGTATTTTTGAGAAAATAAGATTAAAAAAATGAGAAAATGGCAAAATTGCAAAGTGGGGGCCCAATATCCAACCCATGGTCGGCCACTCTATAGAAATTTACCATTTAATTTTTTCATTATTTTAATGCCAAATAAATCTAACCTAACCCTAGGTGGTTTCCTATAAATATGTAGTGATGGCTTAAGGGAAAACATGATGCATCTCATTCCTTCAGATAAAATTTGAGCCTCCTTCCTAACCTTAGCCGAAACCATTCTCTGTCTCTCTCTTCCTCTCTTCTACACCGAGCCTATAGTGAAAGAGTGAGTGCCCACACACATCAAGTAGTACTCAATCATAGTGTGTAAGGCTGTGAAGAATCTTGTTTCAAGAGAAGGAGATTTGGACTCAGATCTTGGTGATACTCTGCTATAGAAAGGATACAAGGGTTAGAGATCTGTGTGGAAGGAGACATTATATTCCGCTGCAGCCACTGTAAGGTTTCTTATACTTTATATGTGTTTATTTCATATCGTTTTAGAAGTTCATATTTAGGATGTTAATAACATACTTGTTAGTAAATCTAAGATCCTGGTAAAATAATTCCAACAGGTAAAAGATGACGCCTCTGGTCGACGATCTCTTGCAGCTTGAAACTACTTTTTGAAATCCCTCGACAACTGTTCCCAAGATGTTATGGAATGGTTGGTGAATTTATCAAACCGACTTCTTGTAGCTCCTGTTAAAGAAGTTAGAAATAGTATGCAATGTAAGTTGTTTGAAACATTGCTTGCTCGCATTATGGTGTTAAAATTATTTAAATGGGTGATTGGATTAGTGATTCCATCATATTGCGAGACATGTGGATTTTTAAATCCCTGAGGAAATTTTGAATTTAGGATGTCAAGGTGGAATGGCTCAGTTTCTTCGTTCGAGTCATATCCTGGCAGTTTGCCATATTCTCAATCTTGATATTTCCTAAATTTGTCCTCTAATTGTATTACTCGCAGTTGAATGGGATCCATAGGTTGCTAATTTGCATTTTGATTAAGTTGGTTACGCAAATCAGGTGCATTTCGATTCAAGTGCTCGCAAAAGGGCTGGCTGCCTTCAGTTTAATCTCTTGTGGAGATCAGGTTCACGATGCCTTTGCTCATAATTACTTACGGGCCTGGTCCTTGAGTAGCTTTCAGACCAGTTACTACATGAGTTAGTTATACTCTCCTGGTCAATAAAATTACGTCGACATCTGCTCCCATCTCGCATTTTTCTGTTTCTTCCAATCTACTTGCTATGCCCATAGGATCGTCATTCTCTTATGCTTGAGCTTGCTTCACGCATTTCATCTCGTATTGGTCTTCTTGTTTGAAAGAGATTAGACACACGTCCCATACTCAAATAAGGGTGCATAATCTCCATGTCTATGCGAGAAGGCCTTTGTGGATGCCTTGGGGGTTGACAACTGGGCCTAGGTTGGTTTCCAGGATTTCTTCCATCATTACAAGTAATTTTCTAATTTCCTGGTCGTGGTTGTCTCGCCTCTGCATTCATGTGAGATGATCCTGGTATGTCTGTCCGTTCATTCCCTTGGTTTGCAAATCCATGGGAAGTTCCTGGAATATCTCGTCGATGTTCTTGATTTCTTGTATTACCTGAGTTGGGTAGATTTTCTCTATCCATTGGGAAATCCATTGCATTCCCAGGTTGTTCTTCCTGAGTATTTGGGAGATTCCCTTGGTTATTTTCCTATCTCCTAGTCCTGTAGCCTCGAGGTCTTCCTCGTGGTCTCCTTACTGTTGGATCAGGTTGATTTTGAGGAATTGTTCCCTGTGCAGTCCTGGTTGCTGCGACTTCTCGTTCTAACTCAATGTTTCGTCAGTTTGATTCAGCTAGGCATTGTCAAAGTTGCCTATTTTCAAATTCTACCAGTGGCACATATCTAGTAGGATCATAGGCATCTTCACTCCTGTTTTTTTTTTTAGAATTTGATCACCAAAAGTATTGAAATTACCATCGTTCCTCCCTGAACGTGGTGTTTTAGACGGGTTGGTTCTTTGAGATCCCATAGGTTCTTTGTCAGGACGATGAGTTGTTTCCTCTGGATGATTACCTTCATGTGGAATGTTATCAGCCATTGATATGGATTTTTATTTGTGTTTATGAGGAGGGATTTTGTTGAGCTTTTATCACCAAGGCTCTCAATGAAAGCACCAAACTATTAACGTAAATTTTTGTTAACCAAATATATAGCCTTTTTGTAATAAATTCACTATAGAATTTCATAATAATAATAAATACCAGATATTTTACATGATTTTGTAGTTAAAATCTACATACTCTACGAGTCGTATTATTGAGGATATTTATTTGAATACAGAGTCTAAATATCAGTAATAATAATAGAGTTTTCTCTCTATTTTTTGCCTTCCTTTTTCCTATGAATTCTACCCCTATTTATAGGTGTATAGGTTGGCAGTTATTTTTTTATTGGGATCAGTTCATTTACAACTGCTGATGAAACGTGGATATTTTCATGTTTCATTTATTTGCACATGGGATAATATATATCTAATAACTACCCAACTGCTCCTTGTCTTTATCCTTAAAATGACTATGCTGACTAAGAAGATTGTTTCTCGTCAAATATAAGTTATCCTTCTTATCTGACTTGAGAGAAAAAAATGCTAAATGTATATATGCTTCATCTTGCAGTACTTTTATATTGTAGTTATGAAGCGAGATGACTACTATGTTGTGTAGAACGTGAGACGGTTGAGTATAGTTATTTTTACCCTGCTCATGTATCTAATAACTACCCAACTGCTCATTGTCTTTATCCTTAAAATGACTATGCTGACTAAGAAGATGGTTTCTCGTCAAATATAAGTTATCCTTCTTATCTGACTTGAGAGAAAAAAATGCTAAGT
The DNA here is from genome assembly GCF_029168945.1 of Cannabis sativa. Lineage (NCBI taxonomy): Eukaryota > Viridiplantae > Streptophyta > Magnoliopsida > Rosales > Cannabaceae > Cannabis > Cannabis sativa. The sequence goes on from NC_083603.1 coordinate 23,772,727, forward strand.
GTATATATGCTTCATCTTGCAGTACTTTTATATTGTAGTTATGAAGCGAGATGACTACTATGTTGTGTAGAACGTGAGACGGTTTGAGTATAGTTATTTTTACCCTGCTCATGTATGTGGGTCAATGGGTAGTATGACCCTTGCTTTCTCATTTTGTATATTTTTATTACTCTATTTATCCCGAGGCGGACATGTTTTTTCATTAATTAAATGAATTAATAGTTATTATTCTTATCTCGCATATGTTTATGCAGTCAGCGAGTTTGAATATTTCTATCAACTTTAATTAATTGAAATGAGTTATTTAAATTGCATTTAATAATACAATTTAATTACTATATTCTTTGAGCTGATTCATATTCCTTTTATAGGACACGTGTCAGCTTCAGGTACATAGCCGAATTTTCGGTATAACAATATTTGTGATTATAATGAACTATATTATAATAAAATGTTAACAACTTCTAACACTTTAAAATTTATAATTTACCAAACACTGGACTCAACTTTTTTCCACAGTTCTGATACAACTATTTTTTTCACAACACAACTATAGTTACTTTTTCCCATAACACAATTGTGCCAAACTAGCCCTAATTAATTATATATGTATATACATATGTATAAAATACAAAAATAAAAACAAAAATTGTATTAAATAATAGTTTGATAATATTTTTATTAGGTGACTTGCAAAGCATTTCATGCAAATTTATTAAGTAAAAAATTATTATTATTATTATTATTATTATTATTATTATTATTATTATTATTATAAAACTTAAAATTATTTTTCTAAGTTACATTTAAATAATTAAAATAATAATTTCTATGATTCTATCTTATGAACTATTACTACTATATCATCATGGCACTTAAATTTTTTGTCCTTATTCTTCTAAGTTACATTTAAATAATTAAAATAATAATTTCTATGATTCTATCATATGAACTATTACTACTATATGATCATGGGACTTAAATTTTTTGTCTTGTTAAAATTTTCTCCGAACTATGCACACTACTAAGGTATTGAATTTTCGTTAGTTTTCATATCCTAGGTGATAGAGTACTTATATGTGACTATTTAGATGATGTGACAAATTATTGCCTTGACACATGTATAACTAATTAAAATTTATTGAAAATTTAAATATTTTGTAAAAAAATATTAGGGGAATTACTTTATACATTATTTTTTTAATTTTTTTTTAAATTTACGGTTTGGGTTTCCAAAGTGGTTGCAGCGCTAGTTGCAGTAGGGACTTCTATACGATTTTTGTTACAAATTAGGTTGCGTTGCAATAGGGATTTCTATTTAAAATTCTGTAAAAATGCAAAAAAAAATATTTTGAAGTGTAAAAATGAAAAAACTCTTTATAACTTTAAACATTTTTTTAGCGTGATTAAAATATATACATATATATATAATTTTTTTTTAATAAAAAAGAAAAAGAGAGAGAATCTGATTTAAACATTGCAAACACTAAAATTAATTTATAGCATCTGATTAATAGTTGAATATAGTCATATGGAGTAAAAAAATCACTTATCCTGAACGGATTTTTTGGCATATGTCATATAGTCTCTTCTCTCTTTACTTTTAAGGGCTTTTTTCAGTTTTAACCAAAAAAAGTAACAATATTACAAAAAATACTTTCAGCTGGCCAAATAAACAAATATACAGCCCAAATAAAAAAATTACACAAATACCACTAACACACACCTTCAACTCAGGATCCATGCTTCTTGAGCAACCATCGTGCAACTACGCAGCAACCCAACACAACCGAAATAAAAATTCAATGAGAAAGAGAACCACCATTAATTCTGGCGACTTCACCTGAGAAGACGACCAGAATTAATCAAAACAGGGGCTACTTCGAAATCATAAAAATATGTGTAGAAAAACTACTAAGAAACTAAAATTCAACTGTAAATTTAATTTAATTTGCATAAAACTAATGTCCTGACTTCAGTTTTTAGCTCTATGAAAGACAGATCTCAAAAAGTTGAACTGGAGTTCCCAAACAATCCAACTCAAGTATAATCCAAAAAAAATTACATCAATACTATAGTAAAATGTTTATCCTGGTGTATTTTTGTTGTTTTCTAAATTTCTAATGGTGAATTTATTCATATTAAATCATTAAGAGACATGTAGATAGAGTTACGTACGTGGAAACACTGTTATAATTTTTAGTGTTTCACAACAGTTGCATTACAGTTGCCTAAACATTTTGCTAACAGTTATTTCGTCTGATTGAAACCTTCGTCTGATGCAACCTTCAGCCAACCACCCAGCAACTACCCAGAAACTTTCATCTGATTGAAACCTTCGTCTGATGCAACCTTCAGCCAACCACCTAGCAACCACCCTGCAACCATCGTCTGATTCGTCTGATGCAACCACCGTGCAACCACATAGCAACCACCCTGCAACCATCGTCTGATTGTGTAAGTGATGATAGTGTAAGTGGTATTTTAGTAATTAAAATTACATAAAAGGTATAAATGTTGTCTTTACCTTATGGAGTTATTTTTATAAATAAAATATCAATTTATATTTTCTATATAATAATTTCTATTTTTAATGTATTTGTTCAAGAATTTATCCAATCTGATCATCATTGTTTGATGAAAATAAAAGAAGAAAAAAAGTTAATTTATTTTCTGATTATATTTGTTTTTAATTAAGTATATAATTTTTTTTCGAAAAAAAAATGTATGTACGTGAAGATAGATTAACTAAAAGTCATCAAAAAAGGAAGATAGATCGCTTAAAAACATTAATTTAAATTGAAGAGTTTTATCGGCTGTCTACCATCTCTCTCATTTAAGAATTCATGCACACACAGTCTAAATTGGAGAGTTTTTCGGCAAGTCTGAGGTAATGGTATAGACAATAAACTTGAGGACAAGATCTTACCGAAGGAGAAAACTATTGTATTGATCTTCTTGATTGATGCCAAAGTTTTTCTCATTCCCACATCAATGTCTTCTTCTGTGAGAGGTTCAAAAGTAGTTGTCTGAGAGTGATTCGGTTCGGCTCAACGACGTCCTCAGTTTCAGATTTTTGTTTTCATTTATTAATTTACTATTATTAGTTTAATTCCAATAAATATTTTTATGGGGTTAGAATTATAAAGAGTTCATTTCTTATTAATTTTAATGATGTGATCGTGTTTATGTGTTGAAACTAATTTAGTTTTCCATTAGTTTTGTCTTTTTGACATGGTTCTTTAGTCTTGTCCTTTGACATGGTTTTTTAGTTTTTTCCTTTTAGTTTTTTCTGATTTGAGTCTTGTCTTTTGGCATGGGTTGTGTAGCTCAGAATCATCATGGTGCTAAGGTAGAAGCATTCAAGAAGGGGAGATTGGATGTGTTCACCCCGAAATTGCTGAGATATTAGGCATTAAAGAAGCATTGAGTTGGATTGTAACTCATTCGTGGGATAGAGTTATGTTAGAAACAGATAGCTTGGTGTGTGTCCAAGCGATTCAGAGCGGTATTTTATGCCTTCACAATTTGTGTTTTGTAAAACGATTGTAAATAAGTTGGCTCATTGCTTGGCAAGAGACTCTTGTTTCTCTACAGGTCGTGTGTTTCAGTTGAAGGACTATTCCTCTGAAGTGCGTTCTATTGTTTTGAACAAATTTATTAAGTAATAAATCTTATGATTTTTATTTAAAAAAACATTGATTTAAACTTTTTTAATACAAAATTATTATATTTATATCTTAATTAATTAAATTTATTTTAAAATACTTTTTCAAATAAAAAATAAATTATTTAAGTAGTAGCCTAATAATATATTAATATATGTGATTATTAAGCTAAATTAGTGCATTTGAAAATAATTATTAATGTATGGGATTATTGTCGTCAACTTATTCAGTTATGGTCATATATGTAATAATTTTGAATAATTAAGAAATTTTGAGGAAAAATTAATTGCTAAAAAAATAACTAATTGCAAAAATTAGTTAATTATTATAATTAACATTATTTTTCCAAAAAAAAAAAATTAAACTTAGTTAGTATTTGTTTGTCGAAATTTTCAGAAATTAATAAATTAGAGCTTAAGAAAAGAAGAAAATAGTAAATAATTGACAAATAATTTTTACGTAGTTTGAGCGTTAATGATCCGTAGTCTATGAGGCAGTTGTATTGGCCCTTTGGGTAAGTGTAATTGGATAATACAAGTGTTTATAATATAAACCCTAGCTCTCACTCATCTCGTTTCTCTTGATGAAGAAAAAAACTTGTAGGAATTTCAGCAGGGGTTCAGCTAATACCAATTTTCTCACCCTTTGTACATGAAAAAGAAGGGTATTTATAAGCTTAAATGTGGGCAAGGGCATTCTCTTTACCCACCTAGGATTTTGTACTTAGCATGCTGCAAGGGCTGTCACTATAACATGACGATCTAATCGTTGGCTGGTAGAAAACTTTCCCATCGTGTGGTGTACGACTGCAGTGAAGGATCTCGTATGGAGAGGAACACGCATCATTCAAGGGTTTCACCTTGAAAAGTTATTTCCTAGAAAAGTCATTGGACAAAAAGGAGGCTTTAGAGGCACATACGCACACTATCATGGTCTGCCATAGGGGATAAGATCTGATTCGATGTCAGAGGATTAGTAACCGTCGCTTTGAGCTTTGAATAGGATATTGTTAAATAAGCTCCGAGATCATCGAGCCAAGGCCTTCCCGGATCACACTGACATACTACCTTTCTGGAATACTTGTAGCTCCGGGTGACTCTGATCCTCCCCAATTGCGGATGAATAATTGGAGTCATGGAGCCCTATCCCTATTCGCCAATGTTGGGGACCTTTGATTAGCTTCCGTAATATAATAGCTTCTGTAGTGTCATTAAGTGAAAATCATATACTGATCACGGATAGTCGAGAGTGGTACTCTTCCGTGACTATCACGTATTAGTCATCTGAGAATATGAATAATAGTATTTAAAAGGAAAAAAAATATATTAGGAAATAAAAAGATATAAGTTAGTATCAAGTTACAGTACAGGTAATATGTTAAATATTTTCAATTAGTTTCTTAATTAATCTTAATCATTCAATAATAATTTAATGACTAAAATTAGTGTAACCATTATGGTTCTATATTTAAAATTAATTCTAACAACATAAATATTAATGAATATATAAAAAAAAAAAAAAAAACTTTAATTTTTAAAAGCTGCAAAATTCATAAACAAAATTATTAAATCTTCATTCAATTTAGCAAACCTATCTCTAGTATCATTTGTTAGAATTTATATACTCAAAAAATACATATAATCATTGTAATCATATTTCTAAAAGTACTTTAATATTAAAAATCCTAAATCTTATATTTATAGAACCTTTAAAGAAGAAAAAGATGAATACAAAATGAGCGGAAACACTAACCTAAAACTATTGATGGAGATTTCACAGTTATGATCTTAATAATTTTTTATGAATTTTTTGTGATGGGGAATGAGAGAATACAAGAACCCTAATATTTGTTGGAGACCGCTGCTTATCTATAGACTCATTATAAAACTTTTGCTAAATTAAAGAAAATAAAAATGAATACAACATGAGAGGAAGCACTAACATGAAGCCATTGATGGAGATTTCACATAAGGTTATGATCTTCTAAGAATACATTATTTTGGTTATGTATTTTTTGTGATGGGGAAGGAGAGAATACATGAATCTTAGTGTTTCTTGGGGAGCACTCCCTATTTATAGACTCATTATAAAACTTTTGCTAAATTAAAGAAGAAAAAGATGAATATAAGATGACTAGATGAGCAAAAGCACTAACATGAAGCCATTGATGGAGATTTCACATAAGGTTATAATCTTTTAAGAATACAATATTTGTTTATTATGTATTTTTTGTGATGGGGACGGAAAGAATACAAGAACCTTATTATTTTTTGGGGACACCACCTATTTGTAGATTTATTATAAAATGAGTTTAATTATTTCTAATTTGGGCATTATCTCTTTTTAATATTTTAAAATCTATATATAAAGAATTTTGGGCAAATATCCAAAGTGGAATACGTATAACACAGCATAAGAATTGTAATTTCATTAAAAGCACTGGGGTGAAGCTCCGACTTGTTGCTTAAAACACAAAGTAATTATTACGTCTTGCAATAATTTTTTTGGCATGTAGTCAAATTTTGATAGTACTAAAAAAAATACGATTTTTGGTAAGTGTTGAGGGTAAAAAAAGTGACGGGACCACCAACAATCATGTATAATCTTTTCATGTTGGTTGTAGAGACAATTAGAGATGGAAATTTATACCGCGGGGATGGGTAACCGCGGGGACCCGCCCCTAATGGGGTGGGGATTCCCCATCTTAGTGGTTAATGGGGCGGTGGTGGGGGACAATTTCAATACCCGAAGTGGGGATGGGGCGGGGGCGGGGATAATACTATCCGCACCATATCCGACCCCGATATAGATATATATAATTTTTTTTGTTTTTTTTTTCAAACTTTGACACATATTTAGTTTTTATTTTCTATTAGGTTATGCTTTTTTTAAGTAGGTTTATTTTTTATCTTCTATGAATTATGAATGCATAATAAATATTTGTGAGAATATTGGTTTAATTTATTTTTTTCAATTATTTTAAATTAATTTGTTTTTTCTTTTTACCTTAATGGATACCCGATGGGTTCCCCATAACCGATGGGTATTCCCCTACCCCGAATCCGTTGGTTATTAAACGGGGATGGGGCGGGGATGGGGGTATAAATAGGTAGCGGGGATGGGGGCGGGAATTGCATTCCCCGTACATTAACCGACCAATTTCCATCTCTAGAGACAATATATGATGGTTTGAGCAAGTGAGTGAGAAGAAGTTTGGGGTTGAGCTAGTTTAGGGTATAGTCTCTGTAGAGAGTCTCAAGTTGTCCAAGTACGTTTATATAAAGAATCAAATCTCATTGTAGTTCAATTGGAGGGTAGAATCGTCATTCTACTCTATGATTTAAATATGTTATCCTATTGTTGTGGGTTGTACACCTACTTTCCCAAAGATATAGATCCACCATCAAAAAAAGTAGAAGTAGTTATAATTGTCTTGGAGTGGTATAGCCCATGAATTGTGTATGATCGTTGTGATATTAGATTTGGTCTTTGGGCTATCCAAATTACTTTCATGGGCTGATCACGTGGGTCAAGATAGATTTTAATAGGGAAATTTACATCATATACTAATTTTTGTCATTTTTTTACAAAAATACTGTCAGACGGTATTTTTTTCTTTTTTACTGTGTTTTTTTATAAGTTTCATACTGTAGTATACTGTGTTAAGTTTTCACTGGTGTTCTACTAGTGTTCTACTGTTGTTTTGAGTTGTTCTGCTTTGTGTTTTACTAGTGTTTTATAAAAACACAGTATTTTTGAAAAAATTTCCGTGTGACAGTATTTTTGTAAAAATTAACCCAAATTCCAGTATTTTTGTAAGTTTCCCTTCTAATAAGCTCTCTCGCATTTGAGCTTACCACCCCTTAAACTATAGAGAAAATTACATAGTATACCCATTTTACTTTATTTATTTTTAATTTTACCTCCATTTTCATATTTTTTAAGATATACTCACTTTTAAAGATGATATTGTCATTAAACTCCTTAAGTTAATACAAATTATATACTAGACTTAAGTAGAAAGTGAGGATATATTAGGCAACCCACTCAAAAAAGTAGGTATATTTTTAAAAAAAATATAATATAAAAGTATTTTTGATTAATGGAAAAAAAAAATATTTTTCAACTTATCCCTAAACTATATGTAGATCTAAATATTTCTAAGGTCAGACAACCCATAATTAATTGGGCTTGTACTTTTCACACCACGAATATCTGAGGCCTATTCTGAAATTTGGGCTTTCGTTCTCTTGAGCAGCCTACACAAAAATATTATTCGTTTGCTAGACTTTATGCCCTTCCTGATTATGATTAATGAGAATATATGACCACGCTTGTTTATCACGCTTTGACCTTAAGAAGAATATTATAAAGTTGTAAAATAAATACTTTTTTTTTTCTTCTAAACAGGCAATATACTTATTTTTGACTACCATGACTGTAAGAATAAAAGAATTACAACTATTTTGCGTAAAAGTATTTGCAAGATTTATTTTGATGAAAGTTCTAATCATGCCCTATTATGCCATTGCCCTGTATAACAGGGCATTGCAAGACCAAAGTGTGGAACACCTTTTATAATTTTTTATAGCTTAATAATGATATTCATTTTACCATTATTTTTAATGCGGTTGATTGTGCCATCTAAACATAAGAGATAATACATAATTAAAAAAAAACTAAAGTAACATAAAATGATTTACGATTATATTAATCTTATTAAATAAATGATTAAGATGAGCTTTTAATTTTAGTTTACTCAAGAACAGCATATTTTATAGTTTGTTTATGGCTTTGATGACTTAGCCACCATCTAATAATTGATAAACTATTTTATACTAAAATATATATACTAATTGTGTGTCTTTAAACTAATTATGTTTTATTTTAAAGATAAGATTATACTACTTTTTTAAGCAGTGTTTCATATTTATGGTTCTTGAAAAGAGCATATTTGATAAATTGATACCATTTTCATAGATAGTATTTTAGTTTGTGTATAACTATGATGTAGCCACCGCTCTTATAATTCTATCCAAATGATTTTAAAATGATAATAAACAAAAAATACACCGATTGTGATATATTTTTTAAATTATCATATTTCCTGAGAATGCGGGTTTTATTTATTTTCTATTATTTATCGAACCTTAATTTTGCAGTAAATGTCAAGAACCATAGCCAAACATTCTTTTTCTTCATATGCAGACACTAAAACTTACTCCCAAACTAACTTTACACAAACTTATTTAGTTCTTATTTGGTTATGTAAATTAGTTTTCCAATGATTTACTCACCATGTGCACCTTCAAATACGCATGCAACCTGTTGAAATGATGGTCTTCATTGTGCCATCTTCAAATACTTCTCATAGTCAAACATTTCATTTCCAGAGCTTATAATCATCTTTGACTATTAGCATCAATTTTTTTCTATTGTCTGAAGACCATTAGCTTCAAATTTGTTTACTAGGAAAGTTTTTGAGTAAATACCACTTTGATATATATTTTTTGTAAAAGTTGTTACATTTTATTAATGATAAATAGGAGTCTCTATTTTTTTAAAATAGAATAAAATATTAGCTTTAACATAATTTTCTTTAATATTTTTTTTAACAAATACAAAACTTATAATTAAACTGGTTACAGAGAGCAGGCATCTCTAGGTGAAGGTTATTAATAAGTTTTACCAAACCAATTTTGCTGGCTTTGTGTGCTCATCATGAAACAATTTCCACGTCCTATTGTAATGTTCCAGAACTATTTTAATATTGGAAATATTCACTTGGACATATCACATTTCATTATGTGCACCTTTGATTCTCTTAATACTCTGGATTTTGACCCAGAATTCTTTGGCAAGAAACGCATTAGGACTACTTTGAGCTAGTTGGCGCCAATCCAAATGCTATTCATTTGTAAATTTTAACTTATATTGATTTATATTGACGGATGTTATACAAGATAAATCACATAAAATATTATTTTTTTATAAAATTTTTTATTTTTAGATTTAATTTTTTTTTTATATATTTTTGATGGTGTTCTATAAAAATAAGACCTAAACAACAAAAAAAATTTACATAAAAATAATAAAAAAAATCATACTCAAATAACAAAAAAAAAAACATACAAATAATAAAAAATCAACCATAAATCAATAAAAGTACAAGATAAAATACACAAAAGCCCGTATTTTTTACAAATAAAATCATAAAAATAGTGAAAATATGTAAAATTTTATATAAATGTATTTTTATAATTTTTTTTATTTTTGTATATTTATGAAATAATCTCTAAAATAAATATATACATACAAATTTGAGAAGTATTTTAAATGTATATATCCGTAACATCTTTAGTTCTTATTTATTTATTTATTTTCATTTATTATAAATTAATATTAATGTTATAGAAAGTTTCGCTTATCAACATTATTTTTTGGCAAGAACTCTGGCTTATCTACTCATCCAAACACTTCTATCTTTTATTCTTCCTTGTATCAACAGAGTTGTTATTGTTTCTTAATTCATTTAAATGTTTTTTATGATGGAAAAAATATAGTAAAAACATAACAATTTCATATTAGGGTCATGGAGGAAAAACACAACACAATTGGTTTTGATCATGAACTTTGATTTTTCGTCGATGAAACTGATAATATAAGGATACAGACACTCGTAAAAGGAGATGGAAAAGAAAAGAAACAAAGCAGAAAGAAAAAACAAGAAAAGGGGCACATCTAAAAAAGGTCCCCAAAACAGAAAATTACAACAGATACTTAAAAATCATATACATAAACACCAAGCTCCAAATGAAACCTCCTTGTGAGAATTTCGAAGATGTAATTGATCTTTTCGTTTTTGAAATATACTAGTGCCCAGATAAGAGAAAAACTGATACTTTGATTGCTCTCTGTTCCAGATTACATGGTGTTGGTGCTTCTGAATGATCCAAGAGCTTTGACAGCGGCTGCTCTCAATACAAATTGGTGGTAGAAAGCAGCAATGGCAGCTCCAATGAATGGTCCCACCCAGAAGATCCACTGATCGATGATGGAAAACACATGCTTATTAGTTAGAAATATCATAAATTTGCTACAAGATAGTACAAACAAAAAGATTGGGTTTTAAGATTCATACGTGGTCATTCCATGGCTTCTCCTGGTTGAAAATCACTGCAGCTCCGAAACTTCTAGCTGGGTTGATACCAGTACCAGTGATGGGGATGGTGGCAAGATGAACCATGAACACGGCGAACCCAATTGGAAGTGGTGCCAGGACCTGTCATTTTGACATAAGAATGTTATTAATAAGTTGTTTATGATAAAGGGTTTTTAGTTTTGGATTGGGTAGTAGAGTAGTAGTACTTACGGGAACATGGGAGTCTCTTGCGCTTCTTTTGGGGTCAGTAGCAGAGAAGACAGTGTAGACAAGAACAAAGGTGCCGATTATCTCAGCGGCAAGTCCAGTACCGGTGCTGTATCCATCGGCAAGGGAGTTGGCTCCTCCGCCGTATTTATCGTAGTAAGCACTCTGGAAAGCCTTCACTAGCCCACACCCGCAGATGGCTCCCAAACACTGAGCCACTATGTACAAAATGGTTCGTACCAAAGACACCTTCCTTGCCAAGAACAGTCCAAAAGTCACAGCTGGGTTAATGTGTCCTCCTGCTCATTTTAATCAATCACATCATCAGCTCATAATCCAAACCAAAATATATGTGTACCCGAGTTAAAAAAATTATAAAGAAAACAGAGTGGAACATTTTATCGAACACACCATGAACTAGAAATACAAGCTAAATACAATGTCACAGTTAGAGAGTACTGACCAGAGATTCCGGCTGTGCAGTAAACTAGCACGAAGATCATGCCACCGAAAGCCCAAGCAATACCCAGAATTCCGACGCCACCACAGGCATCGGCGCTTTTGGCTGGATCAGTCTGGCTTTTGTAACCGATGACTGTCAAAACTGTGATGTACAAGAACAAAAGCGTGGCCACAAACTCAGCAATGATAGCCCTGTAAAAGGACCACTGACCAAGCTCTTCGGCGTCGAATAATGGGGCTGGTGGCGGGTCCTGGTAGTCCTTGGCCGAGTACCCTTGCTGTCCTCCCACTTCAACGTCCTTCACCATTGTTGTTAACACACAAAAGAACAAAGAAAGAAAGAAAGAAGCAAAAATAGTGTCGTTTCCTGCTAAGCCCAGGCTACTGAGATAGTCAAGTCGTTTTGATTTGTGGTAATTGAACCACTCGAAAGGCCTATATATATATGTGAGAATTTTCGTTATTATTATTTTTTTATAAATGTTTTTTAATTCTTACGAAATAAAACATAAATATTTGCCGACCAAGCTAATTGCTACTGTTTATCTATTTTCTTTGCCCCCACTGATTCTTGGAATTTTCGCCTTTTTTTATTCTTTATTTTTTTAAAACAAATCCAACTCATAAATATGTTTATCTAAAAGTGAAAACATTATGCACTAAAAAAAAATAAACAAATAAAAAAAAAAAAAACTATTAGCTGGATTTTTCTTGTTCATTTTATTGTTTTAAGATTAGTTGAGCATGTTCTAGTTAGTTCCAAAAGTCTCTCAAAAAGTTTGGTATAATAAGCCAGAAGAAGCTAATTAATAATCAACGAATATAGCTCTGTTTTTGAACCTTAACTCACGGTTGGTATTTTTTTCACTATTTCACAACATTTCTTTTCTTATACTCTAATTAGTCAAATATATGTTTTCTTGAACTTTCTTGATTATCCTAGTTTTTGATCAACTTTTAAAGAACATTCAATGTCATGTATAAATTATTTAAATTGGGGATTGGAAATGAATAATGATTTTTTAGATCAGTATGAATAATAATGATTGATATACAATAACCATTGATGTGTTGTGTTTTCTAACATTAATAATATTTGGTTTCAAGTGAATTTGTTATGTAAATAGAAAGTTAAAAGGCCATGTGCATACAAATTATAATGATATTAATTAAGTGAAAAAATAATATGTTATTTCAGTATAAAATTTGTAAAATAAAAAACACAAATTTATACAATACACTTAAAATGAATTGTTTTTTTTTTAATATTTTTACAAATTTTTTTATTTACATTTTATTAGAAAATATTGTCCCACGTAAATTAAATTAAATGTAAAAGTATTTAGATATATATAAAAATACGAGCTACTCTACTAATTACTAATTAATTTTGAAATATAATTGTATGTTTCTTGACATATTTTTATACTATATTTTCACAGCGTCAAATCAAAACGTGTGAACATAATAATTTTTTTAAAAAACAACGGATAAATAATGAACTGTAAAAATATAAGAAAAAAATTAAAAATTCTGTAAAAAAAAAGTAATTCTTTAATTATTTTTAAAGTATTTGTAAAATAATTTCAATAAAAAATGGTCTTAATAATAGTACTCATCTCAAACAAATTTATAACTCCGATCTAATATGATATAATATATATTTCATATTTTTTTTAAATCAATGATATCTATTTAAGGAATTATTCATTATGTGACAGTATAAGAACTTGTTACATTTGGTCCACATAACATTAATGAAATAAATTAAGTTTGATGTTCATGGTATTTTGGTGGGGTAGGAAATCTACCTTCACAACAAGCAAATAGTCAAATAAAAACACTCAACAATCATAGTATTATTAATTAAGTAGTATCATCCACTACATCTCTAGAGGGCCTAGGCAACAGTGAATTTTCCTGAACACAAAACGACAATGATATTTCACCGACGACGATGACCTTTGAATCTCAAAGCCCAATCATATAAATACACGTGTAGCACACAATAGAGTAGGACCCAAGAACAAGGTAATAGTGACAGTACTGAGAAATTGGGGAGGCCTGACCAAACCGACCATTCCATAATTCATAATACATTTCGTTACCACCACCACCGCCCCATAGGAAAAATGGGTCCCACTTTTCTCAACCACTCAGCAGTCGCCACGTTGGCATGATTCCTCCAATCATTGCTTGTCGTTTTTATAATTTTTATTAGTTTTTTTTGCTGAATATTTTTATTAGTTTTGTTTTTGGAATAAAAATGCTTATCAACCAAACACTATTTTTTCATTATCTTATACCGATTTTGAGTATAATACAATATAAGCTATTATTAGTTTTATTATGAGCTTTTAGGGTTGAAGTGGGGTGGTCATTATTTTAAAAAATAAATATATAAAGCACTGGTGTGGTGAGTGAGCTAATGTAAGACAAATTGCTTCCCTAAAAATTAAGAAAAAAAGTTTCGTGGCTACTATATTGCAACGTGGCACAATGTTTGTGGTATGAAAGTTCTTATTGCGCACGTGAAAAATAAGAAAAAAATAATAAAATAATATTGGTCATGGGAAGTTCAGTTTCTTCAGCTTTCCATAAAAGATAGGTTCATCTCGGTCAATGTGCATTTTAATTTCCAAGTTTCCAGAAAAAGACGGATATTGGTGTAATTTTTTTTTCTTTTTGATTAACTTATCTTGGCGCGCCAGTTTTTTTTTTTTTTTTTAAGAAATGGTCCTATTAAGGGTGAGCCCAGTGACCATGATGGACCAGGTAGCACCGGCCCAGAGTGTAATTATAAATAAGAGAAGGGAAATTTACAAAAATACTGGAATTTGGGTTAACTTTTACAAAAATACTGTCACACAGACATTTTTTCAAAAATACTATGTTTTTATAAAACACTAGTAAAACACAAAGCAGAACAACTCAAAACAATAGTAGAACACTAGTAAAACACTAGTAGAACACCAGTGAAACCTTAACACAGTATACTGCAGTATGAAACTTATTAAAAAATACAGTAAAAAAGTAAAAAATAGCGCCTCGCAGTATTTTTGTAAAAAAATGACAAAAGTTAGTATACCATGTAAATTTCCCTAAGAGAACTTACAAAAATATTGAATTTTGGCTAAATATTTACGAAAGTACTGTCCCATGACAAAAATATTGAATTTACGATGCCCTGTTCTCCTCCCATTTTTTTTTGTTTTTTTTTTTACTTTATACACAAAATAGCAAGAATGGTGCCTCCATCTTCCATAGCGACAGACATAGCAACCACAGCCACACGAAAACACTCACTAATTCGAGAGAGATTGAATAAGAAAAGGAAAATGATGACAAATGAACACCTAACATCTTCATCAATTCAAGGCCAGGATTAAATGAAACAAAGAGGTCAGACACTTAAGCCCACCCAAATTCAATTAAATACGAAATTAAAAATGATGCCCAAACTTAATCGTAAAAAATTGCTAAGTAGAAATTGAAAATGTATAAATATACATGTCAGATTAAGGAGATACAGATTAATATACATCATCCCTAAGAAAAAAAATGATCATTAATTCACATTATAAAATTCAACGTTGTTCTAGAGTCATTATTGGTTAATATCCTGCATTTTATTGTAAATTAGGGATATCGATAATAAAAGGGCACCCAAATCATAACAGGACAAAAAAAATAAAAAACTAACAAACATATATTTTTTTACTGTTGTTTTATTGTTGTTGTATGTGAAGAAAAATGTTAAATAATTGAAAGAAAAATTTACACCCTATTCTGTTTTTCTCGTTTTCTTTATTTTTTATCGTTATACGGAATTATTTTTTTTTAATAGTCTCTTTTTTAATTGGTATATTATCTTTTGTATTAAAAAAATTGTCCAATTTTTTTAACACGTGGCGTCTCAAGGTATTCCCATGTCTTAATATATTTTATTTTAAGTGTTATAAAGTTTTAATTTGACTTGTGTTGTCACTTTAGTGACATTTTTTTTATTTAAAATTTATGATAAAAAATAGCATACCTTACTCGTACTTTTCAGTTTAATCCCACTTCCCATTTATTCTCTCTTAGTGTTCGTCATCTTCTTCGTGTCTTTTTTTTTTTTAATAACTCATATGGTTATTGTGTTAGGAGAGATTTTTTTTTTTTTTGAATAATAATGAAATTTCATTAAATCAAATCTTCCAAAACAAAGGAAGCAATTACAGTAGGTAACTCAACACCACTAAAAACACGGTCAGCCTCAAAAAGAGAAGATCGCGCCAATGAATGCGCAACCTTATTAGCAGACCGCTTAACAAAATTAAAAGAAACATCCGTAACAGAGGCTAACATAGCCTTACAATCTAAAATTATATGACCATAAGGGGAAGTCATATCTTTATTTCCTTGAAGGTCCAACACAACTCGACGACAATCCGATTCCACAATCACGTTAGGCCAATTGTTGTCCTTAATCCAACTTAGAGCCTCTTTGATACCAATGGCTTCCACTTCATGAGGTTGTAAGTCCCCCGCCTTCTTTAGAGTCTTAGCTTGAATGACCAAACCATTACTGTCTCTAGCAACCAAGCCAATACCATAGCTCTTCTCATTTGAAAAAAGTGCACCATCAACATTAACTTTGTATTTAGGAAACGTGGGAGGGGTCCAATGCTCAAGACGAACCCGATGGGGTTCATTAGGAGATCCTAACTCTTGATTTTGAGCATTATACCAATCAACAAAGTTTAGTTTTGCCAAAAATAGCACTTCTTCAGATGTAGGCTGCTTTTCATTCCAAACTACCTCATTTCTAACCTTCCAAATGGACCACAAAATCATGCTTGCCTCCAAACATTCGGCTTCCTTCCATACTTGTAAACCGTCTTCCCACCAGCTACAGAAAAGCATCGCAGCCAAACCAACAGCAGGAAGTTGCGTCTGCCGCCAACAATTTTGAGCAAAAGGACACCGAACAAGGACATGTAAGGCGGTTTCTGGGGCAGCCAAGCACATGGGGCAGTCGGAGTTAATGGGGACATGTTTAGTTGTAAGCTGAAATCGGGTGGGGAGGCTATTAGTGCACACTCGCCAGAGAAAATCTTTGACTTTCGGAGGTAATTTGAGTTGCCAAAGCTTCGTCCATGCACCAGTAAGAACCGGCTGGTGCGTGTTTAATTTCTGCTGCTGCAGAATTCTATATGCACTTCGCACCGTGAATAGACCCGAAGCTTCCTTATTCCAAAACCAACCATCTCTTTCAACGTCCGATGACAAAGGAATCTTCCACACTAATTCTTGATCTCTTTCCGTGAGCACATCCCGTAATACTTCCTCGTCCCACTCACGCACATTAACTTTCATGAGTGAGTCCACCATTTTATCCACTAAACACAATTGTTGAGACTCAACAAAAGGATTACCATCATCTAAGAGCCACGGATCTTTGAGTATACTCACGGTGTTAGGAGAGATTTTTAGTTTGTTATATTTTAAATTTATTCATTTTTTTTGTTTTAAATCACAAGTTTCCCTCTAACCCCCCCCCCCTTATTTGTTTTTCTTCTCCTATAAATACTTTGCATGTTCATTGTAATATCCCGGGAAAATATAATAATATTTAATTTGACATATTTTATTAAATATATAACTATATGATATTGGAGTAAGATTATAATCTTACTTAAGCTAATTATAAATTAATTAGTGTAAATTTAGTAAATAAATAAATAAAGCGTAATTTATTAATTACAGATATTTTATCGGGTTATGGGGGTATTGTAACCATTTTTGAAATAAAATACTTTCGGGTTCGGCGGCCGTGAAAACTCGATGGAGTGGTCAAAAATGTCACGGCAATAAAAGTTGAGTTATATTAGAATTATACTGGACTAGTCTAAAATGTTAAGATGTCATTTTTCAGGGTAGCTAGAAAGTGACCAAAATACCCTTAAGTTCTATTTTAGGCTTAAGTGATTAAAGAGGGGTAAATTAGTCTTTTCATTGAATTGGAATTTTATCTCTTATGGTATTGATTTAAGCTAAAGTTAATTTAATAAAAGTTTATATTATTTTATATAATTAAAGAAATAAGAAGATTAACTTAGAAAAGAGATAATTACACACAAAACCCTATTTCTCTTTCTCTTCTCTCGACAGTCCTAAGAACCAGCAGAATTAAGGAGAAATTTCATCACAATTCAAGAATCTCTAGTAGAATCAACCAAGGTTAGGGATTGTTCAAGCTTTGAGGTAACTCTTCACTAATTTTTTTTTTATTATTATTTTTAAGGATTCTAGGTTAGGTTTTGTTAGATTTTATATGTGTTTCGGGGCTATAGGTTTAGATATGTTCTGATTATGGTTTCTAAGTTTGAATTAAGTTTGTGTATGTTTTGAATGACTACTTGGCTGTTTAGGCTTGAATTGGGAGAATTGAGTTTAAGAACTTAATTTTCACTCTTTAATGGTGATTTGGTTATTTTGATGTGCTTATGGGTTTTTAATGTTTAAGTATGTTGATTTTATGATGTAAGATTGTTCTGGGAAGTTTGAACAGCTTCGGTGAAGCTTTGGTTTTGTTTCGAGGCGAAAAACCAAAATTTTCCCATGCTTCCAGAACTAGTCGACCGAGTCTACAGGCCACTAGTGAATCGGTCAATCGATTGGCCAGCAGGGGAAATTTAGGTTTTTCTTGAACCTGGTTTTTGAATCAAGGTGTTTTCCAGAACCTAGCTTAGGGTATTTAAGTGATGCATAGCCTATTTTTGAGCCAATAGGGAGTTAGGGTTTGTCCCATTATGAATTAGGGTTTTATTCTGAAATTCGATTAAATTGTGTTACCAAGTTTTGTTGTCGTGACATAGGATCTGAAATTGTTGAGTGTAGTTCCACTCAGGTCGGTCTGCACACCTGATATTGGATTGAGGTATGAAAGCCAATTGTACTGCTAAGCATGTTAAGTGAGAAATGATTATTATCGTTTGTAACTCGATTATGATTAAGGTAAAGATACGGTCATTACCGTTATTGTGAATGAGTAATTACTCGCTTGAAACTACAGATAGGTTTCTTACTTATCAATTGTATTATCTGTTGGGTTTTATGCCCTAAATAAAACTCATTTCAATATAATCAGATTTACTTATTAATATAGATCAGAAATAACATTTAATGTTGCATGGTTCACATGATTTATTTCATGATTATATGTATATAATGTATAAATTCATCTGAAACCCTTTTCACATACTTCATCCTGTTTATTGTGCTGTCAACACATTGGAAAGTAAACATGACTATGTGAATAAAGTTTCCTAGATTTATCAGACATAGGGTTTTACTGATATGATAATCTACAACAAGAGTTTACTTGCATTTGGAGAAATGCTATGTTCTTTCCAGAGCATTGGTTAAAGTAAAGCTCAGGTTGGATGCATGGAGTATGCATCAGAAGGGATCGATATTGAACTTTGACTTAGATTTATTAAACTTACCGTAATATCTATTCAAGTCAATATCGCCTAGTTGATCCTAGATCAAATGATCTTAATCCTGATATGATTAGGCTCAATCTCGAGAGGCTATTCGTGTTCTTTGATTTGTTAGTTAAGCCTACTTTTAGGTCAGGGTGATACGTACATTTTGGGAACACGGTAGTGCAATTGAGTGGGAGCGCTATCATAAACATGGAATCTATAGCTTCTATTTGGCGAATAGTAAGCAAAGGATGATCTCCTTCGAGCTTGACCAAACGAACATAAATGGTGGAGTACTCATTTCACATAAGCTGAAATATCATTTATACGGGGTCAAGTGTTTTAAGGAATAAATACATTGTAGGGTGTAACGGTAATTTAATCCCTTTACAGTGTAGATCATTCATATAGAGGATCAATGATCAAATTAGGATTATAACAATGGATAACTAATGATGTGTCTATATGGTGGAACATATAGAGCATTCTATATACTGAGAGTGCAATTCTAAGTTCTATGCGTGGATTCAACGAAGAATTAATAAGTTAGTGAATTTTAGTGCTAAATTCTTGATCTACTTATTGCAAGCTCGGTTATATAGACCCATGGTCCCCGCACTAGTTGAGATAATATTGCTTGTAAGACTCATATAATTGGTTTTGATTAATCAATTATAATTCTCAAATTAGACTATGTCTATTTGTGAATTTTTCACTAAGTAAGGGCGAAATTGTAAAGAAAGAGTTTTAGGGGCATATATGTTAATTATGATACTTTGTATGGTTCAATTAATAAATATGATAAATGACAATATTATTTAATAATTATTTATAGTTATTAAATAGTTTTAATTGGCATTTAAATGGTTGAATTAGAAAATTGGCGTTTTTGAGAAAATTAGATGCAGGAAAGATAAAACTGCAAAATTGCAAAAAGTGAGGCCCAAATCCACTAGTATAGGGCCGGCCACTTTTATAGGAATTTACCTCTGATATTTTCATTATTTTAATGCCAAATAATTCAAACCTAACCCTAGTGGAATGCTATAAATAGATAGTGAAGGCTTCAGGAAAATTACACTTTTCTTCTGACAATTCTGATTCACAAAAAACTGAGCCTCTCTCTCTCCCTATCTTTGGCCGTACCCACTCTCTCTTTCTTCTTCTTTAAATTCGAAATACTTAGTGTATGAGTAGTGCCCACACACAGCAAGTGATACCTCAACCATAGTGAGGAAGATCGTGAAGAAAGACTTTCAGCAAGAAGGAGTTTCAGCATCAAAGATTCAGAGAAAGAGATCCAGGTTCAGATATTGATAATGCTCTGCTACAGAAAGGAATCAAGGGCTAGATATCTGAATGGAAGGAGTCATTATGTTCCGCTGCACCCAATGTAAGGTTTCCTAAACTTTATATGTGTTTATTTCATCGTTTTAGAAAGTTCATATTTAGGGTGTTAATCAACATACTTGTGAGTAGATCTAAGATCCTGGTAAAATAAATTCCAACAACTGGCCTCAGAGCCATGGTAATTGATTTACTTGCAAGAAATTTGGACTTTAAAACGATTGTTTGTTTGTTTTTGGATGGTATCATGTTGTATTGAGTGTTATTTGATGATTGATCGGTGTTTGTGAATTTTCGTTAAAAATAATTGAATATTTGTTTCTGGAATTATTTTTATTGCATAGTATGAAAAAAATTAAGCAAGTTACTTTTTTTACAGAACTCAATTTCGATTTAATTTGAATTAGTTATGATTTTTTGAAGATTCGAAAAAATCGGAGTTGTGCTGAAATTTTCCTGCGATCGCGAAAACTGTCCGTACAACTTGCAATTTTTTCGTTTTTCTTCGATTTTTCATGCTTTTTCATGGAATTAACTTTCGATTTTTTGTGTAGTTCTATATTTATACTATTACTATTCCTAATTCAATTCTAATTATCATTATGAATTAATTTAATATTTTTTAAATTTAATTCAAGATATTAGTGTAATTTGAATTTAAAAATAGTTAGTATCTATCTTTTTTGCTTAATAATCTATCTTATTTTTAAATTTGATTATATCTTATCTTATTTTTAAATTTAAGGTCAGATTTTAAAATTTTAAATTAAATCTTTTCTTAAATAATTTGACCTTATTTAAATTTAAAATAAGATAACTATAATCATGTAATTTTAAAAAGATGTAAGATATTTTGCTAACTTTTAAATTTTGTTATTTTATTTATTTAAATTACATTTAAAATCTGAAAAAGATATTCATTTATCTTTTCTAATTTTTTATTTAATTTTTATTTATAAAATAACATTTAAATTTTAAAAGTAGTTAGCAAATTTTGAAATGATATTTAGGTTGGTTGAAACCTAATTTTTCAAAATTGTAGGTTTAATTTTAAATTTAATTTTTTTAAAAAAAAAAATTCGAATTTTTCAATTTTTTTTAAAAATTTTCGAAAATATTTTTTTGATTTAATTAATTATTTTTTCGAAATTATTTAATTTAAAATTAAATAAATCCTACATCCAACTATCCAGCTAACCATGTTGCAGGAGTATAAGCTTGTTCGTAAGTTTTCAAAACCTATTATTACTTGATTGCAAATAGCCATGGTTACTTTTTGCCAGATCTAATGATCTGATGGCTCCCTTGGTCAAGTTAATAATTTGTAACAAGTATATTTACAATCTTCTTTCATCTGTGTATGACCTAGCAACATGATAGGACCCATCCAAAGTGTGCCTGTGTGAGCCTATGTGTTTAATTTCATTATAGATGCATATAGGTTAATGTTGTTAAATAAAATGTCATAGTTCTTGATAGATTTTATTTAGGCCCATTTAGTTTTTAGGTCTATTCAATTAATAACAGTTATTCATTTTAAGGTTAAATTCCTCTCTTTTGGGCCTTGTGTGAGAGTTGGGAGCCATAGTAGTGGGTACGACATACTGAACCCAGCACCCCCTCACATGAACCACCCCAATTGTGAAGGCCCATTTGCCTGATTTGAATAATTGTACTAGGTTAATTAAACTAGTTTAACCTAATAAAATTGATTAGCAACATAATTAATTTCATTTATTTTGAAATTAATTTAAGAAAATCATAGTTTAAAGAATTTTATTCTAAGCTAAACTATGTGTATTTCTTGTATTTAATTAAATATAGAATTATAACCATCTAGATTCTTTCTGAAGCTTAATTTAAATTTTTCATTAAATATTCCTATTTAAGTTGATTTTTAGTTATCTCTAACTAATCAACTTAAATTTGAATATCTTTTGGATTTAAAATTTTAAAATTAAGTTGAGGAATTTTAGGCATTGGTTATTAAGATTCTTTAGATATTTTTTAAGTTAATATCTTTTCGAATATTAACTTAAAATGGAATATTTTAGATATTTTTTAAGTTAATATCTTTTCGAATATTAACTTAAAATAGAATATTTTTTAAATTAAGTGGTTACAACTTAATTTTTGATATTTAATTAAATTTAAATTTGAAAATATTTAAGTTCTAGATTTTTTTTCTAATACAACTTAAATTAGATATTTTTTCAAAATTTGTGGAAAAGATACTTAGTCCAATAAAATATTTTCTAGATAGTTATTTCTAGACCACTTATTATTTCTAATATTAAATAGAAAAATATTATACATTGTGAAATTAATTATTTATATAATTAATTTTGGTACAATTTATTTTAAGTATATTTTTCCTAGTATTAAACTAGAGATTAATAATTAAGCCTTCTCTACACTTAATTATTTATTTCTTGAATTTAATACATTTAATTAATTTGAAAATTAAATATCTAAGTTGATTTTCATCATCATACTTAAATATTTCTTTTTCATGACACTTAATTAAATAGAAAATTATTTTTAGTTGAAATTTAATTTTTCAACTAAATTTAAATAATTTTCAAAATATATTTTTTCTTTATTTTATTAATCAAATTTTGAAATTGCATTTCTTAAATGCTGGAATTTCGAATTTTATTTGAAAAATAGATTAAAGTTGTAAATTATTTATTTTAATTTTGGACCAACTTAAATCAATGATTTTTTCATTAATTGATTAATTTAAAATAAATAAATTAAAATATATTATTAGAAATTGAATTAATTAGTTAAAGGAAAATCTAGATAGGTGATATTTTTGCTTGAAGTATTTTTCTAGTGTATTTAATTAAATAGAAAATTAATATTTAAGTTGATTTTCATCATCATACTTAAATATTTGAAATTTTTCTTACATATTTAATTAAATAGGAAAATTATATTTTTTGTTGTAAATTAATTTTATTAATTAATTTTGGGCCAACATTAAATTAGAATAATTTTTCCAGAATTTATTTTAATATGCAATTTCGAAAATTGAATTCTTAAATACTTTAATTTTTCGAAATGCAATATATATTTATAGAAAATTATATTTGAGTTGTAAATTAATTTAAATTAATTTTGTAACAACTTAAATTGAATATTTTTCTAAATATTTATTGGAAATTATTACTAGATGGAAATAATTAATATTATTTTCATATCCATCTAAGTAAAATTTATAAATATTAAATTGAAATTTGCATTTAGAATTTTTTTTTATTCTAAATTGGAAATTTTAATTAAATAAATATATATTTAAAATAAATAGATTAAATAAAGAGAATCAAAGAAAATGCAACTCACTTTAAATAATGAGCTTTATTATTATTAAGATATTCGATCTCCATTGTTGGTCTTACAATAGTTAAATTTTTTCAATATAACCTCGAGACGCTAGACTTCGTCCCCCTATGGATGGTTATTCGTTGAACACTTTTAACACCGTAAGATTTCATTTGATAAGTGTTTTGTGAGTTTTCGTCTGTATTTAGACTCTCCCCTACGGTGACTACTTAGAGATAAACTCATAAAACATGAAACAATGGTGGAAGCTCATAAAATGAGAATAACCTTGACTCTCGCCTACCGGGACAACGTTGGATTCTTATTTTGATCGAATAAAAGGTTGCTAGAATGGTTTCTATTTTAGATGAGCTGACAACTCTATTCAATAAATGATACTTTGACTCTCGCTTACCGGGACACTATATCAGTTTGTTGGAAACCTTGGAAATTATTTAGGATTGTATGTTTTAGTATTTTCACTGGTCATTCCTACTTGCTATATGTTTAATAATTTCTGAATTGTGTATGAATTTATATTGAACCATGTTATTTTCTGTTATTAAATTGTAGTTTAATTTCGAATCTTCATTGTTGGTCTAACATGTTTGTTTTTCTAATGAGATAAATCCCTAATGGATTTTCACCATTAGACATACATAATAGTGTAAGATCTCGAAAGATAAATATTGTATATGCAACATCTAGCTGTTCATCAATTGATGACACCTTAGACTAGAATTTTTACAATATGAAATAAGAAGATTACATAAATAAGATTACTTTGTCTTTCGCTAATCGAAGCATCGTTGGATTCTTATTTATAAACGAAATTATCCTAATTCCTCTTAGCTTATTCATTTCGAATTAGCTCAATAATATATCAATGGATGAATGGTCTATAAATCATTTCATGTCATTCTATATTTTCTCTTAAGAAATTAAATGACGCATATGATTATAATCCCGAAATTCTATTCCCAATTGATATAAATCCTCAATCTTAGAAATCTCCTACTTGTATGGGCAAATCTGACTTAGAGTTTGTATTAGTAGTGGTGGTCCAAGATAGAATTACTCATCATATTTGGTATAAATTTAAGTCTTTGACTTTAATTTTAGATTCCAAACAAAAATTTTCTTATATTTCTAATTCCAGAATACAATACAGTTACACTTTCTCAAGTGTTTAATATTCATCTTCTATTAATGGATTCAAACTGTATGGAATATGAGTTTGGTATTCTGTGACCAGGATCCACTTGCAGTATTCTAAGAACTCTTTGGTGTAACTATACCTAAGACATCAAAAGAGTCAACCACATTTTTTCTATTAATCTATGGCATTTGTATCTTGTTCATAGTGGATTTGACAAGATCAATCTCTGCAAAGAGTTAATATGCCTATATCCACTGAAAGTAGTTCATCTCATTCGCAGATGGATGTACATTCAGGGGTGGATATGAGTTTTTCGTTGTATTCTTAAAACGATAACTCTAGATTATACCTTTTAGCAAGAAATTTGAAATGTTTAAAAATTTCATTAATTTCTAGCAATGGTTAAAACCATTAAGGTAAGTGGTTAAAGATCTTGCGAACTGATAGGGGTGGAGAAATAAATTGATTTTTGAATTATATCCAAACTTACCTCCCCAGAAATTTCGAGTTGCATGTTGATGATTAGTTACTAGTCGTTGCCTAATTCCTTCTATGGTAATACAATTTCAGAATGATGTAATGGTTGTATACTTAATGTAAATCATTACTAGATTCATGGATGACCTAATCAAAATCTTAAGAAAAGCTAGAACTATTAACCATGGTTTGTTAGCTGTTCTAAGTGATTAGGGGTGGACCATCCCGTTGTCAATAGATAAGAAAGTGTTTGTTCAAACAATTACTACTTTTCTAAGATAATGACTAAGTCTGAAAACAAGTAGCAAATAAAGGAGATATTTTTCTTGATTCCAAAAGTGTTCTATCATCTTATATAACATATGATGATCCCACTGCCTCTGTTGTCTTGTCACAACCGAAGAGATCAATACCATTTAGTCTTCTTAAACATAATTCACGGTACCTTGTCGTAGTGGGAGAGTTTCTAGGAACTCACCTTCTTATGACTTGGGAGACACTAGTGATTAAAATCCATTGTGAGTTTAAACAAGTAATGGATTGTCAAGATAAGAAACTAAGAAGAAAAGCCAATAGAACTATGGTGTAATCCATTCACATGGAGTAACCTAAAGTTTTCTATTACAAGGACATAAAAGGAAATTTTAGTTAATAAGTCTATTCTATGGACTTAACAAAACTTCCTGTTCCTAGTATTATAGGTTTGAGTTTATCTAAACCTATGGTTTGTGGTATACCTGGTAATTACTTACTCTACTTACTTTAGTAAGATGCTGAAGCATTTTCTTTCTAATGGCAATCTATAGAAGCTTCACAACTTCTTAGACATAGATTTTATTTATCTAAGGAAAAGTCTCAACTATTCAAGAAAAGATAAAGCCATGAAAGAATTTCTTATATCAACAGTGAGAGGTCTTATATATGCTTTTGTATGCCTTAGACCAGACACCTGCTGTTGAGTGGGAGTAATGAGTAGGTATCAGATTAATCCAGGAGAAGAACATTGGAAGACAATCAAGTAAATCCTAAGATTAAGAAGACGAACTATATGTTAGTCTATAAGGGTGTGTTTAAAACTCTTAGACTACACCATATCAGATTTCGAAATTTGCCTTTGTGCTAGAAAATCTTTCTGATAAGATGGTGGTTACTCTGGGGGTGGAATAGTGATTTTGGAGAAGTGTAAAAACCTATCTGAAGTCTCTAGGTCTACCAGAAAGGGACTGATGTTAAAGTTGCAGGAAAGGTACTTATTCAGTCTAAGGAAAGTTCTATACATTTTTGGCATCATTCCAAATTGCCTTAAACTACTAAGTGTTAATTTCCTGATTAACCAAAAGTAGTTGCCAAAGATATAGAATCCAGTATCCCAAGAGAGTAGACATATAGAGAGGAATTTCACATTATCAATGATTTTGTGATTAAAGGAAGAGTAATAGTGGAAGAAAGGTTGTGGTTAATTCAACCTTTCAGATCCTATTACGAGGAGTTTACTACTACTACACTTGATTTATATATCAAGGTGTTAATGATTATTTGAAATGCACTTTTTGTTTTATATTAGTGCAAGTGGGAGTTTGTTGGGTTTTATGCCCTAAATAAAACTCATTTCAATATAATCAGATTTACTTATTAATATAGATCAGAAATAACATTTAATGTTGCATGGTTCACATGATTTATTTCATGATTATATGTATATAATGTATAAATTCATCTGAAACCCTTTTCACATACTTCATCCTGTTTATTGTGCTGTCAACACATTGGAAAGTAAACATGACTATGTGAATAAAGTTTCCTAGATTTATCAGACATAGGGTTTTACTGATATGATAATCTACAACAAGAGTTTACTTGCATTTGGAGAAATGCTATGTTCTTTCCAGAGCATTAGTTAAAGTAAAGCTCAGGTTGGATGCATGGAGTATGCATCGGAAGGGACCGATATTGAACTTTGACTTAGATTTATTAAACTTACCGTAATATCTATTCAAGTCAATATCGCCTAGTTGATCCTAGATCAAATGATCTTAATCCTGATATGATTAGGCTCAATCTCGAGAGGCTATTTGTTGGGTTTTATGCCCTAAATAAAACTCTTTATAATCTGATTAGTTATCAATATAAGAAATTTGAAGTGATTGATGTTTGCATGAATTTTACATGCTAATGGTTTAATATGTTTAATATGTTTATTACATTCATACACACAAAATCAGTTAAATCCAGATCTTATGTTTATTCACAATTACAGTATCGTCAACACAGTGGAATGTGATTGTGATCATATGTATCAAAAGTTTTGGCCCCTGTTTCATCAGTGTTATTGGATTTACACTAATGTGATAATCAGCGATGATGTGTACTTACACTTGGAGTAAGTGTTATGTTCTTTCCAGGACATTAGTAAAGTATACTAGTTTCGAATGTATGGAGTATACATTGGACTGGACCGATATTGCAACTAAGTTAAGATATTACAAACTTACCGTTATACATATCTTTCCAAGTCAATATCAGTAGTTGATCTTAAGATTAAAAGAATCTAAATCCTGATATGCTTAGGCTCAACTCAGGAGTGCTATTCATGTTCTTAGATTTATTAGTTAAGCCTACTTTTGGGTCAGGGTGATACGTATATTTTGGGAACATGATAGTATGATTGAGTGGGAGTGCTGAACATAAATATGGAATCTATAGCTTCTACTGGTGTATAGAAGTCAAGTGATGATTCCCTTCGAGCTTAGCAAATAGAAGTAAATGGATGAGCTCTTGTTTAACTGACTAATTATTAGATCACTAAACACCATTTACAGGTAGCTAAGTGTTTTAAGGGGCAAAATACATTGAGGGGTGAGAACGGTAAAGAAATCCCATGTAACACCCTAACTAACTTAGGCGTATTACGTGATTTTCAAACGTACTGTGCAGCTCGTTGCTAATCAACGAGGTTTATGGAAAAACGTGATTAATTAAAATTTTGCTTTTTAATTAAACTTATAAACCATATTACAAAAGACTCGGGATCCCGATTATAAAATCATTTACAAAAAGATTTAACTGTTTAACTGTTACATAAAATAAAAGTCGTCTAACGACCAGTTACAAAAAATTCAGCCTTGCTGTCCCGAGGATCGTACGCTCCAGGCCTAACCGCCCCGACATGTACAATCTCATAAGCTCGCTCACGGTCCATCAGCTATAGCCTTGCCTTTACCTACACATAAACGTAAGCGCGGGTCGACGGACTCGGTAAGAAAAGCATAATAATACTCATACATAATTCTAGCTGCCGTGTCCAACACGATGCGAGTCCCGTTCTTGCCATGTCCAACATGGTGCGAGCCACTTCTTGCCATGTCCAACATGGTGCGAGTTTTGAACGTTCACGGGGACGGTACTATTGACAAGTATCCTCTGATCGGTCGAGCCGGTCATACTCGATTCTTGGTCATACTCCGGCTGTCACCGACGGGATAGGTCAATAGCACGGAACCACCAACCAAATGTACGCTGATCGGTCGAGCCGGTCATACTCATTCTTGGTCATACTCCGGCACATGTACCGACGTGACGGGGTTGGATGGTTCGAAGCCTATATACATAACTAATGTAATCTAGCCGGCTTCCTACATGCACGCTAAACATGTAATCTACATATGCATCTTGTTATACTAATCTTACTGGATTCCGAATTCGGGTGTGCTTGTCAACTTTGGCCGAAGTGACGGCGGATTGCGGCTCCTAAACCATAAAAATCACAACGCTATAAGTGACACGCTAAATCACTTCCCGGGGACTAAAACTAGGAACTAAAAGTTTCCCTATCGATAAAAAGCATGGCAATACCCCCTAAAACATAAAAACGAGGAAAACTAGGGTTCTGAAAAATTCCCCAATAGGTAGGCCAGGTTGCCCAACCGAATTTCGGTTACGGGAATTCTTGGACCCTCATCTGGAATTCCGGTTGCACAACCGAATTAGGTTCCTCGCAGAATTTTTCAAAAATTCCTAACTCAACCAAATCAAACCCAAATGATTCCAAACCTTCCGGACACACTCTAAATACCCCATAGAACAAATCCAAGGCAACAAACTAACCCAGAATTCACAGATACACAAAACACCATTAAAGACCAAGCTTTGAGTTCCAAAACTCAACTTGGTTAGAATCCACTAATCATGCAATCAAACTAGATCAAACCTACATAATTATGCATAACTAAGCCTCTAAAAACTACTAAGAACATCCAGCAACTTCACAGCAACAATTTTAACCATTTCATTCAAAAATTCATAACTTTTTACATGAAAATCTAAACTACAAGAACAAGGAACTCAAGCATGCTATACAATCTCATTAAACCTATTTATTTCAACATTTAATCAAAGAACAACAACAACAATAATCAGCAGTAACAATCACCAAAAACATCATGCATTTCACTCAATATTTCATCATTTTTTTCATAAATTTAAGGAGGAAATCAAGAGAAGCTAACCTAGCTTGGAAAAAGCTTAGATTTGGATGAGAATCCACTTGAAAAATTTGAGCAAAACCCAGCTCCAAGCACCCACATGCACAGCCGAAAATAGAGAGAAAAAGAGTGTTTTTTTTTTTTTTTGAAATTTTCTTTCTTTTCTTACTTAGTGATTTTCTTGATAAAAAGGGAAAATGAAATACACTACATACACTATTCATTTCAGCCAAGTATACAATTAAATAATTATTTATTTTTCAAATAAAAAGGCCACTAAAAGACAAAACACTAATGGGGCAAAAAGACCATTTTGCCCCTCCACCATAAAATCACATAAATCATACTAAAGGGGTATTTTTGGGAAATTCTAAATTTCCGGCCATTCCCGACATTCCCAATGTCTAAAACCCGTCCCAAACTAATAACATGCTAAGTTGTGATTTCTACTGAGCCAAACGCCGAGTTCCAAAATACCGGGCACCGGAATTACAAAATATGCAAGCTACTGAATAACATAAATAACAGTATAATAAATTATTTAAATAGCTATAAATAATTTCATAATTAAGCATAAACAACTGCTAATTTCCAAATTAACTAAGCGGGCTTTACAACTATCCCCCCCTTAAAAGGATTTCGTCCCCGAAATCTAACCTGAATAACTCTGGATATTGAGCTCTCATATCTGACTCTAGCTCCCAGGTGGCTTCTTCCACCTTACTGTTTCTTTAGAGAACCTTGACCAATGCTATGGTCTTATTCCGAAGGACTTTATCCTTTCTATCCAGGATTTGCACTGGCTGTTCTTCATAAGTCATGTACGGTGAAAGTGAAGACTCTCATGCGAGTATATGAGAGGGGTACGAAACGTATTTTCTCAACATTGAGACATGGAATACGTTGTGAAGCTGTGATAAATTTGGAGGCAATGCTAACCGATATGCCACTTGACCTATCTTTTCGAGAATCTCGAAAGGTCCTGTAAATCTAGGGCATAACTTGCCTCTTTTCCTGAAACGTTTAATCCCCTTCATCGGAGATACCCGTAAAAACACATGTTCCCCTACTTGGAACTCAACATCTCTGCGTTTCGGATCTGCGTAACTCTTACATGCCTTTCTGTGAGGCAAGCATTCTAGCTTTTATCTTTTCTATTGCCTCATTGGTCCGCTGTACTGACTCAGGACCTAGGTATTTCCTCTCCCCAGTCTCATCCCAGTGGATAGGGGACCTACATTTTCTACCGTACAACAGTTCATAGGGAGCCATCCCTATCGTACTCTGATAACTGTTGTTGTAAGAAAATTATATCAACGGTAGATACTTACTCCATGAGCCTTCAAAGTCCATAACACAGGCTCTCAACATGTCCTCCAATATCTGAATTGTCCTTTCGGACTGACCATCTGTTTGAGGATGGAATGCTGTACTAAATTTCAGCCTTGTACCCATTGCCCGTTGCAAACTTTGCCAAAATTTGGAGGTGAACTTCGGATCCCTGTCCGAAACTATAGACTTCGGTACCCCGTGAAGTCTTACTATCTCTCTGACGTACAGTTCTGCCAACTGATCCACTGAAAACGTTGTTCTAACCGGCAGAAAGTGAGCAGATTTCGTAAATCGGTCCACCACTACCCAGATGGAATCAAATAAACCCGTGGTCCTAGGTAACCCGACCACAAAATCCATCGTAATATCCTCCCATTTCCATTCTGGTAGGCTTAGAGGCTGCAACAACCCTGCTGGTCTCTGATGTTCAGCCTTAATCTGCTGACAAGTGAGGCATCTCGATACGAATTCTACCAAATTCTTCTTCATACCGCTCCACCAGAAGTACGGTTTCAAATCTTGGTACATCTTAGTGGTGCCGGGATGTAGAGAATACGGGGTAGAATGAGCCTCCTCAAAGATCTCGTTTCTCAGTTCCACACTGTTCGGAACACAAACCCTGGCTTTATACAAAAGCATCCCACTATCTGACACTGAAAAGTCCTTGGCTTGACCAGCCAACACCTCATCTCAAATTTTCACTAACTCCGGATCTGTCATCTGAGCGACTTTTATTCTTTCTAACAGATCAGATTGCAGCGTTAAGTTGTGAAGCTGACCTACCACAAACTCAATGCTGGATCTAACCATATCCTCTGCTAGCCAAGGTGAGATCTGAACCATACTAGCTACTTGCCCGGGACCCTTTCTGCTCAGGGCATCGGCCACTACATTGGCTTTCCCGGGATGATAGAGGATCTCACAATCGTAATCCTTCACTAATTCCAACCAACGCCTTTGTCTCATGTTCAAATCTTTCTGAGTAAAGAAATACTTGAGACTTTTATGGTCGGTATAGATCTCACACTTCTCCCCATAAAGGTAATGCCGCCAAATCTTCAGTGCAAAAACCACTGCAGCCAATTCTAGATCATGAGTCGGGTATCGCTGTTCATAATCCTTTAACTGACGGGAGGCATAAGCGATGACCCGATCGGCTTGCATTAATACACACCCCAAACCCTGTTTGGATGCGTCTCAGTAGACTACGAACTTCTCCTTGTCCGAAGGCAAAGCTAGTACCGGAGCAGTAATCAATCTCTGTTTCAGCTCCTGAAAGCTAGCTTCACATTTATCTGACCAGATAAATCGCTGATTCTTCTTTGTAAGCTCGGTTAGGGGCATTGAAATTTTGGAGAACCCTTCCACGAACCTACGGTAGTACCCAGCTAAACCCAAGAAGCTTCGATCTCATCCTTGTCTTCGGTCTCGGCCAATCCCTGACGGATTCAATCTTCCCGGGATCCACCTTGATCCCATCTTTGCTTACAATGTGCCCTAGGAAAGACACCTGAGATAACCAGAACTCACATTTCTTGAACTTGGCATAAAGCTTATGTTCTCGAAGCCGTTGCAGAACCATCTGAAGATGTAACTCATGCTCCTCTTCTGATTGAGAGTACACGAGGATGTCGTCGATAAACACAATCACACAGATATCGAGGAAATCCTTGAATACTCTATTCATCAGGTCCATGAATCTTTGCGGGAGCATTGGTTAGTCCGAATGACATAACCAGAAACTCGTAATGTCCATACCTAGTGCGAAAAGCCGTCTTTGGAATGTCCTCCTCTCGGATT
This sequence comes from Cannabis sativa, assembly GCF_029168945.1. NCBI lineage: Eukaryota > Viridiplantae > Streptophyta > Magnoliopsida > Rosales > Cannabaceae > Cannabis > Cannabis sativa. Next base: position 23,805,624 of record NC_083603.1, read on the forward strand.
CTCAACTGATGATAACCCGAACGGAGATCAATCTTAGAAAAGACTGTCTTCCCCTGAAGCTGATCGAACAAGTCATCGATCCTAGGTAATGGAAATTTATTCTTCATCGTCAGCTTGTTCAACTCCCTGTAGTCGATGCACATCCTCATAGATCCATCCTTCTTCTTGACGAACAAAACCGGGGCTCCCCAGGGTGACACACTGGGCCGAATGAACCCTATGTCAAGCAACCCTTGGAGCTGAATCTTTAATTCCTTAAGTTCAGCTGGAGCCATCCTATACGGGGCTTTGGAAACCGGTTCCACCCACAGTGCCAAGTCAATCACGAAATCAATCTCCCGTGAGGTGGTAACCACTGGAAGTTCTTCGGGAAAAACATCCAAAAATTCCCGAACCACTCGATGTCCTACGGCCGAATGGTATACGGCCGAGTGGTGTCCACCACCACGGCCAGAAACCCTAAGCAACCGCCGTGCAACAATTCTCTCGCTGACATAGCCGAGATCACCGGGATCCGAGATCCCTGAACCGAACCAACAAATACAAATGGTTCTTCACTTTCCGGTTGGAAGACCACCATCTTCCTTTTACAGTCAATGCTTGCCGAATATTTAGATAGGAAATCCATTCCTAAAATAATATCGAATTCGACTAAACTCATCTCTATCAGATCAGCACTTAACTCTCTACCATCTATGCTGATCGGCATAGACCTAATCCACCTATTGGAGATAACCAATTCTCCGCCAGGTAACAGGGTTCCAAACCCTGATTCATATCTATCATAGGGTCTACCCAATTTACTAAAGACTCTGGCCGCCACATAGGAATGTGTAGCCCCAGAATCAAACAAAGACCGAATATAGCGAGTTGTTAATAAAAAGGCGACTGTGACAGGCGATGGGGTGGCAAGCATCGGCTGCGTGATAGCGAACACCCTGGCTAGAGTGGGTATCGCTGGAGCTCTCGGTGCCTCTGATCGGAGCTGGGGACAGTCCCTCTTGAAGTGTCCGGGCATGCCACAATGAAAGCATCCCTGACCTTTGCACTCACCCCGATGGTGCCTCTTGCAGCTAGGGCACTCGGGATAGGAGAATCGGGTCTAAGTGCCACCAGGACGACTCCCTCTGTTCTGGTTCCCCCGGAACCTCTTGTTCTGACTCGAGCCACCGGAAGCAGTGGGTGCCCTCTTCCTCTGGTCAATGGCCGAACCACTACTCCCCCTGCTATAGCCTGATGCAGGAGGGGTAGGAGCTCCGCCACTCACGAGTGCGGGGCGGATTCGACATACACCCCACCGCGCCCTCGGCTCGCGGTGCCTTCTCCACCATCCGAGCATAGGTGGTGCGTCGTCGATGGTGATCATCAAGTCATGCACGATCACGGCATTCAACCCGTCTAGATACTTCTCCTTCTTGCTGAAGTCGGTCGGCACAATTCCGAGGCTAACCTCGCCAGCCGATCAAGGCGAGTAGTATACTCAGTGACGCTCATGTTCTCCCGCTGGGTCAGGTGAGCGAACTCTTTCCTCTTGGCGCTTCTGACCGCCTCATTGTAATACTTTGCGTTGAAGAGTTCCTGGAACCTTTCCCAGGTCATGGTGGTGACGTCATGGATCTGAGACACCATGTCCCACCATACCAGGGCGTCCTCGTGGAACTGAAACGTGGCGCACACCACTCTGTCGTTACCGGTGACACCCATGAAATTCAGTATCTTGGTGATCACCGTCAGCCATTGCTCGGCTTTCATTACATCCAGACCTCCCAGGAAAACCGGAGGTGCTTGCTTCCGGAACCGCTCATACAGAGGTTCCAATCTATGGGCCGCCACCACTATCTCGGCACAGGCGGCGAGGCAGGTGCCACCGGAACTACGGGCACGAGGCTGCGGGGGCACCCTGCTTGTCTCAACCTACGAATCTCGAGGTCTTTTCTTCAATCCGGCTTGCATTTTCGCAAACCGCAACTCCCGGTCGGGGCTCCCCGATCGGGCAGGGAGCACAGGCGGCTGTGGCGGGTTCTCATCACCCGGCCACGAGCCACGCCTCGGGGACCTCTGCCTCGGCCACAGCGGGTGGGGGGCGAGCTCCCTGTCCTTGGTTCGACCCCACGGAATTGCCCTGACTCCTGGTAGTCCGCCTGGCGTCCATCTAGTTAGAACCGCCTGCGAAACCAAGAGTTGGCATATCAGGTCGTATTCAAGGAGAGCTTACTAATGCCGCTTAATTTGAAAATTAAAAACGAAACATGCGCCTACTCTACTATCAGGCTACTAACATGCTTCCTAACAGGCTTTTCTTTTTCATAACTGAATAGAATAAACTACTAAAGCAATAAAGGCTTACTGAACCGTGAAACGAGCTAACTGCTGATGATGATTGTACATGTCGTGACGATCTTCGGAAGACAACCTGGCGGCTCTGATACCAAATTGTAACACCCTAACTAACTTAGGCGTATTACGTGATTTTCAAACGTACTGTGCAGCTCGTTGCTAATCAACGAGGTTTATGGAAAAACGTGATTAATTAAAATTTTGATTTTAAATAAAACTTATAAACCATATTACAAAAGACTCGGGATCCCGATTATAAAATCATTTACAAAAAGATTTAACTGTTTAACTGTTACATAAAATAAAAGTCGTCTAACGACCAGTTACAAAAAATTCAGCCTTCTTTGTCCGAGGATCGTACGCTCCGAGCCTAACCGCCCCGACATGTACAATCTCATAAGCTCGCTCACGGTCCATCGGTATAGCCTTGCCTTTACCTACACATAAACGTAAGCGTGAGTCGACGGACTCGGTAAGAAAAGCATAATAATACTCATACATAATTCTAACTGCCGTGTCCAACACGATGCGAGTCCCGCTCGCCATGTCCAACATGGTGCGAGCCACTTCTTGCCATGTCCAACATGGTGCGACTTTTGAACGTTCACGGGGACGGTACTATTGACAAGTATCCTCTGATCGGTCGAGCAGGTCATACTCATTTCTTGGTCATACTCGGCCTGTCTCCGACGGGATAGGTCAATAGCACGGAACCACCAACCAAATGTACGTACGATCGGTCGAGCCGGTCATACTCCGGCAGTGGTCATACTCCGGCTGTCTGGACGTGACGGGGTTGGATGGTTCGAAGCCTATATACATAACTAATGTAATCTAGCGAGGCTTCCTACATGCACGCTAAACATGTAATCTACATATGCATCTTGTTATACTAATCTTACGGATTCGAATTCGGGTGTCTTAGGTCAACATTTAGGCCCGAAGGCGAGCGGCGGATTACTGGCTCCTAAACCATAAAAATCACAACGCTATAAGTGACACGCTAAATCACTTCCTGGGGACTAAAACTAGGAACTAAAAGTTTCCCTATCGATAAAAAGCATGGCAATACCCCCTAAAACATAAAAACGAGGAAAACTAGGGTTCTGAAAAATTCCCCAATAGGTAGGCCAGGTTGCCCAATTCGGTTAAGAATTCTTGGACCCTCATCCGAATTCGGTTGCACAACCGAATTCGGTTCCTCGCAGGAATTTTTCAAATATTCCTAACTCAACCAAATCAAACCCAAATGATTCCAAACCTTCCAGACCTGCTCTAAATACCCCATAGAACAAATCCAAGGCAACAAACTAACCCAGAATTCACAGATACACAAAACACCATTAAAGACCAAGCTTTGAGTTCCAAAACTCAACTTGGTTAGAATCCACTAATCATGCAATCAAACTAGATCAAACCTACATAATTATGCATAACTAAGCCTCTGAAAACTACTAAGAACATCCAGCAACTTCACAGCAACAATTTGAACCATTTCATTCAAAAATTCATAACTTTTTACATGAAAATCTAAACTACAAGAACAAGGAACTCAAGCATGCTATACAATCTCATTAAACCTATTTATTTCAACATTTAATCAAAGAACAACAACAACAATAATCAGCAGTAACAATCACCAAAAACATCATGCATTTCACTCAATATTTCATCATTTTTTTCATAATTTTAAGGAGGAAATCAAGAGAAGCTAACCTAGCTTGGAAAAAGCTTAGATTTGGATGAGAATCCACTTGAAAAATTTGAGCAAAACCCAGCTCCAAGCACCCACATGCACAGCCGAAAATAGAGAGAAAAAGAGAGTGTTTTTTTTTTTTTTTTGAAATTTTCTTTCTTTTCTTACTTAGTGATTTTCTTGATAAAAAGGGAAAATGAAATACACTACATACACTACTCATTTCAGCCAAGTATACAATTAAATAATTATTTATTTTTCAAATAAAAAGGCCACTAAAAGACAAAACACTAATGGGGCAAAAAGATCATTTTGCCCCTCCACCATAAAATCACATAAATCACACTAAAGGGGTATTTTTGGGAAATTCTAAATTCCCGGCCATTCCCGACATTCCCAATGTCTAAAACCCGTCCCAAACTAATAACATGCTAAGTTGTGATTTCTACTGAGCTTAACGCCGAGTTCCAAAATACCGGGCACCGGAATTACAAAATATGCAAGCTACTGAATAACATAAATAACAGTATAATAAATTATTTAAATAGCTATAAATAATTTCATAATTAAGCATAAACAAGTGCTAATTTCCAAATTAACTAAGCGGGCTTTACATCCCATCTCGATGTAGATCATCTATATAGAGGATCTTTAAATCACAATAAGATTATAACAATGGTTAAATGAGATAGTATATTGATATCGTGGAACATACAATATGCTCTATATAAGTCTGAGAGTGCAATTCTAAGTTCTAAGAGTGGATTCAACGAAGAATTAATAAGTAGGAATTTACTTGGTAAATTTGGTTCACTTATTGGAAGCTCAGCATATAGATCCATGGTCCCCATTCTAGTTGAGAACATTCTGCTTGTAAGACTCATTAATTGATTCGTGATTGATCAATTATAATTCTAAAGTTAGACTATGTCTAATTTTATGAATTTTCACTAAGGAGGGGTGAAATTGTAAAGAAAAGAGTTTTCTAGGTTTATTTATTTATTAATGGACTTTATATGTCTAATTAATAATTAAATTAAATGACAATATTATTTAATAATCTATTTTAGTTATTAAATAATTAGTTTTGGCATTTAAAAGGTTAGAATTGGAAAATTGGCGGTTTTGAGAAAATAGAGATAAAATTTGATAAATTGCAAAATTAAGTGAGTCCCAATAACACACCATGGCCGGCCACTTAAGTTGATTTTTCAAATTAATATTTTCATTATTTTAATGCCAAATAAATCCTAACCTAAACCTAGTAGTTGCCTATAAATAGAAAGTGATGGCTCAGTCAAATCACAAGTTTTCAATAACCTTTTCTGACAGAAATTTCTCTCTTCAGAAAACTGAGCCTTCCCCACTTTCTATACCTTGGCCGAAATCCCTCTCTCTTTTCTCCTTCATCTTTTTCGTGACCCTAGTGAAAGAGTAAGTGCCCACACACAGCAAGCAGTAACTCAATCATAGATTGGAAGACTGTGAAGGATCAAAACTTGAAGAAGAAGGACATTCGGGCTCAGATCTTGATTATACTCTGCTACAGAAAGGAATCAAGGGTTAGAGATCTGAGTGGAAGGAGACATTAATTCCGCTGCATCAATGTAAGGTTTTCTTAACTTTATATGTGTATTTTATCGTTTTAGAAAGTTCATATTTAGGGTGTTTAAACAACATACTTGTGAGTAGATCTAAGATCTTGGTAAAATAATTTCTAACAACTGGTATCAGAGTCATGGTAATTGATTTACTTACATGAAATTTGGACTTTAAAACGATTGTTTGTTTGTTTTTGGATGGTATCACGTTGTATTGAGTGTTATTTGATGATTGATTGATGTTTGTAAATTTTCGTGAAAAATAATTGCGATTATGTCTCTGGAATTATTTTTATTGGATAGTATGGAAAAAATTAAGCAAGTTAGCCTTTTACAGAACTCAATTTCGATTTTATTTGAATTAGTTATGAATTTTTGAAGATTTGAAAAAATCGGAAATTTGTCTTTGAAATTTTCCTGCGATCGCAAATCTGTCCGTACTGTTCACAATTTTTTCGTTTTTCTTCGATTTTTCATACTTTTTCATGGAATTAACTTCCGATTTTTTGTATAGTTTTGTATATATACTATTACTATTCCTTATTCAATTCTAATTATCATTTTGAATTAATTTAATAATTTTTAAATTTAATTCAAGATATTAGTGTAATTTGAATTTGAATAGAATTAGTATCTATCTTCTTGCTTAAAAATCTATCTTATTTTTTAAATTTGATTATATCTTATCTTATTTTTAAATTTAAGGTCAGATTTTATAAATATTTTTTTTTTAAAATCAAATCTTTTTTAGATATTTTGACCTTATTTAAATTTAAAATAAGATATTTATAATCATGTAATTTTAAATAGATGTAAGATATTTTGCTAACTTTTAAATTTTGTTATTTTATTTATTCAAATTAAATTTAAAATCTGACAAGATATTTCATTTATCTTTTCTAATTTTTATTTAATTTTTATTTTTAAAATAACATTTAAATTTTAAAAGTAGTTAGCAAATTTTGAAATGATATTTAGGTTGGTTGAAACCTAATTTTTCAAAATAGTAGGTTTAATTTTAAATATTTTTTAAATAATCTAGAAATTTATTTTTTTTATTTTCGAAATAAATATTTATTTTTTTTTATTTATTTTTCGAAAATTAAATTAATTTTTTTTAATTATTTAATTATTTATTTTTCGAAATTATTTATTTAAAATTAAATAAATCCTACTTCCAACTATCCAGCTAACCTTGTTGCAGGAGTATGTGGTTTTAGCTTGTATGTAAGTTTTTAAAACCTATTATTACTTGATTGCAAATAGCCATGGTTACTTTTTGCCAGATCTAATGATCTGATGGCTCCCTTGGTCAAGATAATAATTTGTAACAGGTAAATTTTACAATCTTCTTTCATCTGTGTATGACCTAGCAACATGATAGGATCCATCCAAAGTGTACCTGTGAGCCTATATGTTTATTTTGTTTTAATATAGATACATATAGGTTGTTGCTAAATAAAATGTCACACCATGATAGATTTTATTTAGGTCCATCTAGTTATTGGACCTATTCAATTAATAACAGTTATTTATTTTAAGGTTAAATTTCTCTCTTTTGGGCCTTGTGTGAGAGTTGGGAGCCATAGAAGTGGGTACGACATACTGAACCCAGCACCCCCTCACATGAACTACCCCAATTGTGAAGGCCCATTTGCCTGATTTAAATAACTGTACTAGGTTAATTATATTAGTTTGACCTAATAAAATTGAATTAGCAACATAATTAACTTTTAAAATATATGAAATTTATTTTTCATGTAATATTTTAAAGTTAATTTTAGAAAAACACTTAGTTAATGATATATTCTAGATAGTTATTTCTAGTACTAGTTATTATTTCATTTTAATATTTTAAAGTTAATTTTAAGAAAGCACTTTTAGTTTAGATATTATTTCTAGACAAACTATTTGTATTTTTCTTGTATTTAATTGAATATAGAATTTTAACTAACTAGATTCTTTCTGGAGCTTGTTTAATTAAATATTCATATTTAAGTTATAAATTAGTTGTATCAACTGATTTTTCTTATCTAACTTAAATTTGAATATTTGATTTAAATTTTAAATCAAGTTGAGGAATCCTAGGCATTAGTTATTAAAGATTCTTAAGATATTTTTTAAGTTAATATCTTTTCGAATATTAACTTAAAATGGAATATTTTAGATATTTTTTTTTTGGTTAATATCTTTTCAAATATTAACTTTAAAAAGATATCTTCAAATTAAGTGGTTACAACTTAATTTTTGATATTTAATTAAATCTAAATTTGAAATTATTTAAGTTTTAGATTTTTTCTATCTAACTTAAATTAGATATTTTTCAATTTTTTTTTTGAAAAGATACTTAGTCAAATAAGATATTTTCTAGATAGTAATTTCTAGACTACTTATTATTTCTAATATTTAAATAGGAAAATATTATACTTTGTGAAATTAATTATTTAAATAATTAATTTTGGTACAATTTTATTAAGTATATTTTTCCTAGTATTAAATAGAAATTAATAATTAAGCCTTCTCTACACTTAATTATTTATTTCTTGAATTTAATACATTTAATTAACTTGAAAAATCTAAATATCTAACTTGATTTTCATCATGATACTTAAATATTTATTGATTTTTCATGACACTTAATTAAATAGAAAATTATTTTAAGGTTGAAATTTAATTTTTCAACTTAAATTTAAATAATTTTCAATATATATTTTTCTTTATTTTCTTAATCAATTTCGAAAATTGCATTTTAATTATGCAATATTTTCGATTTTTTTTTGAAAAATAGATTGAGTTGTAAATTAATTATTTATTTTAATTAATTCTTGGACCAACTACAATCAATGATTTTTTTCATTTAATTGATTAATTTTATAAAATAAATAAATTTAAAATATATATTATTAGAAATTGAATTAACTAGTCAAAAGAAAATCTAGATAGTGATATTTTTGCTTGAAGTATTTCTTTTCTAATTTTATTATTTTCGAAAATAGTATATTTCTTTTATATACTTTAAATTTTCGAACTCAATAAATATATTCTCAAAGGAAATTTTTAAGTTGCTAATTATTTAATTTAATTCAACTTAAATTAATTTCCTTAATATTTATATTTAAGATTATTACTAAGATGGAAATAATTAATTTTATTTCAATCACCATCTAAGTATAATTTTATAAATATTATATTAAATTCTTATTTTTGAATTTCAATTCTTAATTTCGAATTTAATGAGAATTTATTTATTAGAATAATAAAGAAAATACATTTTAAAGAATGAGCTTTATTACTATTAAGATATTCGATCTCCATTGTGGGTTTTACACCGCGTTTGTTTTAGTGAGTAATCCTCCCTAATGGAGGAACGTTCATTAGCAATTTTGCACCGTTTAATCTCGCATGATAAGTGGTTTGTAAGTGTTTTATGGTATAGATCACCCTAATGGTGGCGACCATATTTGACTTGCAAATTGCGAAACAATGGTAGAAGCTCATGAGATAGAATAGCCTTGACTCTCGCCTAAACGGGACAACGCTGGATTCCAATCTTGATCGAATAAAAGGTTGCTAGAATGTTTAACATTTTAGATGAGCTGACAACTCTATTCAATGGATGGTAGCTTTGACTCTCGCCTAAACGGGACACTGATATCAGTTTGTTGAAAAACCTTGGAAATTATTTAGGATTGAATTTTTTAAGTATTTTCTCATATCATTCCTACTTGCTATGTGCTTATAATTTCTGAATTGATTTTGTGTGTTAAACCATTATTAAATTTCTATTTGTTAATTTCTATTATTTTGTAGTATCCTGTATTATCAAAATGAATCCCATGTTATCACTGTTGACTGAAAACAAGCTGAATGGATCTAACTTTAATAAGTGGAATGAGAACATTAATATTGCTCTCATAGGAGAAAGTGCCTTGTTTGTTTTAACTGAGCCGTCACCTGAAGTGCCTGGGGATAATGCATCCAAAGCTGTGAAAGAAAAGTATGAGCGTTGGCAGAAAGCAAATGACAAAGCTCTATACTTTATGCTTTCTAGCATGGTTGACACCCTCAAAACTCGGTTTTCTAAAACCGAGAAGGCTGCTGAAGTTATGACGAAGTTGAATGAGCTATTCCGTAAGGCATCACTTCAGTCACGCTTTCACGCGACTAAGAAGTACATTAACGCACGGATGGAACCTCATCAAAACGTGCGTGATCATGTTCTCCTCATGTCCAGTTATTTCCAAGAAGCCCAGGATCATGGTGCTGAAATGGACAGTGCTACTCAAGTTAGTCTTATCTTGAATAGCCTGACTCCAGCATTTCTACCATATACATCAAATTATGTCATGAATAAGAAGGAAATTGACTTTCATGAATTAGTCAATGACCTTCAAACTTATGAAAATTTGATTGGAGGACCCAAGAAGAAAGGGAGTAAACCTCACAATCCTGGGAATGGTAATGGGACGATCAAACCTGAAGCAAATGTTGCATCTGCTTCAAAGCCCAAATCGAAGAGGAAGTGGCACAACACTAAGAAGCGAACAAAAGCCAATAAAAAGGCTGCTCCTTCCGGTGATGCTACACTTAAAGGAAAGTGTTTCTACTGCAATGAGAAAGGTCATTTAAACCCCAGTGTCCTAAACTTCTTACAAAGAAACAAGGTATTTCCATTTATAAACTTTAAGAGTTTTAGTGAATTATTATCCAATTGGATTTATGATTCTGGACTAAACTTTGTTTATTTGTTTTCTTCTTCTTATAGGCCAAGCTACTTGAACTCAATTGAGTTGGATCAGAAAGCTGGACCAAGGGTGAAATCGTCCAGATGAAGATGAAGCTCTTCAATTTTTTTTGAATTAATTGTTTTAGTTTAAAGACAATTTGGATTTCAAATTTTAGTCAGGGATATTTATCCCTGTTTCTCTCATATTGTTGCAATACATTTTTTTTTTATTAATAATAAAGTTTTATTTTCGAAGTTTACTATTGCAATTTATGAGATTGAGCTTCATTTATTTAATCTTCATCAACTATTACCACATTATATTTATATGTTTGTCTGTGTAAGTGTTTTTATTATTGATGCAAATTCTATAATATTTTCAACTCTTCATAGAGTTATATTATATAAACACTAGAAATTATTTTTATGTTTATCAATAATTGTTAATTCTCATACAATTATTAAGAATTTGTTTAATAAAAGGATCTTATGATCTGATAGGGGTGGAGAAAAGCTAAGAAAACTATGCAGTTCAACGATCTTTTATATCTAATGAACTCTGGATAGTATTCAACTCCACATAAACTCTATCACACTAAGAGAATCATGATCTTTACAACCTTTAGGGGTGGATCATAATCTCTATATACTTAGGGGTGGAGGTTATCCATAGTACCCTATATGTATATTCTTAGGGGTGGAGTCTATTCCACAATTCCCTATGAAACACATATCTTGTTTAAACATGGAAGTAATATAATGAGTTAGCTGTTGTCAATATAAATTCTTGATCTTGATTGTATGTTCCATTTCGTTTTTACTGTTGTAAGTAAAAGTATGATACCTTTGAAAGTTCTTTGATAAAGTTTCACACTACCTTAATTGAGTGGGAGAATTTTAAAATTCTATACCCATCTTCATCAGGTTGATAATTGTGATAGGTACTTAAGAACAATACTGAAAAGCAAATCTAACCATTCACATGGATAGGAATAGCTTATCAGAATTATGAGAATAAGATAAAGAACTCTAGTTCAGTCCATTCAAATGACTTGAACCAAGAATTCTTAATCCTCATAAAATTTGATGGTATCTTAATTTTGATTACTTTATCTCTGGCATGTATTTTTCACTTCAAATACTAGTATGCTATGTTGATGACTTAGTCTTAACTTAAAGTTTCAGACTAATACAAAAGTCACAACTAGGTAACTCTCCAAACAATCAGAGGTTAAAAGTATTATTTAACCAGACATCTGCTATTGAGTGGGAGCTATCTGAGATGTAATCAAATAGGGAACATTAGAAGATATTCAAGAAAGATTTATGAAAGTGATCTATATGTCAGATATTAAGGAACTGTGTATCAGTTGTCTTTGTATCTCACCATCTAATTTCGAAATTCTATGAGATGGTACTTACTTTGGGGGTGGAGGAATTATTGTATAATAATTCAAGCTCTACCATAGAAGAACTATAACTTGGTCTATTCGAAAATACCAGAAAGTTATATCACTGAAGATAAGTCTACACTGTATTATCTCAATTACATATTTTAAAATATGAGAGATATGTCTTCTGTTAATTCAGATGTACTTTCAAAACAGTAAAGATTTCAGTATCCCTTGATAAGTAAAGCATATAGTAAAGGATGTTTCATAAGAGTTTTTATGAACTAGTTGTTGGAAATTATTTTACCAGGATCTAGATTTACTAACAAGTATGTTGGATTAACAACCTAATATGAATTCTAAAACAATGAAAATAAACACATATAAAGTTAGAAAACCTTACAGTGGGTGCAGCGGAATAATATGACTCCTTCCGTTCAGATCTCTAGCCCTTGATTCCTTTCTGTAGCAGAGCATCACCAAGATCTGAACCTGGATCTTCTTTTCTCCTTCTTTGATGCAGAAATTCCATAGTCTTCCATACTATGAATGAGATACCACTTGATGTGTGTGGGCACTACTCATCTCACAAGGATTTCGAAATTTTCTCTCTTTTCCTCTCTCAATTTCGTGGCTGATAGCATGCAAGAGAAGAGACACAAAGGTTGCTTTATATAGGGAGAAGGGAGAGCACAACTTTCCAAATAAAACAGTTTCCTCTTTTACTGTGTAATTGATTAACTGCCTTATTTAGTGTGATTCACCACTTTCCTATTATAGCTAGGCTTTGATTAGCAATTACATGACAATTAAAAAATAAAAATAATAATTGGGAAACACAAAGGGAGTGCTCGGCCATAGAGAGAAATGAGCTCACTTGGATTTTGCAGTTTCCTCAATTTTATTTCTATTTCTCCAAAAATGCCACTTTTCCAATTCTAATCATTTAAATGCCAAAACTAATTATTTAATAACTAAAATAGATTATTAAATAATATTGTCATCTAAAATAATTATTAATTAGACATACAAAGTCTCTTAATTAATAATTAAACCTAGAAACCCTTTTATTTACGATTTCATCCTTAAACTGTGAGAATTCATAAAGTAGACATAGTCTAACTTTTAGAATTATAATTGATTAATTAAAATCGATTAACTGAGTCTTACAAGCAGTATGGCCTCAACTAGTATGGGGACCATGGGTCTATATAACCGAGCTTCCAATAAGTCAAACCGAATTTACCAAGTGAATTCCCTAACTTATTAATTCCTCATTGAATCCACACTTAGAACTTGGAATTGCACTCTCAGTCATATAGAAACGCTATATGTTACACGATATAGACACGTCATTAGTTATCCATTGTTATAACCCTAATGTGATCAATGATCCTCTATATGGATGATTTACACTGTACAGGATTAAATTACCGTAACACCCTACAATGTATTTTATCCTTAAAACACTTAACCCTGTATAAATGATATTTCACCTAAGTGAAATGAGATCTCCACCATTTATCTTCGTTTGGTTAAGCTCGAAGGAAATCATCCTTTACTTCTATTTGCCAAATAGAAGCTATAGATTCCATATTTATGTTAGCGCTCCCACTCAATTGCACTACCGTGTTCCCAAAATGTACGTATTGCGCAGACTAAAGATTAGGCTTAACTAACAAATCAAAGAACACGAATAATACTCTTGAAATTGAGCCTAACCATATCAGGATTTTGATCATGTGATCTAGGATCAACTTATGATATTGAATTGAATAGATGTTTATGGTAAGTTTCAAAATCTAATTCAAAGTTCAATATCGGTCCATTCCAATGCAAACTCCATGCATCCGATACTGGTAAACTTTGCCAATGTCCTGGAAAGGACATAATACTTTTCCAAGGTGTAAGAATACCTATCGCTGATTATACCATGTCAGTCTAAACAAATCAAGGAATCTACTTTTGAACATATAATAAAGATTATATTCCACTGTGCTGACAACACTATAATCTTTAACCAACTCATATGTTCTGGACTTAAAAAGAATTCATACATTATATACCTATAATCATGAAATAAATCATGTGAACCATGCAACATAAAATGTTATTTCTGATCTTTATTAATAAGTAAATCTGATTATATGAAATGAGTTTTATTTAGGGCATAAAACCCAACAAACTCCCACTTGCACTAATATAAAACAAAAAGTGCATTTCAAATAATCATTAACACCTTGATATACCAATCAAGTGTAATAGTAGTAAACTCCTCGTAATAGGATCTGTCAGGTTGAATTAAACACAACCTCTTCTCCACTATTACTCTTCCTTAATCACAAAATCCTTGATAATGTGAAATTCCTCTCTATATGTTTACTCTCTTTGGATACTGGATTCTATACATTTGGGCAACTACTCTTTGGTTATTCAGGAAGTAACCCTAGTAGTTAAGGCAAGTTGGAACACTGCCACAAAAGTATAGAACTTTCCTTAGACTGAATAAGTATCTTTCCTGCAACTTTTAACATTCAGTCTCTTTCTGGTAGACCAAGAGATTTCAGATAGGTTTTTACACTTCTCCAAAATCACCATCTCATCAGCAGACTTTCTAGCACACAGGCAAGTCTCGAAATCTGATGTGGTGTAGTCTAAGAGTTTTAAACAAACACCCTTATTGACTAACATATAGTTCCTCTTCTTAATCTTAAGATTTACTTGATTGTCTTCCAATGTTCCTCTCCTGGATTAATCTGATACTTACTCATTACTCCCACTCAACAGCAGGTGTCTGGTCTAAGGCATGCAAAAGCATATCTGAGACCTCTCACTGTTGATTTAAGAAATTCTTTCATGGCTTTATCTTCTCTGGAATAGTTGAGACTTTTCCTTAGATAAATCAAATCTATATCTAAGAAGTTGTGAAGCTTCTATAGATTTCCATTGGAAAGAAAACGCTCCAGCATCTTACTAAAGTAAGTTGCTCGCATTAGAGTAAGTAATTTCCAGGTATACCACAAGCCATAGGTTTAGATAAACTCAAACCTACAATACTAGGAACAGGAAGTTTTGTTAAGTCCATTGAATAGACTTATTAACGAAAATTTCCTTTCATGTCCTTGTAATAGAAAACTTTAGGTTACTCCATGTGAATGGATCAAACCATAGTTCTATTGGCTTTCTTCTTAGTTTCTTATCTTGACAATCCATTACTTGTTTAAACTCACAATGGATTTTAATCACTAGTGTCTTCCAAGTTATAAGAAGGTGAGTTCCTAGAAACTCTCCCACTACAACAAGGTACCGTGAACTATGTCAAAGGAAACTAAATGGTATAGACCTCTTAAGTTGTGTTAAGACAACAGAGGCAGTGGGATCATCTTGTAAAATAAGATGATAGAACACTTTTGGAATCAAGAAAAAAATATCTCCTTTATTTGCTACTTTACTTTCAGACTTAGTCATTTTCTTAGAAAAGTAGTATTTGTTTAAACAAACACTTTCTTATCTAATGACTATGGGATGCTCCACCCCTAATCACTTAGAATGGCTAACAAACATGCAAACCAGGGTTAGCAGTTCTATCTTTTCTTAAGATTTCGATTAGGTCATCCATGAATCTAGTAATGATTTACATTAAGTATACAACCATTGCATCATTCTAAAATTTTATTTCCATAGAAGGATTTAGGCAACGACTAGTAACTAATCATCAATATGCAACTCGAATTTCTGGGGAGGTAAGTTTGGATATTATTCAAAATCAAATTAATGATCTTTGAACTGCATATCTACTAACTTTTTCTCCACCCCTATCAGTTCGTAAGATCTTTAACCACTTACCTTCACCATTGCTAGAAATTCATGAAATTTTTCAAACATTTCAAATTTCTTTTGCGTAAGGTAAAATCTAGAGTGATCGTTTTAAGAATACAACGAAAAACTCATATCCACCCCTGAATGTACATCCATTTGCGAATGAGATGAAATTACTTTCAGTGGATATAGGCATATTAACTCTTTGCAGAGAATGATCTTGTCAAAACCACTATGAACAAGATACAAATGCCTTAGATTTATAAAATATGTGGTTGTATCTTTTGATGACTTAAGTTACATCAACATCAAAGAGTTCTTAGAATAGTGCAAGTGGATTCTGGTCACAGAATACTAAACTCATACAGTTTGAATCCATTGATAGAAAATGGTTATGAAACACTTGTGAAAGTGTAACTGTATAATTAGTAATTCTTTCTTGGACCACCACTACTAATCTAACTCTATGATTTGCCTATACAAGTAGGAGATATCTAAGATTGAGGATTTATATCATTTAGGGATAGAATTAAGGAATATAATCATATGCGTCATCTAATTTCTTAAGAGAAAATAAGACTTTATATGATTTATAGACCATTCATCCAATGATATGTCATTAAGCTAATTCGAAATGAATAAGCTAAGAGGAATTAGGATAATTTCGTTTTAAATAAGAATCCAACGATGCTCCGATTAGCGAGAGTCAAAGTAATCTTATTTATACAATCTTCTTATTTCATATTGTAAGACACTAGTCTAAGGTGTCATCAATTGATGAACAGCTAGACCTTGCGTATACAATATTTATCTTTCGAGATCTAACACTATTATGTTAGTCTAATGGTGAAAATCCATTAGGGATTTATCTCATTAGAAAAACAAATCAAGTTAGACCAACAATGAAGATTCGAAATTAAACTACAATTTAATAACAGAAAATAACATGGTTCAATACAAATTCATACACAATTCAGAAATTATGAAGCACATAGCAAGTAGGAATGACAAGTGAAAATACTAAAACATACAATCCTAAATAATTTCCAAGGTTTTCAACAAACTGATATCAGTGTCCCGTTTAGGCGAGAGTCAAAGCTACCAATCATTGAATAGAGTTGTCAGCTCATCTAAAATGATCAACATTCTAGCAACCTTTTATTCGATCAAGATGTGAATCCGCGTTGTCCCGTTTAGGCGAGAGTCAAGGCTAATCTATCTTATGAGCTTCCACCATTGTTTCATATTCTTGCAAGTCTTATACAGTCGCCACCATTAGGGTGGTCATAAACTATATAAAAAACTTACAAGATTACTTATCTTTCAAGATTAAACGGTGCTAACCTGCTAATGAACGTTCCTCCATTAGGGAGGATTACTCACTAAAACAATAGCTATGTAAAACCAACAATGGAGATCGAATATCCTTATAATAAAGCTCATTATTTAATGAAGGGTTGTATTTTCTTCTAATATTTATTTTAATCCATTTATTTTAAATATATATTTATTTAATTAAAATTTCCAATTTAGAATGAAAAATTCCAAATATAAATTTTAATTTAATATTTATAAATTATACTTAGATAGATAAATAACGCGAATTATTTCCATCTTAGTAATAATTTCCATAAATATTTAGAAAATCATTCAATTTAAGTTGTTTCAAAATTAATTTGAATTAATTTACAACTCAAATTTAATTTTCCATAAATATATATTGCATTTTCGAAAATGCTTTAAAATAAAATAAAATAAATCTTGGAAAATTACTCTAATTTTATGTTGGCCCAAAATTAATAAAAATTAATTTTCAACAAAAAAATATAATTTTCCTATTTAATTAAATATCTAAGAAAAATTTCAAATATTTAAGTATCATGATTAAAAAATCAACTTAAATATTAATTTTCTATTTAATTAAATACAATAGAAAAATACTTCAACCAAAACAGATAATATCTATCTAGACTTTCATAGACTAATTAATCCAATTTCTAATTATAATATATTTTAGTTCATTTATTTTAATTAACCATTAAATGAAAAAGTCAGTGATTTAAGTTGGTCCGAAATTAAATAAATAATTTTCAACTTTAATCTATTTTTCAAATAAAATTCGAAATTTCTGCATCAAGGTGATGCAATTTCGAAATTTTGGGAAATGATTAATAAAATAAAATAAAATATATTTTGAAAATTATTCAAACTTAAGTTATTCTGAAATAAGATTCCAAACTTAAAATAATTTTCAACTTTAATTAAATAACATGAAAATAACAATATTAAAGTATCATGATGAAAATCAACTTAGATATTGAAATTTTCAATTTAATTAAATGTATTAAATTCAAGAAACAAATAATTAAGTAAAGAGGAAACTTAATTATTAATTCTAGTTTAATACTAGGAAAATATTCTAAACTTAGATTGTACCAAAATTAATTATGAGACAATTAATTTCACAATCAATTATATTTTCCTATTTAAAATTAGAAATAATAACTAGTACTAGAAATAACTATCTAGAATATATAATTGACTAAGTGTTTTTCTAAAATTAACTTTAAATTACATGAAAAATAATTTTCATATATTTTAAAAGTTAATTATGTTGCTAATTCAATTTTAATTAGGTTAGACTAATATAATTAACCTAATACAATTATTTAAATAAGACAAATGTGCCTTCACAATTGGGGTAGTTCATGTGAGGGGGAGCTGGGTTCAGTATGTCGTACCCACTTCTATGGCCCCCAACTCTCACACAAGGCCCAAAAGAGAGGAATTTAACCTTAAAATAAATAATTGTTATTCATTGAATAAGCCCAAATCTAATTGGGCCTAAATAAATTTCCTTATGTCAAAATTTATTTTAGCAACCTAGTCCATTTACTTAGTAAAAACTTAAAATGGGCTCCCTATATGTATCTAAGCCCAAAAGCAAACATATAGGCTCACACAAGTCAAATGATTTGGATGGACCCTATGATGTTACTAGGTTTACACAGATGAAAGAAGTACAAAATTTACATGTTACAAATTATTTATAAGATCTATCGTCAATTGGACTATGATTAAAATCAGATCATTGGATCATGATCTGTCAACAAGTTAATCATAACAATTTAGATCAGATAAATAATAGGTTTGTTAAAAAGTTTTGAATAAACAATATAAATAAACAAACATTGTCCATGTAACAGATGTGAAATAAGATATTAATATAATTAAATTATTATTCTTAAACTAACCAAATAAAGGAAACTAATTTTAAAATATCTAGGTTTATTTGAATTAAATTAAATATCTAATAAGATCAATGATTTGAAAGGAAAGAATCTTCAATATCACTTTCAAATCTTATAATTTAATAAAATAAACCAATTTTAAAATAGATTTGGTTAGATAATTATTATTTTAGAAATAAAATAACAAATGAATAATAATTACCATAATTATATGTCAAAATATCTCAAATTAAGCAATATTCAAATCTCTACAAAAATATCTATGTTATTTAAATATTTAAGATATGATTTATAAATTTCCAATAAGAAAAAAAATGATATATATAGAAAAAATATCATTTTTAAACTTATAATTTATAAATAATCAAATATTTAACAAAATAACAAATTTTTGAATTTGAAAACATTATGGTAAGTATATCTATAAAAATATCTATGTTAATTTCAAATTTATTAATTATTTAATTTATCATATAAGATAATTTTAATATAATATTTTAAATAAAAAAGACAAAGTTATCTTTTAATTTAAAATATCTTAAATATAAAAATATCTAATCTTATAATTAAATAATAAATAAATATTAAAGAACTTAACAAATTTTTAAATCTGACCATAATAGGAAATATTTAAAAATTGGAAACAATCCAAAATAGAAATATTTAAAATTGGAAAAATTCCAAATTGAAAATATTTAAAATTGGAAACATTTCAATTTAGAAATATTTTAAATTGGAAAAATACATTTTGGGAAACAATCCCATGAAAAAATTGGATTTTTGGGGAAAAACCCCAAAAATTCGCAATTTGGGAAACTGCTACCCAGGAGGCTGCATGCAGCAGCCCACGAGGCTGCCAGCAGCCCCTTACGCGCGCGCAGCATGGGCACCCAGCCGAGAAACCTCGGCAGATGCAGAGTGCATGGGTGGGTAACCTCGGCGCACGCAGGGGAGACACGGGCGAGGCATACGGGCGCTGGCAGGGTGCACTCGGACGTGTCACGCGCGTGCGATTGAGCACCCTGCATACCCGAAATCCCTATTTTCCAAAATTCATAACTTTCTCAGTTTTTATCGGAATGGAGTTCCGTAAAAACAAAAATTGCTCAATTTTTCACAAGGAATCCAAATAAAATATTTTAAAAAATTGAAGAAATATTTTTCATGGAAAGCGAAACTGTACAACATCAACATTCATCAAACAACAGATAAACCAACATGAAGCCATCCAAATCAACACAGAAACATGAAATCATCGTTTTAATTCATATTACATGAAAGTAAATCATTACCATGGCTCTGGTGCCAGTTGTTGGAAATTATTTTACCAGGATCTAGATTTACTAACAAGTATGTTGGATTAACAACCTAATATGAATTCTAAAACAATGAAAATAAACACATATAAAGTTAGAAAACCTTACAGTGGGTGCAGCGGAATAATATGACTCCTTCCGTTCAGATCTCTAGCCCTTGATTCCTTTACGTAGCGAGCATCACCAAGATCTGAACCTGGATCTTCTTTTCTCCTTCTTTGATGCAGAAATTCCATAGTCTTCCATACTATGATTGAGATACCACTTGATGTGTGTGGGCACTACTCATCTCACAAGGATTTCGAAATTTTCTCTCTTTCCCTCTCTCAATTTCGTGGCTGATAGCATGCAAGAGAAGAGACACAAAGGTTGCTTTATATAGGGAGAAGGGAGAGCACAACTTTCCAAATAAAACAGTTTCCTCTTTTACTGTGTAATTGATTAACTGCCTTATTCAGTGTGATTCACCACTTTCCTATTATAGCTAGGCTTTGATTAGCAATTACATGACAATTAAAAAATAAAAATAATAATTGGGAAACACAAAGGGAGTGCTCGGCCATAGAGGGAAATGGGCCTCACTTGGATTTTGCAGTTTCCTCAATTTTATTTCTATTTCTCCAAAAATGCCACTTTTCAAATTCTAATCATTTAAATGCCAAAACTAATTATTTAATAACTAAAATAGATTATTAAATAATATTTTCATTTAAAATAATTATTAATTAGACATACAAAGTCTCTTAATTAATAATTAAACCTAGAAACCCTTTTATTTACGATTTCATCCTTAAACTGTGAGAATTCATAAAGTAGACATAGTCTAACTTTTAGAATTATAATTGATTAATTAAAATCGATTAACTGAGTCTTACAAGCAGTATGGCCTCAACTAGTATGGGGACCATGGGTCTATATAACCGAGCTTCCAATAAGTCGAACCGAATTTACCAAGTAAATTCCCTAACTTATTAATTCCTCATTGAATCCACACTTAGAACTTGGAATTGCACTCTCAGTCATATAGAAACGCTCTATATGTTCCACGATATAGACACGTGATTAGTTATCCATTTTTATAACCCTAATGTGATCAATGATCCTCTATATGGATGATTTACACTGTACAGGATTAAATTACCGTAACACCCTACAATGTATTTTATCCTTAAAACACTTAACCCTGTATAAATGATATTTCACCTAAGTGAAATGAGATCTCCACCATTTATCTTCGTTTGGTTAAGCTCGAAGGAAATCATCCTTTACTTCTATTTGCCAAATAGAAGCTATAGATTCCATATTTATGTTAGCGCTCCCACTGAATTGCACTACCGTGTTCCCAAAATGTACGTATTGCCCAGACTAAAGATTAGGCTTAACTAACAAATCAAAGAACACGAATAACACTCTTGAAATTGAGCCTAACCATATCAGGATTTCGATCATGTGATCTAGGATCAACTTATGATATTGAATTGAATAGATGTTTACGGTAAGTTTCAAAATCTAATTCAAAGTTCAATATCGGTCCATTCCAATGCAAACTCCATGCATCCGATACTGGTAAACTTTGCCAATGTCCTGGAAAGGACATAATACTTTTCCAAGGTGTAAGAATACCTATCGCTCATTATACCATGTCAGTCTAAACAAATCAGGGAATCTACTTTTGAACATATAATAAAGATTATATTCCACTGTGCTGACAACACTATAATCTTTAACCAACTCATATGTTTTGGACTTAAAAAGAATTCATACATTATATACCTATAATCATGAAATAAATCATGTGAACCATGCAGCATAAAATGTTATTTCTGATCTTTATTAATAAGTAAATCTGATTATATGAAATGAGTTTTATTTAGGGCATAAAACCCAACACTAGTTTCCAGAAGTTTGGGTGGATTCAAATATACTACACTTGATCTGAAGATCAAGTCATCAGATTGACCTATTTGCACAGTTTGTTTTATATTAGTGCAAGTGGGAGTTTGTTGGGTTTTATGCCCTAAGTAAAACTCTTTACAATCTGATTAGTTATCAATATAAGAAATTTGAAGTGATTGATGTTTGCATGAATTTTACATGCTAATGGTTTAATATGTTTAATATGTTTATTACATTCATACACACAAAATTAGTTAAATCCAGATCATATGTTTATTCACAATTACAGTATCGTCAACACAGTGGAATGTGATTGTGATCATATGTATCAAAAGTTTTGGTCCCTGTTTCATCAGTGTTATTGGATTTACACTAATGTGATAATCAGCGATGATGTGTACTTACACTTGGAGTAAGTGTTATGTTCTTTCCAGGACATTAGTAAAGTATACTAGTTTCGAATGTATGGAGTATACATTGGACTGGACCGATATTGCAACTAAGTTAAGATATTACAAACTTACCGTTATACATATCTTTCCAAGTCAATATCAGTAGTTGATCTTAAGATTAAAAGAATCTAAATCCTGATATGCTTAGGCTCAACTCAGGAGTGCTATTCATGTTCTTAGACTTATTAGTTAAGCCTACTTTTGGGTCAGGGTGATACGTATATTTTGGGAACATGATAGTATGATTGAGTGGGAGTGCTGAACATAAAAATGGAATCTATAGCTTCTACTGGTGTATAGAAGTCAAGTGATGATTCCCTTCGAGCTTAGCAAATAGAAGTAAATGGATGAGCTCTTGTTTAACTGACTAATTATTAGATCACTAAACACCATTTACAGGTAGCTAAGTGTTTTAAGGGGAAAAATACATTGAGGGGTGAGAACTATATGTTAGTCTATAAGGGTGTGTTTAAAACTCTTAGACTACACCATATCAGATTTCGAAATTTGCCTTTGTGCTAGAAAATCTTTCTGATAAGATGGTGGTTACTCTGGGGGTGGAATAGTGATTTTGGAGAAGTGTAAAAACCTATCTGAAGTCTCTAGGTCTACCAGAAAGGGACTGAATGTTAAAGTTGCAGGAAAGGTACTTATTCAGTCTAAGGAAAGTTCTATACATTTTTGGCATCATTCCAAATTGCCTTAAACTACTAAGTGTTAATTTCCTGATTAACCAAAAGTAGTTGCCAAAGATATAGAATCCAGTATCCCAAGAGAGTAGACATATAGAGAGGAATTTCACATTATCAATGATTTTGTGATTAAAGGAAGAGTAATAGTGGAAGAAAGGTTGTGGTTAATTCAACCTTTCAGATCCTATTACGAGGAGTTTACTACTACTACACTTGATTTATATATCAAGGTGTTAATGATTATTTGAAATGCACTTTTTGTTTTATATTAGTGCAAGTGGGAGTTTGTTGGGTTTTATGCCCTAAATAAAACTCATTTCAATATAATCAGATTTACTTATTAATATAGATCAGAAATAACATTTAATGTTGCATGGTTCACATGATTTATTTCATGATTATATGTATATAATGTATAAATTCATCTGAAACCCTTTTCAAATACTTCATCCTGTTTATTGTGCTGTCAACACATTGGAAAGTAAAGCCTACTTTTGGGTCAGGGTGATACGTATATTTTGGGAACATGATAGTATGATTGAGTGGGAGTGCTGAACATAAAAATGGAATCTATAGCTTCTACTGGTGTATAGAAGTCAAGTGATGATTCCCTTCGAGCTTAGCAAATAGA
This sequence comes from Cannabis sativa, assembly GCF_029168945.1. Taxonomy (NCBI): domain Eukaryota; kingdom Viridiplantae; phylum Streptophyta; class Magnoliopsida; order Rosales; family Cannabaceae; genus Cannabis; species Cannabis sativa. The sequence goes on from NC_083603.1 coordinate 23,829,432, forward strand.
AGTAAATGGATGAGCTCTTGTTTAACTGACTAATTATTAGATCACTAAACACCATTTACAGGTAGCTAAGTGTTTTAAGGGGCAAAATACATTGAGGGGTGAGAACGGTAAAGAAATCCCATCTCGATGTAGATCATCTATATAGAGGATCTTTAAATCACAATAAGATTATAACAATGGTTAAATGAGATAGTATATTGATATCGTGGAACATACAATATGCTCTATATAAGTCTGAGAGTGCAATTCTAAGTTCTAAGAGTGGATTCAACGAAGAATTAATAAGTAGGAATTTACTTGGTAAATTTGGTTCACTTATTGGAAGCTCAGCATATAGATCCATGGTCCCCATTCTAGTTGAGAACATTCTGCTTGTAAGACTCATTAATTGATTCGTGATTGATCAATTATAATTCTAAAGTTAGACTATGTCTAATTTTATGAATTTTCACTAAGGAGGGGTGAAATTGTAAAGAAAAGAGTTTTCTAGGTTTATTTATTTATTAATGGACTTTATATGTCTAATTAATAATTAAATTAAATGACAATATTATTTAATAATCTATTTTAGTTATTAAATAATTAGTTTTGGCATTTAAAAGGTTAGAATTGGAAAATTGGCGTTTTTGAGAAAATAGAGATAAAATTTGATAAAATTGCAAAATTAAGTGAGGCCCAATAACACACCATGGCCGGCCACTTAAGTTGACTTTTCAAATTAATATTTTCATTATTTTAATGCCAAATAAATCCTAACCTAAACCTAGTAGTTGCCTATAAATAGAAAGTGATGGCTCAGTCAAATCACAAGTTTTCAATAACCTTTTCTGACAGAAATTTCTCTCTTCAGAAAACTGAGCCTTCCCCACTTTCTATACCTTGGCCGAAATCCCTCTCTCTTTTCTCCTTCATCTTTTTCGTGACCCTAGTGAAAGAGTAAGTGCCCACACACAGCAAGCAGTAACTCAATCATAGATTGGAAGACTGTGAAGGATCAAAACTTGAAGAAGAAGGACATTCGGGCTCAGATCTTGATTATACTCTGCTACAGAAAGGAATCAAGGGTTAGAGATCTGAGTGGAAGGAGACATTAATTCCGCTGCATCAATGTAAGGTTTTCTTAACTTTATATGTGTTTATTTTATCGTTTTAGAAAGTTCATATTTAGGGTGTTTAAACAACATACTTGTGAGTAGATCTAAGATCCTGGTAAAATAATTTCCAACACTATTCGTGTTCTTTGATTTGTTAGTTAAGCCTACTTTTAGGTCAGGGTGATACATACATTTTGGGAACACGGTAGTGCAATTGAGTGGGAGCGCTATCATAAACATGGAATCTATAGCTTCTATCTGGCGAATAGTAAGCAAAGGATGATCTCCTTCGAGCTTGACCAAACGAACATAAATGGTGAAGTACTCATTTCACATAAGCTGAAATATCATTTATACGGGGTCAAGTATTTTAAGGAATAAATGCATTGTAGGGTGTAACGGTAATTTAATCCCTTTACAGTGTAGATCATTCATATAGAGGATCAGTGATCAAATTAGGATTATAACAATGGATAACTAATGATGTGTCTATATGGTGGAACATATAGAGCATTCTATATACTGAGAGTGCAATTCTAAGTTCTATGCGTGGATTCAACGAAGAATTAATAAGTTAGTGAATTTTAGTGCGAAATTCTTGATCTACTTATTGGAAGCTCGGTTATATAGACCCATGGTCCCCACACTAGTTGAGATGATATTGCTTGTAAGACTCATATAATTGATTTTGATTAATCAATTATAATTCTCAAATTAGACTATGTCTATTTGTGAATTTTTCACTAAGTAAGGGCGAAATTGTAAAGAAAGAGTTTTAGGGGCATATTTGTTAATTATGATACTTTGTATGGTTCAATTAATAAATATGATAAATGACAATATTATTTAATAATTATTTATAGTTATTAAATAGTTAGAATTGGCATTTAAATGGTTGAATTAGAAAATTGGCGTTTTTGAGAAAATCAGATGCAGAAAAGATAAAACTGCAAAATTAAAAAAAGTGAGGCCCAAATCCACTAGTACAGGGCCGGCCACTTTTATAGGAATTTACCTCTGATATTTTCATTATTTTAATGCCAAATAATTCAAACCTAACCCTAGTGGAATGCTATAAATAGATAGTGAAGGCTTCAGGAAAATTACACTTTTCTTCTGACACTTCTGATTCAGAAAAAACTGAGCCTCTCTCTCTCCCTATCTTTGGCCGAACCCACTCTCTGTAACACCCTAACTAACATAGGCGTATTACGTGATTTTTAAACATACTGTGCAGCTCGTTGCTAATCAACGAGGTTTATGGAAAAACGTGATTAATTAAAATTTTTGCTTTTTAATTAAACTTATAAAATAATATTACAAACGACTCGGGATCCCGATTATAAAATCATTTACCAAAAGATTTAACTGTTTGACTGATACACAAAATAAAAGTCGTCTAACGACCAGTTACAAAAATCAGCCTCGCTGTCCCGATGATCGTACGCTCCAGGCCTAACCGCCCCGACATGTACAATCTTCACAAGCTCGCTCACGGCCCATCAGCTTTAGCCTTGCCTTTACCTACACATAAACGTAAAACTGTGAGTCGACAGACTCAGTAAGAAAAGCATAATAATACTCATACATAGTCCCGGTTATGATCAGACGCCCATACCCCTGATCATAACCCTAACTGCCGTGTCCAACACGATGCGAGTCCGCCATCGCCGTGTCCTACACGGTACTGAGCCACTACTGCCATGTCAAACATGGTACTGAGTTTTGAACGTTCACAGGGACAGTACTATTGACAAGTATCCTCCTGATCGGTCGAACCGGTCATACTCCATTCTTGGTCATACTCCGGCTGTACCGACGGGATAGGTCAATAGTACGGAACCACCAACCAAGTGCCGGCTGATCGGTCGAGCCGGTCATACTCGGCCGTTGGTCATACTCCGGCTGTCTTAGACGTGGCGGGGTTGGATGGTTCGAAGCCAACATACATAACTAATGTAATCTAACGAGGCTTCCTACATTCACGCTAAACATGTAATCTACATATGCATCTTGTTATACTAATCTTACCCGGATTCCGAATTCGGGTGTGCCGGTCAACTCCGACCGGAACTTTAGGCCGACGGCGGATTACAGGCTCCTAAACCATAAAAATCACAACATTATAAGTGACACGCTAAATCACTTCCCGGGGACTTAAACTAGGAACTAAAAGTTTCCCTATCGATAAAAAACATGGCAATACCCCCTAAAACATAAAAACGAGGAAAAACACGGGTTCTGAAAATTCCCCAACCGGCAGACCGGTTGCCCAACCGGCAGACCGGTTGCCCAACCGGAATTCCGGTTCGGGAATCTTGGACCCTCATCCGAATTCCGGTTGCACAACCGAATTAGGTTCCTCAGAATTTTTCAAAAATTCCTAACTCAACCAAATCAAACCCAATTCATACCAAACCTTCCAGACCTGCTCTAAATACTCCAAAGAACATTTCCAAGGCATAAAAATAACCCAGAAACCTCAGATACAAAATTTGCCATTAAAGCTCAAGCTTTGAGTTCTAAACTCAAACTTGAGCAAATCCCTCAAACATGCATTCAAACCAGCTTAATTCTACTTAATTAAGCTTAACTAAGTCTCTGAAAACAATTAAAAACAATAGCAACATCACAGTAACAGATTCACAACATAACTTCAAAAATACATTTTTGCAAAGAAAAAGCTATAGCTTGGTCAACCTAATAATCATGCATCAAAACAACTTAAATAACCCTAATCTAACAAGCTTAAACCTCTGAAATTAACCTCAATTCACAGCAGCAAGAACACAATAAAATCAAGCATGCATCATCACCTTTTCACACATTTTTTCTATAATTATAAAAAGAAAAGTTTAGAAGCTTTACCAAGGATGAAGAACACTTAGAATGCAAGAAAAATAGCTTGAAATCAGAATTTCCCAGCCCTAAATCCACCCTTCAGCCGAGAGAGAAAGAGAGGAAAAGAGAGAGAGTTTTTGCAATTTTCTAACTTGTGATATTTTTTGTAAAATGAAGAAATGAAAATCAAAGCCACTTATCAACTTAATTCAGCCAACAAATAATCAAATAAACATTTATTTTCCATTCCATAAAATCACAAAAGATAAAATATTAATGGGGCAAAAAGACCATTTTGCCCCTCCACCTTAAAACCACATAAATCATACTAAAGGGGTATTTTTGGGAAATTCTAAATTCCCGGCCATTCCCGACATTCCCAATGTCTAATAAACCATCCCAAACTACTAACATGCTAAGTTGTGATTTCTACTGAGCCAAACGCCAAGTTCCAAAATACCGGGCACCGGAAATGCAAAATATGAAAACTACTGAATAACATAGCCATGCATTTCTGAATTCCATAAATAACAGTATAATAAATTATTTAAATAGCTATAAATAATTTTCATAAATAATCATAATTAACTGATAATTTCCAAATTAAACTAAGCGGGCTTTACAACTATCCCCCCTTAAAAGGATTTCGTCCCCGAAATCTAACCTGAATAACTCTGGATATTGAGCTCTCATATCTGACTCTAGTTCCCAGGTGGCTTCCTCCACCTTGCTGTTTCTCCAGAGAACTTTGACCAATGCTATGGTTTTATTCCGAAGGACTTTATCCTTTCTATCCAGGATCTGCACTGGCTGTTCCTCATAAGTCATGTCTGGCTGTAGCTCAAGACTCTCATAACTGAGTATATGAGAGGGATCTGAAACGTATTTTCTCAACATCGAGACATGGAATACGTTGTGAGCTGGCGATAAATTTGGAGGCAATGCTAACCGATATGCCACTTGACCTATCTTCTCGAGAATCTCGAAAGGTCCTGTAAATCTAGGGGATAACTTGCCTCTTTTCCCGAAACGTTTAATCCCCTTCATCGGAGATACTCGTAAAAACACATGGTCCCCTACTTGGAACTCAACATCTTTACGTTTCGGATCTGCGTAACTCTTCTGTCTGCTCTGTGAGGCAAGCATCCTAGCTTTTATCTTCTCTATTGCCTCATTGGTCCGCTGCACTGACTCTGGACCTAGGTATTTTCTCTCCCCTGTCTCATCCCAGTGGATAGGGGATCTACATTTCCTACCGTATAACAGTTCATAGGGAGCCATCCCTATCGTACTCTGATAACTGTTGTTGTAAGAAAATTCTATCAACGGTAGATACTTATTCCATGAGCCTTCAAAGTCCATAACACAGGCTCTCAACATGTCCTCCAATATCTGAATTGTCCTTTCGGACTGACCATCTGTCTGAGGATGGAATGCTGTACTGAATTTCAACTTTGTACCCATTGCCCGTTGCAAACTTTGCAAAAATTTGGAGGTGAACTTCGGATCCCTGTCCGAAACTATCGACTTCGGTACCCCGTGAAGTCTCACGATCTCTCTGACATACAACTCTACCAAATTCTTCTTCATACCGCTCCACCAGAAGTACGGTTTCAAATCTTGGTACATCTTAGTGGTGCCGGGATGCAGAGAATACGGGGTAGAATGAGCCTCCTCAAAGATCTCATTTCTAAGTTCCACACTGTTCGGAACACAAACCCTGGCTTTATACAAAAGCATCCCACTGTCTGACACTGAAAAGTCCTTGGCTTGACCAGCCAACACCTCATCTCGGACCTTTACTAACTCTGGATCTGTCATCTGAGCGACTTTTATTCTTTCCAACAGATCAGATTGCAGCGTTAAGTTGTGAAGCTGACCTACCACAAACTCAATGCTGGATCTAACCATATCCTCTGCTAGCTGAGGTGAGATCTGAATCATACTAGCTACTTGCCCGGGACCCTTTCTGCTCAGGGCATCGACCACTACATTGGCTTTTCCGGGATGATAGAGGATCTGACAATCGTAATCCTTCACTAATTCCAACCAACGCCTTTGTCTCATATTAAAATCCTTCTGAGTAAAGAAATACTTGAGACTTTTATGGTCGGTATAGATTTCACACTTCTCCCCGTAAAGGTAATGTCGCCAAATCTTCAATGCAAAAACCACTGCGGCCAATTCTAGATCATGAGTCGGGTATCGCTGTTCATAATCCTTTAACAGACGGGAGGCATAAGCGATGACCCGATCAGCTTGCATCAATACACACCCCAAACCCTGTTTGGATGCGTCGCAATATACTACGAACTTCTCCTTGTCCGAAGGCAAAGCTAGTACTGGAGCGGTAATCAACCTCTGTTTTAGCTCTTGAAAACTAGCTTCGCACTTGTCTGACCAAATAAACCGCTGATTCTTCTTTGTAAGCTCGATTAGGGGCATTGAAATTTTAGAGAACCCTTCGACGAACCTACGGTAGTACCCAGCTAAACCCAAGAAGCTTCTGATCTCTGTCACTGTCTTCGGTCTCGGCCAATCCCTGACGGATTCGATCTTTCCGGGATCCACCTTGATCCCATCTTTGCTCACAATGTGCCCTAGGAAGGACACCTAAGATAGCCAGAACTCACATTTCTTGAACTTGGCATAAAGCTTATGTTCTCGAAGCCGTTGCAATACCATCTGAAGATGTAACTCATGCTCCTCTTCTGATTGAGAGTACACGAGGATGTCGTCGATAAACACAATCACACAGATATCGAGGAAATCCTTGAATACTCTATTCATCAGGTCCATGAATGCTGCAGGAGCATTGGTTAGTCCGAATGACATAACCAGAAACTCATAATGTCCATACCTAGTGCGGAAAGCCGTCTTCGGAATGTCCTCCTCTCGGATTCTCAACTGATGATAACCCGAACGGAGATCAATCTTAGAAAAGACCGTCTTCCCCTGAAGCTGATCGAACAAATCATCGATCCTAGGTAATGGATATTTATTCTTCACCGTTAGCTTGTTCAACTCCCTGTAGTCGATGCACATCCTCATAGATCCATCCTTCTTCTTGACGAATAAAACCGGGGCTCCCCAAGGTGACACACTGGGCCGAATGAACCCTATGTCAAGCAACCCTTGGAGCTGAATCTTTAATTCCTTAAGTTCAGCTGGAGCCATTCTATACGGGGCTTTGGAAACTGGTTCCACCCCTGGTGCCAAGTCTATCACGAAATCAATCTCCCGCTGAGGTGGTAACCCTGGAAGTTCTTTGGGAAAAACATCCAAAAATTCCCGAACTACTTTAATGTTCTCTGGCCGAATGGTATCTGGCCGAATGGAGTCCACCACCACGGCCACAAACCCTAAGCAACCGCCGTGCAATAATTCTTTAGCTGACATAGCCGAGATCACCGGGATCCGAGATCCCTGAACTGAACCAACAAATACAAACGGTTCTTCACTTTCCGGTTGGAAGATCACCATCTTCCTTTTACAATCAATGCTCGCCGAATATTTAGATAGGAAATCCATTCCTAAAATAATATCGAATTCGACTAAACTCATCTCTATCAGATCAGCACTTAACTCTCTACCATCTATCCTGATCGGCATAGACCTAATCCACCTATTGGAGATAACCAATTCTCCGCCGAAGTAACGGGGTTCCAAACCCACGATTCATATCTATCATACGGTCTACCCAATTTACTAAAGACTCGGCCGCCACATAAGAATGTGTAGCCCCGTAATCAAACGACCGAATATAGCGAGTTGTTAATAGAAAGGCGACCTGTGACAACCGATGGGCTGGCATCTGCATCAGCCTGAGTTATAGCGAACACCCTGGCTGGAGTGGGTATCGCTGGAGCTCTCGGTGCCTCTGAGCGGAGCTGGGGACAGTCCCTCTTGAAGTGTCCGGGCATGCCACAATGAAAGCATCCCTGACCTTTGCACTCACCCCGATGGTGCCTCTTGCAGCTAGGGCACTCAGGATAGGAGAATCGGGTCTCAGTACAACCAGGACGACTCCCTCTGTTCTGGTTCCCCCGGAACCTCTTGTTCTGACTCGAGCCACCGGAAGCAGTGGGTGCTCTCTTCCTCTGATCAATGGCCGAACCACTACTCCCCCTGCTATAGCCTGATGCAGGAGGGGTAGGAGCCCCGCCACTCACCGGAGTACTGGCTGACTCTGACATGCACCCAACTGCGCCCTCAGCACGCAGTGCCTTCTCCACCATCTGAGCATAGGTGGTGCTATCGTCCGTGGTAATCATCAAGTCATGCCTGATCTTGGCATTCAACCCGTCCAGATACTTTTCCTTCTTGCTGAAGTCGGTCAGCACAATTCCCGAGGCTAACCTCGCCAACCGATCAAACTGAGTTGTATACTCGGTGACGCTCATATTCTCACGCTGGGTCAGGTGAGCGAACTCTTTCCTCTTGGCGCTTCTGACCGCCTCGTTATAGTACTTTGCGTTAAAGAGTTCTTGGAACCTTTCCCAGGTCATGGTGGTGACGTCATGGATCTGCGACACCATGTCCCACCAGACCAGCGCGTCCTCCTGGAACTGGAAAGTGGCACACACCACTCTGTCGTTACCGGTGACACCCATGAAGTTCAGGATCTTGGTGATCACCGTCAGCCACTGCTCGGCTTTCATCACGTCCAGACCTCCCAGGAAAACCGGAGGTGCTTGCTTCCGGAACCGTTCGTACAAAGGTTCCAATCTATGGGCCGCCATCACTATCTCGGCCTGGGCAGCAGGAGCAGGTACCACTGGAACTATGGGCACTGGAACTGCAGGAGCACCCTGCTGTCTCAACCTCTGAATCTCGAGGTCTTGCTCTTCGATCCGGGCTTGCATTTCCGCAAACCGTAACTCCCAATTCTGGGCTCCCTGATCGGCTGGGGGAGCCTGGGCAGCCTGTGGTGGGTTCTCATCACCCCGACCACGAGCCCTGCCTCGGGGACCTCTACCTCGTCCCCTAACAGGTGGGGGAAACTGAGCTCCCTGTCCTTGGTTCGACCCCACTGAGTTGCCCTGACTCCTGGTGGTCCGCCTGGCGTCCATCTGATTAGAACCACCTGCGAAACCAAGAGTTGGCATATCAGGTCGTATTCAAGGAGAGCTTACTAATGCCGCTTAATTTGGAAATTAAAAACGAAACATGCGCCTATTCTACTATCAGGCTACGAACATGCTTCCTAACAGGCTTTTCATTTTCATAACTGAATAAAATAAACTACTAAAGCAATAAAGGCTTACTGAACCGTGAACCGAGCTAACTGCTGATGATGATTGTACATGTTGTGACGATCTTCGGAAGACAACCTGGCGGCTCTAATACCAAATTGTAACACCCTAACTAACATAGGCGTATTACGTGATTTTTAAACATATTGTGCAGTTCGTTGCTAATCAACGAGGTTTATGGAAAAACGTGATTAATTAAAATTTTTGCTTTTTAATTAAACTTATAAAATAATATTACAAACGACTCGGGATCCCGATTATAAAATCATTTACCAAAAGATTTAACTGTTTAACTTATACACAAAATAAAAGTCGTCTAACGACCAGTTACAAAAATCAGCCTCGCTGTCCCGATGATCGTACGTTCTAGGCCTAACCGCCCCGACATGTACAATCTTCACAAGCTCGCTCACGGCCCATCAGCTTTAGCCTTGCCTTTACCTACACATAAACGTAAAACTGTGAGTCGACAGACTCAGTAAGAAAAGCATAATAATACTCATACATAATCCCGGTTATGATCAGACGCCCATACCCCTGATCATAACCCTAACTGCCGTGTCCAACACGATACTGAGTCCCGCTACTGACGTGTCCAACACGGTACTGAGCCACTACTGCCATGCCCAACATGGTACTGAGTTTTGAACGTTCACAGGGATAGTACTATTGACAAGTATCGTCCTGATCGGTCGAACCGGTCATACTCCGGCTGCTGATCATACTCCAGCCTGTACCGACGGGATAGGTCAATAGTACGGAACCACCAACCAAGTGCCAGCCTGATCGGTCGAACCGGTCATACTCATTCTTGGTCATACTCCGGCTGTCGACGTGGCAGGGTTGGATGGTTCGAAGCCAACATACATAACTAATGTAATCTAACAGGCTTCCTACATGCACGCTAAACATGTAATCTACATATGCATACTATTATACTAATCTTACCTGGATTCCGAATTCAGGTGTGCCGGTCAACCTGACTGGAACTTTAGCTGAGCGGCGGATTACAGGCTCCTAAACCATAAAAATCACAACACTATAAGTGACACGCTAAATCACTTCCCAGGGACTTAAACTAGGAACTAAAAGTTTCCCTATCGATAAAAAACATGGCAATACCCCCTAAAACATAAAAACGAGGAAAAACACGGGTTTTGAAAATTCCCCAACCGGCAGACCGGTTGCCCAACCGGAATTCCGGTTCTGGGAATTACTGGACCCTCATCCGGAATTCCGGTTGCACAACCGGAATTCCGGTTCCTCGCAGGAATTTTTCAAAAATTCCTAACTCAACCAAATCAAACCCAATTCATACCAAACCTTCCAGACCTGCTCTAAATACCCCAAAGAACATTTCCAAGGCATAAAAACAACCCAGAAACCTCAGATACAAAATTTGCCATTAAAGCTCAAGCTTTGAGTTCTAAACTCAAACTTGAGCAAATCCCTCAAACATGCATTCAAACCAGCTTAATTCTACTTAATTAAGCTTAACTAAGTCCCTGAAAACAATTAAAAACAATAGCAACATCACAGTAACAGATTCACAACATAACTTCAAAAATCACATTTTTGCAAAGAAAAAGCTATAGCTTGCTCAACCTAATAATCATGCATCAAAACAACTTAAATAACCCTAATCTAACAAGCTTAAACCTCTGAAATTAACCTCAATTCACAGCAGCAAGAACACAATAAAATCAAGCATGCATCATCACCTTTTCACACATTTTTTCTATAATTATAAAAAGAAAAGTTTAGAAGCTTTACCAAGGATGAAGAACACTTAGAATGCAAGAAAAATAGCTTGAAATCAGAATTTCCCAGCCCTAAATCCACCCTTCAGCCGAGAGAGAAAGAGAGGAAAAGAGAGAGAGTTTTTGCAATTTTCTAACTTGTGATATTTTTTGTAAAATGAAGAAATGAAAATAAAAGCCACTTATCAACTTAATTCAGCCAACAAATAATCAAATAAACATTTATTTTCCATTCCATAAAATCACAAAAGACAAAATACTAATGGGGCAAAAAGACCATTTTGCCCCTCCACCTTAAAACCACATAAATCATACTAAAGGGGTATTTTTGGGAAATTCTAAATTCCCGGCCATTCCCGACATTCCCAATGTCTAATAAACCATCCAAACTACTATCATGCTAAGTTGTGATTTCTACTGAGCCAAACGCCGAGTTCCAAAATACCGGGCACCGGAAATGCAAAATATGAAAACTACTGAATAACATAGCCATGCAATTCTGAATTCCATAAATAACAGTATAATAAATTATTTAAATAGCTATAAATAATTTTCATAAATAATCATAATTAACTGATAATTTCCAAATTAAACTAAGCGGGCTTTACACTCTCTCTTTCTTCTTCTTTAAATTTCGAAATACTTAGTGTATGAGTAGTGCCCACACACAGCAAGTGATACCTCAACCATAGTGAGGAAGATCGTGAAGAAAGACTTTCAGCAAGAAGGAGTTTCAGCATCAAAGATTCAGAGAAAGAGATCCAGGTTCAGATATTGATAATGCTCTGCTACAGAAAGGAATCAAGGGCTAGATATCTGAATGGAAGGAGTCATTATGTTCCGCTGCACCCAATGTAAGGTTTCCTAAACTTTATATGTGTTTATTTCATCGTTTTAGAAAGTTCATATCTAGGGTGCTAATCAACATACTTGTGAGTAGATCTAAGATCCTGGTAAAATAAATTCCAACATTATCGAGCAACGATAGTGACATATGTAACTCGTGGATGACGACTGATAAGGATGCTTTATGAGGCATCAAGAATAGTTTGTCTTATTAGACAAATAGTTGTCATGTAATGCTCGATTATGTATTGCATAAATATTTATTGTGAATGATGAAATTGTATGCTATGCACTGTTATGATATCTCGTGTTATATAATGGCTATGTTTTACTTACTTTCTTGTTGAGTCATTGTGACTCACGGGTGTTTCGTGGTGTAGGTAAAGGGAAGGGGAAATGGATCAACCATGAGTCAAAAGGTCTCCTAACGATGTACATATCAACCGCGGTGTCTCGGCTTCCAATGAACATGATCCACTCTTTTGATTATGTTTTGGAAATATAGCCCCATTTTGTAATACATGTTTTGAAGCATGTTGTAAAAATTTATAAACAAGGGGATCCCCGACTTCAGTAATACTTTGAATGAAAAGTCAAATTTTTTAATTTATTCAATTTTTTTTTAATTATGTCACACTTTTCTTAAATTGGTATGTTAATTATAAATTAATTTATAAAAGCATACACGTGGCATTCCTGTGGGACAGGGCGTTACAACATGGTATCAGAGCAACCAAGGTTTAAAGATCCTGAAGACTGGTTTGATATGTACGTTGGCTGTGAAGACTCGTTTGACTCATGGTTTAGTAAGTGTTAATTGTTAGATAAATATTAGGTTATTTGTTGATTAATTGAATTACCTACTTATTTAAAATGTGTGAGTTATTAGAAAAGGCATGATAATGGATGATATGTGTGTGTATCATGGAAATGCTTATTGACATTGATTATGGTTTGGGAGGTTCTAAATAATTGAAAGTTATGGTCGCATGTGTATTAGATCATGCACCTAAGGCGACTTAGTGGGGGTAGTCGCGAGCTTTCAAGGCTGGGGATTGGCGGTGAAGGTGCGAACCCTCCATTACCACAAAACTAGGAAGAGATGTATGCCGCGATACAGGAGACCATCCGACAGTAAGGTGAATAGATTAGAAAATTGAGGGAGCAGCGAGCTCAGCGTGCTTCAAATCCTAATCTTGATCCTCTAGCACTGTTAGTAGTGCCACAAGATGTGGGAAATCGTTTAGAGCCATTATACAAGTGGTTTAGGAAGCAAAACTGCCAGTGTTCGAGGGTGGTGCTGATCCACACAAGGCGGAGAAATGGATGAGTATGATAACATCCATTTTGTATTTCATGCGGGTTGAGAGTAATGATCGGGTTAGATGTGCCATCTACATGTTGCGTGAGGATGCCCGCATTTGGTGGGAAATTGTATCACAAGGTCATTATCTGAATAACATGACCTAGGATGCCTTCCAAACTTTATTTTATGAAAAGTACTACAACGAATCTATTCGAGCTGCAAAGGCAGAAGAATTTATACGGTTAACCTAGGGCAGCATGACGGTGATAGAGTATGCCACTAAGTTTGATCGATTGGCAAAGTTTGCGTCTGATGAAGTGGCCATTAAGGCTGATAGAAAGGCCAACTTTATTCAGGGATTTGAAGAACATATTGTTGGAATTATTTTACCAGGATCTAGATTTACTACCATGTATGTTATTTAACATCCTAATATGAATTTCTAAAACAAAGTAATTTAAACACATAAAAGTTATGAGAAACCTTACAGTGGGTGTAGCGGAATTAAATGACTCCTTCTGCTCAGATCTCTAACCCTTGTATCCTTTCTGTAGCAGAGTATCACCAAGATCTGAGCCCGAAACTCCTTCCTTGTGTTTGGATTCTTCACAGTCTTACATACTATGATTGAGGACCAACTTGATGTGTGTGGGCACTCACTCTATCACTAATGGCTAAATATATTTTGTGAAGGAAGGCTAAGTATTTTCAAAAATTCAAGAGGAAGAAGGAAGAGGTCTCATCAGATAGCTAGATTTTTAGCTTTAGAGGCATTAGTTTTAATGAAGAGACCATAGCCTTCCTTTTATACTATTCTTCAATAGGGTTAGGGTTGAATTATTAGGAATAAAAAAATGATAAAAATAGAGTAAAATTCACCCTAATGGCCGGCCACATAGTGGGCCCTACATTAGTTTGGGCTTTGTCATTTTTCTCAACTATTTTATCTATTTTTCACAAATACCACTTTTTGCAACTTCAACCCTATAAATGCCAAAACTATTTATTTAATAATTAAAATAACTATCAAATAAAATTGTCATTTATAATATTTATTAATTAGACTCCATAAAGTCTCTTAATTAACAAATAAACCCCAAAACACTATTTCTTCACAATCAAGTCATAACATAGTGAAAAAATTTATAAACTAAACATAGTCTAATTTTAGAATTATAATTGATTAATTAAAATCAATTAACTGAGTCTTACAAGCAGTTTGTTTCAACTAGTATGGGGACCATGGGCCTATATAACCGAGCTTCTAATAAGCAGACCTAGAATTTACCAAGTAAATTCACTAACTTATTAATTCCTCATTGCATCCACCATAGAACTTGGAATTGCACTCTCAGTTACATAGAACGTTCTATATGTTCCACGATATAGATACGCTATTAATTATCCCTTGTTATAATCCCAATAATCAATGATCCTCTATAGATGATCTACAGGGATAAAATTACCGTTACACCCTTTCAATGTATTTTATCCTTAAAACACTTGGCCACCTATAAATGATATTTTAGTGAACTAATATATTCACTAAAATGAGATCTCAATCATTTATCTCTATTTAGCCAAGCTCGAAAGAAATCATCGTTTCACTTCTAAATACCTATAGAAGCTATAGATTCCATATCTATGTTTAGCGCTCCCACTCAATTGTACTATCATTTTCCCAAAATGTACGTATCACCCTGACCAAAAAGTAGGCTTAACTAACAAATCAAAGAACATGAATAACACTCTTGAGATCGAACCTAATCATGTCAGGATTAAGATCATTGATCTAGGATCAAATAGGTGATATTGAATTGAATAGATATTACGGTAAATTTATCATGTCTGATCCAAATTCAATATCGGTCCCTTCCAATGTATACTCCATACATCCGATACTGGTAAACTTTGCTAATGCCCTAGAAAGGACATAACACTTATCCAATGTGTATGTATACCTATCGCTGATTGTCATGCCAGTCTAAATCCAGTGAACTGACAAATCAGGGAATTAAACTTTTCAACATTTAATCATGATTATATTCCACTGTGCTGACAACACTATAATCATGAACAAATACACATGTTCTGGACTTAATAGAATTTATACATATAATCATGAAATAAATCACGTGAACCATGAAACATAAAATGATTTCTGATCTTTATTAATTAGTAAATTTGATTATATTGAAATGAGTTTTATTTAGGGCACAAAACCCAACACATATCACCCGAGATGTGATTGTTGTAGCTGCCAAACAACCAGGGTTTGTTCAAACCTATGCTCAGGTGGTTGAGTTAGCCCTTGCTGCTGAGGGTGCAAAAGACCAAATCCAAAAGAGAAACAGTATGAGGAGACATTCGTGGAAACAATCTCCTAGTGTCGATTCTGGTAAGGGTGTTGACCCTAATGATTGCAAGAAAAGGTCTAATGATCCACTAGCTACGGGTCCTAACAAGATATTCCAAGGTAACCAAGGTTTTCGATGTGGTGGAAACAAAAATTGGCGAACCTATCTAAAGTGCCTGAGGTGTAAGAGACGCCATCAGGGCGAATTTCAAGCTAAAGCCTGCTTCCAGTGTGGGGTAGTGGGCTATCTGAAAAGAAATTTCCCATAGTTACAACGACCGAAACAGAAGAAATATGACACTCTAGTTCTTGCTCGGGTGTTTGCTTTGACCCAGGCAGAGGCTGATGCCGGGCCTTCTACCATGACATGTCAGCTTTCTATTGATGGTACCTTGTTGAATATTTTAATTGAGTCTGTTGCAACGCTTTCTTATGCATCGAGTAAAGTGATTGAAAATCTACATGAGCCTAGTGATGTTTTACCAAGTTGTTTTGGTACCATAATACCTACTGGAGAGTTAGTTATCTCCAGCAGGTGGCTTAGGTCTCTTTCAATACGTATTGAAGGTAGAGAATTGTCAGTCGATTTAATTAAATTAGATCTAGAAGATTTTGATGTTATACTAGGAATGGATTAAGGCAAGAGATTTGGTATTGGATGGATGTGTTGGTTTCCTAGTCAGTGTGGTGGATACTACAAAAGAAATACCAGTGGGACCGGTTAACGTTCCGGTTGTTCGAGAGTTTTTGGATGTCTTTCTAGAGGAGCTACCAGGGATACCACCATAACGGGAAATTGACGTTGAAATTGATCTGATACCGGGGCAGAGCTTGTATCTAAAGCTTCGTATCAGTTGGCACCTGTAGAGCTAAAAGATTTGAAGGTTCAGTTACAAAGAATGTTAGACTTAAAATTCACTAGACTGAGTACCTCACCTTAGGGTGCACCGATTTTGTTTGTAAAGAAGAAGGACAGAACATTGAGAATGTGTATTGACTACCGAGAATTGAATAAGGTGACAATAAAGAACAGGTATCCTTTGTCAAAGATAGATGATCTATTTCATCAATTACAAGGAAAGACCGTCTTCTCTAAAATTGATCTTCAACTTGGTTATCACCAATTAAGGATTCGAGAGGAGGATATTCCCAAGACAGCTTTTTGTACTTGGTATGGACACTATGAATTCCTGGTGATGTCCTTCAGATTAACAAATGCTCCATCGACATTCATGGACTTAATGAACTGAGTGTTCTATGACTTTTTGGATGATTTTGTAATTGTTTTCATCGATGACATTCTGATCTTCTCCGAATCCGAAGAGGCACATGAGAAACATCTTCAGATGGTATTTCAACATCTCTGGGAGCATAAGCTTTATGCTAAATTTAAGAAATGCAAATTTTGGCTACCTCAAGTAAGCTTCTTAGGGCATGTTATGAACAAAGATTGTATCTTGGTGGATCCAATAAATATTGAAGCAGTTCGGGATTGGCCTCGACCCAAGTTTGCAACTAAAGTTAGAAGTTTCTTGGGATTAGCAGGATACTACAAAAGGTTTGGTAAAGGGTTTGTAGAGATTTCTACACCCTTAACAGAAAAAACTCGAAAGAATTGTAGCTTTGTTTGGGCTGACAAGTGCAAAAGTAGCTTCCAAGAATTGAAACAGAGGTTAATTACTGCACTAGTGTTAACCTTGCCATTTAGTGATGAGAAATTTATGATTTAGTGTGATGCTTCTAAACAAGGGTTAGTGTAATACCCTAAGGTTTATGAAACTGGATTAGCAACTCTAACTAGTTTAATTATGTTTTAATGAGGAATTATATAACTATATAATTTAATATATGAAACTATATTGATAAATTGCATTTTAAGTCCCTATTGGTGTACTAGGGACATTTTTGTATTTTTGACCT
This sequence comes from Cannabis sativa, assembly GCF_029168945.1. NCBI lineage: Eukaryota > Viridiplantae > Streptophyta > Magnoliopsida > Rosales > Cannabaceae > Cannabis > Cannabis sativa. The sequence goes on from NC_083603.1 coordinate 23,846,810, forward strand.
AAGAAGGGGTAAAATTGTAATTTATATGATATATCGTACTTATGGGCAATATTATTATATAGTATGTTTATTCTGACTATCTGTAGGTGTTTTCTAACAAGTCGGCGCGGTATAGTCACAAACGGGTATTTTGGGATGAATCGGGTTCGGGGCCCAAAATATATTTTTCGGGATTTATTTGTTGTGTTATTATGATTAATGAGAAATTTAAAATTATGTATTATGTGTGTGTGATAAAATGACTAATTTACCCTAAATTATATAAATGTGCTTATAAATGACTATAGGGGTATTTTGGTTATTTTGACCATATAATCTATTTTCAGCAAAAACAATTGTTGGAGAGTTGAAAACCTATTTTCTGGTTTATTCCCAGCCCTAGCTGACCCCTCCCTCTCCCTGTCTCATCTTCTTCAAATTTTATTAATTTTGGAAAAAATAAGCTTGAATTAAAGGTGACTTTGGTGTGAATTGTGGCTTGAGACTTGTATAATTGTGGTAAGCTCCTAATCCTTCTTTATTTTGAATTTAATTTCTGGTGTTTAAAGTTTTAAAACCTTGTTCATGATGTTCTTAAGAGTTGTGATGCATGATGTTGTGATTTTGGAGGTTTAATGATAATTTTGGTTTATTTGAACTTAAGGATGTGTGATATTTGCATCTTGATTGTTTTATATGGTTTGGTTGAGTTTAGGGTTTGAATTTTTAGGATTATGCTCTGATTTTTTGGGTATTTTTAGTTGGTTTGAAACTTTGTGTTCAAGCATGTGTAATTGAGAATTTGTATTGATTTTTGGAACATGCTTTAATATATGAGCTTATATTTTGTGGTTCTAATGCCTAAAAATACCTTGGTTTAGCATGGTTTTTGCTTGTGTATGACTTAGGTGAAGTTAAGTTTGTGTTTGGGCATTTTTAGGCCTTAAAAATGGGATTTCTGGGTGTTTTGGACCCAGTTTTCGTGATCGAATTATTGGTCGCCGTGACTAGGGTTGGCAGTGGGCATGCCTATTTTTCTCGATTTTGTTTTGGCCATAACTTTTGATTCGGAACTCCGTTTTAAACATTCTTTATATTGTTGGAAAGCTCATTTTGAGCTCTATATGTTAATATGTAAATGGAATGCTAATTATGTGTGTTGACCTCGCTTTTAGCCAACGACAATGAGTCAAATAATAAGCGATAAGAAAATATAATCAAAGTGAAGTATGAACGAATAAATAAGAAAGAACACAAGGTTTTAAAGAGGTTCGACCCCGTTCAGTTCGGTAATAGCCTACTCCCCTTAATTTGTATTAACTCAAGAACAAAGAATACATTGTTTCCTCTCTTGAAGCTCTCACGATGAAATCTTTGAGTATGCTCTCTTAGATTTCTCTAAAGTAATTCTTTCGACCCCTTTACCAATGACAATGGATCACTATTTATAGGGCTAAATGCTTGAGGGAAGGTTTCCCTTTTGCTTACTGTTACCCAAATTTTAACGACGATGACGTGTCGAGAATAGCACCGCATGGCACAAAAATACCGGGACTAAATTAATGAAGAAGGTGTAAAGTCATGACTGTTGAGATGCACCCTCAATTTGGGTGGTTGTTCTCCCCCCCCCCCCCCCCAAAAAAAAACTTGGGTTTGCCCCCCCCCCCCCCCCCCCCCCGAAAAAAACCTGGGTTTGGGCCCCCCCCCCAACTTGGGTCTTAGGGGGGGCGGATCCCCCCCAACTTGGGTCTTGGGGGGGCCCCAACTTGGGTGATTGTCACCCCCCCTCAACTTGGGTCTTGGGGGGGTCATGTTAGGTTTTATGCCCTAAATAAAACTCTTTACAATCTGATTAGTTATCAATATAAGAAATTTGAAGTGATTGATGTTTGCATGAATTTTACATGCTAATGGTTTAATATGTTTAATATGTTTATTACATTCATACACACAAAATCAGTTAAATCCAGATCATATGTTTATTCACAATTACAGTATCGTCAACACAGTGGAATGTGATTGTGATCATATGAATCAAAAGTTTTGGTCCCTGTTTCATCAGTGTTGTTGGATTTACACTAATGTGATAATCAGCGATGATGTGTACTTACACTTGGAGTAAGTGTTATGTTCTTTCCAGGACATTAGTAAAGTATACTAGTTTCGAATGTATGGAGTATACATTGGACTGGACCGATATTGCAACTAAGTTAAGATATTACAAACTTACCGTTATACATATCTTTCCAAGTCAATATCAGTAGTTGATCTTAAGATTAAAAAGAATCTAAATCCTGATATGCTTGGGCTCAACTCAGGAGTGCTATTCATGTTCTTTGATTTATTAGTTAAGCCTACTTTTGGGTCAGGGTGATACGTATATTTTGGGAACATGATAGTATGATTGAGTGGGAGTGCTGAACATAAATATGGAATCTATAGCTTCTACTGGTGTATAGAAGTTAAGTGATGATTCTCTTCGAGCTTAGCAAATAGAAGTAAATGGATGAGCTCTTGTTTAACTGACTAATTATTAGATCACTAAACACCATTTACAGGTAGCTAAGTGTTTTAAGGGGCAAAATACATTGAGGGGTGAGAACGGTAAAGAAATCCCATCTCGATGTAAATCATCTATATAGAGGATCTTTAAATCACAATAAGATTATAACAATGGTTAAAGGAGATAGTATATTGGTATCGTGAAACATACAATATGCTCTATATAAGTCTGAGAGTGCAATTCTAAGTTCTAAGAGTGGATTCAACGAAGAATTAATAAGTAGGAATTTACTTGGTAAATTTGGTTCACTTATTGGAAGCTCAGCATATAGATCCATGGTCCCCATTCTAGTTGAGAACATTCTGCTTGTAAGACTCATTAATTGATTCGTGATTGGTCAATTATTATTCTAAAGTTAGACTATGTCTAATTTTATGAATTTTCACTAAGCAGGGGTGAAATTGTAAGGAAAAGAGTTTTCTAGGTTTATTTATTTATTAATGGACTTTATATGTCTAATTAATAATTAAATTAAATGACAATATTATTTAATAATCTATTTTAGTTATTAAATAATTAGTTTTGGCATTTAAAAGGTTAGAATTGGAAAATTGGCGTTTTTGAGAAAATAGAGATAAAATTTGATAAAATTACAAAATTAAGTGAGGCCCATTAACACCATATGGCCGGCCACTTAATGTTGATTTTTCAAATTATTATTTTCATTATTTTAATGCCAAATAATTCTAAACCTAGACCTAGTAGTTGCCTATAAATAGAAAGTGATGGCTCAGTCACATAACATGCTTTTGCACATGCTTTCATTAGCTTTCTGACAGAAATTTCTCTCTTCAGAAAAACTGAGCCTTCCTCACTCTCTACCTTGGCCGAAATACCTCTCTCTCTTTTCCCTTCATCTTTTTCGTGACCCTAGTGAAAGAGTAAGTGCCCACACACAGCAAGCAGTAACTCAATCATAGATTGGAAGACTGTGAAGGATCAAAGCTTGAAGAAGAAGGACATTCGGGCTCAGATCTTGATTATACTCTGCTACAGAAAGGAATCAAGGGTTAGAGATCTGAGTGGAAGGAGACATTTATTCCGCTGCATCAATGTAAGGTTTTCTTAACTTTATATGTGTTTATTTTATCGTTTTAGAAAGTTCATATTTAGGATGTTTAAACAACATACTTGTGAGTAGATCTAAGATCCTGGTCAAATAATTCCCAACAACTGGCCTCAGAGCCATGGTAATTGATTTACTTACATGTAATTTGGAATTTAAAACGATTGTTTGTATGTTCTTTGGATGGTATCATGGTTTATTGAGTGTTATTTGATGATTAATTGATGTTTGTGAAATTTTCATGAAAAATAATTGTGATTTCGTTTCTGGAATTATTTTTATTGGATAGTATGAAAAAAATTAAGCAAGTTAGCCTTTTACAGAACTCAATTTGGATTTTATTTGAATTGGGTATGATTTTTTGAAGATTTGACAAAATCGGGACTGTGCTGATATTTTTCTGCGATCGCAGAACTGTCCGTACAGTTTCGAATTTTTTCTTTTTTTCTTCAATTTTTCATACTTTTTCATGGAATTAACTTCCAATTTTTTGTATGGTTTTGTATATATACTATTACTATTCCTAATTCAATTATAATTATCATTTTGAATTAATTTAATTTTTTTTAATTTAATTCAAGATATTAGTGTAATTTGAATTTGAATAGAATTAGTATTTATCTTTTGCTTAAAAATCTATCTTATTTTTAAATTTGATTATATTTTTTTTAAATTTAAGGTCAGATTTTTTAAGATATTTATAATATTTTTTTAAGATATTTTAAAAATATCTTATCCTTTAAGATATTTTAAAAAATATCTTATCTTTTAAGATTTTTTAATTAAATCTTTTTAGATATTTTGACCTTATTTAAATTTAAAATAAGATATTTATAATCATGTAATTTTAATAGATATAAGATATTTTGCTAACTTTTAAATTTTGTTAGTTTATTTATTTAAATTAAATTTAAAAATCTGAAAAGATATTTCATTTATCTTTTCTATTTTTTATTTAATTTTTATTTTTAAAATAACATTTAATTTTTAAAAGTAATTAGCAAATTTTGAAATGATATTTAGGTTGGTTGAAACCTAATTTTTCAAAATGTAGGTTTAATTTTAAATATTTATTTTAAAATAATTTCGAAATTTAATTTATTTTTTATTTTCGAAAATTAATTAAATTTTTTTTATTTTTTCGAAATTAATTAAAATATTTTATTTAATTATTTATTTTTTCGAAATTATTTATTTAAAAATTAAATAAATCCTACTTCCAACTATCCAGCTAACCTTGTTGCAGGAGTATGTGTTTTTAGCTTGTGTGTAAGTTTTAAAAACCTATTATTACTTGATTGCAAATAGCCATGGTTACTTTTTGCCAGATCTAATGATCTGATGACTCCCTTGGTCAAGTTAATAATTTGTAACAGGTAAATTTTACAATCTTCTTTCATCTGTGTATGACCTAGCAACATGATAGGATCCATCCAAAGTGTGCCTGTGTGAGCCTATATGTTTATTTTATTATATAGATGCATATAGGTTGTTGCTAAATAAAATGTCACACCATGATAGATTTTATTTAGGTCCATTTAGTTATTGGACCTATTCAATTAATAACAGTTATTCATTTTAAGGTTAAATTCCTCTCTTTTGGGCCTTGTGTGAGAGTTGGGAGCTATAGAAGTGGGTACGACATACTGAACCCAGCACCCCCTCACATGAACTACCCCAATTGTGAAGGCCCATTTGCCTGATTTGAATAACTGTACTAGGTTAATTATATTAGTTTGACCTAATAAAATTGAATTAGCAACATAATTAACTTTTAAAATATATGAAAATTTATTTTCATTTTAATATTTGAAAGTTAATTTTAAGAAAAACACTTTTAGTTTAGATATTATTTCTAGACAAACTATTTGTATTTTTCTTGTATTTAATTAAATATAGAATTTTAACTAACTAAGATTCTTTCTGGAGCTTATTTAATTAAATATTCCTATTTATGTTATAAATTAGTTGTATCAACCGATTTTTCTTAACTAACTTAAATTTGAATATTTGATTTAAATTTTAAATCAAGTTGAGGAATCTTAGGCATTAGTTATTAAAGATTCTTAAGATATTTTTTAAGATAATATCTTTTCAAATATTAACTTGAAATAGAATATCTTAGATATTTTTTTTTTGTTTAATATCTTTTCAAATATTAACTTTAAAAAGATATCTTCAAATTAAGTGGTTACAACTTAATTTAGATATTTAATTAAATCTAAATTTAAAATTATTTAAGTTTTAGATTTTTACTATCTAACTTAAATTAGATATTTTTTTCAAATTTTTGAAAAGATACTTAGTCCAATAAGATATTTTCTAGATAGTAATTTCTAGACTACTTATTATTTCTAATATTTAAATAGGAAAATTATACTTTGTGAAATTAATTATTTAAATAATTAATTTTGGTACAATTTTATTAAGTATATTTTTCCTAGTATTAAATAGAAATTAATAATTAAGCATTCTCTACACTTAATTATTATTTCTTGAATTTAATACATTTAATTAACTTGAAAAATCTAAATATCTAAGTTGATTTTCATCATGATACTTAAATATTTATTGATTTTTCATGACACTTAATTAAATAGAAAATTATTTTTAGGTTGAAATTTAATTTTTCAACTTAAATTTAAATAATTTTCAATATATATATATTTTTCTTCATTTTATTAATCAATTTCGAAATTTGCATTTTAATTATGCAATATTTTCGATTTTTTTTTGAAAAATAGATTGGGTTGTAAATTAATTATTTATTTTAATTAATTCTTGGACCAACTACAATCAATGATTTTTTCATTTAATTGATTAATTTAAAATAAATGAATTTAAAAATTATATATATATATATATATATTATTAGAAATTGAATTAACTAGTCAAAGAATATCTAGATAGGTGATATTTTTGCTTGAAGTATTTCTTTTCTATTTTTTATTATTTTTCGAAAATTGTATATTTTATATACTTTATATTTTCGAACCCAATAAATATATTCTCAAAGGAAATTTTTAAGTTGCTAATTATTTATTTAATTCAACTTAAATTAATTATTAATTTCCTTAATATTTATATTTAAGATTATTACTAAGATGGAAATAATTAATTTTATTTCAATCACCATCTAAGTATAATTTTATAAATATTATATTAAATTCTTATTTTTGAATTTTAATTCTTAAATAGAATTTAATGAGATTTATTTATTAGAATAATAAAGAAAATACATTTTAAACAATGAGCTTTATTATTACTTAGATATTCGATCTCCATTGTGGATTTTACACCGCGTTTGTTTTAGTGAGTAATCCTCCCTAATGGAGGAACGTTCATTAGCAATTTCGCACCGTTTAATCTCGCATGATAAGTGGTTTGTAAGTGTTTTATATGGTATAGATCACCCTAATGGTGGCGACCATATTTGACTTGCAAATTGCGAAACAATGGTAGAAGCTCATGAGATAGAATAGCCTTGACTCTCGCCTAAACGGGACAACGCTGGGTTCTGATCTTGATCGAATAAAAGGTTGCTAGAATGTTTAACATTTTAGATGAGTTGACAACTCTATTCAATGGATGGTAGCTTTGACTCTCGCCTAAACGGGACACTGATATCAGTTTGTTGAAAACCTTGGAAATTATTTAGGATTGAATTTTTTAAGTATTTTCTCATATCATTCCTACTTGCTATGTGCTTATAATTTCTGAATTGATTTTGTGTGTTAAACCATTATTTAATTTCTATTTGTTGATTTCTATTATTTTGTAGTATCCTGTTTACCAAAATGAATCCCATGTTATCACTGTTGACTGAAAACAAGCTGAATGGATCTAACTTTAATAAATGGAATGAGAACATTAATATTGCTCTCATAGGAGAAAGTGCCTTGTTTGTTTTAACTGAGCCGTCACCTGAAGTGCCTGGGGATAATGCATCCAAAGCTGTGAAAGAAAAGTATGAGCGTTGGCAGAAAGCAAATGACAAAGCTCTATACTTTATGCTTTCTAGCATGGTTGACACCCTCAAAACTCGGTTTTCTAAAACCGAGAAGGCTGCTGAAGTTATGACGAAGTTGAATGAGCTATTCGGTAAGGCATCACTTCAGTCACGCTTTGACGCGACTAAGAAGTACATTAACGCACGGATGGAACCTCATCAAAACGTGCGTGGTCATGTTCTCCTCATGTCCAGTTATTTCCAAGAAGCCCAGGATCATGGTGCTGAAATGGACAGTGCTACTCAAGTTAGTCTTATCTTGAATAGCCTGACTCCAGCATTTCTACCATACACATCAAATTATGTCATGAATAAGAAGGAAATTGACTTTCATGAATTAGTCAATGACCTTCAAACTTATGAAAATTTGATTGGAGGACCCAAGAAGAAAGGGAGTAAACCTCATAATCCTGGTAATGGTAATGGGACGATAAAACCTGAAGCAAATGTTGCCTCTGCTTCAAAGCCCAAATCGAAGAAGAAGTGGAAGAACACCAAGAAGCGAACAAAAGCCATGAAAAAGGCTACTCCTTCTGGTGATGCTACACTTAAAGGAAAGTGTTTCCACTGCAATGAGAAAGGTCATTAGAAACCCCAGTGTCCTAAACTTCTTGCAAAGAAACAAGGTATTTCCATTAATAAACTTTAAAAGTTTAGTGAATTGTTATCCAATTGGATTTATGATTCTGGACTAAACTTTGTTTATTTGTTTTCTTCTTCTAGGCCAAGCTACTTGAACTCAAATGAGTTCGATCAGAAAGCTGGACCATAGGGTAAAATCGTCCAGATGAAGATGAAGCTCTTCAATTTGAATTAATTGTTTTAGTTTAAAGACAATTTGGATTTCAAATTTTAATCAGGGATATTTATCCCTGTTTCTCTCATATTGTTGCAATACATTTTTTTATTAATAAAGTTCCTTTTTTTTCGAAATTCACTATTGCAATTTATGAGGTTGAGCTTCATTTAATTTTATCTTCATCAATTATTACCACATTATATTTGTATGTTTGTATGTGTAAGTGTTTTTATTATTGATGCAAATTCTATAATATTTACAACTCTTCATAGAGTTATATTATATAAACACTAGAAATTATTTCTATGTTTATCAATAATTGTTAATTCTCATACAATTATTAAGAATTTGTTTAATAAAAGGATCTTATGATCTGATAGGGGTGGAGAAAAGTTAAGAAAACTATGCAGTTCAACGATCTTTTATATCTAATGAACTCTGGATAGTATTCAACTCCACATAAACTCTATCACACTAAGAGAATCATGATCTTTACAACCTTTAGGGGTGGATCATAATCTCTATATACTTAGGGGTGGAGGTTATCCATAGTACCCTATATGTATATTCTTAGGGGTGGAGTCTATTCCACAATTCCCTATGAAACACATATCTTGTTTAAACATAGAAGTAATATAATGAGTCAGCTATTGTCAATATAAATTCTTGGTCTTGATTGTATGTTCCATTTCGTTTTTACTGTTGTAAGTAAAAGTTTGATACCTTTGAAAGTTCTTTGTTAAAGTTTCACACTACCTTAATTGAGTGGGAGAATTTTAAAATTCTATACCCATCTTCATTAGGTTGATAATTGTGATAGGTACTTAAGAACACTACTGAAACGCAAATCTAACCATTCACATGGATAGGAATAGCTTATCAGAATTATGAGAATAAGATAAAGAACTCTAGTTCAGTCCATTCGAATGACTTGAACCAAGAATTCTTAATCCTCATAAAAATTTTGATGGTATCTTAATTTTGATTACTTTATCTCTGGCATGTATTTTCACTTCAAATACTAGTCTGCTATGTTGATGACTTAGTCTAAACTTAAAGTTTCAGACTAATACAAAAGTCACAACTAGGTAACTCTCTAAACAATCAGAGGTTAAAAGTATTATTTAACCAGACATCTGCTATTGAGTGGGAGCTATCTGAGATGTAATCAAATAGGGAACATTAGAAGATATTCAAGAAGGATTTATGTAAGTGATCTATATGTCAGATATTAAGGACCTGTGTATCAGTTGTCTTTGTATCTCACCATCTAATTTCGAAATTCTATAAGATGGTGCTTACTTTGGGGGTGGAGGAATTATTGTATAATAATTCAAGCTCTACCAGAGAAGAACTATAACTTGGTCTATTCGAAAATACCAGAAAGTTATATCACTGAAGAAAAGTCTACACTGTATTATCTCAATTACATATTTTAAAATATGAGAGATATGTCTTCTGTTAATTCAGATGTACTTTTAAAAAACAGTAAAGATTTCAGTATCCCTTGATGAGTAAAGCATATAGTAAAGGATGTTTCATAAGTGTATTTATGAATTAGTTTCCAGAAGTTTGGGTGGATTCAAATATACTACACTTGATCTGAAGATCAAGACATCAGATTGACCTATTTGCACAGTTTGTTTTATATTAGTGCAAGTGGGAGTTTGTTAGGTTTTATGCCCTAAATAAAACTCTTTACAATCTGATTACTTATCAATATAAGAAATTTGAAGTGATTGATGTTTGCATGAATTTTACATGCTAATGGTTTAATATGTTTAATATGTTTATTACATTCATACACACAAAATCAGTTAAATCCAGATCATATGTTTATTCACAATTACAGTATCGTCAACACAGTGGAATGTGATTGTGATCATATGAATCAAAAGTTTTGGTCCCTGTTTCATTAGTGTTGTTGGATTTACACTAATGTGATAATCAGCGATGATGTGTACTTACACTTGGAGTAAGTGTTATGTTCTTTCCAGGACATTAGTAAAGTATACTAGTTTCGAATGTATGGAGTATACATTGGACTGGACCGATATTGCAACTAAGTTAAGATATTACAAACTTACCGTTATACATATCTTTCCAAGTCAATATCAGTAGTTGATCTTAAGATTAAAAAGAATCTAAATCCTGATATGCTTGGGCTCAACTCAGGAGTGTTATTCATGTTCTTTGATTTATTAGTTAAGCCTACTTTTGGGTCAGGGTGATACGTATATTTTGGGAACATGATAGTATGATTGAGTGGGAGTGCTGAACATAAATATGGAATCTATAGCTTCTACTGGTGTATAGAAGTTAAGTGATGATTCCCTTCGAGCTTAGCAAATAGAAGTAAATGGATGAGCTCTTGTTTAACTGACTAATTATTAGATCACTAAACACCATTTACAGGTAGCTAAGTGTTTTAAGGGGCAAAATACATTGAGGGGTGAGAACGGTAAAGAAATCCCATCTCGATGTAAATCATCTATATAGAGGATCTTTAAATCACAATAAGATTATAACAATGGTTAAATGAGATAGTATATTGGTATCGTGAAACATACAATATGCTCTATATAAGTCTGAGAGTGCAATTCTAAGTTCTAAGAGTGGATTCAACGAAGAATTAATAAGTAGGAATTTACTTGGTAAATTTGGTTCACTTATTGGAAGCTCAGCATATAGATCAATGGTCCCCATTCTAGTTGAGAACATTCTGCTTGTAAGACTCATTAGTTGATTCGTGATTGGTCAATTATAATTCTAAAGTATGAGGTCACCTAACGATGGTGGTTGTCACCCCCCTCTCAAGTTGGGTCTTGGGGGGGTGACTTAGCTTTGATGTTTGTCATCCCCCCTCAACGAGGGTCTCGGGGGTGCTACACCCAAGTATGAGCTTAATCCTCAAAGGTGGTTGACGACCATGTCACACCCATAAGGGACCCTTGTCGTTAGTGGCTCCTTCAAATGTTCAAATCCCGTGAAAGGCTCAAAGACAGTTCTCAACCCACAAAAATAGCGGGATATTATCCTAAAAATTAGACTCCAACCGCCTCCGAAAATCAAGGAGACGGTTGAGATAGCTCCGCGTTGGTCGCGTCTCCTGAAGCGAGAAGCACCGACCCCCCTTCCCTATATAAGGGGTCACTCATGACCTGGGAGGGGGATCCACAATTGGAAACATTTAGAAAAATAAACACTTCTCATTCTTTGCAATCAAGAGCTTGTTCTTGACTTTTCCAACTCGGATTAATAAAACTCAAGGGGAGTAGGCTATTACCGACATCCGGGGCCGAACCTCTTTAAATTTCGGTGTCTTTTATTTACATTTATTGCGAATTCTAGTGTTATTAATTGCATTTATTATTGTGATTTTAGTTTAAATCTCATTTATTACGACTCTGCGTCGGTTGGCTAAAAATCCAGTCAACACTTACAATGTCTATAGTTGGTAAGAACATATATTACATATTTAGAATACACAGATTGTGGGATTTTTACAACTTGCCATATCTCTATGATACGATCCCAGATTTGTAGGGATTGCTTTTATGCTTCACAATGCAAGTTCTGTTATTGCTAAGTGTTAATGCACTGCTCAGATTGTCCACTGCTCGGCTGGGAAGACATTATCCGTGCAGGTGTATGTTGTGCTCTGTTCGGAACATCTCTTCAGCCATATGTAGGGAATCAGGTCCATGTGTCACCAGCATGTGCTGCCACACGATAGTGCAAAAAATGGGATAACAATGTGATTATTAAAAAATAAATTTTGGGATTAACCCTATTTGTGAAATCCTAAGAATGTGTGACTAGGACTACCGATGCTTGCTTAGGAACATCCAGGGATTCAGAATCTTCACATACTTGGGATATCAGGTAAGACAGTAGTTAGCACGTAGAGTTAAGCACGGTGGCGCTCATGTTTGGTATTATGCTAGTGATTAGGTGAGAAACTGTGATTAGGGTTATTAACCTAAAATGAGCGGTTATATGGTCTAGGGTTATTACCCTAGTGATTAAATAATTTTGAATGTAATGCCATGCAATATATATGTTCAGATAAAGAATTATGCGGGTAAGGCATAAGAAGCAGATCACTGTGTCTAAGTCCTCTGTTGAAGCTCAATACAGGTCCTAGCTAACACCACGTGCGAGATCCTTTGGCTCATCAACATCCTCTCTGACTTTGGAATCAAACATTCACAACCTGCTACCCTCTTCTGTGACAACCAAGCTTCCATACACATCTATGAGAATTCTGTCTTCCATGAACGCACCAAACACATTGACATTGACTGTCACAATGTTCGAGAACAAATCATCAAACACTGCATCAAACTCTCCCATGTTTCTTCTCAACACAACATAGCATACATCATGACAAAGGCCCTCTTCCCAACACAATTCAACACATTATTGTCCAAGATGAGTGTCACCAACCTCAACACCTCATCTTAAGGGGGAGTGTTAGAAACCATGAGTGAGTATGTGAGGGTCCACTCTGTTTCCTCTGCGCTCTACTGCAACATAGTTTAATTCCCTGCAACTGACAGGTTGTTATTATGCAATCATTACTGAGGGAATATTATTTCCCTTTTCGGTTATGCATTGTTTTTTGTGTATGACACTTGTCACTATTGTATTGATTCCTATTGTATTGTAAATGCCTATTTAATGAAAAGTTATGCATCAATCTCAAATTGAGCTGAGAAATCCATTGCTGCATTTTCTCTAAAACTTAACTTGGTATCAGAGCCAATCTAGCCTTCGCCAATGTCTACAGGCAACTCTCAGACTCCCCTCCACCCTACCAATCCTAACCAGAGTAATCATGGAGTCGTTATTGGAAATTGTAGCAGCTCTAATACCTACACTCACAACTTCACTCAACCCTTTAATACCCTAAACCAACCATTCTCTCTCAAACTCGATCGTAACAACTACACACTATGGAAAACAATGGTATCAACCATCATTCGAGGGCACAGACTCAATGGTTTCATCAATGGCAGCTGCCCCCTGTCCACCAGAGTTCATACCAGCACCAACCTCAACTGAAGAAAAACCTGAAGTTTGTTTTAATCCCGACAATGAGCACTAGATTTTCAGTGACCAGCAGCTCATGGGCTGGATTTATACTCAATGACTGAATCTGTCGCTACCGAGGTCATGGGATGTGCCTCATCTGCTACTTTGTGGAGTGCCCTGGAAAATCTCTTTGGGGCTCACTCTTGAGCAAAAATGGACGACACCAAAACATTGATTTAGACAACAAGAAAAGGAACAACTCCCATGGTTGAATACGTCAGACAGAAGAAAATGTGGTCAGACAGCCTTGCTCTTGCTGGAGATCCCTACCCAAAAGCACATCTCATTTCCAATGTGACCTTTGGTTTGGATTATCAATATCTTGCTATTGTTGTTCAAATTGAGGCTAGATCTAACATTTCATGGCAGGAAACACAAGATATGCTACTGAGCTTTGATAGCAAACTCGAGAGACTACATGCTGTAGGAGGGAACAACAAAGGCAATGGCACATCTGGGATTGGTACTGGACCTTCAGCAAATGTAGCAGCAGCCAACCTACCTGGAAAATCAACAACAAATCCGAATCGAGGAAGAGGAAATCATGAGGATTACTCTGGAATCCGTGGTGGTTCATCCAACAACAGGGGAGGTTACCAAGGTCGAGGAAGAGGAAGGTCCAACAACTCAAAACCAACCTGCCAAGTTTGTGGCAGGTATGGTCATTCAGGTGCAATCTGCTACAATAGATATGATGAATCTTACATGGGACATGACCCAAAAACTCAGCAAAATCAGCAAACTGGAGGCAGTCACAATGCATTCATAGCCTCACCAGAAATCGTGGACAGTGATCAATGGTATGCTGACAGTGGAGCCAGCAACCATGTCACTTCCTCATCTAACAATGTCAATAAAAAAAATGGAGTATGGTGGTAAGGATCATCTAATTGTTGAAGATGGTAGTCAAGTGACTATATCTCATATTGACAGCAGTAAATTAAAAACCAACACTGCTAGTGATTTGGTTTTAAAATAGCTGCTACTTGTCCCTAAAATTGCTAAGAATTTAATTAGTGTGTCTAAACTAACTGCTGATAACAATGTGTTCATTGAATTTCACTCTAATTCTTGTTTTGTGAAGGACAAGGCAACAAGGAGGGTGCTGCTTCAAGGGACACTTAAAAATGGGTTGTATCAGCTTCAACCACCAGTTTCAAAGTCCAACCATCATCATTTTGTTCTCTCTGTCAAAAACAATCAAAATCAATGTAGTATGGTCACTGGTGTTTCTATTTTGCAAAATGAAAGTGTAGCTCAACCTGTTGTCAATGAGCATTCAATATCTGTTAGTGATATGTGCCATTGAAGACTTGGACACCCGTCCAGTAGAGTGTTAAAACAAGTCCTAAAGAATTTCAATGTTAATGTTAATCCTTCAATCAATGAGAATTTTCATTTCTGTGATGCGTGTCAATATGGGAAATCCCATGCTCTTCCCTTTAAAAATTCAGCAAACCATGCCTCTAAAGTCCTTAATCTGGTTCATACAGATCTTTAGGGTCCAGCCCCCATCATGTCAAACACAAACTATATATTTTACATTCATTTTGTTGATGATTTTAGTAGATATGTTTGGATTTACCCACTCAAATCCGAATCTGATGCACTCACTGCCTTCACACACTTTAAAGCACTTGCTGAAAACCAATTTGGAACGACCATTAAAACTATCAGAACAGATTGGGGTGGTGAGTACCAATTTTTTACTGATATTACTCTTGAACATGGCATCAATTTCACTCATCCTTGTCCTCAAACTTCAGCTCAAAATGGTAGAGCTGAGAGGAAACATAGGCACATAGTTGAAATGGGATTAGCACTCTTGGCTTAAGCTCATATGCCACTCAAGTATGGGGTTAATGCTTTCCAAACAGCTGTGTACCTAATTAATAGGTTGCCTACACCTATTTTGAATCAAAAATAACCACTTAAAGTCCTACTTAACACCAAACCAGAATATTCCTTCCTAAAAGCGTTTGGGGCAGCTTGTTTTCCTTGTATAAGACCCTATCAATCACAAAAGTTTCAATTTCACTCACTAAAATGCGTGAATCTTGGCTATAGTGAGTCTCACAAAGGCTACAAATGCCTAAGTTCAACAGGGAGGATTTACATCTCTAGAAATGTAATTTTCAATGAAAAAGAATTCCCTTTTACGAATGGCTTCCTAAACACTTATGCTGCTGAACAGCAAACTGTTGTTCACTATCCTTAATGGTCTGAGCTACCTAATTTGCACTTTTTTGGTGCTGAAAACACTTCACCCCTGCTGATTTGACTCCTGCTGGTGCAACCTCTTACTCTCAAAGTTCCCTGGAAGCAGCATCAACCAGCAACACAACTAAAGGTAATGAACACATTGATATTGGTAACACACACACACACACACACACACACACACACACACACACTAATTATTTTGAAAGTTTATCTGCACCAGCTGTTGAACAAGAAATGCAGGAACAAGAACCTGCTGAACCAGTAGTGCAACAACCAGTTTCATCCCACCCCATGGTGACCCGTGCCAAGGCTGGGATCTATAAACCTAAAGTCTACCTTGGTCAGACCAAATGGAACCCGAGCCTTGGTGTACCTAGCTGCATTGAGAAGGCACTCAAATCTAAAGAATGGAATGATGCTATGAACAAAGAAATTGTTGCTCTCAAAAGAAACAAGACATGGGTGTTGGTGCCTCGACTATCAGGGTACAATTTGGTTGGAAACAAATGGGTATACAGGGAAAAATGGAATGCAGATGGAACCCTCGAAAGACTTAAGGCCAGGCTGGTTGCAAAGGGGTTCCATCAGAGGCCTGGAATTGACTTTAGTGAGACCTTCAGTCTGGTAGTTAAGTCAGATACAATTCGAGTTGTATTAACTCTTGCTGTGTCCAGAAATTGGGAAGTTAAACAACTCGATGTCAACAATGCTTTCCTTAATGGAACATTGGAAGAAGATGTCTACATGGTGCAGCCACCAGGCCTTGAAGACAAAGATAAATCCGAGTATGTATGCAAGCTGAACAAATCCTTGTATGGATTAAAACAGGCACCTCGTGCCTGGTTCGACAGATTGAAACTCACTCTCAACAACTGGAAGTTCAGAAACTCCAAGGCTGACAACTCTCTATTCATCTACTCAACAGAGCAAGTAATCCTACTTGTTCTAATCTATGTGGACGATATCATTGTGACTGGAAACAACACTGTTGAAGTGAACAATTTCATTCAGAAATTGAACAAAACTTTTGCCTTAAAGGATCTGGGACAGCTTCATTTCTTTGAATAGAGGTGTATCGTGATGAAACGATGATATACTTAACTCAAGGAAAATACATTAGTTATCTGTTGAAGAAGTATGACATGGTACATCTAAAACCATGTCCTACACCCATGGTTGCAGGCAAGCCATTGTCGAAAAATGATGGGAATCAACTGACCAATCCCATTGCCTATAGAAGTTTAATAGGAGCTTTGCAATATTTGTGTCACACAAGGCCTGATATTGCCTTTGCTGTGAACGAATTGAGCCAGTTTCTTCAAACTCCTACCACAAGTCACTGGAGAGGAGCAAAACGTGAGGTGAGATACTTGAAGGGAACTGTGCATCACGGGTTACACATTGGATATAGTGAGAGATTGAAACTTGAAGGTTTTTCTGATGCAGATTGGGCTTGTTGTCTCGATGATAGAAGGTCTGTTGCTGGCTATTGTGAGTACTTTGGGGATACATTGATTGCTTGGTCATCCAAAAAGCAATCAGTTGTCTCAAGATCAAGTACGAATTCTGAATATAGAGCATTGGCACATGTCTGGGCTGAAATAACTTGGGTTCAATCTCTTCTTGCTGAGTTGAAATTCAAGTTACCAAGTATCCCGGTTGCCTGGTGTGACAATCAAAGTGCTAGTGCACTTGCCTCCAATCCCGTCTATCACTCAAGAACCAAGCACATTGAAATAGACATCCACTTTGTTCGAGACAAAGTAATCAAGAAAGAACTTGACATACTACATACCTTGCTCAGACCAAATTGGAAACTGCTTGACTAAAAGCCTCACACATACTCGGTTCTGGTTTCTCATTGACAAACTCGGGATAAAAGAATCACCCCTTCGTTTGAGGGGTGGTGTTAGAAACCATGAGTGAGTATGTGAGGGTGCACTCTGTTTCCTCTGCACTCTACTACAACATAGTTTAATTCCCTGCAGCTGACAGGTTGTTATTATGCAATCATTGCTGAGGGAATATTCTTTCCCTTTTCGGTTATGTATTGTTTTCTGTGTATGACACTTGTCACTATTGTATTGATTCCCATTGTATTGGAAATGCCTATTTAATGAAAAGTTCTACCTCTGTCTCAAATTAGGCTAAGAAATCCATTGCTGCATTTTCTCTAAAACTTAACTGAGAGTATGATGAGTCTGTCATATTCACTGGACATGTTAGAGTTTGTTATAGGTTAGTTCTTCAAGTTGTTATTTCAATTAGTCCAGCTGGTCAAGCTGGTAAGCAACTCCTCGTAAGTTCCTCTTGTATATATACTCTGTTTTACACATCAATAATATAGTTTTGATTTACTATATTTTAATATTTTATTATCGCAGTATTTTAAAAATTTTAGTTCGCTCTTACAGTCATTCTTTTTGTTATATCAGTAGTTTAGATTTTTTTAGTTATACAATCTTTATTCTGTCTGTTTTCCATTTTACATAGACAATTTATATCTTCATCATATTCAATCAAGTTTTACACCAAATGGTTGGCCTCAAAGCTGGAACCCCATATAAATTATTGTATATGTGCTCTCTGTTTTTGTGTATTGATTGAATTCATATATTTATTGCCATTGTTGGTGTTCTTTACATTTGTAGATTTCAGTATTAGTAGGTTAATTTTGATTGGTGTATTTATTTATTTATTATTATTATCTTTCGCAGTTAGTTACTAGAAGAATAATTATGGACAAAATGCATTGAGTAGATATGGAGAAATACTAGGACTATCTCCAACCAGGCATGGTTGAGGGAACCACAATATTATGATCGTATGATACAATTTCAAAGATGGGCATTTTCATGAGAGATCTATTTTGTTTTGTACCAAGAATATCAAGTGCCAATGAGTTCCATATATTAATTCAATATTAATGCGAATTTGAAAGCATATAGGAGTTGTTTGGTTGGGAGGAATGAAAATATAGGAATAGGAATGAGAATGGGAATATGAATAGGATATGAATGGAATAAAATTTAAAATGCATAAAAGAAATTGATAAAAAAATCATTAATTTTTTTTTTCTTGTTACATTGGAATGGTCATTCTTTATTTTTAAAATGGAATAGTCATTCCATTGTAATGTCATTCCAATACTTTAAAATGCAACCAAACAAAGGAATGGAATAAAAATTGTTTCTTTTTCATTCCATTCTATTTCATTACCTCTAACCAAACGCCACCATAGTTCCCTGATAGTTCACCATATCAGGTAAAGACTTGAAAGAAAAGGCTTGTTGTTAAGTCTAACATTCATATGTTCTTATTGTTAACCTTTCTCTAAAGGTTATTATCAATCAACTTTGTGTAGTTTTTAATCACTATGGTGCTAGAGCTATTTTAATTCAATGTGATAGGTGGAGTGGAGAGTTGTAAAATTTCACCAAAATGGTGTGTCCTCTTCTATTGGCTGCCCATAAGTACTTTTTGTAAATAGTATGACAGATTACTATCTATATGGGGAATTCTAGCAAAGATGCAACATCGAAAGAGAGATTTAGTGTGAAGCTGGAGAGAATTTCATAATGATAAATAAATATAATTTTTACTTTCTATTTTATCTTATTATATTTTTGGAGTGCTTTTCATAAAAAGGAGGACACACGTTATCTATTTTAGAGCCACCAAAAATGTTGGATTGAGACTATAGTATCTTGTATTAGAACATGGTGTAATTCTTTAAGAATATAAAAACTTCTACCTCACTTAAAAATATCTTATTTTATTTAATCTTTCTTTTATGTTATTTTTAACACTTTTTGTTATAAAATAATTTAATGTTTAACATTTCTAAAAATTATTAAAATAATATTATATTATTATTTAATATATATTAAATAAATAAATTTTCTTACTTGATGATAAAATAATAATTAAAAATAAAAGATGTTATAGTATGACATATTTTTGTGGTATTTTTTTTCATTCCAATGGTAAACATCAATTAAAAAATACTAGAAATATATTCATATCATTAAGCATCTTTTATAGCATCTCTATTAAGCCACCTAATATATGCTCTACATTAGTTTATTATTTAACTAGGTAACATAACCGCGCTTCGCGTTGTCATTATACTAATTAATAAATATTTTCTGGGTTAATTTATCATTTTTTTTGTTTTTATAATTTACGATCACTATATTAGGTTATGCCGCAAATATCTCTTTATTGCATTATAAAAAGTATATTAACTTTTGTGTTAATTTTAAATTAGTAACAAACAATAGTTAGTTTGGCACGATTTAATAATTTTATAATAATTTAAATTTATATTTTAATCATAAATTTATTATGTGAAAATATAAAAAATTGATCTCTAAAGTACAAAAAATACTTAATTCACTTCCTGATTTTTACTATTTAAAAAATTGATAATAAATTTATGAAAAATTAAAATAATAACAAAAACATTTGAATAGACTAATAAACTTGTAAATATAGGGGTATTGTATTTTTAAAATTCAAATAATGAAGAAAAAAACAACAATTGAAACATTAAAAAAAATTAAAAGAATGCTCAAATATTAGTATGGCATATGATAACCTATAAACTTATACCTTCATAAATATACATCTATTCATTCAATTATTTTCTTTTTTTTTCTAATTACTTTTATAAATAAAATAAAAAACTATTTTCAATTTTTGGGCAAATAAAATTTAGAAAAAAAAAACTTATATAAATTTACTTAAAAAAATTAGTTTTAAAAAATTGTTTGTAATTGTTGAAATTAAAAAGATATAGAAATGTAAAATAGAAAAAAATAATCTTAAAAAAAATTAATCTACAAATATATAAATAATAATGAAAATAATTATTATTTATAAATAAATTTAATCTACGTAGATATTATTTTAAAAAATTATTACTTCTAAAAATGTAAATAATATGTTATGTATTATTATATTTTTTTTTTAAAAAAATACTTATTGAATAAAATATTAATCAATTACCCATAAAAAAATATTACATTTTCTACGGATAAAAATGACATAATAAAATATTATTCATAACCTACATGAATCACATTTAAAATAGTTTTTAAATCATGTTAGTCATTTATATTTAATTTATTTGTAGAAAAAATAATATTCATAGCTTTATATGTGTAGTTTATTTTTCAGCTTATTTATTTTTCTTTTAAACAAATTAAAAAAAATTTACAAAATTTTTAAAATAGAATGGAAAAATGTAGGATTCCACCTAAACTCTTTGTGTTAAAAAAATATTAGTTAAAATATTAATAAATCACCTACATATTAAAAAATATTGAGAAATAGTATAAAAAATATTATTTATACTTTATACGTACAACAGTTAAAAGTGTATTTAAACAATGTGATACTTTTTTTTGGTAAATAAGAATTTTTTTAATTACAAACTTTAATATATAGAAATTTAAAAAGTTGTGTAAATAATATATTAAAAATTGTAATATTTTCATATGTATAAAAAGTATTGAATTAGTTATAGTTCATATTGTATTATAAAAAATGTGTTATTTATAAATATGTGTGTTAATTTTAAAGAAAAATTATATATAATTTGTAAAAAAATTACTTATTAAAGACATATAATTATTTATAAACCATAAATTATTTATTTTCATATATTAAATAAAAACATACAAATTTATTGAATAAGAAATAAATCAATCACCTTTTAAAAAAAAAAAAATTGTTTCTTAGACAAAGGAAAATAGCTAAATAAAAGTTTTATTTCTAACTATGAGAATGTTTGGTTTGTTGTAATGGGAATAGTAATGGAATCAAATTATCTATTACAATGTTTGTTTTGCTTTTAAAAATGATGTAACGAGATTACATTGTAATCATAATTACATTATACAAGGGAATCCTCATTACATTAGAAAAACTATGTAATGAGAATTACATTACAAAAAACTAAATAAAGTAAAGCTAAAATGACTCTAATACTCTTTTTATATAAATAGAAAAATTAAAGTAAGGGATAATTTTGTCAATTGATCATTTATTCCAATGTTCATTTTAATAACAAACCAAACATCTTAATCAGTTCCTATTAATATTCTTATTCCATTACATTACTATTACCATTACCATTACTATTACATTCTACCAAACCAAATATCACCTTAACAGTTTACGTGTAATAGTTTCTTTCTATACAAAAATATAAAAATGTCAAAAAAAAAAAAAAAATAAGATGCCATCTAAAATCCTTTTGTTTTTTCCTTTATATTTATATAGATTTTCAATGTTGAACACCAAGTAATTAATTATGAAAGTTTTCTTAAACACTTTAACACTAAGTGGACTTCCTCCCATGAATTACAACTAAATAAGAATTGTCTATGAATAATATATTTGCTTAAATATTTTGGGCTCGTTTATTAGGTCGTATAAGAGTCGTATTGTACTAAATAATAAATAATACTATGTTTAGATAAAGAAATGTATTGTAGTAATTATTACGACTAAAATTTTAATATAATGTAAGTTGTATTATTTAATACATAACAAATGGCCTGTATTAGCTTATATTATAATATTTACGAAAAATTTGGGATTAATCCCAACTTTTGACTCGGACTCGGACCCGACCCAACTCAGTGTCGGTGTTGGTATCGAGTTTATTGTCAATATATTATAACTTTACCTAACTTATTAATACAAGTTAATACCAAACATACTAATGTATTAAATAATATTAATACAATACAATATAATATATAATACGATCTAATATAATACGACATACCAAACAAGCTTTTTGTTCTTAGATTTAAGTATTTTCATTTCAGAAAATTATTTTATATATATTAGTTTTAAATTAAATATTTTTTTTATTAAATAACATTATTTATTTAAGTAAAGTATATCACATTTTTATTTTAATATTCAACAATCAAAATAGATAATTTAAAAGAAAAAAAAATAAGTATTAACAATTTATATATATATATAAATTGTGATGAAGCTATTATTTTATTTTATTTATTTATTTTTTTAAGGTGTTGAAATTATTATTTAAATATCTTATATTCTTATATTATAAATTTATATAAAATTATATATATATTTTTCTTTTGCAACCTAAATTTTTATTTAGGTATGGCTTTGACTATTTATACATGTATTTTTATTTATAAGTGTTTATTGGATCATATTTAATAAATTTGGACCTAACAAGTTCAATCTAATTATTTAGAGATAAGTTGAGTGAATACTTATTTTTTGTATCCATTAAACTTATTTTATTAAAAATAGAAATATATATATAAAAAATATAATTTAAAATCTAATAAACCAACATACATAATAAACATAAGTTTATTCTAACCTAATTCTCATAACCTCTGCCAAAAAATAAAACTTATTCAATACGCATTGATAATTTTATTAGTGTTTAAGAATATGAGAATTAATATTTTAGATCTATTTTGTTTTTCTATAATCTCATGTGTGCATGTGCATAATAATAATAGGAATAAAATCAATTCATATATTTTTTTTTTTAAATAAAACATATTAAATATATAAAATTATAAATGTATTTTAAAAAGATATAAATATAATTAGATGACCATTGAATGTTAATTGGATCGGTTCGGTTCGGTTCAGTTATCCATTAGATCGGATGTCCCATCCAACAACCGATTTTATCTGATTGGATTTTTAAAATTTACATTTAATCTGATCCAATTATGATTGAATATCCAATCTGTTAGATCGATTGAGATTGGGTCGGTGGATTGTGATTTGATTGGATGATTTACACCCCTAATTCGTTTGAACTCTTGAAGCTCATAATATTTTTTTTGACGTAGTGAATAGCGTCACACATTGTAACGCCCTAATGCTAAGGCACGCTACAGTGCTTTTTCAATTATTGTGCAAACTTTGCTAATCAAAGTAATTTCTTGAAAAACGTGTCAAATTAAAATTTATGCTTTAAACATTAAACTTTTATAAAATAATATAATATTTACAAATCCCGGGATCCCGATTTCAAACTTTTGAAAATTTACTGTTTAAACTTTACATTCAAAATATACAAGTTCTGGGTCGCACAGCGACTTTCAAAATATAACACCCAGATGTCCCGAGACCGAACACTCCAGGTCGCGCTGCTTGACATGTACAATCTCACCCGAGCTCAGGTTCACTCCTGTTCAGCCTTCGCCTTTCCTTTACCTACACATGAAAGCAGAAACTGTGAGTCAACAGACTCAGTAAGAAATGCATATGACATACCATATAATTTCCGACCTGAAAATAGGCGCCCATACACCTATTTACAGAGCTTAACAGATGAGCATGAACGTTCAATACCAGGGTACAACCACTATACCACATACACAACGTACCTAGCTGTACGAGTGTTGGTAGGGTTCATTCCAATCAGTGAGCAACACTGAGTGATGTACCACACACCTTAGCATTTTCCTATGCTTGTGTTGGTATCACTGTATCGTACTCAAATCAACAACAATCACTGTACCAATACACTCTATAACTTAATCATACAAGTGTTGGTAGTGTTTAACATAACTCGAGCATGCATATATAAACACATATACACACATTCAGATAATCACATCATACATTATACACAGTTCTTACCTGTTTTCCGAATTCAAGTGTGCTGGCCGACCTGAACGGAATTTACGTGCTAGATGGATGCCCTAATCACAAGAATGATAACACAGATGAGTGACTCGCCAAATCACTTTCCGGGACTTAAAACCCGAAACTAAATGTTTCTCTATCAATAAACCTCATGGAAAAACCCTATATAACCCAAAATTGGCTAAAACTAGGGTTCTGGAC
Organism: Cannabis sativa; assembly: GCF_029168945.1. Classification (NCBI taxonomy): domain Eukaryota; kingdom Viridiplantae; phylum Streptophyta; class Magnoliopsida; order Rosales; family Cannabaceae; genus Cannabis; species Cannabis sativa. Next base: position 23,871,417 of record NC_083603.1, read on the forward strand.
AAATCCCCAACAAAGACGGATCCAACCGTATCCCTGGTTCTGGGTCACCAACCGGTCGACCGGTTGGTACAGACCACCCAGAACCGGAATTCCGGTTCATCTGCAGAAACCCAAAAATTTGTCCCCCTTGATTCAAATCAATTCCAAACTTTACCAAACTTTCCAGTATACCTAAACAATGCATACACAATAAAACCCAGCCAGTATTTCACAGAAAAACACATTAAATATCAACTTGCCATTAAAGCTTTAAAGCTTTGAACTCAATGTTCAAAGTTGCATAAAACCAACCATAAACCTCAAAACCAGCTGCTATGGGCTAAACTCAACTCATACTAACCCTAGAATTCAAACCAAACAAATAACAAACCCTAACAGCTCCTATAACACAATTTCACTACCTCAACTAATTCAAAACTTGAAAATTAGAGAAGAGGACCATTAGGGCTTACCTTAGGTTGATTTCCCCCCTTGAATTCTTGCTGAAAACTCAGAGAAATGGAAAAGAAAATTGATGCTTGCCCTAGGTTGTTCCAGCCGAAAGAAAGAGAGAAGAGTCCAAGAGAAAATGGTTTTTTTCTAATTCCTTTTTCTTTGATTTTCCAAATTGGGAAAGAATTAACTAATCTTGGCTGAAAGTAACCTTCCTAGGTGTCAATCAACAAAAGAGCCACCTATCTCCTATCCCTTTCAAATGACAAAAATACCCTTAGACTTAAACTAAGGTATTTCTTTGAAACTAGGGGTAAAATGGTCAATTTCCATAACCCCGCTCAAACCCGATAATTTATTTTCTCTAAAATATTCCCCACTATAAAATAGGGTTCTAAACTTACTCATGTGATTATCTAGCCATCCATCGCATTTTCCGTTGTCGCCGAGCAAAAATTACAAAATTAACATATTTCACATATAAGCTAAATAATACTCCTAGAGTTTAATAAAATCTCCAGAATTGAGAAATTATAACTCTAATATTTATTTCTAAATATTGGGGTCCATAATCAAAATTAATTCACAAATATTAATAAAATAATAAAATAATAAAAATTAGTGCTAATTGCCTTTTCTAATCCACATTACTAGAGCGGTCATTACAATTATCCCCCCGTTAATAGGATTTCGTCCCCGAAATCTAACCTGAATATATCTGGATGTTGAGTCCTCATATCTGACTCTAATTCCCAGGTGGCTTCTTCCACCTTACTGTTCCTCCAGAGCACCTTAACTAGTGCAATAGTTTTGTTGCGAAGAACTTTTTCTTTTCTATCCGTAATCCGAACAAAGTTGCTCTTCATAGGATAAGTCTGGTTGTAGTTCAAGGGTTTCATAACTCAAGACATGAGTCGGGTCTGACACGTATTTCCTTAACATAGAGATGTGAAATACGTCATGAACAGCTGATAATGCTGGTGGTAAGGCTAGCCGATACGCTACCTGCCCGACCTTCTCGAGTATCTGAAATGGCCCAATGAACCTAGGGCTTAACTTACCCTTCTTCCCGAAGCGCCGAACACCCTTCATGGGTGAAACTCGCAGGAAAACATGTTCCCCTGCCTGAAATGTGACATCTCTGCGCTTCGGATCAGCATAACTTTTCTGCCTGCTTTGAGAAGCAAGCATCCGAGCCTTGATCTTATCAATAGCTTCATTGGTCCTCTGCACTAACTCAGGACCCAGGTACTTCCTTTCTCCTGTCTCGTCCCAATGAATAGGAGAACGACATTTTCTACCATATAACATCTCATAGGGAGCCATCCCTATTGTACTTTGGTAGCTGTTGTTGTAGGAGAATTCAATTAGAGGCAAGTACTTAACCCATGAACCCTCAAAGTCCATGACACAGGCTCGCAACAGGTCTTCTAAAATCTGGATAGTTCTTTCTGACTGACCATCAGTCTGAGGGTGAAAGGCTGTACTAAACTTTAACTTGGTACCCATAGCCTTCTGGAGACTCACCCAAAACTTCGATGTGAACTTTGGATCCCTGTCTGATACAATAGATTTAGGGGCTCCATGGAGACGAACTATCTCCTTCACATACAATTCAGCATACTGATCCACTGAATAGGTAACTTTCACTGGTAGAAAGTGAGCTGACTTTGTGAATCTGTCCACGATGACCCATACAGAATCATACATCCCTGTAGCTCTAGGTAACCCAGTTACAAAGTCCATTGTGATGTCCTCCCACTTCCATTCTGGAAGGATTAAGGGTTGCAATAACCCTGCCGGCCTCTGATGTTCAGCCTTAATCTGCTGGCAGGTTAAACATTTAGACACATAGTCCACCACATCTCTTTTCATCCCATACCACCAGAAGTAGGGTTTTAAATCCTGATACATCTTGGTGGTTCCCGGATGCAACGAATATGGAGTGGTGTGAGCTTCATCCAGTATTTCTTTCTTAAGCTCATTCACACAAGGAACACAGACTCGAGCCTTATATAACAACATTCCACTGCTCGAGATTGAAAAACCTCTAGGCCGACCAGCCACCACCTCATCTCGAACTTTAACTAGCTCGGGATCTTCCAGTTGTGCCTTTCTGATTCTCTCCAACAGATCAGATTGGAGTGTTAAATTATGTAATTTCCCGACCACGAACTCAATTCCCGCACTAACCATTTCTGAGGCTAGTTGAGGAGCTATCATAATTGTAGTACACACTTGCCCGGGACCCTTTCTGCTCAGAGCATCGGCCACCACATTGGCTTTCCCGGGGTGATACAATATTTCGTAATCGTAGTCCTTAACTAACTCCAACCACCTTCTCTGCCTCATATTCAAATCTTTTTGGGTGAAAAAGTATTTAAGACTTTTATGATCAGTATAAATTTCACACTTTTCACCGTAAAGATAATGTCGCCAAATCTTTAAAGCAAAAACCACAGCGGCGAGCTCTAAATCATGAGTTGGGTAACGCTGCTCATAATCCTTCAGTTGACGAGAGGCATAGGCTATGACTCTGTCACCTTGCATCAAAACGCATCCCAGACCCTGTCTGGATGCATCACAATAAACAACAAATTTCTCTTGATTCGATGGCAAAGCTAACACCGGAGCTGTTATCAATCGCTGCTTCAACTCCTGAAAACTTGATTCACACTTATCTGACCACACAAATCTCTGATTTTTCTTGGTCAATTCGATTAGGGGCATAGAAAGTTTAGAAAATCCTTCGACGAAACGTCGATAATACCCTGCTAACCCGAGAAAACTTCGAATTTCTGTCACAGACTTGGGCCTCGGCCAATTCTTCACTGATTCTATCTTGTTTGGATCAACCATAATTCCATTTTTCCCAATAATATGACCCAAAAAGGACACCTCAGACAACCAGAATTCGCACTTTTTGAACTTGGCATACAGCTTGTGATCCCTAAGTCGCTGTAACACCATTCGAAGATGATGCTCGTGCTCCTCTTCTGACTGAGAGTATACAAGAATGTCATCGATAAACACTATAACGCAGTTATCGAGGAAATCCTTGAACACCCTATTCATGAGATCCATAAAGGCTGCAGGAGCATTGGTCAATCCGAACGACATTACCAGAAACTCATAGTGCCCGTATCTGGTTCTAAAAGCAGTCTTTGGTATGTCCTCCTCCCGAATTCTGAGTTGATGATAACCAGACCGTAAATCAATCTTCGAAAACACTGTCTTTCCCTGAAGCTGATCGAACAGATCATCGATCCTAGGCAACGGGTACTTGTTCTTAATCGTCAGCTTGTTCAGTTCCCGATAATCAATACACATTCTGAGAGAACCATCTTTCTTTTTCACAAAAAGAACCGGAGCTCCCTGTGGCGATACACTAGGTCGAATAAACCCAATATCAAGCATCCCCTGAAGTTGTAACTTAAGCTCCTTGAGTTCTGCTGGAGCCATCCTATATGGAGCTTTAGAAACAGGATCGACTCCAGGTGCCAAATCAATTACGAAATCAATCTCTCGCTGTGGCGGCAATCCCGGCAATTCCTCGGGAAACACATCAAGAAAATCTTTCACCACCCTGACTACCTCAGGCCCAAATGTTTCGTGTCTGCTGGAGTCAAAAACTACTGCTAGAAATCCTACACAACCATTGCATAGTAAATCCCTAGCTCTCAACACAGAAATAACCGGGATTCGAGACCCCTGAACCGATCCAACATAAACAAATGGATCTTCACCTTCCGGCTGAAAAGTCACCATTTTACGCCTACAATCTATACTGGCCGAATACTTGGATAAGAAATCCATTCCCAGTATAATATCAAACTCGCTAGTTTCAATTCTATGAGATCAGTACTCAATTCCCTATCTTCGATCCTAATCGGCATAGACCTAATGCGCCTATTAGAGATAACCAATTCCCCGCTAGGCATTAGGGTTCCAAACCCTCTTTCTAAAATGTCACAAGGCCTACCCAAAAGATCAATCACCCTTGTAGCCACATATGAACGTGTAGCTCCCGAGTCAAATAATACTGTAAATAACAAGTTGTTGACGGGAAGCTGACCTGTCACAACAGAAGGACTGGCTGCAGCATCAGCTTGGGTAATGGCAAACACACGAGCAGGAACCGGTCTCATCTCGGCTTTTGGCTCCTCTTTCTTTGCCTGGGGGCAATCTTTCTTAAAATGCCCCACCATGCCACATAGAAAGCATGTCTTCCGGTTACACTCTCCCGGATGATGTTTCTTGCACCTTGGACACTCAGGATAAGAATAACCCTGTCGTCCTCCTCTACCTTGGTTCCCACGGAACCGCTTGCTTTGCCCCGAGCCACCAGAAACTGGAACAACTTTTCTTTTCTGCTCAATGGTGGAGTCACCACCATCCCTACCATAAACATGAGTAGGAACAGTGGGGGTTCCACCAACACTCGGAGTCACCCGGGGCTCCTGAAGAAATTTTACTGCACCCTCGGCTCTCAAAGCCTTCTCAACCATATCTGCATACGTGGTTGCTTCGGTAGTGGTAATAACCAGATCATGCCGGATCTTTGCACTCAAACCCGCTAAATATTTTTCTTTCTTACTGAAGTCCGTGGGTACAATTCCTACCGCCAACTTAGCCAACCGATCAAATTTTGTTGTATACTCAGTGACTGACATACCCTCAGTCTGAACTAGATCAGTGAACTCTTTCCGCTTTGCACTGCGGACCGCTTCATTGTAATACTTGGAGTTGAATAACTCCCTAAATTCTTCCCAGGTCATCAGCGTGACGTCCCGTGTGAGGGTTATCAATTCCCACCACACGAGGGCATCTTCCTGAAGCTGGAAAGTGGCGCAGGTTACTCGATCATTTCCAACCACTCCCATAAAGTTGAGAATGCGCTCAATCATCGAAAGCCATTGCTCGGCCTTCATCACATCAGGTCCTCCCAGAAACACTGGAGGTGCCTGTTTTCGAAATCTTTCGTACAACGGTTCCATACGGTTGCCAACAACAGGTTGTTCTGCTGGCACCGCTGGAACTGCAACGGCCTGAACTTGTTGAGGAGGCACGGCAGGAGGACCCTGCTGCCTCAATCTTTGGATCTCTTCATCTTGCTGACGAATTCTCTCTTGCATTTCAGCAAATCTTTGCTCCCAATCAGGAGGAGCTTGAGGTGGATTTACAGGGCGACCACCCTGAACTCTGCCACGGCCACGGCCGCGACCACGGGGATTTTGAGGATTCCCCTGACCGCCTCCGGCCTCAACCATGCCACCCTGGCTTCTTGTATTTCGCGGGGCGTCCATTTAATAGGACTTAGCCTGCGAATCCATAAGGTAGGCAGGTTAGACGGCGATCAAAATTAACTCCGCTCTTAATAGCAAAAAGGCAACGCACTTTCTTTTCTTTTTAAAGAAATATATTTAATTTAAATCTAATATGCTTCCTAACATGCTTTTACATCACACTTATTTAAAACACTAAACAAGTACGGGCTTACTGAACCGTGAACCGAGCTTTCTCTGATGAAGATTGTACATGTCATAGCAAGCTTCGGTAGACAAACCTGGCGGCTCTGATACCAAAATTGTAACGCCCTAATGCTAAGGCACGCTACAGTGCTTTTTCAATTATTGTGCAAACTTTGCTAATCAAAGTAATTTCTTGAAAAACGTGTCAAATTAAAATTTATGCTTTAAACATTAAACTTTTATAAAATAATATAATATTTACAAATCCCGGGATCCCGATTTCAAACTTTTGAAAATTTACTGTTTAAACTTTACATTCAAAATATACAAGTTCTGGGTTGCACAGCGACTTTCAAAATATAACACCCAGATGTCCCGAGACCGAACACTCCAGGTCGCGCTGCTTGACATGTACAATCTCACCCGAGCTCAGGTTCACTCCTGTTCAGCCTTCGCCTTTCCTTTACCTACACATGAAAGCAGAAACTGTGAGTCAACAGACTCAGTAAGAAATGCATATGACATACCATATAATTTCCGACCTGAAAATAGGCGCCCATACACCTATTTACAGAGCTTAACAGATGAGCATGAACGTTCAATACCAGGGTACAACCACTATACCACATACACAACGTACCTAGCTGTACGAGTGTTGGTAGGGTTCATTCCAATCAGTGAGTAACACTGAGTGATGTACCACACACCTTAGCATTTTCCTATGCTTGTGTTGGTATCACTGTATCGTACTCAAATCAACAACAATCACTGTACCAATACACTCTATAACTTAATCATACAAGTGTTGGTAGTGTTTAACATAACTCGAGCATGCATATATAAACACATATACACACATTCAGATAATCACATCATACATTATACACAGTTCTTACCTGTTTTCCGAATTCAAGTGTGCTGGCCGACCTGAACGGAATTTACGTGCTAGATGGATGCCCTAATCACAAGAATGATAACACGGTATGAGTTGACTCGCCAAATCACTTTCCGGGACTTAAAACCCGAAACTAAATGTTTCTCTATCAATAAACCTCATGGCAAAACCCTATATAACCCAAAATTGGCTAAAACTAGGGTTCTGGACAAATCCCCAACAGGCAGACCGGATCCAACCGGTATCCCGGTTCTGGGTCACCAACCGGTCGACCGGTTGGTACAGACCACCCAGAACCGGAATTCCGGTTCATCTGCAGAAACCCAAAAATTTGTCCCCCTTGATTCAAATCAATTCCAAACTTTACCAAACTTTCCAGTATACCTAAACAATGCATACACAATAAAACCCAGCCAGTATTTCACAGAAAAACACAATAAATATCAACTTGCCATTAAAGCTTTAAAGCTTTGAACTCAATGTTCAAAGTTGCATAAAACCAACCATAAACCTCAAAACCAGCTGCTATGGGCTAAACTCAACTCATAGTAACCCTAGAATTCAAACCAAACAAATAACAAACCCTAACAGCTCCTATAACACAATTTCACTACCTCAACTAATTCAAAACTTGAAAATTAGAGAAGAGGACCATTAGGGCTTACCTTAAGTTGATTTCCCCCCTTGAATTCTTGATGAAAACTCAGAGAAATGGAAAAGAAAATTGATGCTTGCCCTAGGTTGTCCCAGCCGAAAGAAAGAGAGAAGAGTCCAAGAGAAAATGGTTTTTTTCTAATTCCTTTTTCTTTGATTTTCCAAATTGGGAAAGAATTAACTAATCTTGGCTGAAAGTAACCTTCCTAGGTGTCAATCAACAAAAGAGCCACCTATCTCCTATCCCTTTCAAATGACAAAAATACCCTTAGACTTAAACTAAGGTATTTCTTTGAAACTAGGGGTAAAATGGTCAATTTCCATAACCCCGCTCAAACCCGATAATTTATTTTCTCTAAAATATTCCCCACTATAAAATAGGGTTCTAAACTTACTCATGTGATTATCTAGCCATCCATCGCATTTTCCGTTGTCGCCGAGCAAAAATTACAAAATTAACATATTTCACATATAAGCTAAATAATACTCCTAGAGTTTAATAAAATCTCCAGAATTGAGAAATTATAACTCTAATATTTATTTCTAAATATTGGGGTCCATAATCAAAATTAATTCACAAATATTAATAAAATAATAAAATAATAAAAATTAGTGCTAATTGCCTTTTCTAATCCACATTACTAGAGCGGTCATTACACACATATTTAACAAAGCAGCAAATCACAATTGGCAATGGAATCTTTTCGAACCAGGTGAGCTCATCGTCTAATCAAAGAGCATGTTTTGCCAAACCATGAGCTGTAGAATTCTTATCGCAAGCCACATGAGACAAAATTGCCCCTGTAAATTTTGACAACAAAGCTATAACTTCTTCAAACATCACCCCATCACATTAAAAAAAAAAAACACATTCCCATTATTAATAGTTGTCGTTACAACTAGCAAAACTGAAAAAATATTGCAACCCAAACCAAAAAATATAGTAATATTAGAATGACAATCTTCAAAATAAAAATTATGCTATTAGCAATTTTTCCCTCCGAACTTTGACATGTACTAAACATGCCCCCTGAACTTTTTTGACCGTTAAAAATTCTCCCTGAACTATTAAGATTGTTAGATTTAAGGACTTTTATCTAATTTTATTAAAAAAATTCTAACATCGATGAAAGTTCAGGGGGATAAATTTAGTACATATCAAAGTTTGAGGGGCATGATTTGGTAGATATCAAAGTCTGGGGAGCATGGTTTAGTACATAAACAATCACTGAAACAGTAAAATGAATGAAATTACACAAAAGTCCTTAAATCTAACAATCTCAATAGTTCAAGGGGAATTTTTAACGGCAAAAAAAGTTCAAAGGGCATGATTTGGTATATGTCAAAGTTTTGGGGGAAAAATTGCTAATTAGCCTAAAAATTAATAAACAAACTTAGAATTTAACACACAACCCATATCACTAGCTCAACATTAGTAAAAATCTATAAAACTAACAAAATTTCTAAGTATAGCTAGTTAAATGTATTACCCTTTGGCTGGTAACAACATCCTCACACCCTAATTAAAACGGCTGAAAATCAATATCAAATAAATTATATTTAAAATTAAGGGTAAATTCTCTATAATTGTAAACTCTCTACAAAATAACTTACAAAATAACAAAAAATAAAACTCAATTACCATACAATATAATGAAAAAAAAAATGTAATTTGAAAGAACAATGATAAACTAATATCTATATTAAATATAAGAACTTAGACTCACACATTAATGATATATTATTTACTTATTTTTTTTTTTGAAAGAAAGGGTGCCCACTAGGAAGAAAGGAACTCAATGAGATCGCAGGGGTCATCTCCAATCCAGATTGTAACTTCGTCTAACCCCGAGGCTCGGTGTGCCAATTTGTCAGCAAGAGAGTTGGCTTCACGGTTGACATGAGAGAGCCTAGCGGGGATATGAGACAAAGTATCCTTGATTTGACGAATAATGTCTCCGAAAACTGAAATGTCTTCTTTTTGATAATACAATGCATCAGTAATAGCTTTGCAGTCCGTCTCTACTTCGTTGATCAGAAAATGCTCGTCAATGCACCATCGAAGAAGGGTGAGAAAAGCTTTCGCTTCAAGGGTGGCGACAGCTCCTCCTCCATTGTAAGGATGTGCCAAGGCAGCTACTACAAGGCCTTCACTGTTTCTGATTATTCCACCAAAACCTGCTTTTCCATTGACCTTGGAAACTGAAGCATCCACATTGAGCTTGAGAAGACCCAGCAGTGGAGGAGACCAAAATGAGGGGGCCATATGATGACTGGGCCGGTCGGTAGGTGTTGAGGTCGTCATGGAGGAATGGTAGTCTGTCAGAAAGCTTTGAGCCAAATTGAGAATTGCATGAGCTTGATCGCTGGGTTGACATTTCAGTGCTTTATTCCTGTTGAACTAAATAAACCAAGCAGTGCAAAGAAAGAACTCTACATCTTTTTTGGTGAGGGATGTATATATCATATATGCTAAATCATGAAACATAATCTCAGAAGAGCAAGAAAAAATATAGGGATAAAATTGCGTACCTTTCTAGACTCTTCTAATACTCTGACAGTAGAACAATGCATGTGACACAAACTCTTCTGATTTTTGCACAACGTTCACAGTCTGGAGATTGAATGATTTTCCTATGGGATAGGTTCTTGGCTGTGGGGAGGGTTGAGTTTGTGGCTCTAAAAGCAAAATGTTTCACCTTGGCAGGGATGTTAAGATGCTAGAGGTGTTTCCAGCAAGGTGAAGGAGAGGAGGAGGAGGGGATATCGGGAGGGGAAGTGGAAGAGAGGCTAAGATGGTAACCCGATCTGACAGTATAGATACCAGAATTTGTGGATTCCCAGATATAGTCGTCGGGACAAGGGGTGAGGGGAAGGGGGATGGAGAGAATTTGCTCAACAACATGAGGCGGAAAGCAGCTTTGTAAACGGGTTAAGTCCCAGGTCATAGAAGGTGTGATGAAAGAAGCAACTTTGTAGGGGACTGGGAGGAGAGGCAAAACTGACGGATACCCGGGATCCAATGATCGCAAATCGCGGATGTGTTCTGCTCGTTTCCTATATTAGAAATAATTCCTTTCTGCAGCAACTCTTTTCCCCAGCAAATGCTACGCCAAACAAAGGAGGGAGAGTGACCTAGAGAACTTTTGAGGAAGGAAGAGTGAGGGAAATACCTAGCGGATAAAACTTTGGACACCGTTGAGTTTGGTTGTTTCAAGATACGCCAGGCTTGCTTGGCAAGTAAAGCTTGGTTAAAATGGACCAGGGAGCGGAAGCCTAACCCTCCGTCCCTCTTGGACCTACACAACTTAGTTCAACTTTGCCAGTGAGTTTTGGGGCGGTTGTTGTCACTAACACCCCACCAAAAGTTGGCCATTATGGACTCTAGGGAATGACAGGTGGCCACCGGGAGACGAAAACAGGCCATAGAGTACGTAGGGATGGCCTGAATGACGGATTTTAGAAGAGTCTCTTTGCCCCCTTTTGAAAAGACTTTGTTCTTCCAATTGTGGAGATGACCCCAGACCTTGTCGTGAACGTAATGGAATAGTTGCTTTTTTGATCGAACGATATCCTGGGGGAGGCCCAAATATTTTTCAAAAGAGGAGCGGACCGGGATTCGCATGAAGTCGGAAATCAAAGTTTGATCCCTGAGCTCCACAATTGGGGAGAAATACAGCGAGGATTTGTAATATCCAGTTTAAAATAGTATTTAATTTTTCGTTTGGATATTAATTGTGCGAGGATAATTAATTCATTTATTTGTGTTGTTAGTGAGTTGATATTATTGCTTAGAGTAGTTGTACCATTTTTTTTAAAGAAAGTTAAAGTTGTATTAACTACGAAAGTAAAATATTATGATATTTTCACAAGTAGGTAATCGTTTAATTAAAGCCCGATATGAAAGTCCATTAGTTTTTATAATATATTTATTAGATTTAATTAATTGTATAATTGGTATTAAATAATATTATTATTTGATTAATGTTAGAAAAATCGTAAGTTTAGAGAAATTCGCAGGTTTAGAAACTGTTTTACGAAAATGACCATATCTGGAGTTTTATAACTCTGATTGAGGTGATTTCAGTGGCGTTGGAAAGATAATTCAAAGATCTATAAATTTTGTAGAAATAACCATATCATAATTCGTAATTTTTTAGTGAAAACTAAGCCCTAAAGTTACGAGATTTAGAGGTTACAATTTAAATTTAAAAGTAAGATATTTGTTTATTTAATAATTTATATTGCTATTATGTTAATAATATTATTATTCATAAAAATAAACCTAATAAGAGTCATAATAGTATAGGTTTCATTAACCCTAAAATTACATCGTTCTATTCTTCCCACCTATCTGAGCAAGACTAACCCTAAAATTTTCAAATCATCTTTCCATTACATCCTTAGCCAAATCTATACCACTCTTCACTCTCATCTTTGATCACCATCATCTTATGTCTATCGATCCAAGCAGCTCGATGTATTTGAGGTAAGAAACTCTACATTTACTTATTTATTGATCACAATAGGAGAATATTCGTAGGTCTCCTTTTCTTATTTTTCAGAATGAAACATGTCTCAGTAAAACTGTCATATCTCTTTAAATACTCATCCGATTCTCACAATCTTGGTGCCTATAGAAAGCTTATTAAATTTCCCATAATTCTTATGAAGAAAGGTTTTACTGAATCTAAATTTACCTATGTCAAAAATTAGTAATTCTACGCTATTTGTTGTAAATCGTTTTTTTTTATATTTTCTATATAAGTTGTCTCAGTAAAATTCAAATATCTCTCTGAATAATGATCTGATTCTAGCGATCTTAGTACCTTTGAAAAGATAATTCAATTTTCTAAATGTTTTATGAAGAAACCATTCACTAATTATTGATTATTCTAAGTCAAAATTATTGTTTTATTTCTGTAGTTCGAAATCCATTTGTTTCAGGATTTCTAGAAAACTATTTCGATATAATATCTATATCTCCTACGTTATAACTCCGATTTTAAAGATTTCAGTGTCATTAAAAAGGGAATTCGATTTGCTAAAACTTTTATGAAGAGAGTATTCTCTGATTTGGAATATTTCAGTATCAAAACTTTGGATTTCCGATGTCTACTGTGATTCGTTACTCCATATTCCCTCTCAGAAATAGTTTGAGTAAAACTATCATAACTCCCTCAGTTTTAATCTATTTTTGGCGATCTTTATGTCATTGGAAAGATAATTGAATTTCCTATAATTTTGATGAAGGAAACTTCCACTGAATTCGTGTAGTTATTGGTCAAAAATAGTATTCTTTCTGATGTACTGTAAGAGTGCGAATTTTAATGTTAGAGCCTTGACCCATGTGTTATTATAGGTAGTAGTGACGAGATAACAAGTTTAAGCAGTGGGATTTGAGGTAAGGAAATTAGATAGTTTTGTTTGTGTTTATTTGCATAAATTTAAATTCTTTATGTATTGGAATATGGTTTATGCTTTGTTATTATGAATATGTATGTGGTAGTGAGAATGTGTGGTATGGACACAATATGAGTTTATGAATTGATATATTGATTAGGGTTGTTTTGACTTGTATATGTTGTATGTTGCATTCATATATTGTGTGTTGTATGCTACAAGCTGTATGCTAACGTCTCAGGTAAAGTGAGGGACCATGGTGGGGTATGATACGGGGTAAGGCCGTTGAATGTAGAGATACCCTACCCTGCATTTTTCTGAGTCGTGTATGAAATTATTATGGTGGGGTATGATACGGGATAAGGCCGTTGAATGTAGAGATACCCTACCATACATTTGTTTGATTTGTGTATGACATTATTATGGTAAGGTATGATACAGCGACAATGCTGTTGAATATAGAGATACCTTATTCCATAGCAATGGTAGGGCTAAATGTGCCCAGGTTATTGTAGGGCCAGTTAAGCCCAGGTTGTGTATGGAGTGGCTATGACACGCCACATTATGGTAAAGACATGATATGATTGAAATAATTATTATATGGTATGGCTATGATTGTGCTATGAGTATAATGTCAGGGTTGCGATCCCTACATATATGTAATGGTTTCGTTTAGTACAAATATATGGTATATGATATAGCTTTCTATATCTGGAGTTATTTAAGTTACAATTATGAGCTAAGGTATATAATATTGTTAAGACTGGATACGTTAATATTATTAAGAATCGTATTATTGTGAATTTTAAGATATGTTTAGTGTATTGAATGCTATTGTATGTTAAGCATTTCCTTACTGGGCTTTTAGCTCACCCCCTTACTTTCCCCCTACAGGCAATAGACAGGGAATATTGAATGTAAGTTTGATGAGTTGGGTCAGTTCTGGTATGTATACTGCGAGGGGCTATGGACGAGCAAACGGTCTAGAACGCCGGTGGAGCCTTGGTTTTGTTTTTTTTATATAGTAAAGTAATCTGAGCTCAGTGGAATGTTACAAATTTATTTTTTTGTTTTTGCACTCAACTACTTATTTTGTTTTTAATATGAATGATCATTCACTTTTTTTTTTTTTTGCATATTTATTAAACCCACTGTGTATTTCCAAACAGCTTTCAATCTTTTTAATTAATGCATCAAAATTAGTATTTTGTAAAATAAGGCAAAATATTGGGGCGTTACAGTTGGTATCAGAGCCGATCGTTCCTTAGCCCGAAGGGATACTCACAGTATACATACAGAAGATTGAAAAGATCACTCTCACTATAACGTAAGTGTTAGTTCTAATATGCTTAGTATTGCCATTAATAATTTTATATGTGATACATAGATTTTTGTTAAAATATGTTTCCTAGAATTAGTGCCTCATCTGTAGTGGGTGCTTAGAGAAATTAAAAGTATATTACTTGTTATGATTGATTACACTTTTTATGAAGAATATGAATAGGTTTTATTTTTCTTTATTGTCTTGAATTGAAACTAGGAAGGACAGTGTTCCTTTCTTGAAAATTTAGAATAAATTATATTAGGAATTCATAAGACTTTGTTTGATAAATAGAATATTACTAGTTAGGCTTGACAACATTAAGTTTAGATATATTCATGGAATCTTCTCTCCTTATAATTGAACTCTTTTGTTTCTATTAAATCAACATTTCTTGTAAGAGCTCACACATGCAACTAGAAGATCAGTTAGAATCAATGTGAAAGGAACAACTAGTAGAGGTGGGGGCTAAGGATGTGTGTTCCGCTGACCCACAAATGGTTGATATTCTAGAGAACCCAATAGTAGTTAAGGCTAACGATCTAATAGAGGCATTGGAAGGAATGTGAGCATGACTAAGACGATTTGTTGAAGAGTTTTCACAGGCTCAGCACAATAGATCACCAAGACTAGTAGTGGAACTTGAAGCACATAATGAAATGTATCAATTGCCAACTAAGTACCGATGCATAGAATTGCACCTGTCTACAAATGTTAAAGATGAAGTCTCCACACCTAGCTATGAATGAGAGCCCAACATATAGGAAGTAGGGATGACTTAGAATAGTAGATGTTATACCAGACTGGGACAGTATATTTTACGAAACCCACTTATTAAGAAAGATGAAAGAATAGATCTTTAAGGAGCAAGTACTATCTTCTTGGATATTCCATAAGTTACACACTCCGAAGTTAGAGGATAAGAAGTATGAATAGTGTATGCAAAGACTTTAGAGAGAAGTCTGTTATAGAAATGAGTCAGGAGAGGATGATGTCATCATATAGAAAGGAGTGTAGCGTGCTGAATAGAATCCAAAATAAAAAGTTAAAAAGAGACATGATAAAATTGATAGAGGTAATGACTTATGAAGGTATCTTGAACACCAAGAGATTAGTAGAGCATCAACAAATATCAAATTACTGAAGGAAAATTGTGAGCTTCAAACTCAAGGTCAGCTACTTTGTGAGGAGAAAATAGAGTAAAATGCGCATGGTTTCGATAAAGACAATTTCAAAGGAGGAAGAAAAAGAAGATTTAGACACGGCTAACAATTTGGGTACAACATGAATGAGAGGCAACACAGAGGACAATGTTACGAAAATTATGTTTATACGCAAGTGTACGCAATCAAGTAGTATCTCACGCAAGTGAGGTCGAACCACAGGGAATTAGATTAAGTACTACTAAACTATACTTATGATTCTATTCGGTAAAATAATAAGATTGCAATTTTGAAAGTAAATAACTCAGAAATTAAAGAGAAAATAAACGAAGATTAATCAAGATGAGAGATTAGGGAGGTGAATCTTGTTGATAAGCTACCTATGTTAATACCTAATTGCTATCCTTATCTCAATGTGAATGACAGATTATAAATTAACCTAACTCTTTTCAGATCTTTTAGGTTCTAAATAATATGTTCTCTAATTAACTTCTTAATTAAATCAACACAAAATCAGCATTAAGCAATAATCTATTAGTCACTGAGGCTATGTAAATACTTTCGTTTTACATCAGAACCTAGACTATCCAAATTTTAGCATTCTCAATTCTCACTTTTCAGATTTCGAATTGAGATCATTAAACATGTAAAAGGTGATCAAGCTTGCACATGGAATTAAACACAAATAAAGATAGTATTCACACATAAGATGAAGGAATGGCAATTATTTATTAACTAGGCATAAACTTAAACAACAATCATCATCCTCCCTTATTGGGAAATTTAGTTCATAATAACTCTAAAAACATCCATGATTAATTCAGAAATAAAAAAAAAACATAAATAAGAATTAAAAGGGGTAAAAGAAAGAACTAGAAGGTGGTATTGCTTCGGGTCTTGAAGATAGCTTCCTCTCCACTTGCCTCCACTATTAGGTCTGCTTTTGCTTACTTCTGACCTTCAATGTCGTATTCCTTATATAGGGATGAGTGGTGTGCCTCCAATTGAGAGAAAAATCAAAATTAGGTCAAATCTGCGATTTCCGTACCTAGTCGCGACTAGCATTTAAGCTGGTCGCGACTACAGGCAAAACTCGAAAAACCGAGTTTACGCAATTCTCGAAGTCGCGACCGGGGTCGCGACCAGGAAAAAGGGTCGCGACACGGCTCTCTGGAGGTCGCGACTACTGATGCGTCTGGAGCCGAATTTTCCAATTTTTTCCAAGTTTGTCCCAGTTTTTCGCCATTTGACTGAATTCGAACTTTAACACCCCGGGAACCTGAAATAATGAAAATCAAGCGTAAAACTGCTCCAAAAGACACCAATAGACGAGATAATGCTAACTTTACAGACCCGAGACATAGGCTAATTATAACCTAACAAAATCCCCAAAACTAGATTCTTACTCGCCCCCGAGTAAGATAAAAAAAACTAACTACGCTATCAGATAATTACTACGCTGCTGACTCATGCTCTGTTTTCTTCCTTGCATAAACTAGAATTTTGATCCTACTAACTCTAACAATTAACTCGGATGCTCAATTAATAACACTATGTACAACTGCAACAATCTACTCAAATGTGAAACATTGTTATAAAAGTTTTACTCTTTCCATTAATTCCACAATCCGATAACTCATAAGCTTGCATGCTTACCTCTCTCCACTAATGTTAACAGTGTTCTTCGGAATCATTAGGTCTTTTCAAGGCTTAGGTAGTATGGCTCAGATATTCAGGGATAGACAAAAGACAATTCCGGCTCAAGATATCATAAGCACACAAACAGAACCCACAAGCTTCTTACTTTTCTATTTCAATACCCCATAGTGTTCCCACATTTACCAAGATTGAGAGAAGATATATTTATTATTTTCCAACATCACTGAAATCATATTCTTTACTTTTTTTTCAGTGTTTTTTTTTTCAGTGACATTGAATTACACAAATTTTTCTCTTTTTTTTTTTCTTTTTTTCTTTCTTCTCAATCTTACAAATTTTTCTCCCTCTCACTATTTCGTCACACTAAATGTTTCTTTTCCCCCAAACTAATCATATAGCTTATGATATCATGGATAATCATGGTGAGAACAAAAATTAATAGTGTGGTTGCAAAATTTCAAATCAGTGGGTGAAAACACAACAGGTTAAGGCTCAAAAGGGTAACTAGGGATACACATTATTACGGTAGGCTTGAAAGGCTCAAACTATCCAACAAATGCCTAAGTCATATTCCAATTGAACACTATCAAGGATTTCGCCTCAAAAGAATAAACATGCAAGTTCTAAGCTATCCTGTTAATCTTACCACAAATCATAGTGAAACAGTTATAACAATTTTCGCAGATTGAGTAAGTACAATTAAACACAGGTTTCTAAGCATCCAAACTAATCCAAAGAGTTAGTAGAATCAAGCACACAGTTATTTTGCAATTTTAGATCACATCACACTAATCAGCAGTATACAACTATCATCAAGCTTATTGCCATTCCTTAACTAAAGCAAAAAAAACTAAAAACAGAAAATTAAAAATGCAGAAATTAAAGTGCAGAATTTAAAATTTTTAAGTCTCTCCCCCCAAACTAAATATTACATTGTCCCCAATGTATACAGTAATATGCAGAGAGAAGAAACTTACCTGAGACCCTTTCAGAAAGGGTTGGGTGGACCCTTTTCATCCAAAAGAACCCTCGTACTAAATGAAGAAAATTGACCACCAATAGTGTTGATTTCAGATTTTTGCACAAGAGTAAGCTCACCTTCAGGACTACCACACATCAATCTTTTCCAACGACGCTGAATTGTTCGAAGTCGCTCTTTAGGCTTTGCTTTCTTCTTATCAGCTTTAACAAAAGAACCCTTCACCATCTCAATCTTGCAACAGGTAGGAATGTCGGTTGGGGCAAAAACATTAAAATTGACCACTTCATCTTGCACTCTCAACTTTAACTCTCCCTTTTGAACATCTATTACTGCTCGGCCCGTGGCTAAGAATGGTCTTCCCAAAATAATGGGAATAGTTGAATCTTCTTCCATATCAAGAATTAGGAAATCAGCAGGGAAGATAAACTTACCAACCTTCACCAGTACATCTTCAATTATCCCACGAGGATGAGTCAAAGAACGATCTGCCAGTTGTAAAGTCACTGTTGTAGGCTTTGCTTTTCCCAATCCTAGCCTCTTGAAGACAGACAAAGGCATTAGATTAATGCTTGCTCCTAGATCACATAGAGCTTTAGTTTCCACCGAACCCCCTATAGAGCATGGAATATTGAAACTACCCGGATCTTTAAGCTTGGGCAGTAGTTTCTTTTGCAAAATGGCGCTACACTCCTCAGTTAATGCCACTGTTTCATAGTCCTCCAATTTTATTTTCTTAGACAATATCTCCTTCATGAACTTCACATAACGGGGCATTTGTTCTAAGGCTTCAGCAAAAGGAATGTTGATGTGTAGTCTTTTGAAGATTTCTAGAAATTTGGTGAACTGCTTGTCTAGATTGGTCTTACGGAGTCTCTGAGGATAAGGTATCTTTTCATGATGATCAATACTGATTGGTGGGGACTGTTGTGGTTGGGTTGAACTATCAGTAGCCTTCGTTGAAGTGGGTGTTGGGGTTGGCACTGGTTGAACTTTAATCTCCTTATTTACATCAATTGGTTGTGTCAATTCAGGCCCATCATACTTCTTACCGCTCCTCAGGGTAATTGAATTGCAGTTTTCCTTAGGATTAATTTCAGTTGTGCTAGGCAAATTCCCTTGAGGACGAGTTGCTACTTGAGTTGCTAGTTGGCCCATTTGTGTTTGCAGGTCTTTGATTGAAGATCTAGTTTCAGTCATGAATTGGAGCAATAAATCTGTTTGCAAACTAGAATTTCCACCAGAGGTTTGTTGCTGATTAAACTGTTGATTCTGATTCTGGTTCTGATTTCGTTGCTGATAGAACCCACTGTTTCTTCGGTTATTACCCTGGTTGAACCCATAATTGTTGTTGTTGTTCTGTGTATAGTTTCCAATGGCTTTAGCTTCATCCATTGGCAAATCATCCACATCAGCTTGACACTCTGAAAAGTGATGACTTCCTCCACATAACTCACAAACAACTTGGGCTTGTTTAGCTTGCCCTGCAATTAGCTTTGTCAATGCCTCAACCTGTGCTGTCAACTTTGTGATGGCATCAACCTCTAACACACCAGCTACCTTCTTTGATTGACTCCTTTCAGTTGGCCACTGCTAATTGTTTAGAGCCATCTCCTCCAATAGATCATAAGCCTCATTAGCACTCTTCGTCATAAAGGCTCCTCCAGCTGCTGCATCTATTAAAGTTCTAGTGTTTCCTACCAACCCATTGTAGAAGTTGTGGACCAGCATCCACTTCTCTATACCATGATGAGGGCAGTTTCTGATCAAATCTTTAAACCTCTCCCAAGCCTCATGGAGAGATTCATTATCTTGTTGGCAGAAGTTATTGATTTCTCCTCTCAGCTTTGCAGACTTGGCTGGAGGAAAGAACTTTGACAAGAATTTCGTTGCCAGATCATTCCAAGTGGCAATAGAGTTGGGTGGCAAGGAGTTTAGCCAAATCTTGGCTCGTTCTCTAAGAGAGAATGGGAACAGTCTCAGTCGAATGGCATCATCACTAACTCCATTAACTTTAAAGGTTTCACAAAGTTCCATGAAGTTAGAGAGATGCAGGTTAGGATCTTCAGAAGGGAGGCCACCAAACTGAACTGAAGACTGCACCATTTGAAGTATGGCAGGTTTGATCTCAAAGTTATTTGCATCCACTGCCGGTGGCCTGATACACGACTGCACTCCCGTCAGAGTAGGGAGAATGTAATCTCTCAAGCTGCGGCCATTAGCTTGATCTTCTACTGCGCCACCATTATTTCCGTTATTGCCTCCATTGTTTGCAGCATTAGCAGCCATGATTTCTGAAGTTTCAGCAGTTTCTGAAACTCCCTCTTGCCTCTTGTTCTTTCGGTTTCTCCTACAAGTTTTCTCGATTTCGGGATCAACTGGTAATATCACAGCTTGTCCTTGACGGCGCATACACTTATGATTCCTGAAATAGATCACAAAAATATTGCAAGAAAAAGGTTAGAAAAATCAGCAAGAGAAAATATACCAAAGTAGAAGTTATTATAATTTTGTGTAATATTAATCTTTAAACAATTCCCCGGCAACGGCGCCAAAAACTTGTTACGAAAATTATGTTTATACGCAAGTGTACGCAATCAAGTAGTATCTCACGCAAGTGAGGTCGAACCACAGGGAATTGGATTAAGTACTACTAAACTATACTTATGATTCTATTCGGTAAAATAATAAGATTGCAATTTTGAAAGTGAATAACTCAGAAATTAAAGAGAAAATAAACGAAGATTAATCAAGATGAGAGATTAGGGAGGTGAATCCTGTTGATAAGCTACCTATGTTAATACCTAATTGCTATCCTTATCTCAATGTGAATGACAGATTATAAATTAACCTAACTCTTTTCAGATCTTTTATGTTCTAAATAATATGTTCTCTAATTAACTTCTTAATTAAATCAACACAAAATCTGCATTAAGCAATAATCTATTAGTCACTGAGGCTATGTAAATACTTTCGTTTTACATCAGAACCTAGACTATCCAAATTTTAGCATTCTCAATTCTCACTTTTCAGATTTCGAATTGAGATCATTAAACATGTAAAAGGTGATCAAGCTTTCACATGGAATTAAACAAAAATAAAGATAGTATTCACACATAAGATGAAGGAATGACAATTATTTATTAGCTAGGCATAAACTTAAACAACAATCATCATCCTCCCTTATTGGGAAATTTAGTTCATAATAACTCTAAAAACATCCATGATTAATTCAGAAATAAAAACAAACATAAAGAAGAATTAAAAGGGGTAAAAGAAAGAACTAGAAGGTGGTATTGCTCCGGGTCTTCAAGATAGCTTCCTCTCCACTTGCCTCCACTATTAGGTCTGTTTTTGCTTACTTCTGACCTTCAATGTCGTATTCCTTATATAGGGATGAGTGGTGTGTCTCCAATTGAGAGAAAAATCAAAATTAGGTCAAATCTGCGATTTCCGTACCTAGTCGCGACTAGCATTTAAGCTGGTCGCGACTACAGGCAAAACTCGAAAAACCGAGTATCTGCCAATTCTCGAAGTCGCGACCAGGGTCGCAACCAGGAAAAAGGGTCGCGACCTGGCTCTCTGGAGGTCGCGACTACTGATGCGTGTGGAGCCGAATTTTCCAATTTTTTCCAAGTTTGTCCCAGTTTTTCGCCATTTGACTGAATTCGAACTTTAACACCCCGAGAACCTGAAATAATGAAAATCAAGCGTAAAACTGCTCCAAAAGACACCAATAGACGAGATAATGCTAACTTTACAGACCCGAGACATAGGCTAATTATAACCTAACAGACAACTATACAGAACAATTCAAACTGGACAACTTAGAGATCATAGATATAGCTTCGTAAAGGATGAAAAAAAAATAAACAACTATAGAAAGTAGATCATAAATTCAAGACTTGAGGAAGAGGGGAAATTAATATTCAAGGGTGACATCCCTAGATTCTAAATACCCATCAATACAACAACGGTGTAGATCATAACTCAAGGAGAAGAGGTTAGGAAATCCTCACTCAAAGGCAAGAGACAAGTGAGACACAACTAGGACTAAAGTGATACATCTAGAAGAATTTCATGGAACGACAAGGACCATACGAGTTTTTGTGAACTGTTGGGATTATAAAATGATCAAGCAACATAAAAGGCACAGAGTATGCAAATGATACTACAATCCACTCATGATTTGCTTTGTGGACAATAGTATGAGTATGTTTAAGTGAATAGAAGCAAATAAAAAAAAATAAAAAAATAAAAAAAAACTTACAAAAGTGTTAATTTTGGTCAAGAGAGGTGGCATTTAAATGCTATATAGTGTTAGAGGAAAGAATGACATCAGATCTGCCAAAAGTTAAAGTTGTCAAGAGCTAAGAATTCAGACAAATATTTGAAACTTTCTCGACCCAGAGGGCTAGTAATGGAGCAATATCCTAGAGGAACATACTAAGATGGAATAAGACAATAGCCATTGTTTGGAAAATAACTAAAGTTTATCTAATTGGAAGTGAGGAACTTATAATGAAAGAGAAAAGGATGTATATATTGATAACATGATTGCATTCAGATATGGAATGAAGATGCTTAAGTGAAGTATGGACTTATTTTTAAAGGTAGTTTAGGAAGTACGAGTCAAAGAGCCCTGGCTAAATAATTATAAAAAGTGAGTCTCTAGTAGCAAATCAGAAATAAGTGGGGTGTAGGAGGTATAGTAACGATGAACAGATTAAGGTCTGTTCGGCATGATTTGCCAATTATGTATATAGTATCCTTACCCCGACAACTTGGTTGATTGATATATTATGAGATTACTTGATTAACCTATGGTTAAATAGTAAATGATAAATAAATAATTGGGCTACCTAACCTATGTTAAGGTTGAACTCGTCTTAAAGGGTTACTAATGCACTTACGATATTTTAGCATATATGATCTTACTTAACTAAAAGTAGATGGTCTGTACTCGAATGTAAGCTGGTTTTCGATTTTGGAGGTCTTAACAGTGCAATTAAGAAGCTGGGATTTATTTTGTGAACTATAGAGGTCTACAATATGTAAAACATAAATATGGTTAGAAAAATATATGGTATTATAAATATGAAAGTGTTGTGATACCCAGAAGGTTAGTAATAGAAGAAACAATCATTGAACACAATTACACAAATCTATCAGCATTGCAGATTTAGACTTCATCAGTATAGCAATGTAACACCACCTGATGAAATGTGGAGGAAAGTAAGACAAATGGCTAATACTACTGGAAGGATTCCTCTTTGGATAATAGGTACTGTAACTGGTGTTCTGGTGATCGGTTTACTTGGTATTTTCTTTTATGGTTCATATTCTAGATTAGGTTCATCCCTTAGTTAATATTTAGTTAATAAATGATAATATGAAATATAGATGCTTATGGGCGATATCTAATGAAATTGTCGCTGGAATTGAGATCTCATTCAAAGAGAAGGATACCAAATATCTGGAGTTTCTTTTTGTATATTATATGAATGATCCGATCCGCGAGGACCATGATTGGGAATTTTTTTGATCGTCTTTCTCCGCGGAAGAGGCGAAACATAATCAACTTAAGTTCGACATAGCTATTTGAAATCTTAGTGAAAGACTGAATTTGTTATCTCATGTTTGCCTAGCAGACAAAAGTTAATGGGGAAAACTAGATAATCTCATAATCAAGTCAACTTGATTGAAAGGAGTAATGGAGGACCAAGCACCATAGGAGAGATTAGCGAAGAAAATACAATAGAGTGATACAAGAAAGTGACTAAAAGAAACCAACAGCAGTTACCTAGGAAAATGGGAAGGCGTGACAAGTGCAATGAATACATGGATAAAGGATATCAAGAAGTGAATGTTAGACAAAAAAGTGGTCGAAATGGATCCTTAAAATATTTATATATAGAAGACTTTTTTTAAGAGCTTCATGTTTATTTCCAAGTGTCATGGAACAAGTGTCTATCGATGAGTGAGTAACATCTATGAAATTGAAAGAATGACACTGTAGACTTACAGTAGAAAATCAAGTAGAGAAGTAAGATTTTTATACGTAATAACATTTAACTAAAGAGTGGGAATGATTATAAGGTCTTCTACCCTACTCCTTGTGTTTATTATTTTGTATTGTATAATGTGTTCTCAAGTGACATGTAAGGATGTTCATTTAGAGAATAAATAGTTTTACTCTTAATGGCATGTAAGGATGCTCATAGAAGAATAAATAGTTTCACTCTTAATGTCATGTAAGGATGGTCATAAGAGAAGAATTTTTTTTTATAATATTACGAGCATGCTATTGCAAAACTTATGTATTTAAAGCATGTATATGTAATTTATTATGATAGAGTACGTTTTGATATTTAAGTAATGTATAGAGAAATAATAATGCTTAATTAATAAGTTATTTGTATTATATGTGTTATGGATTGATCGACAAGATATAGGTTAAATGCATATTTGTTGGCTCCATATAGTAGATAAGGAGGTAATGCGGTAAGTGGTGAAAGACATGAAGACTCAACACCCCGAGTGTTGGTAAGTTAAATTTCGAGGATGAAATTTCTTTTAAGGAGGGTAGAATGTAATATCCAGTTTAAAATAGTATTTAATTTTTCGTTTGGATATTAATTGTGCGAGGATAATTAATTCATTTATATGTGTTGTTAGTGAGTTGATATTATTTCTTAGAGTAGTTGTACCATTTTTTTTTAAAGAAAGTTAAAGTTGTATTAACTACGAAAGTAAAATATTATGATATTTTCACAAGTAGGTAATCGTTTAATTAAAGCCCGATATGAAAGTCCATTAGTTTTTTATAATATATTTATTAGATTTAATTAATTATATAAGTGGTATTAAATAATATTATTATTTGATTAATGTTAGAAAAATCGTAAGTTTAGAGAAATTCGCAGGTTTAGAAACTGTTTTACGAAAAATGACCATATCTAGAGTTTTATAACTCCGATTGAGGTGATTTTAGTGGAGTTGGAAAGATAATTCAAAGATCTATAAATTTTGTAGAAATAACCATATCATAATTCGTAATTTTTTTAGGTGAAAACTAAGCCCTAAAGTTACGAGATTTAGAGGTTACAATTTAAATTTAAAAGTAAGATATTTGTTTATTTAATAATTTATATTGCTATTATGTTAATAATATTATTATTCATAAAACTAAACCTAGTAAGAGTCAGAATAGTATATGTTTCATTAACCCTAAAATTATATGTTCTATTCTTCCCACCTATCTGAGCAAGACTAACCCTAAAATTTTCAAATCATCTTTCCATTACATCCTTAGCCAAATCTATACCACTCTTCACTCTCATCTTTGATTACCATCATCTTATGTCTATCGATCCAAGCAGCTCGATGTATTTGAGGTAAGAAACTCTACATTTACTTATTTATTGATCACAATAGGAGAATATTCGTAGGTCTCCTTTTCTTATTTTTTCAGAATGAAACATGTCTCAGTAAAACTGTCATATCTCTTTAAATACTCATCCAATTCTCGCAATCTTGGTGCCTCTAGAAATCTTATTCAATTTTCCATAATTCTTATGAAGAAAAGTTTTACTGAATCGAAATTTACCTATGTCAAAAATTAGTAATTCTACGCTATTTGTTGTAAATCATTTTTTTATATTTTCTATATAAGTTGTCTCAGTAAAATTCAAATATCTCTCTGATCTAATTCTAGCGATCTTGGTACCGTTGAAAAGATAATTCAATTTTCTAAATGTTTTATGAAGAAACCATTCACTAATTATTGATTATTCTCAGTCAAAATTATTGTTTTCTTGCTGTAGTTCGAAATCCATTTGTTTCAGGATTTCTAGAAAATTGTTTCGATATAATATCTATATCTCTTACGTTATAACTCTGATTTTAAAGATTTTAGTGTCATTTGAAAGGGAATTCGATTTTCTAAAAATTTTATGAAGAGAGTATTCTCTGATTTGGAATATTTCAGTATCAAAACTTTGGATTTCCCATGTCTACTGTGATTCGTTACTCCATATTCCCTCTCAGAAATAGTTTGAGTAAAACTATCATAACTCCCACAGTTTTAATCCATTTTTGGCGATCTTTATGTCATTGGAAAGATAATTGAATTTCCTATAATTTTGATGAAGGAAACTTCCACTGAATTCGTGTAGTTATTAGTCAGAAATAGTATTCTTTCTGATGTACTGTAAGAGTGCAAATTTTAATGTTAGGGCCTTGACCCATGTGTTATTATAGGTAGTAGTGACGAGATAACAAGTTTAAGCAGCGGGATTTGAGGTAAGGAAATTAGATAGTTTTGTTTGTGTTTATTTGCATAAATTTAAATTCTTTATGTATTGGAATATGGTTTATGCTTTGTTATTATGAATATGTATGTGGTACTGAGAATGTGTGGTATGGACACAGTATGAGTTTATGAATTGATATATTGATTAGGGTTGTTTTGACTTGTATATGTTCTATGTTGCATTCATATATTGTGTGTTGTATGCTGCAAGTTGTATGCTAACGTCTCAGGTAAAGTGAGGGACCATGGTGGGGTATGATACGGGGTAAGGCCGTTGAATGTAGAGATACCCTACCCTGCATTTTTTCTGAGTCGTGTATGAAATTATTATGGTGGGGTATGATACGGGATAAGGCCGTTGAATGTAGAGACACCCTACCCTACATTTGTCTGATTTGTGTATGACATTATTATGGTAAGGTATGATACAGCGACAATGTTATTGAATATAGAGATACCTTATTCCATAGCAATGGTAGGGCTAAATGTGCCCAGGTTATTGTAGGGCCAGTTAAGCCCAGGTTGTGTATGGAGTGGCTATGACACGCCACATTATGGTAAAGACATGATATGATTGAAATAATTATTATATGGTATGGCTATGATTGTGCTATGAGTATAATGTCAGGATTGCGATCCCTACATATATGTAATGGTTTCGTTTAGTACATATATATGGTATATGATATAGCTTTCTATATCTGGAGTTATTTAAGTTACAATTATGAGCTAAGGTATATATGATTGTTAAGACCGGATACGTTAATATTATAAAGAATCGTATTATTGTGAATTTTAAGATATGTTTAGTGTATTGAATGCTATTGTATGTTAAGCATTTCCTTACTGGGCTTTTAGCTCACCCCCTTACTTTTCCCCTACAGGCAATAGACAGGGAACATTAAATGTAAGTTTGATGAGTTGGATCAGTTTTGGTATGTATACTGCGAGGGGCTATGGACGAGCAAACGGTCTAGAACGCCGGTGGAGCCTTGGTTTTGTTTTTTTATATAGTAAAGTAATCTGAGCTCAGTGGAATGTTACAATTTTTTTTTTTTTTGCACTCAACTACTTATTTTGTTTTTAATATGAATGATCATTCACTTTTTTTTGCATATTTATTATAAAACCCACTGTGTATTTCCAAACAGCTTTCAATCTTTTTAATTAATGCATCAAAATTAGTATTTTGTAAAATAAGGCAAAATATTGGGGCGTTACAGGATTTTTGGAAGTTTACCTTCTGACCAGTGGCTCGCTCATACACATCGAGGACGTCTTTGATAATGTTGCAGGAGCGGATGGATGCCTGACAGAATAGGAAACTGTCATTCGCAAACAGGAGATGGGAGATAGCAGGGGCTCTTCTGGCAACTTTGAAGCCCGAGAGAGCTTGCCTTCTTTCTTGTAGGTGCAGAAGAGAAGAGAAGCCTTCAGCACATAAAAGAAAGAGGTAGGGGGAGAGAGGATCACCCTGGCGGATACCCCTAGAGGGCATGACACTTCCTACGACTTTGCCGTTCAGATTGAACTGGAAAGAGGTTGTGGAGATGCAGGCAAGGATTAATTGGATAAACTTAGGGGGAATTGGAATTTCTGGAGAATGGCAACTATAAAAGGCCATTCCACTTCGTCGAAAGCTTTGGCCATGTCAAGTTCGACCGCCATCCAACCCTTCTTCCCTTTCGTCTTGAGTTTGATGGAGTGTGCTACTTCCTGGGCTATAATGATATTGTCTGATATAAGCCTGCCTGGTAGAAAAGCACTTTGATTGGGTGAGATCAACTGATTCAGCACAATTTTCAACCTGTTAGCAATAGTCTTTGAGATAATTTTATAAGTGATGTTGCAAAGACTAATGGGCCGGAACTCGGAGATAAACTTGGGCTGTTTGACTTTGGGTATAAGAGTGATGAGGGTGTTATTCAGCGGGGCCACATTGCCGCTTCCGTTGAGGAAGCTGGACGATGCACTAATCACATCATTCCTAACAGCCGACCAGTTTACTTTGTAAAAGTGAGAGTTGAAGCCATCCGGGCCAGGGGCTTTATCCAAAGGGAGTTGGGTAAAAGCTTTCTCGATTTCATCCGGAGAGAAGTCTTCAGCCAGAAGGTTTTTGTCCAGGTCGGAGAGAGAACGCGTGATGCCTTCCAAGGCTTTGCTCATGTCCTCATGAGAAGGGTTCGAGGAGGTGAAGAGGTGGTCAAAATGAGATTCGATTTCCCGAATAATACCCTCTTCGTCAGAAACAATGCCTCCATTAGGTAGATGGAGTTGATGAATTTTATTGATTTTTTTCCTGTGGGAGGCAAACCGGTGAAAGAATTTTGTGTTTTTATCACCTTGAGCCAGCCATTGGGTTCTCGCTCGCTGCTTCCAGTAAGTTTCTTCTTTGTACAAAAGAGCGTCAAGCCGGGATTGAAGATCTTTTATAGTTGTTATGGCATGATCATCCCAAATAAAAGAAGAACGGGTTGTTTCCAGCTCTTTCTCAAGTTTATTAATGTGTTGTTTGAAGTTGAAATCTTTTTTGTGATTCCAATTATTAAGCGTATACGCGCACGAAGATTGAGCAGCAATGAGTTTAGGGATGGCTTCCTGAGTGGTCGTGGAACTAGTCCAGGACTGATCAAAAATTTGGGTCCAATTAGGGTCCTTTAGCCGCACATTTTCAAAGTGGAATCTCTTGCTATGGTCCTTTGACCGAGTGCCCGGAGGGTTGGATGTGACTAACTCCAAGGCTCGGTGATCCGAGCCAAAGAAACCGAAGTGAGGGAGAGAGGCTCCCGGGAAAGTATCTAGCCAGGAATCATTGATGATCCCCCAATCAATTCGTTCTTGGATGTTTTTGGGATGAGCGACATTATTATTCCAGGTGAGGAGGGGCCCCTCGGGGGTAAGCGGGGAAAGGTTAAAAGAATCTAATAGCTGTCTAAAAGCTGACGAAGGGCCCCTATTGGGATTCCCTCCTTGCTTGTCATGGGAAAAAAGAAAAGCGTTGAAGTCCCCAATGATAAGCCACAGGTCCTGGGGATTATCTCTACCAATTCTTTTCAGGTTTTGCCAGGTGTGAGGCTTGAGAGAATCCACCGGGGAGCCGTGAAAACAAGTGAGGTGAAACGACACATTCGTAATAGCACACGACACATAACAATCAAAATGATTGATAGATTGGGAATATAAGGTAACAGTTACATCATTAGTCCATAACAAAAGTAAGCCCCCGCTTCTACCTATCCTAGGCATTTCTAAGCCGGAATCAAAATGGAGCTTGTTATTTACATGACCGATAGCATTCTTAGAAAGTCTAGATTCCATAATAAATAACATAGTAGGATTACAAGATGACACCAAACGGGAGAGGTTTCAAAATGCACGATCACTCCCAATGCCTCGCGCATTCCAGCTGATAATCTTCATGGTGGCAGGCAGGCCCGCTAGGTGGCAAGGCCTGCACTTCCAGAAGAGACTTCGTTGACTTACGGATTGTCTGAGCGGGAATGCTTGATTTGGTGACGGAGCTCCCCATTGACCATTTCAATTTGCCTTTTGAACTTGTCTTTGGAGTAGGGTTTGTTTCTTTTCCTCAAAGCCTTTGAACCCGAGGGAGTGGCCATACCAGGTTGGTAAGTGAGATTCATGGCTTCAAGTCTTTTGCTAGTGTCTAGCAGAAGGATGTTTTCAGGTAAGGGGACTTGACAGTACTTAGAGCTTGTGGAGTGGGAGCTGCTAGAGTTTTGGGGTGTGGCGGTATGACTCGGGTTGGAAAGTGGTGAGGCTTTTTGGACACTTGTGTTACTCATCGCGGCATTAAGGAGGGCGGTGTAGGAGGGGGAAATGGTCTCGGGTGGGGGGTTGTTGGAAGGGTAGGTGGTGTTCATGTTTGCAAGGGTTTCGACTTGGATCATTTGAGGTTGTTCTTGGGGGTAAGCTGATGGGTCGGACTTGTATAGGCCTACTTGTTGGGTTTGGCGGGGGGGGGGGGGCATCGGTCAAGGGTGCCATAAGTGGGAAAAGGTGGCATGCTCTCCGGTGGGGCAACACAGACAGCGCTTGCGGGATTAGTGGTCATGAAGCTTGCCACCGGGGGATTGGCAAAGTTAAGCTGTTCAGGGCACAACAAAGCGTTAGTGGTAACCTTAACTTTACCCGTGATAGTTTTAATATCATACCTTAACTCCGGAGGGAACGGGGCTTCATCACACGCCTTCATGTAGTCCATGCACCCTTTGTTGTAGCTGTGCCCCATTCGGCCACAAAAGAAACATATGTCGGGGAGATTCTCGTATTTCAACTCAAGCCAGACAACTTTATTAATACCAGTGAAATGGACGGGAACTCCGCGAGGAAGTGGCTGAGCAACATCAAACATGACCCTAATTCTAAAGTAGTGTCCCCAAGTTTCCCGGAAAGAAGGCCGGTAGATTTCCAACATGTGACCGAGGGATGACGAGACAAGAACTGCCAACTCTTCAGAGCGTTTAAGAAAGGGAGTGTTGAACACTTGAACCCAGAGGGGTATTTTGAGCAAGCTATCTCCATTAAGGACATCCAAGGAATTTGGAATATCCATTAGGATAGCTTGGTTAAGGTAGGTCCAAGGTTGTTGTAGCAAACCCCGGCGCCTATCTCCATCACAACCAAACTCAACAAGGAAGAGGCCGTTAGACCGATCGGTGATAACCACGGGGTTCCGAGATATGTTGTTCCAATCTCTAGTCATTTTCTCCATGAAATTTTTGCGGAGAAAAGGATTTAACCGTGTGAACTTTAACAACAAGGTAGAGAGGGAGAGACTGTATATCAAACTCGAGAGTGTTTGTGGGGTTAGGCTCACGGAGAGTTTGGATAGTGCACTCGATTTTTGTGAGATTAAGAGCAACAGACAGAGAGTTTGTTAACTCATCCATGATATTGACCAAGAGAATGAAGCAGTAGGGAAAGAACAATATGATACAGTGGGGGTTTGGGATATTAGAACGGTTATAGTGTGATTATTAATGGACCACAAATATATTATGCTGACAGAATAGTTATAAACCAAAAGAAGAAGTAAATAATGACTTATTTGAAGGTTATAACTAGGAAATCTAGGAACATAGCAATTATGGGTCGGAGATAAGATGATAGTGAAATGATGATGACTAAAAACTTGCAACAAAGAATGAGGGATGAAGCGATGGGTTAGTGACAAAGTGTTATGCAGAGTGAAGAATATGCAGTACCAAACCAGGGAACACGTGATATTGATATAAAGCAAAGGTTGAACTCTAATATGAATATGCAGAAATGTGACTAAGTATGTGTGAAGAGAGATTAGCCAGGGAGGGGAATACGTGCGGTTATGGGTTATATTATATATATCGTATAAAATATGGGAGAGATGAGGATAATGATACTGAGTGCAAGGTCTATGAACGACTAAAATGCAGATGAGGAAACAAAGGAATAGCATGCCCTTATATACAAAAAATCCGTTGTGGCTGATGCAAACAAATTTGGTAACTATCACATCTGTGCTATTAATGTTTAAACAGAGATGCTGCATATAAGACTTACTTCTAGTACCAGGCAGAACACACATACAGACGGGCATTAATGAGATTTTGAATTTACTTGAGCAAAAGGAATTATGGCTTTACTGAGAAGAGATTTTATAAAGAAATTTTCAGTAACTAAAATCCCCTTCAGATTAGAAATGTCAAAGGGTAGTTTAATGGGTATACCAAATTGGTATTGAAATTGCTCAATTGAGAAGCCAAATCTCTGATTCGATTTGACAGTGAACAAGAGAATAGGGAAGAAACATTCAATACCTGTAAGAGATTGTTTAATGCAGGTACGGATCGATGCTTGGGGAGGCTGGCCGGAGTTATTGTTGATTCGACTGGGGTGGTTGGGCTGGATCTGTCTGCAGCGGCTGGATCGGCTTGGACGAGTCGAGCTGCCTTGGGTTTCAATTGAGGAAGAGTCGGAGCCACCTTGATCAAAGGACCTGGGGCTGGGCATTGGTTCCACTGGCTGGGAAAGTTTGGGAGCAGAGTGTGAACTCTTTGGGGAAGACGAAAGAGTTGTGTTCATACTGTGCATTTCGAGAGAGCAAGAAGAAGAGTCTGGAAGTTTAATTGTAAATGTGTTTGCGGGAGAGTCTCTCACTCCTCACATATTCCAATAAATGAAAATAACGTTTGATGCACTGATGATGACAGAAATGTTTTTAAGAGAATTTGGCTTGTCTATGTAAGCAAAGAGTATTCACCTTATATAAGACAACAATTTCAATTACAAAAAGGGCCAAATTTTGTGAGATGAGACATCATCACATTAATGATATATTACTTACCTTATACTTATTAAACATAGTTTTTTTTTTTATTCTATACAATATTTTCTTTGACGTGGTTCTATACAATTCTTTTTCTTCTATACACAATTGATAACTACTCTTGCACTATATTTTTCATTAATAATATTTTATTTTATTTTATTTTTCAAATAAATGATCATCTCATCTCATTATAAAAAAAAAAAATAAATAAATCAACGATCTTCTATTTTGTTGTTTATATCAAAATTTGCAAAATATCATTTCTAGCCTCTACTTTTCATCCACGTGTAAATCATGGACGATCCAGAACATGACACTTGTTATCAACCATGGATAGCCCATAACACAATTCGCACACTTGTCACATTTTAATTGAGTCATGTTTTATGAGTGGAAACATCATGCATTATTGGTTCACCCACCTTCCTTCCTTACTTCCTTTACTCTTAATTTTCATAACAAGTTTCACCCTTTATAAATGGCCACCTCTCCCAAACTGTCTTTCAAGCAACAACAACAACACTTTCTCTTAATTTTTCAGCTAAACAAACCTCCAACACCAAAGACAAAATATTTCACTAAAATCACAAACAGTTCTCAATTACTCTTGTTTGACAAGAAAAAGAAGTAATGGCAAAGACAATAATGAAGATGGGATGTTTGGATGCTTGGATAGAGGTGGCCCCAGCTCTTCTAATTCCTCATTGCAAGACTTCAAATTCTCCTCAATTGGAAACCATTACAGAAGAGTTGGAGCTTGAGGAGTACGAGGATGAATAGATTTTATGTTTAATTTGTATTTCAAATGTAGAGAAACAAAAAGAAGAAAAAGATTAAATTGTAAGCTCCAAAATTAATGAAATGCTTTTTTTTTTTTTTTTTTTGATCTTATCTGGTATACACGATACTGTTGTTTGCATTATAAAATACGCCCAATTCAAACACTTATTGGGATACTTGTCTTGTATATCTCTCAAACTTCTTAATCTCAAAACAGTACTTATTGGTTTCAATCAATATGCTAGGATATAATTTAAAGAATTGGAATAAGAAATATAATCTTTCATGTCAAGCAAAGCAATAACGATCATGTATTTGACAGTCTCTTAATCCTGTAATTAGTTCTTAAACATTTTAGGGAAAACAAAGGATTTAATTGAAGACCATTTTGTCAAAATATTTGTATATTATCCATACACATATATTGTCAAATATCATTTCCAACTTTTTTTCATCAATTTCGTTTATAGTTTTTCCACCCAATTTATTTTGTTTTTTCCTTATGTTTTTCTTAATACATATCCTCTATCTCAATATGAATATATTTATATCTAATGTCTTTCTCTGTTTTTCTGAAAGCAGTATGTCTTTCTCTGTGAATTCTGGATTCTTTAATAGAAAGAAAATTCTAAAAATGGATAATGAATGGTTAGATAGGAACTAGACAACCAAGGCATATGGAATCTGAGGTCTAAAATATGGGAAAGACAATATTTGGGACAGCAACTGTATATGGTGGTGTGGAACTCAGTTTCATAGTCTTCCCAATGAACATGACATTCCTTCTAATGTTCTTCTCTGTATTAAAATAGTACAAGGGCTTAATACCAATCTCCCAATTGAATCCAATTGAAGTTTTATCTTCTTATTCTATATCCATTAATAACTACATAATTATATATTTATTGGTTATACAAGTCCCTTGCAATAATAAATTGTATTTTTATAGTGTAAGGCAGCTGTTGGGAGACACCCTTAATTATTTTGTTACTGTTTGTTTGTTTTTAAATTATAAGAGTTTGACTGTAAAGAATGAAAACAAATTATACGAAAGAAGAAAAGTGAAAGAAAGAGTAAGGTTCAATATTAGACGATTAGTTTTTTTATTTGCCTACCTATAAGGTAGATCATTAAATTAATATATTATTAAAAATTGCTACCTTTTTTATTACAAGAAATAGTAAAAAAAAATATAATCAACTTTTTTTTTTTGAAAGGTAATCAACTTACTATAGTAAGAGACGTAAAATATTATGCTCATTAATACTAATAGCATGTCACTGAATTACATTTGTTGTTATGTTATAATACTAATAGTAAAAGATTTAAATTTATCTTTAGTAACAAATATTGTAATGATCAATTAACTATGAATTATGATTATTGTAAATTTCAGTCAAAAGTTTTGTTTTAGTATCTTTTTGAGGCTTATTATTATTTTTTTTAATCAAAGATGAAATTTATTCAAAAACACTCAGAAGATACAATATTCTTTAGAGCGCTAGGAGCATCATGCTCGCTAAACTCACAATCTAACAAATAACAAGGCCCTCTAGCAACACAATGAGCAACCTTATTAGCAGATCGTTTAACAAAAATCAAAGAAACATTAGAAAAAGAAGAAAGCATCTCACGGCAATCCCGAGCTAATAATCCAAACTGAGAAAGCATAAGAATAGCGATATTAATAGCTTGAACCACCACCAAAACATCAGTTTCAATTACAACATTAGTCCACTGTTTCTTCTTTATCCAACATTAATACCGCCAAACTTTTTTTTTTGTTTTTTGGGTTTCAAAGTCAAAGTCAATAAAAATTAAAAAGATAAATTAAAAATATCAAATTCTACCAAAGCACAACACAATATATATGACTTTGAAACTTACAATTAAGTATATAACTTTATATTATTATATATTTAATCATTTATGTTATACATAATAAAAACTAAAAAGTAAAAAAAAAATTCAAATTCAGGTTGGTCGGGTTATTCGATTTAATTGGGCGGGTTGGACCTATTTTCAACCTGCCCAATTAACAGATTGGGCGGTTTGTAATTTTTTCGGGTTATTTCGGTTTGTAATTTTTACCGGTTTTTTCAGTTTGGTTTGGGAGGGTTATTCGGTTCGGACGGTTTACGAATTTTTTTGTACAGCCCTACCAAGGGGTATCGATTGCTTGCACATTCTTGGGCAATTGGTAATATTGTTCTTGTTTAATTTTTCAGTTCCCAAGGAGTACCCAGTTTTGTACAAATGAGTGAGGACAAACACCACACACGTGCAACCGTGTCGAACTAGTACAGTGTGACACTTTATTTTTTAGAAAAATTTATTTATTAAATTATTATTTTTATTTAATTAATTAAAACAATTTTTAAACATGTTTAATTAATTGGTAAGGAGAGACGTGTTCTCCTCCTTATTTTTAGCATCGTTCCCACGATCCCACTTAACGTTCCCATGATCAACGTCTTTTTTCCCGTTACTAACTTCTGAGAATCAATGAGAGAAATACATCTTTCTCACACAGAAAAAATCATTTACAATTTATTATTTACGATTATATTATTTAAGTAGTCTGAGCAGTAGTTTTTAGGTGTCGTATTTCGATAGTTCTCTACCGTGCAGTAAAGCTCTAATATAGTGGTATTTTGACTGGATTGTTTTATCTTGGGGACGATTGACAATTTTTGACTGCTTGCATATTCCTGGATAGTACTGCAAATGTCTTAAAGAGAGCGACCTAGTCTGCGACTCAACCCAAAAATTTCACCCATTTACGATCTCACTGAACATTCCCATGATCAACGTCTTTCTTTCTGTTACTACTTTTTGAGAACCAACGGGAGAAATACATATTTCTCACACAGAAAAAATTATTTACAATTTATAATTTACGATTAAATTATATAAGTAGTCAGAGCAATAGTTTTTGGGTGTGGTAATTCGACAGTTCTCTATCGTGTAGTAGAGTTTCGATACAGTGGTATATCGATTGAGCTATTTTATCTTGGGAATGACTAAAAAATTTTGACTGCTTACACATTCTTGAGCAGTGTCGCGGATATCTTAGAGAGAACAGCCTAATTTGCGACTCATCCCAAAAATTTTATTCGGTAATATTGTTCCCATTTTATTTTTCAGTCTCTAAAACGGTATGTATGGTGATTTATAATAGAGATATTTTTTTTAGAGCAAATGCTCCTACCAATGAAAACCTCACAAAAAAGTCGCTGGGGGCATATTTTCAACAATCAATTTTATACTAGATTTTGTACTAGGTGTACTGCTTTGGTTTTAGGATACCACCGTTGGGGCTTCACTCTAAGATTCTTTTTCAAAATTACTTCCATTTTGAGTAAGTGATAAATAAATTTACACATCTCATTGCACTAATTGGGGGCTCTAATAGTGATTGAGCGAGCCTTCTTTTTGCACTATATAACAGATACAAAAATAATAAAAAAAATTGAAATCAATTGTCAACTATGGCTTTTAGCAATAGGACCGACTATCGATTCAAGCTATAATTTAATAAGTAGAATTTATATGGGAATTTAAAATTTTATTTAATAAATATGCTATTTTTCATTTGTATATTTTTTTATGGTTATTTATTGTTTGAGGGTTTTACTAGAATTTAACATGACATATTTATGCAAATTTAAATTTTAAAGTCCATATATTATGTTTGTGCATTGTTTTCCATTTAGTTTATTATTTTTAATTATTTATTTAGATATTTTGCCTATTTTTTTCTTTTATTACTTTATTTATTTTCTTCAGTTTGAAGGTCCAACCAATTTTTTTTTCTTTGTTTCATTTTAATTTTGTTGTTTGTATTTTTTAATTTTGTTTCAGTTATAAATTTATTATTTATCTTTATTTTTTATTTCATATTCATATAGATTAGATTTTTCTTTAATTTTTGTATTCTTCATTTTTTCCCTTTACTTCTCTTCTCTATCTCTATGTTCATTTACATTTTTTTCTGTTTGGGTGTTAAATTATTATTTTTGTAGTTTTTTTATGTTTTTATTTGGGTATTTTGTTTTTTAGTTAGTAACTGTTTACACCAAGAGTAACCCTGATGACATGGATATCAATATTTGACAAGTGGCAAGAAAGATGACATCTCAAAGTTGAGTAGTCCCGAGTCATAGCAAGTTGACCACGGAGGGGTCCCTAGCCCTACACCAAGGTTGACTTTGGGAACTTTATAATGGAAGTTCAGGCTTTGATAACTCGTTTTTAACTCACTATCTTTCAGTATTATGTACCATGAAGACATGGAGCAACCTAATCCAAGCCTCGAGAGCTTAAATTACATGAACCTACAACCCGAAAGCCAACCTGGGCACCTAGGGTTTTACCCAGGGGCCAGGTTCCCATTCTCAACTAGGGTTTCAGTTTTTGGGACCTTCTTAGAGAAAGTAGGTCAAAAATTTCTTCGAGACATCAACTAAACATACCAATGACATATTTGAGGCATCAGAATTAGAATTGGTGCAAGTGCACTTTTAAGCACCTGAGCCCTTGAGGCCCCGAGCACCTAGTGCCTAGGTTGGCAATCTGTCAATCTGTGTGCCTTCCATGTATCAAATCAAAGATACAATTTTTGCATCTTCTTCATCTTCATCAAAAATGGGGAAATAGGTGCTTTCAGAGAAGAAATAGCACTTCCTGGGTGCCAAAAGCAGGGCCCAGCGCCTAGGTTGACACTTGGGGCTCGCCCTGCGTCCAGGTTGATATTTTGTCAACCTGGGCCATTTTTTATGGTGTTTACAGAGATTTTGTTCGAACATCTTCTCCAAAAAAAAATAGGAATTCAACTATTTTTAGGGAGCAAACGGAATTTCTATAGGGCCAAAACTGGGACCCAACGCCCAGGTTGATGTATTGTAAAATTGGGTTGTTTCCAATCAAGTTCACTAAAAAGTGTTTCATGTATTTTTTCCATCATCAGAAATAATGAAGATTTAAGAAAAATTGGGGAGAAAACCACAAACTCAAGCCCCTGGAAACGGGGCCCCGCGCCCAGGTTAACTTGGTACTGGGCCTAGTGCACAGGTTAACAATAAACTTGGGTTGCTGCCTTCAATTACTCAAATGCCAAATCTAATTCAACCAATGAATGTGGAATGGTTAAAAATGGGGGTAGGACACCTCGTCCTCAAGTTGAGAAGCCTTTGAAGTATCAAAAATGAGATCCCGAGAGCTCGGGAGAAAGTGCCCAGCATCTAGGTTGACAAAAGGTCTGGCGCGTTGGGTTCTGCTTATCTAATTCTAATCTTGTATCGACAGTCCATCTAGTTTGTCACAATAACATAGATCCATGAAGTCAGAGAAGTCAAATTCAAAACTTTTCATTTCTCATTTCAAACTCACTCGGAAATGAAGATTTTGAGTCTCTCATTTCTACAAAAGAACATTATTTCTGAGAACTGGTGACCAGCTTCGCCAGAACACAGAATCAGACTAAGTGATGTCAAAATATCACTTAGACACCTTAAAGTACATCTCTTAGACGTTTTTTCACTTATCCAGTGTCCACGTTGGCGTCATATGTCAACCTGGGCGCTGGGATGTCAACTTCATGAACTATCTTGAATAAAATAGCCATAACTCACTCAATATTTATTCGATTGACGCGATTAAACTTGCATTTAGAAGATAAGTCAATGCTCTATCAAGTGATACCTCACACTTCAATCGTAATTCTGAATCTATCATTGTCAAATTTCATTCCATGGGAGTTACAATAACAAGCTCTGAGTTACCCACAGGGTAACCCTTTGGGCTCCGAAAAAATTTCTTTCTCCACCAAGAGCTAATTTTTACCATTAGATCATCATCTACGGTAAAAAATGTCTAATTTTCATTTTTTCCTATTTTTGCGGGCTTCCTTCACCTATAAAAGGAGAGCTCCATTAGCTCATTTTTTACATTTAAAAAACTATCCACAAGGTGAGAGCATCTTTCTCTAGAAACTAGAGCTTAAACACTTAGCCTTTTTCTATAATTCTCGTGAGAAATAGAAACTCGAAGTAGACGTAGCTCTATTACCATCATGACATGGGGAATGAACTACTATAAATTTTGTGTGTCTCTCTAAATTATTTACTTAAACTTATTAATCATCTCGCCAATCTAGCAAGTTGATGTTGGCCACTTTTCAACGTCAACATTTTGGTGCTTCATTAAGAGCCACAATTCGAGTTCCCCAACTACAGCTCAATTTCTCTACCAAGAACTTTGTTCCAATAGGAATTCATAAGTTCAAGCAAGTAATCAACCATGAACATGAAAAGAAACACTACCACTCCTAGCAACCACACCATTACTCAGCAAGTAGCAGGCATTGAGATTCCTCATAAGGAAGCAGACTATGAGCAAGAGTTCAATAAGACTTAGACTCAAAAACGTGGATCTATTGGATGTTCGCCTAATACAGAACAATCACCTACTAGGAAAATGAGTTACGAGTGAGCATCCCAAAGGACTCAAACTTGAGAACGTAGGTCTATAATGTTGGATATATTTTACCAGGATCTAGATTTACTAACAAGTATGTTTCATTAACATCCTAATATGAATTCTAAAACAATGAAATAAACACATAAGAGTTTAGTAAACCTTACATTGGGTGCAACGGAATATAATGACTCCTTCCGTTCAGATATCTAGCCCTTGATTCCTTTTTGTAGCAGAGCATTATCAATATCTGAACCTGGATCTCTTTCTCTCCTTCCTTTGATGCTGATTCTCCTTCTTGTTGGATGGTTTTCCACAGTCTTACACACTATGATTGAGATACCACTTGATGTGTGTGAGCACTCACTCATTCACTCAAGGATTTCAAAAATTTAGAGAAGAAAAGAGAAGG
The DNA here is from genome assembly GCF_029168945.1 of Cannabis sativa. Classification (NCBI taxonomy): domain Eukaryota; kingdom Viridiplantae; phylum Streptophyta; class Magnoliopsida; order Rosales; family Cannabaceae; genus Cannabis; species Cannabis sativa. The sequence continues at coordinate 23,911,705 of NC_083603.1, forward strand.
GAAGAGGTTCGGCCTATAGAGAAAAGATAGAGGCTCAGTTTTCATCTGACAAAGTTCACAAAGTTAAGTGTGAATGAGAGCCATCACTATCTATTTATAGGTAACCACCTAGGTTTAAGTTAGAATTATTTGGCATTAAAATAATGAAAAAATAAGTGATAAAAGCCTATAAGTGTGGTCGGCCATGGGCCTTGGATAATGGGCCTCACTTATGCAATTTTGCTATTTTATAATTCTTGCATCTGATTTTCTCAAAAACGCCAATTTTCAAATTCAACCATTTAAATGTCAATTCTAATTATTTAATAACTAAAAATTAATTATTAAATAATATTATCATTTAATATATTTATTAATTAGACATATAAAGTCTCTTAATTAATAAATAAACCTAGAATCTCTTTTCTTTACAATTTCGCCCTTGCTTAGTGAAAATTCATAAACTAGACATAGTCTAACTTTAGAATTATAATTGATTAATCAAAATCAATTAACTGAGTCTTACAAGCAGTATGGTCTCAACTAGTATGGGGACTATGGGTCTATATATCCGAGCTTCCAATAAGCAGATCAAGAATTTATATCTTAAATTCATTGACTTATCAATTCTTCGTTGAATCCACGTATAGAACTTAGAATTGCACTCTCAGTATATAGAAGGCTCTATATGTTCCACGATATAGACACGTCATTAGTTATCCATTGTAATAACCCTAATGTGATCAATGATCCTCTATATAGATGATTTACACTGTAAAGGGATTAAATTACCGTAACACCCTACAATGTATTTTATCCTTAAAACACTTAACCCTGTATAAATGATATTTCAGCTAAGTGAAATGAGATCTCCACCATTTATCTTCGTTTGGTTAAGCTCGAAGGAAATCATCCTTTACTTTCTATTTGCCAAATAGAAGCTATAGATTCCATATTTATGTTAGCGCTCCCACTCAATTGCATTACCGTGTTCCCAAAATGTACGTATCACCCTGACCCAAAAGTAGGCTTAACTAACAAATCAAAGACACGCGAGTAACACTCTTGAGATTGAACCTAACCATATCAGGATTAAGATCATTTGATCTAGGATCAACAGGTGATATTGAATTGAATAGATATTACGGTAAATTCTAATATATCTAATCAAAGTTCAATATCGGTCCCTTCCGATGTATACTCCATACATCCGATGCTGGTAAACTTTGCCAATGTCCTGGAAAGGACATAACATCCAAGGTGTAAGAGTACCTATCGCTGGTTATACCATGTCAGTCTAAATCCAGTGTTCTAACAAATCAGGGAATAAACTTTCGAACATATAATTAAGATTATATTCCACTGTGTTGACAACACTATAATCATTAACAAATTGATATGTTCTGGACTTAAATAGAATTCATACATTATGTTAATAATCATGAAATAAATCATGTGAACCATGCAACATTAAATGTTATTTCTGATCTATATTAATAAGTAAATCTGATTATATTGAAATGAGTTTTATTTAGGGCATAAAACCCAACAAACTCCCACTTGCACTAATATAAAATAAAATGTGCATTTTAAATAATCTCAACACCTTGATATACAAATCAAGTGTAGTAGTAGTAAACTCCTCGTAATAGGATCTGAAAAGTTGAATTAAACACAACCTTTTCTCCACCATTACTCTTCCTTAATCACAAAATAATTGATAATGTGAACTTCCTCTCTATATGTCTACTCTTTTGGGATACTGGATTTTATACCTTTGGCAACTACTTCTTGGTTATTCAGGAATTAACCCTAGTAGTTAAGGCAGGTTGGAACGGTGCCACAATTGTATAGAACTTTCCTTAGACTGAATAAGTACCTTTCCTGCAACTTTAACATTCAGTCTCTCTCTGATAGAGCTAGAGATTTCAGATAGGTTTTTACACTTCTCAAAAATCACTACTCCACCCCCAGAGTAATCACCATCTTATCAGCAGACTTTCTAACACAAAGGCAAGTCTTGAAATCTAATGTGGTGTAGTCTAAGAGTTTTAAACACACCCTTATCGACTAACATATAGTTCCTCTACTTAATCTTAAGATTTACTTGATTGTCTTCCAATGTTCTTCTCCTGGATTAATCTGATACCTACTCATTACTCCCACTCAACAGCAGGTGTCTGGTCTAAGGCATACAAAAGCATATATAAGACCTCTCACTGTTGATTTAAGAAATTCTTTCATGGCTTTATCTTTTCTGGAATAGTTGAGACTTTTCGTTAGATAAATAAAATCTATGCCTAGAAGTCGAGAAGCTTCTATAGATTGCCATTAGAAAGAAAATTCTTCAGCATCTTACTAAAGTAAGTTACTTGCATTAGAGTAAGTAATTACCAGGTATACCACAAGCCATAGGTTTAGATAAACTCAAACCTATAATATTAGGAACAGGAAGTTTTGTTAAGTCCATTGAATAGAAAAATTTAGGTCACTCCATGTGAATGGATTAAACCATAGTTCTATTGGCTTTTCTTCTTAGTTTCTTATCTTGACAATCCATTACTTGTTTAAACTCTCAATGGATTTTAGTCACTAGTGTCTTCCAAGTCATAAGAAGGTGAGTTCTTAGAAACTCTCCCACTACGACAAGGTACCGTGAATTATGTCTAAGAAAACTAAATGGTATTGATCTCTTCGGTTGTGACAAGACAACAGAGGCATTGTAACACCCTAACTAACATAGGCGTATTACGTGATATTTAAACATGTTGTGCAGCTCGTTGCTAATCAACGAGGTTTATGGAAAAACGTGATTAATTAAAATTTTTGCTTTTTAATTAAACTTATAAAAATATAATTACAAAAAGACTCGGGATCCCGATTACAAAATCATTTACAAAATTTAACTGTTTATACAAAATAAATGTCGCCTAGCGACTATTTACAAAATCAGCCTCGTTGGCCCGATGATCGTACGCTCCAGGCCTAACCGCCCCGACATGTACAATCTTCACAAGCTCGCCCACGGTCCATCAGCTTTAGCCTTGCCTTTGCCTACACATAAACGTAGAACTGTGAGTCGACAGATTCAGTAAGAAAAGCATAATAATATTCATACATAAATCCCGGTCATGATCAGACGCCCATACCCCTGATCACAACCCTAACTGCCGTGTCCAACACGATACTGAGTCCCGCTACTGCCGTGTCCAACACGGTACTGAGCCACTACTACCGTGTCCAACACGGTACTGAGTTCTGAACGTTCATAGGGACGGTACTATTGACACGTAACAGCCTGATCGGTCGAACCGGTCATACTCCGCCGTCGGTCATACTCCAGCCTGTACCGACGTGTTACTATATCCACCTGATCGGTCGAACCGGTCATACTCCGGCTGCTGGTCATACTCCAGCCTGTACCGACGGGATACGTCAATAGTACGGAACCACCAACCAAGTGTCAGCCTGATCAGTCGAACCGGTCATACTCCGACTGCTGGTCATACTCTAGCCTGTACCGACGTGACAGGGTTGGATGGTTCGAAGCCAACATACATAACTAATGTAATCTAACAGGCTTCCTACATGCTCGCTAAACATGTAATCTACATATGCATACTGTTATACTAATCTTACCTGGATTCTGAATTCAGGTGTGCCGGTCAACTCCGACCGGAACTTTAATCGCGCGGCGGACATGTGCTCCTAAACCATAAAAATCACAACACTATAAGTGACACGCTAAATCACTTCCCGGGGACTTAAACTAGGAACTAAAAGTTTCCCTATCGATAAAAAGCATGGCAATACCCCCTAAAACACAAAATCGAGAAGATCTAGGGTTTCAGAATTTTCCCCAACCGGCAGACCGGTTGCCCTACCGGAATTCCGGTTCTGGGAAAATTCAGAACCCCATCCGGAATTCCGGATGCACAACCGGAATTCCGGTTCCTCGCAGGCAGCAACATCAAAAAATCATATCTTGCACAAATCAACCCCAAATCACATGAAACCTTCCAGACCTGTTCTATACCTCCCCTAGAACATTTCTAAAGCTTCAAAACCACCCAGAAAGCACAGAAACGAAAAGTGCCATTAAAGCTCAAGCTTTGAGTTCTAAACTCAAACTTGAGTAAAATCACCTAACATGCATTCAAACCAACTCAAATCCTCTTAAACAAGCATAATATAGCCTCTGAAAATGAAATCTACTAACTACAGCAAGCAATTTACAGATCCACACATTTCTTCAAAAATTCATGTTCTTGAGCTAAAAACTTCAAAACTTAAATCCAAGCAACTATCATGCATACACTAACTCTGAACCACTTAAAATAGCAAGATTAAACCATTGAGAACAACAACAAAACACAGCAGCAAGTATCACAACAATTCACATGCAACAATCATCTTTTAAACATTTTCTTCATAAAATACAAGAGGAAGAGATTAAAGACCTTACCAAAGCTTGAAGAATACTTAGATTGGAAGAGAAATGGCTTGAAAATCAAAGGAAAAATCTAGCTTCATGCACCCACATACCCAGCCGAAAGAGAGAGGAAAAGAGAGAGTGGATTTTTGAAAATTTTCTTTATTTTTTTCTAAGTGTTGATTTTTGTAAAAATGAATTAAAGCCACTTAACATATAACAATTTATTTCAGCCAAATAAAGCATAAATAAACATTTATTTTTCAATTACTAAACTCACTAAAAGACAAAATACTAATGGGGCAAAAAGATCATTTTGCCCCTCCACACTAAAGCCACATAAATCACACTAACGGGGTATTTTTGGGAAATTCTAAATTCCCGGCCATTCCCGACATTCCCAATGTCTAATAAACCGTCCCAAACTACTAACATACTAAGTTGTGATTCCTACTGAGCCAAACGCCGGGTTCCAAAATACCGGGCACCGGAATGCAAAATTATGCAAACTACTACATGACATAAAAATGCATCTCTGAATTCAATAAATAACAGTATAATAAATTATTTAAATAGCTATAAATAATTTTCATAATTAAACATAATTAACTGCTAATTTCCAAATTAAACTAAGCGGTCTTTACAACTATCCCCCCCTTAAAAGGATTTCGTCCCCGAAATCTAACCTGAATAACTCTGGATATTGAGCTCTCATATCTGACTCTAGCTCCCAGGTGGCTTCGTCCACCTTGCTGTTTCTCCAGAGAACTTTGACCAACACTATGGTCTTATTCCCAAGGACTTTATCTTTTCTATCCAGGATCTGCACTGGCTGTTCCTCCTAAGTCATGTCTAGCTTCAGTTCTAGGCTCTCATAACTGAGTATATGAGAGGGATCTGAAACGTATTTTCTCAACATCGAGACATGGAATACGTTGTGAACTGCTGATAAAGCTGGAGGCAACGCTAACCGGCATGCCACTTGACCTATCTTCTCGAGAATCTCGAAAGGTCCCGTAAATCTAGGGCATAACTTGCCTCTTTTCCCGAAACGTTTGATCCCCTTCATCGGAGATACCCGTAAAAACACATGGTCCCCTACTTGGAACTCAACATCTCTGCGTTTCGGATCTGCGTAACTCTTCTGTCTGCTCTGTGAGGCAAGCATTCTAGCTTTTATCTTCTCTATTGCCTCATTGGTCCGCTGCACTGACTCTCGATCTAGGTATTTCCTCTCCCCTGTCTCATCCCAGTGGATGGGAGATCTACATTTCCTACCGTATAACAGTTCATAGGGAGCCATCCCTATCGTACTCTGGTAACTGTTGTTGTAAGAAAATTCTATCAACGGTAGATACTTATTCCATGAGCCTTCAAAGTCCATAACACAGGCTCTCAACATGTCCTCCAATATTTGAATTGTCCTTTCGGACTGACCATCTGTCTTAGGATGGAATGCTGTACTGAATTTCAGCTTTGTACCCATTGCTCGCTGCAAACTCTGCCAAAATTTGGAGGTGAACTTCGGATCCCTGTCCGAAACTATAGACTTCGGTACTCCGTGAAGTCTTACTATCTCTCTGACATACAACTCTGCCAACTGATCCACTGTAAATGCTGTTCTAACTGGCAGAAAATGAGCAGATTTCGTAAATCGATCCACCACTACCAAGATGGAATCAAATAAACCCGTGGTCCTAGGTAACCCGACCACAAAACCATCGAGATATCTTCCCATTTCCATTCTGGTAGGGTTAGAGGCTGCAACAACCCTGCTGGTCTCTGATGTTCAGCCTTAATCTGCTGACAAGTGAGGCATCTCGATACGAATTCTACCAAATTCTTCTTCATACCGCTCCACCAGAAGTACGGTTTCACATCTTGGTACATCTTAGTGGTGCCGGGATGTAGAGAATACGGGGTAGAATGAGCCTCCTCAAAGATCTCATTCCTAAGTTCCACACTATTCGGAACACAAACCCTGGCTTATACAAAAGTATCCCGTTGTCTGACACTGAAAAGTCTTTGGCTTGACCAGCCATTACCTCATCTCTGATCTTCACTAACTCTGGATCCGTCATCTGAGCGACTTTTATTCTTTCCAATAGGTCAGATGGCAGCGTTAAGTTGTGAAGCTGACCTACCACAAACTCAATGCTGGATCTAACCATATCCTCTGCTAGCTGAGGTGAGATCTGAACTATACTAGCTACTTGCCCGGGACCCTTTCTGCTCAGGGCATCGGCCATTACCTTGGCTTTTCCGGGGTGATAGAGGATCTCACAGTCGTAATCTTTCACTAACTCCAACCAACGCCTTTGTCTCATATTTAAATCTTTCTGAGTAAAGAAATACTTGAGACTTTTATGGTCGGTATAGATCTCACACTTTTCCCCGTAAAGGTAATGCCGCTAAATCTTCAATGCAAAAACCACTGCGGCCAACTCTATATCATGAGTCGGGTATCGCTGTTCATAATCCTTTAACTGACGGGAGGCATAAGCGATGACCCGATCGGCTCGCATCAATACACACCCCAAACCCTGTTTGGATGCGTCGCAATAAACTACGAACTTCTCCTTGTCTGAAGGCAAAGCTAGCACTGGAGCGGTAATTAACCTTTGTTTTAGCTCCTGAAAACTAGCTTCGCACTTATCTGACCAAATAAATCGCTGATTTTTCTTTGTAAGCTCAGTTAGGGGCATTGAAATTTTAGAGAACCCTTCGACGAACCTACGGTAGTACCCAGCTAAACCCAAGAAGCTTCTGATCTCTGTCACTGTCTTCGGTCTCGGCCAATCCCTGACGGATTCAATCTTCCCGGGATCCACCTTGATCCCATCTTTGCTCACAATGTGCCCTAGGAAGGACACCTGAGATAGCCAGAACTCACATTTCTTGAACTTGGCATAAAGCTCATGTTCTCGAAGTCGTTGCAGTACCATCTGACGATGTAACTCATGCTCCTCTTCTGATTGAGAGTACACGAGGATGTCGTCGATAATAACAATCACACAGATATCGAGGAAATCCTTGAATACTCTATTCATCAAGTCCATGAATGCTGTAGGAGCATTGGTTAGTCCGAATGACATAACCAGGAATTCGTAATGTCCATACCTAGTGCGGAAAGCCGTCTTCGGAATGTCCTCCTCTCGGATTCTCAACTGATGATATCCCGAACGGAGATCAATCTTAGAAAAGACTATCTTCCCCTGAAGCTGATCGAACAAATCATCGATCCTAGGTAATGGATATTTACTCTTTACCGTCAGCTTGTTCAATTCCCTGTAGTCGATGCACATCCTCATAGACCCATCCTTCTTCTTTACGAATAAAACCGGGGCTCCCCAGGGTGACACACTGGGCCGAATAAACCCTATGTCAAGCAACCCTTGGAGCTGAATCTTTAATTCCTTAAGTTCAGCTGGAGCCATTCTATACGGGCTTTGGAAACCGGTTCCACCCCTGGTGCCAAGTCTATCACGAAGTCAATCTCTCGCTGAGGTGGTAACCCTGGAAGTTCTTCGGGAAAAACATCCGAAAATTCCCGAACCACCTTGATGTCTTCTGGCCGAATGGTATCTGACCGAGTGGTGTCCACGACCACGGCCAGAAACCCTAAACAACCGCCATGCAATAAATCTCTAGCTGACATGGCCGAATTCACCGGGATCCGGGATCCCTGAACTGAACCAACAAACACAAATGGTTCTTCACTTTCCGGTTGGAAGATCACCATCTTCCTTTTACAATCAATGCTCGCCAAATATTTAGATGGGAAATCCATTCCTAAAATAATGTCGAACTCTACTAAACTCATCTCTATCATCTATCCTGATTGGCATAGACCTAATCCACCTGTTGGAGATAACCAAGTCTCCGCCAGGTAAAAGGGTTCCAAACCCTGATTCATAACTATCATACGGCCTACCCAATTTACTAAAGATTCTGGCAGCCACACAAAAAGAACCTTGACCCAAGCACTCACCCGGAGGATGCCTCTTACTAATGAGACACTCCAGTAAGAATAACGGGTCTCCACACTACCTTGACGACCACCTTGATTCTGGTTCCCCCGGAACCTCTTGTTCTGCCCTGAGCCACCAGATGCAGTGGATGATTTCCTCCTCTAGTCCATGGCCGAACCACTACCTCCCCTGCTGAAACCTGACGCAGGAGGGGTAGGAGCCCTGCCACATACTGGAGTCCTAACTGATTCCACATACATCTAACTGCGTCTTCAGCTTGCACTGCCTTCTCCACTATCACAGCATAGGTGGTCTTGTCGTCGGTAGTAACCATAAGGTCATACTTGATCTTCACATTAAATCCATCCAGATATTTTTCTTTCTTACTGAAATCGGTCGGCACAATTTCCGAGGCTAACCTCGCCAACCGATCAAACTGAGTAGTATATTCCGTCACGCTCACGTTCTCACACTGGGTCAGGTGAGCGAACTCTTTCCTCTTGGCGCTTCTGACCGCCTCATTATAGTATTTGGCGTTGAAGAGTTCCTGAGACCTTTCCCAGGTCATGGTGGTGACGTCGTGAATCTAAGACACCATGTCCCACCAGACCAGAGCGTCTTCTTGAAACTGGAAAGTGGCACTCACCACTCTGTCGTTCCCGGTGACACCCATAAAGTTCTAGATCTTGGTGATCACCGTCAGCCACTGTTCGGCCTTCAACACGTCTGAACTTCCCAAGAAAACCGGAGGTGCTTGCTCCCGGAACCGTTCATACAAGGGTTCCATTCACCTTGTCGCTACCACTACCTCGGCCTGAGCAGCAGGGGCGGGTGCCACTGGAACTTCTGGCACCGGCTCTGCAGAAGCACCCTGCTGCCTCAATCTCTGAATCTCATTATCTTGCTCCTCTATTCTGGCTTGCATTTCAGCAAACCCAACTTCCCAATTTTGGGCTTCCTGATTGACCTGGGCAGCCTGTGGCGAGTTGACGTCACCCCAACCACGAGCCCTGCCCCTAGGACCTCTACCTCGGCCCATAACACTTGGGGGAAGAACTGAGCTCCTTGACCTTGATCTGACCCGACTGAGATGCCCTGACTCCTAATATTTCGTCTGGCGTCCATCTAGTCTGAACCGCCTCGAAATCCCGAGTTGGCAATTCAGGTCACGATCATCAAGAGCTTACTAATGCTGCTTAATTTGGAAATTAAAAACGAAACATGCGCCTATTCAATTATCAGGCTACTAACATGCTTCCTAACAGGCTTTTCTTTTTCATAACTGAATAAAATAAACTACTAAAGCAATAAAGGCTTACTGAACCGTGAAACGAGCTAACTGCTGATGATGATTGTACATGTCGTGACGATCTTCGGAAGACAACACAGCGCTTACGATACCAAATTGTAACACCCTAACTAACATAGGCGTATTACGTGATTTTTAAACAAGTTGTGCAGCTCGTTGCTAATCAACGAGGTTTATGGAAAAACGTGATTAATTAAAATTTTTGCTTTTTAATTAAACTTGTAAAAATATAATTACAAAAAGACTCGGGATCCCGATTACAAAATCATTTACAAAATTTAACTGTTTATACAAAATAAATGTCACCTAGCGACTATTTACAAAATCAGCCTCGCTGTCCCGATGATCGTACGCTCCAGGCCTAACCGCCCCGATATGTACAATCTTCACAAGCTCGCCCACGGTCCATCAGCATTAGCCTTGCCTTTGCCTACACATAAACGTAGAACTGTGAGTCGACAGACTCAGTAAGAAAAGCATAATAATACTCATACATAAATCCCGGTCATGATCAGACGCCCATACCCCTGATCACAACCCTAACTGCCGTGTCCAACACGATACTGAGTCCCGCTACTGCCGTGTCCAACACGCATCGAGCCACTACCGCCGTGTCCAACACCTGCATCGAGTTCGAACGTTCATAGGGACGGTACTATTGACACGTAATGTACTGATCGGTCGAACCGGTCATACTCCGCCGCTGGTCATACTCCACTGTACCGACGTGTTACTATATCCACTGATCGGTCGAACCGGTCATACTCCGGCTGCTGGTCATACTCCAGCCTGTACCGACGGGATACGTCAATAGTACGGAACCACCAACCAAGTGTCAGCCTGATCAGTCGAACCGGTCATACTCCGGCTGCTGGTCATACTCCAGCCTGTACCGACGTGACAAGGTTGGATGGTTCGAAGCCAACATACATAACTAATGTAATCAACAGGCTTCCTACATGCTCGCTAAACATGTAATCTACATATGCATACTGTTATACTAATCTTACCTGGATTCCGAATTCAGGTGTGCCGGTCAACCTGACTGGAACTTTAATCGCGCTACGGACATGTGCTCCTAAACCATAAAAATCACAACACTATAAGTGACACGCTAAATCACTTCCCGGGGACTTAAACTAGGAACTAAAAGTTTCCATATCGATAAAAAGCATGGCAATACCCCCTAAAACACAAAATCGAGAAGATCTAGGGTTTCAGAATTTTCCCCAACCGGCAGACCGGTTGCCCTACCAGAATTCCGGTTCTGGGAAAATTCAGAACCCCATCCGGAATTCCGGATGCACAACCGGAATTCCGGTTCCTCGCAGGCAGCAACATCAAAAAATCATATCTTGCACAAATCAACCCCAAATCACATGAAACCTTCCAGACCTGTTCTATACCTCCCTTAGAACATTTCTAAAGCTTCAAAACCACCCAGAAAGCACAGAAACGAAAAGTGCCATTAAAGCTCAAGCTTTGAGTTCTAAACTCAAACTTGAGTAAAATCACCTAACATGCATTCAAACCAACTCAAATCCTCTTAAACAAGCATAATATAGCCTCTGAAAATGAAATCTACTAACTACAACAAGCAATTTACAGATCCACACATTTCTTCAAAAATTCATGTTATTGAGCTAAAAACTTCAAAACTTAAATCCAAGCAACTATCATTCATACACTAACTCTGAACCACTTAAAATAGCAAGATTAAACCATTGAGAACAACAACAAAACACAGCAGCAAGTATCACAACAATTCACATGCAACAATCATCTTTTAAACATTTTCTTCATAAAATACAAGAGGAAGAGATTAAAGACCTTACCAAAGCTTGAAGAATACTTAGATTGGACGAGAAATGGCTTGAAAATGAAAGGAAAAATCTAGCTTCATGCACCCACATACCCAGCCGAAAGAGAGAGGAAAAGAGAGAGTGGGTTTTTGAAAATTTTCTTTATTTTTTTCTAAGTGTTGATTTTTGTAAAAATGAATGAAAGCCACTTAACATATAACAATTCATTTCAGCCAAATAAAGCATAAATATACATTTATTTTTCAATTACTAAACTCACTAAAAGACAAAATACTAATGGGGCAAAAAGACCATTTTGCCCCTCCACACTAAAGCCACATAAATCACACTAACGGGGTATTTTTGGGAAATTCTAAATTCCCGGCCATTCCCGACATTCCCAATGTCTAATAAACCGTCCCAAACTACTAACATACTAAGTTGTGATTCCTACTGAGCCAAACGCCGGGTTCCAAAATACCGGGCACCGGAATGCAAAATTATGCAAACTACTACATGACATAAAAATGCATCTCTGAATTCAATAAATAACAGTATAATAAATTATTTAAATAGCTATAAATAATTTTCATAATTAAACATAATTAACTGCTAATTTCCAAATTAATTCAAAAATCAATTTAATAATCTTTGAACTGCATATCTACTAACTATTTCTCCACCCCTATCAGTTCGCAAGATCTTTAACCACTTACCTTAATGGTGTTCCACCATTGCTAGAAATCAGAAGTTCTTCAAACATTTCAATTTTCATTGCATAAGGTATAATCTAGAGTTATCGTTTTAAGAATACAACGAAAAAACTCATATCCACCCCTAAATGTACATCCATCTACTAATGAGATGAACAACTTTCAATGGATATAGGCATATTAACTCTTTGCAGAGATTGATCTTGTCAAAACCACTATGAACAAGATACAAATGCCATAGATTAATAAAAATGTGGTTGTGTCATTTTGATGACTTAGATTTAGTTACATCAAAGAGTTCTTAGAATATTGCAAGTGGATCTTGGTCACAGAATACTAAACTCATATTCCATACAGTTTGAATCCATTCATAGAAAATGGTTATTAAACACTTGTGAAAGTGTAACTGTATTGTATCCTGGAATTAGAAATATAAGAAAATTTCTGTTTGGAATCTAAAATTAAAGTCAAAGACTTAAATTTATACCAAACATAATGAGTAATTCTTTCTTGGACCACCACTATTAATTTAAACTCTAAGTCAGATTTGCCCATACAAGTAGGAGATTTCTAAGATTGAGGATTTATATCATTTTGGAATAGAATTTCGGGATTATAATCATATGCGTCATTTGATTTCTTAAGAGAAAATAGAATGAAATGAAATGATTTATAGACCATTCTTCCAATGATATGTTATTGAGCTAATTCGAAATGAATAAGCTAAGAGGAATTAGGATAATTTCGTTTATAAATAAGAATCCAACGATGCTTCGATTAGCGAGAGTCAAAGTAATCTTATTTATACAATCTTCTTGTTTCATATTGTAAAAATACTAGTCTAAGGTGTCATCAATTGATGAACAGCTAGATGTTGCATATACAATATTTATCTTTCGAGATCTAACACTATTATGTATGTCTAATGGTGAAAATCCATTAGGGATTTATCTCATTAGAAAAACAAACCAAGTTAGACCAACAATGAAGATTCGAAATTAAACTAAAATTTAATAACAGAAAATAACATGGTTCAATATAAATTCATAAACAATTCAGAAATTATTAAACATATAGCAAGTAGGAATGACAAGTGAAAATACTAAAACATACAATCCTAAATAATTTCCAAGGTCTTCAACAAATTGATATCAGTGTCCCGTTTAGGCGAGAGTCAAAGCTACCATCCATTGAATAGAGTTGTCAGCTCATCTAAAATGTTAAACATTCTAGCAACCTTTTATTTGATCAAGATTGGAATCCAGCGTTGTCCCGTTTAGGCGAGAGTCAAGGCTATTCTATCTTATGAGCTTCCACCATTGTTTCATATTTTGTAAGTCGAATACAGTCGCCACCATTAGGGTGATCCATACCATATAAAAACACTTACAAAGCTACTTATCTTTCGAGATTAAACGATGTTAACTTGCTAATGAACGTTCCTCCATTAGGGAGGATTACTCACTAAAACAAAAGCTATGTAAAACCAACAATGGAGATCGAATGTCCTAATAATAAAGCTCATTATTTAAAGTGTATTTTCTTCTAATATTTATTTAATTAATTTATTTTAAATATATATTTATTTAATTAAAATTTCCAATTTAGAATGAAAAATTCTAAATATAAATTTTAATTTAATATTTATAAATTTTACTTAGATGGATATGAAAATAACATGAATTATTTCCATCTTAGTAATAATTTCTAATAAATATTTAGAAAAATATTCAATTTAAGTTGTTACAAAATTAATTTAAATTAATTTACAACTCAAATTTAATTTTCTATAAATATATATATATTGCATTTCAAAAAATTGAAGTATTTAATAATACAATTTTCGAAATTGCTTGTTAAAATAAAATAAACGTAAATCCTCGAAAAATTATTCTAATTTAATGTTGGCCCAAAATTAATTAATAAAATTAATTTACAACAAAAAGTATAATTTTCCCATTTAATTAAATATATAAGAAAAATTTCAAACATTTAAGTATGATAATGAAAATCAACTTAAATATTAATTTTCTATTTAATTAAATACACTAGAAAAAAACTTCAAGCAAAAAACAGATAATATCTATCTAGATTTTCATGGACTAATTAATTCACTTTCTAATTAAATATATTTTACTTCATTTATTTTAATTAATCATTAAATGAAAAAATCATTGATTTAAGTTGGTCCAAAATTAAAATAAATAATTTACAACTTTAATCTATTTCTCAAATAAAATAAATTTTGCATTTAAGAAATGCAATTTCAAAATTGTGGAAAAAGATTAATAAAATAAAATAAAATATATTTTGAAAATTATTCAAATTTAAGTTATATGAAATAAGATTTCAAACTTAAAATAATTTTCAATTTTAATTAAATAACATGAAAATAATAATATTTAAGTATCATGATGAAAATCAACTTAAATATTTAAATTTTCAATTTAATTAAATGTATTAAATTCAAGAAATAAATAATTAAGTATAGAGAAGACTTAATTATTAATTTTAATTTAATACTAGCAAAAATATACTTAACTTAGATTGTACCAAAATTAATTATTAAACGATTAATTTCACAATCTATGATATTTTCCTAATTAAATATTAGAAAAAATAACTAGTTCTATAAATAACTATCTAGAATAATTTCATTTACTAAGTGTTTTTCTAAAATTAACTTTAAAATATTAAATGAAAAATTAAATTTCATATATTTTAAAAGTTAATTATGTTGCTAATTCAATTTTAATTAGGTTAGACTACTATAATTAACCTAGTACAATTATTTAAATAATGCAAATGGGCCTTCACAATTGGGGTAGTTCATGTGAGGGGGAGCTGGGTTGAGTATGTCGTACCCACTTCTATTGGCCCCCAACTCTCACACAAGGCCCAAAAGAGAGGAATTTAACCTTTAAATAAACAATTGTTATTCATTGAATAAGCCCAAATCTAATTGGGCATAAATAAATTTACTTATGTCAAAATTTATTTTAGCAACCTAGTCCATTTACTTAGTAAAACTTAAATGGGCTTCCTATATGCATCTAAGCCCAATAGCAAACATATAGGCTCACACAGGTCAAAAAGATTTGGATGGGCCCTATCATGTTACTAGGTTTACACAGATGAAAGAAATTGCAAAATTTACCTGTTACAAATTATTTATAAGATCTATTGTTAATTGAACTATGATTAAAATCAGATCATTGGATCTGTCAACAAGTTAATCATAGCAATTTAGATCAAATTAATAATAGGTTTGTAAAAAAAATTTGAATACATAATAATATAATCAAACAATACAAACAAATAACTGATCTAGATTATCTGGAAAGTAAGCTAAAATATCTCAATTTGAAAATTTAAAAATAAAATTAAATTTTAAAATAAATATCTTAACTAGAATTCAAATTTAGGTTGTTAGAGAATATTTGAAAAAATTAAAAATTCAACAAACTCCTAAATTTCTTAAATTCTAACAAAAAATCAAAAAATATCTAACCAATTTTTCAAATATCAAGTTTATTCAAAATTTAAGTTTATTTATAATTTCTAATAAGATAATATAATATAATATCTTGAATTTTAAATTTAGATATTTTATTATATTCTGAGTCTTATAATTTAATAAATTTAAATAATACATAAATAAACTAATTGAAAAATAAGATATTTTATATGGTTAGAAAAAAAAAATAATAAGTTTGAAAAATTTATGGTTTGAAACCCTAAAATATCTATTCAAACTAAACTAACCAATTTTTCAAATTTCATGTTATTTTTGCCAAAATATAATTTTAATAAAAAAAATGTCTAATAAGATAAAATGTTAAACCTAACATATTCATAATCTTATAATTTTAATTAATAAAATATATTTTAAAAATAACAAATTTGAAAAAAGATATGATATGGTTAGCAAATTTTGAAATTAGTACATGATTATTTTAAAAGGTAATATTTTAATATCAAAGTAAGATCATTTAAAGTTTAATTAAAAATAATATCTGATCTTATAATTAAAATAAATAAAATAATCTAAAGTTTCAAAATTAACCATAAGGCTCCTTTGTGAGAAATCAAATTTTTAAAATTCAACGCCTACTAATATGAGAAACTAATTTTAATTAATTAAAAAATTAATTTTATTCTGAAAATTAGATTTTTAATTGAAAATTTAGATTCTACACAAAATTCTACCAAAATTTGGCTTTTGTTTCAATGAAAAACGATTTTTGAATCAAAAGTTATGACGAAAACAAAATTGGTGCACAGGGGTATGCATTGCATACCCCTGCGCGCGGAAGGGGAAACTTGGCCGAGGGAGCTCGGCGCTGCAGCCCTTCAGACAGGGTTTTGTCTGAAAAAACCTCAGTCAGCGCTTTGTCTGAATGGGCGCTGTCCGAGGGTGCGCGCGTGTGTGCATTCGAATTCTGATATTTTTGCTCAACTTCAAAAAATCATAACTAATTCATAAAAAATCCAAATTAGGTTTTGTAAAAGCTTAAATTTATTAATTTTTCGTCTACTTTCCAGAAAATATAATCCCAGATCAAAAAAAAATATATTTCAGTAACATATATTGCGATTTCTAAACTATCATCAAATAAGCACATAAACCACATGAAACCATCCAAATCAACATATAACATCGTTTTAATTCATATTTCATGAAAGTAAATCATTACCATGGCTCTGAGGCCAGTTGTTGGATATATTTTACTAGGATCTAGATTTACTAACAAGTATGTTTCATTAACATCCTAATATGAATTCTAAAATAATGAAATAAACACATAAGAGTTTAGTAAACCTTACATTGGGTGCAGCGGAATATAATGACTCCTTCCGTTCAGATATCTAGCCCTTGATTCCTTTTTGTAGCAGAGCATTATCAATATCTGAACCTGGATCTCTTTCTCTCCTTCCTTTGATGCTAATTCTCCTTCTTGTTGGATGGTTTTCCACACTCTTACACACTATGATTGAGATACCACTTGATGTGTGTGGGCACTCACTCATTAACTCAAGGATTTCAAAAATTTAGAGAAGAAAAGAGAAGGAAAGAGGTTCGGCCTATAGAGAAAAGATAGAGGCTCAGTTTTCATCTGACAAAGTTCACAAAGTTAAGTGTGAATGAGAGCCATCACTATCTATTTATAGGTAACCCCTAGGTTTAAGTTAGAATTATTTGGCATTAAAATAATGAAAAAGTAAATGATAAAAGCCTATAAGTGTGGCCGGCCATGGGCCTTGGACAATGGGCCTCACTTATGCAATTTTGCTGTTTTATCATTCTTGCATCTGATTTTCTCAAAAATGCCAATTTTCAAATTCAACCATTTAAATGCCAATTCTAATTATTTAATAACTAAAAATTAATTATTAAATAATATTTTCATTTAATATATTTATTAATTAGACATATAAAGTCTCTTAATTAATAAATAAACCTAGAATCTCTTTTCTTTACAATTTCGCCCTTGCTTAGTGAAAATTCATAAACTAGACATAGTCTAACTTTAGAATTATAATTGATTAATCAAAATCAATTAACTGAGTCTTACAAGCAGTATGGTCTCAACTAGTATGGGGACCATGGGTCTATATATCCGAGCTTCCGATAAGCAGATCAAGAATTTATATCTTAAATTCACTCACTTATTAATTCTTCGTTGAATCCACGATAGAACTTAGAATTGCACTCTCAGTATATAGAACGCTCTATGTGTTCCACGATATAGACACGTCATTAGTTATCCATTGTTATAACCCTAATGTGATCAATGATCCTCTATATAGATGATTTACACTGTAAAGGGATTAAATTACCGTAACACCCTACAATGTATTTTATCCTTAAAACACTTAACCCTGTATAAATGATATTTCAGCTAAGTGAAATGAGATCTCCACCATTTATTTTCGTTTGGTTAAGCTCGAAGGAAATCATCCTTTACTTTCTATTTGCCAGATAGAAGCTATAGATTCTATATTTATGTTAGCGCTCCCACTCAATTGCACTATCGTGTTCCCAAAATATACGTATCACCCTGACCCAAAAGTAGGCTTAACTAACAAATCAAAGAACACGAATAACACTCTTGAGATTGAACCTAATCATATCATGATTAAGATCATTTGATCTAGGATCAATAGGTGATATTGAATTGAATATATATTACGGTAAATTCTAATATATCTAATCAAAGTTTAATATCGGTCCCTTCCGATGTATACTGCATACATCCGATGCTGGTAAACTTTGCCAATGTCCTGGAAAGGACATAACACTTATCCAAGGTGTAAGAATACCTATCGCTGATTATACCATGTCAGTCTAAATCCAGTGTTCTAACAAATCAGGGAATAAACTTTCAAACATATAATTAAGATTATATTCCACTGTGTTGACAACACTATAATCATTAACAAATTGATATGTTCTTGACTTAAATAGAATTCATACATTATGTAAATAATCATGAAATAAATCATGTGAACCATGCAACATTAAATGTTATTTCTGATCTATATTAATAAGTAAATCTGATTATATTGAAATGAGTTTTATTTAGGGCATAAAACCCAACATATAAGTCTACCACACGCAATTGATTGGACCAACCGCAATTTGTTCAAAGTAATTCGAACAATGCGGGAAAACAATTTCCTATATGGGATTCTGTTCACAAGTATAATGACTCGACTACCCCGTGACCCTGCAAAGGGAAAGGGACATATAGTTAAACTTAGGGGAAGACCTCAAAAGCTCTACCATGAAAGTGAAGAGTATGAGATTCGGAGGGTGAAGGTCAATGAACTACTCCACACTCAAAAATACTTTCATGATGAATGAGGTGCTTGGTGTAGGTACTTCGCCTGAGGTCCTAACAGTAAACAGTATGAATAATTCCCATGGGTGCATGGAGACATGTTTAACTTAAGCAATCAATTCAACTCCCTCTACACATGTAACTTTGAGGAAGACTATTTCTAAAGGAATAGTCGGTATAGTACTACAAGCAGCTACTCACGAAGCAAACACCCGAGATATAATTCCATCTTCATACAGGATAGATTCCCACAGTTTTCAGCAAGGCCACATGACCTGACAACAATCACAAGGCCTAAGTCAATAAATGCCTTTGATCAACTTAGAAGGAAAAAGAGCCAGCATAACAACATTAGAAAGAAATGGCCAGCTGATACACACATCACCATAGTGTGTAGGGTTGAATTTGACACCCTTGTCGCTCTAGTTAAGGGTATCACTACTCCAAAGCCAATAGAGTACGGATTAGATCGAGAGCGGTGTTCTCCTCTCTCAAATCAAATTAAGGCTTTGGAGATCCTTTCATAGTTCAAAAATCCAGTGTGGCATCCATACATTGGAAAAGGAAGACCCTCTCTCTCACATCCACAACTTTGAAGTACAAAACTAAACTGTTAGGAATTTGAAATGATTCTCATTGTCGAGTCTTTCCAGCCACACCATCAAAAGTAGCACAATAGTTGTATCTCAAGCTCTCCTCGGGATCTATCAATTCCTAGAAGACGCTTAAGAAAGCATTTTATAACAAATTCTCTCCATCAAGGCACAGACCAATCAAGCCCAACGATTTGGTCTACATCAAGCAACAAGAAGACGAACCTCTAAAGGATTACTTTCAACGATTCGTAGAGGTCACCATGCAGACGAAGATGCTCAATAAAGATGCCAAGGTCATGGAAATGATAGCTTGACTAATAATAATGAGTCCATTGTGGAAAGACTTAAAGCTCAAATAAGTATACACCATTCAAGAGCTTTTAGACAGAGCTGACGGTTTCATTAAGCTTGAAGAAGTCGTCAAGAAGGTCAAAAGAGTTGCTCAACCAAAAGTAACTGATTACACCACCTATCTATTTCCTGAGTCTCAAAAAAACATTGACTAGAAAGTTAAGAAGAATCAACACCTATTACCTCCACTGAAATGGACTCCTCGTCTATTTCCCTAGATGAACTCGAGTAGGGAGATATTGATGACGAGTCCCCTGCTATTTGTTAAGAATATCTCGAACAAGAAATCAATGATGAAGAATCTCCCCTTACTTCCCAAGAAGACTCAAGAGAGAGCGGTAGTGACGAAGATTCTCCCTTTGTTTCCAACAATTATCAGTCATAAGGGAGTAGTATTGAAGATGTGTCCTATGAGTCTTCTAAAGATATTGACCAAGAAAGCAACACTAAAGACTCCCATTAAGAGACGGAGGGACCTTATAGTCTCATAGAAGCGTTAGAACTCTGGACAAATTGGTTGGAGTTTTCTATGACTGCCACTTGAATCTAGTGCCGATACCAAGGTACTGGAACGGGGAGCATCTAAGACAATATCATCAATACAGCATCTGTTCTCTAAACAGCTCGCTTCACAGTAAGATTCACTTAACCTTGTGCAAGTAATTTGATTGCCTCCTAATCTAACAAGATGCGAGAAAATCATCTTTAGGAGGTCCACCACTAAGGTATGGCCCCTACAATATTAGTTGAACATGGGATTAGTGTAGTGGGGATTACTTCAACTAAGCTTTGATGGAAAACAAAAGTCTACAACTACTACTTCTTTTTCTTTCAACTTAGCTCATTGTGATGTAATTGAATTTAATATCTAATGAAAAAAATGTTGAGTAAAGCTTGTTGGTACTTTATTATTATTAATCAATTGCAGCTCACGGACCACACAACACTCTCAAGCACTAAAGAAAGCTTGTAGATTTGGTCTTAAGGTAACTATGATTATTTCTTTAGTGAGTTAAACACTGCCAACCCACGAATCTCTAGATAAGTGGATGAGTGCTCACACATGTAACAATTCCCTGAGACTCGTGATCAAGAAAGCCCAATGGGATTCGATATGGCAAGTGACCAATGAAGATATTTCTTCAGTCACTCGGGGGGAAAATAAGACATAGTATACGGGATCTATGCACGGTACATGATCATTCATAAAAATTATGGTACGCAAGAGTCATGTATGTCACATACACTTTGGTATACGGGAGCCAGGTGTTACCCTGGTATACAGGAGCCAGGGGCTGCAATGATATTCGAGAATTTCGCACACCAGAGTTAAGCACTACTATGATATAAGCGCTTGGTTTCTCATAAGAATACAAAAACCAAGTTTATCAATCTAAAGTGAAAGTGTCAGTTTTCCTCCTCAAATCAGAAAAATCAAAAAGAAAAGAGAAGCATCATTAATTATAAAAATCTCTCTAGAAGCACGACACTGCATCCACAAGAGATTTCCTAATTGATTAAACAAAACCCTCTAGGAGTGGGATGCTACCCCAGTTGTTGTATTCTTCCACTGGCTAAACTCTTCCTAAGTATGGGATGCAATACCTAGCATGAGTTTAATCCAATCTTTTTTTATTCGTTTTCCTCCATTGGAGGTTTTTTTAACAAGGTTTTATGAGTCAAAATCATCAAACCAGGTTCTTCAAAAACTTGTGATTTTGTCCCTATACAAAAGATCTAGCAGGTTTTTCTGCACTACTCATTGACAGTGAGTCATCTCACTTATGATCATAAAATGAGCTCATGCTTGTGCCCCAAGCACACAAGCAATAACCCACTACACCTCAATAGTGATCTATGTCACTCACAGCAGATACCTTCAACATACAACCTTCAAAGTTTTTCACGCCAATCACTAAGAGATGAATGCTGGGAGGAAAAAGCAGCCAAGCTCAAACAATGTCAACAAAATTTAAACATCATGACGACAAAGGTGATGGTTGATAATCAAGCATCACCAACTGTTCTAATCAAAACAGACCCTGAAAAGAGTGGGTTACTCCCTATGCGATCCAAAGCATGCAAGCAACTCATGTATGGTTTCAGGTGAGCCAACAATGCTCCCTGTGGTAAAATTAAATTACCGCTCACATTAGAAACTATCCCGTGACAAACATCACTATGACTACCTTCATATAGTATACTTTTAGGCTCTGTTCGGTAACAATTTTAAAAGTGGATTTTTATTTTTTTAATCAAAATTATAAAAACATTATTTGAAAGTAATGTTCGGTAACTAATTTTACTTTTTATTTTTTTAATTTAAAATCAAATTTAAACAAATTTTAAAAACAGATATTTTATGATTTTAAAAAATTTTAAAATCACTTTTTTCTCATTTCATTCTCTCTCTCTGGATCGTTCCTTGCTCAGTTCCATTCCGAAAATTGATCAATGGCTTCAGCTATTCCAGGTAAAGATTTCTTCATCTCCATATATCTCTCTCTCTCTCTCTCTCTTCCTCTTGGTCTCTCCCTCTCTCTCAATTTTTTTCTAGGTTTGAAAAAATCTTCATCTCCATATATGCTTTCTACTTAGGGTTTGCAGGTTTATACTGTCATTGTAATCTTGTTTGAGTTTTCTGCATATTTGGCTTTTTGCTTGTTCCCATGTAATTTTCGTGGGTGTTCATGTAAAATATTTTCAGATTGTTTGTTGGGTCTAAGTGATTATTCATTTAGATGGTGAGCATATGTGTTAATAATTTTCTTCGAAGTTTCGAACTTGCATTTTAATATTTCAACTGATTTCGTTTTGTACTTATGCTAATTCTACTGCTGCCATTTTTTTTTTTTGTTCTAGCTTAGTTTCTTTCTTGGTTTTTTTTTTTTTTTTTCTTGGGAAGAATTTCTAGTTGTAAAAACAGCTTTGTGGTGTATAGGTTTTGTTGAAAAATTTGTATGTATTAATCTGCCTTTCTAGTATCTGTTACCTGTTTGATTAAATGCCTCAATGGTTATGAAGTACATTTTGATGAAATGCCTCATTATCGTTTTCATTCAAGAGTTCGATGTAATTGACTAACGGGTTATCTATGATACTGTTTTAGAATATACCTTATTACTTTTTTCTTTTTGGTTCTAAGCTGGAGCAAACACTATAGCCACTTTGTGAGAGTGTAGGATTTGTTTATGGGGTTCAAGAGCAAGCCAAGAGGAAAAAGTGTCATAATTTAGATTAATTGTGAAATTGTGTTCTCTTTTCAACATGGCAACATCATCAACATCAAGATCTGTCATGGCCTTTTTTATACTTCTAGCATGACTATGAAAATTTCCCTAGTTTTGAATGTTGTAATTGTACAAAAGTTGGTCCAATGAATATCTGTTTAAAGCTCCATCACTTTAGCTTTTGTGAACATGGTCACTGGCCGCTGTTTAGCATCTTGAAACAGAGGGTATTATTTGTTGTTCTGAATTTTGAGCTCTTTAAATCATAAGATTTCCATCTCTATATATCACTAGCTCTGCAAATGACAATGCTCATCTCAGTAATACCTTCTTTGACATATGATATATACAAATTTATATACCTTTTATTTGAGTTGTTTCGTACTGATCAGTACAAAATTATTACAATTGTTTTGTCTTCATGTTCGTATCAAAGATTACTTTTTAAGGGATGGGAAATAAATTTATATAAGTTTTACTGCCATTTTTTCTCTGCGTATACTGCCATTTTTACTGCTTATTTCATTGAGTTATGCTGCATTTGTTTTACTCTGTTATCTGGTCCTTCTCCGCTGGTTTAGTCTACTTGTTGATGTGCTTCTGGTTGTTATTCCTTCATAACAATATGTATTTACCTTGTGAGCAATATTTTTATGATGATGTGCTCTGCATGTTAAAATTTACAAATGCGTTCACTGATATCATTATGTTGTATGTATGATAAACCTTGTGAACAATTATGTATAATTATTGCATGTTGTCTTATCCATAATTTTATTAGGAGGGAGTTGTCATCTGATCTAATGTTGCAGAAATTTGTAAACTTTAATTTCGTCAAAGATTTAATAATGCCTCGTGTTATCTTGAACCCTTGTCAGTATGTAGTTTTCTGCTTCATTTCCTAAGTTTAACAATGTCTCTCATATATTGTTTAATAGTTGACCAATGTCAATTTACTTATTAAAAATAGATTTCATAGATACGTATGATGCACACCATTTTGCTTATTAAAGAAGCAGTTCTTATTTTCTTGTGTTATATCTTTTTGGTTCTGAGCTGGAGCAAACACTATAGCCATTTTGTAAGAGTGTGAGGATTTGTTTGTGGATGGCAGCAAAAGAAGAGATAAATCAATTGGCACTACGAGTTCTCGATCGGTGAAAAAAGCAAAGTTCTCACTTGCATTGGCAGAAACATTGACGGTATATAATGAAACTACAAAGCGAAAGATAAAAATGTATGAGAATTCAATGACATTGACAAAACATCACTTATTGGATGAGTGTATTGAAGCTCTCAATCAAATTGACGGAATTAGTGGAGAAGTATACGCGAAGGCTATTGAGAAGTTTGAGAGCGAGGTGTCTAGAGCATTATTTCTAAAGATGCCAAAACATTATTAATAATTAAAATTTTTTAAATATTTTGTTTCAAGATTGGACAATTATTAGTTCATATTTTATTATGATTTTGTCAGTTTTGTGTTATAGATAATGAGTTTTGTGATTTTAAATTACTTGATTTTTTTAAAATGCTAATGAGTATTTTTTATTTAATTTTTTTATAATTATATATTTATTTAAAAATAAAAATAAATTATATTCATAATTTTTTTAATTAAAAAAAGAAAAAAAAATCAAAATTTATGTTTTTTGTTTTTAAAATTAAAAAATAAAAATGGTTACAAAACACATTTTTGTTTTCTGTTTTTAAAAACAGAAAACAAAAGTGATTGCAGAACACACTTTTATTTTCTGTTTTTAAAATTTGAAAACACAAGTGGTTGTAGAACGCATTTTTGTTTTTCAAAAACAAAATTTTAAAAACAAAAATCTACTTTTATTTTTCTGTTTTTAAAATTAAAAAGCAAAAATGTTACCAAACGCCACCTTAATTTTATTTATGTTTAATTAAATAAAAGAAATCTAGTTAAGATATAATTTTTCTAGATTCTACGGTCATACTTGAAGAAAATTATCACAATAAATATTTTATAATTATTATTACTATTATTATTATTTTAACAAACAATAAAAGGACTTTTTAAAAATCATGATTACCCAATAATATGCTTTGACACATTGTTCTAGGCTAGAGAGAATTTTCCAATTGCTGTGCTACCTTTGATGACCAAAGAATTTTTCCTGAAAAATCGTGACAAATTAAAACTTTTGATTTGATTACTAAACTTTATAACCTTTAATATAATTATTTATAAAAGTCAGAATCTCGTATTTAAACATTACAAACATTCTCAAAATATATTAAAATTTGGTCGTACAACGACTACAAAATACAACCCCAGAGGTCCCGAGACCGAACACTCGAGGTCGCGTCGCCTCGACATGTACAATCATCACCCTAGCTCAGAGCTCACTCCTATTAAGCCTTCGCCTTTCCATTGCCTACACATGGAAGTAGCAACTGTGAGTCAACAAACTCAGTAAGAAAACCATATAACAAATAATATAATACCGACTTGCATCTAGGCGCCCATACACCTATCCACAAGGCTTAACAGATAAGTAAGAATACTCTTTACTAGGGTACAGCCACTGTACCACATACACTACGTACCATTATTGTACGAGTGTTGGTAGAGCTTGTTTCATAGCTCGAGTACCACTAAGTGTTGTACCACACACACCTCGTTTCCGTACTAGTGTTGGTAACACCATAACATACTCTTTAAACATTGTACACTATACCAATGCACTCTGTACCGCTATCGTAATAGTGTTGGTAGTGTACCAATCACAACAAGCATGCATATATATCACACATACATACATTCGCATTTATATAATATGTTCTATGATATTCTTACCTCGTGTAGGATGGATGCCTTAATCACAATCACATAAACGGGTAAACGACACGCCAAAACCCTAATCCGGGAAACTCAAACCTCCAACTAAAGCTTCTGTTTTTGATAACTAATACCACAATACCCTAAGTATCAAGGGACTAATCAACCAAGGCTCAGAAAATAACACGAATCAACGAATTGAACAGTTCGGGAAACCTGTCCCTGTTCCGGTTAACCAGTTTTATATGACCTGTCAAATCGGTTTAACCATTTTGCACCATGTTTCCCCAAACAATTCAAATCATTCTCAAAACATGCCCAATCCAAGCAAAACCTTCCAGAACACTTAAACCAACCTCAAATAACATAATACATGCAAGAAAACTCAAAAATTCACACAAAATCAAAACATGCCATTAATGATCCAAGTTTGAGTTTTCACAACACTCAAAAAAATCAGCATCCAGAAGTCATTCTCAACTCAAATTAAACTTAGAAACCCAACTACAAATCAACCTAACCCTAACAGCCACAAAATCACGAAGTTGCATACAAGAACTAAACTTAAGCTTGATAAACTAAAGAATTAGAGTGCTAGGGCTTACCTCTACTTGATTCCCCCTTGATTTCTTGTTAAATTCTAGAAAAGTGGTGAGGATTTGTTGGTTTCTTTCTGGTCTTGGTGGTGATCGAGCAAAGGAAAGAGAGAAAGAAAGTTCTATCTTTTTCTTGAATTTTTGGTTTTTCTCTTAATTGATTAATTCTTAATTCCACTAAAATCAAGTTGAATAAACAAATGGCCAGCTCTCCAAACCTCAAGCAGCCCCCAAATCCCACTAGCCAAATTACCAAAATACATTTTTTTACTTACAACTTAAGTAATTTTAAGCCTAGGAGTAAAATGGTCAAAAAGTATAACCCCGCTCAAACTCGGTATTCTATTTATTTCAAATATTTATACCACTAACTATAGAGCACCACGAGTTTAGTTGGATTAGGTGCTATTATATTATTAGAAGATAATAGAATTCACGCTGTGTTGAGCAAATCCTTCAAAGGTTAGTCATAGTGGGTACATTAAAAATATTATTCGTTGCTTATTTTATTATTGTGATAATTTCCAAAGGAAACTTTTGGTATCCTAGGGATGGGAGCATTGCAGGGTCTTTTCTGTTATTACTAGATTACATATCAAAATCTTTTTAGGTCTTAGGGTCTTAGTAAGGGATAGTAATCCTAAGATGATTATGAGGTAAAATACAAGAGTTAAGTTGCTACTAGCCAAAGGGTTTTCCCTTTGGCTAGTTTTAGTATTTTATAGGAGGATCTAGTTTTTTAGTTTTTGGGTTTTGATTGTTTTCATCGGATTGATAACTTTCTAATAAATTTTTTTCTAGTTTTTCTGATTTGTTTTTAGGTGGTATTTCAATGTTACAAGCTGAAACTTTAGCCCTGTTGGTTGGTCTTAATTGGGCTCATTTGTGTGGTCTTCCTATTCATGCAGTTTATTCAGATTCGTTAGCTTTGGTGACGGCTATCAACAACAAAGATGTATTCAACAAATTAGGAGCGTTGTTTGAAGATGTTATAGCTTAATTGTTTAAATTTCCGGGAGCAATTTTGTCCCATGTAGCTCGCTCTGAGAATTTAGCGGCCCATGGCTTCGCAAAGCATGCTCTGCGGTTAAACGATGAGCTATCTTGGTTCGAGGAGGTTCCAGCTGTTGGGTTTTGTGCCCTAAATAAAACTCATTTCAATATAATCCGATTTACTTATTAATAAAGATCTGAAATAACATTTTATGTTGCATGGTTCACATGATTTATTTCATGATTATATATACATAATGTATGAATTCTATTTAAGTCCAGAACATATAAATTTGTTAATGATTATAGTGTTGTCAGCACAGTGGAATATAATCTTGATTATATGTTCGAACGTTTATTCCCTGATTTATCAGAACACTGGATTTATACTGACATGATAATCAGCGATAGGTATTCTTACACCTTGGATAAGTGTTATGTCCTTTCCAGGGCATTGGCAAAGTTTACCAGTATCGGATGTATGGAGTATACATCGGAAGGGACCGATATTGAACTTTGATTAGATATATTAAAATTTACCGTAATATCTATTCAATTCAATATCACCCGTTGATCCTAGATCAAATGATCTTAATCTTGATATGATTAGGTTCGATCTCAAGAGTACTATACATGTTCTTTAATTTGTTAGTTAACCCTACTTTTGGGTCAGGGTGTTACGTACATTTTGGGAACATGATAGTATAATTGAGTGGGAGCGCTAACATAAATATGGAGTCTATAACTTCTATAGGAATTTAGAAGTGAAACGATGATATCCTTCGAGCTTGGCTAAACAGAGATAAATGGTGGAGATCTCATTTCACTTCGCTAAAATATCATTTATACGGAGCTAAGTGTTTTAAGAATAAAATACATTGAAGGTGTAACGGTAACTTAGTGCCTATTCAATGTAGATCATCTATTAGAGGGTCATTGATCAAATAAGGATTATAACAATGGATAACTAATGACGTATCTATATCGTGGAACATATAGAGCGTTCTATATGACTGAGAGTGCAATTTCAAGTTCTAAGCGTGGATTCAATAAGGAATTAATAAGTTAGGGAATTTACTTGGTAAATTCGGTTCGACTTATTGGAAGCTCGGAAATATAGGCCCATGGTCCCCATACTAGTTGAGATCATACTGCTTGTAAGACTCAGTTAATTGATTTTAATTGATCAATTATAATTCTAAAGTTAGACTATGTCTACTTTGTGAATTTTCACTAAGCAAGAGCGAAATTGTAAAGAAAAGAGATTCTAGGTTTATTTATTAATTAAGAGACTTTATATGTCTAATTAATAAATATATTAAATGACAATATTATTTAATAATTAATTTTTAGTTATTAAATAATTAGAATTGGCATTTAAATGGTTGAATTTGAAAATTGGCGTTTTTGAGAAAATGAGATGCAGAAATGATAAAACAGCAAAATTGCATAAGTGAGGCCCATTATCCAATGCCCATGGCCGACCACTCTTATAGGCTTTTATCATTTATTTTTTCATTATTTTAATGCCAAATAATTCTAACTTAAACCTAGGTGGTTACCTATAAATAGATAGTGATGGCTCTCATTCATACTCAATTCTGTCAGATGAAAACTGAGCCTCCTATTCTTTTCTCTATAGCCGAACCACTTCCCCTCTTCTTTTCTTCTTCAATTTTGAAATCCTTGAGTGATAGAGTAGTGCCCACACACATCAAGTGGTACCTCAATCATAGTGTGTAAGACTGTAGGAGATTCCAACCAACAAGAAGGAGATTCAGCATCAAAGAAAGGAGAGAAAGAGATCAAGGTTCAAATCTTGATTATGTTCTGCTACAGAAAGGAATCAAGGGCTAGAGATCTGAACAGAAGGAGTCATTATATTCCGCTGCACCTAATGTAAGGTTTTCTTAAACTCTTATGTGTTTATTTCATTGTTTTAGAATTCATATTAGGATGTTAATGAAACATACTTGTTAGTAAATCTAGATCCTGGTAAAATATTTCCAACAACTAGCCTCAGAGCCATGGTAATGATTTACTTTCATGAAATATGAATTAAAACGATGATTTGTGTTGATTTGGATGGTTTCATGTGGTTTATGTGCTTATTTGATGATAGTTTAGAAATCGCAATATATGTTACTGAAATATTTTTTATTTCGATCTAGAATTATTTTTTCTGGAAAGTAGACAAAAAATTAATAAATTTAGGCTTTTACATAACCTAATTTGGATTTTTTATGAATTAGTTATGATTTTTTTTGAATTTGAATGAAAATATCTGGTTTCGGGATGCACACGCGCGCGCGCATGGGCACAAGTGAGGCTCGCTCGGAAAAAATCGCTTCAGACAAGAGGCGTGTCCAAAGCTTGCCCCTGTCCCGCCCATGTTTCTCGGCCACAGAGGCTGCACGCAGCCTCGTACCCCTGTGCACCAAACTTGTTTTCTTCATAACTTTTGATTCAAAAATCGTTTTTCATTGAAACAAAAGCCAATTTTGGTAGAATTTTGTGTAGAATCTAAATTTTCAATTAAAAATCTAATTGTCAGAATAAAATTAATTTTTATTAATTTTTTTTAATTAATTAAAATTAGTTTCTGATATTAGTAGGCTTTGAATTTTGAAAATTTGATTTCTTAGAAAGGAGCCTTATGGTTAATTTTGAAATTTTAGATTATTTTATTTATTTTAATTATAAGATCAGATATTATTTTTTATTAAATTTGAATGATCTTACTTTGATATTAAAATATTATCTTTTAAAATAATCTTGTTCAAATTTCAAAGCTTGCTAACCATATCATATATATATATATATATATATATATATATTTCAAATTTGTTATTTTTTAAAATATATTTTATTAATTAAAATTATAAGATTAGGAATATGTTAGGTTTAACATTTTATCTTATTAGACATTTTTTAATATTATTATATTTTGACAAAAATAACATGAAATTTGAAAAATTGGTTAGTTTAGTTTGATTAGATATTTTACGGTTTCAAACCATAAATTTTTCAAACTTATTATTATTATTTTTTAAATATTCTAACAATATAAAATTATTTTTTCAATTAGTTTATTGATGTAATATTTAAATTTATTAAATTATAAGACTTAGAATATAATAATGAAATATCTAAATTTAAAATTCAAGATATTTTATTATATTATCTCATTAGAAATTTTAAATAAATTTAAATTTTGAATAAACTTGATATTTGAAAAATCGGTTAGATATTTTTTATTTTTTGTTAGAATTTAGGAAATTTAGGAGTTTGTTGATTTTGAATTTTTTCAAATATTCTCTAACAACCTAAATTTGAATTCTAGTTAAGATATTTATTTTAAAATTTAATTTTATTTTAAATTTTAGAATTGAGATATTTTAGCTTACTTTCCAGATATTCCAGATCAGTTGCTTGTTATTTGTTTGTATTGTTTGTTTAATATATTAATATACAATTTTTTTTTCTTACAAACCTATTATTTATTTGATCTAAATTGCTATGATTAACTTGTTGACAGATCCAATGATCTGATTTTAATCATAGTCCAATTGTCAATAGATCTTATAAATAATTTGTAACAGGTAATTTTTGCTATTTCTTTCATCTATGTAAACCTAATAACTGTTGGAATTTATTTTACCAGGATCTTAGATCTACTCACAAGAATGTTTATTAACACCCTAAATATGAACTTTCTAAAACGATGAAATAAATACATATAAAGTTTAGGAAACCTTACATTGGGTGCAGCGGAATAATATGACTCCTTCCGTTCAGATATCTAGCCCTTGATTCCTTTCTGTAGCAGAGCATTATCAATATCTGAACCTGGATCTCTTTCTCTAAATCTTTGATGCTGAAACTCCTTTTTGCTGAAAGTCTTTCTTCACGATCTTCCTCACTATGATTGAGGTATCACTTGCTGTGTGTGGGCACTACTCATACACTAAGGATTTCAAAATTTAAGGAAGAAGAAAGAGAGAGTGGTTTCGGCCAAAGATAGGGAGAGAGAAGGCTCAGGTTTTTCTGATTCAGAAAGTGTCAGAAAAAGTGTAGAAATTTAGTGTAAATTTCCTGAAGCCTTCACTATCTATTTATAGCATTCCACTAGGGTTAGGTTTGAATTATTTGGCATTAAAATAATAAAAATATCAGTTTAAATTTCCTACAAAAGTGGCCTGCCCTATACAAGTGGATTTGGGCCTCACTTTTTACAATTTTGCAGTTTTATCTTTTCTGCATCTGATTTTCTCAAAAACGCCAATTTTCAAATTCAACCATTTAAATGCCAATTCTAACTATTTAATAACTATAAATAATTATTAAATAATATTGTCATTTATCATATTTATTAATTGAACCATACAAAGTATCATAATTAACAAATATGCCCCTAAAACTCTTTCTTTACAATTTCGCCCTTACTTAGTGAAAAATTCACAAATAGACATAGTCTAATTTGAGAATTATAATTGATTAATCAAAACCAATTATATGAGTCTTACAAGCAATATTATCTCAACTAGTGCGGGGACCATGGGTCTATATAACCGAGCTTCCAATAAGTAGATCAAGAATTTAGCACTAAAATTCACTAACTTATTAATTCTTCGTTGAATCCACGCATAGAACTTAGAATTGCACTCTCAGTATATAGAATGCTCTATATGTTCCACCATATAGACACATCATTAGTTATCCATTGTTATAATCCTAATTTGATCACTGATCCTCTATATGAATGATCTACACTGTAAAGGGATTAAATTACCGTTACACCCTACAATGTATTTATTCCTTAAAACACTTGACCCCGTATAAATGATATTTCAGCTTATGTGAAATGAGTACTCCACCATTTATGTTTGTTTGGTCAAGCTCGAAGGAGATCATCCTTTGCTTACTATTCGCCAGATAGAAGCTATAGATTCCATGTTTATGCTAGCGCTCCCACTCAATTGTACTACCGTGTTCCCAAAATGTACGTATCACCCTGACCTAAAAGTAGGCTTAACTAACAAATCAAAGAATACGAATAGCCTTTCAAGATTGAGCCTAATCATAACAGGATTAAGAACATTTGATCTAGGATCAACTAGGCGATATTGACTTGAATAGATATTACGGTAAGTTTAATAAATCTAAGTCAAAGTTCAATATCGGTCCCTTCCGATGCATACTCCATGCATCCCACCTGAGCTTTACTTTAACCAATGCTCTAGAAAGAACATAGCACTTCTCCAAATGCAAGTAAACTCTGTTGTAGATTATCATATCAGTAAAATCCTATGTTTGATAAATTTAGGAAACTTTATTCACATAGTCATGTTTACTTTCCAATGTGTTGACGGCACAATAAACAGGATCAAGTATGTGAAAAGGGTTTCAGATTAATTTATACATTATGTACATATAATCATGAAATAAATCATGTGAACCATGCAACATTAAATGTTATTTCTGATCTATATTAATGAGTTTTATTTAGGGCATAAAACCCAACAAACTCCCACTTGCACTAATATAAAACAAAAAGTGCGTTTCAAATAATCTCAACACCTCGATATACAAATCAATTGTAATAGTAGTAAACTCCTCGTAATAGGATCTGAAAGGTTGAATAAACCACAACCTTTCTTCCACTATTACTCTTCCTTTAGTCACAAAAACATTGATAATGTGAAATTCCTCTCTATATGTCTACTCTCTTGGGATACTGGATTCTATACCTTTGGCAACTACTTTTGGTTAATCAGGAAATTAACACTAGTAGTTTAAGGCAATTTGGAATAATGCCAAAGATGTATAGAACTTTCCTTAGACTGAATAAGTACCTTTCCTGCAACCTTAACATTCAGTCCCTCTCTGGTAGACCTAGAGACTTTAGATAGGTTTTTACACTTCTCCAAAATCACTATTCCACCCCCATAGTAACCACCATCTTATCAGAAAGATTTACTAGCACAAAGGCAAATTTCGAAATCTAATATGGTGTAGTCTAAGAGTTTTAAACACACCCTTATAGACTAACATATAGTTCCTCTTCTTTATCTAAAGATTTACTTGATTGTCTTCCAATGTTCTTCTCCTGGATTAATCTGATACCTACTCATTACTCCCACTCAACAGCAAGTGTCTGGTCTAAGGCATACAAAAGCATATCTAAGACCGCTCACTGTTGATTTAAGAAATTCTTTCATGGCTTTATCTTTTCTGGAATAGTTAAGACTTTTCCTTAGATAAATAAAATCTATGTCTAAGAAGTTGTGAAGCTTCTATAGATTGCCATTAGAAAGAAAATGCTTCAGCATCTTACTAAAGTAAGTTGCTTGCATTAGAGTAAGTAATTACCAGGTATACCACAAGCCATAGGTTTAGATAAACTCAAACCTATAATACTAGGAACAGGAAGTTTTGTTAAGTCCATTGAATAGACTTATAAACGTAAATTTCCTTTTATGTCCTTGTAATATAAAACTTAAGGTTACTCCATGTGAATGGATTAAACCATAGTTCTATTGGCTTTCTTCTTAGTTTCTTGTCTTGACAATCCATTACTTGTTTAAACTCACAATGGATTTTAATCACTAGTGTCTCCCAAGTCATAAGAAGGTGAGTTCCTAGAAACTCTCCCACTACGACAAGGTACCGTGAATTATGTCTAAGAAAAACTAAATGGTATTTATCTCTTCGGTTGTGACAAGACAACAGAGGCAGTGGGATCATCATATGTCAAATAAGATGATAGAACACTTTTGGAATCAAGAATTAAATATCTCCTTTATTTGCTACTTGTTTTCAGACTTAGTCATTATCTTAGAAAAGTAGTATTTGTTTGAACAAACACTTTCTTATCTATTGACTATGGGATGGTCCACCCCTAATCACTTAGAATAGCTAACAAACCATGGTTAATAGTTCTAGCTTTTCTTAAGATTTTGATTAGGTCATCCACGAATCTAGTAATGATTTACATTAAGTATACAACCATTACATCATTCTGAAATTGTATTACCATAGAAGGAATTAGGCAACGACTAGTAACTAATCATCAATATGCAACTCGAAATTTCTGGGGAGGTAAGTTTTGATATAATTCAAAAATCAATTTAATAATCTTTGAACTGCATATCTACTAACTATTTCTCCACCCCTATCAGTTCGCAAGATCTTTAACCACTTACCTTAATGGTTTTAACCATTGCTAGAAATTAATGAAATTTTTCAAACATTTCAAATTTCTTGCTAAAAGGTATATCTAGAGTTATCGTTTTAAGAATACAACGAAAAACTCATATCCATCCCTGAATGTACATCCATCTGCGAATGAGATGAACTACTTTCAGTGGATATAGGCATATTAACTCTTTGCAGAGATTGATCTTGTCAAATCCATTATGAACAAGATACAAATGCCATAGATTAAAATAAATGTGGTAGTGTCTTTTGATGACATAGGTTTAGTTACATCAAAGAGTTCTTAGAATACTGCAAGTGGATCCTGGTCACAGAATACCTAACTCATATTCCATACAGTTTTAATCCATTAATAGAAGATGGACATTAAACACTTGAGAAAGTGTAACTGTATTGTATTCTGGAATTAGAAATATAAGAAAATTTCTGTTTGGAATCTAAAATTAAAGTCAAAGACTTAAATTTATACCAAATATTATGAGTAATTCTATCATGGACCAGCACTACTAATACAAACTCTAAGTCAGATTTGCCCATACAAGTAGGAGATTTCTAAGATTGAGGATTTATATCAATTGGGAATAGAATTTCGGGATTATAATCATATGCATCATTTAATTTCTTAAGAGAAAATATAATGACATGAAATGATTTATAGACCATTCATCCAATGATATATTATTGAGCTAATTCGAAATGAATAAGCTAAGAGGAATTAGGATAATTTCGTTTAAAATAAGAATCCAACGATGCTTCGATTAGCGAATGTCAAAGTAATCTTATTTATACAATCTTCTTGTTTCATATCGTAAAAATACTAGTCTAAGGTGTCATCAATTGATGAACAGCTAGATGTCGCATATACAATATTTATCTTTCGAGATCTAACACTATTATGTATGTCTAATGGTGAAAATCCACTAGGGATTTATCTCATTAGATAAACAAGCCAAGTTAGACCAACAATGAAGATTCGAAATTAAACTACAACTTAATAACAGAAAATAACATGGTTCAATATAAATTCATACACAATTCAGAAATTATAAACATATAGCAAGTAGGAATGACAAGTGAAAATACTAAAACTTACAATCCTAAATAATTTCCAAGGTTTTTCAACAAACTGATACAGTGTCCCGTTTAGGCGAGAGTCAAAGCATCATCCATTGAATAGAGTTGTCAGCTCATCTAAAATGATAACCAGTCTAGCAACCTTTTATTCGATCAAGATTGGAATTCAGCGTTGTCCCGTTTAGGCGAGAGTCAAGGCAATTCTATCTTATGAGCTTCCACCATTGTTTCATAATTTGCAAGTCAAGTATGGTCGCCACCATTAGGGTGATCCATACCATACAAAACACTTACAAACTACTTATCATGCGAGGTTAAACGGTACGAAATTGCTAATGAACGTTCCTCCATTAGGGAGGATTACTCACTAAAACAAACGCGGTGTAAAACCCACAATGGAGATCGAATATCTTAATAATAAAGCTCATTATTTAAAAAGAGTTGTATTTTCCTTGATTCTCTTTATTTTATCTATTTATTTTAAATATATACTTATTTAAAATTTCCAATTTAGAATGAAAAATTCTAAATATAAATTTTAATTTAATATTTATAAATTTTACTTAGATGGATATGAAAATAACATGAATTATTTCCATCTTAGTAATAATTTCCAATAAATATTTAGAAAAATATTCAATTTAAGTTGTTACAAAATTAATTTAAATTAATTTACAACTCAAATTTAATTTTCTATAAATATATATTGCATTTAGAAAAATTAAAGTATTCTAGGACACAATTTTCGAAAATGCATGTTAAAATAAAAAATTAATCCTGGAAAAATTATTCTAATTTAATGTTGGCCCAAAATTAATTAATAAAATTAATTTACAACAAAAAATATAATTTTCCTATATAATTAAATTTATAAGAAAAATTTCAAATATTTAAGTATGATGATGAAAATCAACTTAAATATTAATTTTCTATTTAATTAAATACACTAGAAAAATACTTCAAGCAAAAATATCACCTATCTAGATTTTCTTTTGACTAATTAATTCAATTTCTAATAATATACTTTAATACATTTATTTTTAAATTAATCAATTAATGAAAAAATCATTGATTTAAGTTGGTCCAAAATTAAAATAAATCATTTACAACTTTAATCTATTTTTCAAGATAAAATTCGAAATTCCAGCATTTAAGAAACGCAATTTTGAAATTTGATTAAAATAATAAAGAAAAAATATATTTTGAAAATTATTTAAATTTAGTTGAAAAAATAAATTTCAACTAAAAATAATTTTCTATTTAATTAAGTGTCATGAAAAAGAAATATTAAAGTATCATGATGAAAATCAACTTAGATATTTAATTTTCAAATTAATTAAATGTATTAAATTCAAGAAATAAATAATTAAGTGTAGAGAAGACTTAATTATTAATCTCCAGTTTAATACTAGGAAAAAATATATTTAAAATAAATTGTACCAAAATTAATTATTTATTTAATTAATTTCACAATGTATAATATTTTCCTATTTAATATTAGAAATAATAAGTAGTCTAGAAATAACTATCTAGAAAATATCTTATTTGATTAAGTATCTTTTCCACAAAATTTGAAAAAATATCTAATTTAAGTTGTATTAGAAAAAATCTAGAACTTAAATATTTTTCAAATTTAAATTTAATTAAATATCAAAAATTATGTTGTAACCACTTAATTCAAAAATATTCCATTTTAAGTTAATATTCGAAAAGATATTAACCTAAAAAATATCTAAAATATTCCATTTTAAGTTAATATTCGAAAAGATATTAACTTAAAAAATATCTAAAGAATCTTAATAACCAATGCCTAAAATTCCTCAACTTAATTTTGAAATTTTAAATCCAAAAGATATTCAGATTTAAGTTGGTTAGTTGAAGATAACTAAATATCAACTTAAATAGAAATATTTAATGAAAAAATTTAAATTAAGCTCCAGAAAGAATCTAGATGATTATAATTCTATATTTAATTAAATACAAGAAAATACATATAGTTTAGCTTAGAATAAAAAATTCTTTAAACTATAATTTTCTTAAATTAATTTCAAAATAAATAAAATTAATTATGTTGCTAATCAATTTTATTAGGTTAAACTAGTTTAATTAACCTAGTACAGTTATTCAAATCAGGCAAATGGGCCTTCACAATTGGGGTGGTTCATGTGAGGGGGTGCTGGGTTCAGTATGTCGTACCCACTTCTATGGCTCCCAACTCTCACACAAGGCCCAAAAGAGAGGAATTTAACCTTAATAAGAACAACTGTTATTAATTGAATAGGCCCAAAAACTAAATGGGCCTAAATAAATTCTATCAAGAACTATGATAATTTATTTTAACAACAGCAACATATATGCATCTATAATAAAATTAAACACATAGGCTCACACAGGCACACTTTGGATGGATCCTATCATGTTGCTAGGTCATACACAGATGAAAGAAGATTGTAAATATACCTGTTACAAATTATTAACTTGACCAAGGAAGCCATCAGATCAATAGATCTGGCAAAAAGTAACCATGGCTATTTGCAATCAAGTAATAATAGGTTTTTAAAACTTACAAACAAGCTAAAACACATACTCCTGCAACAAGGTTAGCTGGATAGTTGGATGTAGGATTTATTTAATTTTAAATTAAATTATTAATTTTGAAATAATTAATTAAATAAAAAATAATTTTTCGAAAATTTTAAAAAATTTGAATAATTCGTAATTTTAAAAATAAATTAAATTTAAAATTAAACCTACAATTTTGAAAAATTAGGTTTCAACCAACCTAAATATCATTTCAAAATTTGCTAACTACTTTTAAAATTTAAATGTTATTTTATAAATAAAAATTAAATAAAAAATTAAAAAAAAAAGATAAATGAATATCTTTTTCAGATTTTAAATGTAATTTAAATAAATAAAATAACAAAATTTAAAAGTTAGCAAAATATCTTATATCTATTTAAAATTACATGATTATAGTTATCTTATTTTAAATTTAAATAAGGTCAAATTATTTAAAAAAAAAATTAATTTAAAAATTTAAAATCTTACCTTAAATTTAAAAATAAGATAAGATATAATCAAATTTAAAAATAAGATAGATAATTAAGCAAAAAAGATACATACTAACTATTTTAAATTCAAATTACCCTAATATCTTGAATTAAATTTAAAAAATATTACAATAATTCATAATGATAATTAGAATTGAATTAGGAATTATAATAGTATAAATATAGAACTACTCAAAAAATTGGAACTTAATTCCATGAAAAAGCATGAAAAATCGAAGAAAAACAAAAAAATTGTGAGCTGTACGGACAGTTTTCGCGATCGCAGGAAAATTTCAGCACAGCTCCGATTTTTTTGAATCTTCAAAAAATCATAACTAATACAAATTAAATCGAAATTGAGTTCTGTAAAAAAGTAACTTGCTTAATTTTTTCCATACTATCCAATAAAAATAATTCCAGAAACGGAATCGCAATTATTTTTTACGAAAATTTACAAACATCAATCAATCATCAAATAACACTCAATACAACATGATACCATCCAAAAAAAAACAAACAATCATTTTAAAGTCCAAATTTCTTGCAAGTAAATCAATTACCCTGGCTCTGAGGCCAGTTGTTGGAATTTATTTTACCAGGATCTTAGATCTACTCACAAGTATGTTTATTAACACCCTAAATATGAACTTTCTAAAACGATGAAATAAACACATATAAAGTTTAGGAAACCTTACATTGGGTGCAGCGGAATAATATGAATCCTTCCGTTCAGATATCTAGCCCTTGATTCCTTTTCTGTAGCAGAGCATTATCAATATCTGAACCTGGATCTCTTTCTCTGAATCTTTGATGCTGAAACTCCTTTTTGCTGAAAGTCTTTCTTCACGATCTTCCTCACTATGATTGAGGTATCACTTGCTGTGTGTGGGCACTACTCATACACTAAGGATTTCGAAATTTAAGGAAGAAGAAAGAGAGAGTGGGTTCGGCCAAAGATAGGGAGAGAGAAGGCTCAGGTTTTTCTGATTCAGAAAGTGTCAGAAAAAGTGTAGAAATTTAGTGTAAATTTCCTGAAGCCTTCACTATCTATTTATAGCATTCCACTAGGGTTAGGTTTGAATTATTTGGCATTAAAATAATAAAAATATCAGTTTCAATTTCCTACAAAAGTGGCCCACCCCAATTGTGAAGGCCCATTTGCCTGATTTAAATAACTGTACTAGGTTAATTAAACTAGTTTAACCTAATAAAATTGATTAGCAACATAATTAATTTCATTTATTTTGAAATTAATTTAAGAAAATTATAGTTTAAAGAATTTTTTATTCTAAGCTAAACTATATGTATTTTCTTGTATTTAATTAAATATAGAATTATAACCATCTAGATTCTTTCTGGAACTTAATTTAAATTTTTCATTAAATATTCTTATTTAAGTTGATATTTAGTTATCTACAACTAACCAACTTAAATCTGAATATCTTTTGAATTTCAAATTTCAAAATTAAGTTGAGGAATTTTAAGCATTGGTTATTAAGATTCTTTAGATATTTTTTAAGTTAATATCTTATCGAATATTAACTTAAAATGGAATATTTTTGAATTAAGTGGTTACAACTTAATTTTTGATATTTAATTAAATTTAAATTTGAAAAATATTTAAGTTCTAGATTTTTTCTAGTACAACTTAAATTAGATATTTTTTCAAATTTTGTGGAAAAGATACTTAGTCAAATAAGATATTTTCTAGATAGTTATTTCTAGACTACTTATTATTTCTAATATTAAATAGGAAAATATTATACATTGTGAAATTAATTATTTAAATAATTAATTTTGGTACAATTTATTTTAAGTATATTTTTTCCTAGTATTAAACTAGAGATTAATAATTAAGCCTTCTCTACACTTAATTATTGTTTTCTTGAATTTAATACATTTAATTAATTTGAAAATTAAATATCTAAGTTGATTTTTATCATCATACTTAAATATTTCTTTTTCATGACATTTAATTAAATAGAAAATTATTTTTAGTTGAAATTTATTTTTTCAACTAAATTTAAATAATTTTCAAAATATATTTTTTTTCTTTATTTTATTAATCAATTTCGAAATTTGCATTTTAATTATTCAATTTTTTTCGAATTTTTTATCTTGAAAAATAGATTGAGTTGTAAATTAATTATTTATTTTAATTAATTCTTGGACCAACTCAAGTCAATGATTTTTTCATCTAATTGATTAATTTAAAATAAATGAATTTAAAAATATATATATTATTAGAAATTGAATTAACTAGTCAAAAGAAAATCTAGATAGGTGATATTTTTGCTTGAAGTATTTCTTTTCTATTTTTATTATTTTCGAAAATTGTATAGTTTTTATACTTAATTTTCGAACTCAATAAATATATTCTCAAAGGAAATTTTTAAGTTGCTAATTATTTAATTTAATTCAACTTAAATTAATTTCTTTAATATTTATATTTAAGATTACTACTAAGATGAAAATAATTAATTTTATTTCAATCACCATCTAAGTATAATTTTATAAATATTATATTAAATTCTTATTTTTGAATTTTAATTCTTAATTTCGAATTTAATGAGAATTTATTTATTAGAATAATAAAGAAAATACACTTTAAATAATGAGCTTGATTATTATTAAGATATTCGATCTCC
Source organism: Cannabis sativa (assembly GCF_029168945.1). Taxonomy (NCBI): domain Eukaryota; kingdom Viridiplantae; phylum Streptophyta; class Magnoliopsida; order Rosales; family Cannabaceae; genus Cannabis; species Cannabis sativa. Next base: position 23,953,324 of record NC_083603.1, read on the forward strand.
ATTGTGGGTTTTACACCGCGTTTGTTTTAGTGAGTAATCCTCCCTAATGGAGGAACGTTCATTAGCAATTTCGCACCGTTTAACCTCGCATGATAAGTAGTTTGTAAGTGTTTTGTATGGTATGGATCACCCTAATGGTGGCGACCATACTTGACTTGCAAATTATGAAACAATGGTGGGAGCTCATAAGATAGAATTGCCTAGACTCTCGCCTAAACGGGACAACGCTGAATTCCAATCTTGATCGAATAAAAGGTTGCTAGAATGGTTATCATTTTAGATGAGCTGACAACTCTATTCAATGGATGATGCTTTGACTCTCGCCTAAATGGGACACTGTATCAGTTTGTTGAAAAACCTTGGAAATTATTTAGGATTGTATGTTTTAGTATTTTCACTTGTCATTCGTACTTGCTATATGCTTATAATTTCTGAATTGTGTATGAATTTATATTGAACCATGTTATTTTCTGTTATTAAGTTGTAGTTTAATTTCGAATCTTCATTGTTGGTCTAACATGTTTGTTTTTCTAATGAGATAAATCTCTAATGGATTTTCACCATTAGACATACATAATAGTGTAAGATCTCGAAAGATAAATATTGTATATGCGACATCTAGCTGTTCATCAATTGATGACACCTTAGACTAGTATTTTACAATATGAAACAAGAAGATTGTATAAATAAGATTACTTTGACTTTCGCTAATCGAAGCATCGTTGGATTCTTATTTAAACAACGAAATTATCCTAATTCCTCTTAGCTTATTCATTTCGAATTAGCTTCAAAACATATCATTGGATGAATGGTCTATAAATCATTTCATGTCATTATATTTTCTCTTAAGAAATTAAATGACGCATATGATTATAATCCCGAAATTCTATTCCCAATTGATATAAATCCTCAATCTTAGAAATCTCCTACTTGTATGGGCAAATCTGACTTAGAGTTTGTATTAGTAGTGGTGGTCCAAGAAAGAATTACTCATTATATTTGGTTGAATTTAAGTCTTTGACTTTAATTTTAGAATCCAAACAGAAATTTTCTTATATTTCTAATTCCAGATACAATACAGTTACACTTTCTCACGTGTTTAATATCCATCTTCTATTAATGGATTAAAACTGTATGGAATATGAGTTAGGTATTCTGTGACCAGGATCCACTTGCAGTATTCTAAGAACTCTTTGATGTAACTAAACCTATGTCATCAAAAGACACTACCACATTTTTTTAATCTATGGCATTTGTATCTTGTTCATAGTGGATTTGACAAGATCAATCTCTGCAAAGAGTTAATATGCCTATATCCACTGAAAGTAGTTCATCTCATTCGCAGATGGATGTACATTCAGGGGTGGATATGAATTTTTCGTTGTATTCTTAAAACGATAACTCTAGATTATACCTTTTAGCAAGAAATTTGAAATGTTTAAAAATTTCATTAATTTCTAGCAATGGTTAAAACCATTAAGGTAAGTGGTTAAAGATCTTGCGAACTGATAGGGGTGGAGAAATAGTTAGTAGATATGCAGTTCAAAGATCATTAAATTGATTTTTGAATTATATCCAAACTTACCTCCCCAGAAATTTTGAGTTGCATATTGATGATTAGTTACTAGTCGTTGCCTAAATCCTTCTATGGTAATACAATTTCAGAATGATGTAATGGTTGGGTACTTAATGTAAATCATTACTAGATTCATGGATGACCTAATCAAAATCTTAAGAAAAGCTAGAACTGTTAACCATGGTTTGTTAGCTATTCTAAGTGATTAGGGGTGGACCATCCCATAGTCAATAGATAAGAAAGTGTTTGTTCAAACAAATACTACTTTTCTAAGATAATGACTAAGTCTGAAAACAAGTAGCAAATAAAGGAGATATTTAATTCTTGATTCCAAAAGTGTTCTATCATCTTATTTGACATATGATGATCCCACTGCCTCTGTTGTCTTGTCACAACCGAAGAGATAAATACCATTTAGTTTTTCTTAGACATAATTCACGGTACCTTGTCGTAGTGGGAGAGTTTCTAGGAACTCACCTTCTTATGACTTGGGAGACACTAGTGATTAAAATCCATTGTGAGTTTAAACAAGTAATGGATTGTCAAGACAAGAAACTAAGAAGAAAGCCAATAGAACTATGGTTTAATCCATTCACATGGAGTAACCTTAAGTTTTATATTACAAGGACATAAAAGGAAATTTACGTTTATAAGTCTATTCAATGGACTTAACAAAACTTCCTGTTCCTAGTATTATAGGTTTGAGTTTATCTAAACCTATGGCTTGTGGTATACCTGGTAATTACTTACTCTAATGCAAGCAACTTACTTTAGTAAGATGCTGAAGCATTTTCTTTCTAATGGCAATCTATAGAAGCTTCACAACTTCTTAGACATAGATTTTATTTATCTAAGGAAAAGTCTTAACTATTCCAGAAAAGATAAAGCCATGAAAGAATTTCTTAAATCAACAGTGAGCGGTCTTAGATATGCTTTTGTATGCCTTAGACCAGACACCTGCTGTTGAGTGGGAGTAATGAGTAGGTATCAGATTAATCCAGGAGAAGAACATTGGAAGACAATCAAGTAAATCTTTAGATAAAGAAGAGGAACTATATGTTAGTCTATAAGGGTGTGTTTAAAACTCTTAGACTACACCATATTAGATTTCGAAATTTGCCTTTGTGCTAGTAAATCTTTCTGATAAGATGGTGGTTACTATGGGGGTGGAATAGTGATTTTGGAGAAGTGTAAAAACCTATCTAAAGTCTCTAGGTCTACCAGAGAGGGACTGAATGTTAAGGCTGCAGGAAAGGTACTTATTCAGTCTAAGGAAAGTTCTATACATCTTTGGCTTCATTCCAAATTGCCTTAAACTACTAGTGTTAATTTCCCGATTAACCAAAAGTAGTTGCCAAAGGTATAGAATCCAGCATCCCAAGAGAGTAGACATATAGAGAGGAATTTCACATTATCAATGATTTTGTGATTAAAGGAAAAGTAATGGTGGAGAAAAGGTTGTGTTTAATTCAACCTTTCAGATCCTATTACGAGGAGTTTACTACTACTACACTTGACTTGCATATCAAGGTGTTGAGATTATTTGAAACGCACTTTTTGTTTTATATTAGTGCAAGTGGGAGTTTGTTGGGTTTTCTGCCCTAAATAAAACTCATTTCAATATAATCAGATTTACTTATTAATATAGATCAGAAATAACATTTAATGTTGCATGGTTCACATGATTTATTTCATGATTATATATATACATAATGTATAGATTCATCTGAAACCCTTTTCACATACTTGATCCTGTTTATTGTGCCGTCAACACATTGGAAAGTAAACATGACTATGTGAATAAAGTTTCCTAGATTTATCAGACACAGGGTTTTACTGATATGATAATCTACAACAGAGTTTACTTGCATTTGGAGAAGTGCTATGTTCTTTCCAGAACATTGGTTAAAGTAAAGCTCAGGTTGGATGCATGGAGTATGCATCGGAAGGGACCGATATTGAACTTTGACTTAGATTTAATTAAACTTACCGTAAAATCTATTCAAGTCAATATCGCCTAGTTGATCCTAGATCAAATGATCTTAATCCTGTTATGATTAGGCTCAATCTTGAAAGGCTATTCGTGTTCCTTGAATTGTTAGTTAAGCCTACCTTTTGGTCAGGGTGATACGTACTTTTTGGGAACACGGTAGCGCAATTGAGTGGGAGCGCTAGCATAAACATGGAATCTATAGCTTCTATCTGGCGAATAGTAAGCAAAGGATGATCTCCTTCGAGCTTGACCAAACGAACATAAATGGTGGAGTACTCATTTCACATAAGCTGAAATATCATTTATACGGGGTCAAGTGTTTTAAGGAATAAATACATTGTAGGGTGTTACGGTAATCTAATCCCTTTACAGTGTAGATCATTCATATAGAGGATCATTGATCACATTAGGATTATAACAATGGATAACTAATGATGTGTCTATATGGTGGAACATATAGAGCATTCTATATACTGAGAGTGCAATTCTAAGTTCTATGCGTGGATTCAACGAAGAATTAATAAGTTAGTGAATTTTAGTGCTAAATTCTTGATCTACTTATTGGAAGCTCGGTTATATAGACCCATGGTCCCCCCACTAGTTGAGATAATATTGCTTGTAAGACTCATGTAATTGGTTTTGATTAATCAATTATAATTCTCAAATTAGACTATGTTTATTTGTGAATTTTTCACTAAGTAAGGGAAAAATTGTAAAGAAAGAGTTTTAGGGGCATATTTGTTAATTATGATACTTTGTATGGTTCAATTAATAAATATGATAAATGACAATATTATTTAATAATTATTTATAGTTATTAAATAGTTAGAATTGGCATTTAAATGGTTGAATTATAAAATTGGCGTTTTTGAGAAAATCAGATGCAGAAAAGGTAAAACTGCAAAATTGCAAAAAGTGAGGCCCAAATCCACTAGTATAGGGCTGGCCACTTTTGTAGGGTTTTCCCTCTGATATTTTCATTATTTTAATGCCAAATAATTCAAACCTAACCCTAGTGGAATGCTATAAATAGATAGTGAAGGCTTCAGGAGAAACACACTAAAATTTCAGACTTCTGAATCAGAAAAATTGAGCCTTCTCTCTCCCTATCTTTGGCCAAACCCACTCTCTCTCTCTTCCTCATTGAGATTTCGAAATTATTAGTGTACGAGTAGTGCCCACACACAGCAAGTGATACCTCAATCATAGTGAGGAAGATCGTGAAGAAAGACTTTCAGCAAAAGGAGTTTCAGCATCAAAGATTCAGAGAAAGAGATCCAGGTTCAGATATTGATAATGCTCTGCTACAGAAAGGAATCAAGGGCTAGATATCTGAACGGAAGGAGTCATATTATTCTGCTGCACCCAATGTAAGGTTTCCTAAACTTTATATGTGTTTATTTCATCGTTTTAGAAAGTTCATATTTAGGCTGTTAATAAACATACTTGTGAGTAGATCTAAGATCCTGCTAAAATAATTTCCAACAGGTACGACATACTCAACCCAGCTCCCCCTCACATGAACTACCCCAATTGTGAAGGCCCATTTGCGTTATTTAAATAATTGTATTAGGTTAATTATATTAGTCTAACCTAATTAAAATTGAATTAGCAACATAATGAACTTTTAAAATATATGAAATTTATTTTTTCATTTAATATTTTAAAGTTAGTTTTATAAAAACACTTAGTTAATGATATATATTCTAGATAGTTATTTCTAGTACTAATTATATTTCTAATATTTAAATAGGAAAATATCATAGATTGTGAAATTAATTGTTTAATAATTAATTTTGGTACAATCTAAGTTAAGTATATTTTTCCTAGTATTAAATTAGAATTAATAATTAACTCTTCTCTATACTTAATTATTTATTTCTTAAATTTAATACATTTAATTAAATTGAAAATTAAAATATCTAAGTTGATTTTCATCATGATACTTATATATTATTATTTTCATGTTATTTAATTAAATATAAAATTATTTTAAGTTTGAAATCTCATTTCTAAATAACTTAAATTTGAATAATTTTTCAAAAAATATTTTATTTTATTTTATTAATCTTTTTCCCACAAATTTCGAAATTGCATTTCTTTAAATGCAGAAATTTCGAATTTTATTTGAAAAATAGATTAAAATTGAAAATTATTTATTTTAATTTTGGTCCAACTTAAATCAATGATCTTTTCATTTAATGATTAATTAAAATAAATGAACTAAAATATATTATAATTAGAAAATGAATTAATTAGTCAATGAAAGTCTAGATAGATATTATCTGTTTTGCTTGAAGTATTTTTCTAGTGTATTTAATTAAATAGAAAATTAATATTTAAGTTGATTTTCATCATGATACTTAAATATTTAAAAAATTTCTTTAATATTTAATTAAATAGGAAGATTATATTTTTTGTTGTAAATTAATTTTTATTAATTAATTTTGGGCCAACATTAAATTAGAATAATTTTTTCCAGGATTTATTTTATTTTATTTTAACAAGAAATTTTGAAAATTGTATTTTTAAATACTTCAATTTTTCGAAATGCAATATATATTTATAGAAAATTAAATTTGAGTTGTAAGTTATTTTAAATTAATTTTGAAACAACTTAAATTGAATAATTTTCTAAATATTTATTGGAAATTATTACTAAGATGGAAATAATTTATTTTATTTTCATATCCATCTAAGTATAATTTTTAAATATTAAATTAAAATTTATATTTAGAATTTTTCATTCTAAATTAGAAATTTTAATAAATAAATATTTAAAATGAATTGATTAAAATAAATATTAGAGAAAACACATTTTTTTTAAAAAAAAAATGAGCTTTATTATTATTAGGACATTCGATCTCCATTGTTGGTCTTACAATAGTTAAATGTTTTCAATATAACCTCGAGACGCTAGACTTCGTCCCCCTTATGGATGGTTATTCGTTGAACGCATTTAACACCGTAAGATCTCATTTGATAAGTGTTTTGTAAGTTTTCGTCTCTATTAGACTCTCCGCTACGGTGACTACTTAGAGATAAACTTATAAAATATGAAATAATGGTGGAAGCTCATAAAATGAGAATAACCTTGACTCTCGCCTACCGGGACAATGTTGGATTCTTATTTTGATCGAATTAAAGGTTGTTAGAATGGTTTGCATTTTAGATGAGCTGACAACTCTATTCAATGAATGATACTTTGACTCTCGCCTACCGGGACATTGTATCAGTTTGTTGAAGACCTTGGAAATTATTTAGGATTGTATGATTTTGTTGGAATTATTTTACCAGGATCTAGATTTACTAACAAGTGTGTTTGATTAACACCCTAATATGAATTCTAAAACAATGAAAATAAACACATATAAAGTTTACAAACCTTACAGTTGGTGCAGCGGAATATTATGACTCCTTCCATTCAGATCTCTATAGCCCTTGATTCCTTTCTGTAGCAGAGCATAATCAAGATCTGAATCTGGATCTTCTTTTCTCCTTCTTTGATGCAGATTTCCATAGTCTTACATACTATGATTGAGATACCACTTGATGTGTGTGGGCACTACTCATTCACTCAAGGGATTTCGAAATTTACAGAAAAAAAGAGAGAGGAAAGTGGTGGCTCAGGAATTCACTCTGAAAAGAATGAGATACAATTGTGTGTTGTTTCCTGAAGCCATTACTTTCTATTTATAGAATACCCTCTAGGTTTAGGTTAGAATTGTGTGGCATTAAAATAATGGAAAAATAAAATGGTAAAAGCCTATGCATAGTGGGCGGCCCATATAAGGAAATTGGGCCTCACTTTGCAACTTTCCCATTTTGTTATTTCTCATTCCTATTTTCTCAAAAATGCCAATTTTCTAATTTAACCATTTAAATGCCAATTCTAATTATTTAATAACTTAAGAATAATTATTAAATAATATTGTCATTTAATATATTTATTAATTTAGACATATAAAATATCTTAATTAATAAATAAACCTAGAATCTCTTTTCTTTACAATTTTGCCCTTGCTTAGTGAAAATTCATAAAGTAGACATAGTCTAACTTTTAGAATTATAATTGATTAATTAAAATCAATTAACTGAGTCTTACAAGCAGTATGGTCTCAACTAGTATGGGGACCATGGGTCTATATAACCGAGCTTCCAATAAGTCGAACCGAATTTACCAAGTAAATTTTCTAACTTATTAATTCCTCATTGAATCCACACTTAGAACTTGGAATTGCACTCTCAGTCAAATAGAACGCTCTATATGTTCCATGATATAGACACATCATTAGTTATCCATTGTTATAACCCTAATGTGATCAATGATCCTCTATATAGATGATTTACACTGAAAAGGCACTACTGTTACCGCTACACCTTCAATGTATTTTATCCTTAAAACACTTAACCCTGTATAAATGATATTTCAGCTAAGTGAAATGAGATCTCCACCATTTATCTTCGTTTGGTTAAGCTCGAAGGAAATCATCCTTTACTTTCTATTTGCCAAATAGAAGCTATAGATTCCATATTTATGTTAGCGCTCCCACTCAATTGCATTACCGTGTTCCCAAAATGTACGTATCACCCTGACCCAAAAGTAGGCTTAACTAACAAATCAAAGACACACGAGTAACACTCTTAAGATTGAACCTAACCATATCAGGATTAAGATCATTTGATCTAGGATCAACAGGTGATATTGAATTGAATAGATATTACGGTAAATTTTAATATATCTAATCAAAGTTCAATATCGGTCCCTTCCGATGTATACTCCATACATCCGATACTGGTAAACTTTTCCAATGTCCTGGAAAGGACATAACACTTTTCCAAGGTGTAAGAATACCTATCGCTGATTTACCATGTCAGTCTAAATCCAGTGTTCTGACAAATCAGGGAATAAACTTTTGAACATATAATTAAGATTATATTCCACTGTGCTGACAACACTATAATCTTAACAAATTCATATGTTCTGGACTTAAAAAGAATTCATACATTATATACATATAATCATGAAATAAATCATGTGAACCATGCAACATAAAATGTTATTTCTGATCTTTATTAATAAGTAAATCTGATTATATTGAAATGAGTTTTATTTAGGGCATAAAACCCAACAGTTTTAGTATTTTCACTTGTCATTCCTACTTGCTATGTGTTTAATAATTTTTGAATTGTGTATGAATTTATATTGAACCATGTTATTTTCTGTTATTAAATTGTAGTTTAATTTCGAATCTTCATTGTTGGTCTAACTTGGTTTGTTGTTCTAATGGGACAAATCCCTAATGGATTGTCAACATTAGACAAACATACTAGTGTTAGATCTCGAATGATAAATATTGTAAATGCAACATCTAGCTGTTCATCAATTGATGACACCTTAGACTAGTATTTACAATATGAAACAAGAAGATTGTATAAATAAGATTACTTTGACTCTCGCTAATCGGAGCATCGTTGGATTCTTATTTAAATACGAAATTATTCTAATTCCTCTTAGCTTATTCATTTCGAATTAGCTCAATAACATTATCATTGGATGAATGGTCTATAAATCATTTCATGTCATTCTATATTTTCTCTTAAGAAATTAAATGATGCATATGATTATATTCCCGAAATTCTACCCTAAAATGATATAAATCCTCAATCTTAGAATTCTCCTACTTGTATGGGCAAATCAGACTTAGAGTTAAATTAGTAGTGGTGGTCCAAGAAAGAATTACTCATTATATTTGGTATAAATTTAAGTCTTTGACTTTAAATTTTAGATTCCAAATAAAATTTTTTTAATACAATACAGTTTCACTTTCACAAGTCTTTAATAACCATTTTTCTATCAATGGATTCAAACTGTATAGAATATGAGTTTAGTATTCTGTGACCAGAATCACTTGCACTATTCTAAGAACTCTTTAACGTAACTAAACCTAAGTTATCAAAAGATACAACCACACATTTTCTAAATCTATGGCATTTGTATCTTGTTCATAGTGGTTTTGACAAGATCATTCTCTGCAAAGAGTTAATATGCTTATATCCACTGAAAGTAGTTCATCTCATTCGCAGATGGATGTACATTCAGGGGTGGATATGAGTTCGTCGTTATATTCTTAAAACGATCACTCTAGATTATACCTTATGCAAAGAAATTTGAAATGTTTGAAAAATTTCATGAATTTCTAGCAATGGTGAAAAACCATTAAGGTAAGTGGTTAAAGATCTTGCGAACTGATAGGGGTGGAGAAATAGTTAGTAGATATGCAGTTCAAAGATCATTAAATTGATTTTTGAATTATATCCAAACTTACCTCCCTAGAAATTTGAGTTGCATGATGATTAGTCACTAGTCGTTGCCTAAATCCTTCTATGGTATTACAATTTCAGAATGATGCAATGGTTGTATACTTAATGTAAATCATTACTAGATTCATGGATGACCTAATTGAAATCTTAAAAAAAGCTAGAACTGTTAACCATGGTTTGCATGTTTGTTAGCTATTCTAAGTGATTAGGGGTGGAACATCCCATAGTCAATAGATAAGAAAGTGTTTGATTAAAAAAATACTACTTTTCTAAGAAAATGACTAAGTCTGAAAATAAAGTAGCAAATAAAGGAGATATTTTTTTTTCTTGATTCCATAAGTGTTCTATCATCTTATTCAATATAAGATGATCCCACTGCCTCTGTTGTCTTAACACAACCGAAGAGGTTAATACCATGTAGTTTTCTTAGACATAATTCACGGTACCTTGTCGTAGTGGGAGGGTTTCTAGGAACTCACCTTCTTATGACTTGGAAGACACTAGCGATTAAAATCCATTGTAAGTTTAAACAAGTAATGGATTGTCAAGATAAGAAACTAAGAAGAAAAGCCAAGAGAACTATGGTTTGATCCACTCACATGGAGTAACCTAAAATTTTCTATTACAAGGACATAAAAGGAAATTTTCGTTAATAAGTCTATTCAATGGACTTAACAAAACTTCATATTCCTAGTATTATAGGTTTGAGTTTATCTAAACCTATGGCTTGTGGTATACCTGGTAATTACTTACTCTAATGCAAGCAACTTACTTTAGTAAGATGCGGAAGCATTTTCTTTCTAATGGAAATCTATAGAAGCTTCTTGACTTCTAGGCATAGATTTTATTTATCTAAGGAAAAGTCTCAACTATTCCAGAAAAGATAAAGCCATGAAAGAATTTCTTAAATCAACAGTGAGAGGTCTCAGATATGCTTTAGTATGCCTTAGACCAGACACCTGCTGTTGAGTGGGAGTAATGAGTAGGTATCAGATTAATCCAGGAGAAGAACATTGGAAGACAATCAAGTAAATCTTAAGATTAAGAAGAGGAACTATGTTAGTCGATAAGTGTGTGTTTAAAACTCTTAGACTACACCACATCAGATTTTGAGACTTGCCTTTGTGCTAGAAAGTCTGCTGATAAGATGGTGATTACTCTGGGGGTGGAGTAGTGATTTTGGAGAAGTGTAAAAACCTATCTGAAGTCTCCTAGTCTACCAGAGAGAGACTGAATGTTAAAGTTGCAGGAAAGGTACTTATTCAGTCTAAGGAAAGTTCTATACATTTGTGGCACCGTTCCAACTTGTCTTAACTACTAGTGTTACTTCCTGAATAACCAAAATGTAGTTGCCAAAAGTATAGAATCCAGTATCCCAAGAGAGTAGACATATAAAGAGTAATTTCACAATATTAAGGATTTTGTGATTAAGGAAGAGTAATGGTGGAGAAAAGGTTGTGTTTAATTGACCCTGTCAGATCCTATTACGAGGAGTATACTACTACTACACTTGATTTGTATATCAAGGTGTTGAGATTATTTGAAATGCACATTTTGTTTTATATTAGTGCAAGTGGGAGTTTGTTGGGTTTTGTGCCCTAAATAAAACCCATTTCAATATAATCAGATTTACTTATTAATAAAGATTAGAAATAACATTTTATGTTGCATGGTTCACATGATTTATTTCATGATTATATATACACAATGTATGAATTCTATTTAAGTCCAGAACATATGAATTTGTTAATGATTATAGTGTTGTCAGCACAGTGGAATATAATCTTGATTATATGTTCGAAAGTTTATTCCCTGATTTGTCAGAACACTAGATTTATACTGATATGATAATCAGCGATAGGTATTCTTACATCTTGGATAAGTATTATGTCCTTTCCAGGGCATTGGTAAAGTTTACTAGTATCGGATGTATGGAGTATACATCGGAAGGGACCGATATTGAACTTTGATTAGATATATTAAAATTTACCGTAATATCTATTCAATTCAATATCACCCGTTGATCCTAGATCAAATGATCTTAATCCTGATATGATTAGGTTCGATCTCAAGAGTACTATACATGTTCTTTGATTTGTTAGTTAAGCCTACTTTTGGGTCAGGGTGATACGTACATTTTGGGAACATGATAGTATAATTGAGTGGGAGCGCTAACATAAAATATGGAGTCTATAACTTTTATAGGAATTTAGAAGTGAAACGATGATATCCTTCGAGCTTGGCTAAACAGAGATAAATGGTGGAGATCTCATTTCACTTCGCTGAAATATCATTTATACGGAGCTAAGTGTTTTAAGGATAAAATACATTGAAGGTGTAACGGTAACTTAGTACCTATTCAATGTAGATCATCTATTAGGGGTCATTGATCAAATTAGGATTATAACAATGGATAACTAATGACGTATCTATATCGTGGAACATATAGAGCGTTCTATATGACTGAGAGTGCAATTCCAAGTTCTAAGTGTGGATTTAATAAGGAATTAATAAGTTAGGGAATTTACTTGGTAAATTCGGTTCGACTTATTGGAAGCTCGAAAATATAGGCTCATGGTCCCCATACTAGTTGAGACCATACTGCTTATAAGACTCAGTTAATTGATTTTAATTGATCAATTATAATTCTAAAGTTAGACTATGTCTACTTTGTGAATTTTCACTAAGCAAGGGCGAAATTGTAAAGAAAAGAGATTCTAGGTTTATTTATTAATTAAGAGACTTTATATGTCTAATTAATAAATATATTAAATGACAATATTATTTAATAATTAATTTTTAGTTATTAAATAATTAGAATTGGCATTTAAATAGTTAAATTTGAAAATTGGCGTTTTTGAGAAAATGAGATGCAGAAATGATAAAACAGCAAAATTGCATAAGTGAGGCCCATTATCCAAAGCCCATGGCCGACCACTCTTATAGGCTTTTATCATTTATTTTTTCATTATTTTAATGCCAAATAATTCTAACTTAAACCTAGGTGGTTACCTATAAATAGATAGTGATGACTCTCATTCATACTCAATTCTGTCAGATGAAAACTGAGCCTCCTATTCTTTTCTCTATAGCCGAACCACTTTCCCTCTTCTTTTCTTCTTCAATTTCGAAATCCTTGAGTGATAGAGTAGTGCCCACACACATCAAGTGGTATCTCAATCATACTGTGTAAGAATGTAGGAGATTCCAACCAACAAGAAGGCGATTCAACATCAAAGGAAGGAGAGAAAGAGATCAAGGTTCAGATCTTGATTATGTTCTGCTACAGAAAGGAATCAAGGGCCAGAGATCTGAATGGAATGAGTCATTATATTCCGCTACACCCAATGTAAGGTTTTCTTAAACTCTTATGTGTTTATTTCATTGTTTTAGAATTCATATTAGGATGTTAATGAAACATACTTGCTAGTAAATGTAGATCCTGGTAAAATATTTCCAACAACAGCGCCGGTGGCGAACGTGAGCATCGTAAATTCATGAGTGATTCTAATCATTTTGTCAAAAAAAAAAAAAAAAAAAAACTGAAGCATAAAAGTGTGACTTAATACTCTAAAATTGTTTTAAAGATCTCTAACTATTTTCTCATTTTTTTAATATTTTATTATTTTTTTCTCATTTTTTCTAAAGCTTAAAACATTTGTCTTCAAAGCAACAATAAGACAAAGCATAGGTATTTCACCACTTTCAGTACATGTACATGTACACATTTATAGTCATTATCTTTATGTACTTTTTGTCTCTCACAAATACATACATCTATAAAGAGAGAAAGGATTATATAGTTGCTTAGAGCTAAACATAAATATTTTCTATATATTGTTATAGTTGGTTCACATAAATGTTATATTTTCTTTTTCTTTTATTTTGTTTTATATCTATGTTGTCGTATTTTAATTGAGGATGGCTGATTTAGAATTATTAATAGAGGAAATTATACTCTATACTCTTTTTATATTATCCTCTTTTATTTTTACTCTCTTTTTTAAAATTTATTATTTTTACCTCTTTCTTTAAATATTGTACCAATTTTGTCCCTCTTCAAGATACTCTCCATGTGACTCTCTTATGTCAGGGTATTTTGGGTACAATACATATAAAAAGAGGTATGTTTCAAATAAATATAAAATTAGAGGTAAATTTAATTAATTGATTAATAAAAGATGTATTTTTCAACTTACCCTTTATTAATATTCTATATTTGTTAGTATATTATTATTTTTTATTAGTTTTGTTTTTTCATAAAGAATAATTGACTTATGTATAAAAGTAAGTAGTTAATTTATTGTTTGATGATACTTAGAGATACGATAGTTACAATGATTTTAAATCATATACTATTATCTTTTTCAGATATCTAATTTGAGAATTTTTTATTTCTATTTTTTCTTTACAATAATATTTAGATTTTTTTGAAGAGTTTTTTTTTTTATTATTATTTTTTTTTTGAAGAAATATATTATTTCTAATAATCTCTAAATATACTTTATATAAACTAAAAATAATATATTTTTTTATATAGAAATTCAAAAAAAAAAAAAGATAAATAAATAAGGGATAATTGAATAAAACATACAATTTTGTAAAATTTTTACATTTGTAGGTTTAATTTTTTTTATATATATATTTTTATAGTATTTTATAAAATACAAGAAAATAATAAAAATATCACGTGAAACTATTAAGAAAACAATAACAAAATAATATAAAAAATAATATACAAATAACAAAAAATCAACAACTAAATATCAAGAGTATAACATAAAAACACATCCAAAGACCGTATTTTATGTAAATAAAATTTAAAAAACCGTAAAAATATTGAAAATTTTGTACAAACCGTATTTTTGTATGTTTTGAAATTATCCCAATAAATAAGGCTTATAAATTAAATTAAAAAAAGACTATTTTTTTTTAATTATTTTACTCAAAATACATATGTTTCTTAGTTTTTTTTTTTTTTTTTTTGAAACACATTTGTTTCTTAGTTGATGTATAATGAAGGCTTTAATTTCATAAAAAAAATAATAATAATAATAAAAAAAGAAATACAATTTGAATATGATAGAGTAGAATGCAGACCACGGTAAGAGATGATCGTAGAACAAAATGGAGGGTCAGGATCACTCCCAAAACGCACACTGCATCCTACATAATTGCCCATAACGTCTCAAAGTGGAGTGTTCAGAAGAGACACTATCTGAGCAACTCCGCTCTATAATTTTCATTTCCATTTTCCCTCGAAACGAACACCAAATAGCCATGGAGGGAGGGAAAGCCAAGATGAAATCATCAGCTGTCACTCTGGATCAATTCGTCTCCATCATGGCTCCTCTAATTGATTTGGAAAAGGTTTCTTTCTTTCAATCAATTCGATTATATTTATGTTTATATTTGTTACAAACTGGATATCTCTCCAATTTGAATTTTTGTTACGTTAGACCAAATTTGGGATTTTCCTGATGAAAATCTCGATATACATTTTGATTTTGAAGCTGTGATTGTTTTTTTTTTTTTTAGGAAGCTGAAATATCAGCCTCAATAAACACAGGCGCATCCAGAAATTTAGAGACCGCCCAAAAGAAAGGATCGACAATCATCAACTTGAAATGTGTGGATGCTCAGGTATTCATATAATATTATATATGTAATATCTGCTGTATTGACTTATTAAATCAACCTCCAGTAGTTGATAAATAAGGGAAAAAGGAAGCAAATTTCTTTTTTATGTGGATACGCTGATAAGGTTAAGTGGATGAAACTAAAAAATCCAAAGATTTACTGTAAGAATGATGTTGGAGAAGCTGTCAAAGTGCATTGAATTTCACTTGGAATAAAACCCATTTTTTTGCTAATTATTTTTCATTTCCAGAATATCTTCTTAGTAACAAAATGAAATATCACATCTTATTATGTTGTGCTTTTGCTTTTCCAACAGACAGGGCTAATGGGAAAAACTCTTATTGAGTTTCAATCTAATAAAGGAGATGTTCTTCCTGCTCACAAGGTGAAAAATTACTGTTTTCCTTAATTTGTTCTTGAATTTGACTCATAAAGACGCAAGTTAAATTTGCCTTTTATTATAATTACTATTATCGCCTCTCTCCCCAACTTGCAGTTTAGTACGCATGATGTGGTTGTTATGAAGCCAAACAAGGCTGATATAGGATCCCCTGCTCTTGGACAGGGTGTTGTTTACCGATTAAAGGTAGCTACAGCCTTGAGATAGAAATTTAGCTCACTATGTTTTTGGTATTTTCAGTTAAAGTAAATAATATATCTTCCTCTGAACTTTGACTTTGTTGTGAGTACTGAACAGGATTCATCAATTACGGTTGCTTTTGATGACATCCCAGAGGAGGGTTTAAATAGTTCTTTGCGGCTTGAGAAGGTGGCAAATGAGGTAAAATATTTGAATGTTTCAGCCCTTGCAGTATTGCCATTCTCTATATTAGTAGTAGTCATTAAATATTTTGTCACAGGTTACTTATCGTAGGATGAAGGATGCCTTGATACAATTGAGTAAAGGCATACAGAGGGGCCCTGCTTCTGATCTAATCCCTGTCTTATTTGGAGAAACGCCACCAGCAGTGTCCAAGAAGGACCTCACATTCAGCCCCTTTAATTCTAACTTGGATCATTCTCAGGTCAATAATCCTGACATAACCAGATCTGTTTATAATTACATCCTGCTGACCATTTAAACCACATTCCTTGATTACAGTATTTAAAAATTGTTGACAAGCAGTTAAGTCTTCTTTGTAAAAGAAAAGATTCTTTCGAAGACAAGAATGTTCTTCTAGCAACTTCTCTAAACTTACCTTTCAAGTTTTCATGGGTGGTTTCTGGTTCAGTCTTCAGAGAATACTTTTAGCCTTGTCGTTTCATATTTCTAGGTGGTCGTGATTATGTGATTGAAAGTAATTCCAAAGAACAATGCACTAGTTTATTGCATAACAATCGTATACTTTTTCTTTGTGAAAACATAAGCTATGTTTATTTACCCACTTCCTAGTTTTTGTTGAACCAATGGACTCCAAAGATCAAGAATTATCCCTATATAGTATCCACAGCACCAGTTGTTCTACATTTCTGTGGATTTTTGCATATTTTATGTATGGAGTTGTGCATGTGTGTGTGAAAATGCCGTACTGGATTTATGGTTTCCTTTTCAATATTATTGGCTTCTCTTTTTTTCCCTTCTTCTTTCCACAGAAAGAAGCAATTTCAAAGGCCTTGGCATCAAAGAACGTATTTTTGTTGCATGGCCCTCCTGGAACGGGGAAAACAACAACGGTGGTGGAAATAATTTTGCAAGAAGTGAAACGCGGATCAAAGATTCTTGCATGTGCTGCTTCAAATATTGCTGTTGACAACATGGTTGAGCGACTTGTTCGTCACAGGTAAGTCTATGATATTTGATTACATCTTCACTTGGGTGTTGTTTGAACATCCACAGAAGACACTTTTATCATTATGTTATTTTCTAAAAATGCTATCAAACAGAATTCTTCTGCTGTGGATAGAATTTGTATTTTAACTTGCATTAAGAAACACTGTATCTTTCCATGGATGACCAAATCATATGATTTATGAACCCATCTGTCAAATTGCTAAAATCATTGGAATGTCTTACCAAAACTGCTTAATTCTCAGGTTTGTAAAAACTACTTAGTTCTTTTAAACAAAAGCTTGTCATGAAATTATTTGATTTAGGAATAATTATTTAATTTTTTAGAAATAAATTAGAATGTCATCTACTCGCAAAACTAATAGGATCATTATGTACATGCAAACATGTCATTACTGCTTATCTAAAATGTTATCTGACCAAATCATATGAATTATTTGGTCATCTCTCAAATTTCTAGAATCATTGGAATGTCTAACTTATTTAAGTTTCCATCGAGTGGATTCCATGTTATAGTGCTTCAGTTTTATATGTTAGGTAGCATTATTTTTGACTCTTCTTTTCTACTATTTTTATTTACTAGAGTAAAGTTGGTGAGAGTGGGCCATCCTGCACGTTTACTACCTCAAGTATTGGAGAGTGCTTTGGATTCTCAGGTATAGAAGAACTTAATTCTTACAAACAAAAGCTTGCGTCATGAAGCTATTTGACTTTGTAATAACAATTTAATTTTAAGAAATATTTTAGAATGTCATCCTATTCGCAAGACTAGGATATCTAAGAAGTTATTACTGCATATCTAAGAAGTTATCTGTTCTGTGTAAATTGTACGTTTAAGCACTACATTCACCCACTTCAGTTTTAACCTTCCAATTAACTGAATTATCCATGATGCTACATCAGTAACATACCTATTTGTCCTTACAGAATGTGATCATTTGCTTTTAGGTTCTACGAGGGGATAATAGTTCTTTGGCAAATGACATCCGGAAGGAAATGAAGGTACTGTTCCTACAATTATCACTCAAAGCATCACAAATGTATGGCTGCTTACACTTCTAAGCAAAAATTGTCTTTGGCTACGGCTGAGTTGCATTTAGTTGATTTAATCATCAGTCTTAAGGTTGTACCACACTAATTATAGAAAGCAATCTGCTTTGAACTTATTAAGAGTCTAACTTAGGAAACCATTTCTGAGAAAACTTGGATGTAACCAGATTTAGACTGAAAGTGTCTCAGGTCCCAAATGAAGCTTTGTCAGACTTGGTCTATATATCTTGAGAAACATCCATTGTTTCTATTTATCTTGAGAAGATTTAATTATATTTGTCTGATATTTATTTGTCCCTACTTCATTTCAGGCTCTAAATGGGAAGCTGCTGAAAACCAGAGACAAAAATACAAGGAGAGAGATCCAGAAGGAGCTTAGAACTCTTTCCAAAGAAGAGCGTAAAAGGCAGCAGCTAGCTGTGACAGATGTTATAAAAAATGCAGATGTTGTGTTAACAACTCTGACTGGAGCTTCTTCTCGTAAACTGGATAGAACGTCATTTGATTTGGTCATCATTGATGAAGCTGCTCAGGCCCTTGAGATACAATGCTGGATAGCGCTATTAAAGGTAACAGTAATTTGTAGACGCATACAAAAACACTATACTGGCCTCCACAATAAAAGGATCATTATAGCTTCAAACTATTGCATACAAATTTATGTATCTTGCTTACAAACCTGGCTGTGGTAACATGTCTAGCTCTTGTTGTTGTGAATTTGTAATATAATATCCATCAAAATTAGACGGTTTTTTCTGGTGAAGTTCAGACTGTTGATAATTTCAATTAAACCATGTGAAATATGTACTGTTACTTCAAGCATCACTCAAAGATCTTAATTTATTGTTTTTAGGGCTCAAGGTGTATACTTGCAGGGGACCATCTTCAGCTTCCTCCAACCATCCAAAGTGCTGAAGCAGAAAAGAAAGGTCTAGGTAGGACCCTCTTTGAACGCCTTGCAGACATGTACGGAAATGACGTCATGTCCATGCTCACTGTGCAGTACCGAATGCATGAGCTTATTATGGATTGGTCATCTAAAGAACTTTACAACAGTAAGGTGTGATTATGTCTGAATCATGATTTGTATGTGAATGCATGCAACTTTTCATCAAATATCTGATTCTGAGAACTACTGTTTGGTGATCGAACTAATGCTGCTATATGTATGTATGGCTTTTGTTTCTACAGGTTAAAGCCCATTCAAGTGTTGCCGCACATATGCTTTATGATCTTGAGGATGCAAAGAAGACCTCTTCCACAGAACCAACTCTTCTTCTCATAGACTCAGCTGGGTATATGCTTTTTCTGTTGCCTTGAAAGTTTTATTTTTTTTAATACTCTAGTGAGTTCTTGCAAACACTCCATAATAACCATATAGAACAAATTTCACCACCCACATTGTTTTCAAGTTTTGAGCTTCACAGTGTTCACAAATGAGGGCTAAAATAAAGTTGAAGCAAACATGCAGCGCTAATCTGCAACTAAACCTGAATTGTTACTTCATGAAATGTTACCTGAGACAGAACTGAGCTGGGTTGCCATTTGGTTTTCTGGTGTCTGCAATTTAGAATTGTAAAATCACTATGATTCTAACGGACATGTTTAATACGTTTATCTTCAGTTGTGACATGGAAGAAAAGAAGGATGAAGAAGAAAGCACATTGAATGAGGGTGAAGCTGAGGTTGCGATGGCCCATGCAAAGCGACTTGTTCAAAGCGGTGTTCAGGCTTCTGATATTGGAATTATTACTCCATATAATGCACAGGTATATGATCCAATTCAATAGTTCTAATTCTCTTGCCATAAGATTCAAATTGAATTGTGTCAGTTGTTACATTGGCCGCTAGATGATTGGTAGTTTGTGCCCAATTCAATAGTTCTTGGGTCAGCACCACAAACATTTTCTCTATATAAATGAAACCGGTATTGCTGCAGGTTGTTTTGCTGAAAATGATAAAAAGCAATGATGAAAAGTTGAAGGATTTGGAAATTTCAACAGTTGATGGTTTCCAAGGTAGAGAGAAGGAAGCAATTATTATTTCAATGGTTCGATCAAACTCAAAGAATGAGGTACATTTGCTCCAGTTTTATCGTCACATCTGTACTCTTTATATTAGAAATGAATACCGTTCTAAACAAAACAAAACAAAAAAATGAATTATTCTTGCTCTGAACTTTCTACACCTTCAGGTTGGATTTTTAAGTGACCGTAGGCGAATGAATGTGGCCGTGACACGAGCAAGAAGGCAATGCTGTCTTGTCTGTGACACTGAGACTGTAAGTAGTGATGCATTCCTGAAACGATTGATTGAGTATTTCGAAGAACATGGTGAGTATTCAAGTGCCTCTGAATACTGCAATGAATAATTGATGCTTCATCGGTTACTTTTATGGTTTCTATGATTCAAGAGAGTAATTCGCTCAGGAATATGGTTCTTTAACACCTTCAAAAGTGCTCCTGATTTTGAGCTTTTTAGGACTTGTTTTGAAATGTTCAATGGACCATTTTCCATTACAAGAAAGGAACTAATTACTGAATTATTTAACTGACATGCGAAGTTCCTGTTAGGACTACATTTTATTATATATAAAATAGAGATTATTTTACAAAAACATAAAAAAAAAAAAAAAATTACAAAAATACTGTTTTATGGACTTTTAAATATTTTTACGATTTTTTTTTTATTTTATTTACCGAAAGTACAGTCTTTTTACGTTGTAATTTTGTTAATTTGTTGTTATTTTTTGTTATTTATATGTTATTTTTTATTGTTATTTTGATGTTACTTTTATGTAGTTTTTTTGTTGATTTTATGTTGTTTTCGTGTTATTTTTTAGAAAACCGTAAAAATGTAGAAAAATATTCTTTGAACGTAAAAATGTAATTATTTTACAAAAAATTATGCCTTATGTAATTATTCTTTATAAGACTGAAACAAAATTGTGATGTCAACATTTCACCAAGATTTCTTTTTTTGTACACTAATGTACTAACATTAATTCAAGAATCACGAGTGGATTTCTGAATTTGACATATAAGAAGGCAATGGGGTAGCTTTTTTTTTTTTGGACTTAATGAAAGTGGGTTGGCAAGAAATTGAGAAGAAAAATTCACAACATTATTGACTAACTGTGATATTAGTCATCATTTGAATGCAAGGGTCACAACTTGTAAATCATCTCAAACCCTGTACACAAATTCTAAACACATTTTTATAAAGTTCCGCAAACTGGAGCTGATGTTCTATGATTTCCCAGACCTTAATTATGAGCTTATTTGATTCGTCTTATTCCTTTCAACAATAAAATTTAAGGGAGATCAATCTGAGGTCAGTCGATCATCATCATAGATGAACAAATTCCCTGGTGGGGTTTTCTCCCTCATCATGATGAATGGTACAACTTTATATAATTCAAACTATTCTTATGAAAACAATATTAGAGTTTATGTTCACAATATATATGTTTGAATGTAGAACTATTTATTAATATGGCTAATTAGGATTTTTGTTCCCTAAATTTTAACATGTACTAAATTATACCTCTTAAATTTTTTTGCCCGTTAAAAATTCTTCTTGAACTATTGAGATTGTTAGATTTAAGGACTTTTGTCTAATTTTATTTAATTTTAGTATTTCAGTGATTATTTATGTACTAATTCATGCTCTCCAGACTTTGATATTTATCAAATCATGCCCTTCTAACTTTGACATGTACTAAATCATGCTCCATAAATTTTCATTCATCTTGGACTTTTTTTATTAAAATTGAACAAAAGTTCTTAAATTCAACAATCTCAATAGTTCAGGGGGCATTTTTAACGATCTTAAAAGTTCAGGGGGTATGATTTGGTACATGTCAAAGTTCGAGGGGAAAATATCCTAATTAGCCTATATATATTGATATTAGAATTAGTTTTTAATTTACTAATTTTTTTTATTTGAAGTGAGTTACTATTTGTTATATAGTTATTTTTTATTATAATTTCAAAAAAAAAAATGAAATAGTTGCGCGAAAAAAAAAAAGCTATATTTCCTAGTTAGATAAAATTTACAACTAAATTTTTTTTTTTAAAAAAAAAGAGGGTAACATTTGGATATTTTTTTTATGTAGGAAAAAGGGATCAAATGGTTCAGATTCTTTCTCCACTTATTCGGTCATTTTGACAATTTTGAGAATCACGTGTCAGCTATAGGGACTTTATATTTCAACCTGTCTTAATTGAGTCATCGGTAACTAACTCAAGAATTTCCATCACAAATGACGTGGTATTAAGTTAAATAACTATCTTCCAAAGCTACTTTTTCTAAATAACCTTTTTATAAAATTATCTTAATTTTTTTTATTAATCAATAAAGTAAATTACTAATATACCACCTAAACACAACCTAAACTCCTGTCCTAATCCCCACGTATTTTTCTTCTTCTCTTGTTTATGTTTTCATCTCTTCTTCATCTTTTTATCTCAACCAACTCCAATAATAAGCTCAACTATTATTTTGTTTTCTTTTCACCTCATTGTTTTTTTTAAGATTTTTTTTTCATAAATTCATCTCCATATCTTCTCCTTAAATCTGTCATTTACTCCCTTAAAATTCCTAAAAATAAAACCCTAATTTGTAATCAATCCAATCTCCATAGATTAAACTCAAGAAATTCTTTTAGTTTAATCACCATTCCAGTAAGTTTTATTATATATATTTTCCAATTTATATAAATATATCATATTATCATATTATATATGTATATATATACCCACATAACACAATACATATACATATTCTTTTATATATATATATATATAAACAATCATATACATATTCATGAGTATCATTTTCTACTTCAATTAGTGTAAAACAAATAGAATATAAATTGAGATTTTATTCATTCTTTTTTATGTTAAATTTAAAGTTAATTCTTTTTTGTGTTAAATTTAAAGTTAAGTTTTGGCTTTATTGGATTTTGGTTCTTTAATTCACGTATTTATTTTTTTCTTATTTTATGAAGAAATCTCATTTTATTTGTTTTGTTATCTAAATTTAAATAAATACACCACTATATTAATATTACATTATTTTATGAATTAACGGTTAAAATTAAAGATTATATTATATTTTTTTAGGCAAGAGTGATGTTTTCTCATTTTGCACCAATTGGCTCTTATGCATATTTACTTATAATTAGTATTTTCAGGCTGTACAATTGCTCAATCACCCAAGCTAACATACTATATTTTGGTAATTCAATGGCAGGAAGAAAAATACCAAGTATTATTAGATCCAAAACAACCAATCTAACGACAGTTGATTTTGAACGAACCAACTCCTCCCGCATGCACAATAACAACTCAATCAAATAATGAGGTTAATGGGTAGAACTTCAACAAATATGTTTGAGATTTCCAAAGTCTATTTGATATATTATATAACATGATTAGTATTAGTAGAGCTCGAACATAAATAGTCGAGATTATAATCTCAACTGCTTTTAGTAGAGCTCGACCAATGTAGTCTCAAAAGTCTTGAAATATTAGTGTATAGCTCGACTATACGGAGTAGAGCTCGCACATTCATGGGATGTAGTCTCCAAATACTTATAATGTTAGTATAAAGCTCAACTATCTTGAGTTGAGCTCAACCATTTGTGGGTAAAACTTGACTATTATGTTTGTACTCGATTGATATAATATTACTTCTTTTTATTTAAATTAGTAAATGGGAAATGTTGAAGAACAATCAGAAACAAATAGAGAAGAAAAATCATAATCAAGTGGACAAGAAGAAACAATATCAGATGGAGAAGAACAAATAGAATCGGATGGAGAAGAACAAGCAGAATTGGATGGAGAAGAACAAGCAGAATCTAATGGAGATGAACAAGTAGAATCCGATGGAGAAGAGCAAGAAGAATCTGATGGAGAAAAATAATTAGAGCCTTCATCAGTGTCACGAGACAGGTATTTTTTGAATTTGTTCATTTTATTTTATTATTATTTTTCTTATGTCATTCATATAGTAAAAAAGATTATGTTTATTTTATGGCAGGTCGAAAAAATTCTCGATTGGTGCCTATATTAAAGAAAATGAACATTTTGAGTGCAAAATAAGTATAAAAAGTCGAATGGACGAGATCACAAGGAACATTAATGATGTACTAAAGAATGATCCGACTCACTTAAAATTGTTCAAAGAATCTTTGTTTGGCCACTTTCTCGATATTTCTGACTACTATAGATATTTTAGCCAAGTGATGTGGCTATTACTCATTCAAGAAGTAGATTGTCACAGAGATTCAGAGATGTGGTTTGTTGTGAATGGGATACCAATCTGATTCTCATTGATGGAGTATGCATTAATATCCGGACTGAAATGCTCAAAGTACCCTAAAGGTTGGGAATCTCAAGCTGAGTCAAAATCATTCAAAGATAGACACTTTCGTGTAAGACCTTCATGCATCACCATTGACGCCTTAAAGACCAAATTAAAAAATTGTCTGACCAAAACCAAAAGAAAAAATCACGGAAGAATAATGAAGTTAACAATGAAATATTAAAGATGGCTTCAATCTTGTTCATCTTTGGAGTCTTAATGCAAGGAGACAAAAAACAAGCTAACATTGACCCAAAATTATTGGGATTGGTTGATGATTTGGAAATGTTCAACAAATCCCTTGGGGGACTCATTCTTATGAGTATACGTTAAAGCAACTTCGAAAGCCACTAAAAGAAAAAGCAATATCAATACATGAGAAAGCACAGACATGTCCACGTTTACCTATTCAGGCTTCCCTCTTCCATTAGCAGTAAGTAAATTTCCCTAAGTAAAGTACAAGAATATTAAAATACCTTATTAATAATTTTTCTTATTTGTGTGTGTAGATTTTAGTTTATGAATGTATCCCAGCAGTGGCAAACAAGTATGTAGAGCTTAGAAATCACATTAACAATTCAGTGCTGAGAATTTTTTGATGGAGGACAACTTGGAAGTGTAAAAAAAGTCCCTCTTACAGTGGTGTAGTAGAGGCTTTAGGTGAAATCAAAGGTTAGAATCTTATTTATTATTGATATTTAGTTTTCCTTTTATTTACTTTATATTTTTTTTTATATATATATTAATAATTTTGTGTTCAGGATAAAAAGTATCCTTTCACCTACTCAACGGGAGAAAAAAATACCACACATGCAAGGCTTCATTTGTATCTCCGAATCAGAGTCAAACAACTTGATTGATATATTGACAGTTGTGTTGGAGTTTGGAGGCACAATTAATTGGACCGATGATACTGATAGACATGACAGTTGTGGTAATGTCAATGTTAGAATGAAGAACAACACACGGTTATAAATGAAGCACAACCCTCTGGTCAAGCTATAGAAGTTGGTAACACAATTCATGTTCAACCTATGAGTGAAGCCACAAGAGATGATCTTCCAGTGGTCACCCTAGGTTATTCTCCCATCCATATGTCAATCCCATCCACAATGTATGGACCAGAAGCGAGACAAAGTGAAAAAGTGGATTGGTGCACTGTCAAGGCTTACATAAATCAACAATTTTCATTAATGGGATCAAAAATTTCATTGTTGCCTTCAAAGATAATTATGTCGCTGCAACAACAGAATATTCATGTTGAAGGGCAACAATCTCCCCATTCTGAAAGACAACATACTCGTGTTGAAGAGGAACATTCTCCCCATTTTGAAAGGCAACCACTCATGTTGAAGAGCAATATACTCCTTATTATGAAGAGCAACCTTTATAGGATGATGTTGAAGGTGAATCTCATCAAGTTGTGCGAGAAAATCCAAAGAGGGTATCAAAGCGTTCACACTACTTGGAGCCACCATATACAGACCATTTTCATTATACTAAAGCTCATCGAGGTGATCATATCCAATATGATCCTTTGAGAAATATTGATTCTAGAAAACAAAAGAAGTTTGATGAACATTTAAAAAGTGGAGAAAGTATTAATTGTGGTCTTGGTGAACGAACTATAATATATTTCCAGCAGATTATCAAGGAACATGAATGGCTATTTAGTGAGGTATATGACATATAATTTTATGATCTCTTATATATTTAACACTTACATTTGCTTATATGTGTACAATGTTATTACTTTTTATAGCATGTTGATGATGCTCTGTTTGGGATTAGAAAGCGATAACATTTGTATCAAGATGTGATCGCACAGGATGCAATCATTTTAGATGAAAAATTTCCTCAGTTGGTGACCATCAACTTCAAATCTAACCCTGACATGATTGATAATGAGTTAAGTCGATACATTTCAAGTGAATCACCTCCTTTATGGGGCAAGAATTGGAAAGGCGCAAAAGAATTGTATATGACTTTAAATATAAAGGACCATCACTGGGTTACAGTTAAAGCAGACATACAAACACTAGAGTTGATTGTATGTGATTACAGTATTGGAGCGACCACATCAAAAAAATTGGATGATTTGATGTTGCCACTTCAGACGATGATTCCAATTATGCTTCGTGAATCCTTACAATTTCAGAAGATAGCACAATGCCTTCACAATCTATGGACATATAAACGATTACTTGATGTTTCATAAAATTCAACGTAAATATATTTATAAGTCTATTCATACATACTTTCTTAGTCGATATTTATTGCAAACATATATGTATTATTGATTTCAAAAATTTCTTATAACAGGGGAGATTGTGCAGTGTATGCAATTAAGTTCATTGAGTTCGACATGGCTGGTCTTAGCTTTGAAAGCCTATCAGATGATAGAATGTCATTCTACAGAAAGAAGATGACAGTAGATATTTTTTTATCAACAATGGGACCCTTAGTAATTTGTGTTTAATTATTTACTAATTTTTGTTCATGTTTACAAATCTCGACCTATACAGTTGAGCTCTACTTTACAGATGAACGATAACTTGAATTTCGTTTAGTATTTACAAATCTTAACCACATACAGTTGGGCTAATGATTATTGAACAATTTACTAATCTTTTATTTAGTGTTTATAAATCTCGACCATTAAAAGTTGGACTTTACTAATGACAAGTGAACTCTTTAAAAATCTCGACCATATACAATTGAGCTCTACTCATACAGTTGAGCTATATAATTTATAATGGTCGAGCTCTACACATTATAGTCGAGCTATATGATTAAGTATGGTCGAGCTTTCATATTTAATTTAGACAAAACTATATATTTCGTAAATATTATAATTTCTATTGCTATATTCTCTACTAATAAAGAAAATTAATAATAATCTCGATGATTTAATCTATTTAAGAAAAAAATTGTATTTCTAAAATATTATTGTAACATTTCATATTTACTTTAGATAAAATTATATATTTTATAAATGTTATAATGTCTATTGCCACATTCTCTACTAATAAATAAAATTAATAATTATCTCGATAATTTAATCTATTTAAGAAAAAAAAATTGTGTTTCTAAAATACTATTGTGATATTTCATATTTACTTTAGACAAAACTATATATTTTATAAATGTTATAATGTCTATTGCCACATTCTCTACTAATAAATATAATTAATAATAATCTCGATGATTTAATCTATTTAAGAAAAAAATTGTGTTTCTAAAGTATTATTGTGATATTTCATAGTTACTTTAGACAAAACTTTATATTTCGTAAAAGTTATAATTTCTATTGTCACATTCTCTACTAATAAATAAAATTAATAATAATCTCGATGATTTAATCTATTTAACGAAAAAATTGTAAATGTTATTGTGACATTTCATATTTACTTTAGACAAAACTATATATTTTGTAAATGTTATAATTTCTATTGCTACATTCTTTACAATTCATAATAATTTTGATAATTTAATCTATTTATAAAATGGTATAATATATATTATCACTTCTAACCTTTACAAAATTTAATCAATATAAAAATTAATTTGATTAATAATTATGAATCCCAACTATGATGGTCGAGCTCTACTAATTACAGCTGAGTCATATAATTACATTTTTTACTAATCTCAACTACATATAGTCGAGCTCAACTGCTCTCAGTTGAGCTATTTTTTGAAATTTTGATTAATAATTATAAATCTCAACCATATATAGTCAAGTTCCACGTATTTCACTTGAGCCCTATACTTTTAATCTATAATAATATCAACCACTTATAGTCGAGCTCAACTAACGTCAATTGAGCCATTTCCTGAAAACTAATTTAATAATTATAAATTTTAACCATACATTGTCGAGCTCAACTATTGTCAGTAGAGCCCTATGTTCAAAGTCTGATAAATATATAAAAATCTCAACGACATATAATCAAGTTAACTCAAACCAATCGAGTTCTAACTAAAGCTTACACACAAAAACACTAAAATATTCAAATACACTGATATGAATTAATTAACCATAGTAATTTGAAATAAGCATATCCATAAAAATATTAGAATTTAGAAGTCGTGGCTCTTAGGGGGCATGTCTTCTTGGAGGGACCAGACTTTCCACATAACCCACACCTTTTAATCCATTTTTTTTCCATTTTCAATTGATGGGATTCTATTCGTTTTTCTTCTACCACGCTTGATTGGGACATTTGGAGGAAAAACCTTCGGAAGTAATTAAACTTCATCGATATCCCAATCTTCTCGTTGAGGCACTAGATAAATTGTATCAACATAAGCCAACGCCTAAGTTTCAAACTTATAATAATTGGAGCACAAAGTATATACTTCTATTCTAGCTTGTTCATATGCTGCTAATGCATGCACGCAAGGAAGTTTATCAAGGTCAAAAACACGACAAGAGCATTGTCTTTGACCCAAATCAACTATGGCATCGTTGTCTTACCAGTAACCTCATACTAAAATCGATTAAGCTGCTTGACATTCATTTCCAATGCTTTCTTGAATTTTATTCGAATGATATTCTCTGTCATTGGAGTTAAAGGTGTACATGATGTATTGATAGATGCCATAATATTGCGACGGTTGTTGAACTATTCAGAGACTTTTGCTTGCATAGCCTCCAATAATGCAATTATAGGATACTCTCTTGGTTCCTTGATTACAGCATTAATAGATTCAACACCGTTCGTAGTCATAATATTGTAGTAACAAACTGTAAAGTGAGATATTGCCCATTTCCTAAGTGGTACATTTGACTCTTTAAGATAATCACAGCTCTAGGATATCTATTCTTCAATTCATCATAAAGTTGGTTGAACTCGGAAACTTTATAGGCATTAGCAGTTTTTTCGAATAATTTTACGACACCTTTAACTCTAACATGTAATTTAATATGTTGAGATAAATGCCACCTATAGTGTGTTGGAAATTATTTTACCAGGATCTTAGATCTACTCACAAGTATGTTGATTAACACCCTAACTATGAACTTTCTAAAACGATGAAATAAACACATATAAAGTTTAGTAAACCTTACATTGGGTGCAGCGGAATATAATGACTCCTTCCATTCAGATATCTAGCCCTTGATTCCTTTCTGTAGCAGAGCATTATCAATATCTGAACCTGGATCTCTTTCTCTGAATCTTTAGTGCTGAAACTCCTTCTTGCTGAAAGTCTTTCTTCACGATCTTCCTCACTATGATTGAGGTATCACTTGCTGTGTGTGGGCACTATTCTCACACAAAGATTTTCGAAATTGAAGAGGGAAGGAGAAAGAGAAGGGTCGGCCAAAGATAGGGAGAGAGGAGGCTCAGTTTTTTCTGAATCAGAAGTGTAATTTTCCTGAAGCCTTCACTATCTATTTATAGCATTCCACTAGGGTTAGGTTTGAATTATTTTGCATTAAAATAATGAAAATATCAGTTTAAAAATTCAAACCAAGTGGCCGGCCATGTACAGTAATGGGCCTTACTTGGATTTTGCAGTTTTCTCAATTCTGCATCTGATTTTCTCAAAAACGCCAATTTTCTAATTCAACCATTTAAATGCCAATTCTAACTATTTAATAACTATAAATAATTATTAAATAATATTTTCATTTATCATATTTATTAATTGAACCATACAAAGTATCATAATTAACAAATATGCTCCTATAAACTCTTTCTTTACAATTTTGCCCTTACTTAGTGAAAAATTCACAAATAGACATAGTCTAATTTGAGAATTATAATTAATTAATCAAAACCAATTATATCAGTCTTACAAGCAATATTATCTCAACTAGTGCGGGGACCATGGGTCTATATAACCGAGCTTCCAATAAGTAGATCAAGAATTTATTACTAAAACTCACTAACTTATTAATTCTTCGTTGAATCCATGCATAGAACTTAGAATTGCACTCTCAGTATAATAGAATGATCTATATGTTCCACCATATAGACGCATCATCAGTTATCCATGTGATTAATGATCCTCTATATGAATGATCTACACTGTAAAGGGATTAGATTACCGTTACACCGTACAATGTATTTTATCCTTAAAACACTTGACCCCGTATAAATGATATTTCAGCTTATGTGAAATGAGTACACCACCATTTATGTTAGTTTGGTCAAGCTCGAAGGAGACCATCCTTTGCTTACTATTCGCCAGATAGAAGCTATAGATTCCATGTTTATGTTAGCGCTCCCACTCAATTGCACTACCGTGTTCCCAAAATGTATGTATCACCCTGACCTAAAAGTAGGCACCCAATGTAAGGTTTCCTAAACTTTATATGTGTTTATTTCATCGTTTTAGAAAGTTCATATTTAGGGTGTTAATCAACATACTTGTGAGTAGATCTAAGATCCTGGTAAAATAATTTCCAACAGTGGGATCATCATATGTCAAATAAGATGATAGAACACTTTTGGAATCAAGAATTAAATATCTCCTTTATTTGCTACTTGATTTTCATACTTAGTCATTTTCTTAGAAAAGTTGTATTTGTTTGAACAAACACTTTCTTATCTATTGACAATGGGATGGTCCACCCTTAATCACTTAGAACAGCTAACAAACCATTATTAACATTTCTAGCTTTTCTTAAGATTTTGATTAGATCATCCATGAATCTAGTAATGATTTACATTAAGTATACAACCATTACATCATTCTGAAATTGTATTACCATAGAAGGATTTAGGTAACGACTAGTAACTAATCATCAATATGCAAATCAAAATTTTTGGGGGGGTAAGTTTGGATATAATTCAAAAATCAAATTAATGATCTTTGAACTGCATATCTACTAACTATTTCTCCACCCCTATCAGTTCGCAAGATCTTTAACCACTTACCTTAATGGTTTTAACCATTGCGGAAATTAATGAAATTTTCAAACATTTCAAATTTCTTGCTAAAAGGTATATCTAGAGTTATCGTTTTAAGAATACAACGAAAAACTCATATCCACCCCTGAATGTACATCCATCTGCGAATGAGATGAACTACTTTCAGTGGATATAGGCATATTAACTCTTTGCAGAGATTGATCTTGTCAAATCCACTATGAATAAGATACAAATGCCATAGATTAATAAAAATGTGGTTGTTTCTTTTTTATGACTTAGGCATAGTTACATCAAAGAGTTCTTAGACTAGTGCAAGTGGATCCTGGTCACAGAGTGCCAAACTCATATTCCATACAGTTTGAATCCATTAATAGAAGATGGATATTAAACACTTGAAAGTGTAACTGTACTGCTTCCTGAAATAGAAATATAAGAAAATTTCTGTTTGGATTCTAAAAATTAAAGTCAAAAACTTAAATTCAACCAAATATAATGAGTAATTCTATCTTGGACCACCACTACTAATTTAAACTCTAAGTCAGATTTGCCCATACAAGTAGGAGATTTCTAAGATTGAGGTTTTATATCAATTGGGAATAGAATTTCAGGATTATAATCATATGCGTCATTTAATTTCTTAAGAGAAAATATAGAATGACATGAAATGATTTATAGACCATTCATCCAATGATATGTTATTGAGCTAATTCGAAATGAATAAGCTAAGAGAAATTAGGATAATTTCATTTATAAATAAGAATCCAACGATGCTTCGCTTAGCGAAAGTTAAAGTAATCTTATTTATATAATCTTCTTGTTTCATATCGTAAAAATACTAGTCTAAGGTGTCATCTATTGATGAACAGCTAGATGTCGCATATACAATATTTATCTTTCGAGATCTAATACTATTATGAATGTCTAATGGTGAAAATCCACTAGGGATTTATCTCATTAGATAAACAAACCAAGTTAGACCAACAATGAAGATTCGAAATTAAACTACAACTTAATAACAGAAAATAACATGGTTCAATATACATTCATACACAATTCAGAAATTATTAAACATATAGCAAGTAGGAATGACAAGTGAAAATACTAAAACTTACAATCCTAAATAATTTCTAAGGTTTTCAACAAACTGATATCAGTGTCCCGTTTAGGCGAGAGTCAAAGCTACCATTCATTGAATAGAGCTGTCAGCTCATCTAAAATGTTAAACATTCTAGCAACCTTTTATTCGATCAAGATTGGAATTCAGCGTTGTCCCATTTAGGCGAGAGTCAAGGCAATTCTATCTTATGAGCTTCCACCATTATTTTGCAATTTGCAAGTCAAATATGGTCGCCACCATTAGGGTGATCCATACCATATAAAACACTTACAAACTACTTATCTTTCGAGATTAAACGGTGCGAAATTGCTAATTAACGTTCCTCCATTAGGGAGGATTACTCAATAAAACAAACGCGATGTAAAATCAACAATGGAGATCGAATATCTTAATAATAAAGCTCATTATTTAAAGAGAGTTGTATTTTCTTTGATTCTCTTTATTTAATGTATTTATTTTAAATATATATTTATTTAATTAAAATTTCCAATTTAGAATGAAAAATTCTAAATATAAATTTTAATTTAATATTTATAAATTTTACTTAGATGGATATGAAAATAATATGAATTATTTCCATCTTAGTAATAATTTCCAATAAATATTTAGAAAAATATTCAATTTAAGTTGTTACAAAATTAATTTAAATTAATTTAAAACTCAAATTTAATTTTCTATAAATATATATTGCATTTCGAAAAATTAAAGTATTTAAGAATACAATTTTCGAAAATGCATGTTAAAATAAAAATAAATCCTGGAAAAATTATTCTAATTTAATGTTGGCCCAAAATTAATTAATAAAATTAATTTAACAAAAAATATAATTTTCCTATTTAATTAAATATGTATAAGAAAAATTTCAAATATTTAAGTATGATGATGAAAATCAACTTAAATATTAATTTTCTATTTAATTAAATACACTAGAAAAATACTTCAAGCAAAAAATATCACCTATCTAGATTTTCCTTTGACTAATTAATTCAATTTCTAATAATATACTTTAATTCATTTATTTTAAATTAATCAATAAATGAAAAAATCATTAATTTAAGTTGGTCCAAAAATTAATTAAAATAAATGATTAATTTACAACTTAATCTATTTTTCAAGATAAAATTCGAAATTCCAGCATTTAAGAAATGCAATTTCGAAATTTGATTAATAAAATAAAGAAAAAATATATTTTGAAAATTATTTAAATTTAGTTGAAAAAATAAATTTCAACTAAAATAATTTTCTATTTAATTAAGTGTCATGAAAAAGAAATATTTAAGTATCATGATGAAAATCAACTTAGATATTTAATTTTCAAATTAATTAAATGTATTAAATTCAAGAAATAAATAATTAAGTGTAGAGAAGGCTTAATTATTAATCTCTAGTTTAATACTAGGAAAAATATATTTAAAATAAATTGTACCAAAATTAATTATTTAAATAATTAATTTCACAATGTATAATATTTTCCTATTTAATATTAGAAATAATAAGTAGTCTAGAAATAACTATCTAGAAAATATCTTATTTGACTAAGTATCTTTTCCACAAAATTTGAAAAAATATCTAATTTAAGTTGTATTAGAAAAAATCTAGAACTTCAATATTTTCCAATTTAAATTTAATTAAATATCAAAAATTAAGTTGCAACCACTTAATTTGAAAATATTCTATTTTAAGTTAATATTCGAAAAGATATTAACTTAAAAAATATCTAAAAAATCTTAATAACCAATTCTTAAAATTCCTCAACTTAATTTTGAAATTTCAAATTCAAAAGATATTCAGTTTTAAGTTGATTAGTTAGATATAACTAAATATCAACTTAAATAGGAATATTTAATGAAAAATTTAAATTAAGCTTGAGAAAGAATCTAGATGGTTATAATTCTATATTTCATTAAATACAAGAAAATACATATAGTTTAGCTTAGAATAAAATTCTTTAAACTATGATTTTCTTAAATTAATTTCAAAATAAATGAAATTAATTATGTTGCTAATTAATTTTATTAGGTTAAACTAGTTTAATTAACCTAGTACAGTTATTCAAATCAGGCAAATCGGCCTTCACAATTGGGGTGGTTCATGTGAGGGGGTGCTGGGTTCAGTATGTCGTACCCACTACTATGGCTCCCAACTCTCACACAAGGCCCAAAAGAGAGGAATTTAACCTTAAAATGAACAACTGTTATTAATTGAATAAGCCCAAAAACTAAATGGGCCTAAATAAAATCTATCAAGAACTATGATATTTTATTTAGCAACAACAACCTATATGCATCTATAATGAAATTAAACACATAGGCTCACACAGGCACACTTTGGATGGGTCCTATCATGTTGCTAGGTCATATACAGATGAAAGAAGATTGTAAATATACCTGTTACAAATTATTTACTTGACCAAGGGAGCCATGAGTTAAAATCAGATCATTGGATCTGTCAACAAGTTAACCATGGCTATTTGCAATCAAGCAATAATAGGTTTTAAAAATTTACAAACAAGCTAAAACACATACTCCTGCAACAAGGTTAGCTGGATAGTTGGATGTAGGATTTATTTAATTTTAAATTAAATAATTAATTTCGAAATAAATAATTAATTAATTAAATAAAAATATTTTCGAAAATTTTATAAAATTTAAAAAAATTTAAAAAAATTTCAAAATTTAAAAAAAAAAATTAAAATTTAAAATTTAAAATTAAACCTACAATTTTGAAAAATTAGGTTTCAACCAACCTAAATATCATTTCAAAATTTGCTAACTACTTTTAAAAATTAAATGTTATTTTATAAATAAAAATTAAATAAAAAATTAAAAATGATAAATGAATATCTTTTTCAGATTTTAAATGTAATTTAAATAAATAAAATAACAAAATTTAAAAGTTAGCAAAATATCTTACATCTATTTAAAATTACATGATTATAGTTATGTTATTTTAAATTTAAATAAGGTCAAATTATTTTAAAAAAAAAGATTTAATTTAAAAAAAAAAAATCTGACCTTAAATTTAAAAATAAGATAAGATATAATCAAATTTAAAAATAAGATAGATTATTAAGCAAAAAAGATAGATACTAACTATTTTTAAATTCAAATTACACTAATATCATGAATTAAATTTAAAAAATATTAAATTAATTCATTATGATAATTAGAGTTGAATTAGGAATAGTAATAGTATAAATACAGAACTACACAAAAAATCGGAAGTTAAATCCATGAAAAAGCATGAAAAAACGAAGAAAAACGAAAAAATTGCGAGCTGTACGGACGGGATGCTGTGCATACCTGTCCGCGCGCGCAGGAGGGCGAGGTTTCTCGGCGGTTTGGGAAATCTGCATGATTTCCGCGCGCGCAGGCCTTGATGCTCAACCCTGATTTTTTCGAAACTTCAAAAAATCATAACTAATTCAAATTAAATCGAAATTGAGTTCTGTAAAAAAGTAACTTGCTTAATTTTTTTCATACTATCCAATAAAAATAATTCCAGAAACAGATATTCAATTATGTTTTACGAAAATTCACAAACATCAATCAATCATCAAATAACACTCAATGCAACATGATACCATCCAAAAACATCAAACAATCGTTTTAAAGTCAAAATTTCTTGCAAGCAAATCAATTACCATGGCTCTGAGGCCAGTTGTTTGAAATTATTTTACCAGGATCGTAGATCTACTCACAAGTATGTTGATTAACACCCTAAATATGAACTTTCTAAAATGATGAAATAAACACATATAAAGTTTAGTAAACTTTACATTGGGTGCAGCGGAATATAATGACTCCTTCCGTTCAGATATCTAGCCCTTGATTCCTTTCTGTAGCAGAGCATTATCAATATCTGAACCTGGATCTCTTTCTTTGAATCTTTAGTGCTGAAACTCCTTCTTGCTGAAAGTCTTTCTTCATGATCTTCCTCACTATGATTGAGGTATCACTTGCTGTGTGTGGGCACTATTCTCACACTAAGATTTTCGAAATTGAAGAGGGAAGGAGAAAGAGAAGGGTCGGCCAAAGATAGGGAGAGAGGAGGCTCAGTTTTTTCTGAATCAGAAGTGTAATTTTCCTGAAGCCTTCACTATCTATTTATAGCATTCCACTAGGGTTAGGTTTGAATTATTTGGTATTAAAATAATGAAAATATCAGTTTAAAAATTCAAACCAAGTGGCCGGCCATGTATAGTAATGGGCCTTACTTGGATTTTGCAGTTTTCTCAGTTATGCATCTGATTTTCTCAAAAACGCCAATTTTCTAATTCAACCATTTAAATGCCAATTCTAACTATTTAATAACTATAAATAATTATTAAATAATATTTTCATTTATCATATTTATTAATTGAACCATACAAAGTATCATAATTAACAAATATGCCCCTATAAACTCTTTTTTTACAATTTTGCCCTTACTTAGTGAAAAATTCACAAATAGACATAGTCTAATTTGAGAATTATAATTGATTAATGAAAACCAATTATATGAATCTTACAAGCAATATTATCTCAACTAGTGCGGGGACCATGGGTCTATATAACCGAGCTTCCAATAAGTAGATCAAGAATTTAGCACTAAAATTCACTAACTTATTAATTCTTCGTTGAATCCACGCATAGAACTTAGAATTGCACTCTCAGTATAATAGAATGCTCTATATGTTCCACCATATAGACGCATCATCAGTTATCCATTGTTATAATCCTAATGTGATCAATGATCCTCTATATGAATGATCTACACTGTAAAGGGATTAGATTACCGTTACACCGTACAATGTATTTTATCCTTAAAACACTTGACCCCGTATAAATGATATTTCAGCTTATGTGAAATGAGTACTCCACCATTTATGTTCGTTTGGTCAAGCTCGAAGGAGATCATCCTTTGCTTACTATTCGCCAGATAGAAGCTATAGATTCCATGTTTATGTTAGCGCTCCCACTCAATTGCACTACTGTGTTCCCAAATTGTACGTATCACCCTGACCTAAAAGTATACTTAACTACCAAATCAAAGAACACAAATAGCCTCTTGAGATTGAGCCTAATCATAACAGGATTAAGATCATTTGATCTAGGATCAACTAGGCGATATTGACTTGAATAGATATTACGGTAAGTTTAATATATCTAAGTCAAAGTTCAATATCGGTCCCTTCCGATGCATACTCCATGCATCCAACTTGAGCTTTACTTTAACCAATGCTCTGGAAAGAACATAGCACTTCTCCAAATGCAAGTAAACTCTGTTGTAGATTATCATATCAGTAAAACCCCGTGTCTGATAAATCTAAGAAACTTTATTCACATAGTCATGTTTACTTTCCAATGTGTTGACAGCACAATAAACAGGATCAGGTATGTGAAAAGGGTTTTAGACAAATTCATACATTATGTACATATAATCATGAAATAAATCATGTGAACCATGCAACATTAAATGTTATTTCTGATCTATATTAATAAGTAAATCTGATTATATTGAAATGAGTTTTATTTAGGGCATAAAACCCAACATAGTGCCCATGTTGTGACTTCTTATAAATATTTAACAATCCATTGATGATGCTTTAATGAAGACCAATTCACTCTCATCCGGTATAAGGTCATGTAATTTTGTGAGAAACTATGACCACGAAGCATCATTCTCTAAATCAACCACGCCCCAAGCAATAGAATATTGATGAAAATTACCATCTTTTGTCGTTGCAATGAGCATTACTCCTTTGTACCTACTCTGTAACCAAGTTCTATCCACCGCAATAACCTTTCTCATACAATAAAATCCTTTAATGCATGTCACATATGCTATAAAAACATATTTAAATTTAGAGTCTTCATCCACCTCCAAATTTGTGATCGTGTCTGGGTTCATCTTTCGAACCATGCACAAGTAAGCTGGAAGATTTGAAAAACATAATTTAGGTGAACATCTAAGAAGGTTTTTTGCAATCTTTTTCCCTTTCCAAGATTTCCAATATGTTATCGGCATGTGATTGTTTTGCATAATTTTCATTATTGCTGTAGGTTTCGGTGTCTCGTTCTGATCGTCAAAACTTGACCTCACGACATTAGCAACTACTTCTGCATTTGCTTAACGATGCTTTCTCTTTCGGCTGATAATGGAGCAAGTGTGAGTGTTACAATAAGTTCGTATTGAGAAACACTCTGAGTTGCTCACTTTTACTACACACATTGCCCATTTGCATGACTTGTCAATGTATTTTGTCACATATAATGACTTGGTAGATTTTTCAATTTTCATCTCAAAGGAAGCCTTCATCGCAATATCTTTTAACGTAAACTTCACCTCATCTTTATTCTTGAATTCTTGACCAATCGCCAAATTTTACCCATCTGTGAAACTAAATGTATCTTCACTTATGAGTTGATTTTGTTGGTCTGAATGCTCCAACAGATAGTCAAATGGGTCGATGTGATTTTCAGTCATCAATTCTTCATGTGAATGGTTTAGAGTTGGAGATGATCTTGTTGTGCTTCTGTTAAGATGATCCAAAAATTCACAATCGAGATTAACACTACTTTCACCTGGTGCAGAAGCAATATCACAAATATCTTCTTCAAAGTAGAATTCACGATCAAAGTAGTTATCTACTAAGGGTTGCTCAATTTCTTTTGTGCAACTTTCAATATCCTTTTCACCTATGTCTTTGTTTATAAGCTCCACACGTAGTGCAGATCTGCAATTGTTCTCTCCACAGTCCAAAAGATAAGCTGCAAGACATTCATCCCCTCATAAATAAGTGGCGGCATATTTTCTACAAGTATTACGAGTAAGTAACTTATTTTTAATTCGATGTCTTTTTAATTGGCTCCAATCATTTTATTCAATTTATCCAATAACATCTCAAATGTAGTGCTCGAATCATCGACAATTATAGATATAACTTCCTTATTTTTTGACGACCACTTATATGACCCTTGTTCATCCTTCCACTCCCCATCGTACTGAACATAGATTACTATTCGAGTCATTCTTACATAAAAAATAGATGGTTGATATTAAAAAATAGTTAAAATATATTGATGTTAAAATTATAATTAACAAGTTCAATTTTCAACTAAATTCAATTAAGTGTTATCAATGTGTCCATCAAAGAGTTTAACAACAATTGAGTATTAACACTATCTTGGTCATGTTTGGTCAAGTTAGTTGAGCTCTATTGAAATTATCATATCTATTGAATATCACTCTTTTAGCAAACATCGATGAAAAAAGTTTAACAATTAAAAATATAAATCGGGATCAAATCTAGTTGAGCTCTACCGTTACGTCTTTCATCTCGACTGACAACAGTCGAGCTCTACTAAAGCTGTAATCTCAACTAACATAGTCGAGCTCTACTAAAATCACCATCTTAGTTGACATAGTCGAGCTCAACCATTAATAGTCGAGCTCCCTGCGATTCATCTTCAACCTCAGGTTCATTTTATAAAAATAGGATTTTCAACTCAAAAACTACAAAATAGTAATAATATGGGCGGACCCAGGATATAATTTTAGGGTGGGCTAACTAAAATTTTGTACTAGAATTTAAAATAATATTTTTTTTAAGTAAAAAAAAATCTATACTACATTATTTTACTTAAATTTGGAATGAATTTATTCTATAAATTGAAAAAAAAATAACATCTAAATAATAACATGAGATTTTATAATTTCTTTTTTAATTTTTATGTAAGAACTTGTATTAATTGTAGATTAAATATAATTCAAAACAGTTCATTAACATAATAAAATTTTTTTCCAACAAAAAAAAAATTATTTTTAGTTTGAATGCTCTAAGTTAATATTTTATAGCTTTTTTTTTTCTTCAAAACAATAGATTTATATATAAATAAAAATAAAAGATAGAATGGAGGGAAATCAGATTCAAAACTAGATCTACCAATTAAAGAACAAACACCTACACTAATTATGTTAACTAACAATTATGTATTGTTTCTATCTCTAATTTTATATAATCTAATCTGAAATTTGATGGTGGACTTAAGCCTTCCTTGGACTCTATGTAGGTCCGCCTATGGATATGGCTAGTATGATATTTTTATTGTTGTTTCTATCATATATATGAAAATATAAGAATCAAGCTAAAAAAAATATAATTTTTATAATTGTTTTACATTCAAAATAAAAAATTAGGATTCATTCACTTACCTTGAATGTAATCGCTCTCTTGACAACAATATTGATCTTATCCATATGTAAGTGTAATATAAATTAATTTTCTACAAATTTGAAGAGATTTTTAGAAAAATAGAGGAAGAGCATGAAAGCACCATGTGAGGGAGAGGACTATTTTTTTTTTTTTTTATGATATGAGTTTTTTGTTTTTAATTAAAAATAAATATAAAATAATAAAGGGTATTATTGAGATATAAAAGTTTCATTAAAAGAGAAGGTTAATGTAGCTAAATTTTTAAAAATGAAGATTACTACCATAAGCTAACCTTTAAAAAGGGAAAGCCTTTAATCTCTTTGGAGAGGGGCTGTAGCAATTTTTGAACCTTTGACTTAAGAAACTTTTTTTTAATAAAGACAATACGTACAACTACACCACACAACACACCATTTTAATACTATTTTAATGGCTTTCTCTCTCTTGGTTCTAGAGAACTCTAGTGGCATGCATCCCTCTGTTCCTCCACCGCAAATGGTGGCTTTGGTCCATCCGAATTTGTTTTGTGATGGTTTAGTTCCTCAAATCAAATTCTTCTCTTCTAAGTTTTCTTTGTTTCCATTCTCTCAATCCATTAA
Organism: Cannabis sativa; assembly: GCF_029168945.1. NCBI lineage: Eukaryota > Viridiplantae > Streptophyta > Magnoliopsida > Rosales > Cannabaceae > Cannabis > Cannabis sativa. The sequence goes on from NC_083603.1 coordinate 23,994,865, forward strand.
CTCTTGCATTTATTGCTCTGAGTGTTATAATGAATATCCATCCCATCTTAAAATCTCTCTTCAGATCATTAAATGTGGAAATCCCTTTTATCTTCTCCTCAGCCCTTACATCTGCTGTTTCTCTCTATCTCTCTCATCTTTCTCACCCCCAAATTTCATTATTACTCACGTTTATCACTTTGGGTTTTGGAAAATGGAGGCGGATCAATGGTTTAATGATGATTTGAAGCTTAGAATCATCATTTTTCCTATTGGGTCTAGGATCCTGGACAAGATGGATAGATCCTCCAGGAGATCACAAAGGGCACTCTGGTTTTATCTATTTAAAGGAAGGTCCAGGTATCATCTTCTCCACTTCACTTCTTTTTTCCATTTTGTTGTTCAAACTTTGCGGGTGTGGTGTGTGTTTGTCAATATGGAAGAGTTCTTTGCTAATGTCTCTAATTCCTTAGCCCTAAGTTCAGAAGAATCCACTGTTTTTACTTATGAGGTGGGTACTGTTGATTCTCCACATACCACTACCTCCTTCTTCGTCTTCATACCATTCGCCATTTTAACAGATGTTAGGTTATTTTTAGTATTAATTTTAGTATATTTTTAATTGAGTTTTAATCGTGTTTGGAGCATTTTTACGTTTGTCTTTAATTTGTGCAGATTTAAAATAGAAGAAGATTAGAAAAATATTAGAGAAAAAGATGGGAAAAAAAAGATAAAAATATCATGATATTTAAAATAGAGAAAATTGTGCAAGAAAATAAAGATGAAACTTCAAGCCTGAATTCGACTATTGTTTGATTAGATTTTGCAAAAAGTCAAAACATAAAAGTTCTAGATCTCTCTTTTATCTTTCCATAACATCTTGAATCGTCCGATTCTGAGCAATATCGAGAGAGTTATGACCAACATACTATCAGTCGATGTAGAAGAAAAAAATCTCGTCTGAGGTTTCCCAAAAATTTAAATTCGAATGGGAATTTAAACATGTGCATTTTTTTCCATCTTTTTAGGCCTTCAATGCCTATATAAAAAGAAGAAGGGAGTTGATTTCATCAAGCAATTTTCAGAGAGAAAAAAAGAGAGAATACAGATGCAAAGTGGAGAGATCAACTGCAATATTGGAAGCATTCTTCACAGGGTTTTCAGCATTCTTCTCTTCTCTATTTTCATCTCTTTTCTTAAAGTTAATATGTGTAATTGTGCTTCAATGAACATGTGTAGCTAAACACTTTAATTAGGGTTAGATGGATATTGTTTAACATTGTTTATGGTTTTAATATATTAATTTTCCCCCTAATTTCTATGTATTCTATTCTATTTGTGCTTAATTACTTTTAATTGTTTGGCCACCAATTAACTATCTATAATTTTGATGCGAGATCTGAGAAGTGAGTGTCAAGTATGCTATAGTAGAATAGAATTGAATTTCAATATAGGACGAGAGTACCTATATAGTTTAGATAGCTTATAGGATTTTTATACTTAATTCCTGTTGCATGTTAAATTTATCCCGAGAGTAGAAAGTTTGCATGTAATTGAGATTTATATATCTGAGAAGACTATAAATTACCTTAGTAAACATGCTATTGGATAGAAATTAACATTAGGAAAATAATCATATTAGGCCATATTATATAGAAACAATTGAAATCGAAGCCCTAGTTTTTATTAACTTTCAATTTTCTTGAATAATTGTTTCTTACTAGTTTCTTATTCTTAATTCTTTCTTTATTTTTATTTAACCAAATAGAAGTAAAAGTTTAATTTTAACGTACTTAACTACACTTCCTATGGGATCGACCTCACTCCTGGTGAGTCTACTACTTGAAACGGTACGTACACTTGCGTGTGCAAATTATCGCAACAACAAACCCTCTCTCATGAAAACCCTTTCTGAAATCTGGTCATCACAGTGTCGATTTCCAATTGTAGTGTCTGAGCTTGCTGATGGCCTTTTCTTTGTCACTTTTGGGTGTGAGGGGATAAAGGTAGAATTCTTGAGGGACAACCATGGCATTTTGCTCAAAGTGTCACGGTTTTTGCTGCTCCTGATAGTGCTTTCCCTATTCTTCCAGAGCAGCTTCACTATGTCCCTTTCTGGGTTCAGGTGTATGGGATTCCTTTCATGTGTAAGTCACAGGAACTTGCTAAGTTTATAGCTTCTGATATAGGGGATTTGGTTGAGGTTGATCAATCTACTGTTAGGGAGGGTATTGGGTCGTATCTTAGGATTCGGGTGTTACTTGATGTTAATCTACCTATTAGGCGTAGTTTGAATGTTCGATTTATCAAACTGGGGAGGGAGATTATTAAGTGGATTGACTTTAAATATGAGCAATTACCTGAAATCTGCTATTTTTGTGGAAAGCTTGATCATACTCGCAAGTATTGTCATGCTTATCTTCAAAAATGTGATGAATGTCCTACTCTTCCTCCTTGTCCTTTTATGATTCTTCTTCGTGGTAAGGAAAAACCAGCTGAGAAAGTCCACCCCTTTCAGTATCCGCACCCTCCTTCTATTTCTGTGGTTCAGTAGCCTCAGGGGGTTTCTCTCTTCCTCCTGTCACAAACTTTCCTACAATCCAGTTCTCTTCTTTATTTCCTCAATATTTAACTGCTGATACTCAATTTGCTAGTGCTTCTATTTCTGATGGTATCATGATTCCTACCCATGTTAGTCCTAACAATTTGACTCTGAATACTGGTTCTATGGATCCTACTTTGCATGTTCCTTCACCTGTTTATGGGGCTTATTCTACTGATTCTATCCTTGTGGCTGATAGGGCTTCTTGTGAACCCTCTGGGGGCATACAATCTGTTCAGTCTTCTGTGGGAAGTGCTTCTGTTTCAGCCTTTAAGGCTGTCTCTGGTGATCCAAATGCCCTTGCTGGTCAGGGTGATCATCCTGCTGCCCAACCTGATTCTTCTGTGCGAGGAAAAGGCCTTGCTTCTGCTTCTGGTGTGAAGCGGGCTTCCTTTCAATCGCATCAGCTTATGGTTGGTGGCTCTCTTAGGGAAACTCTTAAGAGAGCTAGGGCAAATGATAATGATGATGCTACCACTCTTGCTGATTTATCTTTGGAACAGGCGGGTGTTGCTGGGCACAACCGCCCAGGAAAATGACTATTATCAGTTGGAATGCACGAGGATTGGGGAGTACTCATGCGTTCCGAAGACTCTCCCTGTTGGTGAAGGAGCATAGGCCTTCTGTTCTTTTTTTGATGGAAACCAAGCTTACTTCTGGAGCTGTGGATAGAGTCAAGCTTTCTTTGGGGTTTGATTCGGGTTTTGAAGTCCTTAGGAAACATTTTGTAGGGGGACTTATGCTTTTATGGAAAGCTGATGTTTTTGTAAATATTTTAACTTATTCTTGTAATCATATTGACTGTCATCTCTCTTTTAATGATAATATAATGTTTCACTTTACTGGTTTTAATGGTTCACCTGTTTCTAGCCAACGTTCTTTTACTTGGAACCTTTTGCATAAAGTGTTTTATAATGCCCCTAATCTTCCTTGGTTTGTAATTGGGGACTTTAATTCTTATTTGTTATATAGTGATAAAATTGGTAGTAATTATCATAATGTTGTTGATATGGAAGAGTTTGCTCTTTTTTTGGATAAATTTAAACTCTCTCCTATGTCTTTTATTGGTAATAAATATACTTGGAAACATGGATCCACTTATGAGAGATTAGATTGGGTTGTTTATTCTGATTCTTGGGCTGATCTGTTTCCTAATGCTACTCTGAATCATTTAGCTTTTTTTTATTGGATCCGATCATAGAGTCTAAAAGTTGATATTAGGCTGGATAATGTTTCTGTTCTTGTTCTTTCTAGGAAGAGGTTTCAATTTCATAATATTAGGTTAGAAAATGAGGAGTTTTTTCAAATTGTTCAGCGTTCTTGGATGAGTCCTTCAACTCTTACTGATTCTGATTTTTCTAGTTTTATGGCCAAACAGGAGTCTTGTATATCTTCTCTTAAGTCTTGGAATGTCTCTGCTCGTAGTTTGTTTAAGAATAAAATTGTTGCTCTTAATAAAAGTATTGCTGATCTTCAAAATAACCTCCCTTTAGAAGAAAGTAATGTGGCTGAGATTAAGGCTTTACAATCTCAATCGAATGCTTTCTTGTATAAAGAGGAAGTGTATTGGAGACAGCATGCTCGTGCTAGTTGGCGTAATGCTGGTGATAAAAACACTAAGTTTTTTCACCGCTTTGCATCTAAACGAAAAAAGGCTAACACTATTCGTTTTCTTAAGACTGAGGATGGGGAGATTGTAAACAGTTTGGAGGGCATTAGTAATATTGTCTCTTCTTACTTTGCCAATCTTTTTCATTCTCAAGGTTGCGATTCAGCCTCTGTTGAGCAAATTCTTTCTGCTTTAGATCCCCCTCTGAATAATTTTGAGATTGACTATTTAGGGGAACCTTTTCGGGCTGAAGAAGTGAAGAAAGTTGTTTTCCAGCTTTCTGGGGACAAAGCTCATGGTTTAGATGGTCTTAATGCTTTATTTTATCAAAAGTCAACTATTGGCTAAGATCTTGTTAAAGCTGTGCTTGACTGTCTTAATAATGATCGAGACTTTTCTTACATTAATCAGACTTTGATTACTCTTATCCCTAAGAAACAACATGCTCATTCTATTCAGGATTTTAGGCCTATTAGCCTATGTAATACTCTTTATAAAGTTATTTCTAGGGTCTTAGCTAATCGCTTAAAAATTATATTGGGCAAGGTTGTTTCCCCAGCCCAAAGTGCTTTTGTTTCTGGAAGAGTTATCTTTGATAATATTCTTTTGGCTCAAGAGGTTGTTTATGCTATTAATGCTAGGAAGCATGGTAAATTAGGGTGGGTTGCGCTTAAACTTGATATGGCGAAGGCTTTTGATAGGGTTGAATGGCATTTTTTGCATACTATTATGTCTCATTTTAACTTTCCTCAAACTGTGTGTCTCTTATTATGAAGTGTATTTCTACTACTAAGATTTCTTTTTTGATTAATGGTAGTGTTACTGGTAGTGCTAAGCATACTCGGGGTCTTAGACAGGGGGACCCCTTTTCTCCTTATTTGTTTATTTTGTGTGCTGAAGGTTTATCTTCTTTGCTTAGACTTCATCAGGACATAAATAGTTTAAAGGGTATTTCTATCTCGCGTAGGGCCCGTTCTTTAACTCATTTATTTTTTGCGGATGATAGCCTTATTTTCTGTGCTGCTAATAGAGATTCTTGTGCTGCTCTAACTGAAATCTTTGATACGTATACTAAAGCTTCTGGCCAAGCTATCAATTTTAATAAATCTTATATTCTGTTCTCTCCCAATGTTTCTGCTCAGATTAAAGATCTTTACCTTACTAATCTTAATCTGCAGGATAAACCTTTCATTAGTAAGTATTTAGGTTTGCCCCAATGTCTCTCGAGGTCTAAGCATCACTCTTTCTCTTTTCTCAAAGATAGAATTTCTTCTGTTCTTCATTCCTGGCATTCTAAGTGTTTTTCTAAGGCTGGTAAGGAGATCCTTCTTAAGGTTGTTATTCAAGCCATTCCTGCTTATGCAATGGCTTGTTTTAGGTTGCCTGTTAAGCTTTGTAAGGAAATTGAGGGTGCGATGGCCAAATTTTGGTGGGGGTTCTTCTGGAGATTCTAGGAAATTCATTGGAAAAATTGGCAATCTCTCTATCGTTCTAAATTTGTGGGGGGTTTGGGGTTTCGGTCTCTCATTCATTTTAATCAAGCTATGCTTGCTAAGCATGCCTGGCGTATTTTTACCCAGCCTGATTCTTTATTGAGTTTAACTCTTAAGGCTAGATATTTCCCAAACTCTTCTATTCTTGATGCTAAAGTTGGTCATAACCCTTCATTTTCTTGGCGGAGTATCCTATGGGGAAGGGATTTGTTAGCGTCTGGTCTGGTGTGGAAAGTGGATGATGGAGAGGCTATTGATACCCTTAAGGACCATTGGATTCCTAATTCTAGATATAAGCAGACCCTTTGTGATCTGGACCCTCAGCAATTGAAGCTATCTTATTTTATTGATCATTCGGGGTCTTGGAATATGCATAGACTTCGATCCTGCTTTGATGATTCTACTGTTAATGATATCTTAAGTGTTCCTTTTTTTGGGCTTGAGGGTAAGGATGAGAAAATTTGGGGGAGGGATAACTCTAGGCTTTTTACTGTAAAATCTGCTTATCACTTAGCTCTTGAATCTGGAGACATCCCTTCAACATCTTCTTCCCTTGATATGACACCTTTCTGGGCTAGAATTTGGCATGTAAATATTCCTCCTAAAGTCAAACATTTTGTGTGGAGAATTGTGACTAATTCTGTACCGGTTGCTGTTTTGCTCTCCCAACGACATATTATACCTTCTCATTTATGTCCTTTGTGCAAAAATTCCCCTGAAACGGTTATGCATGCATTGCTAGAGTGCTTTAGAGCTAGGAAAGCTTGGAAGACTTCAGATCTTGCTCATTTTTACTTGCAAAATAAACATTTGGATATTATGCATTTTCTTTCTAATATTTTTCAAGTTTGGATAAAGATTCTGCAGATTTAGTGTTGTGCTTTTTATGGACAATTTAGAATCAAATGAATAATGCTTTCTTTAATCGGTTCACTCTTGATCCAAAGGATATGTTTGCTTGGTGTCAAAGCTTTCTTCTGCAGTATCTGGATGCTCAACAGAAATGATTTACTCCTCTCACTCTGTGTGATCAGAATATCTTGGATATGGAAAGGTGTCCTTCGGGCAGGTATCAGATTTTCACAGATGCGGCAATTGATAATGTGAAGCAGGTTTTTAGCTTAAGTGTGGTGGTGAAGAATGATTTGGATCAGGTGATTGCTGGGTTGGTGAAGCCAGTTGCTGGGTTAATTACACCGGTTGTAGCTGAAGTTAAAGTTGTTTCTCTTGCAGTTGCTTGGACCAAGTTAATTAATCTGCCTGTTCATCCCTTGTATTCTGATTGTAAGATTGTGGTTGATAAGCTTAATAATTGTAACTGGAATAATAGTGTTTGTGATGATGTGTTAATTGCTGTTAACAACTCTTTGTCCTTTAGTCCTAAGCCTAAAGTTGTGTTCATTAAGAGGGATGTTAATACTCATGCTCATAATTTAGCTAAGTTGGGTTTAAGATTAGACAGGGAGTTATTGTGGAATGGTTCTTTACCTTTCTTGTAATGGCTTGTTTGCTTTGTTTCTTTGCTTTTGTTCAATGAAGCTTCAAGTTCAATAAAAAAAAAAAAAAAAACACCATTTTAATACTTTATGCAACAATTTTCTCATATATTTTATTAATATTCGTTAAATCCTCCTATATACATGTTTTACCAAACATAGGATAGGATAAAATTAAATCAATTCTTATCCAATTCTAATGATGTATAATCTTTACAAACAAACGCTATCCTTCTATATTATGTTCTTCTTTCAACTATTTTGACACACGTTTCACCACACTATGTTCCCCGAAATAAATATATTGTTTGTTTCTAGAAAGACATAATAACTTTTTTATCTCTCAATTTTCACATGATGTAGAAGCAACTTCTACCCCCAATTAATTATTAGTTTTTTCTTATTTACTGATACCGGCATATCAACTTAAAACCCTGAAAAGTAAACGACATGGCATTGTTGTTGGTCTAATTTTAATCATCATATAAATATAGCTAAAGAGAAAAGCCTAAATTAAATCAAGGTGCGCCCCTTGGTTTAGAGAGATACATTAATATTTGTTATTAATGTATTTATTATGTTTTATTACAATTTTATTTTGTTTGGCCTATCAAGATGAACTTAGACTTTGTTGTTTTCTTTATTATTTTTCCTTCTAAATTGTATTTATCTCATCCTTTTGTCTTTTATTACAAACACGTATTTTTACAATATATTTTTTCTTTTGATGATTTTTTTGTCTGATAAAGTTTTTCGTAAAATATAATTATTTTTTCTTAAAAAAAAAAAGAAAAAAAAAACAGATAAAATAATAAATGCTTACTAATAGGCCATTTGTCACTCAAACATGCGCAATCTGTTTCGTCTAAGCTTTGTTCTAGATAATCAATAGCTTTCACACCTAACTATCAAACCCAATAACTTTACGTCACTTAACTTCTTCCTCCATTTCACAGCAAAAAAAATAAAAAAAACACTTCTTCCTCCACAATCAAAACAAACTATTATATTTCAATGAAAAATTACGTATTTACCAAATTACCATTTTCAGAAGCGTATTATTTGAAAAAAAATATATACATTCAAATTAAACATACATAAACATAAAATTGTCTCAAAAAAAAAAAAAACAAAAAAGAAGACAGCATAAAATCTAAAAAGAGGTCGTTTATATATAAAAAAATGAGATACCCTACTTTTTTCTTTTTTTTTTTTTTTTTTTTTTTAAAAAAAAAAAAAAAAAACTGAAACACTTTTTAATAAACAAATAAACTGAAAAATAATTGAGACACCATAAGTACACAATAATACAATACAGATTAGAGCTCTAATATTTAATGTAACAGTTACAAATAATAAAAATACAATAACAAATTTTATACGTAACTAACAATAACCCAGTATCCCCTAAAAAACAAAACTTTACGTCACTTAATCAAAATAAACATTTTCCAAAAAAGAAAATCAAAATAACATATTTTTCCATTTTCCATTTTCTTAAGCGTGTTTTTGCAAATATTACACATTCAAAATCCCATGATTTTTCAAGTTACAAATTAAAATAATTACAAATACATAAAGATAGAAAATTAAAAAAGAGGTCCTTCCTTAAAACTCAGACACCCAAAATACATAATAAAAAATAAAATTAGTGCTCTAATATTTAATATAACAGAGACTAATTATAACAAATTCTCCTACTAATACTATCTTCACCTACCAAAATTTCCATCTCCCATTTTAAAAATCTCTGTTAATTAAAGAAAAATAAAATAATAATTAATCCTCAAAACCGACTTTTTTCCAAATGGCGTTTCTCACGCGCCACAGGTCTCTTCCTTTGAGGGTCCTACCCACGCCTTCGTGGACCGAAAGCGAAGCTCCTCTCGTCCTTGCCAGGTACTCATGCGGTGGAATCCAATCGCCACCATCAAAACCACCCCCGGCCACGGCGTGATCCTCACCCTCGTTTTCTCCTTCGTCGTCAAAATCGAAATCTCTGACTTTACTGTGGTCTTTGTAATCATCCTTCAGAATCTTTGACCAGTCTGGTACGTTGACCGGAACAGAAGAAGACGCCGTCGTTTTGGCCATGCTCATCTTTCTCATCATCCCAATTTTCTTCGGTTCTCTCGAGATCGGAATCCATTTCTTCGTCGCCACTGCCACAGCCGACGATTCCAAAGGCGGACTTTGGTTGAGGACTGGACTCGAATTCCATATTTCGGATTCGTCGAATTCGAACAGAGAATCAGAGACTGTTGTATTGACGGTGGTGGTATTGATCATCGAAGTTGGGTAGATGTAGTTCCTTGAACTCATTTTTTTTTTTTTTCTGAAAAGCAGAGAATTCAGAAATGGAAGTTTTTTATTTATTTTTTTTTTTTTGAGAATTTGTTTTCGTTTTCCTGTAAAAGAGAGTTGCTTTTATAATGGTATTTGTACTAGTGGATAAGCTTCTTTGTTTTCGTAGTACCAACTCCTTAACTTACTAAATTCCAAACGACATAGCGAAAATGATACAATACGACCGTGCTCACGTTTTTATTATGAACTCTCTCTCCCCTTTTCCCTTTTCTGTTCATGCGTTCAACATTTTCCTTTTCCTCTCACTCAATCCATGTTTCGAAGAATTTGATGTTGGCAAATTCTGATTGGTTCAAAGCTTTTCCTCAATTATATGAGTCACGGTTTAGATAAAATTACATTCTTTATTGTATGAAACACCTTTAGATAAAATTTGAATATTTTATTATCTCAAAAAGAAAAAAAAAAAGTTTGAATATTTTATGTATTTTACGGTTTTTTCTATATTTTCTAATATTACTATTTTTTCACCAAGTAAAAAGTGGATTAAAAATTCTCCAGCTATTAGTTTCATAATAATCCTGTTTTTTAACAAATAATTACTTTTTTATTTAGAATATTTAAATTTAATTTTTTAAAAAACAATAGTTATGTGACAATTTAGATAATTATTTTTTTATTTTTTATTTAAAATTTAATTTAAATATATCAATAAAAATAACATATAAATAATAATTTAACACTTAAATGTTAGAATTTAGAGAAATTTTAAAAATATAATATAACTATTATTCAATTTAGTATTTACTTACTCCCCAAATTACTCTTTCTTTCATAAAAGAACTTGGTGTTGAGTGGGTCCAATTCAGTAAGCCAAAATTTGACTCAATTTTCGAATCAAAATATTTGCAATGAGGTGCAACGCTTTTGCACCATTGTTTTCTAGACACAATTTTCTTGAAAACAAATTCAAATACAGATGTAGCACATTTTTTTAATATCTATGTGTAACTTAAGTTAATAAAAAAGTAATTTAATCACTAATAAATAATAAAATTTGAAAACCTAATTGCTAAATGTATAATTTCAGTACCTGATAGTCTGAAAACCAGTAACACCAATACCATATCATTTATAAATTTGTAGACTTTTCCTAACAAATATAAAGCAAAATTATTTTAGTTTCAACTTCAGCATACATTTAAAATAAAAATTTATCGTTAAATTATCTTTGCCTTTTTCAATTTAATATTAAAACCATGATATATATTTATAGAATAATTTTATGACAAGCACCTTAATTTTATTCTTATAGTATAGTATATTTTTTTAACCATTCATACATATATGACTTTTGAATGTACATATTAACAAATTGACGTTTAAAAGTTAAAAAATAAGAACTTTAATATAATATAATGAAGAATATAAATATCATGCATTGCATATGCCCAAATTTACTACATAACATCCATAATTATATGTCAAGAACGGCTAATTTATCAAATTATTATTATTATTATTTCTTGTTCTTTAAAATTTATATTGTTTTTTTTTTTTTTGGTATATTTTGATGCTTTAACATTTACACCACTATCATGTTTTTACAACAATAAATATGGTTTTTATTTTATTTTATTCACACTTTCCTTTCTCTTTTTTTTCCTTTCAATTTTACTTTAGCTCTTCTTTTTCACTTTCTGAGTTTGCATTTTATTAGCATAAAATAAGAAAAATTTACGACATAAGTCTTCAAAAACTTTAATTTGATGTAGATAAGTCCAATCTCAAAAATTAGCAGTAATAGTCTCCAAGCTCATTATTTTCGTAAGTCTGCTAATCCTCTTTTTTAACAGATCTGTTTACTAATTAAAAATGAGATGTGTTGACAAATCATTGGTCCAAATTATATTTTCAATTTAAAATTTAAAATAACTTATTTAAAAATTAAAACAATTTAAATAATAATTTTTTTAAAAAAAATTAAAAACTTTGAAAGCTTGATTACGGATAATGTCCTACTTGCTTTTGAATTAGTTCATCCTATCAAGAATAAAACTGCGGGAACAAATGGCGTTGCATCTTTAAAGCTTGATATGAGTAAGGCTTTCGATCGTGTTGAATGGCATTTCCTCCACGAAGTCATGAGAAAAATGGGTTTTGCGGAGCAGTGGATTAATTAAGCTTATTATGGGATGCTTGACAACAAATAGCTTTACCTTCCTAATCAACGGTGAGGCCATAGGTTCTTTAGTTCCCTCACGGGGTCTGCGCCAAGGGTGTCCTTTGTCTCCATAATTGTTTCCAATCTGCTCTAAGGGATTATCTCGTCTAGTACAACATGAAGAAGCTTTGGGTAATCTTAATGGCTTCAAACTCACACGACCTGCTATCCCGATTTCACACTTACTTTTTGCCGATGACTGCCTCATGTTTTTCCAAGCTAACGAACGTTCCTGTCTAGCAATAAAAAGAGTGACAGATGTTTATCACCGTGCCTAAGGTCAAGTACTCAACCCTATTAAGTCAGTCATGTCCTTTTCGCCAAATACAACACTTGCTGCCCAAATGTTCTTCCATAGACAACTCTCCCTACCCATCTGCTAGTGCCATGAGAAGTATTTGGGGCTCCCTCCATACTCGGACAGGGATAAGAAACAACTCTTTAGTGATATCAAAGCAAAGATTTGGAAGCTCATAAATGCTTGGAGTGATAAAAAAATTTCCGCTAGAGGCTGAGAAGTTTTGCTCAAAGTTGTGGTTCAATCCGTGCCTACTTACTCAATGAGTTGCTTTCGGCTGCCAACTTATTTTTGCAACCAACTTGAGTCCATGATGTCAAATTTTTGGTGGGGTTTGAATGAAAATGGCTCAAAAATCCATTGGAGATTATGGAATCTATTGTGTCAAAGAAAGGGTGAAGGACGTATGGGTTTCCGCTCCTTCGAAACTTTTAACCAAGCTCTGCTTGCAAAACAGGCCTGGAGATTACTTGCAAATCCTGAATCACTCTTGGGAAAACTCCTAAAAAGTCGCTACTACTCCCAAAGCTCCTTCCTTGATGCTACACTTGGCCATTCACCTTCATTAACATGGTAGGCTATCCATTGGGGAAAAGCTCTACTTTTAAATGGACTACGATGGAAAATAGGTGAAGGAAGAGCAATCAATTGTAGTTCGGATCCTTGGATTCCTGGCAATACCACCTTTCTCCCCTATTTTTTCTCAAGCAGCCCCAACACCATGGTATCGAATTTTATTACTGACGAAAGGCAATGGGATCTTGCCTTACTACTACAATATTTTTCAGCAGCTGATGTGGATAGGATTTTAACTATACCCTTGAGCTTCTTCCCAAGTAGAGATACTCTTATTTGGCATCATCACCACTCGGGCATCTATACAGTTCAGTCGGGATATCATTTTGCTACTGCTCTTGAACATTCAGATCTGAGTTCCTCATCAACCGTAGCCAAATCATGGTGGAAATACTTTTGGTCTCTCCACCTACCTACGAAGATTAAAATATTTGCTTGGCGTGTTTACCATGATGTGTTACCTGTGGCTACAGCTTTGGTGAAACAAAAAATTATCATCGATTCAACTTGCTCAATCTGTTGCTGTGCTTGGGAATCCATTAGTCACACACTTTTTGGGTGTCGATATGCTAGAGCAGTTTGGAAGCATTCGGGTTTCAATTTCGATTGGCGACAATCATCTACAATGAGGAAAGGAGATTACTTGGTTCATCTATCTTCGGTTTACTCAAAATCTGAAATGGAATTAATAATTTGTACGTTTTGGTCGATATATGGACAGAGAGGAATCGAGTTGTTCATGGTAACAAAGCAAAACCAGCCAAGAATCTTGCAACTTTTGCTGCCTCTTATATCAGCAATTACAGAGCAGCCACCAACAAATATCACAGCAACAATGAAGTTGCTGCTGCTGCAATATTGATGACAACCAGAGAACCTCCAGCTACTGCCTCTATTCCATGGTAGCCTTCTGCCTTGGGTACTTTTAAGCTGAATGTAGATGCAGCTGTCGATGCCAACAAGAAAACCATTGGAGTTGGAGCTATCGTGCGAGACTTTCGTGGTCAAGTGGTTGCTGCCCTCTCAATGCCAATTGTTGGAATTTTTTCCTCTCATTAGATGGAAGCTAAGGCCCTCTTTCACAGCTTAAATTGGGCATCTCAATGGCAGCTCCAAATTAAAGAGGTTGAATCGGATGCACTGCTGGTTGTTAATGCTTTACGCACTCCTTCTACAATTTCAGCATTTAATGATTTAATTGTAGATGTCTCTTGCTTTCTTTCCTTTTTCCCTAATGTAACTTTATCACATGTTAAGCGTTCAGCTAATTCGGCTGCTCACGGCTTAGCTAAGTTTGCATTAGGGCTGGAAGAAGCTTATTTTTGGTCTGAGGTCACCCCTCAACCTATCTACTCTGTTGTTGTAAATGACTTACCAGTTTAATTTATAATAATAGTGTTTATTCTAAAAAAAAACATATTTTTTTATCCCAAACCCCACCCATCCGATCTTCCAAACATATTTGTATTGAACTAGCATAAACTTCACCGAGCCCCAAACGACGATGAAGCCATCGAAGAAGAAGAAGATGTGCGTCACATTTTGAGCATAACCTAGAATTTATCCCGTGACCCGATTCGGTTCTTGCTGATTTAGTGACGCGTATTTCAGTCCAGATCTCAAACTCCAGGTATGGACTCGATTCAACCAGAGATCTTCACAGGTGACAGGTAGAGGACCACACCGATGTCGACCTAAAGTTCGCCATTAATGACCAGAGCCTTCTACAACAACTTCCTTCTGAAAATCGGAGAACCCATTATTGGATCTGGGATTGATTTCTATCATTGACAATCTAAATACGATGGAGGTGGGAGAAGGAGAAGGTGAGTCAAATGGAACGATCACTGAATTGTTTTTTTTTTTTAACCATTGATCGATGATCTGATCCATGGTGGGTGGGAATCGTAAATTATTTTACATGGTGGTGGTGGGTGGTGCCATTGACGATATGGGCAGTGAGCATGAACAAGTTGAAAGAGAAAAGGAAAATGAAAAATGAAAAAAAAAAAGTAGAAAAATAAACAAATAATTTTATATTATTAAATTTTTTTTAGTTTTTAAATCATTTATTTTATTTTTAATTTAAATCATTTTAAATTAAAAATATAATTTAAACCAATAATTTGTTGACACGTGGTATTTTTTTTTTTTTTGAACAATTCTAATAAAAAAGGACTAATAGACTTACGAAAATAGTGAGTTTGGGGATTATTACTTCTAATTTTTGAAGTTGAGAACTTATTTGTATTAAATTGAAGTTTTTGAGAACTTATGCCGTAATTTTTCTTTTAAGAAAATAAGTCATTTACCTCAAATAAAGTATATTCTTTTAGTTGTTTAGAGTGTAAATTGGAGATTATTTTTTTATCATCTAGATCAGTTAGTGTTGCATTTTATTTTATTTTTTTTAATAATCTTAATTTTAGTCATCTGGTTTTTAATTTTTTTTGTTTTCTTATAACCTATTTTTTTTGGGGGGGAAAATAAAACTAGAGAGAAAGGATTGTTCTTGTGAAAATTATATAATTAGATTGGTTTAAGAAAATAAATTATAAAATGAACAAGATTAAATTTAATTTTTGAGACATGGTGAATTTCATTCGATTTTTTCTGAAAAGTTCAAAGAAATGTATGTAGATGAATGAGAAAAAAGAGAGAAAATATATTATTTTTGTTATAAATATTAATAATTATGTGGATGTCCAAATCTTTTATTTATTACCATTAATTGTAATCAATATTCATCTTTTTCTTAGTTTCCCTTTTTCTTAGTTTCTTAATATCTCACTCTTGTATTTGTATAAATAGGGGTTCACCCCATTGGAATAAACAACTCAGAAATTCTCATTCACTTTCTCTTTCTCTCTTCATCTTCTTCTTCTTTCTTCTCATATACTTTATATTATTTTATATTATTTTATAAGACGTTATCAGCACGAGTCTCTGCCCAAGCTTCAAGCATGAATCTCTGCCTAAGACCCAATGTAAGTATTTCGTTAAAGTTCTTGAATTGTTTCAAAGTCACGATACACTAAATATATATTTATATATATACTCATCTGACTGAAACAATTTCAAGAATCATTTGGTTTCTTTTTTCTTTTTATCTATATATCTATATATTATATATGTATGTATATGTTTTTATATATTTATTATTAATTTCATATATATATTATGTTCTTATCATTCATAATATATACAATATATGTGTGCCTATGATATGATAGAGAAAATCTATATAAATTATACATATATCCAAAAGATTATGTATTATCGATAAAATATTGCATATATCCTAAAGATTATGCATCATCGATAAAATATTGCATATATCCTGAAGATTATGCATCATCGATAAAATATTGCATATATCCTGAAGATTATGCATCATCGATAAAAAATTGTATATATCCCGAAGATTATGCATCCTCGATAAAATATTGCATATATCCTGATGATTATGCGTCCTCAATAAAATCTTCCATATATCCTGAAGATTATGCAAACGTAATATTCATTATATAGTTGATGGATATATAATGAAAGAGATGAATACATATTTATATATATATGTTCTTGTATTCTTTGAGGACAATGAAAAGTAATCTAATATCGATATAGATTTTGACAAACATTTCCTGAAGTAAATGTTTTATATTTGTCAAAAAAAAAAAATGAATGTATTTATGTGAATACAACTAAAGAATCATTAAAAATAATTATTATTGATGCAATTTTATAGTGGATTTTGAATATCCAAAAAGAATATTAAGAAAATTGCATTGAAACATCAAAGTATAAGAATAACAATGAGCATGACTAATGTTATTTAAATACATGAGGCATGTATTTATTGTTCATCATTCCCTGCAGAGAATGATACGAATTAAAGTCAATTACTTTTAAAGATTCCTCGTATTAGTCATGTTATTATACATTGTTATTACTTGCAATGTTGGAAATTATTGAATCTGACATATATTAAAGATTAAATTTTGCATACATCTTGGAGACTATGCAAAAATTGCATTCATATATTCTTTGAAATATCGTAAAAGAAATTGTTGAATAATTTCTTATATTTTTATGGATGAACAAGTAATAAATTTTTAAGAAATTTATAATAATGTTCTACTTGTTCAACGTCATTCCCCGAAGTGAATGTAATGATTTTAAATAATCAATGACATTATTTACTACTCAAATATTTTCAAAAAAAAGTGGAAACAACCAAAAGATGAGATACCACACACAATCAAAGTGCATGAAATCTATATATCATGTGTAGAATTGAATAATAGTGGTCGCGTACTTGTAGTACGGACACACTTATAATCAAGATAAAAGTATACTTGATTATTTAATAGAATGAGAATTGTACAAACTTATTGTACATTTAGAATATTTAAATATCATTACCTAAAGAGAATGAATAGGCATAAAATTCTATTTCAAAGAATATAGATTTCACATATATTGGTAATGCCAGAAGCAAATTAATATATACATATTTTATTATTTCTTGAAATCAATAGTTTCAAACTATTGTTGGTACATGATATGTAAATATATAGTTACCATATAATTCAGTTTGCATATTCCCAAAAGTTGATATATAATTTACTAATATTTGTTAGTGATCCAATATAATCAAAGTGATAAAGAATCACAAAATGATTAGTTGAAAAGCTTCCTGAAGAAGTCTTACATACAATTGCTACTTTGAGTAGTAAAATGTCTTTCTATGTACCTAGATGTGTAACTTTTATCTAGTTATGAAAGTGATAATAAATAACTTATTATATGTACTTGTTGTACATTTAAATATATAATATATCAAGTCATGATAATTAGACTGATGAATAGTCTATTAATAAATTAGACGACTTGTTAAAAAGATATCAGAAAAAATGAATGATATGTTATGGTTATATCTATTTGACCATTACAATAACATGATGAAGTTGTCATGTATCTTTTAAATTATACACATCATTGAATTGATGATAGTGATTCCTGAAGAGTGTATATGTTTTGGAGAATAATATAATTATATTATTCGTGTATATAAAAATGAAACTTGTAATGATTATGTTGTAATGAATTTACATTACATTTTGAAAGTTTCATTGAAATACAAATTATAGTGAACCTGAAGTTCATGAATTGAATTATTTTGACATGATCAATCATATGTAATAAATTGTCAAAGAATTTGACTAAATTTTGTTGAAGAACCAGAAGATTCTTCTCATTGTTATTTATAAGGCTCAAAAGAAGAATGTGCATATATTTGCACATAGAAAATATTTAAATTATATTTTCTTAACAATCTTGAGCCATTGTTAGATTTTTATTGCATAGTTTCTTATCGATGTGATAAGATTATATAATCATGCATTTACAAAATGTGTAAATTTATGTATTTCTAATTATACACGTATGACTCATTCTTAGAAATGAATTAAGTTCATAAGGATTGAACTTGAAACTGAAGTTTATTGAACCTGAAGTTCAATGTCATATAGTATATATGAGTTTAAACAAATATTGATTCATTGTGATATACTGAAATCCCTACAGGTGTATTAATATTATTAGATATCACAATTTTTAAAAATTCTCTCGATCAGGGGGAGAGAAGCAGTTGGGATCAATGATAATTTTTGAAAAATGATCCTTGCACAAAGTATATAAGAACAATATAGTTCAAAATGATATATACCAACTGCAAATCAATATTATTCAAAGTTGAGATAGAATGAGTTGAAAACGCCTGAAGCGTAAATGAACAATGTAGAAATTATTAATAAATGTTCATTTGATTTGCCCTGAAGTTGTTAAATCTAGAGGTACTCATGGAGATACCTTAATGTTATAAAGTATTAAAATAATAACCGTGATGAAAACGGTACTCGAAAAGACTCCCAAGAGAAGTTAGACATAGCACATTTGATCATAATTGAATCCCTGAAGTGATTCTATATAGGTACCTATAAATGATAAACATATTTGAAAAATATGTAATTTAAAGAGATCTCTATAAGTTATGTCCATATGGGAGGAAATTATCATTTATTGAAATTTTTGTCGACAATAAATATTGAATGTTTGCATATGCAATAAACTAACATGAGATAGCAAGGATCATGGTATTAGATTTGTCGAGAATCATCGACATACATTTTGATTTTTGGCCAAAATAGTATGACGCAATCCAGGAAAATTTACTCACATAAAGTGAAGTAAGACCTGTAGGGTGTGCAAATAAATATTTCTAATGAGAAATTTGCATATATGTATTTGTACATAATGAATTGTTGTACAAAGTTTGCATAGACATGAGATTGATTGAAGTAAGGCTTAAATATTGAGAAAATATAATCATGATTTGATTATAGCCTGGAATATATTTTATGAGGATTTATAAGCGTCACATAAATGTTGCAACAAAAGGTTATTTATTTGGAGCTCCTAATATAGTGAGAATTTGAAATAAGCCTTATCTAAAAATTCTAAAAGAATTTAATACATGTCTTAAGTGATATAAATTCAAAGTCGCGCGCACTATATGACAAAGATCTTTGTATGAAATAAAGACATGAAAGTAAATTATTATTTGAAAAATACCTATGGTTGTCTATGCAATATAAATACGTAAATTATACGTTGTGATAGACTCTTGAAGAGTTTTTGATTAATCGAAGAACAAACTTTTATTTCTTTTGTATTTCAAGAAATATTAATGTATAAAGTTTGTTCATTAGTATTGAAGTCCTGAAGTACTTCATATGTATCAAGAATTATAGATATATGATCATTTGATATGGAAATTAAGATCATAAAACAAGATGGAATAAATATATGGTCTTGGAGTACCATCATTATTACAAATGAAAATTTATAGTACCATTAATGTGTTATGTTCATATCTACTTGAAATTTTAAATTTTCGTATGAACAAAGTTGTGTACACACATGAATGATACAATTAGTTGGATAAAGACTAATGTTTCACGAACCCCTCATCTATAATTTAGAAGTCCATACATACT
This sequence comes from Cannabis sativa, assembly GCF_029168945.1. Taxonomy (NCBI): domain Eukaryota; kingdom Viridiplantae; phylum Streptophyta; class Magnoliopsida; order Rosales; family Cannabaceae; genus Cannabis; species Cannabis sativa. The sequence continues at coordinate 24,014,510 of NC_083603.1, forward strand.
CTGGAAGAGTTATAGAAATATATGATCAAAGATTATATATGGTGATATTTTAAAAGTGATAACAATAATCTTATGAGATATATTATCACCAAAAGAATTATGGATCATATGTGCATGAGTAGGAGACATATTCATGTTGCACTCTTTTTCCCTTAGCTCAGGTTTTGTCCCACTGGGTTTTCCTGGCAAGGTTTTTAACGAGGCAACTTGCAAATAATTATGAATATGAAATATATATTGTACTCTTTTTTCCCTTAGCTCAGATTTTGTCCCACTGGGTTTTTCTGGCAAGGTTTTTAACGAGGCAACTATAAATCATGTTAACATACTTGCATTTTATGAAGCAAGTAGAGAATGTGTGTGAGTGAGATCTCTGACATAGCATATTCGGGAAACATATGGATTGCACTCAATAAAGAAGTATCAACCCAAGCAATTCTCTATGGATAATACTGCTTGCATCGTTCAACTAAAAGGAGGTACATTGAAGGAGATAGAGTTAGAACACATTTCACGAAATTCTTTTTTATACGCTTCAAGAAAATGCATATTGGTGTTCAACATATTCAATCAAGTGTCAATCTTACAAACTTATTCACAAAGTTATTACCAACATCAACATTTGAGAAGACGGCAGACAAGATCGAAATTCGTTGATTAGAAGATCTCCACAAATGCCTAAATGAGGGGGAGTTAGTTTACACTATACTCTTTTTCCTTTGATCAAGTTTTCAGCAAGATTTTTAATAAGGCAGTTATTATGGACATCCAAGGGGGAGTGTTATAAATATTAATAATTATGTGGATGTCCAAATCTTTTATTTATTACCATTAATTGTAATCAATATTCATCTTTTTCTTAGTTTTCCTTTTTCTTAGTTTCTTAATATCTCACTCTTGTATTTGTATAAATAGGGATTCACCCCATTGGAATAAACAACTCAGAAATTCTCATTCACTTTCTCTTTCTCTCTTCATCTTCTTCTTCTTTCTTCTCATATACTTTATATTATTTTATATTATTTTATAACAATTTTATTAATTTAGTAAATTGTTATTTATTTTTAATATATAATTAAATAATAAATAAAAAATAATCCAATATATATTCCAAATATTAACTATCAATATACACTTATACCTTTATTATCATTAGATCTATATCAATAGCAAGCAATAATTTCTACTAAAGAAATGTTTTATATTTATTATATTTATTTTTATTTAATTTCTAAATATTTATTATTTATTTTTATTTAATTTCTAAATTAATCACAACCATTTAATAGTAATCCAATGACTTAAAAAAAATATAATCATGATGGTTACAATAAAAATGTAACTATTAAAACCTCCTCTATATATATAAGTACACTTTTAATGGATATTACCCATGAATAGGTAATATTAGAAAGTTTTGAGTTTTTATGAGTAATTTTTCTATTTAATTAAATAAATTTCTTATTTATTACACGGGATGGGATTGGTCCATCAACTAAAAAAAAAATAATAAAAAAAAAGTTTTTCGATAAAAAAAAAAATGATAAAAAAATTGAATTTAACTTAAATATTTTTTTATATGAACATATTTTTTATATAGTGTAAAAAAATATTTTTTGATATTTTTTTTAATTAAGTAGTTAAATTAAGCATAAAAATTCAAATTTCTCTTTTATTATTCTCTATCGGATCAAAATCTAATAGTTTAATATTTTTAAAATTAATATTTATAATTAAATTTATTTATTATTTAAATATTCTACATATATAAATAAATAATCAAAGTCCTTGTATAAACATTTGGATAAAGTTAAAAGTCCACAAACATTATCTGTTTGCTAACTTTTCAATATTCATAGTTAGCTTTCACAGCTTTCTTACCATTATTAAAATTTAATAGCAGAAGATTGTAGTGATTTTAATTTATACGATGAATTTTTGTGAGAAAAGTCAAAATATTTTAAGTCCACACCGTAACGCCGAAAAGATATGGTGTAGGATAGCAAATCATTGAATAATATGAACCACGAACTTAACAAGGATTGATTGTCATGTTTGGTCCAACGGTGAGATAATGTAGAAATTATGGTGTTTGGTTGAAGTAATAAAATGGAATGAAAAGGAAATAATTTCGGTTCTATTTTTTTGTTTGGTTGTATATTAAAGTGTTGGAATGTAATTCTAAAGGAATGGTCATTTCACTATTTTGGTGGAATAGAAAGATTATTCCAATGCATGATAAAAAAAAATTTAATAATTTTTTATCAATTTTTTTTTATAGTATTTTAAATTTTATTCCATTTCATTCCTAATGTTATTTCCATTCCCATTCCTATTCTTATGTTTTCATTCCTCCCAACTAAACGTCACCTAAGAGTAATTTGCGGTGAAACTCCCTTATATTTTAATTTTTATACGCTTAACCTCTTTATCTTTTATTTTGGGGGCGAAATCCCCTTAAGTTTTTTTTTTTTTTTTTTTTTTTTTTTTTTTTTTTTGTAAATTTAAAGTTTTAGTTAGATATTACCGTTAAATACTAACTGGATTACTACTGTATCAACTTCGATGTTTTACCGTTACATATACACATGTGTATACAGTGGTCATCAAGTTGATATTTAATGGTAATATTTAATGGCGTGTCAAATTTGCAAAGAAAAATAAACATAAGGAGTTTTTGCCAAAAAAAAAAATAAGGGGGTTAAGTGTATAAAAATTAAAACATAAGAGGGTTTTACCACAAAAAAAAATAAAGGGGTAAGTGTATAAAAGTTAAAACATAAGAGAGTTTTGCCACTAAAAAAAAAAGATAAGGATGTTAAGTATATAAAAGTTAAAACATAAGGACATTTTACCACAAAAAAAAATAAAAAAGTTAAATATATAAAAATTAAAACATAAAGGAGTTTCGCCGCAAATTGCTCAAAAATTAAATACAACTCATTACATGTCAATTATTGTGTAATCACTAGTTGTAGGATATTGCCAAATAATTGGTATTCTTTAATACTAAGTTAAGTTTCACATATTTACCAAAGATTGGATAATATTGGAGAATACTGCAACAGTCTTAGAAACAGAGGTAAAGGTTTCTATTTTTCTTGACAATGTGTCATACTCTTTGCTTTTTTGTACACGTGGCTCACAATCATTGGTTTTGTTTTCCTTTTAATTGTTATATTTGATTGAAAAATTATGTAAAAACCTTCTTTCTCTCGCAGGATGATCACTCATCTCATTCGAATTATTCTTTCTGATTGTTTTTCTCCGATGAACCCTGATAGATTTTAATAAGGTAGATGGAATTTTATCTCAAAAATTAATTAATAATGAGAGAAGTAGTCTATATATTTTATGTAAACTATTTAGTTTCAACACATTCACAATGTGAGACTCTCTAACATTTCTCCTCAAGGTGGTAACTATTGTTGACAATGAGAACTCGTCAACTAACTTATGGTCGAAAAACCAACTTAATCTTTAGGTTCAGAAATGGGGTGGAGAAGAAGATGAAACACAAACCCAAATTACTACCTTCAAATGGAGATAATAATGGAGTAAATTCTTATTGCTCTCTATATATAGTTTTACAAGTATGATTTTCCAACCCCCTCACATTTGAGATGTGGGTATTTATAGGCTCTAATGACCTGGTGTATGTACAAAGTGGTTCCATGGGGACAAAATGTTGCTTCCTCGCTACATGCTGCAGGTGCTGGAGGTAGTCTGACACCCTATACCCTTGTTTGGTGTCAGGTGGTCTCCAATTGCATGTTGTAAGAGGGTGGTTGCAGTGTGTGGTCTCCGGGTGTTAGGAATATTTTACCAAGATCTAGATTTACTAACAAGTATATTGATTAACATCCTAAATATGAATATCTCTAAAACAATGAAATTATACACATAAGAGTTTAAGAAAACCTTACATTGGTTGTAGTGGAATATAATGACTTCTTCCACTCAGATCTATAACCCTTGTTCCTTTCTGTCGCAGAGTATTATCAAGATCTGAGTCTGGACCTCTTTTTCTCCTTCGGGTTTAATTACCACCGTCTTACTCACTATGATTGAGTACTTGACTTGCTATGTGTGGGCATAGAATATGGTGAAGAACAATGAAGAAGATTTGAAATCACTACAAAAGGTGTCTCTCATCTACTAGTTGTCTGTCAGAGGAAACTAGATTTTTGGCAGGTTGAAAATCAATCGGATGAGTGAGAGCATCATGTTCATTTTATAATGTTTCAACTAGGGCTTAGGGTTGAATTATATGAATTAAAAAATAATAAAATATTGGGCAAAAATAACTCTAAGGCCGGCCATATAATGGACCATTCTCTAGTTACAATTTTGCCACTTTATTTCAACCACTTATTCTTCTTTCAATAATACCATATTTTCCAATTCAATCCTATGAATGTCAAAACTATTTATTTAATAGTTATAATTAATTATCAAATAAAATTGTCATTTAAATTATTTATTAATTAGACCATACAAAGTCTCTTAATTAATAAATTAACCCCAAAACTATTTTTCTTCACAATTAAGCCTTGCTTAATAAAAATTCATAAATAAGACAGTTTAATTTTAAAATTATAACTGATTTATTAAAATCAATTTACTGAGTCTGCAAGCAGTATTATCTCAACTAGTGAGGGGACCATGTGCCTATATAACCGAGCTTTTAATAAGTAGATCTAGAATTCACTAAGTAAATTTCTTAACTTATTATTTTTGCCATGCGCCACTATAAATTTGGAATTGAATAGCACTCTCAATTATATAGAAGCTCTATATGTACCACGATATATATACTTATGATTATCCATTGTTACAATCCTAATAGTCAAAGATCCTCTATAGAAGATTTACACTGAATAGGGATAAATTTACCGTTCTACCCTTCAATGTATTTTATCCTTAAAACACTTAGCTACCTATAAATGGTACTTCAGTAAACTAATATAATTACTGAAATGAAGCCTCAGTCATTTATCTCTATTCAGCCAAGCTCGAAGGAAATCATTGTTTCACTTCTAAATACTTATAGAAGCTATAGATTCCATATCTATGATCAGCGCTCCCACTCAGTTGAACTACCATGTTCCCAAAATGTAAATATCTGCCAGAACCATTTGTTAGCTTCCACAAACAACTTGAAGAACATAAATAATACAACTAAGCTGAACCTAACCATATCAGGATTAAGATCCATGGACCTAAGATCAAACAATTGATATTGACTTAGAAAGATATAACAGTAAGTTCATGATATCTTATCCAAGATCAACATCGGTCCCTTCCAATGTATACTCCATACATATGATACTGGTAAACGTTGTCAATGCCCTGGAAAGGACATAACACTTATCCAAGGTGTAAGTATACCTTATCGCCGATTATCATGTCAGTCTAAATCCAGTGAATTAACAAATCATGGGAATTAAACTTTTGAACATGTAATCATGATTATACTTCACTGTGCTAACGACACTATAATCATGAACAAATATATATGTTCTGGACTTAATGGAATTTATACATTATATATACAATCATGTGAACCATGGAGCATAGAACGATTTCTGATCTTTTATTAATTAATAAATCTGATTATATTGAAATGAGTTTTATTTAGGGCACAAAACCCAACAAACTCCATTTGCACTAATATACAACTAAAAGTGCATTTCAAATAATCTCAACACCTTGCTATCCAGATCATGTGTAGTATGTAGTATTCTCTCCGTAATAGGATCTGACAGGTTGTATTCAATACAACCTTTCCCCACCATTACATTTCCTTAATCACAAAATCCTTGATATTGTGAAATTCCTCTCTATATGTCTACTCCTCTAGGGATACTGGATTCTTTACTTTTGGAAACTACTTCTGTGTTAGACAGGAAGTAACACTAGTAGTTAATAAATTGTTGGTACAATGCCAAAAACTGTATAGAACTTTCATTAGGTTGAATAAGTATCTTTACTCCAACTTTAACATTCAGTCTCACTGGTAGAGTTAGAGACTCCGGATCGGTTTTTACACTTCTCCAAAACCACTGCTCTACCCCCAGAGTAATCACCATCTCATCAGTAGACTTTCTAGCACTTATGCAAGTCTAGAAACCTGATTTGGTGTAGTCTAAGAGGATTAAAATACCACCCTTATTGACTAACATATAGTTCCTCTTTTTGATCTTAAGTTTCATTTGATTGTCTTCCAATGTTCCTTTCTCGAATTAATTTGATACCTACTCATTACTCCCACTAAACAGCAGGTGTCTGCTCTAATGCATACTAAAGCATACCTAAGACCTCTCACTGTTGATCCAAAGGAATTCTTTTCTTGGCCTTTATCTTTTCTCGAAGAGATGAAACTTTTTCTTAGATAAATAAAATCTATGTCTAGAAGTCGAAAGGCTTCTATAGATTGCCTTTAGAAAAAATGCTGCAGCAACTTACTAAAGTAAGTTGCTTGCACTAGAGTAATTAACTTACTAGACATACCATAAGCCATAGGTTTAGATAAACTCAAACCTACTATAATACTAGGATCAGGAATTTTGTTAAGTCCATTGAATAGACTTATTTTCAAATTTCATTTCTTGTCCTTGTAATAGAAAACCTATGGTTATTCCACATGAATGGTTTTAACCACAGTTCTCTTAGCTTTGCTTCTTAGTTCCTTATTCTCACTATCCATTACTTGTTTAAAATAACAGTGGATTTTAATCACGAGTGTCTTCCAAGTTATAATAGGGTGAGTTCCTTAAAACCCTTCCACTATGACGAGGTACCGTGACTTTCTGTCTAAGATTAACAATGGTATTATCCTCATCGGTTGTGTCAATACAACAGAGGCAGTGGGACCATCTTATATAGAATAAGATGATAGAACACTTATGGAATCAAGAAAAAAAATATATCCTCTACTTTGCTACTTTATTTTCAGATTTAGTCATATTCTTAGAAAAGTAGTATTTGTTGAAATAAATACCTTCTTATCTTAATGACCATAGGATGGTCCATCCCTAATCACTTAGAATAGCTATCAAACATGCAAACCTTAGTTAACAGTTCTAGCTTTTCTTAAGGTCATGATCAGGACACCCATGAATCTAGTAATTGTTTATACTAAGTACATAACCATTCAATCATTCTGAAATTTTTCTATCACTAGGGTATTTTCCTAGAAGGACTTAGGCAACTACTAGTAACTAATCATAGATCTTTCACTTTCATTAATATGCAAACCAAATTTTTAGGGAGGTAAGTTAAGATACAATTCGAAAATTCAACTTAATGATCTTTGAACTGCATATCTAAATATTTTTCCACCCCTATCAGTTCGCAAGATCTTTAACCACTTACTTTAATGTTTTTCAATATTGCTAGAAATTCATGAAATTTCTCAAACATTTCAAATTTCTTTGCATAAGGTAAAATCTAGAGTGACCGTCTTAAGTATTTTAACGATAACTCATATCCAGCCATGAATGTACATCCATATGTACAAATACAAATGATCCTAGTTTCAAGTGGATATAGGCATATTTTCTCTTTGTAGAGAATGATCTTGTCAAAACCACTATGAACAAGATGCTGCAAATGCCATATATATATATTAAACTATGGTTGTGGTCTTTTGATGAAAAAGGTTAGTTATAACAAAGAGATCTTAGAATAGTCCAAGTGGATCCTGGTTACAGAATACAAAACTCATATTCCATACATAAACATACAGAAGTAGATATTAACAACTTGTAAAAGTTATACTGTATTGTCCAATGTATTCTAGGAAACAGAAATTAAAAATTTCTATTTGAAATCTAAAATTTAAAAGTCAAAAGACTTAAATTTATACAAAATATACAATGAGTAATGGTTCTAGCTTGGACCACCACTACTAATCTAACTCTAAGTTTACATTGCCTATAGTAAGCATGTACAAGTAGAAGATTTCTAAGATCGATGATTTATATTATTTTGGGATAGAATGTCTGGAATATAGTCATTTGTGCTATTCAACTTCATAAGAGAAATTAGAGTGACATCATAAGCAGATGATTTATAAACCATTCATCCAATGATATATTATTTAAGAAAATTCGAAATGAAAAGCTAAGTGGAAAAATAATAAAGGATACTTTCAATTAAAATAAGAATCCAACGATGTCCCGGTAGGCGAGGGTCAAAGTTATTCTTATTTATAAATTTCTTCATTGTTTCATATTCTAAATACTAGTCTAAGTTATCATCTTTGGATGTATAACTGGATGTCGCAATTACATATTTATTAGTCGAGATCTAACACTATTTTGTTTGTCTAACGAATGACAATCCTTTGGGATTTGTCCCATTAAAACAACAAGCTAAGTTAGACCAACAATGAAGATTCGAAATTATACTACAATTAATAGCAGAAAACAACATGGTTCGATATAAATTCATACACTTGTTCAAAAATTATGATACATTTAACAAGTAAAAAAGACATGTGAAAATACAAAACAAGCACATCTTAAATAATTTCCAAGATTTCCAATAAACTGATACAGTGTCCCGGTAGGCGAGAGTCAAAGATATCATTCATTTAATAGAGTAGTCAACTAATCTAAAATGGACACCATTCTAGCAACCTTTTATTCGATCAAAATAAGAATCCAACGATGTCCCGGTAGGCGAGAGTCAAGGTTGTTCTTATTTTATGAGCTTCCACCATTGTTTCATACTTGTAATTTATCTCTAAGTAGTCACCGTTGGCGAGAGTCTAATAAAGATGAAAATTTTACAAAATACTTATCTTTCGAGATCATTGCGGTATTAAATGCTTCAACGAATAACCATCCATAAGGGGGACGAAGTCTAGCGTCTCGAGGTTATATTGAAACAATTAACCATGTAAGACCAACAATGGAGATCGAATATCCTTATAACTAGAGCTCATTATTTTAAAGAGTTGTATTTTCATTTGATACTTATTTTAATCTATTTATTTTAACATATGTTTATTTAATTAAAATTACTAATTTAGATAACTGTAAATATAAATTTTAATTTAATATTTATAAAATTATATCCTAGGAAGACCTGAAAATAAAAAAAATTATTTTCCATCCTTAGTATTAATTTTCTAATAAATATTATGAAAATTACTTAATTTAAATTGGTCCAAAATTAATTAAGACTCAAATTTAATTTTCTATAAATATATATGATTGAATTCGAAACTCAATGTATTTAAAGTAATACATTTTCAAAATCACACATTAAAATAAAATAAAATAAAACTAAAAAAATTAATCTAATTTATGTTGGTCTAAAATTAAATAAATTAATTTTTAGCATAAATATAATTTTCCTATTTAATTAAATCTCTAAAGAAAAATATCAAATATTTAAGTGTCTTAAATAAAATCAACTTAAATATTAATTTTCTAATTTAATTAAATATATCTAGAAAAATACCAAAAAATCTACCTAGAAAATATCTATCTAGATAATTCATAAACTAATTACTTATTTTTCAATTAAAATATAATATATTTTAGTCTATTTATTTTAATTAAATCATTAATAAAAATTATTTGATTTAAGTTGATCTAAAATTAATTTTCAACTTTAATCTAATTTTTTTAAAATTAAAAATTTCAAAATATCTATATTGAGAATCAATGTATTTCAAAATTTATAAGGGAATGATTATTTAAAAAAATATATTCTAAAAATTATTCTAATTTAAGTTGATCTGAAATTGAAAATTTCCAACTTAAATATAATTTTCTATTTAATTAATTTTCTTAAAATAAAAATAATTAAGTATCGAGAAAAAAATCAACTTAATTATTAATTCTAATTTAATATCAAAGAAAATATTCTAATTTAAGTTGGTCTAAAATTAAATAAATTAATTTTCAACTTAGATATATATTTCTAATTAATTAAATTTCTTGAAATAAAAATAAATGATTAAGTACCTTGATTAAAATCAACTTAACTATTAATTCTATTTTTAACTTCTTAGAAAAATATTCTAATTTAAGTAGGTCTAAAATTAATTGACAAATTAAATATATTTTTCTACTTAATTAAATATTAGAAAATATAAATTAGTTACTAAAAAGCACTATCTAGAATCTTTTCTTAAAACTAAGTGTGTTTTTCTTAATTAATTTTAAAATAATCTAATGAAAAACTAATTTCATTTATTTCAAAATTAATTTTGTTGCTAATTTAATTTTAATTAGGTCAAACTAGTATAATTAGCTTAATACAATTATTTAAATAAGGCAAATGAGCCTTCACAATTGGGGTTGTTCATGTGAGGGAAGGCTGGGTTCAGTATGTCGTACCCACTACTAATGACCTCCTAACTCTCACACAAGACCCAAAGGAGAGTAATTTAACCTTTCATTATATAATTGTTATTCATTAAATAAGCCCAATACCAATTGGGCCTAAATATCATAAGGTGATATTTTAATTTAGCAACCTAGTCCATTTATCTATCTAGAAATAACTGGGCTTCCTATATGCATCTAAGCCCAAAAGCAAACATATAGGCTCACACAAGCTTCATGACAGACTTAGGCCTGCTACAAAGTCATGCCCTTTTGGGTTGAAAAATTGAAAGGGCCACATAACAGAGGCTTATTAACAAAATGTTCAAAGATCTTATCGGCCGCAACATGGAGCTGTATGTGGATGACATGCTTGTCAAGTCTAAAAAGGTTGGGGGCACGTGGAGGACTTAAACGAATGCTTTAAAATCATCCGCAACTACAACATGAAGCTCAACCCCCTCAAATGTTCTTTTGGAGTAGGCTCAGACAAATTCCTTGGCTTCATAATAATGCCAAAGGAATAAAAGCAAACCCAAACATGATTCAAGCCCTTTTGCACATAAAGTCACCCACAACCATAAAGGAAGTACAAAGCCTAACAGGACGCATTGCTGCACTTAGCATGTTTGTGTCCAAGTCTATAGACAAATTTGTACCCTTCTTCAACAATCTCAGAGGCAACAAAAAATTTGAGTGGATAATGAAATGTGAGACCGCATTCTGGGAGCTGAAGAAACAATTAGCTCAACAACCTGTGTTGTCAAAACCCCAAGACAATGAAGAGCTAGGCGTGTTCCTAGCAGTCACAGAGCATGCTATGAGTGATGTCCTCACAAGAGAAGAAGATGGTGTATAACACCTTGTATAATACATCAGTAAGAGACTAATTGGCACTGAAAATTAGTACCAACTCATGGAGAAGCTAACCTATAGCTTGCTCCTGGTGTCCAGAAAACTAAGGCCCTACTTCTAGGGACACCCTATAAAGGTGTACACCGATCAACCATTGCGACAGGTTTTACAGAAACCTAAAGCATCAGGCCGACTACTCAAGTGGGACATTGACTTGGCCAGTTCGACATCACATGTCAACCAAGAACAGCCATAAAGGGTCAAGCCCTTACAAACTTTGTGGCTGAGTGCACAAACTCATCTCTTAAAATCTCACAAGATCCAAGAGAAACGCAATAGCCAGAGAAGAAGCAAGGGCAAGATCAGTAGCAAAAACCTAAAAGAACCAACGTGGAAATTTCATGTTGACGGAAGCTACACTGACCAATTGTCCAGTGCAGGCATTGCCCTTATAACACATAAGAGGCAGCAATTGCACGGAGCAATCGAATTTGGCTTCAAAGCCTCAAATAATGAGGTTGAATATGAAGCCTTAATAACTGGACTCAAGCTAGCACATGAAGTACGGGTTGACCACCTAGACATATTCAGCGATTCTCAACTAGTCATGAATCAAGTCCTAGGCGAATATACAGCTTGAGATAAAAAAAAATGGTGGCCTACATGAGCAAAATCAAAGACTTACTAAGTTAGCTCAAAGGCTACACAATCAGATAGATCCCTAAAGAGCAGAATGCTACAGTAAATGCACTTGCCTATCTTGCAAGTAGCACCATTGCCGATAAGGAAAATTTGGTGCCAATACAGTTCTTAGAGGAACCCAGCATTACCATCCCTAAATAAGTCGACAGGTTGATGACACTCCAACATGGATGACACCTATTGCAGCTTACCTTGAAACTCGAGTGATAACTCTACAAAATAGAGTTATTTTACCATATTTTATAAGGAAAAATTGGCTCAGTTCTTAACTTTTTTATTAATTTATTAAGTTTTTAAGTATTTTTGAATTTTTTAGTCTTAATATTATTTTTATAGTTTTTTGTGTCTTTTAGAGTAATTTTATTATTTAGTATTTTATTTTTTTTTAGTTTTGATTTTATATTAATTTTCTATATTTTTAGGTGTATTTATTGGCCAAAGTTTGGAGCTAAAATGGAAAAAATGTGAAGAAGTGGAGCCAAATTTCAAATTTCAAAAGTAAAATCAGATTCGGCCTCAAACGAAGCCCACCAGCGCGAGCCACACTCTCCTCATCCCAGCCGTCCTCGAGCAGATCTAGTGGCCCAGCCTGGCGTGTGATGACCACCTCAAAACCAGGCGTGTGACGCGCCTCTTCCTCCTGTCCAGCCAGCTTTTTTTCCAGCACATGAGCCCCCTCTGATGCACTTGTCCCCACGCCAACCTCCTCATGCGTGCCAAGTGTCCGCCTCTCGTTTCAGCCGCTATTTCAGAAGCTCTCCATGTGCGCCACTTGTCAGCTTCTCCTTCCAGCTGCCTTTTCCAAACATTTTGAAGCTGCCAAGTGTCTCAAATGCATAAAATATGAGATTAAAATGCCAATTTTGAAAATACACTACCATTTTCTATTCTCTTTCATTTATTTGGCTCATTTTTCCATCTCACACTATTTTCTCAGCCAATAAATTGCACATTATCTATTTTACCTTTTTACCCTTCTTGTATCCCACCAACCTCATTTATGCCAGAAATTTCTAGAAAATATTAAAATAATTATTTTAATTCACTCACTTTGGCTATAAATAGAGGGTTTTGGAGACCTTTTGAAAACACCACACAATCACACCTTAACCAAGCTACCAACACTAAACCACCCACATCCTACATCCTCTTCCATTACACTTCTTTTATTTTCTCTCTTTCTTAGAATGTATTTTCTTTGTAATATTTATTCTAAGAAAGTTATGAGCTTCTAAACCTCTTAAGGTTGTTAAGATGGAAGATGAAGCAATATATAACTAAATAATACTTATGATGAGTTGATTTCCTTTTTTATGCTTTAAAGTTTATGAAATTTTCTTCTTCAAATATATCTTTCATCTTTAATATCATGTATTTTGGATTGTTAGCACATATTTTCACTTCGTTCTTCATTGTGTAAAAATTATAATTTACTTTGATTAAGTGTGCTTCATTAGATTGTTCACACCTAATTCTTAGAATATAAAAATTATATTTTTACCTAAAATAATATTTTTGATTTGTTGTAGTTTTATTAACTTGTTTCACAACTAATGCTTTGAAATTATACGTTTATAAGTAAAGAAAATTCCTATCTTATGAAAATACTTTGTGCTTAAATGGAAAATATATTTTAAAAATGATAGTTTTATTGAGTTCAACTATCAATGAAACTTGGGAGTCAATACACTATTAAATATTATCAATACATATTGTGAAATTCTAAAGTCTTAATAATCTTTTCTCTACCATTTATTCTTCAAATCCCTTTTACCTTGTTTATTTTAAATCTTCGTTATTTTCTTTTATTTTATGAAACAATCTCATCAATTATTTCGAGCTAGGTTAGAGTTTAATTAATTTTGAGTTTTAAATATAAATCAACTTCTTTGGGTTCGACCTCATACTTACATGAACACTATATTCCATATCCGATTCGTGCATTTGCGAGTATAAATATTTAAAATACACATCACCATTGGGTGTACAACATGGAGCCTTACCAGAAGACAATAATGAAGCAAAAAAGATGAGAAGAAAAGTTGCTAGGTATCTAATCCTAGACGTGGTAATGTAGAGACGGAGCTTTTCCATGTCGCTCTTAAGATGTGTCACCAAGGCTGAAGCTGAGCGGCTAATGATAGAAGTGCATGAAAGCTTCTGCGGCAACCATGTTGGGGGGCAAAGCCTATCCAAGAAGATACTCCAACAGGGGTACTTCTAGCAAATAATGATCGAAGACTCCATGGACTACGTCAAAAGATGTGACAACTGCTAAAGATTCTGAAAAATTCTAAGAGCCCCACCTAATGAGCACACTATGATGCAGTCTCCTTGGCCCTTCACAGTTTGGGGGATAGACCTAATTAGTCAACTCCTAAAGGTAAAAGGAGGAGTACATTTTGTTGTAGTCGCAGTAGACTACTTCACCAAATGGGCTGAAGCTGAACCCCTTGCAACAATCACCTCCAAAAAACTCATTGACTTTGTTGTCAAGAGCATCATATGTCAATTCAAACTTCACTAGAAGATTGTGTCAGACAATGGGAAGCAGTTTGACAATGACATGTTCACTGATTTCTGTAATAGATATGGCATCATCAAAAGCTTCTCTTCTGTAGTCATTTCTCAAGCAAATGGGCAGGTAGAAGCTGTCAACAAAATCCTCAAGGACACCTTGAAGAAGCACATTAAGGAAGCAAAAGGAAACTCACCTGAATTCTCCCAGAACTACTGAGAAGATGGCCACGGGAAAACTCCATTCGCTCTAGCTTATGGCTATGAGATGATGTTTCTTATAGAGCTGGTGCCAACGTCTCACAGGAGAACAACCTATGACTAAGATGCAAACACCATCCTGCTGGCAGAATCCCTTGACGAAGTCAAAGAAAGAAGAGATCAAGCCAACCTAAAGCTGCATGCCTACCAGCAAAAGGTAGCAAGGCACTTCAACTAGAATGGAGAGCACCTTCACAAATACTATCAATTACCAGCTTACAGAACACTAGTCCAAAGTAGTAGTTCTACCTACTCAGCATTAGAGTACAAAAGAGCTAGTACCCATGGCCTTTTTGGCGTGGATTCCCACTGTTCTTCAACAGTGGTCTCCGCTATGCAAGACAAGCAGGGGTAGACACTTGATATCTAGAAGCAAAAATGTGTTATGTAAGCTTGTAGATTCAATTTTTTTTATGTGAGTTGCACAATAACAAAGACTAATTAATGAATAAAACATAATGTTTATGTTCAATTTATTGTGTCTAAAGCACTTGCTAATAAGATTAACTTCTCAAAGTTATTCTTTTTCAACTCCACATGTATACAATAGGTAGCACTCGAAGAAAAGTCTCAGGAAAGGTCTATGAAACTTGGTGAATTGCAAGTGACCAAGAGACCATAAGTTTGTGTGTTCACTTGGGGGCACCCACGCCATACTATGCATCAAACTAGCACAGAAAACTTATGCAACGAAATTTTAACGCATAAAATAAGCTACTAAACCTGCCTCTAAGTCAGGTACAGGCATACTTCAGCTTGACATAAAGAAAAATAAATTCGAAAACTTACATGTCAAGGCCAGGATTAAAGCCCGCATGGTCAGTCACACAATCCATGATAAAAAGCAATAGGGCCAAACAATAGTAGTTTTCAAAAATAGAGGGCCTATAGGCCAAAGATACGAACATGAAGGCCCTGAGGCTTAAAAATAAGTAATGTTCTAAAAAGTAAAAGGCCACGGGCCATACAGAACATGAAAATATTATCTATATTATACAGCCATAATGTTAAAAACTAATAAACTGAATCTACATGTATGCAGGGTTAGGTGGAGCCGAATTAGAAGCTACAAGATCCAGATCGCTGAAGTCTAGGCCGACCATAGCATCCACAAGCTAGCCGGCCTGATGGTCAAATTCCTAGTCGGCAACCTCCTCAGCAAGTGGGTCGACCATCCCCTCATCATAATTCCCTAAGGATGAGCCCTCTAAATATGCAGAAATTTAGTCCGCTCCCAACTGGCTCTCGAATAGCACTCTTCCTCGAGCCAACGTGCTCTCCAAGAAAGCTTCACTGCCCATGTATGACAGATCAGCATTGGAGTTACGCAGCTTGAACTCATAGATGAGTTCTAAAGATAAGCCAACATACTCATCCTTTAAGGCCTGCTGTCCATCAAGAGCTGCTCTCAATTTCTCCTTATGCCCCATGAGTTCAACGTCTAGCCTAGAGATAGTGGCAGCTTTTGTGGTGTTCTCTTTTTTCCTAGTATCAAGCATGGTCTCCAAGATAGAGATCATGTTTTGGTTCTGCACGATGAGAGCGTCCATCTTAGATATGGTCTAATCCTTTGCCAGGAGGGAAGCCTGCATGGTCTTCATCTACCTCAAAGAGCGTTTGAGGACCTCCAAGAGCTATCACGTGAAGAGCTCAACTTCATCAAGGCCTGAAAGCAAAACAAGACAAAATCAGTATCAAAGCATAACACTGGCCGGCCAGCCCCTCCCTAAGGCTGCTATGGTCGGTCAACCCCTTCAAGATACAACATTGGTCATCCAGCCCCATGCAACAAATCCCTGGCTGACCAGCTTGTAAAAGTCCCAAAAAGATGAGCAAGGTTAAATGTACAACTTACCACAAATAGATCCTGAAGGCCAGTGGAGTACAACCTGTTTAGCTCACCATCACCAAGCTCGTAAAGCTCCTCATCCATAGAAGGAAGGGCTCTCTCTAGGAATCTGTGAGCTGCCTCCATGGCTCTTTGCCCTGCGATTGAGCCTACTCCTCAACTAGGCTTTAGAGCACCCCAACACGAAGGTAGTTCCCTCCTAGTTGAAAGATGATCAATCATAGGCTGCCCACCTGGTGCAAGCCCTGTAGAGGAGGAGGCAAAGATGATCTAGAAGCATCTCTACCATGAGTGGTCTGGGCCACCTTGGCCCTCGGTTGACCCGAAGGCTCATTAGAAGGTCCCCCAGTGAGACCTCTCAACCTGGAAGACACATCTGCAAAAAGAAAGTAGCAAAGTCGGAAAGTAAGTCATAAATATTCAATGCAAGAGAAGAATGTAAAAATGGTGTTATCAACTATCAAATACCATCATCCTCATAAAAATAATTGTCGATATCCTCAACAATCATCTTGCTCTTGCCTCTAAATGTAGGCAAGGGGAAAGAAGGTCCCTTAGAGCTCTGGCCTCTAGGCATAATTCGAAGAGAAGCATCACCAACTGAGCCCCCACAGACCAAGCATCGACAGAGGGCCCTCTCTCTCCTCTCAAAATTTTGAGCTATCAAAGACAGAGGCACGTCATCAACTAAGTCATGGACTTGTCCATCACTAGGACAAGCCCTCTCTATAGACAAGGCTCCCACTATGCCAACTGACGGGCCCTAAGCTCCCACAACTCCATGAGCAGGAAGGCACAAACTGTACTTCTAGAAGTTTGCCACACAAGCCAACCTGAGTATGTTTCTCTTCTCCACCGAAAGAGATAGATGTGGTTTTCCCTATCCCTCATCTGCAATGCGGGGATAGAGCATTTGAAAAATGGCATCCACTGAAACTAGCAATGTCCAATCTTCTGAATGCCTCAAGCAACAAAGTAGTTCTTAGCGTACCTACCAACTTTTGACATGGTTGTGCTTTTGGTGTCACCCAACCACTGGTGGCCAACCTGGCTAAAGTAGTTGTTTGAATTATTTTACTAGGATCTTAGATTTACTAACAAGTATGTTAATTTACATCCTAAATATGAGCTTCTAAAACGATATGAAATAAACACATATAAAGTATAAGAAACCTTATAGTGGTTGCAGCGGAATATAATGTCTCATTCCACTCAGATCTCTAACCCTTGTATCCTTTCTGTAGCAGAGTATCACCAAGATTTGAGCCCGAATGTACTTCTGTTGAATCTGGAATCTTCACAGCCTTACACACTATGATTGAGATACCACTTGATGTGTGTGGGCACTCACTCTATCACTATAGGCTCGGTTTAGGAGAGAGGAAGAGAGAGAGAAGGTGGCAGCTAGGGTATAGGAAGAAGGCTTTGAATTTTTATCTGAAGGAATGAGTGTTGGGTTTTATGCCCTAAATAAAACTCTATTTCAATGTAATCCAGATTATTCAGTATCAATAAAGTAACAGAAGTATTTTTCATTCATTTGTGTATGTTTTGGTTCACTTAATCAATTGTTTGTCTATTTGATTTATAAATTCATCCAAACCCCTTTTCACATACTTGATCATGTTTATTTTGTTGTCAACACAGTGGAAAGTAAACATGACTATGTGAATAAAGTATTCCTAGATTTATCAGAACACTGGGTTTTACTGATATGACAATCTACAACAGAGTTTACTTGCATTTGGAGAAATGTTATGTTCTTTCCAGAACATAGGTTAAAGTAAAGCTCAGGTTGGATGCATGGAGTATGCATTGGAATGGACCGATATTGAACTTTGAAATAGATTTTTGAAACTTACCGTAAATATCTATTCAATTCAATTTCAAAAGTTGATCCTAGATCACATGATCGAAATCCTGATATGGTTAGGCTCAATTTTAAGAGTATTATTCGTGATTCTTTGATTTGTTAGTTAAGCCTAATTTTTGGTCAGGGCAATACATACATTTTGGGAACACGGTAGTGCGATTGAGTGGGAGCGCTAACATAAATATGGAATCTATAGCTTCTATCTGGCGAATAGTAAGCAAAGGGTGATTTCCTTCGAGCTTAACCAAACGAGATAAATGATTGAGTACTCATTTCACTTAGTTGAAATATCATTTATACAGGGTTAAGTGTTTTAAGGATAAAATACATTGTAGGGTGTTACGGTAATTTAGTCCCTTTACAGTGTAAATCATCCATATAGAGGATCATTGATCACATTAGGATTATAACAATGAATAACTAATGATGTGTCTATATGGTGGAACATATAGAGCATTCTATATACTGAGAGTGCAATTCTGAGTTCTATGTGTGGATTCAACGAAGAATTAATAAGTCAGTGAATTTAAGTGGTAAATTCTAGATCTGCTTATTGGAAGCTCGGATATATAGACCCATGGTCCCCCCACTAGTTGAGATAATATTACTTGTAAGACTCACTTAATTGATTTTAATTAATCAATTAAAATTCTCAAGATAGACTGTGTCTATTTGAGAATTTATCACTTATTAAGGGCAAAACAGTAAATAGAGATTTTGAAGGGCATATTTATTAATTAGGAAACTTTAATTAGTTTCATTATTAATAAAATAAATGACAATATATTATTTGATAATTAATTTTAATTATTAAATAATTAGATTTGACATTTATGTGGTTGAACAAAGGAATTGGCAGTTTTTGACAAAACAGGAAACTATCAAGTGTAGGAAAAGGAAAGTTGGAAAACTGGCAAGCCTTGTTTCCACAATGCCTAGGCCGGCCACTTAAGTTCCCTTTTCCCTTTGATTTTTTCAATATTAAATGTCAATTAATTCAATCATAGCCCTGGGTGGTTTTCTATAAATAGAAGGCAAAGGCTTCAGATTTCAATACAACTGATACACAACATTATTCTGACAGAATTTTCTCTCTGTGCCGCCACCCTCTCTCTCTCTATTCCTTCACTGTTTCGAAATCTATAAGTGCTAGAGTAGTGCCCACACACATCAAGTAATACCTCAATGATAGTGAGGAAGGCTGTGTAGAATTTAGAAACAACAAAGAAGGACTATCGAGCTCAGATCTTGATTATACTCTGCTACAGAAAGGAATCAAGGGTTAGAGATCTGAGTGGGAGGAGACATATATTCTGCTGCATCCAATGTAAGATTTCTGATACTCTTATGTGTTTAATTTTCTATCGTTTTAGAAGTTCATATTTAGGTTGTTAAATCAACATACTTGCGAGTAGATCTAAGTTCCTGGTAAAATAACTTCCAACAACTGGCACCAGAGCCATGGTAATTGATTTTCTTGCAAGAAATTTGGACTTAAAACGATTTTCTTGTGTTTTGGATGGTATCATGTTGCTTTGTGTGTCATATTGATGTTTGATTGTTGTTTGTGAATTCTGGGAAAAATAGTTACTTTCCTGTCTCTGTAATTATTTTTGTTGGATAGTTTGGAAAATTCTAAGCAATTTACTTTTTTACAGAACTCGATTTCGATTTAATTTGAATTAGTTATGAATTTTTAAAAATTGGAAAAATCGGAGTGATGAGCACCCTCATCACGCGCGCGGAATGGCTGCAAGCAGCCTTCCTGCGCCGTGATTCCTCGGCGTGCACCCCAGATACGCGCGCAGATGAGCATGCATGGCATGCGATCCGTACAGTTCATCATTTTTTCAATTTTTTTCGATTTTTCATGCTATTTCATGGAATTAAATTTCGATTTTTTGTGTAGTTTTGTATGTTGATTTTTATTTTTTAAATTTCAAATCTAATTATCAGAAATAAATTAATTTTATTTTTTAAAATTAATTTTAGATATTAGTGTAATTTGATTTTGAAAATAGGAAAAATCAAGTTTTGCTTACTTTTTTTTCTTATTTCCTTTAAAATTTGATTATTTTATTTTTTTTTAAGGTGAGATATTAATTTATTTTTGGTAACTTGACCTTAATTAGAATAAGATCAAAATATTCATGATAATTTTAAAAGAGGAAATAAGGTATTTTTGTTAACTTTTAAATTTTGTTATTTTTTAAATTAAATTGTAAAACAAGAAAAGGGTATGTATTTACCATTTTCTATTTTATTATTTAATTTATTATATAACATGAAATTTAAAAGGAAAGTTAGCAATTTAATTTTGAAATGACATTTAGGTTACCCAAAACCTAATTTTTTAAAATGGTAGGTTTAATTTTAATTTTTATTTTTCGAAATACATGTTTAAAATTAAATAAATCCTACATCCAACTATCCAAAGCTAACCTTGTTGCAGGAGTATGCGTTTTAGATTGTTTGTATATTTTCTAAAACCTATTATTGCTTGATCTAAATTGCCTTGTTAACTTGATGATAGATCCAATGATCTAATTTTAACCAATGGTTCAATTGATGATAGATCAAGTAAATAATTTGTAACAGGTAATTTTTACAAACTTCTTTCATCCGTGTATGACCTAGTAACATGATAGGATCCATCCAAATGTGTATGCCTGTGTGAGCCTGTATGTTTAATTTCTGTTATAGATACATATAGGTTGTTGTTGCTAAATAAAATATCATAACTGATAGATTTTATTTAGGCTCATTTAGTAGTGGGCCTATTCAATTAATAACAGTTGTTCATTTTAAGGTTAAATTCCTCTCTTTTGGGCCTTGTGTGAGAGTTGGGAGCCTTAGAAGTGGGTACGACATACTGGACCCAGCCCCCCCTGTAACACCCTAACTAACATAGGCGTATTACGTGATTTTTAAACATGCTGTGCAGCTCGTTGCTAATCAACGAGGTTTATGGAAAACGTGATTAATTAAAATTTTTGCTTTTTGATTAAACTTGTAAAATAATATTACAAAAGACTCGGGATCCCGATTACAAAATCATTTACAAAAAGATTTAACTGTTTATACAAAATGAATGTCACCTAGCGACCAGTTACAAAATCAACCTTGCTGTCCTGATGATCGTACGCTCCAGGCCTAATCGCCCCGACATGTACAACCTTCATAAGCTCGCTCACGGTCCATCAGCTTTAGCCTTGCCTTTACCTACACATAAACGTAGAACTGTGAGTCGACAGACTCAGTAAGAAAAGCATAATAATACTCATACATAAATCCCGGTCATGATCAGACGCCCATACCCCTGATCATAACCCTAACTGCCGTGTCCAACACGATACTAAGTCCCACTACTGTCGTGTCCAACACGGTACTGAGTCACTACTTCCGTGTCCAACACGGTACTGAGTTCTGAACGTTCATAGGGACGGTACTATTAACAAGTATCCTCCTGATCGGTCGAACCGGTCATACTCCAGCTGCTAATCATACTCCAGCCTGTACCGACGGGATACGTCAATAGTACGGAACCACCAACCAAGTGTCAGCCTGATCGGTCGAACCGGTCATACTCCGGCTGCTGGTCATACTCCAGCCTGTACCGACGTGACAGGGTTGGATGGTTCGAAGCCAACATTCATAACTAATGTAATCTAACAGGCTTCCTACATGCACGCTAAACATGTAATCTACATATGCATACTGTTATACTAATCTTACCTGGATTCCGAATTCAGGTGTGTGCGGCCAACTCGACCGGAACTTTAATCGCGCATTACATGTGCTCCTAAACCATAAAAATCACAACACTATAAGTGACACGCTAAATCACTTCCCGGGGACTTAAACTAGGAACTAAAAGTTTCCCTATCGATAAAAAGCATGGCAATACCCCCTAAAACATAAAAACGAGGAAAACTAGGGTCCCTGAATTTTCCCCAACCGGTAGACCGGTTGCCCAACCGGAATTCCGGTTCTGGGAAAATTCAGAACCCCATCCGGAATTCCGGATGCACAACCGGAATTCCGGTTCCTCGCAGGCAGCAAACTCAAATTTTCATATCTTGCACAAATCGACTCCAAATCAATTCAAACCTTCCAGACCTATTCCATATGACCCAAAGAACATTTCTAAGGCACCAAAACCACCCAGATTGCACCATAGCAAAAAGTGCCATTAAAGCTCAAGCTTTGAGTTCTAAACTCAAACTTGAGTAAAACCACCTAACATGCATTCAAACTAACTCAAATCCTCTTAAATAAGCATATTATAACCTCTGAAAACAACTAAAAACATCAACAACATTACAACAACAGATTATACAATTTTCTTTCATAAATCATGTATTTTGCATAGAAAAATATAGCTTTGCGCAACCTAAGATTCATGCTTCAAAAACAACTCAATTAACCTTAATCTAACAAGCTCAAATCTCAAAAAATAACAACCAATTCACAGCAGCAACAATATCCAACAATCATGCATGCATCAACTATTTTCATCATATTTTTCCAAGAAAATAAAGGAAGAAAATTAAGAAACACATACCACAATCAAGAGTTCACAAATTTATGTTGAATCTAGCTTGAAAATTGATGAAAATCCCAGCCCTAGAGTCCCATGCAACCAGCCGAAAAGAGAGAGGGAAAAGAGAGAGAGAGAGTTTTGAATTTTCTAACTTTGTGATTTTTTGATAAAATGAAATAAAAAGGCTTTTACCCATATATCAATTCAGCCAAAAATTAACTAATTAAACATTTATTTTCAAATAATAAAATCACTAAAAGACAAAATATCATTGGGGCAAAAAGACCATTTTGCCCGTCCACACCAAAATCACATAATAATCACTAAAGGGGTATTTTTGGGAAATTCTAAATTCTCGGCCATTCCCGACATTCCCAATGTCTAATAAACCGTCCCAAACTACTAACATACTAAGTTGTGATTTCTACTGAGCCAAACACCGAGTTCCGAAATACCGGGCACCGGAAATGCAAAATATGAAAACTACTGAATGACATAGCAATGCATTTCTGAATTCAATAAATAACAGTATAATAAATTATTTAAATGGCTATAAATAATTTCATAATTAATCATGATTAACTGCTAATTTCCAAATTAAACTAAGCGGGCTTTATACCCCCTCACATGAACAACCCCAATTGTGAAGGCCCATTTGCCTGATTTGGATGACTGTGCTAGGTTAATTATATTAGTTTGACCTAATAAAAATTGATTAGCAACATAATTAATTTCATTCTTCCTTGAAATTAATTTAAGAAAAACATAGTTTGAATAGTTATATTCTGGAAAACTATATGTATTTTTCTTGTGTTTAATTAAATATGGAATTATAACCATATAAATTCTTTCTGAATCTTAATTTTATAATTTCATTAAATATTCCTATTTAAGTTGAGATTTAGTTAAATCTATCAAATCAACTTAGATTTGAATATTTTTGAATTTTCTATTATAAATTAAGTTGAGGAATTTTAGGAATTGGTTATTAAGATTCTTTAGATATTTTTTAAGTTGATATTTTATAAATATGGGAACTTAAAATGGAATATCTTCTGAATTAAGTAGTTACTACTTAATTGGTAATATTTAATTAAGTCATTGATTGAAGAATATTTAAGTTGGGTATTTAGATTTTTCTAAACAACTTAAATAAGATATTTTTCAAAATTATTCCATTTTTTTGAAATTTAATTAAAGTTTTTACTTTAATTTGTAATATTTCATTATTGAGATATGGAATATAAATGATTAAACAAAATACATATTTTTAAATAATGAGCTTTAATCAAAAGAAATTCGATCTCCATTGTTGGTTTTACATAGCTATTGTTTTAGTGAGTAATCCTCCCTAATGGAGGAACGTTCATTAGCAAGTTAGTGTCGTTTAATCTCGAAAGATAAGTATTCTTATAAGTTTTTTATATGGTTTATGACCACCCTAATGGTGGCGACTGTATAAGACTTACAAGAGTGCGAAACAATGGTAGAAGCTCATAAGATAGAATTGCCTTGACTCTCGCCTAAACGGCAACGCTGAATTCTAATCTTGATCGAATAAAAGGTTGCTAGAATGTTTGACATTTTAGATGAATTGACAACTCTATTCAATGGATGAATTGACTTGTAAGCCTCACTTAATTGATTTTAATTAATCAATTAAAATTCTCAAGATAGACTGTGTCTATTTGAGAATTTATCACTTATTAAGGGCAAAACAGTAAATAGAGATTTTGAAGGGCATATTTATTAATTAGGAAACTTTAATTAGTTTCATTATTAATAAAATAAATGACAATATATTATTTGATAATTAATTTTAATTATTAAATAATTAGATTTGACATTTATGTGGTTGAACAAAGGAATTGGCAGTTTTTGACAAAACAGGAAACTATCAAGTGTAGGAAAAGGAAAGTTAGAAAAGTGGCAAGCCTTGTTTCCACAATGCCTAGGCCAGCCACTTAAGTTCCCTTTTCCCTTTGATTTTTTCAATATTAAATGTCAATTAATTCAATCATAGCCCTGGGTGGTTTTCTATAAATAGAAGGCAAAGGCTTCAGATTTCAATACAACTGATACACAACATTATTCTGACAGAATTTTCTCTTTGAAAATTCTCTCTGAGCCGCCACCCTCTCTCTCTCTCTATTCCTTCACTGTTTCGAAATCTATAAGTGCTAGAGTAGTGCCCACACACATCAAGTAATACCTCAATGATAGTGAGGAAGGCTGTGTAGAATTCAGAAACAACAAAGAAGGACTATCGAGCTCAGATCTTGATTATACTCTGCTACAGAAAGGAATCAAGGGTTAGAGATCTGAGTGGGAGGAGACATATATTCCGCTGCATCCAATGTAAGATTTCTGATACTCTTATGTGTTTAATTTTCTATCGTTTTAGAAGTTCATATTTAGGTCGTTAAATCAACATACTTGTGAATAGATCTAAGTTCCTGGTAAAATAACTTCCAACAATGAGATGCATCATCTTTTTCCTGAAGCCATCACTACCTATTTATAGGAAACCACCTAGGGTTAGGTTAGATTTATTTGGCATTAAAATAATAATAAAAAATAAATGGTAAATATGCATATAAGTAGCCGGCCATGATATGGATTGGGCCCCACTTTGCAATTTTGCCATTTTGTCATTTTTCCATCTCATTTTCTCAAAAATGCCAATTTTCCAATTTTACCACTTAAATGCCAATTCTAATTATTTAATAACTAAAAATTAATTATTAAATAATATTATCATTTAATATATTTATTAATTAGACTAATCAAAGTCTCTCAATCAACAAATAAACCCTAAAAACTCTTTCTTCACAATTAAGCCCTTGCTTAGTGAAAATTCATAAACTAGACATAGTCTAATTTTAGAATTATAGTTGATTAATCAAAATCAATTGACTGAGTCTTACAAGTAGTATTGTCTCAACTAGTATGTGGACCATGGGCCTATATATCTGAGCTTCCAATAAGCAGACCCAGAACTTACCAAGTAAATTCACTGACTTATTAATTCCTTGTTGCATCCACTCATAGAACTTGGAATTGCACTCTCAATTATATAGAACACTCTATATATTCCACGATATAGATACGCTATTAGTTATCCATTGTTATAATCCTAATAATCAATGATCCTTTATAGATGATCTACATTGTATAGGGATTAAATTACTATTACACCCCTCAATGTATTTTATCCTTAAACCACTTAGCCACCTATAAACGATATTTCAGTGAACTAAACAAAATCACTGAAATGAGTACTCAACCATTTATCTCTATTTAGCCAAGCTCGAAGGAAATCATCATTTCACTTCTATGACTAGAAAGAAGCTATAGATTCCATATCTATGTTTAGCGCTCCCACTCAATTGCACTAGCATGTTCCCAAAATGTACGTATCACCCTGACCAAAAAGTAGGCTTAACTAACAAATCAAAGAACATGTATAATACTCTTGAGATCGAACCTAACCATGTCAAGATTAAGATCATTTGATCTAGGATACCATAGGTGATATTGAATTGAATAGATATTACGGTAAATTATCATATCTATACAAAGGTGCAATCTCGGTCCCTTCTGATGCATACTCCATGCATCCAACCCAAGCTTTATTTAACCAATGTCCTGGAAAGAACATAGCACTTATCCAAGGTGCAGGTAAACTATGTTGTAGATTGTCATATCAGTTAAACCCTGTGTACTGATAAATCTAGGAATATATATTTAATCACACAACCTTGATTACTTTCCACTGTGCTGACGACACAATAAACAAGAATATAAATGTGATAAGGATTTGGATGAATTTATAAATCAAATAAACAAATAAATGAAAACATGAACCAAATGACACACAAAAAGGTGATGAAAATACTTCTGTTTCTTTATTGATATTTAAAGGATAAAGATTACATTGAAATGGAGTTTTATTTAGGGCATAAACCCTAACAAAAGTACCTAGTCCTATTCTGCTGCGGAGCAGACATCAGATCGAAATAGTATCCAATCTCATAAGGAGTGGGCTGAGTCCAGCCTAGTTCCTTATATAAAACAAACATGGCCAAAATGTACTTTATACTTTTTGGGGTGATTTGTGTTGGACGAATCCCAAAATAGGCATCGATGTCCCTAAAGTAAGGGTGGAGCAATAGTACTGCTCCATGCTATATATATTCAAAAGTTTAATTCCCATGATTTGTCAGTTCACTGGATTTAGACTGGCATGATTATCAGCAATAAGGTATACTTACACCTAGGATAAGTGTTATGTCCTTTCTAGGACATTGGCAAAGTTTACCAATATCGGATGTATGGAGTATACATTAGAAGGGACCGATATTGATCTTAGATAAGATATCATAAACTTACTGTTATATCTTTCTAAGTCAATATCAATGGTTGATCTTAGGTCTATGGATCTTAATCCTAATATGGTTAGGTTCATCTTAGTTGTATTATTTATGTTCTTTGAGTTGTTCGTGGAAGCTAACTTTTGGTTCTTGTGGATACTTACATCTTGGGAACATGGTAGTTCAATTGAGCAGGAGCGCTGATCATAGATATGGAATCTATAGCTTCTATAACTATTTAGAATTGAAACGATGATCTCCTTCGAGCTTGGCTTAATAGAGATAAATGATTGAGATCTCATTTCAGTAATTATATTAGTTTACTGAAATATCATTTATAGGTTGCTAAGTGTTTTAAGGATAAAATACGTTGAAGGGTAGAACGATAAATTTATCCCTATTCAGTGTAGATCGTCTATAGAGGATCCTTGACTATTAGGATTGTAACAATGGATAATCATAGCGTATCTATATCCTGGTACATGTAGAGCGTTATATAGGCCCATGGTCCCATCACTAGTTGAGATAATACTGCTTGCAGACTCAGTTAAATGATTTTAATTAATCAATTATAATTCTAAAATTAGATAATGTCTTATTTATGAATTTTCACTAAGCAAGGGCTTAATTGTGAAGAAAAGAAGTTATGGGGTCAATTTGTTAATTAAGAGATTTTGCATGGTCTAATCAATAAATTACACAAATGAAAATTTTATTTAGTAATTAATTATAATTATTAAATAAATAGTTTTGACATTTATAGGATTAAATTAGAAAATATGATATTATTGAAAAGATGAATAAGTGGTTGAAATAAAGTGGCAAAAATCTAATTTTTTTTGGGATTTTTCACCCAATTTCGAATTTTTCAATTTTCAAACCCTAAATTTTAATATAAAATATTATTTTTAATATATTTAAACTTACATATCAATTGTAAATTAATAATATTTAATTTTTTAATAGATTATTATTAATTTTTGATATTTTGAGGTTTAAATTTAAAAATTGATTATTTTGTTTTTTTAATTATGGTCAGATTTCAAAAATTTGTTAATTTCTTTAATATTTATATATTATTTAATTATAAAGTTAGATATTTTTATATTGGACATATTTTAAATTAAAAGATAACTTTATCCTTTTAATTTGAAATATTATATTAAAATTATCTTATAAGATAAATTAAATAATTAATAAATTTGAAATTAACCTAGATATTTTCATAGATATTCTAACCATAATATTTTCAAATTCAAAATTGGTTATTTTGTTAAATATTTAATTGTTTATAAATTATAAGTTAGAAAATGATATTTTATATCATTTTACTTATCAAAAATATATAAATAGTAGTCTAAATATTTAAATAGCTTAGATATTTTTTGTAGAAAATTGAAAAAGGCTTAATTTGAGATATTTTGACATATAATTTGGATAATTATTTTTTTTATTATTTTATTCTTAAAATAATAATTACCTAACCATATCTATTTTAAAATTAGTCTATTTTATTATTTTAATTTTATAAATTATAAAATTAGAAGATGATATTGAAAATATCTTTTCGGTTATTTTCAAATCATTTATCTTATTAGATATTTAATTTAATTTGATAAAATAATTTAAATAAACCTAGATATTTTAAAAATTAGTTTAATTTTAAATGTTGAAGAGATATTTAAGGTTATTTTTAACAACCCTAAAATTTCAAAATTAGTTGGTTAGTTAAAATAATAATTTAATTATATTAATATCTTATTTCACATATTGTTACATGAGTATTGTTTGTTATATTTAATTGTTTATTCAAAATTTTTTTTAACAAATCTATTATTTATTTGATCTAAATTGCTATGATTAACTTGTTGACATATCCAATGATCTGATTTTAATCATAGTCCAATTGTCAATAGATCTTATAAATAATTTGTAACAGGTAAATTTTGTACTTCTTTCATCTGTATAAACTTAGAAACATGATAGGGCCCATCCAAATCAATTTGACTTGTGTGAGCCTATATATTTGCTTTTGGGCTTAGATGCATATAGGAAGCCCATTTATTTCTAGCTATTTAAATGGACTAGGTTGCTAAAATAAAATGTCACTTATGATAGTTTTATTTAGGCCCAATCAGTACTGGGCTTATTCAATGAATAACAATTATTTAATAAAAGGTTAAATTCTTCTCCTTTGGGCCTTGTGTGAGAGTTAGGGGGTCATTAGTAGTGGGTACGACATACTGAACCCAGCCCTCCCTCACATGAACAACCCCAATTGTGAAGGCTCATTTGCCTTATTTAAATAATTGTATTAGGCTAATTATACTAACTTAACCTAATTAAAATTGAATTAGCAACATAATTAATTTTGAAATAAATGAAATTAATTTTTCATTGGATTATTTTAAAATTAATTTAAAATAAATCCACTTAGTTTAATGAAATATTCTAGATAGTGATTTCTAGTAACTAATTTATATTTTCTAATATTTAATTAAGTAGAAAAATATATTTATGTTAAAATATATTTACGTTAATTTTAGACCAACTTAAATTAGGATATTTTTCTTAAAACTTAAATAGAATTAATAATTAAGTTGATTTTATTCAACATACTTTATTATTTGTTTCTATTTCATGAATTTAATTAAATTAGAAAATATATTTAAGTTGAAAATTAATGTTTAATTAATTTTAGAACAACTTAAATTAGATAATTTTCTTAAATATTAAATTAGAATTAATAATTAAGTTGAATTTATTCTAGATACTTAATTATTTCTATTTTAATGAATTTAATTAAATAGAAAATTATATTTAAGTTGGAAATCTGTTAATTTCATATCAACTTAAATTAGAAAAAAATTTAGAATATATTTTATTTTAATAATCAATTCCCACATAATTTTGATTTACATTACTTTAAATGTAGATATTTCAAAAAATTTAAATTTTGAAAATTAGATTAAAGTTAAAAATTAATTCATTAATTAATTTTAAATCAACTTAAATCAACTAATTTTCATTAATGATTTTATTAAAATAAAAAGACTAAAATATATTATATTATAAAATATAAGTAATTAGTTTATGAATTATCTAGATAGATATTTTTTAGGTAGACTTTTTGGTATTTTTCTAGATATTTTTAATTAAATTAGAAAATTAATATTTAAGTTGATTTGTTCTAGACACTTAAATATTTGATATTTTTCTTATGAGATTTAATTAAATAGGAAAATTATATTTATGTTGAAAATTAATTTATTTAATTTTAGACTACCATAAATTAGAATAATTTTTCCAATTTTATTTTATTTTATTTTTGTAGAATTTCGAAAATGTATTTTTTTTTATAATACATTGGATTTCGAATTCAGTTATATATTTATAGAAAATTAAATGTGAGTTGAAAATTAGTTTAATTAATTTTGGACCAACTTAAATTAAATAATTTTCATAATATTTATTGGAAAATTATTACTAAGGATGGAAAATAATTTATTTTTATTTTTCAGATCTTCCTAGGTATAATTTTATAAATATTAAATTAAAATTTATATTTAGATTTATCTAAATTAGTAATTTTAATTAAATAAATATATATTAAAATACATAGATTAAAATAAGTATTAAAAGAAAATACAACTTTTTAAAATAATGAACTTTAGTTATAAGGACATTCGATCTCCATTGTTGGTCCTATATGGTTAATTTTTTTTCAATATAACCTCGAGATGCTAGACTTTGTCCCCCTAATAGATGGTTATACGCTGAAGCATTTAACACCGTAACGATCTCTTATGATAAGTATTTTGTAAGTTTTCGTCTCTATTAGACTCTCTCCTACGATGACTACTTAGAGATAAATTTATAAAGTATGAAACAATGGTGGAAGCTCATAAAATAAGAATAACCTTGACTTGCCTACCGGAACAATGTTGGATTCTTATTTTCATCGAATAAAAGGTTGCTAGAATGGTGTCCATTTTAGATGACCTGACAACTCTATTCAATGAATGATATCTTTGACTGTCGCCTACCGGGACACTGTATCAGTTTGTTGGAAACCTTAGAAATTATTTAAGATATGATAAGTTTTGTATTTTCACATATCTTTGTTACTTGCTAAATGCTTAATAAGTTCTGAATTGTGTGTGAATTTATATTGAAACATGTTGTTTTCTGTTATTAATTGTAGTTGTAAATTTCGTGCAAAATAAGAATAATTTTGACTCTCGCATATCGGGATATTGTTGGATTCTTATTTTAATCCAAATTATCCTAATTTTTCCTCTTAACTGATTCATTTCGAATTTGCTTACATAGTATATCATTGGATGAATGGTTTATAAATCATCTAATTATGATGTCATTCTACTTTCTCTTATAAAATTGAATGGTGCATATGATTATATTCCTAACATTCTATCCTGAAATGATATAAATCCTCAATCTTAGAATCTCCTATTTGTATATGCTTACTTTAGGCAATCTAAACTTAGAGTTAGATTAGTAGTGGTGGTCCAAGATAGAATAATTACTCATGTGTATTTGGTATAAATTTAAGTCTTTGACTTTAAATTTTAGATTTCAAATAGAAATTTTATATTTTTGTATCCTACTTGGACTATTCTAAGAACTCTATGACTTTCACAAGTTTTTAATATCTATTTTCCGTCAGTGGATTCAAACTCTATGTTTATGTATGGAATATGAGTTTAGTTTTATGTGACCGGAATCTACTTGGACTATTCTAAGAACTCTTTGTTATAACTAAACCTTTTTCATCAAAAGACCACAACCACATTATATCTATGGCATTTGCATCTTGTTCATAGTGGTGTTGACAAGATGATTCTTTGCAAAAGAAAATATGCATATATCCACTGAAAGTAAGATCATCTATATTCAAAATATGGATGTACATTCAGGGGTGGATATGAGTTATCGTTAAGTTCTTTAGACGATTACTCTAGATTTTTACCTTATGCAAAGAAATTTGAAATATTTGAGAAAGTTCATAAATTTCTAGCAATGTTGGAAAACATTGAGGTAAGTGGTTAACGATCTTGCGAACTGATAGGGGTAGAGAAATATTTAGTGGATATGCAGTTCAAATATCATTGAGTTGAATTTTGAATTGTATTCAAACTTACCTCCCCGGAAATTTGATTTGAATATTGATGACAATATAAGGTTTATGATTAGTTACTAGTTGTTGCCTAAGTCCTTCTAGGGATATACCCTAGTAATAGGAAAGTTTCAGAATGATGGAATGGTTGTGTACTTAGTGTAAACCATTACTAGAATCATTGATGTCTTGATCATGACCTTAGGAAAAGCTAAAACTGTTAACCAAGATTTGCATGTTTGATAGCTATTCTAAGTGATTAGGGGTGGACCATCCCATTGTTATTAGATAAGAAAGTTTTTGTTTCAACAAATACTAGTTTTCTAAGAAAATGACTAAGTCTAAAATAAAGTAGCAAAGTAGAAGAGATATTTTTTTCTTGATTCCAAAAGTGTTCTATCATCTTATTCTATATAAGATGATCCCACTGTTGGGTTTTATGCCCTAAATAAAACTCATTTCAATGTAATCAGATTTACTTATTAATATAGATCAGAAATAACATTTAATGTTGCATGGTTCACATGATTTATTTCATGATTATATGTACATAATATATAAATTCATCTGAAACCCTTTTCACATACTTGATCCTGTTTATTGTGCCGTCAACACATTGGAAAGTAAACATGACTATGTGAATAAAAGTTTCCTAGATTTATCAAACATAGGGTTTTACTGATATGATAATCTACAACAGAGTTTACTTGCATTTGGAGAAATGCTATGTTCTTTCCAGAGCATTGGTTAAAGTAAAGCTCAGGTTGGATGCATGGAGTATGCATCGGAAGGGACCGATATTGAACTTTGACTTAGATTTATTAAACTTCCGTAATATCTATTCAAGTCAATATTGCCTAGTTGATCCTAGATCAAATGTTCTTAATCGTGTTATGATTAGGCTCAATCTTGAAAGGCTATTCGTGTTTTTTGATTTGTTAGTTAAGCCTACTTTTAGGTCAGGGTGATACGTACATTTTGGGAACACGGTAGTGCAATTGAGTGGGAGCGCTAGCATAAACATGGAATCTATAGCTTCTATCTGGCGAATAGTAAGCAAAGGATGATCTCCTTCGAGCTTGACCAAACGAACATAAATGGTGGAGTACTCATTTCACATAAGCTGAAATATCATTTATACGGGGTCAAGTGTTTTAAGGATAAAATACATTGTAGGGTGTAACGGTAATCTAATCCCTTTACAGTGTAGATCATTCATATAGAGGATCATTGATCACATTAGGATGATAACAATGGATAACTGATGATGCGTCTATATGGTGGAACATATAGAGCATTCTATATAACTGAGAGTGCAATTCTAAGTTCTATGCGTGGATTCAACGAAGAATTAATAAGTTAGTGAATTTTAGTAATAAATTCTTGATCTACTTATTGGAAGCTCGGTTATATAGACCCATGGTCCCCACACTAGTTGAGATAATATTGCTTGTAAGACTCATGTAATTGGTTTTGATTAATCAATTATAATTCTCAAATTAGACTATGTCTATTTGTGAATTTTTCACTAAGTAAGGGCGAAATTGTAAAGAAAGAGTTTATAGGGGCATATTTGTTAATTATGATACTTTGTATGGTTCAATTAATAAATATGATAAATGACAATATTATTTAATAATTATTTATAGTTATTAAATAGTTAGAATTGGCATTTAAATGGTTGAAATAGAAAATTGGCGTTTTTGAGAAAATCAGATGCAGAAAAGATAAAGGGCTATTTACAAAAATATGGGAAAACAAATGTAAGTTTTGATATATATGGCATAAAAACTTAAATGTACAAAATATGGCTTTTTTTACAAAAACTTAAGAATATGGGAAAAAATCATTGTATATAAAAAGAAATGCCATAAAAAAACTTTAAAATTGTGTTTTTTTTTCTTTTTTAAAAAATAAAATATTAGAATAAAAAAATGATGTCAACTGAATTTTTTTTTTTGTTAATAAATTGAAGGAATATTAAAATAATTTTATTAAGATGATAAATTAATAAACCAATTAACTGTATATAATCAAAAACTGGTTTCTTAACGAAAAAAACTGGTTACAAATACAAATACTCATATAAATTTTACATGCATTTTAGAATCTCTAAGACTTGACCACCAATTCAGTATCAAAACTAAAACCAACACAAGACCAAAATTAAAACTAATTACAAATTTTTGAGAAGCTCCAAGACTCGATTATCAACCCACTACACAAAACCGTCACTATCCACTAAAAAATAAAATATTAGCCGCAATAAAAGCAAAGAATAGAATGGGAATATTCAACATAATTGCTATCATCGTCGAAAAAGTCGTCGCTACCGAAAAGTTACTGTAATTAGACATCAAAGTTACCACCGATGCTGGATGTTGGAGTTGTCGCCGAAGTTGGACCTTAGAATTTGACAAAGAGAAATCAGTAATATTTATCAGCTAGTTCAAAATATAACAGCAAAAAACCAGTTATGTAAATTAACCAAATTAAAAACTAAATCTTAAAATAAGTTACATATAATAACAAAAACAATAATTTAATACAAAAACCTGTTTCATATTACAATCAACTAAAAAGTGAACAAACATATGACACCTAAAGTAATAAAAAGATATATTAATTTCAAAAACCAGTTACTCAAAAAAAAAAAAAAAATACATACCATAAAATTATTTTTAATAATGACTTATAAACTAACAAAAACATATTACATTAAACAACTTAGCAAAAATTTGATATAAAAAACCAGTTTCGTAAAATAATTATTAAAAATTAACTTACATAAACCAAATGCCAAAATATCTAAAACAAAAATTAAATACAAAAACCAGTTACTAAATACAATTACCTAAAAAATATAAATAAAAACATAAGAAATTTAAAATAATAAAATGATATATTGAAACAGAAAAATTAATAAATTAAAAAAAAAAAAGTAGACCACCAAAGAAGAATTCTTAACATATAAATAAATTTAAATCATTGAAACGAGGTACATTAACTAACCAAATAAAATTTTTGACACATAAAAATCAGTAACATTAAACAACCAATTAAATTTTTGACATAGAGAAATTATTTACATTAAACAATTAAAAATCAGACACAAAGAAACCAGTTTCATTAAACAACCAATTAAACATGTTAAATAGAGAAGGCAATTACGTAAAAAAAAATGATCAAACATAAAATTTGAAACACAAAACCGAGTTAGTAAAAAAAATATAGCACATTATTTTAGTTTTTTAACAAATAGCTTAGAAAATTAAATTATCAGAAACCAGTTTTACTTATCACCTATTTGAAAATTTTACACAACGAAACTAGATTTCTAAAATAACAAAAGAAAAAATAAAACTTAAAGCTTAATTACGTACAATAACAAACCAGTTTTAACCTATGAAGTATGAACCATCGTAACAAAAATTATAACAAAACATCAAATGATAAATAAAGAAGATAACTTAAACCAGTTCATCAATCAACCATATGGAAAAAAAAAATTAGACACAAATAAAAAAATTTAAAAACTCGCAAATATAATTAAAATAACATACAATGCACAACAAAAATCTAAAAACAAAATATAAGTACAAAATAATAAAAGGAAACTTAAAATTAAAAAAATATACAATAATTTCATAAAATTGAGCAACTACTCATTACAGAACCCTAATGTGAAACCAGTTTTGAAAACCAGTTTAAAAAAACTAAGTTTAACTAAACTAAATAAGACAGCAAAGAGTTTACATCAAAGCTACATCCATCATACAAAATTGGTTTTAACCAATATTTCACAAAATATAATAATGCTACAAAGTAATCAAACCAAACTTTTAACATTATAACCAACAACAAACAAATAATACTAAACCAGTTTCATCACATTAACATCAACTAAAAAATAACACATTAATTGATAAAAAAAAAAAGTACTGAAACTAGTTCTATCAAACACCATTAACATAGTTGACCAAAAGGAATGAATTAAAACCAGTTTCTATAAAAACATAACACAAACTCTAATTCTCCTCATGCTCATTTTTTAATGGGCACTTTGACCTTTTTGGCAAGATTAATGTTATTCCCAATGTATGCATGTTTTGTAGGAGAACCGGTTTCTATCTGCTAAATTTGAAATTAAACCGATAAGAAATATTACAACTAGTTTTACGGTTTCTTCCGTTTGCTTTCTAGTTTTAATGCACATGAATATTTTTTAAAATAAATAACAACTTTGCTTCCATTATAAAAGTTCGAAAATTTCAACTTTTATTAATTTTTATTTTTTTATTTTAAAAAAAAAATCAAATCTTCAAACTGAATACAAAATTGCAGCTTCTGCCGGCGACAAGCATCGAAAAAAAAAATCAAAGAACGATGGAGAGTGAAAGGAGGAAGAAAGAAGAAGCTACGAAGATCACTCACCACTTCTTGACGGCTCTGTAATGCTTTGAGAGAGACTTACGACAAACAACTTTCAAACTTGGGAGATGGCGAAGGAGCTTTCAAATAAAGTTACAGTGAATTTCAGAAAAATAAATTACATGTGAAAAGGAGGAATTAATGGGTGTATGGTTGAGATCAATGGGGATTGGAGAAGAAGAAGACGTGGAGTGGGTTTGTGGAATGAGTTTGTAAAGTGAGATTTTAATTTTGAGAGAAAATCAATCAGATATGGGCTTTCTAAATAATTTTACACAAATATGGCAAATCTAATCCCATAATAAAGTTTAAAAATACAAAACTACCATAAGACCTGTACAAACTTAAAAATGCCATATTTAAGTAAAATATTTTTAAAAACCCATATTTGATGTAATTTTCACAAAGATAAAACTGCAAAATTGTAAAAAGTGAGGCCCAAATCCACATGTATAGGGCCGACCACTTTTATAGGAATTTACCTTTGATATTTTCATTATTTTAATGCCAAATAATTCAAACCTAACCCTAGTGGAATGCTATAAATAGATAGTGAAGGCTTCAGGAAAATTACACTAAATTTTCTACACTTCTGATTCAGAAAAAACTGAGTCTCTCTCCCTATCTTTAGCTGCCACTTCTCTCTTCTTTTCTTCTTCAATATTTCGAAATTCTTAGTGTAAGAGTAGTGCCCACACACAGCAAGTGATACCTCAATCATAGTGAGGAAGATCGTGAAGAAAGACTTTCAGCAAGAAGCAGTTTCAGCATCAAAGATTCAGAGAAAGAGATCCAGGTTCAGATATTGATAATGGTCTGCTACAGAAAGGAATCAAGGGCTAGATATCTGAATGGAAGGAGTCATTATATTCCGCTGCACCCAATGTAAGGTTTTCTAAACTTTATATGTGTTTATTTCATCGTTTTAGAAAGTTCATATTTAGGGTGTTAATCAACATACTTGTGAGTAGATCTAAAATCCTGGTAAAATAATTTCCAACAACTGGCCTCAGAGCCATGGTAATTGATTTACTTGCAAGAAATTTGGACTTTAAAACGATTGTTTGTTTGTTTTTGGATGGTATCATGTTGTATTGAGTGTTATTTGATGATTGATTGATGTTTGTAAATTTTCGTGAAAAATAATTGCGATTCTGTTTCTGAAATTATTTTTATTGGATATTATGAAAAAAATTAAGCAAGTTACTTTTTTACAGAACTCAATTTCGATTTAATTTGAATTAGTTATGATTTTTTGAAGATTCGAAAAAATCTGAGCTGTGCTGAAATTTTCCTGCGATCGCGAAAACTGTCCGTACAGCTCACAATTTTTTCGTTTTTCTTCGTTTTTTCATGCTTTTTCATGGAATTAACTTCCGATTTTTTGTGTAGTTCTATATTTATACTATTACTATTCCTAATTCAATTCTAATTATCATTTTGAATTAATTTAATATTTTTTAAATTTAATTCAAGATATTAGTGTAATTTGAATTTGAAAATAGTTAGTATCTATCTTTTTGCTTAATTATCTATCTTATTTTTAAATTTGATTATATCTTATCTTATTTTTAAATTTAAGGTCAGATTTTAAATTTTTTTAAATTAATTTTTTTTAAAATAATTTGACCTTATTTAAATTTAAAATAAGATAACTATAATCATGTAATTTTAAATAGATATAAGATATTTTGCTAATTTTTAAATTTTGTTATTTTATTTATTTAAATTACATTTAAAATCTGAAAAAGATATTCATTTATCTTTTTTAATTTTTTATTTAATTTTTATTTATAAAATAACATTTAAATTTTAAAAATAATTAGCAAATTTTGAAATGATATTTAGGTTGGTTGAAACCTAATTTTTCAAAATTGTAGGTTTAATTTTAAATTTAAATTTTTTTAAAATTTCGAATTTTTCAATTTTTTTTTAAATTTTCGAAAATTATTTTTTTTATTTAATTAATTATTTCGAAATTAATAATTTAATTTAAAATTAAATAAATCCTACATCCAACTATCCAGCTAACCTTGTTGCAGGAGTATGTGTTTTAGCTTGTTTGTAAGTTTTCAAAACCTATTATTACTTGATTGAAAATAGCCATGGTTACTTTTTGCCAGATCTAATGATCTGATGGCTCCCTTGGTGAAGTAAATAATTTGTAACAGGTATATTTACAATCTTCTTTCATCTGTGTATGACCTAGCAACATGATAGGACCCATCCAAAGTGTGCATGTGTGAGCCTATGTGTTTAATTTCATTATAGATGCATATAGGTTGTTGTTGCTAAATAAAATATCATAGTTCTTGATAGATTTTATTTAGGCCCATTTAGTTTTTTGGGCCTATTCAATTAATAACAGTTGTTCATTTTAAGGTTAAATTCCTCTCTTTTGGGCCTTGTGTGAGAGTTGGGAGCCATAGTAGTGGGTACGACATACTGAACCCAGCACCCCCTCACATGAACCACCCCAATTGTGAAGGCCCATTTGCCTGATTTGAATAACTGTACTAGGTTAATTAAACTAGTTTAACCTAATAAAATTGATTAGCAACATAATTAATTTCATTTATTTTGAAATTAATTTAAGAAAATTATACTTTAAAGAATTTTTTATTCTAAGCTAAACTATATGTATTTTTTTGTATTTAATTAAATAAAGAATTATAATCATCTAGATTCTTTCTGAAGCTTAATTTAAATTTTTCATTAAATATTCCTATTTAAGTTGATATTTAGTTATCTACAACTAACCAACTTAAATCTGAATATCTTTTGGATTTAAAATTTCAAAATTAAGTTGAGGAATTTTAGGCATTTGTTATTAAGATTCTTTAGATATTTTTTAAGTTAATATCTTTTCAAGTATTAACTTAAAATGGAATATTTTAGATATTTTTTTTAAGTTAATATCTTTTCGAATATTAACTTAAAATGGAATATTTTTAAATTAAGTGGTTACAACTTAATTTTTGATATTTAATTAAATTTAAATTTGAAAATATTTAAGTTCTAGATTTTTTCTAATACAACTTAAATTAGATATTTTTTCAAATTTTGTGGAAAAGATACTTAGTCAAATAAGATATTTTCTAGATAGTTATTTCTAGACTACTTATTATTTCTAATATTAAATAGGAAAATATTATACATTGTGAAATTAATTATTTAAATAATTAATTTTGGTACAATTTATTTTAAGTATATTTTCTCCTAGTATTAAACTAGAGATTAATAATTAAGCCTTCTCTACACTTAATTATTTATTTCTTGAATTTAATACATTTAATTAATTTGAAAATTAAATATCTAAGTTGATTTTCATCATGATACTTAAATATTTCTTTTTCATGACACTTAATTAAATAGAAAATTATTTTAGTTGAAATTTATTTTTTCAACTAAACTTAAATAATTTTCAAAATATATTTTTCTTTATTTTATTAATCAAATTTCGAAATTGCATTTCTTAAATGCTGGAATTATAAATTTATTTGAAAAATAGATTAAAATTGTAAATTATTTATTTTAATTTTGGACCAACTTAAATCAATGATTTTTTTATTTATTGATTAATTTAAAATAAATTGAATTAAAGTATATTATTAGAAATTGAATTAATTAGTCAAAGGAAAATCTAGATAGATGATATTTTTGCTTGAAGTATTTTTCTAGTGTATTTAATTAAATAAAAAATTAATATTTAAGTTGATTTTCATCATCATACTTAAATATTTGAAATTTTTCTTATATATTTAATTAAATAGGAAAATTATATTTTTTGTTATAAATTAATTTTTATTAATTAATTTTGGGCCAACATTAAATTAGAATAATTTTTCCAGGATTTATTTTTTATTTTAACATGCATTTTCGAAAATTGTATTCTTAAATACTTCAATTTTTCGAAATGCAATGTATATTTATAGAAAATTAAATTTGAGTTGTAAATTAATTTAAATTAATTTTGTAACAACTTAAATTGAATATTTTTCTAAATATTTATTAGAAATTATTACTAAGATGGAAATAATTCATGTTATTTTCATATTCATCTAAGTAAAATTTATAAATATTAAATTAAAATTTATATTTAGAATTTTTCATTCTAAATTGGAAATTTTAATTAATAAATATATATATATTTAAAATAAATAGATTAAATAAAGAGAATCAAAGAAAGTACAACTCTTTTTAAATAATGAGCTTTATTATTAAGATATTCGATCTCCATTGTGGGTTTTACACCGCGTCTGTTTTAGTGAGTAATCCTCCCTAATGGAGGAACGTTCATTAGCAATTTTGCACCGTTTAATCTCGAATGATAAGTAGTTTGTAAGTGTTTTGTATGGTATGGATCACCCTAATGGTGGCGACCATACTTGACTTGCAAATTATGAAACAATGGTGGAAGCTCATAAGATAGAATTGCCTTGACTCTCGCCTAAACAGGACAACGCTGAATTCCAATCTTGATCGAATAAAAGGTTGCTAGAATGGTTATCATTTTAGATGAGCTGACAACTCTATTCAATGGATGATGCTTTGACTCTCGCCTAAACGGGACACTGATATCAGTTTGTTGAAAACCTTGGAAATTATTTAGGATTGTAAGTTTTAGTATTTTCACTTATCATTCCTACTTGCTATATGCTTATAATTTCTGAATTGTGTATGAATTTATATTGAACCATGTTATTTTCTGTTATTAAGTTGTAGTTTAATTTCGAATCTTCATTGTTGGTCTAACTTGGCTTGTTTATCTAATGAGATAAATCCCTAGTGGATTTTCACCATTAGACATACATAATAGTGTTAGATCTCGAAAGATAAATATTGTATTTGCGACATCTAGCTGTTCATCAATTGATGACACCTTAGACTAGTATTTTTACGATATGAAACAAGAAGATTGTATAAATAAGATTACTTTGACATTCGCTAATCGAAGCATCGTTGGATTCTTATTTTTAAACGAAATTATCCTAATTCCTCTTAGCTTATTCATTTCGAATTAGCTCAATAACATATCATTGGATGAATGGTCTATAAATCATTTCATGTCATTCTATATTTTTTCTTAAGAAATTTAAATGACGCATATGATTATAATCCCGAAATTCTATTCCCAATTGATATAAATCCTCAATCTTAGAAATCTCCTGCTTGTATGGGCAAATCAGACTTAGAGTTAAATTATTAGTGGTGGTCCAAGATAGAATTACTCATTATCTTTGGTATAAATTTAAGTCTTTGACTTTAATTTTAGATTCCAAATAGAAATTTTCTTATATTTCTAATTCCAAAATACAATACAGTTACACTTTCTCAAGTGTTTAATATCCATCTTCTATTAATGGATTAAAACTGTATGGAATATGAGTTAAGTATTCTGTGACCAGGATCCACTTGAAGTATTCTAAGAACTCTTTGATGTAACTAAATCTAAAT
Organism: Cannabis sativa; assembly: GCF_029168945.1. Lineage (NCBI taxonomy): Eukaryota > Viridiplantae > Streptophyta > Magnoliopsida > Rosales > Cannabaceae > Cannabis > Cannabis sativa. Next base: position 24,056,854 of record NC_083603.1, read on the forward strand.
CATCAAAAGACACTACCACATTTTTTTTAATCTATGGCATTTGTATCTTATTCATAGTGGATTTGACAAGATCAATCTCTGCAAAGAGTTAATATGCCTATATCCACTGAAAGTAGTTCATCTCATTCGCAGATGGATGTACATTCAGGGGTGGATATGAGTTTTTTGTTGTATTCTTAAAACGATAACTCTAGATTATACCTTATACAAAGAAATTTGAAATGTTTGAAAATTTTCATTAATTTCTAGCAAAGGTTAAAACCATTAAGGTAAGTGGTTAAAGATCTTGCGAACTGATAGGGGTGGAGAAATAGTTAGTAGATATGCAGTTCAAAGATCATTAATTTGATTTTTCAATTATATCCAAACTTACCTCCCCAGAAATTTCGAGTTGCATGTTGATGATTAGTTACTAGTCGTTGCCTAATTCCTTCTATGGTAATACAATTTCAGAATGATGTAATGGTTGGGTACTTAATGTAAATCATTATTAGATTCATGGATAAGAAAGTGATTAGGGGTGGACCATCCCATTGTCAATAGATAAGAAAGTGTTTGTTCAAACAAATACTACTTTTCTAAGATAATGACTAAGTCTGAAAACAAGTAGCAAATAAAGGAGATATTTAATTCTTGATTCCAAAAGTGTTCTATCATCTTACATATGATGATCCCACTGCCTCTGTTGTCTTGTCACAACCAAAGAGGTTAATGCCATTTAGTTTTCTTCGACATAATTCATGGTACCTTGTCGTAGTGGGAGAGTTTCTAGGAACTCACCTTCTTATGACTTGGGAGACACTAGTGATTAAAATCCATTGTGAGTTTAAACAAGTAATGGATTGTCAAGATAAGAAACTAAGAAGAAAGCCAATAGAACTATGGTTTAATCCATTCACATCGAGTAACCTTAAGTTTTCTATTACAAGGACATAAAAGGAAATTTACGTTTATAAGTCTATTCAATGGACTTAACAAAACTTCCTGTTCCTAGTATTATAGGTTTGAGTTTATCTAAACCTATGGCTTGTGGTATACCTGGTAATTACTTACTCTAATGCAAGCAACTTACTTTAGTAAGATGCTGAAGCATTTTATTTCTAATGGCAATCTATAGAAGCTTCACAACTTCTTAGGTATAGATTTTATTTATCTAAGGAAAAGTTTCAACTATTCCAAAAAAGATAAAGCCATGAAAGAATTTCTTAAATCAACAGTGAGAGGTCTTAGATATGCTTTTGTATGCCTTAGACCAGACACCTGCTGTTGAGTGGGAGTAAGGAGTAGGTATCAGATTAATCCAGGAGAAGAACATTGGAAGACAATCAAGTAAATCTTAAGATTAAGAAGAGGAACTATATGTTAGTCTATAAGGGTGTGTTTAAAACTCTTAGACTACACCATATCAGATTTTGAAATTTGCCTTTGTGCTAGTAAATCTTTCTGATAAGATGGTGATTACTCTGGGGTGGAATAGTGATTTTGGAGAAGTGTAAAAACCTATCTGAAGTCTCTAGGTCTACCAGAGAGGGACTGAATGTTAAGGTTGCAGGAAAGGTACTTATTCAGTCTAAGGAAAGTTCTATACATTTTTGGCATCATTCCAAATTGCCTTAAACTACTAGTGTTAATTTCCTGATTAACCAAAAGTAGTTGCCAAAGATATAGAATCCACTATCCCAAGAGAGTAGACATATAGAGAGAGGAATTTCACATTATCAATGATTTTGTGATTAAGGAAGAGTAATGGTGGAGGAAAGGTTGTGGTTAATTCAACCTTTCAGATCCTATTACAAGGAGTTTACTACTACTACACTTGATTTGTATATCAAGGTGTTGAGATTATTTGAAACGCACTTTTTGTTTTATATTAGTGCAAGTGGGAGTTTATTGGGTTTTATGCCCTAAATAAAACTCATTTCAATATAATCAGATTTACTTATTAATATAGATCAGAAATAACATTTAATGTTGCATGGTTCACATGATTTATTTCATGATTATATGTATATAATATATAAATTCATCTGAAACCCTTTTCACATACTTGATCCTGTTAATTGTGCCGTCAACACATTGAAAAGTAAACATGACTATGTGAATAAAAGTTTCCTAGATTTATCAGACATAGGGTTTTACTGATATGATAATCTACAACAGAGTTTACTTGCATTTGGAGAAATGCTATGTTCTTTCCAGAGCATTGGTTAAAGTAAAGCTCAGGTTGGATGCATGGAGTATGCATCGGAAGGGACCGATATTGAACTTTGACTTAGATTTATTAAACTTACCGTAAAATCTATTCAAGTCAATATCCCCTAGTTGATCCTAGATCAAATGTTCTTAATCCTGTTATGATTAGGCTCAATCTTGAAAGGCTATTCGTGTTCTTTGATTTATTAGTTAAGCCTACTTTTAGGTCAGGGTGATACGTACATTTTGGGAACACGGTAGTGCAATTGAGTGGGAGCGCTAGCATAAACATGGAATCTATAGCTTCTATCTGGCGAATAGTAAGCAAAGGATGATCTCCTTCGAGCTTGACCAAACGAACATAAATGGTGGAGTACTCATTTCACATAAGCTGAAATATCATTTATACGGGGTCAAGTGTTTTAAGGATAAAATACATTGTAGGGTGTAACGGTAATCTAATCCCTTTACAGTGTAGATCATTCATATAGAGGATCATTGATCACATTAGGATTATAACAATGGATAACTGATGATGCGTCTATATGGTGGAACATATAGAGCATTCTATATAACTGAGAGTGCAATTCTAAGTTCTATGCGTGGATTCAACGAAGAATTAATAAGTTAGTGAATTTTAGTAATAAATTCTTGATCTACTTATTGGAAGCTCGGTTATATAGACCCATGGTCCCCACACTAGTTGAGATAATATTGCTTGTAAGACTCATGTAATTGGTTTTGATTAATCAATTATAATTCTCAAATTAGACTATGTCTATTTGTGAATTTTTCACTAAGTAAGGGTGAAATTGTAAAGAAAGAGTTTATAGGGGCATATTTGTTAATTATGATACTTTGTATGGTTCAATTAATAAATATGATAAATGACAATATTATTTAATAATTATTTATAGTTATTAAATAGTTAGAATTGGCATTTAAATGGTTGAAATAGAAAATTGGCATTTTTGAGAAAATCAGATGCAGAAAAGATAAAACTGCAAAATTTCAAAAAGTTAGGCCCAAATCCACATGTATAGGGCCGACCACTTTTATAGGAATTTACCTTTGATATTTTGATTATTTTAATGCCAAATAATTCAAACCTAACCCTAGTGGAATGCTATAAATAGATAGTGAAGGCTTCAGGAAAATTACACTAAATTTTCTACACTTCTGATTCCGAAAAAACTGAGCCTCTCTCTCCCTATCTTTAGCTGCCACTTCTCTCTTCTTTTCTTCTTCAATATTTCGAAATTCTTAGTGTAAGAGTAGTGCCCACACACAGCAAGTGATACCTCAATCATAGTGAGGAAGATCGTGAAGAAAGACTTTCAGCAAGAAGCAGTTTCAGCATCAAAGATTCAGAGAAAGAGATCCAGGTTCAGATATTGATAATGCTCTGCTACAGAAAGGAATCAAGGGCTAGATATCTGAACGGAAGGAGTCATTATATTCCGCTGCACCCAATGTAAGGTTTTCTAAACTTTATATGTGTTTATTTCATCATTTTAGAAAGTTCATATTTAGGGTGTTAATCAACATACTTGTGAGTAGATCTAAGATCCTGGTAAAATAATTTCCAACACCCACTACCTCTGTTATATTGACACAATCGTTGAGGATAATACCATTAGTATTCTTAAATAGAAAGTCATGGTACCTTATTGTAGTGGGAGGGTTTTAAAGAACTCACCCTGATATGACTTGGAAGACACCGGTGATTAAAATCCATTGTTAGTTTAAACAAGTAATGGATTGTCAGAATGGAAATAAGAAGTAAAGCCAAGAGAACTATGGTTAAAATTATTCATATGGAGTAACCAAAAGTTTTCTATTACAAGGACATGATAGGAAATTTTTTAAAGTAAGTCCATTCAATGGACTTAACAAAACTTCCTGTTCCTAGTATATCTAAACCTATGGCTCATGGTATACCTGGTTAATTACTTACTCTAGTGCAAGCAGCTTACTTCGGTAAGATGATGAAGCATTTTCTTTTTAATGGCAATCTATAGAAGCTTCACAACTTCTAGACATAGATTTTATTTATCTAAGGAAAAGTCTCAACTATTCCAGAAGAGATAAAGTCGTGAAAGAATTTCTTAAATCAACAGTGAGAGGTCTCAGATATGCTTTAGTATGCCTTAGACCAGACACCTACTGTTGAGTGGGAGTAATGAGTAGGTATCAGATTAATCCAAGAGAGGAACATTGGAAGACAATCAAGTAAATCTTAAGATTAAGAAGAGGAACTATATGTTAGTAGATAAGGGTGTGTTTAAAACTCTTAGACTACACCACATCAGATTTCAAGACTTGCCTTTGTGCTAGAAAGTCTGCTGATAAGATGTTGATTACTCTGGGGGTGGAGTAGTGATTTTGGAGAAGTGTAAAAACCTATCTGTAGTCTCTTAGTCTACCAGAGAGAGACTGAATGTTAAAGAAGCAGAAAAGGTACTTATTCAGTCTAAGAAAAGTTCTATACATTTTTGGCACCGTTCCAACATTCCTTAACTACTAGTGTTACTTCCTGATTAACCAAAAAGTAGTTGCCAAAAGTATAGAATCCAGTATCCCAAGAGAGTAGACATATAGAGAGGAATTTCACAATATCAAGGATTTTGTGAATAAGGAAGAGTAATGGTGGAGAAAAAGTTGTGGTTAATTCAACCTGTTAGATCCTATTACGAGGAGTGTACTACTACTACACTTGATTTGTATATCAAGGTGTTGAGATTATTTGAAATGCACATTTTGTTTTATATTAGTACAAGTGGGAGTTTGTTGGGTTTAAGGCCCTAAATAAAACTCATTTCAATATAATCAGATTTACTTATTAATAAAGATCAGAAATAACGTTTTATGTTGCATGGTTCACATGATTTATTTCATGATTATATATGTATAATGTATGAATTCTATTTAAGTCCAGAACATATGAATTTGTTAATGATTATAGTGTTGTCAGCACAGTGGAATATAATCTTAATTATATGTTCGAAAATTTATTCCCTGATTTGTCAGTTCACTGGATTTAGACTGACATGATAATCAGCGATAGGTATTCTTACACCTTGGATAAGTGCTATGTCCTTTCCAAGGCATTTGCAAAGTTTACCAGCATCGGATGTATGGAGTATACATCGGAAGGGACCGATATTGAACTTTGATTAGATATATTAAAATTTACCGTAATATCTATTCAATTCAATATCACCTGTTGATCCTAGATCAAATGATCTTAATCCTGATATGGTTAGGTTCGATCTCAAGAGTATTATACATGTTCTTTGATTTGTTAGTTAAGCCTACTTTTGAACAGTCAGGGTGATACGTACATTTTGGGAACATGATAGTATAATTGAGTGGGAGCGCTAACATAAATATGGAGTCTATAACTTCTATAGGAATTTAGAAGTGAAACGATGATATCCTTCGTCCTTGGCTTATGGTATGCCTGGTGATTTATTTACTCAAGTGTAAGCAACTAACTTTAGTAAGTTGCTGGAAAATTTTTCTAATGGCAATCTATAGAAGCTTCTCGACTTCTAGACATAGATTTTATTTATCTAAGGAAAAGTTTCAACTATTCCAGCCAAGATAAAGGCCAAGGAAAGAATTCCTTAGGATCAATAGTGAGAAGTCTTAGATATGCTTTGCTATGCATTAGACCAGACACCTGCTGTTGAGTGGGAGTAATAAGTTGGTATCAGATTAATCCAGGAAAAGAACATTGGAAGAAAATCAAGTAAATCTTAAGATCAAGAAGCGGAACTATATGTTAGTCGATAAGGGTGGTATTTTAATACTCTTAGACTACACCAAATCATGTTTCTAGACTTGATTGATGCTAGAAAGTCTACTGATGAGATGGTGATTACTCTGGGGGTGGAGTAGTGATTTTGGAAAAGTGTAAAAACCGATCCGGAGTCTCTAACTCTGCCAATGAGACTGAATGTTAGAGTTGCAGGAAAGATACTCATTCATTCTAAGGAAAGTTCTATACAATTTTTGGCATTGTACCAATAATTTATTAACTGCTAATGTTACTTCCTGACTAACACAAAAGTATTTGCCAAAAAGGTAAAGAATCCAGTATCCCTAGAGGAGTAGACATATAGAGAGGAATTTCACAATATTAAGTATTTTGTGGTTAAGGAAATATAATGGTGGAGGAAAAGTTGTATTGTATACAACTTGTCAGATCCTATTACGGAGAGTATACTACATACTACACTTGATCTGGATATCAAGATGTTATGATTAATTGAAATGCACTTTTAGTTTTATATTAGTGCAAGTGGGAGTTTGTTGGGTTTTGTGCCCTAAATAAAACTCATTTCAATATAAGTAGATTTACTAATTAATAAAGATCAAATATTACTTTATGTTGCATGGTTCACATGATTTATTTCATGATTATACTTAATGTATAAATTCTATTAAGTCCAGAACATATGTAAATATGTACACATTTGTTCATGATTATAGTGTCGTCAGCACAGTGGAATATAATCGTGATTATATGTTCAATAGTTTAATTCCCGTGATTTGTCAGTTCACTGGATTTTGACTGACATGATAATCGGCGATAAGGTATACTTACACGTTGGATAAGTGTTATGTCCTTTACAGGGCACTGGCAAAGTTTACCAATATCGGATGTATGGAGTATACATTGGAAGGGACCAATATTGATCTTAGATAAGATATCATAAACTTATCGTTATATCTTTCTAAGTCAATATCAATGGTTGATCTTAAGTCTATGGATCTTAATCCTCATATGGTTAGTTTCAACTTAGTTGTATTATTTATGTTCTTTGAGCTGTTCGTGGAAGCTAACTTTTGGTTCTGGTGATACCTACATCTTGGGAACATGGTAGTTCAATTGAGTGGAAGCGTTGATCATAGATATGAAATCTATAGCTTCTATAAGTATTTGAACGTGAAACGATGATTTCCTTCGAGCTTGGCTTAATAGAGATAAATGATTGAGATCTCATTTCAGTAATTATATTAGTTTACTTAGATATCATTTATAGGTTGCTAAGTGTTTTAAGGATAAAATACATTGAAGGGTAGAACGATAAATTTGTCCCTATTTAGTGTAGATCGTCTATAGAGGATCCTTGACTATTAAGATTGTAACAATGGATAATCATAGTGTATCTATATCGTGGTACATTAGAGCGTTATATAGGCCCATGGTCCCCTCACTAGTTGAGATAATACTGCTTGCAGACTCAGTTAATTGATTTTAATTAATCAATTATAATTCTAAAATTAGATTATGTCTTATTTATGAATTTTCACTAAGCAAGGGCTTAATTGTGATGAAAAGAGGTTTTGGGGTCAATTTTTTAATTAAGAGACGTTGCATGGTCTAATTAATAAATTACATAAATGATAATTTTATTTAGTAATTAATTATAATTATTAAATAAATAGTTTTGGCATTTATAGGATTAAATTAGAAAATATGGTATTATTGAAAAGAATAATAAGTGGTTGAAATAAAGTGACAAAAATCTAACTAGAAAGTGGTCCCATTAAGTGTATGGTCGTAGTGTTGATTTTGCCCAATATTTAATTCTTTTTTAATCCATATAATTCAACCCTAAGCACTAGTTGAAATACTATAAAAGGAACATGATGCTCTCATCTCATCCACTTGACACTTTGTCAAACTTGACTATTTAACCAACCTAGATGAGAGAGTTCCTTTTATAGAGATTTCACCTCCTTCATTGTTCTTCCATATTCAAACCTATAGTGAATGAGTGTCGTGCCCACACATAGCAAGTCAAGTACTCAATCATAGTGAGTAAGATGGTGGTAACCAAACCTGAAAGAGAGAAAGAGATCCAGGTTCAGATCTTGATTATGCTCTGCTACAGAAAGGAATCAAGGGCTAGAGATCTTGAACGGAAGGAGTCATTATATTCCGCTGCAATCAATGTAAGGTTTTCTTAAACCCTTATGTGTATACTTTCATTGTTTTAGAGAATTCATAGAAAATGTTGTTAATTCAACATACTTGTTAGTAAATCTAGATCCTGGTAAAATATTCCCAGCAGAGCTAGCCGGTGTGCCCTCTGAACTCTTGTGGGTATCTCACAGTGAATGCCCCTCACTAGACCACTAGCTATTATTTTGCTAAAAGCATCAACAGAAAGGGCATAAGCAGGAGAGACCCAACTATCTCCCTATGGTTTAGCATCTAGAATCTCAGGCTCAGAAGACTGAATCAAGATGTGGTCCAAGCCTAACACTGAAAGTTCACCAAGCTTGTTCAGCGGGTTATCGTTGTCATCGTAAGTACCCAAAGGGAAATTAGAGAGGACAATAAAAGTTCTTTATCTCCTTCTCCTGACAGGTGCAGCCTCCTCAACTTCAGATTCAATATCAGGACTCTCAGCCCCCTGGTCAACCTCAGACACCTTTGCGTGGTCAACCCCTGGATCTACATCAATATGGGGTTGAGTAACCCCCTCTACAATTCTGACTCGACCCCTTGTTTCCATCCTAGCAACTTAGGGATCACATGGTGGCGCCCAATGACATGTCTACTTTGTTTTGGACATGATCACAGAATAACTAAGGGACCTACGCGGCTGTCACCTCCCCCAATCCAATACTCATAATCACGTGTATAGAAGAGACAAGAGGAGGTGAGAAACCTGATAAAGCTACAAACATATTCTAGTCAACAATACTCGAGGGTACCTTCTAGGTAAATCACAATGAGCAAGGTTGAATATCAACCAAGTACCATCTTAAGTACACTTACTTAGACATATAATGAGTCATAAATTATATAGTTGACTATAATGGATTTTCTACCAAGTCTCATACAGAGTTCCTAAGGGGAACCACGCATAACACCACAGTTGTATATGCCTCCAAGGCCATCACAAGACCCTAGGCGAGGTCAATAGAGGACAAAAAATGGTTGCATGCTTGGAACCTTGGCCTTGGTTAGCCAGGGTTCCCAAGCCTTAGAGGTCGGCCAGGTCCCATGACCTAGCCTAGGGCCAGCTAGAAACCCAATTTTTAGGCATACGCCAGCCAGCCTATGGGGTATACTCCCTTGGCCGGCCAGACCCCATGGTGGCCATCCTTGGCCGACTAGGTCTTAAAAAAGATCTGCTTGGCTGGGCAAGATCTGTACAGATCTGAATATGTGTTTTTTCAAGAACTCAAACACGTTATTTGTGTTCTTTGTGACTCAAAGATCCAAGAATCACAACGAAGGTCAGATTCAAATCTTTTTTGTCTAGAAATCACACATTATGTATCCTAAGGCTATCATGCGGATCAAAATACCAAAAGGACAACAATCAAATGTGGGAATCAAAAGACATTCAAAGCAAAGAAAAATATTCATGCATTCATGGCAAAATCGAGTGAAATAGCGAGAATAGAAAGTTTGCCCATAACAAGAAACTGTTGATGAAGAAGATGGGAAGCTTGGATTGTCAAAACGACGAAAAAATCCTGGGAGAATGATGCTATGTGGATTCAGCCCTCTAGAGAGAAGGAGGAGCTTCTTAAAAAGTTAATTTCTAGTGAGAAAGTGAAAAGTAAAAAATGAAAAGGGTTTCCCGCTAAAAGCACTTAAATAGTATTTGTGGGACCAATCCTTCACTTGCTCCACATACACAACAAAGAGACATAGAAAAGCAGTTAGTTTACAGCAGCAAATGAGATCAGACAGTCAAGTTAAAGTATTTTGAAAGGCTAAAAATGCAGCAACTTCCATTCAACAAAGGCTACATTAGTTCTAACTACTCTAACCTAACTGGTAAGTCCCTATCCGTACAAACGTACGCACAGAGACTTTAGGGGTAAATGTTATCCCAATTTTTTCCCACCTGACGTGACATTGCTTACGTGGACACAATCAGTGTTATGTGGAAATACAACTCACCAATAAGAAGGTCAAGTACCACCTCAGCCAATAGGGACCCTAGCACTCAAATGGGACAGCAAGTGACAAACCAACTGCCTCAAAGGAGCTGGTCGGCCACCCTTGGCCGATCCTATAGCTAGTCAGCCTTTGGACAGCACAAGGCTAACCAGCCTGCTTCTTGCAAGTGCCTGGCTGGTCAAGAAAGGACCCGACAAGATCCTCTACACAGTTTTACATGTGGACTGCGAGTTAGACTGCGAATCGGGCCCTAACAATCCAATAAAGTAGCTGGAAAATATCTATGTTTAAGGGCATTTTAGTCTTTTGAAATTAATTAATTTAATATACAAATATCTAATGATTTCAATTGTAAATTAGGGTTTAGGCTCTCCTATATAAAGGTCCTTAACTCTAACCTAGAAAACTTAAGTCTAACTCTAGCCTCCAAGTCATTAAGAGCTAGAAACTCATTCTATACCTAAATCTCTAAGTTTGATATCTCTCTCTTCCTCTCTCTCATCTACATGCCCATACAAGAATTCTCAACACTTGAGATTTGCTATCTTTGATTCCTATTTTATATCCTTAAGGGAGCTATATTAGATCCCATCTATGGTGATCTGAATAGTATTATCCCTTGGTATCAATACAACTAAAAGGGGAGTAAGTCATGACCCGCTAACTAAGAGGGTCGAACCTTTATAAAAGTCTTTATGTTCTTTACTTTCAAGTTCTAATTGCATAACATGTGGCAAACATCAGATTCATACGACCTCGCTGTCAATTGGCTACTTTTTGAGGTCAAAAATATATATTATAGAATCATGTATCATTATAAAGGTTTTATATATAAAGGTTAGGATCGATAGAATTTTTTTGTATTTATTTTAAATTATTTAGAGGATTATGTAGCTAAGTTGAGATTTTAATAGTTTTTTTTTTTAAATTTTAGTTAGGATACTACTATATATATAGATGTTGAAGTGAGATAATTAAGGAGAAAATAAAATAAATTTACGTAAAGTAGTTTAGATATAAATATTTTAGATTATATATGATTATTTTTAATTGATTAATTTATCAATTAAAAGATTTAGAGAATTAAGGAAAATGAAGAAAAATAATTTTCAAACAATTTAAAAATTGTATGTATATTGATTGATACATTAATATATTAATATTGATACTAGATAATGTTTCGTACAAGACACGAATATTTAGTTTACAGGTTATATATTTTTCTTTTTAAATGTTACAAATATATAAGTTAAAATGAAAGGTCGCAGCACAATTTACATGTCAAAGTATATTAAAGCTACTATGTATGATAAAATACTAATATCATTTTGTACTTATTATTATTATTTGGATCGTAAACTAATCCACCTTTTAATGGTAGAAAATCTTCAACTGTTGACTAAATTTATTTTAATAATATCAACTTAAAGAAAAATTTATTTTAACTAAATTTGAAAAACAATATTATTTGAATTAATTTAAATTAAATAATAAGTTTATTAAAGAGTAAGGTAACAACCCCAAACTGAAATCGAATTAAAATATTAATTTTATATAATTTATATTGTAAAGACGAGAAAAGTTAAATAAAATAATATTAATATTTAGATATTTATAAAATAAACAGTACTAACAACACCTGTTAAATTTAATAAAATATTCTTTTATTTTTAAAGTATATTCTGTTAATTAAATAGATATTTTTTATATATAAAGATTTTTTTTTGAGAGAGTGATATGAATCACACTATGACAATCGTCGATACAGAAAAACTTCTAGTCAAGAAGCTAATTGTCTAGCCAAAGATATACGAAGTCAGAATATGAGTCACTACAAAGAAAACAACTTATATAAGATCAAGTTATCTCAGAAATTTAGATAAAATAACTTAAGACCACATTCAAGAGGCATCTGATGTAAACAACCAAATGGACCAAAAATACATACAAAATAAATAAATATAGAGAAGTGGATTAGCACACTATACAATGATAATATCGTGAATTTTTAAATTAAGGATAAAACGCAAATATTATTTTAACAAGAAAAAACTTATTTTTGAAGCATGATGTCACCATTGAAACTAATATGTTATGTCAATTATTAAAGCTAAGTCTTAAGCAGAAATATACTAGCCACTATAATTTGCACCATGCATAATATTTGAAATATTAATCAAATTTAATAAATTAAATTCTAATTAAAATTGATTATTTTTAAAAGAGGTAACGAAACTCAATTAGCTAACAGATAAATAATAAGGAAATAATGATAAATAAGAAAAAGAAAATTCTTTCAAAATTATTAAAATATAATTAAAAATAAGATTTAAAATTTATCAGTGACTCTTTGAGGATGCCTCCATGCGCAAACGAGTCAACAACATATTAGCCAAATAATATGGCACAAATAGTCAAATAAAATAGCTCAAACTAGCCCAAAAAAAAAATTATGGTATAAACTAGCTAAAAAATGATACAAACTAGCCAAATATATATAAATACATATATAGAACACAAATAATCAAAATATTTGACTATATAAAATAAAACGACTAAATTAATACCTATTAATATAAATAAGCTATCAAAAACGTAAGAATGCAATTTGAAGTAAATAATAATAATAAAATATAAAAGGAAATCCAAATAACTTTCACTAAAAAAGCAACATGACTACATTAGAAAGAATTAATGGCATGTTTACTAATAAGTAATGGGAATCAGTAGTAAGGTAATCATTCCCTTACATTTGTTTACTTGCATTATTAAAATTAGGAAAGGGAGAAGTTGATTAAATAAGGGAGAAAAGAAAGGGAGAACTTCTCCCACCAATTTTGTAAGGAATGCCATTAAGGGTAATGGATTTTTATTATTTTTATTTTATTTTTTAATATTAAATATATAATGACAATTTTGTCCTTTAAAATATGTCTTGCAAAATAACTACCATATAATATAGTTTAACTCAAAAGGGCAATTTAGTCAATTTAAGCATTCCGATTACGTTTCCTAATAAAGTAAACAAGATAAATCACAACTATTCCATTTCTAAAAAATTTTAGTAAACAACATATTACAAATATTGATTCCGATTATTTTTCATTTATTCCGTTACATTTCTCCATTAATTTATTCCGATTCTGATTACTGTATAGTAAACGTGCCATAAACCTTATTAATAACAATAAATATTTAAAAGAAATAGATATACAAAAATCACAAAACAGGAGAACATTTAAACGCATTTTAAACACGTAAAATGTTGAACAAAAATAAAACCATAGGTGTCACGTAATTAATTACATGAAAATTATAATGAAAAAAGTAATAAAAAATTAAAAAAAAACAAAATAAAATCTATTTAAGTAACAATAAAAAAAGGAAACAAAAATTTAAAAAATAATTTAATAAACAGAACAATAAAATAAATATAACAAATACAAAAAATTAATAAATATAAATTCAAAATTAATTTTTCAATTAAATTACGTTAATGAAAAAACAAGAATATTTTGCTTTTCACCAAGTTTTAACAGCTATCACCGCGTGAGATGGGAGTACCATTAGTGTAAAATTCAGTCTTTATATATAAAGATATTGATTAATAGATTGATGATTGATACTCATTACTAATTGCGTAATTGTCTATTTTTTTTATTAAAATAATATATATAATAATATTTACTTTATTATAAATTTAATTAATTATTAAATTTTTATATTTAATTATGTGGTCTATAAAAATTAAACTTAAAGGGCTACCGCAGTTATTTATTCAAATTTAATTAATACGTGAGTCACTAATCATGAAATAGATTAATTTTTCTAAAATATATATCAATAAACTTTGGAATCCAAAAAATATAATTAATAGAGAAAAAAAAAAAAAGAAAAGAAGAAGAAAGGACACGTCGGATCACGTGTGGAAATTATTTTTTTAAAGAAGAAGAAATCAACTATTTCCGTAAGTGTGGTATAATAATAATATTCAACCAAAAAAAACCTACAACAAAAAAAACTTACATTTTATAATAATATACAGTGCACCATTCTAAAAAAAGTTTATCGGTGGACTTTTATTTGTTTTAGTATTTAAAAGAAAAAATTAGTTAAATTTTTTAATAGTCACTTATCTTATAGTTATTTAGTATATTTTGTAAAATTTTAAAAAATTTAAAAAAAATTTAATATATTAAAAGTAGAGTTTAAATAATTTATTTATACTTTTATAAAATAAAAAAATATTACATACAAAATTATTTAAATTTTATTTTTAACATATTAAATTTTCTTATAACCTCTTAAAATTTTAAAAAATATTTTAAATAATTATAAGTACAATACTAAAAATAAATTAAAAAATTATGGAAAGAGATCAAGGAGAACAGGTAAACCTGTGTTAGGAGTGCATTGCAGAAATTGAGGATTAGACAAAAGAGATGGGACACGTAGCCCATCCAATATAATTGGGGACTTTGGGAAGAAGTAACAATGCAATTGGCAAACAACACGTCATTAAGTACAAAAGAGTAGCCTTACCAATAGCTGCTGTTTCTGCTCTACTCAGTCAAAGCCCAATGGGCCCCACAGCCCATTACCCTCTGCTCAGGAGTCATGACACCTCATATATATCCATACTAATAATACAATTTTGAAAAGTTGCTCATGAATTTCTATCTATATTAGTATTCAAAAAAATATTAGGATAAATATTTTGTATACTAATGTATATTGTTATTATTTAAGATATTTTTTAATATTTTATAAAATTTAAAAAAAAATTAAACACTGAAAATAGAGTTTAAATTATATTTTACACGCGTGATTATTTTATTTTATACACATGTTAATTAGACTGTTTAAACAATACTTTCTATATTATAAATTATTTTAAATTTTTAAAATTTTATAAAATATCTTATATAACTATACCATATATGAATATAAAAAAAATAGATTAATTTTTTTTAATACTAAAATATAGGCAAAAAAAAAAATACATCTCGTGTAATACATTTAAGAAAATACATTGTAGAATTTTTCCTCTTAAACTTTGACAAGTACTAAATCGTACCCCTGAACTTTTTTAGCGGTTAAAAATTCCCCCTAACTATTGAGATTGTTAAATTTTAGGACTTTTGTCTAATTTCATTCAATTTTACTGTTCATTGATTGTTTAAGTACTAAATCATGTTCCTTAGACTTTGATATCTACCAAATCATGTCTCTCAAACTTTGATATGTACTAAATCATAACCTCTGAACTTTCATCCACGTCAGAATTTTTTTACTAAAATTAGACAAAATTCCTTAAATTTAACAATCTTAATAATTCGGGGGTAATTTTTAACGGCAAAAAAAGTTCAGAGAACATGATTTTAGTATGTTAAAATTTAGGCGAAAAAATTACTAATTAGCTTTTTTTTTTTATTTTTTTTTTTACTAAATATAGATTTTTGTCGTGACTTGGTACAAGACATAATCCGCTGCAGTTATTATTGTTTATCCAATAAGGCTGCCAGCTGTACCAATCTTTTGATATCTTATGGCCCACCGTAATGGTGTAATGGATTTTTTTGTTTTTTCTTTCTAAATAATTGTTATGTAGTGCATCTAGTCATCTACAATGCACTACACATTATTTATTTAATTTTTAGCTTGACTTTTTTTTTTATTTATTTTTTATATTGGTATATATTATAATTATTTAAGATATTATATAAAATTTTAAAAAAATAAAAATAATTTATAATGAATTTTTTTTTATTTTTACACTTTAAAACAATTTTTTGTTCTTTTGTATTTTTACAAAATTCTACATAAAAATCCATATTGCAACGAGTGCTGCAACCTAAATTGCAACAAAAACCGTATAGAAACCCCTATTGCAACTAGTGCTGCAACCACTTTAGAAACTCAAATTGTAAATTTGAAAAGAAAAAAAAAGTTAAAAAAATAGTATATAGGGTAATTTCCTTTTATAATATAGAAAATAGTGTTTGAACAGTCTATTTCACACACATGTAAAAATAAAATAGTTACGAGTGTAATACACTGATTGAAACTTATTTTCGGCATGTTAATTTTTTTTGAATTTCTTAAAATTATAAAAAAAATATCTTAAATAACATACATGACCATAAGTAAAATTTTTAGTAACAAATTATTTGAGATATGCATTGTTAGATCCTTGGGGTATATTATAAAATTTTCTATTATCAAATTATTAATTTTACTAAGAAAATTTCAGCAGTTGAAGTATAAAATATTGACTTGGTAGTTTAAATTTACTTCAAATAATTTTATTTATTGCATCTCTAATTTTTTTTTTAATTTGATTTCAACTTAGTTCTCTTATTTTTTATTTGATTTTATTTATTTAGAGATAATTTATTAATTAATATTTTTATTCTACTTTATTTAATTAGAGCTCATTAATTTTGTCAAAAAAAATTATTAACTATTAAAAATTTAAAAAAAAATTGTATAATTATACATTATAACTAATAATTCACTGTTAATTAATTTATAACAGAATAATAATTCACTTATGTATAAAAGTAAATATTTACCGATTATTGTTTGATTTATTTTATATACAGAGCAAATCTACTAGAAATATATTATAATCTGACCAAATCGACTATTGTGCACCCCTAATTATTTATAGAAATTTTAAGTTGTATATATATATATATGAATATTAGTTGAACAATAAAAATCATATCAAGTGATTTTAAACCTATTTTTCTGTATAACTAGAAAAAAAAAGAAAATTTGCGACAAAAGTCCTCAAAAAGTTCAGTTTGATACAGATAAGTCTCCAACTTAAAAAAATAGCGGTAATAGTCCTCAACGTCATGCTTTTTATTTGTCTGTTAGTCCTAATTTTAACTAAGCCGTTTATTTTCTTCAAATTGCCACGTGTCGAAATATTATTAGTCCAAATTATTATTTTAATTAAAAAAAATAAAAATAAATAAATAAATAAATTATTTAAAAATAATTTCTTTTTTCTTTTTTCTTTTTTTTTTCTTTTTCTTTTTCTTTCTTTTCTTTTTCGTCTTCTTCTTCTTCTCACTACCAGACCCTAACCCTAATTCTAACCACAACCCTACCCTTAATTCTAACCACAACTGTAACCCTAATTCTAACCACAACCCTTTGTTATTTATTTATTTCTTTCTTCTTCTCCAAGCTATTTTCTTGCAAAACCCTAAATTTTTTCAGTATAATATACGATATGTGGAAAGCAACAGCCATATCGACGAAAAATATAACACTAGTTCAAAATTCCAAAACAATTGCCCTAGTCAGAGCTGAGGCAGTAGGTATGAGACCACTTAATCAGAAAAGGAAAAACCATATTGTAAGTGCATTAGTTAGAAAGAGAGATTACAGATTGGCAAGTCGACTCGATGGGATGAGATCCAACGATGTCGCTCTTGATGCCATTAAGGCCAAAGTGAAAAGCATCGTTTTGAAGTCCTCCGATCTCGTGGGGTATGGTCTTGGGCGCCTCCATTGTTGTTTTCTTCACTGCTTACTTTCGTCTCCGCTCTCTGAAACTTTCTGAGCAAGGCAAAGTTTTGTGTTTTAGGGACTTCTAGTAAGGAAGAATAGAGATATTTGGGCTCATAAAAGCAACTTACTAACTTACTAGTTGGTTGTTTCTAAAAAAGAAGAAAACGAAGAAGATGAAGAAGAAAAGAAATATAAAAAAAAAAAAGAAAAATGAAATTATTTTTAAATAATTTATTTATTATTTAAAATTAAAATAATAATTTGGACCAATAATATTTCGACATGTGCAAAATTTTAAGAAAATAAATGGTTCAGTTAAAATTAGGACTAACGAACAAATAAAAATGATGACCTTAAGGACTATTACCGCTATTTTTGGAGGTTAGAGACTTATCTGTATCAAACTGAACTTTTTAAGGACTTTTGCTGCAAATTTCCATTTTTTCCAAGTTATACATAAAAATATGTTTAAAATTACTTGATATGATTTTTATTGTTCTTCTAATATTCATACATATATATAACTTAAAATTTCTATAAATAATTAGGGGCGTACATTAGTTAGTTTGGTCAGATTATAATATATTTACCAATCTAATATAAATGTCGAGTTAAAAAGATCTAATCGTATCCCGTCCAATTAAAAAAAAAAAATAATCCACCGAATAATTTTGTCATTTTAGTCAGGTTAACCGGTCAAATCTTTATTATTATATATTTTTTTTTATTATTAGTTTTTAGTGCTTAAATAATTAGATTTGAAAAAAAAAATAGAAGTATAGTATATATTTAAAGATTAAAAGTTTTGTAGTCTAAATTAATATTAAAAATTTAAATATAAGACAAATTAATCAAGTAAACATTAAAATATTAAACAATATTCTTTAATATATATATATATATATATGTTGACCCACTAAGTCTAATATTTTAAAGTCATTAGTGTTATGCCCAAAAAGTTCGCCAAGGGGAGCTCCCCGCCGCCCGCGCTTCGCGCCTCGCCCGCGCTCCCCGCCTCTCGCCCGCCCGTGCACCCTGCGCCGCAACCGCGCGCGCGCCCGCACACCCCGCGCCTCGAGCCCGTGCGCCCTGCGCCTTGCCCCCCCGTGCCGCGTACCTCGCGCCCGCACGTAGTGCGCCCCGCGACTTTGCCTCCATGCACCCGCGCGCCCCACGACCTCACCTCTGCGCTCGCGCGCCCATGCACCCTCGTGCCTACGAACCCTCATGTTCGCTCCCTGCGCCCAGCCTCCAGACACCAACAATCTAAGCAAGGAAGTATCAGATGAGAAAACGACGGCACAAGGAGCATAGATAATGTGGACAAAGTTCATTTCATTCGAGGTACACAATGAAAGGGACATTTTTAGTGTAACTTTAGATGTCAGGTACATCAGACCACCTAGGAGACAACGCTGTCAGGTGTGATAGTGACTCCACATCCTATGGATGGAGGATTTAGTAAAATTGTATAGTGTCAAGGACTCAATATATATATAGAACCCTTGAATTCATTGTAAGGGGATTCTTTTTTTTGGGAATGAAAGATTAATACTTCTAAAGATTCAAGGTTGTGAGATTTTTTTTTATTTCAAGCATTTTTCAATCAAGGTCTCCAGACTCCATTTTAAATCCTTTTTATTTTGTTGACGAGTTTTTACCGTCAACAATATCTATTAATGTATTCTATATGTCAATTTTAATGTTCAAATTCAATCAAAATTATCAATTATAACATGTTAAAAAAATTATCAATTATAAAAGTTTAAATTTCTAATTAAATACTATAAAGTACAAACTTTAAATGTGAAATGGTTTAGCTATTAAATATAATTTATGTCATATATCATAGTCAATTTTAATAAAAATATGTCAATCAATTTATTTAAGTTATTTGAACGGATTAGAATAATATTCAACCTCCTTAATATATTTATTTGACAATTTGAATTTTTGGTTAGGTTATTTATGTTCCATTTTTTATCAATTTATTTGGTTTGGTTTGGTTTTGTAAATTTTTTTGGAGTTTATTGAAAAATACCTCTTTTATTTATCAATTAACCAAATCTACCTCTAAATTATGTTTAATTGAAACATACCTCTTTTTTATATATACTGTACCCAAAATACCTTGACATAAGGGAGTCGCATGGAAAGTATCTTGAAGTGACAGGGGCAAAACATGTATAGTTTTTAGAAAAAGAGGGTAAAAATAAAAAAGGATAATATAAAAAATGTATAGAGTCTAATTTGCTCAATTTTTTTGATAACCCAAGCGTTTAGTTACTTTTCATAATAAAAATTATAAAAGTAGTCTTTCGACTTAGTGTTATATAGGGAATTGACGTAAAAGAATGAAAGAAATTAATTTTTTTTATTATTGGTTGAAATAAGATATTCAACAACCCATAAGTAAAAAGGCTGAGATGGAAAATAGCTCTAAATGTAAAAACTAAACTAGTAAATATCATTTTTTTAAAAAAATGAAAAAAAGGCCAAATATAATAAATTTACTAATAAAAATTATAAAAATACATTTACTACATATTATTTTTTAAAAAAAAATATATAATAATTAAATTAAGTTATATATTTTTTTTAGTATGACATATTATTATATTGTAACAAAAACGAATAAATATATTAGATCATTAAATATATACAACAGTATTTGATATATCATATCACTAAAAATTAATATACTCTAGTAATAAAATTATATTCCTCAAAGAAATTATAAAATACTAAATTAATACTCAAAAAATATATATCATACTAACAAAATTATATATACCATTATTAAAATATGTATAGATACCAAAAAATTTATATATAATAAAATAGAAACTAAATGTAATCTTAAATAGATAATATACTATAGATTACAAAAATCATATACCATACAACAAAATATATATACCTACAATAAAAAATAAAACAGAATAATATAATATTATTAAAACAAATTGTATATACCCTATTAATAAAATTATATATCAATTTTATATATAATAAAATAAAAACTAAACATGCATGATCTAAAATATAATGATATACTATACAATAAAACTTATATATATACCACATAACAAAAAATATATATCTTACAATACAAATATATATATAATAACAACAAATAAAAATAAAAAAAAATATAAGATGCGCATAAAATTATATATCATATCAACAAAAATATCATAAAAAATAAAACTTAAATATTATTTTAAAAAATTGTTATACCCGAAATTCGGCTATACTTCAGAAGTTGACACTTGTCCTACAGTGAAATATAAATCACCTGATATAATAAAGTTATATCTTTAAATACAAGATAAAATAACTTGTTATAAAGGTTTAATAGAAAATATTCACAACTCGTTGACTTTGTACTCTTAAACGAGATAAGGATAAAATAACTTGTTATAAAGGTTTAATAGAAAATATTCACAACTCGTTGACTATGTAGTCTTAAACGAGATAAGGATAAAACTATTAAATATTGATAATAAAGTTATATCATTAAATACAAGATAAAATAACTTGTTATAAAGGTTTAATAGAAAATATTCACAACTCGTTGACTATGTAGTTTTAAACAAGATAAGGATAAAAAACTATTAAAAATTGAAATTGATGAGACACACGCCTACCTCGGAGTAGATAGTCAAAGAAGATATTTATTCATTCGAGTAGAATAAATATAATCACACAGCGACCTCAGATTACATATAGCGGAACAGTCACCTCGCAATCTTAACTCAAATAAAGAGACATAACGAGGCAAACCATCCGCTAACACTTTGTATTTTTTCCACATCAAGATGGAAAAGGAGGATAGCTCATGTTAAGAGAGATACAACCGTCCAAATCAGCGTTAACCATCGAAAGGATAAAAACAA
The DNA here is from genome assembly GCF_029168945.1 of Cannabis sativa. NCBI lineage: Eukaryota > Viridiplantae > Streptophyta > Magnoliopsida > Rosales > Cannabaceae > Cannabis > Cannabis sativa. Next base: position 24,078,412 of record NC_083603.1, read on the forward strand.
AAGGATGTTGAGATATGGAAATTGTCCACGTTTCATGAATAGTTACATTTTAAACTGATCACAAGAAAATAACTGCCAATCTATATTCCTATAAATAGGGATAGATTCCATAAAAAAAGGGATGGAAAATTTTGAGAGAAAATTCGACTATTCTGATATTGTATTCTATACTCGAAAAATATCATTAATAAGAAAGACTTGTGGAGTATGAAAATTTTAACTACAAAATCTCGTAAAAATATTTGGAGTTACTAATTTCAAAGCTGTTTATTATTATTTCTGTAAAGTATTTATTACAAAAAGGTTCATTAATTTTAGTTAACGAAATTCTACGTTAACAGTTTGGTGCTTTCGTTGAGAGCCTTAGTGATAAAACTCAGAAAAATCCATCCTTATAAACAGAAATCTATCCATGGATGATAACAATCAAAACAATAGAAATTGCCCTGAAGAAACTACACATGTCCTAGGAAAAAGTCAATGGATTCTCAAAGGCCCCACACTACTTGAACATCACGTTCAAGGAGAAACTATGTTGGTGATAATCAAAACCTAGAAGGAAGGAACGAAGATACCAATAATTCTACATGATATGTACCTAGAGTGATGATGCATACGATCCAACTAGGTATGTACCATTAGTGGAATTAGAAAATAGACAACTCTGACAACGCTTAGCCGAATCTAACTAACGAAACACTGAGTTAGAAAGAGAAGTTGCAGCGGCTAGGGCGACTAAAGGAACTAATACTCAAAATCAACCTGATCTTGGGGTGAGAAGACCACGAGGTTCAAGAACCAGGAGACAAGAAGCCAATCAAGGAAATCCCCAAAACACCCAGGAGGAACAACTTGGGGGTACTAGGGATGTTCCAGTGGATGAACAACAAAATAATCAAGAGCAACGTCGAGATGTTCCTTAGAGATCCCAAGGATTTATGAACCAAGGGAATGAACATAATGATGTACCAGGAGCTTCTCACAGGAATGAGGATACGAGATAGCCCCGACCTAGGGAGTAGGAAATCCCTCGTGGCAACGAGAGAAACCCTAGGACTCAACCTAGGATAGGTGGGCTGCCACCGAGACACCCTCAGCATCCCTCTCGATCAGAGAGGGAAGGTGTATACATGTACCTAAATAGAGGACGTGTATCTAACCTCTTTTGAAGGAGAAGACCAATACAAGACGAACAAGTTCTAGTTCGGAACACTCAAGGTCTCAAGGACACAGTCGATCAAGTAGGCAAACACGAGAAGAAAGTAGACCCCGATGTTATGCCGATCAAGAAAGCATGAGCAATATGCGAAGCTATCAATCTGAGAGTTACTCAAAAACGAGATATGTGAGTAATTATGAGCAAAGACAGCCTGATCTTTGTGAACATTTGAATCAAAGACAACCCAATCTTTACAAGCAACTAAATCAGAATGCACCTGACTTACGCCATTAACTCTGACATTTTAGGCAAATAAGAAGCCTTAGAATGTCAATGTTTGAATACATCATAAGTTTCCCCACAACATAGGGATAACACTTGAAAAACCAAATTTGCAATGCTAATGAAAAACCCAATAACCTATAAAAACCACCATCTTGTTCCTTCTGCTTCACCTTCCTAATACCAACATCAATTTTATCCTTCAATGATTCAATAGTCATATTAAAAGCACTCTTTCCCCAATCCATATTCGTTGTAACGATTGTTATCCACCACATCAATTTCCTCAACAAAAACAACCTTTCCAAGAGGACCACCCAACAAGTAGCATTGAACGAAATACAAGACAACCAGCTTGACTGCTAGTTCATCATTATCCTTAAAATTATCAGCAGTAAAGGCAGCTTGGATAATATTCTTTGTAATTTTTTATTGCCCTTTAAATAATGTTTAACAATGATATTTTCATCCTGCTTATACTAGAAAATATCAGAGTCAATGTGGTAATTTAAACCCGTAATTAACAAAAATTCCTCAACACTACACCTCAACAATTTGCCTAGCACAGAAATCTAAAATTCCAACTTATTTGGCTGCTGAACCTCCCTTAACAACAGACAATGAATGAGTTGGAAGTGGAGACTGTACTCGGGCATACGGAGAAAATTACCAAAGACAGTTTTCGAGAATATTTCTAGTTGGGTTGGGGTGAGAATAGTTTTAATATCTTTTACAACTGAATAATACCCATAGGTTATTACTTTGGAATGATAGTGTTCCAAACGACTGTACTTGCAAGCTCACCTAGAAAGACAGAATAAAAATACTAAAATTAAACTAAAGTAACACAAAAATAAAAGAAAAACAAATGAAACATAAATAGCCACTAACAGAAAAATTAAAAAAGCACACACCTCAACAACTCTTTTCCAGTGATCCCGTCAAACACATCATCAGATTCAACATTCATAACTGGAGATTTACCCTTCCCTTATAAGAAAACAAAACAACAATAAAAAACACCAATACAACTATTAAACAACGAATACTACATTCAAACGAATAAACACCCAAACACAAAATAAAATAACAAAAAGACATATGATAGAGAAAATTCAGAAACAACAGACAAAGATATCATTAAGAGATGAAATTTCGTATTTTAATATTCCCAGTTTAATTATTAAATTAAGTGATTAATTAAATGCGGAATAATGAAACTGGTATTGAAAACAGTTTTTCCGTAGTTACAGAATACAACTCTGTAACTCTAGAGAAACCCAGAAAAACAAATAGTGCATAAAAGTAAAAACACACAAGATTTTTGTACGTGGTTTCAAAATCCTTTCAGATTGTTGCTAGTCCACGGGGCCACGCTCAGAGATAAGATTCATTAGATCGGTATCAAAAATACAAAGTAATTGACTTATGCATAAATAGACTCCCTCTTATTGTATGCCGAAAGCTTGATACATTCCACCTACTAACCGAATCTTGATAAAACTCCAAGAGCTTGAAATCCCTTTGATCACCTTGAAGAGTGCTTGAATCCTCTCGATTCAAGACTTAAAGGCGATCTCCCGAAAGCCTATACAACCATCTCCCGAAGGTTGTGTGCTTGTATCATCCCGATGCAAGACTTCAAAAGCAATCTCCTGAAAGCTTGTAAACACCTTCTCCTGAAGGTTGTGTGCTTGTATCCTCCCGATGTAAGACTTCAAAAGCAATCTCCCGAAATCTTGTAAACACCTTCTCCCGAAGGTTGCACTGATGTTCTTCTTCGATGTAGACTTGAGTACAGACTCAAGATAATACAACTACAAATAAACCGAGTAAGAGTAGAACAACTCTTCTCTACATAACAAAGACACTCTTTCCTTAAGATATGAAAGTGAATGAAAGAGATAATAAACCTAGCTGCTATAAGGTGTATTTATAATCAATATACACCTTATTGACAGCTTACACACGGTCTGAACCAGACCCCAGCCCACTATAAACTTCCCTAAAATAATTCTTCAATCACTCCAGGAATTTCTGTTTCTGTACCTACAGAATCGTGGGCAGTAAGTACAACTTTTTTTTTTATAGAAAAGGAAAGTTTAGCTCCGGTTTTCTCTTCAAGAAATCTGATCTAAGAAAATGGGAAACTCACACAAGATTAGAAAATACCAGCTGGTTAGATAAAAAAGAAATGAGTAACCAAACTTACTATTTTTACCTTTTTTCCAAAAATAGAAAAGCTAGACAACTTTCCTTCCAAGTTTGGATACACAAAATAAGTAAACCATATTAAAACATACCAACCGAAATATACACTAATTAATAAAATATTTTTGTTAATTAAATATGCCAAAAATGTAATTAACAATATCTCCCTTTGGCACTTTGATTGACAAAACATTTTATTATGAGAAAACCTGCATCAAGTGTTAGAAACCAAAGCAAATAGCTTTTTAAAGATAAAAGAGTATAGAAAATACTCCCCTTGCATGAAAGCACTCTAACACATAAAACAAAAAACTTTTTTTGGACGGAAAAGCTTACAAACTGAAACAAAGCAACTTTTTAAACGGAAAAGTGCACAAACCACAAATAACCAACTCCCCCTAAAAACAAGGGTCCAGAGTTGAAACATAGAATCCAAAAAATAATACTACTCCCCCTTTTTGTCTATCAAGGAGCCAAAGATAACAAAAAATGAACAAAGTCATAATAATTTAAGCATTAAAAAGCAAGAGAAAAAATTGGACCACTTATTCATCATTATTGGATCGAAAGAATTTCATGATGCTATCCATCCTCCTAAGAAGCTAGGCCTGACTTGTCTCCATTCTTTCCAAACGCAAGTTGAATTCAGCCAGCAGAAGTGGAAGCAGATGCTGCAGCAGAGCCACAAAAGGGCCTCTTGGACGGCTGATCATTTTTTGTTTTTGCCATTTTTCTTTGAAACCTTAGAAAAACAAACACACTCTCACACTTGAAAAAGATTAGACTTTTAGGAAAAAGGAGAGAGGAATGAATGGTGGTGATCGTGGGTAAGTGGGAAGATGAACATATATAGCATTTCAAATTTAATTACCCAATAATTAGAAAATATAAAAAAGGAAACTAACTTCCTTACCTTAGACACCACGTGGGGAGAGAAAAAAAGGAAACCAAAAAGATTTTTCAAAAATTGGTCAAGGTTACCTTAAATGGAAAAAGGACACGATATATCCCCACAAAATCTAAGAATTAAAACCCAACCAAATCCGAAATTACCACCAAAAAGGAAACCACAAAATAATTAATTAATTAAAAACAAGTTTCCTAAAGCACCACAAAAAAATAAGACCAAATCTCCAAAAAATAAAGGAAACATAATAGATAAAATGCACTGAAAACATGTTTCCATAAAAGAAAAAATAAAAGAAAAGAATCCAAAGAATCGAAAATTATGCCCCCTTTTTTCTTTATTTTTTTTGAAATATGCCCCCCAAATTTTGTTGCAAAGAACGAACAAGACAACACTAAAAGACACATAAAGCACCAATCAACAGTTAAGAGCAAATATAGTGTCTAAGAAAATAATGAAACAGAACAAGAAAAATAACAAGAATTTTTTAACAAAGCTCAATTGACAGAATTGGTCACAAATTTTTTTTTTTAAAAGACAGAAAAATAAAATAACCTTGATATTTTTGCAACTAAAAGTTCACAATGTCCGCTTGTCTTTGTCCCTAATGAAAAAAAATCAAACTCATAAGAATAGTCAGAAATTATTTTATCAAGCTAATGAAGTAGAAGAATGAAGTCAAATCGGTTACGCAGGAAAATAAATTGACTCAGTCGCCAAGAATATTAAAGCAAATCAAACAGTATGTAACAGCTTTATAGCACCATTTTTGAGGATATGAAAAATTTACCACAAAATGTGTCAAGCATAAGTGCGTGAAAGTGAAAGCAGGGAACATTGCCCAATTTGTCAGAAAGACTTTTTCTGATAAATTGTAACCATAGGAGACGCTGTCACACTACCTCAATGGTAGCCCTTTTCAATGGTAGTGTATCTTCTACATAACTCCTAATTACATAGTTCCAACTTACTCAGAGACGGCTTTCACACATTGAGATAGGTAGCATCATCCAATGGAGCTTGAACACACAGTTTTTAAACATTTTTATTTGTAATGGTAGCTTACATAACACTGTTTGATGAACCTGAATATTCCTAGGAGGAGTGAACGATTTTCCTGAATAAAACCTGTATGAACCCAATACCAAAAACATTAGCAATAAAATTATGACTGTAATTCTTATAAGGTTGAGATTTTCCTCTAGAACAAAGATATAGACAAGACATTATGAACCCTAAGTCAACTCAAAAATCAAGGATCATTAAGAACAAAAATATTAAACAGTACAAACCCCTAAGGATTTCCTTAGAGATATAAAACGGACCGAGTCAAGAGCTTTAGTAAAAATATCTGCTATTTTCTTGCTAGTTATAACATATTCTAAGACAAGAGTTTTATTTTCCACAAGCTCTCTAATAAAGTGATGACGAATGTCTATGTGCTTTGTGTGTGAGTGTTGAATAGGATTTTTAGAAATGTTTATAGCTCTAGTATTATCACAGAAAACATTTAAAGTTTTCAAATCAAACCCATAATCTGTCATCATTTGTTTCATCCATAACAATTGGGTATACCCGCAACAATGTACTCAGCTTCAGTTGTGGACAGAGAGATTGAGTTTTGCTTCTTACTGTGCCATGAAACAAGATTGTTTCCAAGATAGAAACATCCACCACTAGTGTTTTTTCTATCATCTGCATTACCTGCCCAATCAGCATCACTAAAGCAAACAAGGTTAGAGTTAGTGTCTTTAGAAAACCAAATCCCAAAAATCAATAGTGCTATTTACATAGCGAATAATTCTTTTCACAGCAAAAAGATGAGATTCCATGGGATTTCCCTGATATCGTGCACAAACACCAACACTATAGCAAATGTCAAGACGACTAGCAGTGAGATAAAGCAAACTACCTATCATACTTCGATACAAAGTTTGATCTACCTTTACTCCTTGTTCATCTTTGCTTAATTTCAAAGTTGTGCTCGTGGGAGTGTTGCTATGTTTGGCTTTCTCAAGACCAAACTTTTTCACCAAGTTCTTTGCATACTTGCTTTGAGTGACAAATGTTTCCTCATTTGATTGCTTCACTTGAAGACCGAGAAAATAATTGAGTTCACCTACCTGTTGGGTTTTATGCCCTAAATAAAACTCTATTTCAATGTAATCCAGATTATTCAATATCAATAAAGTAACAGAAGTATTTTTCATTCATTTGTGTATGTTTTGGTTCACTTAATCAATTGTTTGTCTATTTGATTTATAAATTCATCCAAACCCCTTTCACATACTTGATCATGTTTATTGTGTTGTCAACACAGTGGAAAGTAAACATGACTATGTGAATAAAGTATTCCTAGATTTATCAGAACACTGGGTTTTACTGATATGATAATCTACAACAGAGTTTACTTGCATTTGGAGAAATGCTATGTTCTTTCCAGAACATAGGTTAAAGTAAAGCTCAGGTTGGATGCATGGAGTATGCATTGGAATGGACCGATATTGAACTTTGAAATAGATTTATGAAACTTACCGTAAATATCTATTCAATTCAATATCATAAGTTCATCCTAGATCACATGATCAAAATCCTGATATGGTTAGGCTCAATCTCAAGAGTGTTATTCGTGTTCTTTGATTTGTTAGTTAAGCCTAATTTTTTGGTCAGGGCAATACATACATTTTGGGAACACGGTAGTACGATTGAGTGGGAGCGCTAACATAAATATGGAATCTATAACTTCTATCTGGCGAATAGTAAGCAAAGGGTGATTTCCTTCGAGCTTAACCAAACGAGATAAATGATTGAGTACTCATTTCACTTAGTTGAAATATCATTTATACAGGGTTAAGTGTTTTAAGGATAAAATACATTGTAGGGTGTTACGGTAATTTAGTCCCTTTACAGTGTAAATCATCCATATAGAGGATCATTGATCACATTAGGATTATAACAATGGATAGCTAATGATGTGTCTATATGGTGGAACATATTGAGCATTCTATATACTGAGAGTGCAATTCTGAGTTCTATGTGTGGATTCAACGAAGAATTAATAAGTCAGTGAATTTAAGTGGTAAATTCTAGATCTGCTTATTGGAAGCTCGGATATATAGACCCATGGTCCCCCCACTAGTTGAGACAATATTACTTGTAAGACTCATTTAATTGATTTTAATTAATCAATTATAATTCTCAAGATAGACTGTGTCTATTTGAGAATTTATCACTTATTAAGGGCAAAACAGTAAATAGAGATTTTGAAGGGCATATTTATTAATTAGGAAACTTTAATTAGTTTTATTATTAATAAAATAAATGACAATATATTATTTGATTATTAAATAATTAGATTTGACATTTATGTGGTTGAACAAAGGAATTGGCAGTTTTTGACAAAACAAGAAACTATCAATGTAGGAAAAAGAAAGTTGGAAAAGTGGCAAGCCTTGTTTCCACAATGCCTAGGCCGGCCACTTAAGCTTCCTTTTCTCTTTGATTTTTTCAATTTTAAATGTCAATTAATTCAATCATAGCCCTGGGTGGTCTTCTATAAATAGAAGGCAAAGGCTTCAGTTTTCAACAACTCATTTTCACAACATTATTCTGACAGAATTTTCTCTCTGAAAATTCTCTCTGAGCCGCCACCCTCTCTCTCTCTCTCTCTCTATACCTTCACTGTTTCGAAATCTATAAGTGTTAGAGTAGTGCCCACACACATCAAGTAATACCTCAATCATAGTGAGGAAGACTGTGTAGAATTTAGAAACAACAAAGAAGGACTATCGGGCTCAGATCTTGATTATACTCTGCTACAGAAAGGAATCAAGCGTTAGAGATCTGAGTGGGAGGAGACATATATTCCGCTGCACCCAATGTAAGATTTCTGATACTTTTATGTGTTTAATTTTCCATCATTTTAGAAGTTCATATTTAGGTTGTTAAATCAACATACTTGTGAGTAGATCTAAGTTCCTGGTAAAATAACTTCCAACACTACCATGCTCATTTCAAACTCCTTTTGCATTTGGGAAACAAAAACCTGCACTTTAGAGTTAGAAGTAGATCCAAAAAGAAGATAATCAACATATGAAAAAATAATATGAAATTGAATGTATGTGATGAACTGTGTTTTAAAAACACTTCCTTTATAATTATGAGAGTGTAAACACTCAGATAGACGCTCATACCATGCACGAAGTGCTTGTTTCAAGCCATACAAAGCCTCGTCTAAAACATGATCAAGAAGGTGGGAATCCTCAACCACTCCATTTTGTTTTGGAGTTTTAGAAGCAGAAAAATTATGAAAGATACCATAAGATTTAGCATACACAGTATTTTCAAAATCTTTTCCATGATTACTCTTACCACGAACTATCTTACCAATGTTGCAATCTTTTTGAACTTTTAATTTTAAGCAAAAATACTTAAAAACATCAAAAATACCAAAATTTTCTCAAAAAATTCTACCCATGTAAACCAAGAGAAATCATCTTCACATACAAAAATATACCTCTTACCATTCAAGCTTTCAACCTGCATTGGACCCATCAAGTCCATGTGTAGGAGTTCGAGAACTCTGGAAGTATTCACATCAGGAACACTCTTGTGAGAAATTTTTAGTTGCTTACCAAGCTGACATGGTTCACATTTTCCCAATGACTCCTTTCCTAATTTTGGTAATCCTCGAACAAATTCTGCATTAGACAATCTCCTCAGATTTTTAAAATGAATATGACCATGTTTTTCATGCCACAAATCAATAATATTATCAATGACAGAATAACAAGTAGCATATGTAGTGAGAGTATAACAATTGTCACTAGATCTGAACCCTTGCAAGACAATTTCATCAAGAATATTATACACATAACAATGATTACTATCAAAGCTCACAGTATGACCCTGATCACAAATTTGACTAATGCTAAAAGATTAGCTTTTAGTCCATCAACCAACATGACATTCTTCAGTCTAGGAAGCCCTTCAAAATTGAGAGTTCCTATCCCTATGACTTTTCCAACAAGACCGTTACCAAAAGTAACTTCTTCACACTGCATTGGTCTAATGCTCTGAAGATATTCTTTTTTACCTGTCATGTGTCTAGAACTCCCACTATCAAAGTACCACATGTTAGTAGCAATAGTTTTAAAACAAGAAGAACCTATCAAGCATTTATTTTTGACAACCCATTTTTATTTTTGTATAACATGTTTATTTCTAAGGTAATTAGATTTAAACATGTTTTTCATAGTGATGCACTTAGGTCGAATGTGACCTTTTCTCCCACAAAAATGGCAAATAGGGATGAAACGTCTTCCATTCCCTTTGGAATTGTCAAACTTACCGTGCTGCTTCTTTTCTGTAACAGCAGAGTATTTTGCTAAAGTGACAGAATCCTGCGAGGTAGAAAAACAGTTCTTCCAGAAACAAAAATATCAGATTGAACAAAAGTGGTATTGAAATCAGATTGAGTAGAACCATAATCTAGACCAGTATGATTAGTTTGGCCAGATTTTTGAATCTTTTCAAAAATATTGGAACCTGGATTTAACATTTTGACATTCTTTTTAATGTTTTCAAGCTCCTTAGTCAAAGAAATAATTTCAAACTCTTTTAAAGACAATTCAGATTCACAACATTTAATTTTTTCTTCCATATCATTAATGTTGTTACACAAGTCTTTATTATCTTTAACCAGGGAACGATTTTCAGCACATATTTCCAACCACTTACCAAACATTACCTTGTAAGATTCAGCCATAGAGTTCTCATTAATTTCTGACTCATCTGATTTGGATCCAGCTTCTTCCTTGTTGTTATCGATCAAGGTATTATTCATGCACATGAATTTTCCTTTTTCCTGCAAATTTCTTGACAAAACACTTGTTAGAGCAACTTTTTCTTTTTCATCTTCACTACTTTCAGAATCATCACTCCAAGTAACATTCAATCCCTTTTTATTTTTCTTTAGGGTATTGGCACATTCAGATGGAATATGAACATACCCTTCACACTCTCTGCAACGAATACCTTTGTTAAATGAAAAAGGTTTAGAGGGATCGTTATCTGAAATGTTATCTTTTGGAGTTTTTGAAAAATTCTATTTATTTCCAACAGATTTCATGTAATCTTGGAAATTTTTCGTCAACAAGGCCATTTCATCATCATTATTATCATCAGAAATAATATGTTTAGAAACATTAAAAGTAATACCTTTGCTTTTCTCATTTAAGGAACTTTGCTTACTCTTTTTCTTGATTTGTTGATTTAACTCAAAAGTTCTTAAAGAACCCATGAGTTCTTCAACCTTCATTTTGCTAAAATCTTTTGCTTCTTCCATTGCTAGCAATTTTGTGTCAAACCTGTCAGGAAGCACACGAACAATTTTCTGAACCAAGACAGATTCATCTAATTTTTCTCCCAACGCAAAAAACTCATTAGAAATATCAGATAATCTTTCATAAAAATCAGACAAAGTTTCGGTTTCTAACATTCTCAATTCATCAAATCTAGTTTGCAACATGGTAAAACGTGATCTTTTTACATCAGCGGTAACTTCAAACTGAATTTGAAGGATTTCCCACGCCTCCTTTGCAGATTCACAAGATGAAATTAATTTAATAAAGCCTTCACCAACACCACTAAAGATAGCATGTAAAGCCTTATTATTATAACCAGACAATTTTTCATCTTAAATAGTCCAATTGAGCTCAGATTTACCTTAGTATTGTTGGAAATTATTTTACCAGGATCTTAGATCTACTCACAAGTATGTTGATTAACACCCTAAATATGAACTTTCTAAAACGATGAAATAAACACATATAAAGTTTAGTAAACCTTACATTGGTTGCAGCGGAATAATATGACTCCTTCCGTTCAGATATCTAGCCCTTGATTCCTTTCTGTAGCAGAGCATTATCAATATCTGAACCTGGATCTCTTTCTCTGATTCTTTAGTGCTGAAACTCCTTCTTGCTGAAAGTCTTTCTTCACGATCTTCCTCACTATGATTGAGGTATCACTTGCTGTGTGGGGGCACTACTCTAACACTAAGAATTTCGAAATTCAAGGAAGAAGAGAGAGAGGGAGTGGGGTCGCCCAAAGATAGGGAGAGAGAGAGGCTCAGTTTTTTCTGAATGAAAAGTCAGAAGAAAAGTGTAATTTTCCTGAAGCCTTCACTATCTATTTATAGCATTCCACTAGGGTTAGGTTTGAATTATTTGGCATTAAAATAATAAAAATATCAGAGGTAAAACCCTACAAAAGTGGCCGGCCATGCAATGTGGATTTGGGCCTCACTTTTTGCAATTTTGCAGTTTTATCTTTTCTGCATCTGATTTTCTCAAAAACGCCAATTTTCTAATTCAACCATTTAAATGCCAATTCTAACTATTTAATAACTATAAATAATTATTAAATTATATTGTCATTTATCATATTTATTAATTGAACCATACAAAGTATCATAATTAACAAATATGCCCCTAAAACTCTTTCTTTACAATTTCGCCCTTACTTAGTGAAAAATTCACAAATAGACATAGTCTAATTTGAGAATTATAATTTATTAATCAAAACCAATTATATGAGTCTTACAAGCAATATTATCTCAACTAGTGCGGGGACCATGGGTCTATATAACCGAGCTTCCAATAAGCAGATCAAGAATTTATCACCTAAATTCACTGACTTATTAATTCTTCGTTGAATCCACGCATAGAACTTAGAATTGCACTCTCAGTATATAGAATGCTCTATATGTTCCACCATATAGACACATCATTAGTTATCCATTGTTATAATCCTAATTTGATCAATGATCCTCTATATGAATGATCTACACTGTAAAGGGATTAGATTACCGTTACACCCTACAATGTATTTAATCCTTAAAACACTTAACCCCGTATAAATGATATTTCAGCTTATGTGAAATGAGATCTCCACCATTTATTTTCATTTGGTCAAGCTCGAAGGAGATCATCCTTTACTTACTATTCGCCAGATAGAAGCTATAGATTCCATGTTTATGTTAGCGCTCCCACTCAATTGCACTACCGTGTTCCCAAAATGTACGTATCACCCTGACCTAAAAGTAGGCTTAACTAACAAATCAAAGAACACGAATAGCCTCTTGAGATTGAACCTAATCATAACAGGATTAAGATCATTTGATCTAGGATCAACTAGGCGATATTGACTTGAATAGATATTACGATAAGTTTAATAAATCTAAGTCAAAGTTCAATATCGGTCCCTTCCGATGCATACTCCATGCATCCAACCTGAGCTTTACTCTAACCAATGCTCTGGAAAGAACATAGCATTTCTCCAAATGCAAGTAAACTCTGTTGTAGATTATCATATCAGTAAAACCCTATGTCTGATAAATCTAGGAAACTTTATTCACATAGTCGTGTTTACTTTCCAATGTGTTGACTGCACAATAAACAGGATCAAGTATGTGAAAAGGGTTTCAGATGAATTCATACATTATATACATATAATCATGAAATAAATCATGTGAACCATGCAACATTAAATGTTATTTCTGATCTATATTAATAAGTAAATCTGATTATATTGAAATGAGTTTTATTTAGGGCATAAAACCCAACAAACTCCCACTTGCACTAATATAAAGAAAAAAGTGTGTTTCAAATAATCTCAACACCTTGATATACAAATCAAGTGTAGTAGTAGTAAGCTCCTCGTAATAGGATCTGAAAGGTTGAATTAAACACAACCTTTTCTCCACCATTACTCTTCCTTTAATCATAAAATCATTAATAATGTGAAATTCCTCTCTATATGTCTACTCTCTTGGGATACTGGATTCTATATCTTTGGCAACTACTTCTTGGTTATTCAGGAAGTAACACTAGTAGTTTAGGCAATTTGGAATGGTGCCAAAAATGTATAGAACTTTCCTTAGACTGAATAAGTACCTTTCCTGCAACTTTAACATTCAGTCCCTTCGTGGTAGACCTAGAGACTTCAGATAGGTTTTTACACTTCTTCAAAATCACTATTCCACCCCCAGAGTAATCACCATCTTATCAGAAAGATTTTCTAGCACAAAGGCAAATTTTGAAATCTAATGTGGTGTAGTCTAAGAGTTTTAAACACACCCTTAAAGACTAACATATAGTTCCTCTTCTTTATCTTAAGATTTACTTGATTGTCTTCCAATGTTCTTCTCCTGGATTAATCTGATACCTACTCATTACTCACACTCAACCGCAGGTGTCTGGTCTAAGGCATACAAAAGCATATCTAAGACCTCTCACTGTTGATATAAGAAATTCTTTCATGGCTTTATCTTTTCTGGAATAGTTGAGACTTTTCCTTAGATAAATAAAATCTATGCCTAGAAGTCGAGAAGCTTCTATAGATTGCCATTAGAAAGAAAATGCTTCAGCATCTTACTAAAGTAAGTTGCTTGCATTAGAGTAAGTAATTACCAGGTATACCATAAGCCATAGGTTTAGATAAACTCAAACCTAAAATACTAGGAACAGGAAATCTTGTTAAGTCCATTGAATAGACTTACACGAAATTTCCTTTTATGTCCTTGTAATAGAAAGTTTAGGTTGCTCCATGTGAATGGATTAAACCATAGTTCTATTGGCTTTTCTTCTTAGTTTCTTATCTTGACAATCCATTACTTATTTAAACTCACAATGGATTTTAATCACTAGTGTCTTCCAAGTCATAAGAAGGTGAGTTCCTAGAAACTCTCCCACTACGACAAGGTACCGTGAATTATGTCTAAGAAAACTAAATGGTATTAACCTCTTTGGTTGTGACAAGACAACAGAGGCAGTGGGATCATCATATGTCAAATAAGATGATAGAACACTTTTAGAATCAAGAATTAAATATCTCCTTTATATGCTACTTTATTTTCAGACTTAGTCATTTTCTTAGAAAAGTAGTATTTGTTTAAACAAACACTTTCTTATCTATTGACTATGGGATGGTCCACCCCTAATCACTTAGAATAGCTAACAAACCATGGTTAACAGTTCTAGCTTTTCTTAAGATTTTGATTAGGTCATCCATGAATCTAGTAATGATTTACATTAAGTATACAACCATTACATCATTATGAAATTGCATTACCATAAAAGGATTTAGGCAACGACTAGTAACTTAATCATCAATATGCAAATCGAAATTTCTGGGGAGGTAAGTTTGGATATAATTCAAAAATCAAATTAAGGATCTTTGAACTGCATATCTACTAACTATTTCTCCACCCCTATGGTTTTTCACCATTGCTAGAAATTTATGAAATTTTTCAAACATTTCAAATTTCTTTGCATAAGGTATAATCTAGAGTTATCGTTTTGAGAATACAACGTAAAACTCATATCCACCCCTGAATGTACATCCATCTGCGAATGAGATGAACTACTTTCAGTTGATATAGGCATATTAACTCTTTGCAGAGATTGATCTTTTCAAAACCACTATGAACAAGATACAAAAGCCATAGATTAATAAAATGTGGTTGTGTCGTTTGATGACTTAGGTTTAGTTACTTCAATGAGTTCATAGAATAGTGCAAGTGGATCCTGGTCACAGAATATTAAACTCATATTCCATACTTTAATATACAGTTTTGAATCCATTAATAGAAGATGGATATTAAATACTTGTGAAAGTGTAACTGTATTGTATTATGAAATTAGAAATATAAGAAAATTTCTGTTTGGATTCTAAAATTAAAGTCAAAGACTTAAATTTATACCAAATATAATGAGTAATTCTTTCTTGGACCACCACTACTAATTTAACTCTAAGTCTGATTTTCCCATACAAGTAGGAGATTTCTAAGATTGAGGATTTAGATCAATTGGGAATAGAATTTCGGGATTATAATCATATGCGTCATTTAATTTCTTAAGAGAAAATATAATGACATGTAATGATTTATAGACCATTCATCCAATGATATGTTATTGAGCTAATTCGAAATGAATAAGCTAAGAGGAATTAGGATAATTTCGTTTATAAATAAGAATCCAACGATGCTTCGATTAGCAAGAGTCAAAGTAATCTTATTTATACAATCATCTTGTTTCATATCGTAAAAATACTAGTCTAAGGTGTCATCAATTGATGAACAGCTAGATGTTGCATATACAATATTTATCTTTCGAGATCTAACACTATTATGTATGTCTAATGATGAAAATCCACTAGGGATTTATCTCATTAGATAAACAAACCAAGTTAGACCAACAATGAAGATTCGAATTAAACTACAACTTAATAACAGAAAATAACATGGTTCAATATAAATTCATACACAATTCAGAAATTATTAACCATATAACAAGTATGAATGACAAGTGAAAATACTAAAACATACAATCCTAAATAATTTCCAAGGTTTTCAACAAACTGATATCAGTGTCCCGTTTAGGCGAGAGTCAAAGCTACCATCCATTGAATAGAGTTGTCAGCTCATCTAAAATGTTAAACATTCTAGCAACCTTTTATTCGATCAAGATTGGAATTCAGCGTTGTCCCGTTTAGGCGAGAGTCAAGGCAATTCTATCTTATGAGCTTCCACCATTGTTTCGCAATTTGCAAGTCAAATATGGTCGCCACCATTAGGGTGATCCATACCATATAAAACACTTACAAACTACTTATCTTTCGAGATTAAACGGTGCGAAATTGCTAATGAACGTTCCTCCATTAGGGAGGATTACTCACTAACACAAACGCGATGTAAACCAACAATGGAGATCGAATATCTTAATAATAAAGCTCATTATTTATAGAGAGCTGTATTTTCTTTGATTCTCTTTATTTAATCTATTCATTTTAAATATATATTTATTAAAATTACCAATTTAGAAAGAAAAATTCTAAATATAAATTTTAATTTAATATTTATAAATTTTACTTAGATGGATATGAAAATAACATGAATTATTTCCATCTTAGTAATAATTTCCAATAAATATTTAGAAAAATATTCAATTTAAGTTGTTACAAAATTAATTTAAATTAATTTACAACTCAAATTTAATTTTCTATAAATATATATTGCATTTCGAAAAATTAAAGTATTTAAGGATACAATTTTCGAAAATGCATGTTAAAATAAAAAATAAATCCTGGAAAAATTATTCTAATTTAATGTTGGCCCAAAATTAATTAATAAAATTAATTTACGACAAAAAATATAATTTTCCTATTTAATTAAATATATAAGAAAAATTGTAAATATTTAAGTATGATGATGAAAATCAACTTAAATATTAATTTTCTATTTAATTAAATACACTAGAAAAATACTTCAAGCAAAAATATCACCTATCTAGATTTTCCTTTGACTAATTAATTCAATTTCTAATAATATACTTTAATTTATTTATTTTAAATTAATCAATAAATGAAAAAAAATCATTGATTTAAGTTGGTCCAAGAATTAATTAAAATAAATAATTAATTTACAACTTAATCTATTTTTCAAATAAAATTCAAAATTCCAGCATTTAAGAAAAGCAATTTCAAAATTTGATTAATAAAATAAAGAAAAAATATATTTTGAAAATTATTTAAATTTAGTTGAAAAAATAAATTTCAACTAAATTAATTTTATATTTAATTAAGTGTCATGAAAAAGAAATATTTAAGTATCATGATGAAAATCAACTTAGATATTTAATTTTCAAATTAATTAAATGTATTAAATTCAAGAAATAAATAATTAAGTGTAGAGAAGGCTTAATTATTAATCTCTAGTTTAATACTAGGAAAAATATACTTAAAATAAATTGTACCAAAATTAATTATTTAAATAATTAATTTCACAATGTATAATATTTTCCTATTTAATATTAGAAATAATAAGTAGTCTAGAAATAACTATCTAGAAAATATCTTATTTGACTAAGTATCTTTTCCACAAAATTTGAAAAAATATCTAATTTAAGTTGTATTAGAAAAAATCTAGAACTTAAAATATTTTCAAATTTAAATTTAATTAAATATCAAAAATTAAGTTGTAACCACTTAATTTAAAAATATTCCATTTTAAGTTAGTATTCGAAAAGATATTAACTTAAAAAATATCTAAAATATTCCATTTTAAGTTAATATTCGAAAAGATATTAACTTAAAAAATATCTAAAGAATCTTAATAACCAATGCCTAAAATTCCTCAACTTAATTTTGAAATTTTAAATCCAAAAGATATTCAGATTTAAGTTGGTTAGTTGTAGATAACTAAATATCAACTTAAATAGGAATATTTAATAAATAATTTAAATTAAGCTTCAGAAAGAATCTAGATGGTTATAATTCTATATTTAATTAAATACAAGAAAATACATATAGTTTAGCTTAGAATATAAAATTCTTTAAACTATGGTTTTCTTAAATTAATTTCAAAATAAATGAAATTAATTATGTTGCTAATCAATTTTATTAGGTTAAACTAATTTAATTAACCTAGTACAGTTATTCAAATCAGGCAAATGGGCCTTCACAATTGGGGTGGTTCATGTGAGGGGGTGCTGGGTTCAGTATGTCGTACCCACTACTATGGCTCTCAACTCTCACACAAGGCCCAAAAGAGAGAAATTTAACCTTAAAATGAACAACTGTTATTAATTAAATAGGCCCAACAACTAAATGGGCCTAAATAAAATCTATCAAGAACTATGATATTTTATTTAGTAACAACAACCTATATGCATCTATAATGAAATTAAACACATAGGCTCACACAGGCACACAATTTGGATGGATCCTATCATGTTGCTAGGTCATACACAGATGAAAGAAGATTATAAATATACCTGTTACAAATTATTTACTTGACCAAGGGAGCCATCAGATCATTAGATCTGGCAAAAAGTTAACCATGGCTATTTGCAATCAAGCAATAATAGGTTTTGAAAACTTACAAATAAGCTAAAACATATACTCCTGCAACAAGGTTAGCTGGATAGTTGGATGTAGGATTTACTTAATTTTAAATAAATAATTTCAAAAAAATAATTAATTAAATAAAAAAAATTATTTTTGAAAATTTTTAAAAAAAAATTAAAAAATTTTGAAATTTAAAAAAATATATATTTAAAATTAAACCTACAATTTTGAAAAATTAGGTTTCAACCAACCTAAATATCATTTCAAAATTTGCTAACTACTTTTAAATATTTAATGTTATTTTATAAATAAAAATTAAATAAAAAATTAAAAAAGATAAATAAATATCTTTTTCAGATTTTAAATGTAATTTAAAAAAATAAAATAACAAAATTTAAAAGTTAGCAAAATATCTTACATCTATTTAAAATTACATGATTATAGTTATCTTATTTTAAATTTAAATAAGGTCAAATTATTTTTTTCAAAAAAAATAATTTAAAAAATTTAATATCTGACCTTAAATTTAAAAATAAGATGAGATATAATCAAATTTAAAAATAAGATAGATAATTAAGCAAAAAAGATAGATATTTACTATTTTTCAAATTCAAATTACACTAATATCATGAATTAAATTTAAAAAATATTAATTAATTTAATTATGATAATTAGAATTGAATTAGGACTAGTAAATGTATAAATACAGAACTACACAAAAAATCGAAAGTTAAATCCATGAAAAAGCATGAAAAATCGAAGAAAAACGAAAAAAATGCGAGCTGTACAGACGGTATGCTGAGCATACATGCCCGCGCGCGCATGGGGTGTGCTTGGGCATGAAATCTCGGCGCTGGTGGGTTTTGGCAGGATTTCCGAGCGCGCACGTGGTGCAGTAGCACCACCCCGATATTTTTGAAACTTTAAAAATCATAACTAATTCAAATTAAATCGAAAATTGAGTTCTGTAAAAAAGTAAATTGCTTAATTTTTTCCATACTATCCAATAAAAATAATTCCAGAAACAGATATTCAATTATTTTTCACGAAAATTCACAAACATCAATCAATCATCAAATAACACTCAATACAACATGATACCATCCAAAACATCAAACAATTGTTTTAAAGTCCAAATTTCTTGCAAGCAAATCAATTACCATGGCTCTGATGCCAGTTGTTGGAAATTATTTTACCAGGATCTTAGATCTACTCACAAGTATGTTGATTAACACCCTAAATATGAACTTTCTAAAACGATGAAATAAACACATATAAAGTTTAGTAAACCTTACATTGGTTGCAGCGGAATAATATGACTCCTTCCGTTCAGATATCTAGCTCTTGATTCCTTTCTGTAGCAGAGCATTATCAATATCTGAACTTGGATCTCTTTCTCTGATTCTTTAGTGCTGAAACTCCTTCTTGCTGAAAGTCTTTCTTCACGATCTTCCTCACTATGATTGAGGTATCACTTGTTGTGTGTGGGCACTACTCTAACACTAAGAATTTCGAAATTCAAGGAAGAAGAGAGAGAGGGAGTGGGGCCGGCCAAAGATAGAGAGAGAGAAAGGCTCAGTTTTTTCTGAATGAAAAGTCAGAAAAAAAAGTGTAATTTTCCTGAAGCCTTCACTATCTATTTATAGCATTCCACTAGGGTTAGGTTTGAATTATTTGGCATTAAAATAATGAAAATATCAGAGATAAAACCCTACAAAAGTGGTCGGCCATGCAATGTGGATTTGGGCCTCACTTTTTGCAATTTTGCAGTTTTATCTTTTCTGCATCTGATTTTCTCAAAAATGCCAATTTTCTAATTCAACCATTTAAATGCCAATTCTAACTATTTAATAACTATAAATAATTATTAAATAATATTGTCATTTATCATATTTATTAATTGAACCATACAAAGTATCATAATTAACAAATATGCCCATAGAACTATTTCTTTACAATTTCGCCCTTACTTAGTGAAAAATTCACAAATAGACATAGTCTAATTTGAGAATTATAATTGATTAATCAGAACCAATTATATGAGTCTTACAAGCAATATTATCTCAACTAGTGCGGGGACCATGGGTCTATATAACCGAGCTTCCAATAAGCAGATCAAGAATTTATCACCTAAATTCACTGACTTATTAATTCTTCGATGAATCCACGCATAGAACTTAGAATTGCACTCTCAGTATATAGAATGCTCTATATGTTCCACCATATAGACACGTCATTAGTTATCCATTGTTATCATCCTAATTTGATCAATGATCCTCTATATGAATGATCTACACTGTAAAGGGATTAGATTACCGTTACACCCTACAATGTATTTAATCCTTAAAACACTTAACCCCGTATAAATGATATTTCAGCTTATGTGAAATGAGATCTCCACCATTTATTTTCGTTTGGTCAAGCTCGAAGGAGATCATCCTTTACTTACTATTCGCCAGATAGAAGCTATAGATTCCATGTTTATGTTAGCGCTCCCACTCAATTGCACTACCGTGTTCCCAAAATGTACGTATCACCCTGACCTAAAAGTAGGCTTAACTAACAAATCAAAGAACACGAATAGCCTCTTGAGATTGAACCTAATCATAACAGGATTAAGATCATTTGATCTAGGATCAACTAGGCGATATTGACTTGAATAGATATTACGATAAGTTTAATAAATCTAAGTCAAAGTTCAATATCGGTCCCTTCCGATGCATACTCCATGCATCCAACCTGAGCTTTACTCTAACCAATGCTCTGGAAAGAACATAGCATTTCTCCAAATGCAAGTAAACTCTGTTGTAGATTATCATATCAGTAAAACCCTATGTCTGATAAATCTAGGAAACTTTATTCACATAGTCATGTTTACTTTCCAATGTGTTGACTGCACAATAAACATGATCAAGTATGTGAAAAGGGTTTCAGATGAATTCATACAATATATACATATAATCATGAAATAAATCATGTGAAGCATGCAACATTAAATGTTATTTCTGATCTATATTAATAAGTAAATCTGATTATATTGAAATGAGTTTTATTTAGGGCATAAAACCCAACAAGTATTACCTTTATCATCACTTTCAGTAGGTTGTGTCCAGCCTGTAAGTATAGCTCTCCAAGCCTTCTCATCTTGTGAATTTATAAATGCTCTCATCCTGACATTCCAATAAGGATAGTTCGATTCATTCAACGTAGGTGGTCGAGAGATAGAGCTTTCTTCTGCAAATAATGACATCTCACACAAAACAAATTAAACGGAATAACCTCAAGATCTCACTAAGAATTTAGTAACTTGCTCTGATACCAATTGAAATTACGTATTTTAATTATTTAATTATTTGATTAATTAAGTGATTATGCGGAATAATGAAACTGGTACTGAAAACAGTTTTTCCGTAGTTATAGAATACAACTCTGTAACTCCAGAGAAACCTAGAAAAACAAACAGTGCATAAAAGTAAAAACACACAAGATTTTTGTACGTGGTTTCAACAATCCTTTCAGATTGTTGCTAGTCCACGGGGCCACTCCCAGAGATAAGATTCATTAGATCGGTATCAAAAATACAAAGTAATTGACTTATGCATAAATAGACTCCCTGTTATTGTATGCCGCAAGCTTGATGCACTTATGGCTCCGTGATCGGACTGAAAATAATCATGATGATGAACTTGAGGTGTGTGATAAAAAGATTCCCAATGATTATTCACAAAGAGCCTATCAAGCCGCTCCTTAATAGTGTTAACAACAGTTTGGTTTCTTGCCCAAGTGAAAGGATCACCATCCACCGGATTTTCATGAAGGCAACCCTTGTCAATGGCTTTTCAAAATGCATCCATTTGAGATTCATTTCCGAGTGCTCCTCCGGACTTATTACTGTTATAAAGAATCTCATTGAAGTCGCCAATAACAAGCCAAGTAATGAGGTGCAACATCCGCAAATCGCTCAAGTAGAGTCCATGAGGCTGGTCTATTACTAACTTCAGGAGCACCATAAAAACATGTGAAATGAGACGTTGGGCCATTTTCAATTGTGATGTAGCAGTCAAAAAAAGTGGAACCAAAGTTCAAAAGAGAAAGGTCTACTTCATCTTTCCATAAAAGCAAGAGACTGCCACTAAGACCTATACGTGGAGACTCCAAACCGTTCAGAAAGTGAAGAAATTGTCGCAAACAAGAAACTGAATTTACAGGCAGTTTTGTTTCCATTAGAAACAAAATTTGGGGCGATTGTTGTTGGACTAGCAATCGTAAGTGTCTCAATGCACTCGAGTTCCCCAAGCCCCGTGCATTCCAGCTTAAGATTTTCATGATGATTTGCAGGGTTGCCTTGCAACCTCTGTAATTGAGTCATTGGAGAAGTTAGAATCCTCAAAATCAGAAAGTAAAGTCTCAATATCATCCTCCCTTGACAAAGGAGAGGATGATGATCCATGGTTGTTGCGACATCTCTTCAAAAAATTTCTCATAGATAGAGAATCATTTTATCTTTTGAAAGTGCATGAAGGCAGCTGGTTTTCTTTTCCATTGGAAACATTAGCATTTGTGTAAGTGGGAAGGTTTATAGGCATGGTAAGAGTTGGAGATGTGAGTTTAGTGTTAATGGGAATGGGATGAAGTGCTGGTGGGTATGTAGCAAATGTATGATTCTGCAAAATAGGCACATAAAGGTGTGAAAGGTCAGCAATAGACTTCCTTGGAGAGTGATTCTTATTAGATACAGAAGGCAAGATGGATTTCTGGTGTGAAGGGTTGCTCATATTTATTTTGAGTTGCTGGTTTTGAGTATTGCAAGATGAAGGAAGGGCCTGGGTAGAGATCGGACTGCTGGGAGTGAGAATTTGTTGTTTGTTTTTGTTGTTGCAAGGGTGTGTAAGGGGCTGGTGTGAAAGGTTGCTGCTAATGTTATAAGTGGATGTTGTAGCCTGCTGAATGTTGGTGTTGCAAACAGGTGAAAAGGTTGGTTTGGTTGATGGAATTGCAGTGTTGTGGGGTTGCTGAATTTTCAGACAGTGAGCGGAAAAGGGGGATAGTTTGTTAGAGAGTGTGCTGGTGCAAGTGGCATCTGGTGTGGCAAGATAATGGCTAGTAATGAGTGGAGTTTGGGAGATGTTGGACGGATTGACAGGGACAGAATTATTGTGGTAATTGGTTGTGGGAGTGGTGATATGGCTTCGGGTTAGGCAATTGGGAGATAGAATTGTCTGGAAATCAGTATCTAAAGTTGCAGAAGTTTGGAGGTGATGTATGTTCGTGTGGTTGGTTGTTAGGTTAGATAAAGGAGTTAGAGTAAAATGTTGATGATGCAAGTGAAGATGACTGCTAGATGATTCCCCTTCAAAGAGAACCTTAGGACAGGCTTGGTGTCGAGTTTGGAGGGATGGAAGAGTGGATGTAAGGGTGGTTCTGGCCAATCTAGTGAGTAGAGGCCATGCATTTCCTTTTGCAAAATTAGTCCGATATCGATCATAAGTATTGGTAGGGAGTTTAGCACCTTTCATCCATGGCCCATATTGAAAATCGTCATCATTATTGCTGTCGATACGTTCCATGAAAGCAACACAATGCTCATAAGGGTGTCCAAGACGACCACATTCAAAACAGAACTCGGGAAGCCTTTCATAGCGAAAGTCAATCCAAAACTCATCCTTAATCTTGGGCAGCCTAATCATTTGGCCTCGCAACAATGGTTTATTTGTGCAGATTTTAACACGGACTCGCAAGAAGGGACCCCAACCTTCATTAGTGGAATCATCAAACACTTCTATGAATTCTCCTATAATATTACCAAGTGCTTCAGCCAAAATTTTTGATTTGCTTAGGAAAGGAAGTCTGTAGATTTGAACCCAAAATGGAGTGAAAATTAAGTCTTCCTTTGAGACATTTTGCAGAGCATCTGGCGTGAGAAGAACAATGAGATGGTTTTGAAAGTGCCATGGCTCTTTGTTAAGTACCCATCGTTTATCTCCTTCACAACCAAATGTAATATGAAATAGTCCATCATCTTCTTTATATTCAGTGTTAACAACTCGAAATCAACCTTGCCAGTGGCCAGACATTTGGTCAATAAAAATCTGTTTGTAGACATTTTGGTGAGTAAGAACTTTGGCAAGAAGAGTGGGCTGATTACATTCAGAGGGCGTGGGGTTATATTCAGGGACACCAAAGATGGATCTTTCTTCATCAGTAAGAGAAAGGGTTGAATGTATGTTCTTCGAAAGTGAATCCATGGGGGATATCGAGCTGGTTGAGCGGATGGGAGGGGGCTGACACCAGCGTGGGGAAGCAGAGGAGTAGTGGAGGGAACAATTATACAGGGGAAATTTCAAATTTGAAAGAGAAAGATTACTAGGGGTGTTCATAAAATAACCGATCCAATCCAATCCGCACGATCCAATCCAATCCAATCCGCAAAGTGCGGATATCCGCATTTTGCGGATTGGATTGGATTGGAAAATTCAAAATCCGCACTTGTGCGGATTGGATGTTGATTAACATGTAAAAGTAACCAATCAATCCAATCCACACATATTTATAAAAAATTTAAAAAATTATATATACAAATAATATTTTGATGTAAAGAAAATAATAATTTAAAAGTCTAATACATATAATACAATTATATTGTAAAACTTAATAAATAAAATGTATATTCTATTCTTATATTTTTTTTAACATAATTATTTTTTTTCTTCCTTTGAATTTATTATTTGTTATTTTATTTATTTTAATGTGTTATTGGAGACATAAAATGACTATAATTTATTTTATTTTGTTGCTAGTTATGTGAAAAAAAAAAAAAAATTCATAAATATTAAATAATTTAATATTAAAAAGTAACCAATCCAAAGTAACCGATCCAATCCGCACTTATGCGGATTGGATTGGATTTGAGCTATTGTGCGGATTGGATTGGATCCAAAAAATGAAATCCGCACTTAGTGCAGATCGGATGCACTATGAGCAAAATAGTGCGGATTGGATTGGATGAACACCCCTAAAGATTACAGTTAAAAGGCAAAGGTGGTTAAAAAGAAAAAAACTAATAGACACCCAAGAGGGCACCCGATAATTACAAAAGACAGTACTTGGTATAAAAAGAAGTAATGTTTTTTTTCGTGTCACCGTAAAAGTGAAAGAATATCTTACTATTATAAATATGGTTTATTGGTGTGATAGTTGATGACCAATTTACTCTTTTTTAAAATCTTACTATTACCAATATTGCTCACAAGTTCAAGTCTATTTCTTGTCTATATCCTGACACATAAAAGATGAGGTGGACATGCAATTGTAAAGTGGCATTGGAAGGGGGTAAAGATCTATATACTCTAATTTAGTCATTATTATAAGAGGAATACCAATGGTAATAAAGTCGGTCAATGCAAAGATTTTTATTGTTCTTATCCATTATATCTCTGTTTATATGTTTCAGTCATGTTATAAAAGCTACAAATGAATAAAACGATCTAACAATGAATATAGTTGAGATCATTAAATAAGGAAAAGTTGACATTTTATGCTAAAAAAATGCACATGGTGTTATTTTATACACAGAAAATATACATTTGATAATTATTCTTAACTTTCAATTTTGTTCCAAAAATACCCCCCTCATTTCAATTCCCCCCAATCTCTCTAACTTCCCTCTCTCTCCTCTCTCTCTTCCTTTCTCGATTTCAAGCTCACCACCGTTCCCCCATTCGAACCTAACCCTCATTCTCACCACCGCACCATTCGAACCACCACACCATTCGAACCACCACACGCAGTCGACCCACGAACCCAGTCGACGTCGACCCACACGAACCCATTCGACCCTACACGAACAGTGACGGCCCACGAGACCCGAACCCCACGAGACCCGAACCCCACGAGACCTCCATCCCAGTCGACCCACGAGAGCCACTCGATCCCAGTCGACCTACGAGCCACTCCATCTGTTCATCATCGTCCCCGGCATCGTCGACGAACCAGGTATGGGCTACCTTTAATTTTTTTTTTTTGCAATTTATCCTTTAAATTGTGAATCTGTGATATAACTCAAATATGTAGTTTATTAAAGTTTCGAATTGTTAGTTTTTGTGTTTGGGGATGAATGTAGGCTAGGGGGAATTGGTTTTTCTAGATTATGGTATTTTGTGCGATTTTAAGCGATTTTATGCGACTTTAATGCGATTTAATATTGAATTCAAGTTTTTGTTAGGGATTTTGAGCGATGTTATGCGATTTTGTGCGATTTTTGTTAGCTTAGATAGTTTCTGTTATATTATGCGATGTTTATGCGATTTTTGGCGATTTTTGTGCGATTTACTCCGAACAATGGGTTCTCTGTTATATTATGCGATGTTTATGCGATTTTTGTGCGATTTACTCTGAACAATGTGTTCTCTGTAATATTATGCGATGTTTATGCAATTTTTGGCGATTTTGGCGATGTCTCAGCTCCTACCCCTACATTATAGACGAGCTACCTCTGAGGTTGCACCACAAACGGAGACCAGGTAAATCTCTCTCTTTTTTTAATTTAAGTAATTTATTTAATTTTACACTCCATTATGAATTACTTAACTTAATTGTTGCTAATATTTACTAATTTTTTAATTTTTACTGGCGATTGTGGAGTGTTTGCCATGGAGTACATTGAGCACTGCATGCTGGAGCGATCGTTAGAGCTAGTTAATGATGATAACATGCTCACCTTTATACATAGGTGGTGTGTAGACTTATTTTACCAGAACTTGACATGGTAATTTTATGTAATGTTATGCCTTGTATTACATTATATTATACTGTGAAATGTGTAGACTTAATGATGATAAACTTTTACAATTATATTATATTATATTGTGAAATGTGAAATCGCTCAACTGTCGCACATATATCGCATACAAATCGCAAATATTATCAAAGTTGAAATAATAACTTGCTTAGCTCGCTAAAAATGTCGCACATACATCGCATAGAAATCGTAAAAAGTAGACAGTTAGTATATCAGGCATGTTACCAGTGAAATCGCCAAATTCTTCTTCACTTTAGTCACAAATAGTGGCAACAAGTTGTCCACACTCATTTTCGCCTTCATGCTCAAGAACACTCGTAGTTGACTATCTTTCACTAAAACCTCAGGTGGAAACTTAGTGCCTTTCATGTACATGTAAAGAGCTTCTAACTTCAATTCATACACCAAGGGGTCCACCTCCAACTCCTCATGTAAAACTTCACGCACCTTTTTCAGTGTAGAGTCAATGTCCAACATCAATGTCTTACTTTTTGAGGAGTCAAATACCCAGTTGAAACCCTCGACAGTCCAAACGCCATCATACAGTACAGGCACAAATACAGTTGAATCTGTCCCAAAGAAATACAAACAAATAAACAGAAAAAATAAGCATATTATATCGCACACTAAATCGCACAAGCTACTACTAATGTCGCACAATGTCGCCTAATAAATTAACAATATAAACAAGTATCATGTCGCACACAAATCACACAAAGAAGGAAACATATCGCATAAGGTCGCACAATATACCATACATAACAAAATCGCATAACGATGCACAAAGGTCGCACATAAATCGCCAAATATCACAATCGCACACATAATCGCATGCAAATCGTACAAAGTCGCCAAAATTAATCATTTCATCCCTAACCTTGGATTTCTCATGACATCGCACACATATCGCACAATGTCGCATAAAATCGCAAAAAATAAAAAAACCTAGAAAAATACAGACTGCTCGGAACAAACTCTACCTCGATTTCAAGTACACAAAAGCCACAAATTACAACTAATTACGTTCAGATCAATACAATACAACAAAAAAGAACATTATTTACTAAGAAAAACACTTACCCATATGTTTGTTGAGTGTGGTGGATGTTGAGGGTGGAAATGGTGGAGGTGTGGCAGTCGGCCGTGGACGTTGAGAGTGAAAATGGCGGCAGTGAGCGGTGGACGTTGAGGGTGAAAATGGCGGCCGGTAGTAATAGAGAGAAAAAGTGAAAGAGAGAGAGAGAGTAGTGCGAGAATAGAGAGAGAAAGCAACACGAGATGGAATGAGAGAGAGAGGAGGCTGAATTTTTTGATTGTAGGAGAGAGGGGCATTTTGGGGTTAAGATTAAAAGATTAGCATAGTTAAAAAACTTTTGTGAGGGTGGCATAAAATAACACCATGTGTGTTTTTTTAGCATAAAATATTAAATTTCCCTTAGATAATTTATCATTGTTGATGTAATTATTATAAGAGACAACACCCAATAAAATGATCTAACTATTAAATCTTATTATTATTATCTCAAGCATTGCTAATTAAGTATCCGTAGTAACATTATTTATAAGTAACATCTTGTAAATAATTACTGATAGAGCATTATTATTGAGTATATATTAGTAGTATTTAGCACTTTTTAGACGTGTCACTTTATAATTAGTTAGTATTAGTACTCTTTAAAAGTTATTATATTAAATTATATGAGACTTGATACATAATTATATTAATAGTGATTGACACGTAAGAGAGTATAAATTACTACGAGAAATTACACCAACTACTAGAGGCTGGATAACAAAAGTTACTGTTATTGAAAAACTTATCCCACGTCTCTCTCGCAATGGAGTCTTGTACCAACGTGTAATACTTGCTGATATTGAGGTCTATTTATTACAACTCATAAATCTATATAAACTATATAAATTAAATTTAAATTTTGTTTCAGCTACAAAATATAAGATTATTAATTAATTATCTATAAAATCTCTATAAAAGATACTTTCTTAAATCACTTTGTGTATTTTTGATTCATTATAAATTGAAAAATCGTATACAAGCTACTTTGTATGGCAATGCAATCAATCATTTCAGAGATACACCTTAAATGTTTCACAAGTCTACTTAATTTACAATGCTTATATAAAGCCAGTACAAGAAGAGTTAGAATTGTTGACAATCAATTTGAATGGAGCCTCAACACTTCTACATCAATTGAGGAAACAACTGAAGAAAACTAATGGAACTTTGAAGATCTCTACAACTTGTATTATCTTGATCAACTAGATGCCTACATTGATACAAAAACTTCTGTTGGTAATATTTATATAATTTTAATTTTTATGATCATAATTATTGTCAAATTACTAATGATATTTCTTTCAATGTTAATTACAGATATTATTGCAGTTGTATTAAGTGCGATCCAATAAAAGAAATCCACACAAGGTCTGGACCTGCAAATATTCAAGAATTCCTCCTTGTTGACCAAAGGTCTAAAACTAATATGTTTTATATTTCCAAAAATTACTGCATATGTTATGTTAATATTGAACAAAATATATTTGTGCAGCTTGCAACCAAAAATTTTAACTATGTGGGACGAACTAACTGAGACCATTGAAAAAGCAATATGTGAAATTCTTCCACAAAATCCTATTATAATAGGAACACAGCTGAAAATTGTTTCACACAATGGTTAGATTTATTTCAACTAATTATTTAGTATTATTAAAAGTCATCTTATAATATATTTTTTTAATAATTCAATAGGTATATCTTTATCATCCAAGCAACAAAGTTCATTTATCATCAACCTTACAAACATTCCACAAATAAATGAGATTCGTCAATGGTAAACTAATTTATACTTATTTTTTATAAATTATTTCTTATTACACCTATCCATAAATAATTCTTATATATCTAATACTTTTGTCCTATAAATTAATAGGAGCATTAACAATGAAGAATACCTATCTCCATTATCAGTGAGAAAAGACTCTTCCCAACCCAAACTGCTTTAAGAACTCTTCAATATAATAATATCATTACTATTAATGGCATTCAAAATCTTCTACAAGAGGTATGTAAAATATGTTTATTTAACTTATAATTAACTAATTAGTTTCTTTTCTCAGTGTTTATAATTATTTTTGGCTTTACATAATATTATATACTTTATTTCAATAACTATATTATGCTTTATTAACAAACTACTTTTTGGATCAATGCATCAATCTCTATCAAAAATTTAAGACAACCCTTTTGGTACATGGCTTGCACAAAATGCTGTCAAAAAGCAGATCTTGACAACTGCGGATGCAACGAATTATCTGTTGAGACAATTCCAAGGTTTATATTAACTCAATTTAGCACAAATCTTATTATCATAATTAGTTATTTAAATAAATTAACTTGTATTTGAATATACTAGATGCCGTTTTCAAGCTCAACTAACAGACCACACAGGCTCACTAATAGCAACATTCTTCGGCAAAAAATGGAGAAAAGTTTGTAAATTGTACCGCACAAGAGCTTATTCACATCTCAAATGTAAATTCTACTACTTAAACTCATTCACTTCATTAGCATATATTAATATTACTATCTTTCTCAATGATGTTGTTAATAACAGGATCAAAACATATTATCGGTTGCAAGGATTTTTACAACGAGTAAATTTTTTATTTACTTAAAAGCAAGAGCGGATGCATATAGTAGCGGAAGTCAAACCAAATACAACATTATCCCACTGCTCAAAAGTGATGCTGAGTCGAGCATTTCAAATACAACTAATGATACTTGAAGTATCTACAAAATACTATAAATAAATATATAAATTATGTACAAATATTATAAATACAATGTAAAATATATTAAATAATAAACATCTTATATAGGATACTATTATATGTAGTTAAAATGCTTAGCTTTAATTAGCTTGTAATTATTATTGTATAATATAATATATATTTACACTTTCTACATCATTTTAAAATATTAAATCTTAATTTCATATTTTATATTTTATCACAATTAATTATACAGTAAAGATAAAAATAAAAAAAATAAAATGAAGAGTTTAACACGTGCAATTGTAAACTTACCTAGTATATATATTAAAAAAAAAGAGATGTAAATTTCTCAGAAATAGGGTGGGTCGAATGTTTGGATTCAAGAACAGCCCACTTGGTACAAAATGGAAAATGTAAGCCCAGCCCAATCTGCCAAAATTTGCGAGGCTAAATTTGTAATTTAGCCGAAAAACAAACAACGAGAAAAAACCCTAGCTCTCTAACTAAAAGGCCCCCAAATACAAAGTTGTAGCTTCACTCTGGTTAAAGCCCTAAGGCGACAGTCTCATACAAAACCCTAACAAAATCCCTTTTTGCCGCCGAGCCTAACCAGACCAGCCATGCCGCCGAAGTTCGATCCCTCCCAGGTCGTCGATGTCTACGTCAGGGTCACCGGAGGTGAGGTCGGAGCTGCTAGTTCACTCGCTCCAAAGATAGGCCCACTCGGTCTTTCCCCTAAGAAGATCGGAGAAGACATTGCGAAGGAGACCGCCAAGGACTGGAAGGGTCTTCGTGTGACCGTCAAGCTCACCGTCCAGAATAGACAAGCGAAGGTGTCAGTGGTTCCGTCGGCGGCGGCTTTGGTCATTAAGGCACTGAAGGAGCCGGAGCGTGACAGGAAGAAGACCAAGAATATCAAGCACAATGGGAACATTTCTCTCGATGATGTGATCGAGATTGCTAAGATTATGAGGCCCAGATCCATTGCTAAGGAACTCGCTGGAACAGTGAAGGAGATTCTCGGCACATGCGTCTCCGTCGGCTGCTCCGTCGATGGTAAGGACCCTAAGGATCTTCAGGAAGAAATTAGTGATGGTGATGTTGAGATACCCCAAGATTAAATATGGTGGTATTTTGTATCTTTTCTACTCTCAGTTTTGTTTCTTAAAGATTGCTCTTTTTTCTTATGGCCCATTTTCTGAAAATGTCTCCAATATCAAGTTTGTAGGAGTTTGATGTGAATGGTGGAGAATTGTAAGGGTTTTGAATTTTTTTTCCTTATAAAATTATTTTTCTTGGATAATTTTTGGGCATAATACCCTTTTTAATTTTACAGCACTCTTATTTTGATATATATATATATATATTATGCTAACAGCTCTAAATGGAGTGACTGTTAAAACTTGAAACCCATT
This sequence comes from Cannabis sativa, assembly GCF_029168945.1. Classification (NCBI taxonomy): domain Eukaryota; kingdom Viridiplantae; phylum Streptophyta; class Magnoliopsida; order Rosales; family Cannabaceae; genus Cannabis; species Cannabis sativa. The sequence goes on from NC_083603.1 coordinate 24,110,883, forward strand.
TCATCATTCAGTTTTGTTGGATAGGTATTGAATAGTCTTGGATGAGCTTGCAAATGAACAAGAATTTTTGTTTGAATAGTAAATTATACAATATGATTCATGGGCAGAATTGGTTGTTCATCCTAATAGCTCTCAATGAAGATAGTCCTAAACCTATCTCACTTTTAAGCTTTGTTTTATTTGTATTGAATAATCTTTGATGTGCTTCAAAATCAACCAAAATTTTGGTTTGGAGAAGGGTATGGCGTGGCATAAGATTTTGTGGGAAGAATTGATTGTTTATGATAATAGTTGTAAATGGAGTTACTGTTAAATCCCGTTTCATCTTAAGTTTTATTCATATGAGTTGAAAATCAACTACAGAGTTTTTATATCATATTATGTGAAGGGCGAATTTGATTGTTTTTTTTTTATCTTAATAACTGTTTCATGATAAGGTTCTAGAAAGGTCATACTAAATAAGTTGAACGTGTTTTCAAATCAACTATGGATTTGGGTTTGTTAGAACACCGTTTCTGATGTTCTCAGCACACTGGTTTTTGCTGTATGTATTATGTTCAAGCTAGGTGGATCTTCTAGTATTATGGGGCAGTTCTGTAGGTGTATAGAAGTAATGCAGGAGCATGTAATTCATATTTATATGGAAATTCCAAGGTAGGGTATTCCACCAGTTTTCACGAAAGCGGTCAATTGATCGTTTTTTACTTTATTTGTCTAACATTTTCTCTGAAAACTAGTGAAATGTTGGGTATAATAACAATAATACCATCATCATATAAAAAATATTAAATTATCTCTAGTTTGGAGAACAGCCCTTATGTATATTTAGTTAAGTTTAACATTATGTGATTTGGAAGTAATAATGGATTTTTATTTTTGTTACAAGATTAATACAGCAATATATGATTATGAGATAGAAATTTCTGGTTTGTTGTTAAGACTACTATTGAAAATAAAGAGGAGAGGAAATATATTACCGAATGAAATTTTTAGGTTGAGTTGTAGATTAGATCACTTTCTTTAAGGCTGTTCGCGACACTACTTAGGAATCTGCAAGCAGTTAGAAATTGTCGGTCGTCTCTTGAATAAAACAGTCTAGTTGTATATTGTATTAGATCCCTACTGCACTGTAAAGATAGATTGATTTTTTTTTTTTTGTAGTAAAAATTGTGTTTATTTTTTTACTCTGAAAAGATGTATTCCTCTCACCAGTTGAATTGCATTATATAGATGAATATTATATAGATGAATGGATTGAAAAAATATTATGGGATGAAAAACGTTTTTTTGAATCATGAATGAGTTATTGTTGAACGTGTCCCATAAAATTGATACGACTAAGTATTTAGGGGTTGTTTGGAATGCATCAATGTTAGGAGAAGAAAGGTAATTTTAATGATTACCTGTTTGTTATGAAGTTTTAGATTTTTTAAGCCCTTTAAATTCTCTCAGTTATATTAACGTAAGACTAGGATTTTTATTAAATAAAAAATCAAATATTTCATATGAATAAAACAGAATACTACGCGTATAAAAAATTATATAATGTTCTTTCTTCTGCCATTACTATTATCCATTATCTTCTTCTCCTTGCTCATTCAAACAATAATAAATTAGCACAGTTTTCCTTTCAAAATTCGGCATCGCGTTGCTCCCTCATTCTAGCTTCGGTTGCTGGTTGTTGCAGTTTGAATTTTGTTCATCATTTGAAATTGGTTACTGAGTTCTAAATCGTTGGCTTTCTTAAAATATACTGCACATATGTATATTATATGTATTTTTATATATATGAATCGGAATTATTGGTGTTGAAATTATGTCTGATGTTAATATATAATACCCATTATCGATCCTCTTTCTTTCCGAATTCAATAACGGAGCAGTGAACATATACATATATAAATTTCTAAATCGTTTTTTTTTAAGACTAAATCGTTGCTTACTGTTATCAATATATATATTTATATACTAGTAAAAAGTTACGTGCGATGCACGTATACTAATTTTATGTTAGGTATTTTTTACTTTATTTAAAAGATATAATTAATAATTAAAGAAAAAATATTATTACTTATTAGGTGAGATTATTATTATGTATATCTAAATACTGTAATTTATAATTTTGACAATTAAAAGTAAATACTGGATGTAATATATTATAGTGTTTAAGAAAATTTAATAATTTAAGTGTAATATGTTCTTAAGATAATCCAAAAATAAACTAAAAATTCATGTTCAAATACTAAAGAAAACACAACTTAAATGTGTGTGAAATAAAAAAGAAAATTAAAAATCAATCTCTAAATTATTGATAATTGAAGATAACATCTATCTAAAAGTTGTAGATAAAAAAATCTCTTTTTCACAAATTATAATGTGAAATGTTTTAGTTGAAATACTTTATATATATATATATATATATATATATATATATATATATATGGAACACTTCTAAATGAGTAATACCCATTGATGGGCACTTAAAAAAAATTAATAAGGTAACAATTTAATAACTTTTTATGACAAGTTTCTAATAATTATTTTTTTTTAAAAAAAAATTATATTTATTTTTTATAAAATTGGAAATAATAATTATAACCAATACTTTGAAAAAAATTATAAATTATTTTTAAAAAATTAATTCAAATTACTACTTTATAATTTTATGAAATTATGAGTTTATTAATAATTTATTATTGTAAAACTAAGAATCATTTACATGTATATTAATGTGTTTTTTTTTAATAGAAGAATAAGAGCTTGATTGTGGAATCCAATCGTCTTAATATTATTTATGCTCTTAAAAATAAAACGCTACAATACTTCTTAGTTCTTACTTAGGGTATCATTGTTAGAAAAATATTATTATCATCTAATGATTTTTTTGACATTACCATGCATCATTCTCCTAGAATAACTAATGAGGTGTTGTTCATTATTTATATTATTAGGATTGGAAGATAATAATCTTGTCTAGAGGTCAAGTATAATTTTTTGTGCTGAAATTCTTGTGTTGGCAATTGCCATTATTCAATAATGTTTATGACACTTTTTTTCTTCGTTCATTTTTTTGTTAAAATTTTTTTTATTGGTTTTGTTCTTATAGATTTTAGTAAGCTCAAGTATTTTTTAAAAATAAAAATAGATAAATGATTATCATCAAATATCAGTTCAAATATTAATGAGATTTATTTTATTTTTTATTGTATTATTTTATTATACATAAATAATATTTTATTATTTTATTAAATATAAATAAAAAGTCACCATGAATTTCTCATAAACCAAGAATTCAGTTATATAGGCACACTTTATATAGAATAGATATAATAATATAATAATAATATATATATACATTGTCTTTTAAATCGTAGTCATTTCTTCTTTTTTAAAGCAATTGTCAATCACTTAATAATATATATATATATATATGCATCATCTCAAAAAAAATATATTAATATATATATATATTAGCATAAATCAAAATACATATTAATATAAAATTAAAATAATTATTCTATTTATATTTCTAGGAAGTCATCATCAAAATTAACATTTCTAAAAATATATACAACTATAATAAAAGATTGTTTTGCTAAATAAATTATTGAACCTATATAAAAAAGATATAGTGATAAACAAATCTATACTCAGATCTAATTGAACCTTTTATCATCCACTATTTTTGCCTAATTGTCGATTCTTCAAAATTTTACTATAATAATGTAGAGACTCAACATAAAATATTTATCTCTTAAACTTTATCACTTTATTTGTTCACTTTCTCTTAACAACATATATTACATATATAATTATGGGTAACTATTTAATGGTTACATTTTTATTGTAACCATATGGTTACATTTTTCTTTAACCTGTAATAGCAGGTTACTAATAGGTAGACTTTCATTTTTTAGATTTAATTAATTATAATTAAATATTTTCTTAAAATATTTAATTAAATAGACATTCCTTTTTTAGAATTATTTAATTATAATTAACTATCTTAAAATAATTAATTAAGTATTTAAGAAGACCTCTTTTAGCAATTAATATTTATATTTATAAATCCTTACTTGAATTATTTTAATAATTAAGCCATTTAATTATAATATTTACAATAAAATTTATTTTTTTACAAAAATTAAACTTCTTTTGACACAAATTAAAATTCTCTTCTTATAATAAATTTTCAAATAATTAATTATTTTTAAAAGTTATTTAATTATTTTGTTACAATTATATGAACTAAGTATGAGGCCTCAAGCTAATCAATCGATAACAAGTGCAACCATTTTTTTTCTAAAAAATCCTTCAACTTATTTCATTTTTTACTTTTTAAATATTTAAATAAAAAAAATTAAATAATTAAGTTTAATAATTTAAAATTAAGATTACAAGAATAATAAAATTTAAATTATGAAATTATATGTGTATAATTTTAAGGGAAAAAAATAGAAAAATACAAAAAAGGAAAAAAAATTACAAAAATACTTTGGGCCGGCCCATTAAACATTTATACAGTCCACATACAAATATTTACAAAAATACCACATTCACTAAGCCTTCAGCTGTACAGAGCGAACCATGAAGGTGAAAATACCGCGATCATTTCAAAACCGCAAAACAACCAAAATGAAACCAAAACGATAAAAATACAACTATTAATTCTGGCGAAATCAACTGGAAAAGAAGACCTGCAATGATCTAAACAGAAAATGACGAAAAAAAAATCAGAAAAACTATGAAGAAACTGAAATTACACATTTGTTTTCTATTTTATTCGATCAAAATAACTCCCCCTTAATATCAAAATCTATATTCATGAAATGTAGATCTGTAACAAACAGATCTGGAGCTCCCACCAAATCCAAAACAATGTATGATGTGAAATTTTTTTAAAAAAAAACCTCATGAATAATACATCTACATTATATACAGTTGTATTTTGATTGATTACTGGTTTCCAATATATATATTTTTTTAGAAACACAATAAGAAGAGTAAATTCGAATTAAGGTACAACCAGTTACGTATAAGTCAGTTTATTTTTTGTTTTGGTTGCCTTATAGTTGCATTATCGTTTTATGTTAGTTTATATATTATGCAGGAATTTAATTTGACGGGGACTAAGAAATAATAGTTATACATAGTAAGTTTTGTGCAAAATAGTTGCATATTAGTTTTATAATGAAATAACATATGCAAGTAGCAAAACTATAATAAAACTACAAAACAACTGTATACAAACTAAAATACAGGAAAAACTCTTTGAACATCAACATCCATGATAAATCTCATTGTTACCCATTGATGATATAAAAATGGACAGGAAACAACTAGACAAAAAACATATTAAAAGAAAAATACATACAGAAGGTGTTTACACTATTAAAAAACTATGAAAAAACTATTACAAAATGAGAAATAATCAAATGAAGAAACTGAAATGAAAAACAATAAAACATCTCGAAAAACAAAAACAGAAAAAAAAAACAACAAAATAAAACAGAAATTAAGACTAAACAAACAAAAATGAAAAACTCATAAAAAGAACAAATAAATTAAACTAAAAAAATAGAAGCCCTAAAAAACTAAACAAAACTAAAAGAAATGTTAAAATGAAAAACCTAAAATAGTAAAATCGATAAACACAAAACACACTAATGTCAAATACGAAAAAAATTTCAAAAAGGGGGGAAACGAAAAAGAAACCGAAAACAAACCTGAGATCGAAGATCAGCTCCATCTTAATCATTTTTTGAGCATTATCTTGATGAATTTTTTCCTGGGCAGCAACCTTTGATTTTTTTTAGGAGGAGCTCGCTCACGTTTCGACAGTTGAGAAGCAAAATCGGAGTCATCGTCTTATTCCTATTAGCTACAGATTTCAATCCCATTTTAGAACTTTTCTTTGGCAAAGGGGGAGGAGAAGAGTTCAGCTATGGAGGTTTTATTTAAAAAAAAAAACTGAAAAGAAATTGAAAATAATAAAAAAAAAGGAAGAAGAGAAAAAGATAAGTGAATGATGTAAGGTGTGATTGATATAAGTCATCAATCAATGACGTGGCTGCATGCATGGAATTGATGTGTAAGTGGTATAATTGTAATAAAAGAAAGAGGAAAGGTAAAAATGATGATGTAAGCGTGTAGGGGTTTTTTTTGTAATAAATTGAATAAATTGGATTTTTGATGTAAAAATTTCTAATTTTAAATTATAAAAATTTTTGCTATAAAATTTTAAATAATTTAAGTATAAAAAAATAAATTGCTAAAAGATCCTTATATAGTAATAAATTGCAAAAAATTAATTAATAATTATAATTAATTTAATTTTAAAATATAATTAATCTTAATTAAAGTTTTATAAGGAAATAAATGATTAGGTTACTTTCAGGTTACAAGTTATTTATTATTTATTTTTATTTAATTTCCAAATTAATCACAACCATTTAATAGTAATCTAATGGCTTAAAAAAATGTAACCATAATGGTTACAATAAAAATGTAACTATTGAAACCTCTTCCATATAATTATTTATATATAGCATAAGTGATCTTCAAAATTGGTAAAAAATCACTCTTGTAATACGAACTAATATAATTACTTTGCCAAAAAAAAAAAAAACTAATATAGATGTAATTTATTTGCAGGTATGACTCAACTTTCTCTAGCCACAAAAAAAAAAAAAAAAAAAAAAAACTTATTACGAATTTAGGACAACTGATAGAGATCTTAAATGAGATGAAATTATTGTTCATATTTTTCATTTTTATGATCATTTATAAGGAACGAGTAAATGAAAAAAAAATATGAGTGGAACTTCTTTATGTAGGCATCAAATTCGTCAATTAAATTATTATAGAATGATTTATGAAAGTGACTTAGCATGCATAGAGAGTACTCGTATGGATAGAAGAACATTTACTGTTTTATGTCATCACCTCAAAACCACTAGAGGATTGAAGGGGAGTAAAAATAGAATCGTGAGACGTCATTTCGCACGTTCTGGTGAAACTGTTAGTAGACATTTCAATATGGTGTTAAATGCTTTGTTACGTCTTCATGGCGTATTGCTAAAAAAAACCTGTGGCAATTCGTGATGATTGCACTGATGAAAGGTGGAAATGGTTTAAGAATTGTTTAGGGGCTCTAGATGGGACATATATTAAAGTTAATGTCTTAGCTTTAGATAGGCCTAGATATCGAACCAGAAAGAACGAAATTGCTACTAATGTATTAGGAGTAGTTTCACAAGATATGCAATTTATTTATGTTTTGCCTGGATGGGAGGGTTCAGCTGCTGACTCTAGAGTTTTACAAGATGCTATAAACAGGAAAGGATTTAAAGTTCCACAAGGTGAAATTATTTTCTCTTTTGTTAGTTATTACTTATTGATACTCATCTTAAATAAGATTTCTCACAATTATATTTGATAAATTGTAGGATATTATTACTTATGTCATGCTGGGTATCCTAATGGTGAAGGTTTCTTGACACCTTATAGAGGACAGCGCTATCATTTAAATGATTGGACACACCCTCCAAATAGTTCTCGAGAATTTTTTAACATGAGACATTCATCTGCTAAGAATGTAGTTGAAAGAGCATTTGGGTTGTTGAAGGGAAGATGGGCAATTCTTAGAGGTCGATCATACTATCCTGTAAAAATTCAGTGTCGCATCATTCTAGCTTGTTGTCTTCTTCACAATTTGATTAGAAGAGAAATGCATATGGACCCTTTAGAGCACACAGATCATGATAATGGCAATGATAGTGACGAATATGGTGATTATGCAGATAATGATTGTTACACATATATTGAACCATCAGATGCTTGGACAGCTTGGAGGGATAATTTAGCTAGAGAAATGTTTGAACAATGGCAAGGAAATCGACGTTTATAAATCCTATTTAGATAGTTTTAAGTTTTATTATTAATTAAAACTTACTTTTTAAATGCTTCTTAATTTTTGTAAAGTTATATTTTTTTATTTACGATGAATTATTTTTTAGTTGATCAAGATATATGTTAATGTTTGTTAAAATATCTATTTTATTTTGTTTTATCTTTAATTCTTGATAATGATTTATTAACTTGTAGGAGATATCATGGAAGCCACTTCTCAATCGACGACAATTGGTGGAAAAAAACATCAATGGACTTCCATAGAAGATTTAAAGTTGGTGGAATGTTTGATAGAAATGTGTAACAGCGGAAAGTGGAAGACTGATAATGGTACATTCAAGCCTGGATATCTGCAACAACTTGAAAAAATGATGAATGACAGAATTCCAAATTCTAGAATTAAAGCACAGCCACACATTGACTCTCGTCTCAAGATATTGAAGAGACAATATACGGCAATTTCTGATATGTTGGGACCTTCTGCTAGTGGTTTTGGTTGGAGTGAGGAACTCAAATGTGTGGTAGCTGATAAAATTGTGTTTGATGAGTGGGTTAAGGTTAGTTACGATAGAAAAAATTTATTTCATTAATTGTTTAATTAATTATTCATTATTCTTTTTAGTTTAATGTTATATAATTTTGTAGAGTCATCGAACTGCAAAAGAATTATTAAACAAGCCATTTTCGTATTATAATGAACTGGCTATAGTATATGGAAAAGAGCGTGCTACTGGAGATGGTGTAATGGGATTCTCTGAAACACTTGATGAAATTGCAGAAGAGATAAATAATGGTTGGAATGATGACTATGATCCCTTTGATACACTTGATGAGATGAATGCTAATGCAAGCATGAATAGCAATATACCATCAAGTCAAACAGCTCAAAAGACTAAGAGAAAATCAAATAGTGGAGATCCATTGGTTAAACTACTTTCTAAGTCAGTGCAAGAATTTAGTACTATGCAAGCTTCTGCAAGTGATTCTATTAGAAAACTTGCTGATTGTTTTCAACATGAAGCTGATAGTGTTGCTAGGAGAATGAATCTATATGAAGAGATAAAAAAAGTTGATGGACTCACAAATTCGCAGCGACTTAAAATTGGAAAACTTCTAATTTCAAATCAACCCCACATCGATTACTTCTTCACTTTAGAAGAAGAATTTAAACTTGATTTCCTCTTAGGGATGTTAGAGTGAGTTTGATTTTCTCCTTGTTAGAGTGGGTTTTATTTTAGCTTTTTTTTTTTTTTTAATAAAAATACTTATTATTAATAAATGCAAAAAATGTAATTTTTTGACTTAAATATTTTAGATTATTTTCTTATTTATTAATAAATGCACGAAGTTTTGTTTTCATTTTACCTTTTTCTTAAAATTTATTTAATAATAACTTTTATCTATACTTATTCAATTACTATAATAATTTTACATAAATAAATATAAAAAATATTATATAAAAAAATATATGTGAATGATATTCATTTAATTTAATCTCAAATAAAATGACATCAAATTTATTAATTAATATATATAATTTTTTATGAATATTTATTTTATTTTATATTTAATTAACATAAAAGAGATATAATAGTTACTATTTTATTTTATTTAACTTTTCTACAATAATATATAAGATTCCTGTGCTCAACCAAACACTATAATCTAATTAACAGTAATCTAATTAGATATTCCCATGGATATAACCAAACACAGTAATAAGTTTACAGGTAATCATATTCTCCTTCATAATATTCCACTTAATCAGATTATTTTGAACCCCTTATACCAAACGCCCCTAGAGTTTTAATGAAACACGTTTTCAAATAAATAAAATAATAAAATAAAAAATAATTATTTATTAAATAATTTTTTTATAAAAAATAAAGTTTCAAACCACACTAGCTCGCACGAATATGTCAGTAAAATGAAGCGCACGCACGTGTAGTGGGTTCAATGTGTGTTTCGTCACTCATTCGCACAAAACTGGATATCTCTTAGGGCTCTATCTCAAGTGCCAAAGTTGCATTCTATATATTATTGTAAACAAGAGCTCATATTCCATGCAAGACTTTTTCTATTTCACACATACTAGGACACTCTCTTAATTTGTCAAAATTTCATCAACTTTGTAAAAAGTTTCAACAATCCCTCACTTGAATTTTTAAAAAATAATTCTATCTAACAGTATCATTCAGCAATAAGATTGAGCATAAACAAAGGTATCTTTCAATTTAAACCTTTGCGTAGTGAATATGATTTAAATTTTACTAGAGTGACCTGTAGTCTTTGACTCTATCTTTAATATCGTACCACACAATAGCCTTTTCAAGGGTGTAGTCAAAAGCTCGTGCGTTAATGACCATGCACGTCTATCCCAGTATAGTGAACGCTCTAGAAATTTCGCCCATTCATAAGAAGCAGTCCCACTCACACATTCACATAGGTGAGTCAATTAAGAGTACTCCTGTAGCTCGGTACTCTACTCCACTTGGAGTCTAGAACTCATTAAGAGCTTCTATTAACTCAGCCTTAAATCGCTTTAGGAATTCATGCTTCTCTTATCGAATAATTATAGCATAATCTCACTTTTATCACTTCATAACTTATTATTACCCGTTAAACCTATTTTTTAGGATCTCCAGTCTATAGGTTGGGTTTCCATTACGAGTGATTAATCAATCTAAGAGTAGTAGTCTCATTCCTTTCGATGTTTAAGGACTTTCTTTCTAGCTAAACCTTTTGTCAAAGGATCAGCCAAGTTATCATTAGTGCATACATGATCCACTCCAATAACTATTGTTGAGAGAATCTCTCTAAAAGTGATTTGCTTACGACGTATTTGTCGTCTCTTACCGTTGTAACAGCAGTTCTGAACTTTTGCAATAGCTGCAATACAATCGCAATGGATCAACATAGTTGGAATAAGTCTTTCCCATAAAGGAATCTCAACTAGCAGGCTTCTCAGCCAACCTCCTTCTTCACTAGCAATAGCTAGTGCAATTATTTCAGACTTCATTGTACATTGCGCCAAAATAGTATGTTTCTTAGACTTCCATCAAATAGCCATACCAACTACGCTAAGAATATAGCCAATTGTTGCCTTGGAGTCTCTGATAAAGTGCTTCAATTAGCATTACTGTACCCTTCAAGGACAGCTGGAAACTTTTGATAATGTAATCTAAGGTTTAAGATTCTTTTGTGGTATTTCATGATCCTTCCAATAGCATGCCAATGCTTTACACTAGGTCTACTAGTAAACATGTATAATAATCCACGACATAGGTAATGTCGGGTCTAGTGCAATTAGTGGCATATCAAAGACTTCTAATTATGCTTGCATATTCAAATTGTCTTACACCATCCTTAGTGCTGTTAAATAATTTTACGCTGAGATCATATGGTGTACAGACAAGTTTACAGTTCAAGTAAGTATCTTTCCTTAAGATCTTCTCAATGTAGTGAGATTGATCTAAAGAAATTCCCTTGTTAGACCTAGTGATTAGTATACCAGGGATCACATTTACTTCACCTAGATCTTTCATGTCAAAATTTTCACATAACACTGATTTCACATTGTTCATGACATGAATCTTTGATCCAAAAATCAGCAAGTCATCTACATATTAACATATAATAGTGCAAACACAATTTTCATATTTATAATAAATGCATTTGTCACTTTCATTTACTTTAAAACCTTGTGGGATGACAAGATTAACAAATTTCTCATGCCATTGCTTAGGTGCCTGTTTCAAACCATACAAGGATTTATCTAATTTACACACTTTATGTTCTTGACCAGGAACAAGAAAACCTTTAGGTTGGTCCATGTAACATCCCCGACTCAAGCCTCCATTGGCCCTTCCCCCACGAATTTAAGGCTCTTATACACGAGTACATCACTCTAGCTGCTTCCTGGATCGACGACTGGCCCTACAGACCAACACGAGTCTTTCCAGCGTGTTTTGTCCTCACTCACTCACTTCTTGGGAGAATTTCCCAAGAGGTCACCCATCTTGAAATTACCCTAGGTCAAGCACACTTAATTGTGGAGTTCTTTCGTGATGGGCTTCTAGAAAAGAAAATGCATCTTGTTGATATAGGTTCAATCCATTTAAGCATTCTTCAACTGTGTAGTCTCATACCTACATAGTTTCAGAATCATCACACTTGACCTTCCCCAAGTAGTGTGGGATTGCACAACTTACCCAGTGTGTCTCCTTACAGATCACGAGACTACTGACTATCACAATCACCCCCTTAGGGGTTCGACGTCCTCATCAACAACACTTCTAGCTAGGTCAAGGATCTGATACCATTTGTAACATCCCCGTTTCAAGCCTCCATTGGGCCTTCCCCTACGGATTTAAGACTCTTATACACGAGTACGTCACTCTGGCTGCTTCGTGGGTTGGCGACTGGCCCTACAGACCAACACGAGTCTTTCAAGCGTGCTTTGTCCTCACTTGCCCGCTTCTTGGGAAAACTTCCCAAGAGGTCACCCATCTTGAATTTAAAATTATCCTAGGCCAAGCATGCTTAACTGTGAAGTTCTTTTGTGTTGGGCTACTAGAAAAGAAGATGCATCTTGTTGATATAGGTAGTACCAATCAATCCATTTAAGTCATTTTCAATTGTGTAGTCCCATACCTACACAATCACAGAATCATCACACTTGACCTTCCCTAGGCAGTGTGAGATTGCACAACTTACCCGGTATTTCTCCTTACAAATCACGGGACTACTGACTGTCATAGTCCATGTAAATCTCTTCTTCTAATTCACCATTCAAAAACACAATTTTAACTTCCATTTAGTGCACAATAAGATTATAAATAGCACCAAGAGAAATAAGCACACGAATAGATATAATTCTAGTAATAGGTGAATATGTATCAAAGAAAGCTACGTTTTCTCTTTGTCTAAACCCTTTGGCAACAAGACGTCTCCTGTACTTTTCAACAGTACCATTGGGTCTCAATTTCTTTTTAAGAATCCACTTACAACCCGGTAGTAACACAAATAAATGCCAAGTTCCATTTGACTCAAGAGAGTCCATTTCACCATTAATATCTTTATTCAACAAATTAACATCTAGTGAAATCAAAGCTTCTTGGAGGTTAATGAAAAAATATTAATGAAACTGTAGTTTTTCTAAATAGTGAAGAGAGTAATATTTACTTTGAGTATTCTTCTATTAGGATCTTGAAACATCATCTTAAGTTCTTGTTATTTCGTTGACGAGTTCTTACTGTCAACAGTATTTTATCCTTCAAACACTTAGCTACTTGTATATAATATTTCAGGAAACTAATATAATTACAAAAATGAACGTTCAATCATTTAACGCCTCTAGCTAAGCTCAAAGGGAACTATTGTTTCACTTTTAATAACACATGAAAGCTATAGATGTGCATATCTATGATTAACACTTACACTTAATTGCACTATTGAGTTACCAAGATATAAGTATAGGCTAGTCCTATGAGCACGCTGGTAACGAACAAGTCAAAGAACTCGTGCAATAGAATTAAGTTGGAGCTTAACCATCTCACGATTGAGATAAAATGATCTATGACCAAATAAGTGACATTGACTTAGAAAATATATAATAAAAAGTTTATGATATATTTTCCACTCTCAGTACCGCTCTAGTTTGATGTATAGCCAATACATCCGATCCTGGATTACTTTACTAATACCCTGGAAAAGGCATTCTCCTTATCTAAGTGTAAGCGAACCTCATCACTGATTATCACATTAATGTAAATCGAGTGCACTGATAAATTGTGGGACTAAATAATTTGAAACATATGATCATAATTACTTTTCACTGTGATGACATCACTGCAATTGTGAATAACTATATGTTCAAGATGTAATAAAACTTATATATTAAACTGATAATCACGTAATAAACACGTGAACAAAGCATATGACAATGTCAAGATATGATTTATGATCTTTATTGAAAGTAAATAAAATTACAATGAAATTGAATTTTACTTAGGGCATGAATCCCAACAGAAGGAACATCTTAAAATTGTTGTAAAGACTTCTACTGAAAATAAAACAGGAACAATGTTACAGTTATGAAAATTCTAGTATGCAAGTACACGTAGTCAAAATAAATAAATAAATTCCCACGAAGACGGCAGTTAATTACCAAACAAATAAATTCCTAAATTCTATTTTGCGACAACAATAATAACAAAGAAGGTTTAAATTCTAATGAAAAGAAAACAAATAATTAAAATGCAATTAATAATGATCAGAGCTTAGGGTGATTAATTTCAGCTGAATCTACTTTCTATGGTTTAATATAATTTAATTCTAATTTTAAATTTTCATGTGATAGCAGATTTACTAAAGAAACTTATATTTGGGTTAGGACATATAAATCTCAACCTATATGAAAACTTTCTGCATTTCTGTGATAAATTTAAACATATAGAAGGCATTAAACATGAAAATCTTAAATGCTACACAGATCATACATATACTCTTGTCCAATAATGAAATTGGTGTCTATTTCACTATAGCCAAATCAATACTCCTTAGATTTTTCATTAAAATCATAAACAATTAACTAGTGACAAGACAGTTAAAAGAAATTAAATAGGAATGACATAGATGCACATAGAAAATAGGAAAGAACTAAATCATATTAAAATCATAATAAAGTGTCAAACAATCTCCATTAACAACCCTAATTAAAAGTCTAGCTGCTCATAGTCATTGTAAACAATTGATAACAATTAATTTAGAGCATAAAAATAAAGTAGAAGAAAGAACTCATAGAAAAAATAATGTGAAAAGTCTCTAAAGCTGCCTTCTGCCTCTAATTTTTGTCTCTCAAAAATATTGTTCTCAAAAAGTATCAAAAGGTCCCTTTTATTCTCAAAATTAGGGTTTGAAAATCCTGATTTTGTCTAAAACACCATAGCGGGCCGCGACATTGGTCCTTCATGCCGCAGGTCCTGAAGGAGGTTTTTGGGCAGCGAGCTTCTTGGTGCAATGATTGATAATATTTTGGCCATAACTCTTTCAATATTACTTAGAATTGAACGATTCAATATGTTTTGAAAAGATAAAAGAGATATCTAGAACTTTTATTCACAATACTTTTCCTAGAAATGAACGAATTATAGTAATAATGGGCTTAAAGCTTCAGACTTGATTTTCAATCACAAATAAAGCATGTTGAGCATCCAAAACTTAGAATCTTACACACCATCATATCTTAGAACTCCAAATTCCATAATGAATTCAAAAAATTCATTTCATTTAACATTTTTCTTCTCATTTTCAATTTATATTATGAATTTTACCATTTAAACTTTAAACAAGTAGAAAACAAGCGTAATTTTGCACTAAAATAAATATAATCAATTGAAACACACCTCTAAAACACTTTATAAAATGCATCCAAGCTACCCAATAAAACTCCCCCTAACTTAACCTTTACTCCTTCTTGAGTAAAGATCGACACTAAAATGAAAATAAATGAACAAAGATAAATAAATTAGGCCTTAACTTTTAATCACACCACACTACCATCACTTGCAAGACTCAATTGTTGCAAAACCAGATTTTCAATCCAATTACTCCAACAACAAACTTTAGCACTCAAAATAGAAGAAAATATATAACTCATAAATGCCAAATAAAAATAGGAAATCACTATACATGCTCAACTCAATCCAAACAATTTCACCAACAAATTATCAATAAGCTTGCATCATTTAACTTTCTCTACTAATGTCAACAACAAAAGCTTTGAAATCAAAAAGACTTTAACATGTTTTAATGTTTAGGATTGGGTAAAGGTAGATGGAAAATATCATTTAGGCTTACCTATATCATAAGCCTAAATGAGATAACCTTTCTTGATAACCTTGCAACAATCCTTTTTTTTGGTAAAACTAAATTGCAAAATGTATATGTATCTATATATATTTTCGATTAGTTTCAAGTAATTTTATTTCATGAAAGTCTCTCATAAATATCTTTTATTCCTCACATATCCTACCCCAAGTTTTCTAAATTACAATCATTCTCCAAGCTTGTGCTAAGCTTATGGCATAGATAGGGACAAGAAAAGATAATAATGAAGTCATTTTTAGCTCATAATATGTCTTGAAAAAAGAATAACAACCCAAGGCACAACAAGGTAAACTAGGGAAAATCATGTAAGGGTAAGTTTGAAAGGTAAAAATGTTCCAAAAATTGCCTAAATCATCTTTCACAACTTATATCATTAAGGATTTTGCCTCAAAGGGCAAACAATGCAAGTTCTATCCAATTTAACTCAACAAACCTCGAACCCTAGTCAAGCATCAAATTATAATTATCAACATTTACAAATCATAATCAATTTTCCATCAAGCATTAAAATTAAGAAAAAGAACAATTAGACCAAGCACATGGTTATTAACAAGTTTCATCAAATGAATAACAACAGATAGTATTTTTCAATCACTAAGGCTTACCAAGACACTAACACAAAACTTAAAGAAACACAATTAAATCACAACCTAAAAAAAATTTTAAGTCCACCCCTCAAACGTGATTGTTGCATTGTCCCTAATGTGACACCAAAGAATATAGAAGAGAACTTACCTAGGGTGCCTCTCAAGAGTGCTGTCATTAACATCATATAGCCAGATGCTAATTTTCTTTAGAAAACTTCAACTAGGATCAAGTCCACCTGTTGCATCCGATATGGCCCTCCTGCCAAATGAACAAATGAATAAAATTTCCCTCCAATGTTCCTAATGTCAAAGCTATCCACAAGACTAGCTTCACCTTCATAATTTCAACACATTAGACTTTTCATACGACCCTGAACAGTTTGAAATCGTTCTTTGAGCTTCCCTTTCTTCTTCTTAACAATCCTTTACCATATCCACTCAATAATAGGTAGGGATTTCAGTTGCGACAAAGACATTAAAAGTCATTTCCTTATTTTTAACTCGCAAGCTTAACTTTCTCTTTTGTACATCAATTAGAGCTCTTCCCGTTGCTAAGAATGGTCTTCCCGAAATTGTGAGAATGTTTTCATCTTCCTCCATGTCATGAATTAAGAAATCAACGAGGAGAATGAATTTACCAACCTTCACCAAGACATCTTTAATTATACTTCGAGGGTGAGCAATTGAGCAATCTGCCATTTTTAAAGACATTCTTGTAGGGCGAGCTTCTCCCAGTTTTAGCCTTCATAAAATAGATAGAGGCATTAGATTGATGCTTGCCCCAATGTCACATAGGGTTTTTGTCTCAAGTGAACCCCTATCAATCAAGGAACATCGAAACTACCTGAATCCTTAAGCTTGGGCGGTAAGTTCTTCTGTAAGATTGTATTGCAGTCCTTAGTAAGAGCCACTATCTCATATTCCTCCAACTTCCTCTTATTGGCCAAAATATCCTTGATGAACTTAAAGTAAGTTGACATTTTCTTAAGTGCCACTACAAAGGGAATGTCAATGTGCAATTTCTTAAATATTTCAAGGAATTTTCAAAACTACTTGTCAAGGTTGTTCTTGCGGAGCCTTTGAAGATACAAGATTTTAATGTGGTGGTCTATGCTCACTAGTGGTGCCTTGTATTCCTCTGACAGATCATCAGCAAACTACTTACCTCTAGCCTTCTTCTTGTGTGTCTATACCTATTGATCCTGATCCTCTTTAACTACTTGCTACTCTTCTCGTGGGCCCTCATATTTCTTCCCACGCCTCAAGGAAATTGCTTGACATTGCTCATTTGGGTTTACCTTCGTAGTGCTAGGATAATTACCTTTGGTGCAGTTGGCCATTTGAGCAGCCAATTTCCCCATTTGACTCTCCAAGGATATGATAAAAGCCTTAGTTCCATCCATTTATTTTAGTGGGAGATCAAACTGAACATTGGAACTCTCACCAAACATTTGTTTTTGTTGAGTGGGCTGTTAAGTTTGGGGGGGGGGGGGTTGTTGTCACTGTTGTTACATGTATCTTTGTTGATAAAACCTTTGTTGCTAACGATTCCCTTCAGGATAATTTCAATTTTGAGGATAGTTTACAATGGCTTGAGTTTCTTGTACGGGGGCCCACATCTCACTTGTTGTGCTTCTTGTACATGGGATGTCATCAACTCAATCAAGGTTTCAACTTGAGCAATTAGTTTCGTGATTGCATTAATCTCATGCAACCCATCCACTTTCTTTGAATTGCTCCTTTCACTAGGCCACTGCTGATTTATTCATGGCCATCTCTTCTAAAAGCTCGTATGCCTCGTTGGCACTTTTTCTCATGAATGCCTCACTAGCTGCGACATCAATGAGCATGCGAGTAGTAGCTCACAACCCATTGTAAAAATTATGGACCAGCATCTAATTTTGAATTCCATGGTGACGACACTTTCTGATCAAATCTTTGAATCTCTCCCAAGCATCATAGAGAGACTCATTGTCAAGTTGATAAAAACTATTGATCTCTCCCCTCAACTTGGCTACTTTTGCTGGAGGAAAGAATTTTGAGAGAAACTTCACTGCAAGTTCATTCCAAGTGTTGATTAAGTTAGGTGGAACCAACTCTTGACTCGTTCCCTTAGTGAGAATGGGAATAATCTCAAGTGAATGGTATTGTCACTAACTCCATTCATCTTAAATTTCTCACAAAGCTCCATGAAGTTAGCTAAATGCATGTTTAGGTCCTCCGAAGGAAGTCCCCCAAACTGGACTGTTGACAGAACCATTGGAAGAATGGCTGGCTTGATTTCAAAGTTATTTGCATCAACATCGGATGGCCTTATACAAGATTGGACCTCTGTCATTGCGCGTAGAAGATAACCCCTCTGGCTTATGTCAGGTGAAATATGGGCATTATCTTGATCCATTGCACCCCCATTTCTTCTAATTCAACTCCTCTAGAAGGAACTCTTTTTGACCTCTTGTTTCTTCTATTCTGTCTATAAGTCTTCTCTATTTCAGGATCAACAAGCACGCTGGCATTTGGTCCTTGACATCGCATTAACTAGTTGTTCCTGAAAAGAAAAAGATTGACACAAATAGAGTTAGTAAAAGGTGAAAAGAAAATCAAATTAGAATAAAATTTAATTATTTTGATATTAACTAAAAACAGTCCCCAAAAACGATGCTAAAAACTTGTTATGAAAATTCTATTACGCAAGTATACGTAGTCGAATCAAGTAATATATTGATAAGTAAAATATAGTTCCTACAAAAACTGTAGTTAATTACCAAAAAATTAAATTCCTAAATTTTATTTGGTGACAATAATAATAATAAAGAAGGTTTAAATTCTAATGAAAAGAAAAAAAAATAATTAAAAATTATTAACAATGATCAGAGCTTAGGGTGATTAATTTCAATTGAATTTACTTTCTATAGATTATAATTTAATTGTAATTTCTGATTTTCATGTGATACTGGATTTACTAAAGAAACTTATATTCAGGTTAGGACATATAGATCTCAACCTATATGCAAAATTTCTACATTCCGTGATAAATTTAAATATATAGAAGGCATTACGCATAAAAATCCTAAATGTTACATCGACCATAGGTACTCTCGTCCAATATCAAAATCTGTGTCTATTTTACTTTAGCAAAATCAATATTCACTTCTTAAATTTTGCATTGAAGTTATAAACAATTAATTAGTGATCAAACAACTAAAAAAATTAAATACAAATGAAATGAAATAGATGTACATGGAAAATTAGGGAAGAACTTATTCATATTAAAACTATAATAAAATGTCAAATAATCTCCACTAACAACCCTATTTAAAGTATAACTACTCAGAATCATTGTAAAAAATTGATAACAACTAATTAAGAACATGAAAAATAAAGTAGAACAAAGAACTCATCGAAAAAAATAATATTGAAAGTGTCCAGAGTTGCTTTATGCCTCTACTTTTCGTCTCTCAACAATGTTATTCTCAAAAAGTGTCAAAAAGGTCCCTTTAAATCTTAATATTAGGGTTTAAGAACCCTAATTTTTTCCAAAACACCATAGAGGGCCGCGACATTAGCCCTCCATGCCGTGGCTCTTAAAGGAGGATTTCGGTCAGCGAGCTTCCTAGTGCAATGACTGATAATGTTTTGGCCATAATTCTTTCAATATTGCTCAAAATTAAACGATTCAAGATGTTTCATAAAGCTGAAAGAGAGATCTAGAACTTTTATTCTTAATATTTTTCCTAAAAGTTAACACACCATAGTCAAAAATTTGCTTGAAGCTTCGGACTTGATTTTCGATCACAAACAGAGTGTGTTGATCATCCAAAACTTAGATTCTTTCTCATCATTAAACCTTAGAACTCCAAATTCCATAATAAATTCATCATATTCATCTAATTTAACATGCTTCTTCTCATTTTCAATTCATATTATGAATTTTACCATTTAAACCGGAAAAAGTAGAAAATAAGAGTAATTCTTCACAAAATGAATATAATCAATTGAAACACACCTCTAAAACACTATATAAAATGCACCTAAACTAGCCTATCAAGTACCAAATGAAATTTCTAGGTTTAGTCGCAGATTATGTCGCTTTCTTTAAGACGGTCGCAATACTACCCATGAATGTGCACATCAAAAATTACCAGTCGTCCCCAGGATAAAACAGCCTAATCGTATACTGCATTGGATCTCCACTACACAGTTGAGAACCGTCGAATACACTCTCACAATATGATATGGCAGATGAATTTTTTTTTCTTTTTGTAAGAAAACTGTGTTTGTATTTTTTTTAGTATGAAAAGATGTATATCTCTCATCAGTTTAATCGCATTATATAGAAGAATGAATTGGGAAAATATAATAGGAAGACGACCGTTATTTGATATAAGTAAAAATGAAAAGTATGATGGCTAGAATGGAGTTTATTGAACTACATATAACGGTTAAAATTGAGTATAGTGATTGGGACCAAAAATATTACCGATTTGATATAACTAAAGATGAAAAGTATGATGGTATATATTATAGATCAAAATAAATTTGTTTGCATACAAAACACTGATACATACCAAAAAAAAAAAAGTAAAAAGTTTATTGAAGTTAGCTAAACCAGTAAAAAAAGTTTGTCAAACGGCTAAGCTATTTCCTTTTTTATGCTTGTGGATCCATTTACATGGTTGGTTGCTATCGCTTAAAGTTTGGTTCCTTTTACAAGAGCTTTATCTTTAGTAGCAAAGAAAAATGAATCAAATGGAGGGATTTGGCCTTTTTTTATTATTTTATTCATCAACATATTATAGTTCCAATCTACTTTCGGAATGGCATCACATGATGTTAATGCTGCTAACACAATCATTATAAGATTAAAAAACAATTGTAGCCAATAAGAAATGGCTCACTGACTTAAGGACCAATGGCGCAATTTTGTTCACAATTTTCTATTTTGAAATAAAATACTAACGTTATAATCATGGAAAAGATAAACGACAATGAAAGAACCATAACATTATTGAGCAATACAATTGTCTCTCTACCCAATTTCTTACACGTTTCAACTTATCTATGGCTCAAAATCCTTCCCCAATGAAGTGGGGGAATGATAGGTTGGTTACATGCAATTATAGAGCTTTCGCCTAAATTTGGAACATCTGTTTTTAAGCATTTACTCTACGTTTTACACATGGATTCAATGAATACCATCAAATGGGCTCTCAATGATAACTATCTTCCCATTTGCATTGATATTTTTCCCAAAATCTTCCTATATAAAGACCCTCATTTCATTCCAAACTTAAATCATAAGTGTAAAAATCTTTTGTTATTAACAAAACCCCTTTAGAAATATCTTGTGGGATTCTCATCTTAATCTCTCTTCTTTCTAAAGACAGAAGGAGGAAGAGAGAAAACCAATTCACCATCCCATTCAATTCTATAATCATCCATACTACTTTTTTTTGTTCAAGGGAACTAAGCTCTTTTTTGTCTTGTTTTCTTACAAGCTCAAAGTAAAAAATGGTTAAGGAAAGAAGGAACTTGAGTTCTTGGCTTGAGGTGGCTCCTGCCCTCATTATTTACCCTCAAAAGACTTCTAACTCCCCTGGTTTGGAGACCATTGCCGAAGAGAGTGAAGAATTTGACGACGAATCTGATATTGGATACTTTTCTTCTCCAACTCTCAACTTTGAATCTTTGAAAATGAAGAGTTGTTCACGTTTTTAAATAAATAATTTGGATATAAAAGTAAGGTGGTTTTATATTTTTTTGTTGTGATGCACAAATTAGTGGTGTTAGAAGAATATGTTGAATGTACTTGATCAACAAGCCTATATTGTAAATTTTGTAAGTAGTTGTCTTTTTTGTTTTTGTTGGTATGTCAAATGTTTGAGTCCACTATTTTTCAATGAAAATATTTGAAAAGAAAATCTTCTAATACTAATTAATAAGATGTATTTTTTTTTTCTTCCTATATTTATGTTAGTCTTGCAAATTCTCTCTCACACACACTCTCTTAAGATTATTTTATGGAATGGAAAATAAAATATTGTTCTTCCTTATGTTTAACACCTTTTTCTTCTTTCATTTTTTATTTGAAAACACTATTCAGTCTTCATAGGCTTCATATTTCTACAAACTTCTTACTCTCATATTAATAACCAAATCAATAGTGATTTTATTCATTTCATTTAGATTTAATTGTAATATGCTATGAATGTGAAATATATCAATTAAACAAATATAAATTTGGAATTTTTATTTTACAGAGATTCAAAATCGCTTGATCCCCTGTCGATAAAAATCAACTATCTTCATCATTATATTCTTTTCTAGTGTCTCAAAAATTTGAATTATAATTTTCAAAAATATCATTTTTTATGTTTTATTTACAATTTTACGATTTAAAATTTTTATTTACAAAAATACACTTTTAATGTTATAATATTATAAAATTACACTTTGCTCAACAAAAATTAAGAAAATAACTAAACAACAACTAGAAATCAACATCATGACAACTATAAATAAAAATAAACTGTAAAATAATCAGAAAAATAACCTCATGACAACTATAATAAAACTATAAATAAATTATAAAACAACCAAAATAAGTATTTTTACTGAAGAGGTATTTTTGTAAATAAAAAATTTCAAAGTGTAAAAATAAAAAAATTCTATGTTGAAGTATTTTTGTAATTTTTTTTAAAAAAATTTATGTCTATTTTGTAAGTTTTTCTTTATTTGTTTTTTTGAAAGTTCAAAATTGAAATAGAATGGTAATCCAATAGGATTAGTGTTATATTTTCAAAATTAATTCTTTAAATGATTGATTAGTATGATGTTTACTTGTTAGGAATTTTATGAAGGCTAATTATGCATTTGGAGCCATTTTGAAGGGGTTTAATACATTTTGGTGAACAATAGTGGAAGACGGAGAGCTTGGTTTGACAAGTCTGTACGTAATTACTAATTTTAACTACCTTAGATGTAAAGTTGGACTTGTAGCTCAACATAAAGTTTTTAGATCTCATTCTCAACTTTCTGTAGCATCTTGAATCGTCCAATTCTGAATTGTATTGAAGGAGTTATTGCTAAAATACTAATCGAAGCACGCATCGCAAATTTCTAAGGAACCACTGCCCTGACGACACTTAAGCGTTGTTGGGGCGGCCAGAGGACGTATGATGTCCGCACAGGTTGCAAAAAATTAATTTTTTAGTTATATGGTACTAAATCAGGTACGCAGCAGAAGAGTTTCATATTATCTGATTATCATTGTACCATAGCCCAATGGATCTCCATATGTGTGTACATTAAATTAAAACATAAATATAAGTTTAGAATATATACATTTTGAAGACTATCAGGGTATCCTCAAAATTTCTTGCATGTCGTATCCCTTAATCAATATGATGAAGATGAGTCAATTGGACTCACACCAGTATTTTTTAAATCTATCCACCACCAACACGGAATAGTATGGGCTATTATAATAAAGTATATAGTGTGTTCTTGTTGAGTTCTCAACAAATGAGCAAGAACGATTGAGAGAAAAATAATATCTTTCTTTTCCTCTACCTTTTTCGAAAATAATATCAAAGGGTGGCTGCAATGGGAAGCCATGGCTGTATCCTTGAAAGCTATAAGCAGGTGGCTGTCAAAGGCAAGATGCAATGGCTTCAAAAAGAAGGTGTTTGCTGCTGCCACAACAACCTTAGTTTACATGATTTGGTGCACCCGAAACAACATTTTTTGGAATGGAGAGATAGGAAATTGTGATAGAGTTGTGTGCAAAGTTAAAGATGTCATTAATGTTGGAGTTTATTTTACCAGGATCTTAGATCTACTCACAAGTATGTTGTTTAACACCCTAAATAAGAACTTTCTAAAACGATAATTAAACACATATAAAGTTAAGAAAACCTTACATTGGTCGCAGCGGAATAATGTCTCCTTCCACTCAAATCTCTAACACTTGTATCCTTTCTGTCGCAGAGTATTATCAAGATCTGAGCCCGAATGTCCTTCTCTATGTGTGTCATCCTTCACAGTCTTCCAATCTATGATTGAGGTACCACTTGCTGTGTGTGGGCACTACTCTATCACTAAGGTTTCAAAATTGTGAAGAGGATAAGAGAGAGAGAGAGAGGTAGGGTCGGCTATAGAGAGAGAAAGTAGAAGGCTCAGTTTTTCTGAAAAAAGCAATCTGAAGAAAACTTGTTGAAAAAAAAAAAAAAACTTATTTTTGACCGAGCCATCACTTTTTATTTAAAGACAACTACTAGGTTTAGGTTAGTAATTATTTGGCATTAAAATAATGAAAATATTAATTGGAAAAAGCTTCTCAAGTGGCCGGCCATAGGTGTTACTGGGCCTTACTTGGATTTTGCAGTTTTCACAATTTTTATTTCTATTTTCTCTAAAACGCCAATTTTCAAATTCTAACCATTTGAATGCCAAAACTAATTATTTAATAACTAAAATAGATTATTAAATAATATTGTCATTTAATATAATTATTAATTAGACATATAGAGTCTCTTAATTAATAAACAAACCTAGAATCTCTTTTCTTTACAATTTCACCCCTGCTTAGTGAAAATTCATAAATTAGACATAGTCTAACTTTAGAATTATAATTGATTAATTACAAATCAACTATTGAGTCTTACAAGCAGCATGGTCTAACTAGAATGGGGACCATGGATCTATATGCTGAGCTTCCAATAAGTGAACCGAATTTACTAAGTAAATCCCTACTTATTAATTCCTCGTTGAATCCACTCTTAGAACTTAGAATTGCACTCTTAGACTTATATAGAGCATTCTATATGTTTCACGATATAGGTATGCTATCTCATTTAACCATTGTTATAATCTTAATGTGATCAAAGATCCTCTACATAGATGATTTACATCGAGATGGGATAAATTTACCGTTTTCACCCCTCAATGTATTTGGCCCGTTAAAACACTTAGCTACCTGTAAATGATGTTTCAGTGATCTAAGAATTAGTCACTGAAACAAGAGCTCATCCATTTACTTCTATTTAACTAAGCTCGAAACGAATCATCACTTGACTTCTATACATCAGTAGAAGCTATAGATTCCATATTTATGTTCACCACTCCCACTCAATCATACTATCATGTTCCCAAAATATACGTATCACCCTGACCCAAAAGTAGGCTTAACTAATAAATCAAAGAACATGAATAGCACTCCTGAGTTGAGCCTAAGCATATTAGGATTTAGATTCTTTTAATTTAAGATCAACTACTGATATTGACTTGGAAAGATATAACGGTAAGTTTCTAATGTCTTAACTAAGTTCAATATCGGTCGAGTCCAATGTATACTCCATACATTCGAAACTAGTATACTTTACCAATGTCCTTGAAAGAACATAACACTTACTCCAAGTGTAAGTACACATCATCGCTGATTATCACATCAGTGTAAATCCAAAACACTGATGAAACAGGGACTTAGTCTTTTGAATCATATAATCACAGTCACATTCCACTGTGTTGACAATACTGTAATTGTGAATAAATATATGTTCTGGACTTAACAGATTTTGTGTATATATATATTAAACATATTAAACCATAAGTATGAAAAATTCATGCAAACATAAATCACTTCAAATTTCTTATATTGATAACTAATCAGATTGTAAAGGGTTTTATTTAGGGCACAAAACCCTACAAACTCCCACCTGCACTAACATAAAACAAACTGTGCATTTTAATCAATCTGTTGTCTTGATCTTCAGATCAAGTGTAGTATATTTGAATCCACCCAAACTTCTGGAAACAAGTTCATAAGAACATTTATGAAACATCCTTTACTATATGCTTTACTCATCAAGGGATACTGAAATCCTTACTGCTTATTAAGTACATCTGAACAAACAGAAGACATATCTCTCATATTTTAAAATTTGGAATTGAGATAATATGGTGTAGAATTTTCTTCAGTAAAATAACTTTCTGGTAATTTCGAATTTACAAAGTTATATATAAATCTTCTCTGGTAAAGCTTGAATTATTATAGAATAACTCCTCCACCCCTAGAGTAACCACCATCTCAGAATCTTGAATGAGTTGGGGTAGTTATAAGGATAACTGATATACAGTTCCTTAATATCTAACATATAGATCACTTTCATAAATCTTTCTTGAATATCTCCTAACGTTCCTTATTTGATTACATCTTAGATAGCTCCTACTCAATAGTAGATGTCTGGTTAAATAATACTTTTAACCTTTTATTGTTTGGAGGGTTATTTAGTTGTGACTTATTGTATTAGTCTGAAACTATAAGTTTCTTTTAAGACTTAAATCATCAACATAGCAGACTAGTATTTGAAGTGAAAAATACTTGCTAGAGGTTGAGTAATCAAATTAAGATACCATAAAATATTATGAGGATTAAGAATCTTGGCTCAAGCCATTCGAATAGACTATGCAAGAATTCTTTTGTCTTACAGTGTTAAATGCGTTCAACGAATAACCATCCATAGGGGGACGAAGTCTAGCGTCTCGAGGTTATATTGAAAACATTTAACTTTTGTAAGACCAACAATGGAGATCGAATATCTTATTAATAATCAAGCTCATTATTTAAAGTGAGTTGTATTTTCTTTGATTCTCTTTATTTATTCTATTTATTTTAAATATATATTTATTTAATTAAAATTTTCAATTTAGAATGAAAAATTCTAAATATAAATTTTAATTTAATATTTATAAATTTTACTTAGATGGATATGAAAATAACATGAATTATTTCCATCTTAGTAATAATTTCCAATAAATATTTAGAAAAATATTCAATTTAAGTTGTTACAAAATTAATTTAAATTAATTTACAACTCAAATTTAATTTTCTATAAATATATATTGCATTTCGAAAAATTAAAGTATTTAAGAATACAATTTTCGAAATTGCATATTAAAATAAAAAATAAATCCTGAAAAAATTATTCTAATTTAATGTTGGCCCAAAATTAATTAATAAAATTAATTTACAACAAAAAATATAATTTTCCTATTTAATTAAATATATAAGAAAAATTTCAAATATTTAAGTATGATGATGAAAATCAACTTAAATATTAATTTTCTATTTAATTAAATACACTAGAAAAATACTTCAAGCAAAAATATCATCTATCTAGATTTTCCTTTGACTAATTAATTCAATTTCTAATAATATACTTTAATTCAATTTATTTTAAATTAATCAATAAATGAAAAAGTCATTGATTTAAGCTGATCCAAGAATTAATTAAAATAAATAATTAATTTACAACTTAATCTATTTTTCAAATAAAATTCGAAATTCCAGCATTTAAGAAATGCAATTTTGAAATTTGATTAATAAAATAAAGAAAAAATATATTTTGAAAATTATTTAAATTTAGTTGAAAAAATAAATTTCAACTAAAAATAATTTTCTATTTAATTAAGTGTCATGGAAAAGAAATATTTAAGTATCATGATGAAAATCAACTTAGATATTTAATTTTCAAATTAATTAAATGTATTAAATTCAAGAAATAAATAATTAAGTGTAGAGAAGGCTTAATTATTAATCTCTAGTTTAATACTAGGAAAAAATAAATTGTACCAAAATTAATTATTTAAATAATTAATTTCACAATGTATAATATTTTCCTATTTAATATTAGAAATAATAAGTAGTCTAGAAATAACTATCTAGAAAATATCTTATTTGACTAAGTATCTTTTCCATAAAATTTGAAAAAATATCTAATTTAAGTTGTATTAGAAAAAATCTAGAACTTAAATATTTTCAAATTTAAATTTAATTAAATATCAAAAATTAAGTTGTAACCACTTAATTTAAAAATATTCCATTTTAAGTTAATATTCAAAAAGATATTAACTTGAAAAATATCTAAAGAATCTTAATAACCAATGCCTAAAATTCCTCAACTTAATTTTGAAATTTTAAATCCAAAAGATATTCAGATTTAAGTTGGTTAGTTGTAAATAACTAAATATCAACTTAAATAGGAATATTTAATGAAAAATTTAAATTAAGCTCCAGAAAGAATCTAGATGGTTATAATTCTATATTTAATTAAATACAAGAAAATACATATAGTTTAGCTTAGAATAAAGAATTCTTGAAACTATAATTTTCTTAAATTAATTTCAAAATAAATGAAATTAATTATGTTGCTAATCAATTTTATTAGGTTAAACTAGTTTAATTAACCTAGTACAGTTATTCAAATCAGGCAAATGGGCCTTCACAATTGGGGTGGTTCATGTGAGGGGGTGCTGGGTTCAGTATGTCGTACCCACTTCTATGACTCCCAACTCTCACACAAGGCCCAAAAGAGAGGAATTTAACCTTAAAATGAACAACTGTTATTAATTGAATAGGCCCAAAAACTAAATGGGCCTAAATAAATTCTATCAAGAACTATGATAATTTATTTTAGCAACAACAACCTATATGCATCTATAATGAAATTAAACACATAGGCTCACACAGGCACACTTTGGATGGGTCCTATCATGTTGCTAGGTCATACACAGATGAAAGAAGATTGTAAATATACCTGTTACAAATTATTAACTTGACCAAGGGAGCCATCAAATCAATAGATCTGGCAAAAGGTAACCATGGCTATTTGCAATCAAGTAATAATAGGTTTTGAAAACTTACAAACAAGCTAAAACACATACTCCTGCAACAAGGTTAGCTGGATAGTTTGATGTAGGATTTATTTAACTTTAAATTAAATTATTAATTTCAAAATAAATAATTAATTAAAAAAAATATAATTTTCGAAAATTTAAAAAAAAAATTAATAAAAATTCGAAATTAAATTAAAAAAATTTGAATTTAAAATTAAACCTACAATTTTGAAAAATTAGGTTTCAACCAACCTAAATATCATTTCAAAAATTTGCTAACTACTTTTAAAATTTAAATGTTATTTTATAAATAAAAAATTAAAAAAGATAAATGAATATCTTTTTCAGATTTTAAATGTAACTTAAATAAATAAAATAACAAAATTTAAAAGTTAGCAAAATATCTTACATCTTTTTAAAATTACATGATTATAGTTATCTTATTTTAAATTTAAATAAGGTCAAATTATTTAAAAAAAATATTTAATTAATTCAAAATGATAATTAGAATTGAATTAGGAATAGTAATAGTATAAATACAGAACTACACAAAAAATCGGAAGTTAATTCCATGAAAAAGCATGAAAAAACGAAGAAAAACGAAAAAATTGTGAGCTGTACGGACAGTTTTCGCGATCGCAGGAAAATTTCAGCACAGCTCCGATTTTTCCGAATATTCAAAAAATCATAACTAATTCAAATTAAATCGAAATTGAGTTCTCTAAAAAAGTAACTTGCTTAATTTCTTCCATACTATCCAATAAAAATAATTCCAGAAACAGAATCACAATTATTTTTCACGAAAATTCACAAACATCAATCAATCATCAAATAACACTCAATACAACATGATACCATCCAAAAACGAACAAACAATCGTTTTAAAGTCCAAATTTCTTGCAAGTAAATCAATTACCATGGCTATGAGGCCAGTTGTTGGAAATTATTTTACCAGGATCTTAGATCTACTCACAAGTATGTTTATTAACACCCTAAATATGAACTTTCTAAAACGATGAAATAAACACATATAAAGTTTAGGAAACCTTACATTGGGTGCAGCGGAATATAATGACTCCTTCCGTTCAGATATCTAGCCCTTGATTCCTTTCTGTAGAAGAGCATTATCAATATCTGAACCTGGATCTCTTGCTCTGAATCTTTGATGCTGAAACTCCTTTTGCTGAATGTCTTTCTTCATGATCTTCCTCACTATGATTGAGGTATCACTTGCTATGTGTGGGCACTACTCTCACACTAAGATTTTCGAAATTGAAGAGGGAAGGAGAAAGAGAAGGGTCAGCCAAAGATAGGGAGAGAGAAGGCTCAGTTTTTTCTGAATCAGAAGTGTAGAAATTTAAGTGTCAATTTCCTGAAGCCTTCACTATCTATTTATAGCATTCCACTAGGGTTAGGTTTGAATTATTTGGCATTAAAATAATGAAAAAATCAGTTTAAATTTCCTACAAAAGTGGCTGGCCCTATACAAGTGGATTTGGGCCTCACTTTTTGCAATTTTGCAGTTTTATCTTTTCTGCATATGATTTTCTCAAAAACGCCAATTTTCTAATTCAACCATTTAAATGCCAATTCTAACTATTTAATAACTATAAATAATTATTAAATAATATTGTCATTTATCATATTTATTAATTGAACCATACAAAGTATCATAATTAACAAATATGCCCCTAAAACTCTTTCTTTACAATTTCGCCCTTACTTAGTGAAAAATTCACAAATAGACATAGTCTAATTTGAGAATTATAATTGATTAATCAAAACTAATTACATGAGTCTTACAAGCAATATTATCTCAACTAGTGTGGGGACCATGGGTCTATATAACCGAGCTTCCAATAAGTAGATCAAGAATTTAGCACTAAAATTCACTAACTTATTAATTCTTCGTTGAATCCACGCATAGAACTTAGAATTGCACTCTCAGTATATAGAATGCTCTATATGTTCCACCATATAGACACATCATTAGTTATCCATTGTTATAATCCTAATGTGATCAATGATCCTCTATATGAATGATCTACATTGTAAAGGGATTAAATTACCGTTACACCTTACAATGTATTTATTCCTTAAAACACTTGACCCCGTATAAATGATATTTTAGCTTATGTGAAATGAGTACTCCACCATTTATGTTCGTTTGGTCAAGCTCGAAGGAGATCATCCTTTGCTTACTATTCGCCAGATAGAAGCTATAGATTCCACGTTTATGATAGCGCTCCCACTCAATTGCACTACCGTGTTCCCAAAATGTACGTATCACCCTGACCTAAAAGTAGGCTTAACTAACAAATCAAAGAACACGAATAGCCTTTCAAGATTGAGCCTAATCATATCAGGATTAAGATCATTTGATCTAGGATCAACTAGGCGATATTGACTTGAATAGATATTACGGTAAGTTTAATAAATCTAAGTCAAAGTTCAATATCGGTCCCTTCCGATGCATACTCCATGCATCCAACCTGAGCTTTACTTTAACCAATGCTCTGGAAAGAACATAGCACTTCTCCAAATGCAAGTAAACTCTGTTGTAGATTATCATATCAGTAAAACCCTGTCTGATTAATCTAGGAAACTTTATTCACATAGTCATGTTTACTTTCCAATGTGTTGACGACACAATAAACAGGATCAAGTATGTGAAAAGGGTTTCAGATGAATTTATACATTATGTACATATAATCATGAAATAAATCATGTGAACCATGCAACATTAAATGTTATTTCTGATCTATATTAATAAGTAAATCTGATTATATTGAAATGAGTTTTATTTAGGGCATAAAACCAAACAAACTCCCACTTGCACTAATATAAAACAAAAAGTGCGTTTCAAATAATCTCAACACCTTGATATACAAATCAAGTGTAGTAGTAGTAAACTCCTCGTAATAGGATCTGAAAGGTTGAATTAAACACAACCTTTTCTCCACCATTACTCTTCCTTTAATCACAAAATCATTGATAATGTGAAATTCCTCTCTATATGT
The DNA here is from genome assembly GCF_029168945.1 of Cannabis sativa. Classification (NCBI taxonomy): domain Eukaryota; kingdom Viridiplantae; phylum Streptophyta; class Magnoliopsida; order Rosales; family Cannabaceae; genus Cannabis; species Cannabis sativa. The sequence goes on from NC_083603.1 coordinate 24,142,966, forward strand.
CTACTCTCTTGGGATACTGGATTCTATATCTTTGGCAACTGTTAGGCTATTTTTAGCCTATGTTTTGGATCTAATTTATGTGCGTTTTTCGCTGTGTTGGGACGAAATTACGCTTGTTTTCTATGTTTTCAGGTTCTTTGGAATAAAAGAGGTCTCGGGTGCAGAAATTCGATAAAAGACGTGCTGAGCCGAAGAAAACACAATTTTTGAGTAATTGTGCATATCTGGCCGCGGCTAAACACAACTTGGCCGCGGCTAGATTTCGAAGTTTTACAAGGCTACAGTCGCCGCGGCGATGAAGTGTCTCGCCGCGGCCATTTAAGAGATACAGAGAGCACCCTATTTTGCCATTATCTCGCCGTGGCGAGAGGAAGCTTGGCCGCGGCGAGATCCCGTACGGACCAGGGGCATTTTCGTCCATCGAACCCTAAATTTTAGTTATAAATAGAAAACTGCGATTGGAAGTCAGGGAGAGCGATCAGAAACCCTAAAATACAGCTGAGAGCGGCAGGAAGAGCACAGAGATTGAAGTGAAGATCGAGAATTCATCCACCAACAGTTCTTTTCTTTATTCCTCTTTAATTTATTTATGTTGAATATTGCTATAGGAATGGTTATGGATTTGTTTCTGAACTAAATTTCCCATTTAGGGAGGATGATGGTTGTTGTTTAGTGTTTTGCCTAGTTAATGTTTAATTACCATTCCTCAATTCTTGTGTGTGAAATTATCTTAATTTGTTCTTAATTTCATGTTTAAGATTGATCACCTTGTGCATGCTCTATGATCTCAATTCGAAATCTGAAAAGTGAGAATTGAGAATGCTAAAATTAAGATAATCGATGTTCTATGTGAAACGAAAGTATTTGCATGACTTATGTGACGAGTAGATTATTACTTAATGCTGATTTCATGTTAGTTTAATTAAGGAATTAATTAGATAACATGTTATTTAGAATCTAGAAGATCTGAAAGGTGCTAGGTTATTTCATAATCTGTCATTCACTCCAAGAATAGGATAGTAATTACGCATTAACGATTTGGGTAAACAACAACAGGAATCTCCTCCCTATTATCTCATCTTGCTCAACTTTCAATTGTGTTATTAAGTTTTCTGAATTTCTTTCATATTTTACTGTTTTTAAGTCATAATTGCTTTCGATTTGCCGAATAGAATCATAAGTATAATTTAGTGGTATTTAATCCAATTCCCTATGGGATCGACCTCACCTGTGTGAGATTTACTACTTGATTGCGTATACTTGCGTAGCGTTTATAAATTATAGCAACAAGTTTTTGGCGCCGTTGCCGGGGAATTGTTAAAGATTAATATTACATAAAATTATACTAACTTCTACTTTGGTATATTTTCTCTTGCGGATTTTTCTAACCTTTTTCTTGCAATATTTTCTTGATCTGTTTCAGGAATCCTAAGTGCATGCGCCGTCAAGGACAAGCAGTCATATTACCAGTTGATCCTGAAATCGAGAAAACTTGCAGGAGGAATCGAAAGAACAAGAGGCAAGAAAGAGTTTCAGCAACTGCTGAAACATCAGAAATCATGGCTGCCAATGTGAACAATAATGCTGGAAACAATGGGGGTAATAACGTTAATAATGGAGGTGCCGTGGAAGACCAAGGTAATGGCCGTAGCTTGAGAGATTACATTCTCCCTACTCTGACGGGAGTGCAGTCATGTATCAGGCCACCGGCAGTGGATGCAAACAACTTCGAGATTAAACCTGCCATCCTTCAAATGGTGCAGTCTTCAGTTCAGTTTGGTGGCCTCCCTTCTGAAGATCCTAATCTGCATCTCTCTAACTTCATGGAACTTTGTGAAACTTTTAAGGTTAATGGAGTTAGCGATGATGCCATTCGACTGAGATTGTTTCCATTCTCGCTCAGAGAACGAGCCAAGAGTTGGTTGAATTCCTTGCCACCCAATTCTATTGCCACCTGGAATGATCTGGCAACAAAATTCTTGTCAAAGTTCTTTCCTGCAGCCAAGTCTGCAAAGCTGAGAGGAGAAATCAATAATTTCTGCCAACAAGATAATGAATCTCTCCATGAGGCTTGGGAGAGGTTTAAAGATCTGATCAGGAGGTGTCCTCATCATGGTATAGAGAAGTGGATGCTGGTTCACAACTTCTACAACGGGCTGGTTGGTAATACTAGAACTCTAATAGATGCAGCAGCGGGCGGAGCTTTTATGAGAAAGAGTGCTAATGAGGCGTATGATCTATTGGAGGAGATGGCTCTAAACAATAAGCAGTGGCCAACTGAAAGGAGTCAATCTAAGAAGGTAGCTGGTGTGTTAGAAGTTGATTCCATCACAAAGTTAACAGCTCAGGTTGAGGCATTGACAAAAATAATTGCAGGGCAAGCTAAACAAGCCCAAATTGTTTGTGAGTTATGTGGACGAAGTCATCACTTTTCGGAGTGTCAAGCAGATGTGGATGATTTGCCAATGGATGAAGCTAAAGCCATTGGGAATTTTTCACAGAACAACAACAACAACAATTATGGGTTCAACCAGGGTAACAACCGAAGAAATAGTGGGTTCTATCAGCAAAGAAATCAGAACCAACAGTTTAATCAGCAACAAGCCTCTGGTGGAAATTCTAGTTTGCAAACAGATTTACTGCTCCAGTTTATGACTGAAACTAGATCTTCAATTAAAGACCTGCAGACTCAGATGGGCCAGTTAGCAACTCAGGTAGCAACCCGCCCTCAAGGAAATTTGCCTAGTACAACTGAAGTCAATCCCAAAGAAAACTGCAAAGCAATTACCCTGAGGAGCGGTAAGAAATATGATGGGCCTGAGTTACCACAACCAGTTGAGGTAGATGAAGAAATAAATGCTCAACCAGTGCAAACACCAACACCAACAGCAGAGAAGGCTACTGAAAGCTCAGCACTACCACAACAGTCTCCACCTATTAGCATTGATCATCATGTGAAAATACCCTATCCTCAGAGGCTCAGAAAGTCAAGCTTAGACAAGCAGTTCACCAAGTTTCTAGAAGTCTTCAAAAGACTTCACATTAACATTCCTTTTGCTGAAGCTCTAGAGCAGATGCCAAGTTATGTGAAGTTTATGAAGGAAATTTTGTCAAAGAAGAGGAAGATGGAAGTTTATGAAGTGGCTCTAACTGAAGAGTGTAGCGCTATTCTACAGAAGAAACTCCCTCCAAAACTCAGAGATCCAAGGAGCTTCACTATTCCTTGTACTATTGGAAAAATTGAAGGAATAAATGCACTATGTGATTTGGGAGCCAGTATAAACTTAATGCCTTTGTCAGTGTTTAAAAGACTGCAGCTGGGTGAAGCAAAGCCAACTACTGTAACTCTTCAATTGGCGGATCGATCACTAGCTCATCCTAGAGGAGTCATTGAGGATGTGTTAGTAAAAGTTGACAAGTTCATCTTTCCAGCTGACTTCATTGTTATGGATATGGAAGAAGACAGCAATGTTCCTATCATCCTGGGGAGACCTTTCTTGGCAACAGGGAAAGCACTAATTGATGTTCAGAAAGGAGAGTTAAAGCTGAGGGTACAAGGAGATGAAGTTGTATTTAATGTGCTCAAAGCAATGACCTACCCTACAGCTAGTGACAACTGTTTTGCAATTGATGTGGTGGACCAGTTGGTGGAGACAAAGACGCATGCTGAAGACCCTCTTAATCTGACTTTGGTACAAGAGGAGGTGGTGGAACAAGATGGTAAGGAAGCTTATGAGTATGCTTTGTGGCTTGACTCTTATGGACCGCTGAATAGAAAATACTATGAAGAGTTAGGAGTCATACCAACAAAGCCTACCCCATCTACTGAAAAGCCTCCTCAACTAGAGTTAAAAGTCCTACCAGAGCATCTCAGGTATGAATATTTGGGAGAAAATAAGACACTTCCTGTTATTGTGGCATCTTCCCTATCTTTTGTAGAGACAGACAAGCTATTACGGGTTCTAAGGAAGCATATAAAAGCCATTGGATGGACTTTAGCAGATATTAAAGGGATCAGCCCTTCAACTGTAATGCACAGAATCTTAATGGAGGAAGGAGTGAAGCCTACCATTGATGCTCAAAGAAGATTAAATCCACCAATGAAGGAGGTTGTCAGAAAAGAAGTCTTAAAGTGGTTAGATGCCGGGGTAGCGTATCCTATTTCAGATAGTAAATGGGTAAGTCCAGTCCAAGTTGTTCCAAAGAAAGGAGGGATGATGGTGGTGAAGAATGAAAAGAATGAACTCATCCCAACCAGAACTGTCACGGGATGGAGAATTTGCATTGACTACCGGAAACTCAACAGGGTCACAAGAAAAGATCACTTTCCACTCCCATTCATTGATCAGATGTTAGACAAGTTGGCAGGTCAAGAGTACTATTGTTTCCTTGATGGGTACTCAGGGTATCACCAAATAGCTATAGCACCGGAGGATCAAGAGAAAACAACATTCACATGTCCATATGGTACTTTTGCTTTTCGACGAATGCCATTTGGGCTGTGTAATGCTCCAGCAACATTTCAGAGGTGTATGATGGCCATATTTTCAGATTTAATAGAAAAGTGCATCGAGGTGTTCATGGATGATTTTTCAGTGTTTGGTTGATCGTTTGACCAATGTTTAAGCAACTTGGAATTGGTTTTAACAAGGTGTGAAGACTCTAATTTGGTGTTAAACTGGGAAAAGTGCCATTTCATGGTTACAGAAGGAATAGTGCTGGGACACAAAATCTCGAAAGAAGGTATTGAGGTTGACAGAGCCAAAGTATCTACAATTGAGAACTTGCCTCCTCCAGTTTCAGTTAAGGGAGTTCGAAGCTTCTTGGGTCATGCCGGGTTCTATAGAAAATTTATCAAAGACTTCTCCAAAGTTGCCAAACCGCTATCCAATCTTCTCGCTAGTGGAGTACCTTTTGAATTTGGGAAAGATTGTCTTGAAGCATTCCAGATTCTCAAGGATAAGTTAATCTCAGCACCAATTGTGACTACACCAAACTGGGAATTACCTTTTGAAATCATGTGCGATGCAAGTGATTATGCGATTGGAGCAGTTTTGGGACAACGGGTTTGTTGGAAATTATTTTACCAGGATCTAGATTTACTAACAAGTATGTTGGATTAACACCCTAATATGAATTCTAAAACAATGAAAATAAACACATATAAAGTTAGAAAACCTTACAGTGGGTGCAGCGGAATAATATGACTCCTTCCGTTCAGATCTCTAGCCCTTGATTCCTTTCTGTAGCAGAGCATCACCAAGATCTGAACCTGGATCTTCTTTTCTCCTTCTTTGATGCAGAAATTCCATAGTCTTCCATACTATGATTGAGATACCACTTGATGTGTGTGGGCACTACTCATCTCACAAGGATTTCGAAAATTCTCTCTCTTTTCTCTCTTAATTTCGTGGCTCATCATTCATATAATGATTAAGAGAAGAGAACAAGGGCTGCTATATATAGGGAGAAGGGAGAGCACAACTTTCCAAATAAAACAGTTTCCTCTTTTACTGTGTAATTGATTAACTGCCTTATTTAGTGTGATTCACCACTTTCCTATTATAGCTAGGCTTTGATTAGCAATTACATGACAATTAAAAAATAAAATAATAATTGGGAAACACAAAGGGAGTGCTTCGGCCATAGAGGGAATATGGGCCTCACTTAGATTTTGCAGTTTCCTCAATTTTATTTCAATTTCTCCGAAAATGCCATTTTTCCAATTCTAATCATTTAAATGCCAAAACTAATTATTTAATAACTAAAATAGATTATTAAATAATATTGTCATTTAAAATAATTATTAATTAGACATACAAAGTCTCTTAATTAATAATTAAACCTAGAAACCCTTTTCTTTACGATTTCATCCTTAAACTGTGAGAATTCATAAAGTAGACATAGTCTAACTTTTAGAATTATAATTGATTAATTAAAATCAATTAACTGAGTCTTACAAGCAGTATGGCCTCAACTAGTATGGGGACCATGGGTCTATATAACCGAGCTTCCAATAAGTCGAACCGAATTTACCAAGTAAATTCCCTAACTTATTAATTCCTCATTGAATCCACACTTAGAACTTGGAATTGCACTCTCAGTCATATAGAAACGCTCTATATGTTCCACGATATAGACACGTCATTAGTTATCCATTGTTATAACCCTAATGTGATCAATGATCCTCTATATAGATGATTTACACTGTACAGGATTAAATTACCGTAACACCCTACAATGTATTTTATCCTTAAAACACTTAACCCTGTATAAATGATATTTCACCTAAGTGAAATGAGATCTCCACCATTTATCTTCGTTTGGTTAAGCTCGAAGGAAATCATCCTTTACTTCTATTTGCCAAATAGAAGCTATAGATTCCATATTTATGTTAGCGCTCCCCCACTCAATTGTATTACCGTGTTCCCAAAATGTACGTATTACCCTGATACAAAACTGGGCTTAACTAACAAATCAAAGAACACGAGTAACACTCTTGAAATTGAGCCTAACCATATCAGGATTTCGATCATGTGATCTAGGATCAACAGTTGATATTGTATTGAATAGATATTACGGTAAGTTTTAACATATCTAATCAAAGTTCAATATCGGTCCCTTCCGATGTATACTCCATACATCCGATACTGGTAAACTTTGCCAATGTCCTGGAAAGGACATAACACTTTTCCAAGGTGTAAGAATACCTATCGCTGATTATACCATGTCAGTCTAAATCCGGTGTTACGACAAATCGTGAATCAACTTTTGAACATATAATAAAGATTATATTCCACTGTGCTGACAACACTATAATCTTTAACAAACTCATATGTTCTCGACTTAAAAAGAATTCATACATTATATACATATATAATCATGAAATAAATCATGTGAACCATGCAACATAAAATGTTATTTCTGATCTTTATTAATAAGTAAATCTGATTATATGAAATGAGTTTTATTTAGGGCATAAAACCCAACAAACTCCCACTTGCACTAATATAAAACAAAAAGTGCATTTCAAATAATCATTAACACCTTGATATACCAATCAAGTGTAATAGTAGTAAACTCCTCGTAATGGGATCTGACAGGTTGAATTAAACACAACCTCTTCTCCACCATTACTCTTCCTTAATCACAAAATCCTTGATAATGTGAAATTCCTCTCTATATGTCTACTCTTTTGGGATACTGGATTCTATACTTTTGGGCAACTACTCTTTTGTTATACAGGAAGTAACCCTAGTAGTTAAGGCAAGTTGGAACACTGCCACAAATGTATAGAACTTTCCTTAGACTAAAAAAGTATCTTTCCTGCAACTTTTAACATTCAGTCTCTTTCTGGTAGACCAAGAGATTTCAGATAGGTTTTTACACTTCTCCAAAATCACTACTCCACCCCCAAAGTAATCACCATCTCATCAGCAGACTTTCTAGCACAAAGGCAAGTCTTGAAATCTGATGTGGTGTAGTCTAAGAGTTTTAAAACCACCCTTATTGACTAACATATAGTTCCTCTTCTTAATCTTAAGATTTACTTGATTTTCTTCCAATGTTCCTCTCCTGGATTAATCAGATACTTACTCATTACTCCCACTCAATAGCAGGTGTCTGGTCTAAGGCATACAAAAGCATATCTGAGACCTCTCACTGTTGATTTAAGAAATTCTTTCATGGCTTTATCTTCTCTGGAATAGTTGAGACTTTTCCTTAGATAAATAAAATCTATGTCTAAGAAGTTGTGAAGCTTCTATAGATTTCCATTGGAAAGAAAATGCTTCAGTATCTTATGCTTGCATTAGAGTAAGTAATTACCAGGTATACCACAAGCCATAGGTTTAGATAAACTCAAACCTACAATACTAGGAACAGGAAGTTTTGTTAAGTCCATTGAATAGACTTATTAACGAAAATTTCCTTTCATGTCCTTGTAATAGAAAACTTTAGGTTACTCCATGTGAATGGATCAAACTATAGTTCTCTTGGCTTTCTTCTTAGTTTCTTATCTTGACAATCCATTACTTGTTTAAACTTACAATGGATTTTAATCACTAGTGTCTTCCAAGTCATAAGAAGAGTGAGTTCCTAGAAACTCTCCCACTACGACAAGGTACCGTGAACTATGTCAAAGAAAACTAAATGGTATAGACCTCTTCAGTTGTGTTAAGACAACAGAGGCAGTGGAATCATCTTGTAAAATAAGATGATAGAACACTTTTGGAATCAAGAAAAAAATATCTCCTTTATTTGCTACTTTATTTTCAGACTTAGTCATTTTCTTAGAAAAGTAGTATTTGTTTAAACAAACACTTTTTTATCTAATGACTATGGGATGCTCCACCCCTAATCACTTAGAATAGCTAACAAACATGCAAACCAGGGTTAGCAGTTCTAGCTTTTCTTAAGATTTCGATTAGGTCATCCATGAATCTAGTAATGATTTACATTAAGTATACAACCATTACATCATTCTGAAATTTTATTTCCATAGAAGGATTTAGGCAACGACTAGTAACTAATCATCAATATGCAACTCGAATTTCTGGGAGGTAAGTTTGGATATTATTCAAAATCAAATTAATGATCTTTGAACTGCATATCTACTAACTTTTTCTCCACCCCTATCAGTTCGCAAGATCTTTAACCACTTACCTTCACCATTGCTAGAAATTCATGAAATTTTTCAAACATTTCAAATTTCTTTTGCGTAAGGTAAAATCTAGAGTGATCGTTTTAATAATACAACGAAAACTCATATCCACCCCTGAATGTACATCCATCTGCGAATGAGATGAAATTACTTTCAGTGGATATAGGCATATTAACTCTTTGCAGAGAATGATCTTGTTAAAACCACTATGAACAAGATATAAATGCCATAGATTTATAAAATATGTGGTTGTATCTTTTGATGACTTAAGTTACATCAACATCAAAGAGTTCTTTGAATAGTGCAAGTGGATTCTGGTCACAGAATACTAAACTCATACAGTTTAAATCCATTGAAAGAAAATGGTTATGAAACACTTGTGAAAGTGTAACTGTATAATTAGTAACTCTTTCTTGGACCACCACTACTAATCTAACTCTATGATTTGCCTATACAAGTAGGAGATATCTAAGATTGAGGATTTATATCATTTAGGGATAGAATTCCGGGAATATAATCATATGCGTCATCTAATTTCTTAAGAGAAAATAAGACTTTATATGATTTATAGACCATTCATCCAATGATATGTCATTAAGCTAATTCGAAATGAATAAGCTAAGAGGAATTAGGATAATTTCGTTTTAAATAAGAATCCAACGATGCTCCGATTAGCGAGAGTCAAAGTAATCTTATTTATACAATCTTCTTGTTTCATATTGTAAAACACTAGTTTAAGGTGTCATCAATTGATGAACAGCTAGACCTTGCGTATACAATATTTATCTTTCGAGATCTAACACTATTATGTTAGTCTAATGGTGAAAATCCATTAGGGATTTATCTCATTAGAAAAACAAATCAAGTTAGACCAACAATGAAGATTCGAAATTAAACTACAATTTAATAACAGAAAATAACATGGTTCAATACAAATTCATACACAATTCAGAAATTATCAAGCACATAGCAAGTAGGAATGACAAGTGAAAATACTAAAACATACAATCCTAAATAATTTCCAAGGTTTTCAACAAACTGATATCAGTGTCCCGTTTAGGCGAGAGTCAAAGCTACCATTCATTAAATAGAGTTGTCAGCTCATCTAAAATGTCAAACATTCTAGCAACCTTTTATTCGATCAAGATGTGAATCCGCGTTGTCCCGTTTAGGCGAGAGTCAAGGCTATTCCATGTTATGAGCTTCCACCATTGTTTCATATTCTTGCAAGTCTTATATAGTCGCCACCATTAGGGTGATCATAAACTATATAAAAAAACTTACAAGATTACTTATCTTTCGAGATTAAACGGTGCTAACTTGCTAATGAACGTTCCTCCATTAGGGAGGATTACTCACTAAAACAATAGCTATGTAAAACCAACAATGGAGATCGAATAATAAAGCTCATTATTTAATGAAGGGTTGTATTTTCTTCTAATATTAATTTTAATCAATTTATTTTAAATATATATTTATTTGATTAAAATTTCCAATTTAGAATGAAAAATTCTAAATATAAATTTTAATTTAATATTTATAAATTATACTTAGATGGATATGAAATAACGTGAATTATTCCCATCTTAGTAATAATTTCCATAAATATTTAGAAAATTATTCAATTTAAGTTGTTTCAAAATTAATTTGAATTAATTTACAACTCAAATTTAATTTTCTATAAATATATATTGCATTTTCGAAAATGCTTTAAAATAAAATAAAATAAATCCTGGAAAATTACTCTAATTTTATGTTGGCTCAAAATTAATTAATAAAAATTAATTTTCAACAAAAAATATAATTTTCCTATTTAATTAAATATATAAGAAAAATTTTAAATATTTAAGTATCATGATTAAAAATCAACTTAAATATTAATTTTCTATTTAATTAAATACACTAGAAAAATACTTCAAGCAAAACAGATAATAACTATCTAGACTTTCATAGACTAATTAATCCAATTTCTAATTATAATATATTTTAGTTCATTTATTTTAATTAACCATTAAATGAAAAAATCACTGATTTAAGTTGGTCCAAAATTAAATAAATAATTTTCAACTTTAATCTATTTTTCAAATAAAATTCGAAATTTCTACATTAAAGAAATGTAATTTCGAAATTTTGGGAAATGATTAATAAAATAAAATAAAATATATTTTGAAAATTATTTAAACTTAAGTTATTCTGAAATAAAATTCCAAACTTAAAATAATTTTCAACTTTAATTAAATAACATGAAAATAACAATATTAAAGTATCATGATTAAAATCAACTTAGATATTGAAATTTTCAATTTAATTAAATGTATTAAATTCAAGAAATAAATAATTAAGTAAAGAGGAAACTTAATTATTAATTCTAGTTTAATACTAGGAAAATATTCTAAACTTAGATTGTACCAAAATTAATTATGAGACAATTAATTTCACAATCAATGATATTTTCCTATTTAATATTAGAAATAATAACTAGTACTAGAAATAACTATCGAGAATATATCATTGACTAAGTGTTTTTCTAAAATTAACTTTAAAATATTACAATGAAAAATAAATTTCATATATTTTAAAAGTTAATTATGTTGCTAATTCAATTTTAATTAGGTTAGACTAATATAATTAACCTAATACAATTATTTAAATAAGGCAAATGGGCCTTCACAATTGGGGTAGTTCATGTGAGGGGGAGCTGGGTTCAGTATGTCGTACCCACTTCAATGGCCCCCAACTCTCACACAAGGCCCAAAAGAGAGGAATTTAACCTTAAAATAAACAATTGTTATTCATTGAATAAGCCCAAATCTAATTGGGCCTAAATAAATTTCCTTATGTCAAAATTTATTTTAGCAACCTAGTCCATTTACTTAGTAAAAACTTAAATGGGCTCCCCATATGTATCTAAGCCCAAAAGCAAACATATAGGCTCACACAGGTCAAATGATTTGGATGGACCCTATCATGTTACTAGGTTTACACAGATGAAAGAAGTACAAAATTTACCTGTTACAAATTATTTATAAGATCTATCGTCAATTGGACTATGATTAAAATCAGATCAATGGATCATGATCTGTCAACAAGTTAATCATAGCAATTTAGATCAGATAAATAATAGGTTTGTTAAAAAAAATTTGAATAAACAATATGAATAAACAAACATTGTCCATGTAACAGATGTGAATCAAGATATTAATATAATTATATTATTATTCTTAAACTAACCAAATAAAGGAAACTAATTTTAAAATATCTAGGTTTATTTGAATCAAATTAAATATCTAATAAGATCAATGATTTAAAAGGAAAGACTCTTCAATATCACTTTCAGATCTTATAATTTAATAAAATAAACCAATTTTAAAATAGATTTAGTTAAATAATAATTACCATAATTATATGTCAAAATATCTCAAATTAAGCAATATTCAAATCTCTACAAAAATATCTATGTTATTTAAATATTTAAGATATGATTTATAAATTTCTAATAAGGAAAAAATGATATATATAGAAAAAATATCATTTTTAAACTTATAATTTATAAATAATTAAATATTTAACAAAATAACAAATTTTTGAATTTGAAAAACATTATGGTAAGTATATCTATAAAAATATCTATGTTAATTTCAAATTTATTAATTATTTAATTTACCATATAAGATAATTTTAATATAATATTTTAAATAAAAAGACAAAGCTATCTTTTAATTTAAAATATCTTAAATATCAAAATATCCAATCTTATAATTAAATAACAAATAAATATTAAAGAAGTTAACAAATTTTTAAATCTGACCATAATAGGAAATATTTAAAAATTGGAAACAATCCAAAATAGAAATATTTAAAATTGGAAAAATTCCAAATTGAAAATATTTAAAATTGGAAACATTTCAATTTAGAAATATTTAAGAAAGGAAAATTGAATTTTGGGAAACAATCCCATGAAAAAATTGGATTTTTGGGGAAAAAACCTCAAAAATTCGCAATTTGTAGGGAGCTGCCAGGATAGGCTGCATGCAGCAGCCATGATTTCCAAACTTCCAAAATTCATATCTTTCTCAATTTTTATCGGAATCGAATTCCGTAAAAACAAAAATTGCTCAATTTTTCACAAGGAATCCAAATAAAATATTTTCAAAAATTGAAAAAATATATTTCATGGAAAAATTTCGTACAACATTAACATTCATCACATAAGCACATAAACCAACATGAAACCATCCAAATCAACACAGAAACATGCAATCATCGTTTTAATTCATATTACATGAAAGTAAATCATTACCATGGCTCTGGTGCCAGTTGTTGGAAATTATTTTACCAGGATCTAGATTTACTAACAAGTATGTTGGATTAACACCCTAATATGAATTCTAAAACAATGAAAATAAACACATATAAAGTTAGAAAACCTTACAGTGGGTGCAGCGGAATAATATGACTCCTTCCGTTCAGATCTCTAGCCCTTGATTCCTTTCTGTAGCAGAGCATCACTAAGATCTGAACCTGGATCTTCTTTTCTCCTTCTTTGATGCAGAAATTCCATAGTCTTCCATACTATGATTGAGATACCACTTGATGTGTGTGGGCACTACTCATCTCACAAGGATTTCGAAAATTCTCTCTCTTTTCTCTCTTAATTTCGTGGCTCATCATTCATATAATGATTAAGAGAAGAGAACAAGGGCTGCTATATATAGGGAGAAGGGAGAGCACAACTTTCCAAATAAAACAGTTTCCTCTTTTACTGTGTAATTGATTAACTGCCTTATTTAGTGTGATTCACCACTTTCCTATTATAGCTAGGCTTTGATTAGCAATTACATGACAATTAAAAAATAAAATAATAATTGGGAAACACAAAGGGAGTGCTTCGGCCATAGAGGGAATATGGGCCTCACTTGGATTTTGCAGTTTCCTCAATTTTATTTCAATTTCTCCGAAAATGCCATTTTTCCAATTCTAATCATTTAAATGCCAAAACTAATTATTTAATAACTAAAATAGATTATTAAATAATATTGTCATTTAAAATAATTATTAATTAGACATACAAAGTCTCTTAATTAATAATTAAACCTAGAAACCCTTTTCTTTACGATTTCATCCTTAAACTGTGAGAATTCATAAAGTAGACATAGTCTAACTTTTAGAATTATAATTGATTAATTAAAATCAATTAACTGAGTCTTACAAGCAGTATGGCCTCAACTAGTATGGGGACCATGGGTCTATATAACCGAGCTTCCAATAAGTCGAACCGAATTTACCAAGTAAATTCCCTAACTTATTAATTCCTCATTGAATCCACACTTAGAACTTGGAATTGCACTCTCAGTCATATAGAAACGCTCTATATGTTCCACGATATAGACACGTCATTAGTTATCCATTGTTATAACCCTAATGTGATCAATGATCCTCTATATAGATGATTTACACTGTACAGGATTAAATTACCGTAACACCCTACAATGTATTTTATCCTTGAAACACTTAACCCTGTATAAATGATATTTCACCTAAGTGAAATGAGATCTCCACCATTTATCTTCGTTTGGTTAAGCTCGAAGGAAATCATCCTTTACTTCTATTTGCCAAATAGAAGCTATAGATTCCATATTTATGTTAGCGCTCCCCCACTCAATTGTATTACCGTGTTCCCAAAATGTACGTATTACCCTGATACAAAACTGGGCTTAACTAACAAATCAAAGAACACGAGTAACACTCTTGAAATTGAGCCTAACCATATCAGGATTTCGATCATGTGATCTAGGATCAATAGTTGAAATTGAATTGAATAGATATTACGGTAAGTTTTAACATATCTAATCAAAGTTCAATATCGGTCCCTTCCGATGTATACTCCATACATCCGATACTGGTAAACTTTGCCAATGTCCTGGAAAGGACATAACACTTTTCCAAGGTGTAAGAATACCTATCGCTGATTATACCATGTCAGTCTAAATCCAGTGTTCTGACAAATCAGGGAATCAACTTTTGAACATATAATAAAGATTATATTCCACTGTGCTGACAACACTATAATCTTTAACAAACTCATATGTTCTGGACTTAAAAAGAATTCATACATTATATACATATATAATCATGAAATAAATCATGTGAACCATGCAACATAAAATGTTATTTCTGATCTTTATTAATAAGTAAATCTGATTATATGAAATGAGTTTTATTTAGGGCATAAAACCCAACAGGGTTGACAAGGTATTCAGAACTATTTATTATGCAAGCAAAACCTTGAATGATGCCCAACTTAACTACGCTACTATAGAAAAAGAGATGCTAGCTATAGTGTTTGCATGTGACTAATTTTGACCCTACTTGATTGGCAATAAAGTGATAGTGTATACAGATCACTCAGCAATCAAATACTTGATGACTAAGAAGGATGCCAAACCAAGACTAATTAGATGGGTTCTTCTTTTGCAAGAATTTGATCTAGACATAAAAGATAAGAAGGGTACTGAGAATCTGGTGGCAGATCACTTGTCAAGACTAGAGCTGGAAGAAAGTCAGAATACGAAAGAGGTACAAATAAATGAACAGTTTCCCCATGAACAACTCTTCAGTGTGAGGGAAAGCCTAATGGTACCATGGTATGCTGATTATGTTAACTACTTGGCTGCCAATATCACTCCTCCTGAGCTATCTCGCCAACAACTAAAGAAATTCTTTTCTGAGGTGAAACATTACTACTGGGAAGAGCCAATCCTCTACAAGCACTGCGCAGATCAGATAATAAGAAGATGCGTGCCTGAAGAGGAGATGTTCTCTATTCTTAATCACTGTCATGCTCTACCATGTGGGGGACACTTCAGTGGAACTAGAACAGCTGCCAAGGTGTTGCAAAGTGGATTCTTTTGGCCAACACTCTTCAAAGATGCTAGTACTTTTGTGAAGGCATGTGATCGTTGTCAGCGTACAGGAAACATCTCAAGGAGAAACGAAATGCCTTTGACAGGAATCCTAGAAGTAGAGTTGTTTGATGTATGGGGGATAGACTTTATGGGTCCTTTTCCTTCATCATTTAGCAATCTATACATTTTACTAGCTGTGGATTACGTATCAAAATGGGTAGAAGCTGCAGCAACACCAGCTAATGATGTAAAAACAGTTCTTCGGTTCCTTTAGAAGAATATATTCACGCGGTTTGGTACTCCCCGAGCGATCATAAGCGATGAAGG
The DNA here is from genome assembly GCF_029168945.1 of Cannabis sativa. Taxonomy (NCBI): domain Eukaryota; kingdom Viridiplantae; phylum Streptophyta; class Magnoliopsida; order Rosales; family Cannabaceae; genus Cannabis; species Cannabis sativa. The sequence goes on from NC_083603.1 coordinate 24,158,860, forward strand.
GAGTCACTTCTGCAATAAATAGTTTGAAGCTCTTCTTTCAAAATATGGTGTTCGTCATAGGACTGCCCTCCCATATCATCCGCAAAGCAATGGCCAAGCTGAGATTTCTAACCGGGAAATAAAGACGATTCTGGAGAAAACGGTGCAGAGATCAAGGAAAGATTGGTCAAGAAAGTTGGATGACGCATTGTGGGCTTATAGAACAGCGTTCAAAACGCCAATTGGGATGTCACCATATCGGTTGGTGTTTGGAAAGGTGTGTCATTTACCGGTGGAGTTAGAACACAAAGCTTATTGGGCAATGAAAACTCTGAACATGGACTTAAAGGCTGCTGGGCAGAAAAGACTACTACAGTTGGATGAATTGGAAGAATTTCGAAACGAAGCTTATGAGAACGCTAAGATTGACAAGGAAAGAACTAAGAGGTGGCATGACCGAAATTTAGTCAGAAAGGAGTTTCAACCTGGTCAACAAGTTCTACTCTTCAACTCAAGACTAAAGTTGTTTCCTGGTAAATTAAAGTCAAGGTGGTCAGGGCCATTTACAGTGATCAAGGTGTTTCCCTATGGAGCGGTGGAACTAAAAGGTGAAGGTCCTAATACTTTCAAAGTGAATGGGCAGCGATTAAAGCTCTACTTAGGAGGTCAATTTGATCAAACCAAGTCCGCCATGATTCTGGCGCCACTATGAAGATCTCGATCAACGTCTAGCTATCCGACGATAAAGTTAGCGCTAATTAGGAGGCAACCCAAGTGTTCTTTATGATTTAGTTGAACTCTTTTTAAGTTTTACTGTTATTTTTTCTTTGTGTCCATTTTTGTTAGTGAAAAAAAAAACCTCCAGTGGCCACGGCGATGGAATGCTGGCCGCGGCCATTTAAGCCTTACAGAGAGAGGCTTAATTTCACAAATTCTGGCCGCGGCGAGGAGACATACCGCCGTGGCCATTTAAGAGTTACAGAAAGGGGGTTATTTTCACGAATTCTCACTGCGGCGAGGCTATATGTCGCCGCGGCGAGATTGGTCAGAATAAGTTTAAAAACCCCCAAATCCCTAACATTTCAAACTCACACCACATTCAAACCCTCACCTCTCCACGCCGAAAACACCTCCTCCACCATATTTTTCTTCATCTAATCCCATTCAAAATCACATTCAACCAAACCTAACCATACACTTTCATCATCAATAATCCTAAACCCTTATTTCTCTCATCAAACACTAATTCCCACTCAAAATCAACCCCAAATCCCTAAAACCTCACCCAAAAATTTAAAAACCCTTATTCATCCTTTTCTTTCTCAAGAGCTTCAAGATTTCAACAATGGAGGATGATTAAAGGAGGAATTGTCATTGAGGTATTGATTCTAAGACTTCCAATCCAATTTTTATTGAAGAATTTGTGAATTGTTGGATAGTTTTGGATAATTTGTTGGATATTTGGGATATTTTGCTATATACATTGTTGAAATTGTTTGTGTGAATAGAATTGGGTTTGATTGAGAGGGAATTAAGTCCTGGGAAGTCGATTTTTAAGGGGAAGTGCTGTCGAAATTTTGAAAAATCTTGAGAGTTAGAAAAATTTTGATGAGATGGGTCCAAAGAGGTCAAGAGTCAATGAGGAAGGGGGAGCTTCATCATCCAACCCACCTAGGGGTCGCTCTAATCTTGATCGAGTTAGGTTTACCAACATGGATGCTCAAGAGCGGTTTTTGAAATTGAAAGATAGGGCATTCATTGAAGATAGAGGGATAGACATTGTGAACCTAAGCCAAACTACCAACATTCCCCCTGCATTTGCATCTATTAGAGATCAAATCCTACATAGGCAGTGGACTAAGTTTGTGGATGTCACTGAGCGTAGTAACCAAACTCTAGCTTTGGAATTTTTAGCCAACTGGCCTGAAAGAGAGGATGGCAAGGTAAGAGTTAGGGGGGTTAGAGTGCCTGCTACCGCAGCCGATATTCATGCTCTTTATGACCTCCCAACTTTCACTGTAGAGGAGCAACCCTTGAAGCGGCAATTTCGAGAAAGAAGTTTGAATTATGTGGATATTGCTGAGACTCTAGGGTATCCTGGCCTGAGGTTCCATGAGCTTGCTGGAGAACCATACCAATTGTACCGATGTGAACTTAACCCAGTGGCCAAGGCTTGGCTTTACTTTGTTAGTGCAAGGTTGCTCCCAAACAAACATTTTTCTGATGCTCAAATAGACAGGATTAAATGGGTTTATGGCATTATGAAAGGTTATAATTTGAATGTGGGGGATATTATTCGAGTGACCTTTGACATAATGGTTGAGGGATCTTATGAGCCTTGAAGCAAGTTTGGGGGGGGGGGGGGGGGTAAGTGTTGTAAGTGGAAAAATAAAGTGTAGGGGTGAGAGATTGAGAAAAAAAAAATAATATTGTGTGTTGTGCCTCTGGAAAAAATAGAAGGAAGAAAAAAAAGAAAAAAATGCAAAAATGTCTTCTTGAAGAAAATAAAAAAAAAAAAACTAAGAAAATTATGAGGTACACACATAAGAAAAATTACAATCTCTTATTTCTGTTTTTGGGATATATGGAAAGAAAGAAAAATAAATGTCTAGGCTTGCTTGGTTAATAGTGCTTATGGTATAGTGTAGCCTAAATGACTTCTCACCTACCCATGTACCTAAGCCATGCGATGCTAACCGAAAAAGACCTATTGATTCCAAATAGAAATTTGTCAACATTAGTGGAGAGAGGTATGTCATTCAAACTTATTGATCATGTGTTAGTGGAATGTTGGAAAGTTTAGAACAGTTGTGATATAGATGGCAATTGCGATGTTTTATGTTTGTATGAATTACTTACTTGTAAATTGCACATTCAAATTAGTTCTTAGAGTTGGCAAGTTGAAATTCTGGTTATTGATGGATTGAAGTTGTGCAGGTGGTGGTAACAGTTCAATTGTCGGAAAGTTTAGCTATCATTGTTAGTTTGTTTTTTTTAGTTTAGTCTTAGTTTACTCGGGGACGAGTAAAGAGTCAGTTTGGGGGAGTTTGTTAGGCTATTTTTAGCCTATGTTTTGGATCTAATTTATGTGCGTTTTTCGCTGTGTTGGGACGGAATTACGCTTGTTTTCTATGTTTTCAGGTTCTTTGGAATAAAAGAGGTCTCGGGTGCAGAAATTCGATAAAAGACGTGCTGAGCCGAAGAAAACACAATTTTTGAGTAATTGTGCATATCTGGCCGCGGCTAAACACAACTTGGCCGCGGCTAGATTTCGAAGTTTTACAAGGCTACAGTCGCTGCGGCGATGAAGTGTCTCGCCGCGGCCATTTAAGAGATACAGAGAGCACCCTATTTTGCCATTATCTCGCCGCGGCGAGAGGAAGCTTGGCCGCGGCGAGATCCCGTACGGACCAGGGGCATTTTCGTCCATCGAACCCTAAATTTTAGTTATAAATAGAAAACTGCGATTGGAAGTCAGGGAGAGCGATCAGAAACCCTAAAATACAGCTGAGAGCGGCAAGAAGAGCACAGAGATTGAAGTGAAGATCGAGAATTCATCCACCAACAGTTCTTTTCTTTGTTCCTCTTTAATTTATTTATGTTGAATATTGCTATAGGAATGGTTATGGATTTGTTTCTGAACTAAATTTCCCATTTAGGGAGGATGATGATTGTTGTTTAATGTTTTGCCTAGTTAATGTTTAATTACCATTCCTCAATTCTTGTGTGTGAAATTATCTTAATTTGTTCTTAATTTCATGTTTAAGATTGATCACCTTGTGCATGCTCTATGATCTCAATTCGAAATCTGAAAAGTGAGAATTGAGAATGCTAAAATTAAGATAATCGATGTTCTATGTGAAACGAAAGTATTTGCATGACTTATGTGACGAGTAGATTATTACTTAATGCTGATTTCATGTTAGTTTAATTAAGGAATTAATTAGATAACATGTGATTTAGAATCTAGAAGATCTGAAAGGAGCTAGGTTATTTCATAATCTGTCATTCACTCCAAGAATAGGATAGTAATTAAGCATTAACGATTTGGGTAAATAACAACAGGAATCTCCTCCCTATTATCTCATCTTGCTCAACTTTCAATTGTGTTATTAAGTTTTCTGAATTTCTTTCATATTTTACTGTTTTTAAGTCATAATTGCTTTCGATTTGCCGAATAGAATCATAAGTATAATTTAGTGGTATTTAATCCAATTCCCTGTGGGATCGACCTCACCTGTGTGAGATTTACTACTTGATTGCGTATACTTGCGTAGCGTTTATAAATTATAGCAACAGCAACTACTTTTGGTTAATCAGGAAATTAACACTAGTAGTTTAGGCAATTTGGAATGGTGCCAAAAATGTATAGAACTTTTCTTAGACTGAATAAGTACCTTTCCTGCAACTTTAACATTCAGTCCCTTTCTGGTAGACTTAGAGACTTCAGATAGGTTTTTACACTTCTCCAAAATCACTATTCCACCCCCAGAGTAACCACCATCTTATCAGAAAGATTTACTAGCACTAAGGCAAATTTCGAAATCTGATATGGTGTAGTCTAAGAGTTTTAAACACACCCTTATAAACTAACATATAGTTCCTCTTCTTAATCTTAGGATTTACTTGATTGTCTTCCAATGTTCTTCTCCTGGATTAATCTGATATCTACTCATTACTCCCACTCAACAGCAGGTGTCTGGTCTAAGGCATACAAAAGCATATCTAAGACCTTTCACTGTTGATTTAAGAAATTCTTTCATGGCTTTATCTTTTCTGGAATAGTTGAAACTTTTCCTTAGATAAATAAAATCTATACCTAAGAAGTTGTGAAGCTTCTATAGATTTTCATTAGAAAGAAAATGCTTCAGCATCTTACTAAAGTAAGTTGCTTGCATTAGAGTAAGTAATTACCAGGTATACCACAAGCCATAGGTTTAGATAAACTCAAACCTATAATACTAGGAACAGGAAGTTTGTTAAGTCCATTGAATAGACTTATAAACGAAAATTTCCTTTTATGTCCTTGTAATAGAAAACTTTAGGTTATTCCATGTGAATGGATTAAACCATAGTTCTATTGGCTTTTCTTCTTAGTTTCTTATCTTGACAATCCATTACTTGTTTAAACTCACAATGGATTTAAATCACTAATGTCTCCCAAGTCATAAGAAGGTGAGTTCCTAGAAACTCTCCCACTACGACGAGGTACCGTGAATTATGTCTAAGAAAACTAAATGGTATTGATCTCTTCGGTTGTGACAAGACAACAGAGGCAGTGGGATCATCATATGTCAAATAAGATGATAGAACACTTTTGGAATCAAGAAAAATATCTCCTTTATTTGCTACTTGTTTTCAGACTTAGTCATTATCTTAGAAAAGTAGTATTTGTTTGAACAAACACTTTCTTATCTATTGACAATGGGATGGTCCACCCCTAATCACTTAGAATAGCTAACAAACCATGGTTAACAGTTCTAGCTTTTCTTAAGATTTTGATTAGGTCATCCATGAATCTAGTAATGATTTACATTAAGTATACAACCATTACATTATTCTGAAATTGTATTACCATAGAAGGAATTAGGCAACGACTAGTAACTAATCATCAACATGCAACTCGAAATTTCTGGGGAGGTAAGTTTGGATATAATTCAAAAATCAAATTAATGATCTTTGAACTGCATATCTACTAATTATTTCTCCACCCCTATCAGTTCGCAAGATCATTAACCACTTACCTTAATGGTTTTAACCATTGTTAGAAATTAATGAAATTTTTCAAACATTTCAAATTTCTTGCTAAAAGGTATATCTAGAGTTATCGTTTTAAGAATACAACGAAAAATTCATATCCACCCCTGAATGTACATCCATCTGCGAATGAGATGAACTACTTTCAGTGGATATAGGCATATTACCTCTTTGCAGAGATTGATCTTGTCAAATCCATTATGAACAAGATACAAATGCCATAGATTAAAAAAAATGTGGTAGTGTCTTTTGATGACTTAGGTTTAGTTACATCAAAGAGTTATTAGAATAGTGCAAGTGGATCCTGGTCACAGAATACCAAACTCATATTCCATACAGTTTGAATCCATTAATCGAAGATGGATATTAAACACTTGAGAAAGTGTAACTGTATTGTATTCTGGAATTAGAAATATAAGAAAATTTCTGTTTGGAATCTAAAATTAAAGTCAAAGACTTAAATTTATACCAAATATAATGAGTAATTCTATCTTGGACCAGCACTACTAATACAAACTCTAAGTCAGATTTGCCCATACAAGTAGGAGATTTCTAAGATTGAGGATTTATATCAATTGGGAATAGAATTTCGGGATTATAATCATATGCGTCATTTAATTTCTTAAGAGAAAATATAATGACATGAAATGATTTATAGACCATTCATCCAATGATATATTATTGAGTTAATTCGAAATGAATAAGCTAAGAGGAATTAGGATAATTTCGTTTATAAATAAGAATCCAACGATGCTTCGATTAGCGAAAGACAAAGTAATCTTATTTATGTAATCTTCTTGTTTCATATTGTAAAAATACTAGTCTAAGGTGTCATCAATTGATGAACAGCTAGATGTTGCATATACAATATTTATCTTTCGAGATCTTACATTATTATGTATGTCTAATGGTGAAAATCCATTGGGGATTTATCTCATTAGAAAAACAAACATGTTAGACCAACAATGAAGATTCGAAATTAAACTACAACTTAATAACAGAAAATAACATGGTTCAATATAAATTCATACACAATTCAGAAATTATAAACATATAGCAAGTAGGAATGACTATTGAAAATACTAAAACATACAATCCTAAATAATTTCCAAGGTTTTCAACAAACTGATACAGTGTCCCGGTAGGCGAGAGTCAAAGTATCATTTATTGAATAGAGTTGTCAACTCATCTAAAATAGAAACCATTCTAGCAACCTTTTATTCGATCAAAATAAGAATCCAACGTTGTCCCGGTAGGCGAGAGTCAAGGTTATTCTTATTTTATGAGCTTCCACCATTGTTTCATGTTTTATGAGTTTATCTCTAAGTAGTCACCGTAGGGGAGAGTCTAAATAGAGACGAAAACTCACAAAACACTTATCAAATGAAATCTTACAGTGTTAAATGCGTTCAACGAATAACCATCCATAGGGGGACGAAGTCTAGCGTCTCGAGGTTATATTGAAAACATTTAACTTTTGTAAGACCAACAATGGAGATCGAATATCTTAATAATAATCAAGCTCATTATTTAAAGTGAGTTGTATTTTCTTTGATTCTCTTTATTTATTCTATTTATTTTAAATATATATTTATTTAATTAAAATTTCCAATTTAGAATGAAAAATTCTAAATATAAATTTTAATTTAATATTTATAAATTTTACTTAGATGGATATGAAAATAACATGAATTATTTCCATCTTAGTAATAATTTCCAATAAATATTTAGAAAAATATTCAATTTAAGTTGTTACAAAATTAATTTAAATTAATTTACAACTCAAATTTAATTTTCTATAAATATATATTGCATTTCGAAAAATTAAAGTATTTAAGAATACAATTTTCGAAATTGCATATTAAAATAAAAAATAAATCCTGAAAAAATTATTCTAATTTAATGTTGGCCCAAAATTAATTAATAAAATTAATTTACAACAAAAAATATAATTTTCCTATTTAATTAAATATATAAGAAAAATTTCAAATATTTAAGTATGATGATGAAAATCAACTTAAATATTAATTTTCTATTTAATTAAATACACTAGAAAAATACTTCAAGCAAAAATATCATCTATCTAGATTTTCCTTTGACTAATTAATTCAATTTCTAATAATATACTTTAATTCAATTTATTTTAAATTAATCAATAAATGAAAAAATCATTGATTTAAGCTGATCCATGAATTAATTAAAATAAATAATTAATTTACAACTTAATCTATTTTTCAAATAAAATTCAAAATTCCAGCATTTAAGAAATGCAATTTCGAAATTTGATTAATAAAATAAAGAAAAAATATATTTTGAAAATTATTTAAATTTAGTTGAAAAAATAAATTTCAACTAAAAATAATTTTCTATTTAATTAAGTGTCATGGAAAAGAAATATTTGAGTATCATGATGAAAATCAACTTAGATATTTAATTTTGAAATTAATTAAATGTATTAAATTCAAGAAATAAATAATTAAGTGTAGAGAAGGCTTAATTATTAATCTCTAGTTTAATACTAGGAAAAAATAAATTGTACCAAAATTAATTATTTAAATAATTAATTTCACAATGTATAATATTTTCCTATTTAATATTAGAAATAATAAGTAGTCTAGAAATAACTATCTAGAAAATATCTTATTTGACTAAGTATCTTTTCCATAAAATTTGAAAAAATATCTAATTTAAGTTGTATTAGAAAAAATCTAGAACTTAAATATTTTCAAATTTAAATTTAATTAAATATCAAAAATTAAGTTGTAACCACTTAATTTAAAAATATTCCATTTTAAGTTAATATTCGAAAAGATATTAACTTGAAAAATATCTAAAGAATCTTAATAACCAATGCCTAAAATTCCTCAACTTAATTTTGAAATTTTAAATCCAAAAGATATTCAGATTTAAGTTGGTTAGTTGTAAATAACTAAATATCAACTTAAATAGGAATATTTAATGAAAAATTTAAATTAAGCTCCAGAAAGAATCTAGATGGTTATAATTCTATATTTAATTAAATACAAGAAAATACATATAGTTTAGCTTAGAATAAAGAATTCTTGAAACTATAATTTTATTAAATTAATTTCAAAATAAATGAAATTGATTATGTTGCTAATCAATTTTATTACGTTAAACTAGTTTAATTAACCTAGTACAGTTATTCAAATCAGGCAAATGGGCCTTCACAATTGGGGTGGTTCATGTGAGGGGGTGCTGGGTTCAGTATGTCGTACCCACTTCTATGACTCCCAACTCTCACACAAGGCCCAAAAGAGAGGAATTTAACCTTAAAATGAACAACTGTTATTAATTGAATAGGCCCAAAAACTAAATGGGCCTAAATAAATTCTATCAAGAACTATGATAATTTATTTTAGCAACAACAACCTATATGCATCTATAATGAAATTAAACACATAGGCTCACACAGGTACACTTTGGATGGGTCCTATCATGTTGCTAGGTCATACACAGATGAAAGAAGATTGTAAATATACCTGTTACAAATTATTAACTTGACCAAGGGAGCCATCAGATCAATAGATCTGGCAAAAGGTAACCATGGCTATTTGCAATAAAGTAATAATAGGTTTTGAAAACTTACAAACAAGCTAAAACACATACTCCTGCAACAAGGTTAGCTGGATAGTTTGATGTAGGATTTATTTAATTTTAAATTAAATTATTAATTTCAAAATAAATAATTAATTAAAAAAAATATAATTTTCGAAAATTTAAAAAAAAAATTAATAAAAATTCGAAATTAAATTAAAAAAAATTTGAATTTAAAATTAAACCTACAATTTTGAAAAATTAGGTTTCAACCAACCTAAATATCATTTCAAAAATTTGCTAACTACTTTTAAAATTTAAATGTTATTTTATAAATAAAAAAATTAAAAAAGATAAATGAATATCTTTTTCAGATTTTAAATGTAATTTAAATAAATAAAATAACAAAATTTAAAAGTTAGCAAAATATCTTACATCTTTTTAAAATTACATGATTATAGTTATCTTATTTTAAATTTAAATAAGGTCAAATTATTTAAAAAAAATATTTAATTTAAAAATTTAAAATCTGACCTTAAATTTAAAAATAAGATAAGATATAATCAAATTTAAAAATAAGATAGATAATTAAGCAAAAAATATAGATACTAACTATTTTAAATTCAAATTACACTAATATCTTGAATTAAATTTAAAAAATATTAAATTAATTCAAAATGATAATTAGAATTGAATTAGGAATAGTAATAGTATAAATACAGAACTACACAAAAAATCGGAAGTTAATTCCATGAAAAAGCATGAAAAAACGAAGAAAAACGAAAAAATTGTGAGCTGTACGGACAGTTTTCGCGATCGCAGGAAAATTTCAGCAGAGCTCCGATTTTTCCGAATCTTCAAAAAATCATAACTAATTCAAATTAAATCGAAATTGAGTTCTGTAAAAAAGTAACTTGCTTAATTTTTTCCATACTATCCAATAAAAATAATTACAGAAACAGAATCACAATTATTTTTCACGAAAAATTCAAAAACATCAATCAATCATCAAATAACACTCAATACAACATGATACCATCCAAAAACGAACAAACAATCGTTTTAAAGTCTAAATTTCTTGCAAGTAAATCAATTACCATGGCTATGAGGCCAGTTGTTGGAAATTATTTTACCAGGATCTTAGATCTACTCACAAGTATGTTTATTAACACCCTAAATATGAACTTTCTAAAACGATGAAATAAACACATATAAAGTTTAGGAAACCTTACATTGGGTGCAGCGGAATATAATGACTCCTTCCGTTCAGATATCTAGCCCTTGATTCCTTTCTGTAGCAGAGCATTATCAATATCTGAACCTGGATCTCTTGCTCTGAATCTTTGATGCTGAAACTCCTTTTGCTGAATGTCTTTCTTCATGATCTTCCTCACTATGATTGAGGTATCACTTGCTATGTGTGGGCACTACTCTCACACTAAGATTTTCGAAATTGAAGAGGGAAGGAGAAAGAGAAGGGTCAGCCAAAGATAGGGAGAGAGAAGGCTCAGTTTTTTCTGAATCAGAAGTGTAGAAATTTAAGTGTCAATTTCCTGAAGCCTTCACTATCTATTTATAGCATTCCACTAGGGTTAGGTTTGAATTATTTGGCATTAAAATAATGAAAAAATCAGTTTAAATTTCCTACAAAAGTGGCTGGCCCTATACAAGTGGATTTGGGCCTCACTTTTTGCAATTTTGCAGTTTTATCTTTTCTGCATCTGATTTTCTCAAAAACGCCAATTTTCTTATTCAACCATTTAAATGCCAATTCTAACTATTTAATAACTATAAATAATTATTAAATAATATTGTCATTTATCATATTTATTAATTGAACCATACAAAGTATCATAATTAACAAATATGCCCCTAAAACTCTTTCTTTACAATTTCGCCCTTACTTAGTGAAAAATTCACAAATAGACATAGTCTAATTTGAGAATTATAATTGATTAATCAAAACCAATTACATGAGTCTTACAAGCAATATTATCTCAACTAGTGCGGGGACCATGGGTCTATATAACCGAGCTTCCAATAAGTAGATCAAGAATTTAGCACTAAAATTCACTAACTTATTAATTCTTCGTTGAATCCACGCATAGAACTTAGAATTGCACTCTCAGTATATAGAATGCTCTATATGTTCCACCATATAGACACATCATTAGTTATCCATTGTTATAATCCTAATGTGATCAATGATCCTCTATATGAATGATCTACACTGTAAAGGGATTAAATTACCGTTACACCCTACAATGTATTTATTCCTTAAAACACTTGACCCCGTATAAATGATATTTCAGCTTATGTGAAATGAGTACTCCACCATTTATGTTCGTTTGGTCAAGCTCGAAGGAGATCATCCTTTGCTTACTATTCGCCAGATAGAAGCTATAGATTCCATGTTTATGATAGCGCTCCCACTCAATTGCACTACCGTGTTCCCAAAATGTACGTATCACCCTGACCTAAAAGTAGGCTTAACTAACAAATCAAAGAACACGAATAGCCTTTCAAGATTGAGCCTAATCATATCAAGATTAAGATCATTTGATCTAGGATCAACTAGGCGATATTGACTTGAATAGATATTACGGTAAGTTTAATAAATCTAAGTCAAAGTTCAATATCGGTCCCTTCCGATGCATACTCCATGCATCCAACCTGAGCTTTAATTTAACCAATGCTCTGGAAAGAACATAGCACTTCTCCAAATGCAAGTAAACTCTGTTGTAGATTATCATATCAATAAAACCCTGTCTGATAAATCTAGGAAACTTTATTCACATAGTCATGTTTACTTTCCAATGTGTTGACGGCACAATAAACAGGATCAAGTATGTGAAAAGGGTTTCAGATGAATTTATACATTATGTACATATAATCATGAAATAAATCATGTGAAATATGCAACATTAAATGTTATTTCTGATCTATATTAATAAGTAAATCTGATTATATTGAAATGAGTTTTATTTAGGGCATAAAACCCAACACTTTCTCATTGCAGTAGAAACACTTTCCTTTTAGTGCATCACCAGTAGCAGCAGCCTTTTTGTTTTGAACTGTTTTCACAGCTTTGGCTCGCTTCTTGGTATTTTTCCACTTCTTCTTTGTCTTGGGTCTTGAAGTAGAGGCTACATGTGCCTCAGGTTTAACCGTCCCATTACTGTTTCCAGAATTGTGAGGTTTACCCCATTTCTTCTTGGGTCCTCCAATCAAATTTTCATATGTCTGAAGGTCATTGACTAACTCATGAAAGTCTATTTCCTGTTTATTCATGACATAATTTGATGTATAGGGCAGAAAAGCTGGAGTCAGACTATTCAAGATAAGGCTTACTTGAGTAGTGTGATCCATTTCAGCACCATGATTCTGGGCTTCCTGGAAATAACTTGCCATTAGGAGAACATGATCACGCACATTTTGATGGGTTCCATCCGTGCATTGATGAACTTCTTAGTCGCGTCAAAGCGAGACTGAATAGATGCCATACCGAATAGCTCAGTTAACTGCGTCATGATTTCTGCAACCGTGTCGGTTTTTGCAAACCTTATTTTAAGGGTGTCAACCATGCTGGAAAGCATGAAATATCGAGCTTTATTGTTAGCATTCTGCCAACGCTCGAACTTCTCTTTAACAGCTTTGGTTGCATTGTCACCCGGTTGTTCAGGGGACGGCTCAGTTAACACAAACAAGGCACTTTCTCCTATGAGAGCAATATTAATGTTCTCATTCCATTTTGGAAAGTTAGATCCACTTAGCTTATTTTCAGTCAAGAATGATAACATGGGATTTGACATGGCTATACAGGATACTACAAAATAATAAATAGAAATCAATAATGGTTTATCACAAAATCCAATTCAGAAATTATAAGCACATAGCAAGTAGGAATGATAAGAGAAAATACTAAAAAAAAAATACAATCCTAAATAATTTCTAAAGTTTTCAACAAACTGATATCAGTGTCCCGTTTAGGCGAGAGTCAAAGCTACCATCCATTGAATAGAGTTGTAAGCTCATCTAAAATAATAAATATTCTAGCAACTTTTTATTCGATCAAGATTGGAATCCAGCGTTGTCCCGTTTAGGCGAGAGTCAAGGCTATTCTATCTTATGAGCTTCTACCATTGTTTCATATTTTGTAAGTCAAATACAGTCGCCACCATTAGGGTGATCAATACCATATAAAACACTTACAAAGCTACTTATCTTTCGAGATTAAACGGTGCTAGCTTGCTAATGAACGTTCCTCCATTAGGGAGGATTACTCACTAAAACAAAAGCTATGTAAAACCAACAATGGAGATCGAATATCTTAATAATAATAAAGCTCATTATTTAAAATGTGTTTTCTTTATTATTTATAATATATATATTCATTAAATATCAAATTTAGAATAAAACTCTAAATAGAATTTAATTTAATATTTATAAAATTATACTTAGATGGTTATGAAAATAAATTGAATTATTTCCATCTTAGTATTAATTTTCCAATAAATATTAAGAAAATTATTTAATTTAAGTTGTATTAATTTAAATTAATTTGCAACTCAAATTTAAATTTTCATAAGAATATATTTATTGTATCTTAAAAAAGAAAGTATAATAGTATACTATTTTCGAAATACTAGAAAAAATACTTCAAGCAAAATTATTGTCTATCTAGATTTTCTTTTGACTAATTAATTCAATTTCTAATAATATATTTTAGTTCATTTATTCTAAATTAATCATTAAATGAAAAAATCATTGATTTAAGTTGGTTCAAAAATTAATTAAAATAAATAATTAATTTACAACTTAATCTATTTTTCAAGATAAATTCAAAATTATCTTGCATAATTAAATGCAATTTCGAAATTGATTAATAAAATAAAGAAAATATATTTTGAAAATTATTTAAATTTAAGTTGAATAAATTTCAACTTAAAATAATTTTCTATTTAATTAAGTGTCATGAAAAAAAATATTTAAGTATCATGATGAAAATCAACTTAGATATTTAATTTTTCAATTTATTTAAATGTATTAAATTCAAGAAATAAATAATTAAGTGTAGAGAAGGCTTAATTATTAATCTCTAGTTTAATATAGGGGTGTGCAGAATGTCATCCAATCCAATCCCAACCGACCGATCCAATCCCAACCGATCCAATAGAATCGGATATCCAATCATAATTGGATCGGATCGGATACAAATTTTAAAAATCCAATTGGATCGGATCGGACGTTGGATGAGACATCCGATCCAATGGATAACCGAACCGATCCAATCTAATATCATCTAATGTCCATCCAATCATATTTAATATTTATAATTTTATATATTTATTTATTTTGTTTTCAAAAATATATTAATTATTAATAGGTTTTACTGTGTACCTGCACACATTGATTTAATATTTTATATAATATTTACATTTGATATATTAGACTTGTTTATTAAGACTTTTGCTTATTAAGTTAGATTTTTGTTATATTTTTATTATGGGATTATGAAAATTAGGTTGAATTTGGATTAAATTATTGTTTATTATTGGATTATTAGGCTTTAACTTATGTTTTTTCATATATTTTTTTTCTTTTGAATGAAATCGTGGCTAAAATGGATTGGACTCATCCATTGGATGGATCCAATCCAATCCAATAAAAAACCAGTTAAAGCATCCAATGGATGGAACCAATCCAATCCAATACATCCATTGGATTGGATCGTATCGGATGACTCAATTCAATTGGATTGGATCGGATGGCAAAATCCAATATCCAATAAATAATTGAATTGGATCGGATGGGTCCAAATCCATTGGATGTGATCCAATGAACACCCCTAGTTTAATAGTAGGAAAAAAAATGTTCGTACCAAAATTAATTATTTAAATAATTAATTTCACAATTTATAATTTTTCCTTTTTAATATTAGAAATAATAAGTAGTCTAGAAATAATTATCTAGAAAATATCTCAATTCAACTAAGTGTCTTTTTAAAAAAAATTGATAAATATCTAATTTAAGTTGTTATAGAAAGAATCTAAAAAACTTAAATATTTTCAAATTTGAATTCAATTAAATATCAAAAATTTGGTTGTAACCACTTAATTTGAAAAATATTCCATTTTAAGCTTAAAACTAACTTAAAAAATATCTCAAGAATCTTCAATAACTAATTCCTAGAATTCCTCAACTTAATTTTAAATTTAAAAAAAATATTCAAATTTAAGTTAGATAAGAAAAATCAGTCAAAATAACTAATTTATAACTTAAATAGGAATATTTAATAAATAAGCTTCAGAAAGAATCTAGTTAGTTAAAATTCTTTATTTAACTAAATTCAAGAAAAATACAAAT
Source organism: Cannabis sativa (assembly GCF_029168945.1). NCBI lineage: Eukaryota > Viridiplantae > Streptophyta > Magnoliopsida > Rosales > Cannabaceae > Cannabis > Cannabis sativa. The sequence goes on from NC_083603.1 coordinate 24,174,520, forward strand.
AGTCTGTCTAGAAATAATATCTAAAAACTAAGAGTGTTTTTCTTAAAATTAACTTTAAAATATTAAAATGAAAAATAAATTTCATATATTTTAAAAGTTAATTATGTTGCTAATTCAATTTTATTAGGTTAAACTAATTTAATTAACCTAATACAGTTATTCAAATCAGGCAAATGGACCTTCACAATTGGGGTAGTTCATGTGAGGGGGAGTTGGATTCAGTATGTCGTACCCACTTCTATTGGCCCCCAACTCTTACACAAGGCCCAAAAGAGAGGAATTTAACCTTAAAATAAATAACTGTTATTAATTGAATAGGTCCAAAAACTAAATGGACCTAAATAAAATCTATCAAGGTGTGACATTTTATTTAGCAACAACCTATATGCATCTATAATAAAATAAACATATAGGCTCACACAGGCACACAGATTTGGATAGACCCTATCATGTTACTAGGTCATACACAGATGAAAGAAGAATGTAAAATTTACCTGATACAAATTATTTACTTGACCTATTGACAATTGAACCATGGGTTAAAATCAGATCATTGGATTGTCAACAAGTTAACCATGGCAATTTAGATCAAGCAATAATAGGTTTTATAAAACTTACACATAAGCTAAAAGACATACTCCTGCAACAAGATGAACTGGATAGTTGGATGTAGGATTTATTTAATTTTTAAATAATTAAATTTCGAAAAATAATAAATAATAATAATAAAAAATATTTTCGGATTTAAAAAATTAAAATAAAATAATATTTAAAATTAAATCCTACAATTTTGAAAAATTAGGTTTCAACTAATCTAAATATCATTTCAAAATTTGCTAACCACTTTTAAAAATTTTATGTTATTTTATAAATTAAATATTCAATAAAATAATAAAAAAAATAAATTAATATCTTTTCTTATTTTATAATTTAATTGAAATAACAAAATTTAGAAGTTAGCAAAATATCTTATTTCTATTCAAAATATCATGATTATAGTAATCTTATTTTAAATTTAAATAAGGTCAAATTATTTAAAAAAAATATTTAATTTAAAAATTTAATATCTCACCTTAAATTTAAAAAATGAGATAAAATAATCAAATTTAAAAATAAGATAAAAAAAATTAAGCAAAAAGATAGATTTTTACCTAGTTTCAGATTCAAATTACACTAATATCTAAAATTAATTTTAAAAATTCAAATTAATTTATTTCTAATAATTAGATTTGAAAATTGAAAAGTAAAAATCAAAATACAAAACTACACAAAAAATTGGAAGTTAATTCCATGAAATAGCATGAAAAATCGAAGAAAACGAAAAAATTTGCAAGTGGTACGGACAGTATGCATTGCATACTGGCCGCGCACGCTTGGGGAGGTGCTTGACCGAGAAACCTCGTTGCAGGAGGCTGCATGCAGCCTCTCCGCGCGCGCAAGGCTCAGTTTCAGACAAAAATCTTGTCTGAGCGCGTGCTGTCCGAGGGATGCCCCTCATCCGCGCGCGTAGGTAGTTGCACCACCCTGATATTTTTCTAATTTTCAAAAATTCATAACTAATTCAAATAAAATCGAAATTGAGTTCTGTAAAAAAGTAAATTGCTTAATTTTTTCCAAAATATCCAATAAAAATAATTCCAGAAACAGATTTTCAATTATTTTTTACGAAAATTCACAAACATCAATCAATCATCATATAACACATAGATCAACATGAAACCATCCAAATCACAAACAAATCGTTTTAAGTCCAAATTTCTTGCAAGCAAATCAGTTACCATGGCTCTGATACCAGTTGTTGAAATTTATTTTACCAGGATCTTAGATCTACTCACAAGTATGTTGTTTAACACCCTAAATAAGAACTTTCTAAAACGATAATTAAACACATATAAAGTTAAGAAAACCTTACATTGGTCGCAGCGGAATAATGTCTCCTTCCACTCAGATCTCTAACCCTTGTATCCTTTTTGTCGCAGAGTATTATCAAGATCTGAGCCCGAATGTCCTTCTCTATGTGTGTGATCCTTCACAGTCTTCCAATCTATGATTGAGGTACCACTTGCTGTGTGTGGGCACTACTCTATCACTAAGGTTTCAAAATTGTGAAGAGGAAAAGAGAGAGAGAGAGAGAGAGGTAGGGTCGGCTATAGAGAGAGAAAGTGGAAGGCTCAGTTTTTCTGAAAAAAGCAATCTGAAGAAAACTTGTTGAAAAAAAAAACTTATTTTTGACTGAGCCATCACTTTCTATTTATAGGCAACTACTAGGTTTAGGTTAGTAATTATTTGGCATTAAAATAATGAAAATATTAATTGGAAAAAGCTTCTCAAGTGGCCGGCCATAGGTGTTATTGGGCCTTACTTGGATTTTGCAGTTTTCACAATTTTTATTTCTATTTTCTCTAAAACAACAATTTTCCAAGTCTTACCATTTGAATGAAAAAACTAATTATTTAATAACTAAAATAGATTATTAAATAATATTGTCATTTAAAATAATTATTAATTAGACATATAGAGTCTCTTAATTAATAAACAAACCTAGAATCTCTTTTCTTTACAATTTCACCCCTGCTTAGTGAAAATTCATAAATTAGACATAGTCTAACTTTAGAATTATAATTGATTAATTACAAATCAACTATTGAGTCTTACAAGCAGTATGGTCTCAACTAGAATGGGGACCATGAATCTATATACTGAGCTTCCAATAAGTGAACCGAATTTACTAAGTAAATCCCTACTTATTAATTCCTCGTTGAATCCACTCTTTGAACTTAGAATTGCACTCTCAGACTTATATAGAGCATTCTATATGTTTCACGATATAGGTATGCTATCTCATTTAACCATTGTTATAAACTTAATGTGATCAAAGATCCTCTACATAGATGATTTACATCGAGATGGGATAAATTTACCGTTTTCACCCCTCAATGTATTTGGCCCGTTAAAACACTTAGCTACCTGTAAATGATGTTTCAGTGATCTAAGAATTAGTCACTGAAACAAGAGCTCACCCATTTACTTCTATTTAACTAAGCTCGAAGCGAATCATCACTTGACTTCTATACACCAGTAGAAGCTATAGATTCCATATTTATGTTCAGCGCTCCCACTCAATCATACTATCATGTTCCCAAAATATGTGTATCACCCTGACCCAAAAGTAGGCTTAACTAATAAATCAAAGAACATGAATAGCACTCCTTAGTTGAGCCTAAGCATATCAGGATTTAGATTCTTTTAATTTAAGATCAACTACTGATATTGACTTGGAAAGATACAACGGTAAGTTTCTAATGTCTAACTAAGTTCAATATCGGTCCAGTCAAATGTATACTCCATACATTCAAAACTAGTATACTTTACCAATGTCCTGGAAAGAACATAACACTTACTCCAAGTGTAAGTACACATCATCGCTGATTATCACATCAGTGTAAATCCAAACACTGATGAAACAGGGACTTAGTCTTTTGAATCATATAATCACAGTCACATTCCACTGTGTTGACAATACTGTAATTGTGAATAAATATATGTTCTGGACTTAACAGATTTTGTGTATATATATATTAAACATATTAAACCATAAGTATGAAAAATTCATGCAAACATAAATCACTTCAAATTTCTTATATTGATAACTAATCAGATTGTAAAGGGTTTTATTTAGGGCAGAAAACCCAACAATTAAGAATAGAATAACATGTATATGGCCCAAAAATGTAACTAGTAGTGAAGAAAGTTGGTTCAACTCATTGTAAAGATTATAGTTTTTTCTTGAGGCCTTTTATGAGGGTGCTCTTTCGTTGTATAAATTATTTGTTTGATCTAATACACTTGCTGATTTACAAAAAAAAAAAAAAAAAGTTCGATTTTTTGAATTAGGCTTCTATTTATAGTTGTTAAAACCCTTTAATTCATTCATATCTAATTATTTAAATAAATAAATATCGACAATCGAATTTGGTTACTGATATGTATGAGGGAATCTCTCAACTACTGGAGAGAATATCTCAACAACTTTGAAATATCTTCAACCACTTTTTAAATTCAAATATTTATCGAATTGAATAATTAAATAATTAATTAATCTAAAAAGATAAATTTCATAGGGCATAGGCACTACCTAGTCTTATTTAGGACAATGATGGTGTCTTTTGTCCTGATAACTTTCTTCTCAACAAATATTGTCTTGACAAATTTTTGTTGGGATTTTTGTCCTAAATAAAACCCATTACAATATAATCTTATTCGTTATTAATAGAAGATTAGAAAAGTCATTTATGTTACATGTATTTTTCATATTTATGGTTTATTATACAATTTTTGTTAAATCTAGAACATATTGTAATTCATAATTACTACTATTGATATTAGTAAAGATATCGTAATCTTACTGCTGTATCTTTCCAAGTCAATATCACTGGTTGATCTTAGATCAAAAGATCTTAATCCTAAGATGGGTAGGTTCGATCTCAAGAGTATTATTTATGTTCTTAGAGTTGTTCGTTAAAGCCTACCAATTGGTTCGGGTAACACATACATCTTGGGAACATGATAGTACAATTGAGTGGGAGCGCTAATCATAAATACGGAATTTATAACTTCTATCTGGACATAGAAGTGAAATGATGATTTCCTTCGAGCTTGACTTAATAGAGATAAATGGAGGAGCTCTTATTTTAGTAATTATATTAGTTTGTTGAAATATCATTTATAGGAAGCTAAGTGTTTTAAGGATAAAATACATTAAGGGGTAGAACGATAAATTTATCCCTACTTGATGTAAATTATCTATAGAGGATCTTTCATTATTTAGATTAGAACAATGGATAATTCATAGCATATTGTTAACGCAGATTTTCGTTAACGATTATGAGCCTATTTTCTTAATAGATTTGGCACAGAAAGTATCAAAGATCTTAGAAAGAATAACAGAAACATAAATTACAAACCGAAATAACCCAAAAAAAATTACAACCCGCCCAATCTATTAATTGGGCGGGTTGAAAATAGGTCCAACCCGTCCAATTAAACCGAATAACCCGACCAACCCGACTTTGGCCTCTTTTTTTTTTTACTTCTTAGTTTTTATTATATATAACATAAATGATTAAATATATAATAATATAAAATTATATACTTAATTGTTAGTTTCAAAGTCCTATATATTGTGTTGTGCTTTGGTGGAATTTGATATTTTTAATTTATCTTTTTAATTTTTATTAACTTTAAAAAAAAAGTTTGGCCGGTTTGGGCGGGTTAACCCGACCAAACCGCACAAACCGTTGGTGGGTTTACAATTTTTTTTTTTTTTAAATTGGGCAGGTTGTACTTAAATTTTAGCAACCCGTACTTTGGATTGGGTTAGAAAATATATAGGATAAACCGCCCAAACCGACCGATGTACAGCCCTAGTTTTTACGTGGTTTTACAGTTAACTCTGCATAGTCCACGAGTCAATCTTATTCAGATTTTTCTGATACAGAACTAGGGTTCTTGACAATCAGTGTATTCCTCTCTCTCTCTCTAAGATTTTTTCATCCCCTTTTCTTGTATAATCTGCCCCTATTTATAGTAATATATGTTGACAGTTAATGATATTTAATTTCAAATCCCATAACAATATTCCTGAAATTGTGGGCTTTAATCATGCTCCACGTAAATAAGTATAATTATTATTTGAAAATTACACAAATATAGTTTAATCTCTTTTGAAGAAAGTCAACACTGACGTGGATTAAGACACGCTGCCAAGGGTACCTCGCTGAGGTGTCTCGCCTAGTACATAAACAACTTATATTATTCATAGGCCTTCTAGCACTGGCATGAGCACCGATGTACTAAGTAAATTTAAGAACTGCTCTTTGACCATAAGGCCTTGCAGATTGGACAATCGTGTCCTTCAAGCTATTACACTTAGTTAGTATAATGTATATTATACGCTAAGTGTTCTAACAACCAATTTACCTCGTCAACACCTCTCTACATATTGCGAGGTAGATGCCTCGCTATGTGTTATCGATGTCTTCCTTGCAATTATGTCCTCTGACGCGAAATGGTTTATTGTCAATACGCGAATCAATAATTTGTACATCCTTGTCTCACTAAAGACTGTGCAGTCTGCAAGTTATAAATATACTCTATTAATTCTGTATTTAATGAGTTATTCCATTTTTCATTTAATAATATAATTGCAATTATATTTGCCAGTTCATATTCTCTGAGATTGACACGTGTCACCTTCTGGATTTCGGGTGTAACAATTACCCCTTAAAAAGTGCCCTTTTAATAAAAGGTGCTTTTTAAATGATTACTGAGGGTATTTATGTCATAATCCATTTTGAAAATATGCATGCCATTGATTTTGGCAGTTTTGTGGTTTCGAGGGACATCATTAGCATTAATGATCCATCTTTTCCACTTATCCTCCATTTCTATCCATTAAATCTTCTATATTTTGATCTTACAGTTACTAGGTTCAAAGTACAAAAAGTAAAGAATCCATTTTCACCATTTTCGTCTTTTCAAAAACTCAAGCTTTTTGAGAATTTTCATCCCACCTTGCCTGAAACCTTTCATGCCCTCTTTATCTTTGACATTCTTTCTGCGAACTTACTCGGATTTTCTTTTTAACCTCAGGTGTTCAAAGAATTCATCACGTCGTTCATCCCGTCTCCGTTTGCAAGATTTTCCACCACTTGACTTTTCGACTTCAAACAGTAAGTATCTCATCCTTTTCCCCCCTTCTTTGTTTTATCTGGGTTATGATTATCTTGCATCTTGTCACTCCGTTTCGTTTTAGCAATTCGGGTTTACGTTTTCTGGGTAATTTTTTAGGGTTTAGGCATGATTTTGGCTTATCATTTTCTTTAAGCCTCTGGTTTAATAAATTTCATCCAGGAATTGGGATTGTTCTTTTTTGTAGAAATGTCCCAATCTGGTTCAAAAGCTTTTTCTCCAGAATTTTTAGAAACACAATATCCTAAACAATTAGCCTTCCCATATAAACCCATAAATTTCCAACCTCGGTCAAAATTGGAAGTGAATGATGCCAAAATTAGAGACCATCTAATTAAGTTGAACCAAGAAGAAATTTCCAGACGTTATAGGCAATTCCTACAAGAGATTTCTGAGGGAAAACGTCATTTTTTGCAAGACGCAGCCTGGCCTAAACCCACAGTATTAACTTCTATTCCACTCGCGAGACCACTATTTTTACCTGAAGTCACTGTTGCTTTTGAACCATGTGACCTTGAGTTTGACATTATGTCTTCTAAGCCTCGCAAATCAAAGACCGCACAGGATCCCAATGTCACTTTCGAGGTTGAGCTCATCAAATCCAAGGTTAGGTCGATCGGGGCCTATGTTGGTGGCATCTTGAAGTCCTGTGGCATCAAGTAGAGGAAAGGTTGTGTCATAAGGTCTGTGGCCCCTGGGGAATTTAGTTGTTTTCCTCTAGAAAGGGCAATATGCGAGGAGTGCAGTGGGTCTAGCACGAGTAATTCCTTGGGCATTTGAGCTTGGAGCCTCGAACGCATCAAGGCTGGGGTAAACCTTTCCCCTTAGTGATTATCTTAAGGAGTACTGTAACTACCTCGGGGTTTCCCCATTTCAGCTGAACCCCATCTCGTATAGGATCCTTGCGAGCCTGAAGGTCCTATACCATATTTTAGGATGGGAGTGCCCCACTCCTTTGGAGATAGCCTGCTTTTACTCAGTCAAAGCAGTCCCTGCGAGGAAGCATGCTGCAGGAGGCTTCTACTATCTTGGGACTTATACTGGTGATCGCAAGATCATAGTTAGGTTGCAAAACAATACAAAGTTTAAAGAAGACTTCTTTTGGACGACGGGCCTTTCTCCAGTAAATACAACCGCCTTTCGCATTATACATAAGTTTCCTTTCTCGGCAATTTAACCTTAAAACATATTAATTTTTATATTTAAGGTCGCTTATCAAACTTTTGTCTATTTACAACGATTACTCAGAGACCAGTTCCTACTCCTGAGATAGTCGAGCGCCACAGAATCTTGCTTAGTCTCCCATTTGGGCTGCGAGTAGCTGACTTCTTATTAAATGAGAAGAATCTGAAGAACGTTGGCTTTCTTGCCTCGAACGAATTTACTTGTGATTACAAAATACCCAAGTATACTTCGTGGCAAAAGGTTCCGATCCTAGACAAAGAGGAAAGTGAGGACTCCGCGGCTCACACACACTATCTCGAGAGGGCTACCCCTCATAAAGAAGGAGCATCCCAAGGTAACTAATATGGATGGTCAACCACAGTGCTTAGGGCCAAATGTAACACCTTAGTATCTTTTCGAGATAGTCGATATAACTTTTACACTTGAAATCCCCTCCGCATAGATCTCATAACTCATAGGTTTGATAGTTGGTACCCAAAGTTTCACGTTCAGACTAGCTACACTAGTTCTTACTATGGGATTGTCGAGCAATACGAGACCATGTTGGATAGGTCGGGTCACATAGATTGAAGTTGGAATTCAGATCCACTAAACCCTTATGATATATTTATGATCACAGGATCTAGGGAGTTTAGTGAATATTATAGTCCTCCCTCGTCATCTTCTAAAGATTACGGTAACCTTCTCAAGTGGGAGTTTTTTTCTCCCATTTTCATTTATTTACTTTCTTTGAGTGCTAATGAACTTCTCTTGCCTCGCAGATATGGATGTGGATTTGGAGAGCGTGTTCAAGAGTCCTCCCTTAGTCGATAAGAAGTCTACGAAGAGAGTTGCCCAAGCTGGTGAGGTTTTGGGTTCTACCAAAGAACCCAAAGGGACCAAAACTACTGCCAACAAGAAGAAGTCCTCAAACTAGCTTACCATCGAGCCATCCAAGTCTGCAGAGAAAGAGAATGAGGTCTTTGCTGGAGGGAATGCCATCGAGCAACTAACTGGGTCAGTGCACCAGGTGAAACTCTCTAGTTCTCATCCAAAGATGATTCTCCTCGAGCCCTCCTGTCCCGTACCCCCCAAGGTTGGGACTAAAGGCTCGTAACTCTGCTCTAAGCATGCTACCAACGGTTGGCGTAACATCTTGACTCTTGGGTCCGGTGATTGGGATCTTCTCATGCGAGGCAGTTCTGAGAATTTGGCCAAAAGGAGTTATGAACTTCTGCATCAGATTAATTTTCTTTTCTTCTTGTTCTCACTTTTCCTCATTTTATCATTTTTACTAACTTCGAGTTGCCTTCTCCTCGCAGGCTTCTCTCCTCTCTTAGGTTACCCATCATTGGTTGTCTTAGCGAGTTGAAATGCTCGAGACTGAGCTTCGTCAGATCAAGGAGCATAGGGGTGGCTAAGGTGGAATGACTCGGTGGTCGAGGTTTCCTGCACAAAGGAGGAGGCAAAAAAAGAAGCATTTGGCTGACTAAAAGAAGATCAAAGAACTTGAGGATTCTCTCAAGTCCCTCCAGGCTGATCATGATAAAAAAAACTTAAGGAAATGGAGGCTGAAACCAAAGACATGGTCAACAGCATTGGCAGAAGGACCATATACAAAATCTGGTCGACTAATTATCCATGATATAGATACGCTATTAATTATCCATTGTTATAATCCCAATAATCAATGATCCTCTATAGATGATCTACATTGCGCAGGGATAAAATTACCGTTACACCCTTTCAATGTATTTTATCCTTAAAACACTTGGCCACCTATAAATGATATTTTAGTGAAATAATATAATCACTAAAATGAGATCTCAATCATTTATCTGTATTTAGCAAGCTCGAAAGAAATCATTGTTTCACTTCTATAGAAGCTATAGATTCCATATCTATGTTTAGCGCTCCCACTCAATTGTATTATCGCATTCCCAAAATTTACGTATTACCCTGACCAAAAAGTAGGCTTAACTAACAAATCAAAGAACACAAATAACACTCTTGAGATCAAACATAATCATGTCAGGATTAAGATCATTTGATCTAGGATCAACTAGGTAATATTGAATTGAATAGATATTACGGTAAATTTATCATATCTAATCAAAGTTTAATATCGGTCCCTTCCAATGTATACTCCATACATGGGATACTGGTAAACTTTGCCAATGCCCTGGAAAGGACATAACACTTATCCAAGGTGTAAGTATACCTATCGCTGATTATCATGCTAGTCTAAATCCAGTGAACTGACAAATTAGGGAATTAAACTTTTGAACATATAATCATGATTATATTCCACTGTACTGACAATACTATAATCATGAACAAATAAATATGTTCTTGACCTAATAGAATTTATAATCAAGAAATAAATCATGTGAACCATGCAACATAAAATGATTTATGATCTTTATTAATTAGTAAATCTGATTATATTGAAATGGGTTTTATTTAGGGCACAAAACCCAACAGCTTCCACCATTGTTTAATATTTTGTAAATTTATCTCTAAGTAGTCACCGTAGGGGAGAGTCTAGTAGAGATGAAAACTTACAAAATACTTATCATAAGAGATCGTTACGGTGTTAAATGCTTCAACGAATAACCATCCATTAGGGGGACGAAGTCTAGCGTCTCGAGGTTAGATTGAAAACATAAACCATGTAGGTTCAACAATGGAGATCGAATATCCTAATAACTAAAGCTCATTATTTTAAAGAGTTGTATTTTCTTTGATACTTATTTTAATCTATTTATTTAATTAAAATTACCAATTTAGAATAAAATTCTAAATATAAATTTTAATTTAGTATTTATAAAATTATACTTAATGAAAATCTGGAAAAATAAAAATAAATTATTTTCCATCCTTAGTATTAATTTTCCAATAAATATTACGAAAATTATTCAATTTGAGTTTATCCAAAATTAATTAAAAAATTTCAACTCAAATTTATTTTTCTATAAATATATAATGCAAAATTCATAATGTATTTAAAATAAATACAATTTTCGAAAATGCTATAAAATAAAATAAAATAAATCTTGAAAAATTATTCTAATTTATGTTGGTCCAAAATTAATTAAAAAAAATTAATTTTCAAAACAACTATAATTTTCCTATTTAATTAAATATTTGAGAAAATTATCAAATATTTAAGTATCATGATTAAAATCAACTTAAATATTAATTTTCTATTTAATTACATATAACTAGAAAAATACTTCAAGCAAACAGACAATAACTATCTAGACTTTCATTGACTAATTAATTTATTTTCTAATTATAATATATTTAGTTCATTTATTTTAATTAATCATTTAAATAAAAAATACAATCATTTAAGTTGGTCTAAAATTAAAATAAATAATTTTCAACTTTAATTTATTTTTCAAGAAAAATTCAAAATTTTCTGCATTTAAATAAAAAATGTAATTTCGAATTTTAAAAAAAATGATTAATAAAATAAAATAAAACATATTTTGAAAATTATTCAAATTTAAGTTGTTCTGAAATTAAAATCTCCAACTTAAAATAATTTTCTATTTAATTAAATATTCTGAAAATAATAATATTTAAGTATCAAGAATGAAATCGACTTAAATATTTAATTTTCAATTTAATTAAATGTATTAAATATAAGAATTAAATAATCAAGTATAAATTAAACCCAATTATTAATTCTAATTTAATACTAGGAAAAATATTTTTAATTAAGTTGATCCAAAATTAATTAATAAATAATTAATTTTCAACTTAAAATATTTTCCTAATTAAATATTAGAAAAAATATAACTAGTCACTAGAAATTACTATCTAGAATATATTTCAATCAACTAAGTGTTTTTCTAAAATAAACTTTAAAATATACAATGAAAAAATAAATTTCATATATTTTAAAAGTTAATTATGTTGCTAATTCAGTTTTAATTAGTTTAGACTAATTTAATTAACCTAATACAATTATTTAAATAAGGCAAATGGGCCTTCACAATTGGGGTGGTTCATGTGAGGGAGGGCTGGGTTCAGTATGTCGTACCCACTACTACTGGCCCCCTAACTCTCACACAAGGCCCAAAGGAGAGGAATTTAACCATTAAATAAATAATTGTTATTCATTGAAAAAGCTCAATTCTGATTGGGCCTAAATAAAATTGTTTATGTGAAATTTTCTTTTAGCAACCTAGTCCAATTACTAAAAACCTAAATGGGCTTCCTATATGCATCTAAGCCCAAAAACAAACATATAGGCTCACACAGGTCAAATGATTTGGATGGGCCCTATCATGTTACTAGGTTTACACAGATGAAAGAAGTACAAAATTTACTTGTTACAAATTATTTATAGGATCTATTGACAATTGGACTATGATTAAAATCAGATCATTGGATCTGTCAACAAGTTAATCATAGCAATTTAGATCAAATAAATAATAGGTTTGTTAATTTTTTTTTTTTGAATAAACAATATAAATAAACAAACAATGTCCATGTAACAGATTGTGAAATAAAATATTAATATAATTATTATTTTAAACTAATCAACTAAATTTTAAAAATTTAGGGTTGTTAAAACCAACCTTAAATATTCATTAAAATTTAATTCCAAAAAAAAATGAAAAATAATTTAAAATATCTAGGTTTATTTAAATTATTTTATCAATTAAATTAAATATCAAATAAGATAAATGATTTGAAAAATAATATTTTCAATATCATTTTCTAATCTTATAATTTAATTAAATTAAAATAATAAAATAAACCAATTTTAAAATAGATGTGGTTAGACAATTATTATGTTAAGAATAAAATAATAAATAAATAATTATTCTAATTATATGTCAAAATATCTCAAATTAAGCATTATTTAAATTTCTACAAAAATATCTAAGTTATTTAAATATTTAAAATATAATTTATAAATTTCTAATAAGTAAAATGATATAAAAAGTAAAATATCATTTTTCAAACTTATAATTTATAAACAATTAAATATTTAACAAAATAAAAAAATTTTGAATTTGAAAATATTATGGTTAGAATATCTATAAAAATATCTATGTTAATTTTAAATTTATTAATTATTTAATTTGTCATATAAGGTGATTTTAATATAATATTTCAAAATAAAAAGATAATGCTATCTTTAATTTAAAATATATATAATATTAAAATGTTAACCTTAAAAATAAATAATATATAAATATTAAAGAAATTAAGAAATTTTTAAATCTGACCATAATTTAAAATTAAAATAATCAATTTTTAAATTTAAACCTCAAAATATCAAAAATTAATAATAATCTATTAAAAATAAATATTATTAATTTGAAATATAATATTTAAGTTTAAATATTTCAAAAATAATATTTTATTTTAATTTTAGGGTTTGAAAATTGCAAAAAATTCAAAATTGGGAAAAAATCCCACAAAATTCGGATTTTTGGGTGTGCTGCCAGCATGGCTGCAAGTGCAACCCACGAGAGGCTGCTAGCAGGCCTTTCCGCGCGTGGGGAGAAGGAGCAGCAGGGTGTCTCGCCGAGAAATCTCGGCACCTGCTAGTGGAGTGTTTTGTCTGAAGGCAGCGTGCGTGCGAGGAAACCGAGCTTCAGACAGGATTTTTCTGAAGTACGAGCGCGGAATGCTACCTTGTCTGAGGCATCTGGTGCGCGCGAGCACCATGCTCGACACCATATGCATCTGATTTTTCAAACCTTCATAACTTCTTCGTTTTTCATCGGAATTGAGTTCCGTAAAAACAAAAGTTGCTTAATTTTTCACAAGGAATCCAAATAAAATATTTTTAGAAAGAAAATAAAATATTTTTATGGAAAATTTCGTAAATCACATTCATTCATCAAATAATCACATAAACAAACATGAAACCATCCAAATCAACACAAACATCGTTTTAATTCATATTTCATGAAAGTAAATCATTACCATGGCTCTGAGGCCAGTTGTTGGAAATATTTTACCAGGATCTAGATTTACTACCAAGAATGTTGTTTAACATCCTAATATGAATTTCTAAAATAATGAAATAAACACATATAAAGTTTAAGAAACCTTACAGTGGGTGCAGCGGAATTGAATGACTCCTTCCACTCAGATCTGTAACCCTTGTATCCTTTCTGTAGCAGAGTATCACCAAGATCTGAGCCCTATTCTCCTTCCTTGTTCCTTGTGTTTGGATTCTTCACAGTCTTACATATTATGATTGAGGACCAACTTGATGTGTGTGGGCACTTACTCAATCACTAATGGCTGAAATTATTTAGTGAAGAAAGGTTATAGGTTTCGAATTGAATAAGAAAGAAGAAGGAAGAGGTCTCATCAAAATCTAGGTTTTTAGCTTTGGAGGCATTAGTTTGGATGAAGAGACCATAGCCTTCCTTTTATACTATTCTTCAATAGGGTTAGGGTTGAATTATTAGGAATAAAAAATTGATAAAAATAGAGTAAAATACACCACTAATGGCCGACCACATAGTGGGCCTTACATTAGTTTGGGCTTTGTCATTTTTCTCAACTATTTTATCTATTTTTCACAAATACCACTTTTTGCACTTTCAACTCTATAAATGCTAAAACTTTTTATTTAATAATTAAAATAATTATCAATAAAATTGTCATATAATATTTATTAATTAGACTCCATAAAGTCTCTTAATTAATAAATAAATCCCAAAACACTATTTCTTCACAATCAAGCGACATCTTAGTGAAAAATTCATAAACTAGACATAGTCTAATTAAAATCAATTAACTGAGTCTTACAAGCAGTTTGTCTCAACTAGTATGGGGACCATGGGCCTATATAACCGAGCTTCCAATAAGCAGACTTAGAATTTACCAAGTAAATTCACTAACTTATTAATTCCTCATTGCATCCACCATAGAACTTGGAATTGCACTCTCAATTACATAGAACGCTCTATATGTTCCACGATATAGATACGTTATTAATTATCCATTGTTATAATCCCAATAATCAATGATCCTCTATAGATGATCGACATTGCATAGGGATAAAATTACCGTTACACCCTTTCAATGTCTTTTATCCTTAAAACACTTGGCCACCTATAAATGATATTTTAGTGAACTAATATAAACACTAAAATGAAATCTCAATCATTTAACTCTATTCAGCCAAGCTCGAAGGAAACCATCGTTTCACTTCTAAATACCTATAGAAGCTATAGATTCCATATCTATGTTTAGCGCTCCCACTCAATTGTACTATCATGTTCCCAAAATGTACGTATTACCCTGACCAAAAAGTAGGCTTAACTAACAAATCAAAGAACACAAATAACACTTGTGAGATCGAACCTAATCATGTCAGGATTAAGATCATTTGATCTAGGATTAACTAGGTGATATTGAATTGAATAGATATTACGGTAAATTTATCATATCTAATTAAAGTTCAATATCGGTCCCTTCCAATGTATACTCCATACATCCGATACTGATAAACTTTGCCAATACCCTACAAAGGACATAACACTTATCCAAGGTGTAAGTATACCTATCGCTGATTATCATGCCAGTCTAAATCCAGTGAACTGACAAATAAGGGAATTAAGCTTTTGAACATATAATAATGATTATATTCCACTATGCTGATAACAGTATAATCATGAACAAATACATATGTTCTAGACCTAATAGATTTTATAATCATGAAATAAATCATGTGAACCATGCAACATAAAATGATTTCTGGTCTTTATTAATTAGTAAATCTGATTATATTGAAATGAGTTTTATTTAGGGCACAAAACCTAACAGGAGTACCATCATTGTTACAAATGAAAATTTATATTATCATTAATGTGTTATGTTCATATCTACTTGAAATTTTAAATTTTAGTATGAACAAAGTTGTATACACACGTACATGATACAATTAGTTGGATAAAGATTAATGATCCACGAACCCCTCATCTATAATTTAGAAGTCCACACATACTCTGGAAGAGTTGTAGAAAATATATGATCATAGATAGTATATGGTGATATTTTAAAAGTGATAACAATAATCTTATGAGATATATTATCAATAAAAGAATTATGGATCATATGTGCATGAGGGGGAGACATATTCGTGTTGCACTCTTTTTCCCTTAGCTCAGGTTTTGTCCCACTAGGTTTTCCTGACAATATTTTTAACGAGGCAACTTACAAATAGTGATGAATATGAAATATATATTGTACTCTTTTTTCCTTAGCTCAGATTTTGTCCCACTGGGTTTTGCTGACAAGGTTTTTAAAGAGGCAACTTTAAATCATATTAACATACTTGCATTTTATGAAGCAAGTAGAGAATGTGTGGGAGTGAGATCATTGACATAGCATATTCGGGAAACATATGGATTGCACTCTATAAAGCACACAAGCAGTTCTGTATGAAGATAATATTGCTTACATCGCTCAACTAAAAGGAGGGTACATTGAAGGAGATAGAATTAGAACACATTTCACCAAATTCTTCTTTATACGTTTCAAGAAAATGTATATTGGTGTTCAACAAATTCAATTAAATGTCAATCTTGCAAACTTATTCACAAAGTTATTACCAACTTCAACATTTGAGAAGACGGCAGACAAGATCGAAATTCGTCGATTAGAAGATCTCCACGAATGGCTAAATGAGGGGGAGTTAGTTTACACTATACTCTTTTCTTTTGATCAAGTTTTTCAGCAAGATTTTTAATGAGACAGTTATTATGGACATCGAAGAGGGAGTGTTATAAATATTAATAATTATGTGGATGTCCAAATCTTTTATTTATTACCAATAATTGTAATCAACATTCTTTTTTTCTTAGTATTCATTTTTCTTAATTTCTTAATATTTGACTCTTGTATTTGTATAAATAGGGGTTCACCCTATTGGAATAAACAACTGAAAAATTATCATTCACTTTCTCTTTCTCTCTTCATCTTCTTCTTCTTTCTTCTCATCTATTTTATATTATTTTATAATAGTTTGACATTTTCTTTTGTGTCTCTAGCTTTACTCAAACTCATTTAGTATGATTTCATTTGATATTTCATTTTCAAAATATATTTATTTTGCTTGAATTTGTAGAATCTAGAAATAAGCTAGTTGTCAGATGTGTTATGTGGTCAAAAATTATTTGAATAGAAAATTTCATTTATTATTATTATTATTTCTAGTTTAAAAATATTATTATAATTTATTATTTCATTAGTGACGAGGTGTGTTTTTATTATTATTTATATTTAAAAATATTTATTTTAATTTTAAATAGTATAATTTATTTATTATTATTATTTTGTATCAAAATTATAAAAAATAATTTTTTTTTTAAATGAATGTTTTGGTCAACCAAAAAATTACAGGAATACAACTACACAACAATTTTTCTAATTAAATAAGCAAAATAACTAAACATCAATAAATATTACCCACAACCTAAAAGTAATGTAAAAATAATACAAAAATATGCAAATTAAACAGACATCAACACACTGCCTAAACTCAAAAAAAAAAATATAGACACTAATAATCACAAAAATAAAAATGAAAAAACAACTATAAAACACTTGAACACCAACTCAAAAATATACATCCCTATAGAAAATTAAATATATACTAATTTTTTCTTGGTTGAACAACTAAATAACAATGAGATAACAACCCTGATTTAATATGAAAAATTATTATAAATCAACAAATTGGGTTAATTTAAAACACACACACACAAACAAATAATCTTATCAAATTAGAACAAACTTAAAAGCAACTACAACTCACTTGTACATCAACTCAAAAAAGTATGTACAAAAAAAAATTAAATATATACTTATTTAATATAGTTTGATTTGATATTTTATCTTGGTTATATTTTAGAATTATTTTATAAATACTAAATAATGACAAAATTTACATTTTACGGATTTATAGTTTTTTTTACAAAAATACGAAAGGTTGTTTTTTCATTGTTTTCATGTTGCTACTACGAGAACTAATATTTTTTTCTTGAAAAAAAAAGTGAAAAACAGAATCTAATAAAACGTAAAAAAAAAAATCGTAAAACAAAGCCTAATTTTAAGTAACTTTTCGTGCAAATTTTCTTGACATTTTTTTTTGTTTGAATTGCTAAGAATTTGTAATAAGCTAGTTGGTGGTTACCTTAAAATGTTTAAAAATACATATTTTTATATGTAAAAATAAAAAATTAAATTAAATTCATCTAATATTTTTATAAATTAATATGATATATTTTTATTTAAAAATATTTTTTGTGTTAGTTATTTTTATATAAAAAATAAATAAATAATATTTACGACACACTTGAAAATATATCACATATTTCTTTAGAATTACGTAAAAAAAAAAAATAAAGATGTTTTTAAGAAAAGAAAAATAGTAAAATTTTAAAATAATTATAATATTACTCTACGTCACTTTTGATTTCAAACACTAATACACCTGACACAGTTTTTTTTTTTTTTTGTAAAGATTTTTTTTTTCTTTCTCTAATTATTTTTTTAACTTTTTTAAAACAAAAGTCTCATTAAGTGACATCCCAACGGGCCAAATGGCGCGTCCTCTCCCATAAGCAGCAAGCAAGGTCTACACACATTAGTTATTTTCTCCTACACTACTTGACACCGTATCAAAAAAAAAAAAAAAGAAAAAAGAAAAATAAAAAAGAAAAAAAATATGTATCCGTAAATGAAGATGTTTTTTAGACAATTCTTGTAAATTTCTAATTAAAATAGGGAAACTTACAAAAATACTGGAATTTAGGTTAATTTTTACAAAAATACTGTCACACGGAAAAATTTTCAAAAATATTGTGTTTTTATAAAACACCAGAAGAATACAAATCAGAACAACTCAAAACAATAGTAGAACAATTAAAAGACACCAGTGAAAACTTAACACAGTATACTGCAGTATAAAACTTATAAAAAAAAACACATTAAAAACGTAAAAAATACCGCTTGGCAGTATTTTTGTAAAAAAATAACAAGAATTAGTATACCATCTAAATTTCACTTCAAATATATATATTTCAAACTAATGTGGCAGACTGGCAGTAGACAATTCAATTGAATGGATTGTGTGAAATAAGTCCAACTTAAAAGAAATTAGATTTCCACGAACATGGATCGCTAGACTTTAGTCTAGTGTTGCTTCCCCAACAGTTTCCTTTCCAATTTTTTAATTTAACACCCCCAAATCACAAACTAAACTTGTTTCCAAGAATTGCATGTTTAGACTGAAAAACAAACTTTACCATATTAACTTTAAGAAAACAATATATTATTATGAACATTTATTGATTCATACATATATGATGACAAAAATTATATATGAACTAACAATAACAACTATGAGTATGTATATGCCTCTCTCTCGAAACACTGACTGAGTCAAACAATGTATTTATCAAAACTTTGTGTAAACCATAACATTTTAAAGAACCATTTACAATCCAATATTACCCTTTAATATTTTTCCTATCTATTAAATTCCATCACTACTAAATATATAGTTTATACATATCACCTTCAGTTTCTGATAATTATACTAATACTTAAACTGTTGTGGGTTGAAGGTGATGTTTGGGATGGTGAATCTGCTGGAGCTGCAATCCTCTCAAAGCGGCTCCACCCGATCTTCTCTTCCACAAACTCTCCGAATCACCTTCTTGATCTCCCGCCAGCCGTTTAACTACCGGCAACGGCGGATCTATCGCCATGATATCGATCTCAGAGACACAATTATTCTCACTCTTAGCTTCACTTCTGCACAACCCATTTCCTCCATTGATGACCTGACCTCGTCTCCGGCAAAGGGGTCGGCCACGACCGCGGTCGGAAGTGACGGAGGGGTTGATAACGGTGGCAGCGGCTGTGGCAGCAGTGAGGTTTTTGCTGGAGAAAAACTTCTTGAGCTTGGAGTACTTGAGGAGGTGGGTTTTGGTGTCGTTTTGTCTGATTAGTGTTGTTTGGTGAGTGAGTAATGATCTAGTTGGAAAGCCGATTATCTTGTTGTTCCGCTTGACCTGACCGATGCAACTGATTCTTGGGGATAAAGGGTCGTCTCCGGAAGAGGAGGCCGGCGACGGTGAGCGGCGGTTGACGCATCTGATGGGATGAGGAAGGGCGACGTCTTTGATAGAAGGTTTGGAGCATAACATTGGTAAGAATGTGTTCTTGTGAGGATGGAAACGGTGACATTCTGGATCCATTTACTCCTTTATTGAAGATTTAAATGAACCCCAAAAGAGATTGGTTTTATTGAGAAGAAGAAGTTAGTTGATATAAAATATTGGAGAGAGAGAGATTTGCCTGCTATAAGAGATGTAATATAATTACATTTCAGAAAAAGAAAAAAAAACGACATGAAATAATTGTAATTGGTATTAAATAATTTAATATTTTATTTAAAATGCTATCTTCCATCATTATGTGAGCTCTTTATTGCTTCAGTTGTTTTTTTGGACTTGGAAGTTTGATAGGGTACGTTCTATGTTCTACATATCTTACTTGCATTATTAGTGAAGTATTTGGTAAGTAATTAATTTAGGAAAAAAAATTTAGTACACTTCCTAAACACCTGTTTCGGTACATTCTATTTTGACTGCTAAAAGAGTGTTTTGTTACATTTATTTTTTTTTTTCACAATTGACTACTAATTATTATTTTTTTTTTTTGGAAAATTTCGAAAAAATTCACAATTAGGTAAATAAGGCTCAAATAATTATTTACCACATATAAATATAATAAAAATATTACTTTTTACTTTTTGCACTGTAAATTATTTTTTTTAAAATATATAATTTGAAAATAGTACAATATACACAATCATAAAAAACGAGTCCTTTTATAAAATTATCTATTGATTTATTGAAGTTATATATTAATTAAAGTATTGTTATTTGACACCTTAAAATACTTAACACTATATTAATGTGGCGTCTTTTAGCTAATTAGTGGTTTTCTATATTATTTATTAAATAAAAATATGTGAAACCTAATATTAAAATGCACTAATAACATTATAACACCTCCTCTTGTGCTTTGCCCCTTAACATTTCCCATTAGTTAAGATTGAGCTTTGTATTTATTTCTTCCAAATATGTCAAAAGTGTGTCAAAAATCATAAATATTAAGGAAAAGCAATAGAATCTCTGTAGGGATGCACACGGGGCGGGGAATTGGCGGGGAGTGCTCCCCCCGTCCCCATCCCCGTTAAGAATTTTAATCCCCATCCCCGCTTATTCCCCATCGGGGATGGAGCGAGGAATCCCCTAATGGGGCAGGGACGGGGCGGGGAATCCCCTAATAATAAAATAAAGTTTATAATGAAATTTTTAATATACAAAAATATTAAACTACATAAAAATTAAAATATTACACATTAATTATTATTCAATAAACTAATTATTATCCAAAATATAACTTAAAATTCATGAAAAAGATACTAATATACTAAAAAAAAAATGTAAACATAAATTATAAATTATAAAATATTATTAAAAATATAAGATAAAATACTAAACGGGTCCCCGTCGGGGCGGGGAGTGTGATCCCCGTCCCCGCCCCGTTTAACATTCGGGGACAAAAAGTGATCCCCGTCCCCGCCCCGTTCCCCATTTAGACGGGGAATCTCCGCCCCATTAGGGGCGGGTCCCCGCGGGGCCCCATCCCCGTGGGGGAAATGTGCATCCCTAACTATAATAATAAATTAGGACAGAAATATAGTTAGAGTTAGCTACGTCTTAACTAACTGTTTGATACTTGACAGTTAGTAGTTTGTTTGTTGGTTGGCTAGTAGCTTTTACATTCTTAATTACCATGATATATATAAATGTAAATCATTGTCTAACCTATACAAATACAAGATGTTGACGGTGAGAATTTGTCAACTAACTTATTGGCTGAAAAATTAAATTATGTTTTAAGCTCAGATCTAAGACAAAAAGAAAAATAAAATATGAATGCAAATTGCTATCTCAAAATGGAAAGAGAATGATAAATTTTCTATTGCTCTCAAAGTCAAGTTATAAGAATGATTTTTCAACCCCCTCTCACATATCAAAAAGAGATATTTATAGCTCTAATCACCTGAGATACAAAGTGGTACTGAGATTATTTTTCCCGAATTACTAAATGGGATAATAGTCTCCCACAAATGTAATTAAGTAAACTAGTTATCAAATCCTCTAGCATGGGTAAATACTGAATTAGTAAAATTATTCAATCTAGTCCAATCTCAATATGCATATTGTATAGTACTTCAGTCTTTTCGTAAAAAACACTAAATATATATATTTCAAGTATAAAGAATTGGTTTAACTAACATGATTTCATAATCAAATTTCATATGGACTTCGTTAACCGATATTACTATGTAATCTTTATCTTAATTAGCATATGGACCCTAAATTAATCTTCGAAAATTAAAGTACTTATCATCTAAAAATTAATTGAAAAAAGTGAAAATTTGATAATTAACAAAATACTACGATGTCCTTTTTTATATAAAAAAAAAAACAAAACAAAATTAATACATGAATTTTCTAGTGGATTTAGTTAAAAATATATATTTTTTTTAGGAGAAATTATATTTATTTATGATATGATTTAAAAATTGAAAATGTGCAGTACTGTGGAAGTAGATATGTACATGGGTTCGTAAAAGAGAAGGTGCCAAAGTTGGAAAGGACTGAGTAAATAGGACCAAATACAATGGAAATTAAGATATTCTCTTTGCAAACCAACAACATCCTAATATGTATTAGCTGTGACCTTTTGTCTCCTTGCATGTGCTCATGCATTTTATATTATAAATCTTTGACCTTTTTGTTTAAAACAAATAAATTAAAAAAAAAAAAAAAAACAATCAAAGAAGATGTACCAAAAGTTTAGAAATAATTTAAGTACATGAAAGCTTGTTCAACTTATGTCTTTGCTGTCTGTTGCATGTATGATATAGTTTGTAAATATTGTGTGGACAAGAGATAGAGAAGATAATTGTTAATTAAATAGTCTTCTTTATGCAAATGAGGGACAAGTCAAATAAAGTTACAAACTAATATCAACAATTTTACTATCACATTTACACCATGAGATTAGTAATAAATCAACTTTAAGTTATTTTATTTTAAATTATTTTAAATGATTTTTTCAAATCTTAAGTTAGAGTAAAATTTTCTTTGGTGTTTTGTTAGGAAAGTTACCAAACACAAAAAACAGTAAAAAAAATAAACAAAAAGATCCAGACAAGTATGATGTGTAGATTCTGAAAGATTTTCCTATAGTCATAGACTTGTAGCCATATGTCAAAAGGGTATTCTATATAGAACTAAGCCTCGAGTCATTCACCATCAAAATTAAATATATATATATATATATATATATTATTGTGTTCGTGTGGAAGTTGAATATTCAAATTCGATCAAGGAAACTTCTTTGTTTTTCATTGCTTGCTTGCTTGGTTGTCCTATTTTGATATTCAGAATCTTTTGTTGGTTGGTTTGGAAAATTAAAGACCACAATTAATGAAGTGGAGTTATATGTATATACAACGTATATATTTTATTAGTTGTTCAATATTATTATTCTGGACTTTGAGGAGAATGTAAGCCTAATCGTACAAGATACGTTAAGAAAGTGACAAAGAGA
Organism: Cannabis sativa; assembly: GCF_029168945.1. Lineage (NCBI taxonomy): Eukaryota > Viridiplantae > Streptophyta > Magnoliopsida > Rosales > Cannabaceae > Cannabis > Cannabis sativa. The sequence goes on from NC_083603.1 coordinate 24,198,127, forward strand.
AAAGGGCCACTCCTCTACTCCAACAATATATCAATCTCATATATGTATATTTTGACAATTATTACACCATACAATTCCATTCTACAAATCTCTCTCATTATTATTGATTATTCAATTTCAGCTAGTTTCAACTTTTGAGGATGTATACAATTCTTTTTCATTGAGATCGACAAAACATCGAGCGTGGGGACTGGGAGGATGAGATAATGCTATTTATATTGAGTTGTTCTCTCACCACTTCGATTCCTTTGTTCAATTTTCTTGGGCATTTCATACCTTTTTTTTTTTTTTTTGTGGAGTTTCAGAGCCATCTTGTTGACACTATATATATATTCAGCTCGTACTAGAAGTCTTCATTGAAATGTAAAACTTACATAAACATAAAGAAATGAAATTATGGATTTTTATATAATCAATGCAAAAATATAGAGCATATTTGGTATTGTTTTTTATTTTTATTTTTACAAATGAGAACAAAAAATAGTTTTTGAAGTTTTCAAAACAAAGTCACATTTGGTTAGTGCTTTCTAAAATAATATTGAACAAAAATAAATTGTTTTTTAAAACAGAAAACAATATTTTGTTGTTTTCGAAATTCTTGTTTTTTGTAACTTTATTTTCTAAAAATTATTTTCAAAAAATAAGGCCAAATATGCCTAATTAATTTTAAAAACAATTTTCTATTTTTAAAAACAAAAAACAATTTTTTAGTTATAATGTTAATCATGCACTAATATGATATTATAGTCGCTCTACATTATCAAAAAACAAATGCTGAAAACAGAAGAACGCTACCGGCAGGAACAAAAATAACACCCCTATTGTAGTCGCTCTGTCAATATCAATATCATAATGTTAAGGTCTGCCTTGAAGTTACACAATTGATGGAGGAAATTAAGCTCTATACCTTTTTATATTATTCTCTTATTTTTACCCTCTTTTTAAAATCTATCATTTTTACTTCTTTTTTAACACTTTACCAATTTTATTCATGTTACTATAATATACTCTCCATGTGACTCTCTTATGTCAGGACCTTTTGGGTACAGAATATATAAAAAGAGGTATGTTTTAATTAAATATAAATTATAAGTAGATTTAGTTAATTGACAAATAAAAGAGGTATTTTTTAATTTACCATGAAAGAACAAAGGAAGTGCTGGTAAATAGTGTAGTCTAGCCTAGTCTTTTAATACTACAAAAAAAGCAAGTACAAGTAACACAAGTAGTCTTAGCAGATCAACAAAAGAGGAAGAATGGGTTTAAGATCAAAACAATCCAATCCCACCCCTTTTGGTAGAAGGATTAAGGAAAGCAAAGTACAACAATGGAAATGGACAAAGTACGTACGTTATATTCTCATCAACCACTTGTGACAATATGTGATCAGAGATGAAAGAGAAAAACGCTTCCATACCTGTGAGACTACTCTTGCACCTCAATTCTATCAACATTTCAAATATGCCGAGGTAACTAACATACGCGGTGAAAGAAATAATCATATTCTGATACTCCTGATGGATCCTTTCCCATGTATACTGAACAAATATATAAATATATGCTTATAATAGTATACTGTGATTGAGTGGTTTCCACAATTTACCTCCCTGTATCTGCTGTTGCCTCACCTTGTAACAATTTGGATTCTAAACTTTCCACTTCGAAAATTGAAGCTCCGTTTGAATCAGTATCTGTATTAGTATCAGTATCTATTTTTGACTCATTATTAGGATCTACCTTTGTTTTATCCCCCTGTTTGCTTATGGCTTCAGCTTCCTGATGCACCTGAGTTAGTGAACTAAATGATGGTACAGATGGAATGGTATTGCCCAACCCTTTTGAAAGGGTAACATATTTAAAAACAAGCTGTTTGTAGTTATTAAGCAGATCCTCCACATCACTGACAGTCAGGTCCCCAGCATTGGCAAACAAGTATGGATAATTCTGGAATACTTGCCTCACCTGGTCTTCCTTTAAAAGCAGTCCTGCACCTTTATTCTCCAAATCTGAGAGGGATGGGATCTTTGTAACCGTCGACTGATCTTTCCCGTAAGGGTTTTCAGCTCTGGCTCTCATTTCAGATGCTCTGGGTCCTAGTATAGAATCCTTGCTAACATTTAGGGACTGCTGTTTTGATTCCTTGAACTCTGATGGAGATATATGTCCTACATGTTGATCATTTTGATTGGACTGGTTGTTTAAATCAGCTGAAAGTCCCGAATGAAGCGCTCGGGCAGTTTCCATGTTCTTTTCAAACTCCGTTTCTTCCATTGAAAGGGCTTTTGCATCAATGTTTGAGATGAAAGATTCAACAGATAGCATGTTTGTGAAATAATAGGATGCTTCACCCACTAATCGCGACTGATGCCTATACCTCTGTATGTACAACAAGTTCGAGTGCAGCTGCGGAGGATTGGCCTGCTTACCATGTAAGAAAATCAATTTGGTTATAATGGGTAGAAATAATACGCAAGAATATTAGAATGTTGTCACTTACACACACACATATACCTTTATAGTGACATAAATTAGAACTGGAAGGAACTCATCAGCTCCAGGGGTATTCTCATTCGAAGCAATGGAAGCATTAAGCAACAAGTTACTAATAACCTTGCAGCAATTAAGGATACACACAAGCTTGTCTCTTGGTGCCTTATACATATTGATCTTCTGTAGTTCTTTCTGTGCAAGCTGCATAAATGAAGTAAAAGGGTAGGCATAAAACTTCAACAGGAATTTCAAAGACAAGTTAACCAAGTTCACAAAAGAGAGAAACTAGCATTACGATTATTGTCTATTGCATATTCTCAAGTAAGAACTTAAGAGGAAAAACAGGAAAAGGATAGGGAAGAGACTGACAAAACAAAGTTAACTTATTGGAGAAATTAAGATAGTGACATTGAAGAATAACCCTTTGAGTAATCAAAACTACCAAAATCAAACGATATTATGTTTATTATAATAAAGATTCAGACAAACAAGAACTATGCTCAACTTTCATTTCCACAAACATTAATGCCTAGGATGGATCTGCTAATAGCTCTTTCTTTACAATTTGTTAAACAGTTGCCGAGAATTAGAAACTACAAAAATGAGTCAATAAAAATCATAGAAGCCAGCATTTTGTATCTACAAAATCAATTTCAGATTTTGAAGAAGGTATATTCTTGACATTCTAATAAGCCTAAGACTTATCTTGTGTATCACAAAATTATTAAATGAAATACTTAGTCTTAGAACATCTCCAATGGGGATGCTTTACACACACACATATACCAATAGATTATTTTATCAAATCGGTACGGTGAGCTGCAGACATGGTGCCCAAGAAACAAGCAGAAAACGGTTATTCTTCTATGGTTTTGGAGGAAGATTGTGATAGGAATTCACCTATCAACAAGTAACACAGTAGAAGAAAAATAGAGAAGATGAAGAAAGAAAACTGGTATTGATTAATTCCCCAGGTATTCGAGAGCCTGGCCTCTCCCTTACAGCTCAAAACAATTCACACCAGAAACAATAACTCAAATCTTATTTATACTATCCACCCAAATGACTACTATGGACTCACCCTCACCCGAATATTACCCACAAAACAGAATTACCATTACATTAATTCCCTGTGGTCATTCCCTCATTAACTTTCCTACACTTCTTTCTAGCATACACGTATGTGACAGGTGGCTTATCAATACCGCCGGCCTGAAGTTTCACCTTGTCCTCAAGGTGGAAATGAGGAAATTGAGCTTGAATTACTGAGAAGTCTTCCCAAGTGGCTTCGAATTCCGGAAGGTTCTTCCATTTGATCAAAGCTTGAGGGCTAGTCTTGTGAGTGCCGGGGCGAATGGCCAGTAAGGCCTCAGGTTCCAAGAGCCACTCCAGCTCAGCCGTGAGACTAGGAGGAAGGGAAGAAGCTTGCTGTTGGGGTCCCAAAGCAGCACGAAGCAGTGACACATGAAACACCGGATGTATCATGGTGTCCGGAGGCAGCTGAAGGCGGTAAGCAGCGGGGCCAATGCGAGCCAGAATGGGGAACGGGCCAAAGAAACGAGGGGACAACTTCTCATTAGAACGTTTGGCCATGGTGCGCTGTCGGTATGGACGGATCTTGACATAAACTCGGTCACCAACGTTGAATTGGACATCTCGACGCTTACGGTCCGCTTGAGTTTTCATTCGTTGTTGGGCTCGCAAGAGATTTTGCTTCAGCAACACCAAAATCTCCTCGCGGTCCAAAAGCACCTGTTCCACAGAGGAAACCCGTGTCGAAGGGGACTCAAACCGCACAAGTGATGGAGGATCACGATGATACAAGGCACGAAAAGGTGTCATTCCCGTGGCTGTGTGATGCGAAGTGTTATACCAATACTCGGCCCAAGGCAGCCACTTGACCCTTTGATTGGGTTTGAAACTAACGAAGCAGCGTAAGTAAGTTTCCAAGCGGCGGTTGACCACTTCGGTTTGTCCGTCCGATTGAGGGTGGTAAGCGGTACTATGCTTCAAAGAAGTACCTTGCAAGCGAAAAAGTTCCTTCCAAAATAAGCTCAAAAAGATTTTGTCCCGATCTGAAACAATGGAGCGAGGAAACCCGTGGAGCTTCACAACTTCTTTAACAAATGTGGCTGCCACAGTAGGCGCCGAGAAAGGATGGCGGAGCGGAATGAAATGGCCATATTTGGTGAGGCGGTCTACCACCACGAAAATGGAGTCAAATCCATTAGAAATGGGCAACCTTTCAATGAAGTCCATGGAAATGTCTTCCCAAACTTGGTCCGGAATTGGAAGAGGTTGAAGTAATCCCGCCAGTGATTGTGCTAGGTACTTGTTTTGTTGGCACACGGAGCATTCAGCCACAAATTTTTGGACATCTTTTCGCATCCCAGACCAGTAAAAATCAACCGCGAGCCGTTGAAAAGTTTTAAACACACCGGAATGGCCTCCCACTTTACTAGTGTGATACTCGTGTAATAGTAATGGGATGGATGGTGAAGAAGCCGGTAACACCAATCGCCCACGGAACTTAAGACAACCATGAGTGAAGGAGTAACCGCCACCATCTTGACCTCGGTTGAGGTCCGCAATAATCTTGGAAAGATCAGGGTCAGTAGCTACTTGTTCTTGTATGGTGGCAATGGACAACACACTAGGAACTGAAATGGCAGCAATAGAAACTTTCGGAGAGACACGAGAAAGAGCATCAGCTGCTCTATTTTCCATTCCCGGTTTGTACTGAATATCGAAGTCATACCCCAAGAGCTTGGTGAGCCATTTTTGATGTTCCATCGAAACCAGCCGTTGTTCTAATAAGTACTTCAAGCTGCGTTGATCCGTGCGGACTAAAAACTTTCGCCCCAACAAGTAAGGTCGCCATTTTTGAATGGCAAGGACAATGGCCATCAACTCTCTCTCATAAACTGACTTGGAGCAAGCTCGAGGTGATAATGTGCGGCTGAAATAAGCGATGGAGCGGTCATGTTGCATCAAGACAGCTCCTAGACCCACACCTGAAGCATCAGCCTCAAGGACAAAAGGGGCAGAAAAATCGGGTAAGGCTAAGACAGGCACGGAACACATAGCTTGTTTCAACTGTTCAAATGCATCTTGGGCTGCCGGGGACCATCCAAATGCATCTTTTTTGAGCTGATCAGTGAGTGGGCGACCGATGCTCCCATACCCGTGAACGAACTTCCGATAATACCCCGTGAGACCCAAGAAACCCCGTAGCTCATTGATATTGGAAGGAGTTGGCCACTGAACCATAGCTTCAATCTTGCTTGGGTCAGCCGATACCCCCTTAGCAGAAATCACATGGCCCAAATACTCCACTTGTGGTTGAGCAAAGATGCATTTCTTTCGATTGGCATATAATTGGTGTTGCTGGAGTCGTCCCAAAACCATGCCGAGATGAGTAACATGTTCTGCCAAAGTGGGACTATACACAAGAATATCATCAAAAAATACTAGTACACAATGGCCGCGGAAATCACGAAATACCTCGTTCATGAGAGCTTGGAAGGTGGCCGGTGCATTCGTAAGACCGAAAGGCATGACTAAGAATTCATAATGTCCCTCGTGTGTGCGGAAGGCCGTCTTCTCGACATCACTTGGTGCCATTCGAATTTGATGGTACCCAGACTTTAAATCCAACTTTGAAAAAACTGTTGCGCCATGTAACTCGTCTAGCAGTTCGTCAATGACCGGAATGGAAAATTTGTCTGCAACTGTTGCCCGATTAAGAGCTCGGTAGTCCACACAAAATCTCCAACTTCCATCCTTCTTCTTTACTAACAAAACTGGACTGGAAAACGGACTAGTACTCGGTTGAGCGATTCCCACATGAAGCATTTCTCGAACCATCTTCTCAATCTCGGCTTTTTGAATTTGAGCATAGCGATATGGGCGAACTGAGATAGGCCCCGTGTCCGGTTTCAATGTGATGGAGTGGTCCCGGAAGCGTCGCGGAGGAAGACCAGCCGGCATCTCAAACACCTCTTCATACTTGTCTAGTAGATGAATAATTGGGGCTGGTATTAGAGGTTGTTCGTGGTGTTTTTCTGTAGTCAAGGCTCCAAATTGCACCCAGTAAGCTTCGGCACCCTTCTCAACTGTCAACATCATGGCCTTTAAAGAAATTGGGGATTTACATAAGCTGGGGTCCCCTTGCAATGTAACCCAAGTTCCTGCCATCTCAAATTTCATGACCATAGTTTTCCCGTTGACGTGCATATTACCCAATGTTTCTAGCCATTTAATACCCAAAATTACATCTGCACCTCCTAATTCCAAAGGAAGGAAATCAGTGATCACGCGAATAGCACCCAAATCTAACTCCACATTAGCACAAATCCCCTCTGTTCTGACCTTTCCTCCGGTGCCAAGAAGTATACCATAACAAGTGGTTGCTGAAATTGGAATTCCCACCGCTGTAACAACTTCCATCGACACGAAATTGTGTGTGGCGCCACTATCAATTAGCACGGTCACGGGTTGGTTTCCGATATATCCTGCTAATTTCATTGTTTTTGCCGTTGAAATTCCAATTAACGAATTCAATGAGAGCGTGGCGAGAGTCTCCTCGGTCACCACCGTTTCCCCGGAGTCAGGGGATAATGGAGAGTCTTCTTCTGGCAATTCTGATTCTTCTTCGTCAGTCGTGAGTAAGATTTGTAACAACTTCTGTTCGCATTCCCTGCCCGGATGAAATTTCTTATCACACTTGAAGCAAACCCCCCGTGCTCTCTTGTCTTGGTACTCTGCCTCCGAGAGTCGTTTATACGACGGGGTGACTATCGAACGGCTGCTGCCCGCTTTAGACGCTGTCGAAGTCAAGGATCCCGACGAAGGGGTGTAAGGTCGTGATGGGGTAGATGACGTGCTTCGTTGCACGCCTGAAGTGAAATTGAATTTCGATGGAGAGTGAGAGCCAGAGTTGAATCTGGGATTGTGGGTCTTATTCAATGGACCCGTGCTCATTAATTGGTGTCCTTCTTCTACCCTTTGAGCCATGTCCATTATCTGATTCAGTCCAATGGGCTGTAACATGTGCAATGCTGCCTTAATGTCGTCCTTGAGCCCTTTAACGAAGGACCCTTCCAAAATGTGATCGGGTACATCGGGTACCCGGGAAGCCAAAACTTCCCACTGGATTCGATACTCACGAACTGTCCCCGTTTGAACCACGGACAAAAACTCTTCCGATAACGACCCGATTGGAACAGCTCGGAAACGGAGAAGGAGCAGTTGTTTGAGCATCGCCCAAGATGTGATCGGTCCTCGCTGGTTCTCCCACTGAAACCACGACAGTGCGTCGCCGTCGAGCCCCACAATGGCCGTATCCAACTTCATGGGTTCAGACATCTTCGAGAGCAAGTAACGCTCGACACGGCAGATCCAGCCATCGGGGTTCTCTCCGTTAAACACAGGGATCTCCATTCGTGGGGGACGGTAATCAAACCCATACGCTTGACCGGACTGAAACGTCCCAATCTGAATTGGGGGTGATGTCGAATTAGGAAATGGTGGTGTTGCCATCTTTGCAGGGAATTTAGGCGAAGGATAAGCTCCCCCAAAACTGGGTTCTCCGACTGAGGACCCGCTGCCTTCGACAGCTCTCCTTTGTCGATCGGCACTCGCAGCTACCGCCTCTGGCGAGGGCTTTCCCGGAGGTAGGAGGAGTTGAGAAATCTGACTTACCACCGTTTCCATTTGCCTTGCGACAATCTGCTCTATAGTGATCTGAATATCCCCCTGTAATTTTTCCAACCCTTGATTCACCTTCTGCACATCTTGGCGAAGGTCAGACACCTCTGCTTCCACTTTTCCTTCAATGAGTTCTGCCATCGAATCCTTCTTCGACCCCATGAACAGTTGCTCTGATACCAATTGATAGGAATTCACCTATCAACAAGTAACACAGTAGAAGAAAAATAGAGAAGATGAAGAAAGAAAACTGGTATTGATTAATTCCCCAGGTATTCGAGAGCCTGGCCTCTCCCTTACAGCTCAAAACAATTCACACCAGAAACAATAACTCAAATCTTATTTATACTATCCACCCAAATGACTACTATGGACTCACCCTCACCCGAATATTACCCACAAAACAGAATTACCATTACATTAATTCCCTGTGGTCATTCCCTCATTAACTTTCCTACACTTCTTTCTAGCATACACGTATGTGACAGGTGGCTTATCAGATTGTGAAGCTCTGGAAGTTGCAGTTTCTGGAATGAAAGGATCTCTTCATGATTCAATACAAGAGATAACACGGAAAATACATCAACAATTACAAAAATCTCTTCAAGAAATGTTAAAGCAACAATTCAAGACTTTATTGGAAGTTCAAGAAAAATCAAAAATTGTCCAAGAATTCAAGGAAGATGTTAATGGAGCTACTGGCAACACGGAAAAGGAGGAAAGCAAGGGTCTGAAGACCCCCATGGTGCCCCAACACAGCACTTCACTGCTGGAACAATAACCAGCGACCACGGGTATCACTCTTATGGCTGGTTTCCACCTGAATCGGAGCTCGGATTGAGGATTTTTTTATAGGAACCAGCAAGACTCGCGATTCCAATATGAAAGTCGGCTCAAGAAGTTGAGGATCCTGAATTTTGATGGAGAGAATCCAGACGAATGGATATTACAGGCAGAAAGATTTTTCTCGTCATGGATACGACAACGACAAGAAGATTGAGGCAGCTATCATTTCATTTTTCAGGTGATGCTCTACTATGGTATCAAAAAGCGAGCCATGTTAAGTTGGGAAGAGATGAAGAAACTGGTGCTGAAGCATTTCAAAAACACTCAAATGGGGTCCCTTCATGACCAATTTCTTCCAGTCAAGCAAGAGGGTTCTGTAATTGAATATATAATAAATAATTTATCCAGCTCTAAGCTCCATTAGACAACATAGCGCCAGAAATTAGTTACAACATCCAAAAAATGCAGATGAAGCGATGGAAATTGCCCAAGAAACATCCAAGAACCGAGGAAAGAAGTGAGCAAAGCTGCTAGCAGCAAGGAAAAAGAGGAATACAAGGAGAATTTCATCAGGTCGTTGGCCCTTTGGATAATATCTCATTGGAGGTGGAGATAGGAACTTCACATTGGGAATGCCTCGTACCAATTGGAAGCTCCAAACCAAGGGATTTCAAATGGGAAATCATCGGGTATTTACCAAAGGAGATCCCACAACGAAACGACCTCAGTCTCTCTCACAACCATGTACCAGAGCATTATGGCAGCAAAGAATGGAGCTCTAGTGGAACTCAATCTTGTGGGTCAAGAAGATATACCAAGAGAAGAACTTCCGGCTTTCCTTCAACCAATGTTGCTGAAACATCAAGCAATTTTTGAACAATCGCAGGGTCCATTGAACAACTGCAGGGACCTCCTCCCCAACGCTCCCATGAGCACCCCATTACATTACATCCCGACATTTCCCCATCAGCGTGTTACAACTTCCAAGACAGTCCTCCATTTTTTCATATGTCCCAACTTCGTCGTCCCATAGGCGAAGCTCATTCTTCAGCCATTATTCTACCACAATTTACAGCGCATATGGAGCACCAAGTTTAACCTGAAGCGGTCCTACAACTTCACCCATCACCAAGTTTAGCAGTAGTATATGAAGTGTTGATCAAGTGGCACTCTCTCCTGGATTTTAGAGCTTAATGGAACAATATCTCAACCATTAAAGAACATTTTTTAAGTTTTCACCTTGAGGACAAGGTGAAGGTTATTAAGGGGGTATTGATAAGCATAAGTCATATCTTGTGTATCACAAAATGATTAATGAAATACGTAGTCTCTTATGTGTAGGCTGAGTTGTCTTAGTCTTTTAATTATATTGGTCCAATTGTAATCCTAGGTGGTCTAAGTCTTTTTAAGACCAATGCTTACAAAAAGAGAGGGAGCAACCTCATTAAGATTAGCTTGGAATCAGATAAGAGTAGACTCTTTGTGGAGAGACCAAACCTCTCGAAAGGTAGTGAATTTAGAGAGACGAGCCTCTCAAAAGCTTGATATTGTAACTTCGTGACTGTTTTTCAGAATAAAGATCACTTGAGGAATTCCTTACTGGTGTTTATTTTGGGAATTGGCAATAGAATATTTCTACTCTAAATTATTCTATCACATGCATTCTCTTTAACTCCTTACTTACAACCATATAAATATATAAATACACTACCTAATTATATATAGCATACTTATGCATATGCACTGTCAATTATTTACTAAAATTTCAATCTACTTCTATTCTCGCACATGCAATTTCAGTCTCTCTTTCTCCCAATGCCAGAATAAGAAAAAATAACTTCTTTCAAGTGGAAATGAAAGAAACTTGAAATAGCTATCAAGCAAAAGATTAAAGAAAAGGCAACAAAATAATCAAAAAAGTTTACTTTCTCAGAATAACAGAATGGAATTATTCAGATACTCCTCCAGGTATTTGGATAAATTAAAGCAAGGACTTGTGTCTTTAGTTCTCCAGCACCTAATCACTGAACAATGATGCCTATCCATACTAGCCTACAACATAACAAACTTGAAAAAGGCGATAAATTTTTTGAAGGCATGGTTTTAAGAGGTGATTTGATTTTAGAGCAGTACCATAAATTTGAATCCAGGTCACTCCATAATGAACTTCCAAAATCCTTTAAAAGTATTCATTTGTACAGCTTTTGTGTGCAATCTGAGCATGCTACTAATACATGAAAGATAACTCTCCAAACAAGCAGAAATATACTTTGAAATGATTTCCTTTTTATTAAACTCACCAGCCACGATGTCTCATTTTGAAAATTTGGCTTGATATCCAAATTTTCTGGTCGAATGAATTGCTGAATTAGAGCCATCTTCTCAGATAATTGATTATCGTGTTCTACATCATCTGGCAGTGAAGCAAATACACGAGGAAATAACTTTGTCATGACATACTTCTCTAGTCCCTGTATTAGAGAGAAATTGAAAGGAAAAGAAAAAAAAAATCAACACAATAAAAGACAATTTACACTAGGCGTTAAATAAACAGATGTTCTGATGATTTAAATAATAGGCATTAAATATAACCAAGAAGGCAACGGGGAGGGTCTACTCTTCATAATTTCATTGCATATTCAACATAGAACCGTACTAGATTTCATTTATATTAATATTTATTTACTTATTTTAGAGTGGAAACTGCAAAGATTTTCTTGTCATCATAATAGTGTGCTGGTTCTCCATTCACTTATAATGTGAAAGTTGACAACTTTTCTCTGCAATCGTTTTATAAAAAAGATTATCATTAATCACACACGTCACAGAAGAAGAAACTCTCTCATAAAACCACATCTTCTGCAATTAGTTTCCTCTTCATATGCTGCTCATAACAATTCTTCATGTTTAATCACCAATACCACAGTGCTTACAGTTACAGTTGTATGGTTCTTGCCCAACTTAGCTAGGTATACTCCTAAAATTTAGAGTTCTGTCAGCATGGAAGCAAATACTACAATCTTCATCATGCTCGGATACCTTAGAATGAAACGAAATATGAGATGGGATGTTGGAGTGAGAAAGGGAAAAAGGACCATTTGTTAGAATCCAAATGCTCCAATTTCCTTTTCAGACTTTAAAGTGTTTTGTTAGTTGCACATACCTTAATATCAAAATGGATATGTGCATACCTACCTCCACAACAAAACCTAATTTTTGAAAACTATGCTAATGAAACCACTGTGCCCACAATGGTATGCAAGATTCAACTACCAGAGTACCAGCAGATGTTACGATCAAGACATCTCTCTACATTTTTGTCATTCATTATCTTCATGGGACAACCCTTTAGGTGGTTTCAAGACAACCCAGCATCAGCAAACATTAATATGTTACCTAAATTAAGAGCTTGTTACCTCAAGTACTTCTAACGAAGTCTGTCTATATACTAGATAAGTTTCATTAACAAAAGAAACGAGCATTAGATAATTAAAGCAATGATCAAAATACGATGCCGAATGGTAATGATGATCGCGATGATTCTGTAAAAGTAAGAGGTAACTCACTTCACCAGCACTCTCAAGCTCCTCCTCAGAGCAACCAGCCCAAAGTGGGTGAGCCCTGAAATCATTTTCCATCTTAGCCAGAAACTCCTGTACGGCACTACTATCTCTCTCTGGATCAGGTGGATTGTTCGAAAACGAGACTATAAAACTGCTCTCAAAAAAAAAAAAAAAAAAAAAAAAAAAAAAAAAAAAACCCACAAACAAACCAAAAATCTTTAGTCTCTAATATCCCCGTTAAGCCTCTCTAATTAACCAAATTCAACCAAAACAGAAAACGGATTGTTGCATTGAATAAAGTGAATGAATGACCTTTTGATAGACTTGACAAATTCGGCAGCGGAGGGATTGCGCATGCGTTCCAGAAAATCCTGGAGGCCCAAGAAGACATCGGTATTCTCCATTGATCCACAGCTGTCAGACTACCAAAATTAACGGTGGTGATTGTAGAGAGTTAAGGTGTAAAGGAGTTGGTAAAGTCGAATGCTGAGAAATAGCAAATTCCCAGTTAACTAACTGATTTTGAGAAGGCGAATTCCCGTACACTGAAAAGGGAAAACATATTAATCAACAACTATAACTGACTTAATAGTCTTATACCTAACATATGCGTTGTATCGAAATGCATCGATAGCTAACAATGCAAGGAAAATAGATAAATATGAACGAGGCGAAATGTCAAACAAAAACATGAAAATATCAAACACTCTCTAAACCAAAACAGATTCTCTTATACCCAATGACCCAAAACGTACCTTAGGAATTTCTTCCATGGACGCCTTCGATTCTAGTTCTTTAGGAACCCTTTTCTCTGCAAAACCCAGCTCGAATGAACATTACTATGTCTTCCCTTGAGAGTCTTGACAAAAATCTACAAAGAGCGAGCTCAGAAAAGAGTGAAGACTAGGAGAGAAAAGAGCGAAGACTGAGTTATCAAACTCTGACCTAATTCCCTAAATGAAATTTTACTTACTTGATTTTAAACTTAGATTGTACGTTGTTCTGTGCGGCAATTAAAAATTTACTTCTCGATCTTCTTAGAAACCGCCAACTTCTACGCCCATCTCCGCCATAGTGTTGCCAAAAAGCAAACCTTTCGAGACTATCGGAATCTGAAAATTGTTTTCCTCTTCGTCGTCTTCGACTTTAGAGCTCAACATCAACCACCAATCGAACAAGATGGTTAAGGATTCCTGTTGAAGCAATCAGAGCAGCGAAACAAAATGGTTTAGCGTTTGTTATTGGCTTTGCTCAAGTGAGTGGCGATCGTCTTCGTAGCATCTCAACAAGTTAGAGATCTAGAATTTTGTATAGAGATATGAAGTTTAGAAAAGACGATCTTGGTGCAGTGAGTCGCACAGTCCCGTCTGATTCGAAGTCATCCGCCTGGGCTGAAATCTCGCCGCCCTCTTCTAGGCTGAAATCGCGCTCTCCCTTCTGGTTCGAACTCAAAGAGGAAGAAGAAGATGATGAGGACTACACAAGAGTATGTTTGATTTTTATTTTATTAACTCTCACATTTCATCTCCCATCCCTATTGATTTCTTCTCATTAACTTACATTTAATAAACGGGTACTTATACTACTTTTTCTTTTGAAAATTTTGATTTTTTTATGCATAGATATACTTAAAAACTCTCTCTGGACTCGTAATAATTAATATTTGTTGGATATAACATATTTTATAATATCACTAAAATACTTCCTATTTATATCACCCTCCTTTCTTTTTCTCTCTTTCATTCAACTACTGTCGAGTTCCCCTACTACAAAATCAACACAATTTTTTTTTTCTTTTCACTCATTCGCTTCATTTCACTACACTATAATTTACTACACTACAAGCTATACTATATATTTTCTCATTTTTGGACGGAGCATCATACACGAAGCATTATATACAAGCAATGGATAATAATTTTTTTTCAAAAAATCTTGTTTATTGTTGTTATATTTAGTTTAAAATATTATTTTGATGCTTGATCTATGGATTGTTGTTGTTATTTTGCTGTTTTGTTTGTTAAAATATTTGTTGTTTGTGAATACTGCATTTTTCCTAGTTTTTACAATTTTTTTTTTTATGGTCCGATGTAGGTCCGATGGTGGTCCGATGCCCTGTCAAAGTTGGTTGACAAGGATGAAGGCCTGATGGAGGCCGATGGGGGTCCAAAAATTGGTTTTTTATTTAATTTATATGATCGGGTCCGATGGGGTATCCGATTGTGGTCCGAAAAATGGGTTTGGGGATTTTTTTTGTAGGCTCGATTGGGTCTCCGATGGGTGTCAAAAGATGGGTTCGTGCAATTTTTTTGATTGGATCCGATGGAGTCTGATTGTGTATAGATTTATTGCATTTTCAAGATTTTGGATAACTTTTATGTGAGATTTTTGTTCTAAATTGTAATTGTATTTTTTTTAATGTATGTGACAGGTTCAACTGTTAATACGTTTGTTATGTATAATGGTGTTTGGGAGCTTGAGGGTAGAGATTGTGTTTATAATCGGGCCAAAAATTTGACACTTGACATTGATCCGAACGTAAGCTACTCAGGTTTGGTTAATCTTTTGTATGAAGAACTGGATATTGACAAATTGCAGTTTGACTTGAAATTGGAAGTAAATTACAAGTACATGAAAGGCTTAATGTATCGTTCTGAAGTTATTGGAAATGATAAGCGTGCAAGGTACTTTTTGTCTACACTTGCAAAGAAGCCAGATGAATTTACTCTCTTGTTTGTGACTTTGTTAAAGAAGAATGTTCGTGTCAATCCTAGTCCCACACCAAGTTCTATTAAAGACACTCATAGTGAGGTTGGGAGTTTTGTTCCAGAAACAAATCTAGAGGTGTTGGTTGTCGATGTATTACCTAAATTAAACACTATGATGTCGAGTGTTGATATTGTAGCACAAATGCCCTTCATTGATGGTTTTTTTGATGGTCTAGACCCTGAATGTTATGTTGAGGGAAATCATGACGTAAGAGACGACCAAGGTATAGAGGTCCCTGCTGCTGTAGCTTTGAACTTGACTCCACTATCGTACCAAATACCACCCAGGCCACCGACACGAAAGAGAATGCCCCGTAGAGAAAATCGCCAAACACCTGGTACTAGTAGTAATCGTCCAGGGGAAACCAGTAATGCTAGAGGAACCACTGACAGTACTGGTCCTAATAATGCTAGAGAGACCAATGATGCTAGTGGTTTAGTGATGCTAGAGGGACCAATGTGACTGAATTTAGCGATCCATTTTCTTCTTCGACAAGTTACGGTAAATTTAAGGAGAAAATGTATACAAGAGAAGACATCGAGGATCATAGTCATTATATATCTATGGGTGGCACACCAGGCGGGGAGTTACATGTAGGAAAGTTTTTTAGAGACAAAGAGCATTTAAAGATGGTTGTTGGCTTGTATGCAATGAAGAAGGGGTTTGACTACTCCGTTAGGAAGTCCGGTACTACTATTTGGTACGTCACATGTAAGGATACAAATTGTGGGTGGAGATTTAGAGCGAAAAAGAACGTACTTTCTAACATGTTTGAGGTGAGTACATTTCATAATGTACATACATGTTCCCTTGATCTTCGAGGAAAAGATAACCGTCAAGCATCACCTTTGATAGTTTCCCATCTAATTAAGGATAAGTTCGCAACTGACGGCTCGGATCATTTGGCCTCTAATATAAGAAAAAGTATGCACAAGGATTATGGAATCCAAATGAGTTATGAAAAGGCATGGAGGTGCAGAGAGAAGGCACTACACCTAGCTCAGGGTACACCTGAAGATTCATACTCAAAATTACTTAGTTACTTGCACATGCTAAAGTTGAGAAATCTAGGTACCATCACGGATTTTGTGGTAGAGGATGGTCGCTTCAAGTATTGATTCTTCTCTCTAGGTCCTTATATATGGGGGTTTAGGTTTTGCCGACTTGTTGTATGCGTTGATGGGTCTTTCTTGAAGACTAGGTATGGTGGGCAAATGTTGTGTGCAGTGGCACTGGATGCAGGGAGCCATATCTTTCCGATAGCTTTCGTTATAGTTGACAGTGAAAACCATAATTCTGGGACCTATTTTACGAGAAAATTGAAAGAAACGATTAGTGATGTTGAGAACTTAGCCTTTGTGTTGGATAGGCATCAAAGCAATGTTCATGCTTTGGAGATCATGTTCCCTGATGCACACCACGGTGCATGCTACCACCACATTATTATGAACGTCAACCACAAGTTCAAGACTGACGTCTTCACGAATCACATTTACACGTGTGTCTACACGTATTCAAAATTAGAGTTTCACAGAGAATTTGAGAACATTCGGGCAATGAATATTGCAATTGCACAATATCTTGAGGAAATTGGATTTGAAAATGGGTTATGTCGTACTTTCCAGGGGTATGTTACAATGTAATGACGAACAAATGGGTTGAGAGCTTCAACAACACAACTAAGGACAAAAGAGGCTTCACGATCACTGCTGATGTAGCATTCCTGAGGTCCAAAGTCCAACAGTGGTTTGCTACACAAAAAGAAAAAGTTGACAAGTGGACGAAGACCCTAGCACAAGAAATGGAGGAGGACTTGGCATTGTAATTTGAAAAATCTCGGTATTTGAACGTTGACACATGTGGACCTTACACGCTGCAGGTTCACCCTAGAGGAACAGTTGAGACCGGTGGTGTAGTGGACTTCCAGGAACAGACTTGCACTTGCAGCTTGTTCTAGTGCATTTATGTACTCTTCTTTTATGTTTTTAAGAAATTCGAATCGGCTTTCGTCTCAAATTTGATTTATTAGGATGAACATTAAATCGAAAGAAATTAAAACTCTAATTAGGAAATGGTTTTGGAAGGATAATAGATAACACCAAAAAATCTAAATAAGAACACCCACATTCTGCCTCCTACCTTGAATCTCTTTAAAAGAAAAATAATTGAAAGTATTAGGAAGGTACAAAGAGAGAACAATTCTTTATTAATGAATTGGATAAATATACAAAGTGGAAAAGAAAAAAAAAAAATCGGGTCAAACCCGACCCAGTTGGGTCGGGTCGGGTCAGACCCAATTAAATTTTCAAGGTAATCGGGGCGGGCGGGGCGGGGCAATAGCTTGTCGGGGCGGGGCGGGTCAGAAGCGGGGCGGGGCAGACCCGCCCCATTTGCCATTCCTAGTAATTTCTATACTACTTATTATTTCTAATATTTAAATAGGAAAATATTATACTTTGTGAAATTAATTATTTAAATAATTAATTTTGGTACAATTTTATTAAGTATATTTTTCTTAGTATTAAACTAGAAATTAATAATTAAGCCTTCTCTACACTTAATTATTATTTCTTGAATTTAATACATTTAATTAACTTGAAAAATTTAAATATCTAAGTTGATTTTCATCATGATACTTAAATATTTATTTATTTTTCATGACACTTAATTAAATAGAAAATTATTTTTAGGTTGAAATTTAATTTTTTCAACTTAAATTTAAATAATTTTCAATATATATATTTTTCTTTATTTTCTTAATCAATTTCGAAAATTGCATTTTATTTATGCAATATTTTTCGAATTTATTTTTGAAAAATAGATTGAGTTGTAAATTAATTATTTATTTTAATTAATTCTTGGGTCAACTTCAATCAATGATTTTTTTCATTTAATTGATTAATTTAAAATAAATGAATTTAAAATATATATATTATTGGAAACTGAATTAACTAGTCAAAAGAAAATCTAGATAGGTGATATTTTTGCTTGAAGTATTTCTTTTCTATTTTTATTATTTTTTGAAAATTGTATAGTTATTATACTTTATTTTTTGAACTCAATAAATATATTCTCAAAGGAAATTTTTAAGTTGCTAATTAATCTAATTTAATTCAACTTAAATTAATTTCCTTAATATTTATATTTAAGATCATTACTAAGATGGAAATAATTAATTTTATTTCAATCACCATCTAAGTATAATTTTATAAATATTATATTAAATTCTTATTTTTGAATTTCAATTCTAAATTTCGAATTTAATGAGAATTTATTTATTAGAATAATAAAGAAAATACATTTTAAAGAATGAGCTTTATTATTATTAAGATATTCGATCTCCATTGTGTGTTTTACATCGCGTTTGTTTTAGTGAGTAATCCTCCCTAATGGAGGAACGTTCATTAGCAATTTCGCACCGTTTAATCTCGAAAGATAAGTGGTTTGTAAGTGTTTTATATGGTATGAATCACCCTAATGGTGGCGACCATATTTGTCTTGCAAATTGCGAAACAATGGTAGTAGCTCATAAGATAGAATAGCCTTGACTCTCGCCTAAACGGGACAACGCTGGATTCCAATCTTGATCGAATAAAAGGTTGCTAGAATGTTTAACATTTTAGATGAGCTGACAACTCTATTCAATGGATGGTAGCTTTGACTCTCGCCTAAACGGGACACTGATATCAGTTTATTGAAAAACCTTGGAAATTATTTAGGATTGAATTTTTTAAGTATTTTCTCATATCATTCCTAATTGCTATGTGCTTATAATTTCTGAATTGATTTTGTGTTAAACCATTATTAATTTCTATTTGTTGATTTCTATTATTTTGTAATATCTTGTATTATCAAAATGAATCCCATGTTATCACTGTTGACTAAAAATAAGCTGAATGGATCTAACTTTAATAAGTGGAATGAGAACATTAATATTGCTCTCATAGGAGAAAGTGCCTTGTTTGTTTTAACTGAGCCGTCACCTGAAGTGCCTGGGGACAATGCATCCAAAGCTATGAAAGAAAAGTATGAGCGTTGGTAGAAAGCAAATGACAAAGCTCTATACTTTATGCTTTCTAGCATGGTTGACACCCTCAAAACTCAGTTTTCTAAAACCGAGAAGGTTGTTGAAGTTATGACGAAGTTAAATGAGCTATTCGGTAAGGCATCACTTCAGTCACGCTTTGACGCGACTAAGAAGTACATTAATGCATGGATGGAACCTCATCAAAACGTGCGTGACCATGTTCTCCTCATGTCGAGTTATTTCCAAGAAGCCCAGGATCATGGTGCTAAAATGGACAGTGCTACTCAAGTAAGTCTTATCTTGAATAGCCTGACTCCAGCATTTCTACCATACACATTAAATTATGTCATGAATAAGAAGGAAATTGACTTTCATGAATTAGTCAATGACCTTCAAACTTATGAAATTTGATTGGAGGACCCAAGAACAAAGAGAGTAAACCTCACAATCTTGGGAATGGTAATGGGACGATGAAACCTGAAGCAAATGTTGCCTCTGCTTCGAAGCCCAAATCGAAGAAGAAGTCGAAGAACACCAAGAAGCGAACAAAAGCCATGAAGAATAAAAAGGCTGCTCCTTCTGGTGATGCTACACTTAAAGGAAAGTGTTTCTACTGCAATGAAAAAGGTCATTGGAAACCCCAGTGTCCTAAACTTCTTGCAAAGAAACAAGGTATTTTTATTTATAAACTTTAAGAGTTTTAGTGAATTATTATCCAATTGGATTTATGATCCCGGACTAACTTTGTTTATTTATTTTCTTCTTTGTTTATTTGTTTTCTTCTTCTTATAGGCCAAGCTACTTGAACTCAAATGAGTTGGATCAGAAAGCTGGACGAAAGGGTGAAATCGTCCAGATGAAGATGAAGCTCTTCAATTTATTTTTTGAATTAATTGTTTTAGTTTAAAGACAATTTGGATTTCAAATTTTAGTTAGGGATATTTATCCCTGTTTTTCTCATATTGTTGCAATACTTTTTTTTATCATCAATAAAGTTTATTTATTTTCGAATTCAACAATTACAATTTATGAGAATGAGCTTCATTTATTTTATCTTCATCAACTATTACCACATTATATTTATATGTTTGTATGTGTAAGTATTTTTATTCTTGATGCAAATTCTATAATATTTACAACTCTTCATAGAGTTATATTAAATAAACACTAGAAACTATTTCTATGTTTATTAATAATTGTTAATTCTAATACAATTATTAAGAATTTGTTTAATAAAAGGATCTTTTGATCTGATAGGGGTGGAGAAAAGTTAAGAAAACTATGCAGTTCAACGATCTTTTATATCTAATGAACTCTGGATAGTATTCAACTCCACATAAACTCTATCACACTAAGAGAATCATGATCTTTACAACCTTTAGGGGTGGATCATAATCTCTATATACTTAGGGGTGGAGGTTATCCACAAGTACCCTATATGTATATTCTTAGGGGTGGAGTCTATTCCACAATTCCCTATGTAACACATATCTTCTTTAAACATGGAAGTAATATAATGAGTCAGCTATTATCAATATAAATTCTTGATCTTGATTGTATGTTCCATTTCGATTTTACTGTTATAAGTAAAAGTTTGATACTTTTGAAAGTTCTTTGTTAAAGTTTCACACTACCTAAATTGAGTGGGAGAATTTTAAAATTCTATACCCATCTTCATTAGGTTGATACTTGTGATAGGTACTTAAGAAATCTACTAAAAAGCAAATCTAACCATTCACATGGATAGGAATAGCTTATCAGAATTATGAGAATAAGATAAAGAACTCTAGTTCAGTCTATTCGAATGACTTGAACCTAGAATTCTTAATCCTCATGAAATTTGATGGTATCTTAATTTTGATTACTTTATCTCTGGCATGTATTTTTCACTTCAAGTACTAGTCTGCTATGTTGATGACTTAGTCTTAACTTAAAGTTTTAAGACTAATACAAAAGTCACAACTAGGTAACTCTCTAAACAATCAGAGGTTAAAAGTATTATTTAACCAGACATCTGCAATTGAGTGGGAGCTATCTGAGATGTAATCAAATAGGGAACATTAGAAGATATTCATTAAAGATTTATGAAAGTGATCTATATGTTAGATATTAAGGAACTGTGTATCAGTTGTCCTTGTGTCTCACCAACTCATTTCGAGATCTATGAGATGGTGCTTACTTTGGGGGTGGATGAATTATTCTATAATGATTCAAGCTCTACCAGAGAAGAATTATAACTTTGTCTATTCGAAAATACCAGAAAGTTATATTGCTAAAGAAAAGTCTACACTGTATTATCTCAATTACATATTTTAAAATATGAGAGATATGTCTTCTGTTAATTCAGATGTACTTTTAAAACAGTAAAGATTTCAGTATCCCTTGATGAGTAAAGCATATAGTAAAGGGTGTTTCATAAGTGTACTTATGAACTAGTTTCAGAAGTTTGGGTGGATTCAAATATACTACACTTGATCTGAAGATCAAGACATCAGATTGACCTGTTTGCACAGTTTGTTTTATATTAGTGCAAGTGGGAGTTTGCTGGGTTTTATGCTCTAAATAAAACTCTTTACAATCTGATTAGTTATCAATATAAGAAATGTGAAGTGATTGATGTTTGCATGAATTCTACATGCTAATGGTTTAATATGTTTATTACATTTACAACAGAATCAGTTAAATCCAGATCATATGTTTATTCACAATTACAGTATAGTCAACACAGTGGAATGTGATTGTGATCATATGTATCAAAAGAATAAGTCCCTGTTTCATCAGTGTTATTGGATTTACACAAATGTGATAATCAGCGATGATGTGTACTTACACTTGGAGTAAGTGTTATGTTCTTTCCAGGACATTAGTAAAGTATACTAGTTTCGAATGTATGGAGTATACATTGGACTGGACCGATATTGCAACTAAGTTAAGATATTACAAACTTACCGTTATACATATCTTTCCAAGTCATTATCAGTAGTTGATCTTAAGATTAAAAGAATCTAAATCCTGATATCCTTGGGCTCAACTCAGGAGTGCTATTCATGTTCTTTGATTTATTAGTTAAGCCTACTTTTAGGTCAGGGTGATACGTATATTTTGGGAACATGATAGTATGATTGAGTGGGAGTGCTAAACATGAATATGGAATCTATAGCTTCTACTGGTGTATAGAAGTCAAGTGATGATTCCCTTCGAGCTTAGCAAATAGAAGTAAATGAATGAGCTCTTGTTTAACTGACTAATCATTAGATCACTAAATACCATTTACATGTAGCTAAGTGTTTTAAGGGGCAAAATACATTGAGGGGTGAGAACGGTAAAGAAATCCCATCTCGATGTAGATCATTTATATAGAGGATCTTTAAATCACAATACGATTATAACAATGGTTAAATGAGATAGCATATTGATATCGTGGAACATATAATATGCTCTATATAAGTCTGAGAGTGCAATTCTAAGTTCTAAGAGTGGATTCAACGAAGAATTAATAAGTAGGAATTTACTTGGTAAATTTGGTTCACTTATTGGAAGCTCAGCATATAGATCCATGGTCCCCATTCTAGTTGAGAACATTCTGCTTGTAAGACTCATTAATTGATTCGTGATTGACCAATTATAATTCTAAAGTTAGACTATGTCTAATTTTATGAATTTTCACTAAGCAGGGGTGAAATTGTAAAGAAAAGAGTTTCTAGGTTTATTTATTTATTAATGGACTTTATATGTCTAATTAATAATTAAATTAAATGACAATATTATTTAATAATCTATTTTAGTTATTAAATAATTAGTTTTGGCATTTAAAAGGTTAGAATTAGAAAATTGGCGTTTTTAAGAAAATAGAAATAAAATTTGATAAAATTGAAAAATCAAGTGGGGCCCACTACTACACCTTGGCCGGCCACTAATTGAGGAGTTTCAAATTGATTTTTTCATTATTTTAATGCCAAATAATTCCTAACCTAAACCTCGTAGTTGCCTATAAATAGAAAGTGATGGCTTAGTCAAATTACAAGTTTTCACAACCTTTTTTGACAGAAATTTTTCTCTTCAGAAAACTGAGCCTTCCCCACTTTCTATACCTGGCCGAAACCCTCTCTTCTCTTTTCCCTTCATCAATTTCGACCCTAGTGAAAGAGTAAGTGCCCATACACAGCAAGCAGTAACTCAATCATAGATTGGAAGACTGTGAAGGATCAAACTTGAAGAAGAAGGACATTCGGGCTCAGATCTTGATTATACTCTGCTACAGAAAGGATACGAGGGTTAGAGATCTGAGCGGAAGGAGACATTAATTCCGCTGCATAAATGTAAGGTTTTCTTAACTTTATATGTGTTTAATTTATCGTTTTAGAAAGTTCATATTTAGGGTGTTTAAACAACATACTTGTGAGTAGATCTAAGATCCTGGTAAAATAAATTCCAACATTAAGTCAAACCGAACTGCTTGTAATGGTGAAAGAATTATCATACCACGAAATTGTGGCAAGTGCGGTGCCAAGGGGCACAATAGAAACACTTGTACCTACCGAGGTTAAAAATGAATTTTTAATTTAGTCGTACTGTGATGTGTTGTACTGTTATGTATTGTTATTGAATTCATGTTGGACTTTTTTAAAAATTAGAATTTGTGATATTTTATGTTTAGATAATTATTATAATTTGTGGCATAGCTGGAAGGCCTAAAATTGTTAAATTGTTATATACCAATAAAAGAACATAAACATACTAATAAAAGAAACTAGTTACATTGTTATCTTAATAATAACAATAAAAACACATAATTGTTCATGCTAAATTTTGGTAAAACAAATCTACACACCGCCGCTCTCTAAATTTCTTCATATTGTCATCGTTTACATTATCAAACGGAAGATCCAGCATTTTATGCTTGATGTGCTCTATCACATACATCTCGCAATCATCGCTGTTTGAGACAATAAAAAGTAAATAAATAAAAGTATGCAAATTAAATTCAAGTTAAATAATAAAAAATCAATTGTAATTAAGTTACGCTGATTCCGTCTGTCATACAATGCTCCCGTCGATGACTTTTGAACTGAAATTTCTAACCTGGTTCTCTGAGACGGTCAGTTGAGGCATGACGATCATTTCATGATTCTCGAATAGGCTAGACTGTAGAATCAAAGTTGGGAATAACTCTTCCCACAATGTCAAGTGACTCTTCAATTCATTTGGAGAAATCGATCCAAGGCTCGAGTCAAATATGCTCAATATCCAACGATCAAGGTCTGCCTCTAATGTCACCCAATGCTTATCCAAGAAGAGGGTCATATATATTCTCTCCTTATTCTTCCAACTATCTAAGTATTGGGCATTATCCCCTCAAATCAAATCTAATATGTCGTCATCCCACTGAAAGTTAGTGTGGTCATCACCCGCAGCTTTCCACCGACCAATAACTCTTGATGGGAAAATGTGAGGCATGATGACACATCTATTTGGGTACACCTCTGGATAAAAGTATTGTCGCCTCCTCATTAAATGAAATGCCGCATCCAAATGCTAAAACATGAAATTTAAATATGTCAGAGATTAAATAAAAAAAGTTAGATAAAGTCTTTAAAAATCAAAGACGTAAAAATTCTTAAAAACTTACATCGTCTCCAAGCCATGTCTTTAGAGTATGTAGTTGGAAGAATTAAGCTGAATCGTGTCTACCGGAGAAACACTCTCTCGGGTACTTGTTCCCAATCTGGCGAAGAACCCAACTGTGAAAAGTCGAGAGCAGCTTTCGATCAACGACTCTAAGTGAGTCCACATTCACAAGTGTGTTCGATGCCCTGGACTTCTTCTTCATTTCAGTGTACTCATCGAACCACCTAGACCGCTTTCTCTTCCTCCAGTTCTCCACTAGTTCTAGAGTTGTCTCTAACACCTGTACTGTAACGCCCTAATGCTAAGGCACGCTACAGTGCTTTTACAATTACTGTGCAATCTTTGCTAATCAAAGAAATTTCTCTGAAAAACGTGTCAAATTAAAACTTTTGCTTTAAATATTAAACTTTGTAATATAATATAATTTTTACAGATTCTGGGATCCCGCTTTCAAACTTTGTAATATATACTTTTCAAACTATACATTTCAAAATACATAATTTCCAGGTCGCACAGCGACTTTCAAAATATAACTCCCAGATGTCCCGAGACCGAACACTCCAGGTCGCGCTGCTTGACATGTACAATCTCACCCGAGCTCAGGTTCATTCTTGTTCAGCCTTCGCCTTTCCTTTACCTACACATGGAAGCAGAAACTGTGAGTCAACAGACTCAGTAAGAAATGCATATAACATACCATATAATTTCTGACCTGTAAATAGGCGCCCATACACCTATTTACAGAGCTTAACAGATGAGTATGAACGTTCAATACCAGGGTACAACCACTATACCACATACACATCGTACCTCACTGTACGAGTGTTGGTAGGGTTTACCCCGAACACTGAGTAACACTGAGTGATGTACCACACACCTTAGCATTTTCCCGTGCCCGTGTTGGTATCACTGTATCGTACTCACAGTGACAATAATCACTATACCAATGCACTCTAATACTTATTCATACAAGTGTTGGTAGTGCATAACATAATTCAAGCATGCATATGTTGGGTTTTATGCCCTAAATAAAACTCATTTCAATATAATCAGATTTACTTATTAATATAGATCAGAAATAACATTTAATGTTGCATGGTTCACATGATTTATTTCATGATTATATGTACATAATGTATAGATTCATCTGAAACCCTTTTCACATACTTGATCCTGTTTATTGTGCCGTCAACACATTGGAAAGTAAACATGACTATGTGAATAAAGTTTCCTAGATTTATCAGACATAGGGTTTTACTGATATGATAATCTACAACAAGAGTTTACTTGTATTTGGAGAAATACTATGTTCTTTCCAGAACATTGGTTAAAGTAAAGCTCAGGTTGGATGCATGGAGTATGCATCGGAAGGGACCGATATTGAACTTTGACTTAGATTTATTAAACTTACCGTAATATCTATTCAAGTCAATATCGCCTAGTTGATCCTAGATCGAATGTTCTTAATCCTGTTATGATTAGGCTCAATCTTGAAAGGCTATTCGTGTTTCTTGAATTGTTAGTTAAGCCTACCTTTTGGTCAGGGTGATACGTACTTTTTGGGAACACGGTAGTGCAATTGAGTGGGAGCGCTATCATAAACATGGAATCTATAGCTTCTATCTGGCGAATAGTAAGCAAAGGATGATCTCCTTTGAGCTTGACCAAACGAACATAAATGATGGAGTACTCATTTCACATAAGCTGAAATATCATTTATACGGGGTCAAGTGTTTTAAGGAATAAATACATTGTAGGGTGTAACGGTAATTTAATCCCTTTACAAAGGTAGATCATTCATATAGAGGATCATTGATCACATTAGGATTATAACAATGGATAACTAATGATGTGTCTATATGGTGGAACATATAGAGCATTCTATATACTGAGAGTGCAATTCTAAGTTCTATGCGTGGATTCAACGAAGAATTAATAAGTTAGTGAATTTTAGTGCTAAATTCTTGATCTACTTATTGGAAGCTCGGTTATATAGACCCATGGTCCCCCCACTAGTTGAGATAATATTGCTTGTAAGACTCATGTAATTGGTTTTGATTAATCAATTATAATTCTCAAATTAGACTATGTCTATTTGTGAATTTTTCACTAAGTAAGGGTGAAAATTGTAAAGAAAGAGTTTATAGGGGCATATTTGTTAATTATGATACTTTGTATGGTTCAATTAATGAATATGATAAATGACAATATTATTTAATAATTATTTATAGTTATTAAATAGTTAGAATTGACATTTAAATGGTTGAATTAGGAAATTGGCATTTTTGAGAAAATCAGATACAAAAGGTGTTAAAATTGTAAAATTGCAAAAAGCAAGGCCCAATCCACTAAGTGTATGGCCTGCCACTTTTGTAGGAAATTTAAACTGATATTTTCATTATTTTAATGCCAAATAATTCAAACCTAACCCTAGTGGAATGCTATAAATAGATAGTGAAGGCTTCAGGAAAATTACACTTAAATTTTCTATTTTTCCTTCAGAGAAAAACCTGAGCCTTTCTCTCTCCCTATCTTTAGCTGCCACTTCTTCTCTTCCTCATTGAGATTTCGAAATTCTTAGTGTATGAGTAGTGCCCACACACAGCAAGTGATACCTCAATCATAGTGAGGAAGATCGTGAAGAAAGATCATCAGCAAAGGAGTTTCAGCATCAAGGATTCAGAGAAAGAGATCCAGGTTCAGATATTGATAATGCTCTGCTACAGAAAGGAATCAAGGGCTAGATATCTGAACGGAAGGAGTCATATTATTCCGCTGCACCCAATGTAAGGTTTCTTAAACTTTATATGTGTTTATTTCATCGTTTTAGAAAGTTCATATTTAGGATGTTAATAAACATACTTGTGAGTAGATCTAAGATCCTGGTAAAATAATTTCCAACAACTGGCCTCAGAGCCATGGTAATTGATTTACTTGCAAGAAATTTGGACTTTAAAACGATTGTTTGTATGTTCTTTGGATGGTATCATGTTGTATTGAGTGTTATTTGATGATTGATTGATGTTTGTGAAATTTTCGTGAAAAATAATTGTGATTTCGTTTCTGGAATTATTTTTATTGGATAGTATGGAAAAAATTAAGCAAGTTAGCCTTTTACAGAACTCAATTTGGATTTTATTTGAATTAGTTATGATTTTTTGAAGATTTGACAAAATCGGGGCTGTGTTGATAGTTTCCTGCGATCGCAGAACTGTCCGTACAGTTTCGAATTTTTCCTTTTTTCTTCAATTTTTCATACTTTTTCATGGAATTAGCTTCCAATTTTTTGTATGGTTTTGTATATATACTATTACTATTCCTAATTCAATTCTAATTATCATTTTGAATTAATTTAAATTTTTTTTAATTTAATTCAAGATATTAGTGTAATTTGAATTTGAATAGAATTAGTATTTATCCTTTTGCTTAAAAATCTATCTTATTTTTAAATTTGATTATATTTTTTTTAAATTTAAGGTCAGATTTTTTAAGATATTTATAATATCTTTTAAGATATTTAAAAATATCTTATCTTTTAAGATATTTATAATATCTTTTAAAGATATTTATAATATCTTTTAAGATATTTTAAAAATATCTTATCTTTTAAGATTTTTTAATTAAATCTTTTTAGATATTTTGACCATATTTAAATTTAAAATAAGATATTTATAATCATGTAATTTTAAATAGATATAAGATATTTTGCTAATTTTTTAAATTTTGTTATTTTATTTATTTAAATTACATTTAAAATTTGAAAAAGATATTTATTTATCTTTTCTAATTTTTTATTTAATTTTTATTTATAAAATAATATTTAAAATTTAAAAGTAGTTAGCAAATTTTTGAAATGATATTTAGGTTGGTTCAAACCTAATTTTTCAAAATTGTAGGTTTAATTTTAAATTTAAATATATAATTAATTTTCGAAATTTTTTTAAATTTTTTTTTCGAAAATCCATTTTATAATATTTCGAAATTAATTATTTAATTTAAAATTAAATAAATCCTACATCCAACTATCCAGCGAACCTTGTTGCAGGAGTATGTGGTTTTAGCTTGTTTGTAAGTTTTCAAAACCTATTATTACTTGATTGCAAATAGCCATGGTTACCTTTTGCCAGATCTATTGATCTGATGGCTCCCTTGCTCAAGATAATAATTTGTAACAGGTATATTTACAAACTTCTTTCATCTGTGTATGACCTAGCAACATGATAGGACCCATCCAAAGTGTGCCTGTGTGAGCCTATGTGTTTAATTTTATTATAGATGCATATAGGTTAATGTTGCTAAAATAAATTATCATAGTTTTTGATAGAATTTATTTAGGCCCATTTAGTTTTTGGGCCTATTCAATTAATAACAGTTGTTCTTATTAAGGTTAAATTCCTCTCTTTTGGGCCTTGTGTGAGAGTTGGGAGCCATAGAAGTGGGTACGACATACTGAACCCAGCACCCCCTCACACAAACCACCCCAATTGTGAAGGCCCATTTGCCTGATTTGAACAACTGTACTAGGTTAATTACACTAGTTTAACCTAATTAAAATTGATTAGCAACATAATTAATTTCATTTATTTTGAAATTAATTTAGAAAATCATAGTTTAAAGAATTTTATATTCTAAGCTAAACTATATGTATTTTCTTGTATTTAATTAAATATAGAATTATAACCATCTAGATTCTTTCTGGAACTTAATTTAAATTTTTCATTAAATATTCCTATTTAAGTTGATATTTAGTTATCTTTAACTAACCAACTTAAATCTGAATATCTTTTGAATTCAAAATTTCAAAATTAAGTTGAGGAATTTTTGGCATTGGTTATTAAGATTCTTTAGATATTTTTTAAGTTAATATCTTTTCGAATATTAACTTAAAATGGAATATTTTCAAATTAAGTGGTTACAACTTAATTTTTGATATTTAATTAAATTTAAATTTGAAAAATATTTAAGTTCTAGATTTTTTCTAATACAACTTAAATTAGATATTTTTTCAAATTTTGTGGAAAAGATACTTAGTCAAATAAGATATTTTCTAGATAGTTATTTCTAGACTACTTATTATTTCTAATATTAAATAGGAAAATATTATACATTGTGAAATTAATTATTTAAATAATTAATTTTGGTACAATTTATTTTAAGTATATTTTTCCTAGTATTAAACTAGAAATTAATAATTAAGCCTTCTCTACACTTAATTATTTATTTCTTGAATTTAATACATTTAATTAATTTGAAAATTAAATATCTAAGTTGATTTTTATCATCATACTTAAATATTTCTTTTTCATGACATTTAATTAAATAGAAAATTATTTGAAATTTAATTTTTCAACTAAATTTAAATAATTTTCAAAATATATTTTTTCTTTATTTTATTAATCAATTTTCGAAATTGCATTTCTTAAATGCTAGAACTTCGAATTTTATCTTGAAAAATAGATTAAGTTGTAAATTAATTATTTATTTTAATTAATTCTTGGATCAACTTAAATCAATGATTTTTTCATTTATTGATTAATTTAAAATAAATTGAATTAAAGTATATTATTAGAAATTGAATTAATTAGTCAAAGGAAAATCTAGATAGATGATATTTTTGCTTGAAATATTTTTCTAGTGTATTTAATTAAATAGAAAATTAATATTTAAGTTGATTTTCATCATCATACTTAAATATTTGAAATTTTTCTTATATATTTAATTAAATAGGAAAATTATATTTTTTGTTGTAAATTAATTTTATTAATTAATTTTGGGCCAACATTAAATTAGAATAATTTTTCCAGGATTAATTTTTTATTTTAACATGCATTTTCGAAAATTGTATTCTTAAATACTTTAATTTTTCGAAATGCAATATATATTTATAGAAAATTAAATTTGAGTTGTAAATTAATTTATATTAATTTTGTAACAACTTAAATATTTTTTCTAAATATTTATTGGATATTATTACTAAGATGGAAATAATTCATGTTATTTTCATATCCATCTAAGTAAAATTTATAAATATTAAATTAAAATTTATATTTAGAATTTTTCATTCTAAATTGGAAATTTTAATTAAATAAATATATATTTAAAATAAATAGAATAAATAAAGAGAATCAAAGAAAATACAACTCACTTTAAATAATGAGCTTGATTATTATTGAGATATTCGATCTCCATTGTTGGTCTTACAAAAGTTAAATGTTTTCAATATAACCTCGAGACGCTAGACTTCGTCCCCCTATGGATGGTTATTCGTTGAACGCATTTAACACCGTAAGATTTCATTTGATAAGTGTTTTGTAAGTTTTCGTCTCTATTAGACTCTCCCCTACGGTGACTACTTAGAGATAAACTTATGAAACATGAAACAATGGTGGAAGCTCATAAAATGAGAATAACCTTGACTCTCGCCTACCGAGACAACGTTGGATTCTTATTTTGATCGAATAAAAGGTTGCTAGAATGTTTAACATTTTAGACGAGCTGACAACTCTATTCAATGAATGGTAGCTTTGACTCTCGCCTACCGGGACACTGTATCAGTTTGTTGAAAACCTTGGAAATTATATAGGATTGTATGTTTTAGTATTTTCACTAGTCATTCCTACTTGCTATATGTTTATAATTTCTGAATTGTGTATGAATTTATATTGAACCATGTTATTTTCTGTTATTAAGTTGTAGTTTAATTTCGAATCTTCATTGTTGGTCTAACATGTTTGTTTTTCTAATGAGATAAATCCCTAATGGATTTTCACCATTAGACATACATAATAGTGTTAGATCTCGAAAGATAAATATTGTATATGCGACATCTAGCTGTTCATCAATTGATGACACCTAAGACTAGTATTTTTACGATATGAAACAAGAAGATTACATAAATAAGATTACTTTGTCTTTCGCTAATCGAAGCATCGTTGGATTCTTATTTATAAACGAAATTATCCTAATTCCTCTTAGCTTATTCATTTCGAATTAGCTCAATAATATATCATTGGATGAATGGTCTATAAATCATTTCATGTCATTATATTTTCTCTTAAGAAATTAAATGACGCATATGATTATAATCCCGAAATTCTATTCCCAATTGATATAAATCCTCAATCTTAGAAATCTCCTACTTGTATGGGCAAATCTGACTTAGAGTTTGTATTAGTAGTCTTTGGTCCAAGATAGAATTACTCATTATATTTGGTATAAATTTAAGTCTTTGACTTTAATTTTAGATTCCAAATAGAAATTTTCTTAAATTTCTAATTCCAGAATACAATACAGTTACACTTTCTCAAGTGTTTATATCCATCTTCTATTAATGGATTAAAACTGTATGGAATATGAGTTAGGTATTCTGTGACCAGGATCCACTTGCAGTATTCTAAGAACTCTTTGATGTAACTAAACCTATGTCATCATAGACACTACCACTTTCTTTTAATCTATGGCATTTGTATCTTGTTCATAGTGGATTTGACAAGATCAATCTCTGCAAAGAGTTAATATGCCTATATCCACTGAAAGTAGTTCATCTCATTCGCAGATGGATGTACATTCAGGGGTGGATATGAGTTTTTCGTTGTATTCTTAAAACGATAACTCTAGATTATACCTTTTAGCAAAGAAATTTGAAATGTTTGAAAAATTTCATTAATTTCTAGCAATGGTTAAAACCATTAAGGTAAGTGGTTAAAGATCTTGCGAACTGATAGGGGTGGAGAAATAGTTAGTAGATATGCAGTTCAAAGATCATTAAATTGATTTTTGAATTATATCCAAACTTACCTCCCGTAAATTTCGAGTTGCATGTTGATGATTAGTTACTAGTCGTTGCCTAAATCCTTCTATGGTAATACAATTTCAGAATGATGTAATGGTTGTATACTTAATGTAAATCATTACTAGATTCATGGATGACCTAATCAAAATCTTAAGAAAAGCTACAACTGTTAACCATGGTTTCTTAGCTATTCTAAGTGATTAGGGGTGGACCATCCCATTGTCAATAGATAAGAAAGTGTTTGTTCAAACAAATACTACTTTTCTAAGATAATGACTCAGTCTGAAAACAAGTAGTAAATAAAGGAGATATTTTTCTTGATTCCAAAAGTGTTCTATCATCTTATATAACATATGATGATCCCACTGCCTCTGCTGTCTTGTCACAACCGAAGAGATCAATACCATTTAATTTTCTTTGACATAATTCACGGTACCTCGTCGTAGTGGGAGAGTTTCTAGGAACTCACCTTCATATGACTTGGGAGACACTAGTGATTAAAATCCATTGTGAGTTTAAACAAGTAATGGATTGTCAAGATAAGAAACTAAGAAGAAAGCCAATAGAACTATGGTTTAATCCATTCACATGGAGTAACCTAAAGTTTTCTATTACAAGGACATAAAAGGAAATTTTCGTTTATAAGTCCATTCAATGGACTTAACAAAACTTCTTGTTCCTAGTATTATAGGTTTGAGTTTAACTAAACCTATGGCTTGTGGTATACCTGGTAATTACTTACTCTAATGCAAGCAACTTACTTTAGTAAGATGCTGAAGCATTTTCTTTCTAATAGAAATCTATAGAAGCTTCACAACTTCTTAGACATAGATTTTATTTATCTAAGATAAAGCCATGAAAGAATTTCTTAAATCAACAGTGAGAGGTCTTAGATATGCTTTTGTATGCCTAGACCAGACACCTGCTGTTGAGTGGGAGTAATGAGTAGGTATCAGATTAATCCAGGAGAAGAACATTGGAAGACAATCAAGTAAATCTTAAGATTAAGAAGAGGAACTATATGTTAGTCTATAAGGGTGTGTTTAAAACTCTTAGACTACACCATATCAGATTTCGAAATTTGCCTTTGTGCTAGTAAATCTTTCTGATAAGATGGTGGTTACTCTGGGGGTGGAATAGTGATTTTGGAGAAGTGTAAAAACCTATCTGAAGTCTCTAGGTCTACCAGAGAGTGACTGAATGTTAAAGATGCAGGAAAGGTACTTATTCAGTCTAAGGAAAGTTCTATACATCTTTGGCACCATTCCAAATTGCCTTAAACTACTAGTGTTAATTTCCTGATTAACCAAAAGTAGTTGCCAAAGGTATAGAATCCAGTATCCCAAGAGAGTAGACATATAGAGAGGAATTTCACATTATCAATGATTTTGTGATTAAGAAAGAGTAATGGTGGAGAAAAGGTTGTGGTTAATTCAACTTTTCAGATCCTATTACGAGGAGTTTACTACTACTACACTTGATTTGTATATCAAGGTGTTGAGATTATTTGAAACGCACTTTTGTTTTATATTAGTGCAAGTGGGAGTTTGTTGGGTTTTATGCCCTAAATAAAACTGATTTCAATATAATCAGATTTACTTATTAATATAGATCAGAAATAACATTTAATGTTGCATGGTTCACATGATTTGTATCATGATTATATGTACATAATGTATAGATTCATCTGAAACCCTTTTCACATACTTGATCCTGTTTATTGTGCCGTCAACACATTGGAAAGTAAACATGACTATGTGAATAAAGTTTCCTAGATTTATCAGACACAGGGTTTTACTGATATGATAATCTACAACAAGAGTTTACTTGTATTTGGAGAAATACTATGTTCTTTCCAGAACATTGGTTAAAGTAAAGCTCAGGTTGGATGCATGGAGTATGCATCGGAAGGGACCGATATTGAACTTTGACTTAGATTTATTAAACTTACCGTAATATCTATTCAAGTCAATATCGCCTAGTTGATCCTAGATCGAATGTTCTTAATCCTGTTATGATTAGGCTCAATCTTGAAAGGCTATTCGTGTTTCTTGAATTGTTAGTTAAGCCTACCTTTTGGTCTGGGTGATACGTACTTTTTGGGAACACGGTAGTGCAATTGAGTGGGAGCGCTATCATAAACATGGAATCTATAGCTTCTATCTGGCGAATAGTAAGCAAAGGATGATCTCCTTTGAGCTTGAACCAACGAACATAAATGATGGAGTACTCATTTCACATAAGCTGAAATATCATTTATACGAGGTCAAGTGTTTTAAGGAATAAATACATTGTAGGGTGTAACGGTAATTTAATCCCTTTACAATGTAGATCATTCATATAGAGGATCATTGATCACATTAGGATTATAACAATGGATAACTAATGATGTGTCTATATGGTGGAACATATAGAGCATTCTATATACTGAGAGTGCAATTCTAAGTTCTATGCGTGGATTCAACGAAGAATTAATAAGTTAGTGAATTTTAGTGCTAAATTCTTGATCTACTTATTGGAAGCTCGGTTATATAGACCCATGGTCCCCCCACTAGTTGAGATAATATTGCTTGTAAGACTCATGTAATTGGTTTTGATTAATCAATTATAATTCTCAAATTAGACTATGTCTATTTGTGAATTTTTCACTAAGTAAGGGCGAAAATTGTAAAGAAAGAGTTTATAGGGGCATATTTGTTAATTATGATACTTTGTATGGTTCAATTAATGAATATGATAAATGACAATATTATTTAATAATTATTTATAGTTATTAAATAGTTAGAATTGACATTTAAATGGTTGAATTAGGAAATTGGCATTTTTGAGAAAATCAGATACAAAAGGTGTTAAAATTGTAAAATTGCAAAAAGCAAGGCCCAATCCACTAAGTGTATGGCCTGCCACTTTTGTAGGAAATTTAAACTGATATTTTCATTATTTTAATGCCAAATAATTCAAACCTAACCCTAGTGGAATGCTATAAATAGATAGTGAAGGCTTCAGGAAAATTACACTTAAATTTTCTATTTTTCCTTCAGAGAAAAACCTGAGCCTTTCTCTCTCCCTATCTTTAGCTGCCACTTCTTCTCTTCCTCATTGAGATTTCGAAATTCTTAGTGTATGAGTAGTGCCCACACACAGCAAGTGATACCTCAATCATAGTGAGGAAGATCGTGAAGAAAGATCATCAGCAAAGGAGTTTCAGCATCAAGGATTCAGAGAAAGAGATCCAGGTTCAGATATTGATAATGCTCGCTACGTAAAGGAATCAAGGGCTAGATATCTGAACGGAAGGAGTCATATTATTCCGCTGCACCCAATGTAAGGTTTCTTAAACTTTATATGTGTTTATTTCATCGTTTTAGAAAGTTCATATTTAGGATGTTAATAAACATACTTGTGAGTAGATCTAAGATCCTGGTAAAATAATTTCCAACAGCATATACAATCACATATACACACATTCAGATAATCACATCATACATTATACACAGTTCTTACCTGTTTTCCGAATTCAAGTGTGCTGGCCGACCTGAACGGAATTCACGTGCTAGATGGATGCCCTAATCACAATAATTGCAACATAGATGAGTGACTCGCCAAATCACTTTCCGGGACTTAAACTTGAAACTAAAAGTTTCCCTATCAATAAACCTCATGGCAATACCCTAAATATCTCAAAATTGGCCAAAACTAGGGTTCTGGAATTTCCCCCAACAGGCAGACCAGTTCCCAACGGGAAATCCGGTTCTGGGTCACCATCCGGTCGACCGGTTGGTACAGGTCCCCCAGAACCAGAATTCCGGTTCTGTGCTGGGAACCCAAAAATCATCCCCCTTAAATCAATCCCAAACCTTACCAAACTCTCCAGTACACCTATACAATGCATAAACAACCATTTCCAACCAACAATTCACAGAACAAACCAACAATACTCAACTTGCCATTAAAGACCAAAGCTTTGAACTCAATGTTCAAAGTTGCATAAAACCAAGACATAACCTCAAAACCAGCTGCTATGGACTAAATTCAACTCAACCTAACCCTAGAATTCGAACCAAAACAACATTAAACTCTAACAGCCCCTATAGCCCAATTTCACATACTCAATCCAAGGAAAAAGCTTAAAAACATGTAACTAATGGTCTAGGGTTTACCTTGCTTGAAAATCACAACACCCTTGCTTAAAATTCTGCAAATTCCAGCTTAAATGGTGAAGTTCCCCCCTGGTTTTTGCCCCAGCCGAAAGAGAAAAGAGAGAAAATGAGAGTTCTCTTGATTTTTGACTTTTCTTTGTTTTTTTCTCAAATGAAAATGGTTTTCCCCAATTAACTCCTTGCTGAAAAAATAATGTGCTAGGTGTCAGCTACTTGGGCAGCCACCTCACTCACCCTTAACCAAAAGACTAAAATGCCCTTTAGACTTAAAACTAGGGTATTTCTAAAGCTAGGGGTAAAATGGTCAATTTTCATAACCTCGCTCAATCCCGATAATTTATTTTCTCTAAATTATTTCCCACTATGAAATAGGGTTCTAAACTTACCCATATGATCAATCTAGCCATCCATCGCATTTTCCGTTGTCGCCGAGCAAAAATTACAAAATTAACATATTTCACATATAAGCTAAATAATACCCCTAGAGTTTAATAAAATCTCCGGAATTGAGAAATTATAACTCTAATATTTATTTCTAAATATTGGGGTCCACAATTAAATTAATTCACAAATAATAATAAAATAATAAAAATTAGTGCTAATTGCCTTTACTAATCCACATTACTAGAGCGGTCATTACATGTACCTTAGAATCCTGAGTATCCTCGATGCTGGTGATCTTCATGTTGTTAGGTGTACAGAACATATCATCATCATTCGGTCTATAATCATGTGGGAGAATGATTTTATTTTCCAGTGACTGAGGCTCTTCTTGTGGTTCTGGATGTGGCTGTGGCTGTGACTGTGTATCTGGTGTCGGCATTCCAGGATCTTCCAGGAGTCTCATTATGGTCTTCAACTGACCCATAATCTCTGTCTGTCCTCTTAACAGAGTGGTCTGGCCTTCCCTCAAAACAATCTGCTCCCTCTCCACAGTCTCCCTTGGTTCGCGAGCCTCTAAGGTGCTGGGAATAGATGCTGACGGGCAAAGAGGAGGATCCTCTGATGCTGCAGATGGGCAACACCAGACTCATCTAGTAGTGAAGACGGTGCACGTGGTGGAGACAGTGGATGTGGTGTAGAGTCTCTAAATATTCAGGCTGCATCTGCTCGTTCTTCCAATGTCGAGGCAAGATTTTTGGCCTGGCTTCGCAAAGCATCCTGTGTTGGTTGCCTATCATCACCCAACACAAGTTCCTCTAAGTCAACAAATAAAGGCGCCTGACCGCTAGTGATGCAACTCACAAACTCAATCTCATTTTCTCGGGTTCATAACATAGAGTAAACTGTCAACTGAAAAATAAAGCAAATATATTAATAGATGGAAATGAACATGAAATAAATATAAAGCGTAAGAAACTTACATTTCTAGCAAATAATCGTATGACTTCGTCCTTCCCGAGTATCATTTTGGCTTACTCTCCTAGTTCACCATTCTCAAAAAGCGATGCGACTTCTTAACAACATACTTGTTGCACAGCTCCAGGATGGCCTCGTATGCCCAATACTTTAACACTGCAGTATAACCGTAAGATGAGTATTTAGCCTCCTTCTGACTAACTTCCTTTTCAATCTTCTTAAGCATCTTATTCTTCACAT
The DNA here is from genome assembly GCF_029168945.1 of Cannabis sativa. Taxonomy (NCBI): domain Eukaryota; kingdom Viridiplantae; phylum Streptophyta; class Magnoliopsida; order Rosales; family Cannabaceae; genus Cannabis; species Cannabis sativa. The sequence continues at coordinate 24,236,650 of NC_083603.1, forward strand.
CTATGTAGTCTTTTTTACAAGTTTCCATCAACTTGTTGTACGAAATCTTTCCCCACGGGTACTTGTAGAAGAATGGTAGGTTGTCAACCATTCTTATGACAAAAGGAGGAACATCAGTCTTCTCCTCCTTACTAGTGAGGACGCCCATAACAAACAAGGCCATCCCCAACTTGTAGACATCAACTTCTGTGCAGCTCTCAAAAACTCTGCGCAGTTGGCCAAAGCTGATGGAAGGATTATCGTTGAAATACTCCATAATCAACCGATTTGAACTTCCTTTCTCTTCAATTTCTTCTTCAATAGGTTCGGGCAACAAGTTTAACCCGGTCACCAAACCAAACTCCACCCTACCAAATCTACATCTCTTCTTCGCCAAGTAAAAATGTACCTCATCTGGCTTGTCAGATTTGATTTTGTGCAACATCAATTGATGGATCAATGCTCTTAAAAATTGTAATGGCTCTCTCTCAAAGAACTGTTTGAAAGGGAATTCCCTCACCCTATCCTGTAATCTGAATTCTTCAAATTTGGCCTTAATCTTTGGGTAGTAATAACTACCGTCGCGCCAAGTGACATGGCCTGTGTAATGCTTCAACAGTGGAATTATTAGCTGTGGAGGTCTCTGCAAAAAAACAAGAAAATGAAAGTTAAAAAAAATGAAAAATTAAAATTTTGGCAAGGACATCGGGCCCTATATCGGGCCCAACATTGGACGTATCGAGCCTATTAGAAATTAAAATTTTGTGGAGGCCATCGCGCCCAACATCGGACCAATCGGGCAATATCAAAAAAATGAAAAATTAACAAGGCCATTAGGCCCATTGGGCCATAAAAAATTTTGAATTCTTTACAAAGGCATTGGGCCCATCGGGCCATAATAAATTTTGTTTTTTTTTTTACAAAGGCATCAGGCCCCATTAGGCCAACAATCAGACCTATCGGGCCTTTGTCTTCCTCAAATTTTTTGTGACACAATCGAACTGGTGTCGGGCCTGCATTGGGCTGCATCGGGCCCAACAGAATCAAACCCAAAACCCACTATTTCGCCCAAATCACAGGTCCGATGAAATCAATACCTAAATCGAACCCTAAATCTAACAAAACTCACGGTGCATACATAAACACATACATTATAACCCTAAATCTATACATATCAATGCTCCAAATCATAAATCACCCAAAAATTAATGAGAAAAATAATTAAAAACAAAAAGATCAGAAGGCTTACCTTCAACATCTCCGTTCGAAGCTCGGTGGTAGAGGGTTGGAGTCACGTCTCACGGTGGTCGTGGGTTGGCTGGGTCCGTCCGTTGCTCGGTGGTCTGGGTAGGCAGTGATTTGGTGAGGGTGAGACGGTGAGAGAGCAACGAGAGAGATAGAGGAAGAGAAAGAGAGTTGAGGTTTGAAAAATGAGAGGGGTATTTTTGGGTTTAATGTAAAGTGGTCATATTTTTAAAATTTTGAAATGCATAAGTTTAGGGAATTAATTTCCCCCATTAGTATGCATATATAATTAAATTTCCTGTTTTTTTGGTTTGCTAAGAGGCAGGCAACAATACTATTTTTTAATTAGGATTTTCGCTCCCTAGACTTTGACATGTACCAAATCATGCCCTTTGAACTTTTCAGATCGTTAAAAATTTCCCCTAAACTATTAAGATTATCGAATTTAAGGAATTTTGTGTAATTTCATTCAATTTTACTAATTTAGTGGTTGCTTATGTACCAAATCACGCTCCTCAAACTTTAATATATACCAAATCACGCCCCTCAAATTTTGACATGTGCCAAATTATGCCCCCTAAACTTTCATTCATGTTAGACTTTTCTTACTAAAATTGGATAACAGTCTTTAAATCCAACAATCTCAATAGTTCATGGGATTTTTAACGACCAAAAAAGTTCAGGAGGCACGATTTGGTACATGTCAAAGTTTAAGGGACAAAAATCCTGATTAGCCTACATAAAAAAATGTGAAAAAAATGAGAATAAGATATGTCACTGTTTTATACCTTCTATATATAAAATTAATTAATATTTAATATTACATAAAAAATATAAAAAGGGAGAAAAAGAATAAGCTAGGATAAAACAATTTTAGAGTAATATGTCATCCCTTTATATCTTTTCCTTATATATATATATACTAGGTGAATGTACGTGTCGAGCCACGTATTGCTAGTTTCATTTAAGATTTTGGTCTTTTTAAGATTGTGAATGTATTTTATTTTTAAAGATTACAAATTTTTTGTTTGAAAAAATTAAATATTTATATTTGAAATATTATTTAATAATGTATTAAAAATAATATTAGTGTAATTATAAAATTGTAAATTAATTTATTATTGGAGTAGTAGATTATTCTATTTAGTTCTTTTTTTAACATAGCATTGTAATGTAAGTTTATATCTATAAATATTCTGTAAAGTGTTAATATTATATGAACATCTCCATTTATAAAGCTAAAAAGTGGGTCAATGGCAGAAGTGGTATATCTGCAATCACACAAAGATAGAAGTGGTATTTCTGCTTCCTATGCTTATCCAGAGAAAACATTAGAGAACGTGAGGTTAACTTTAATATATAAAGATTTTTCTTTTTTAAAAATAAAAAAAAATTATTAATATTCTCCCAAGATAGGTTTGTTAGAGAGATATGTGGCTAAGATGATTTTTTTAATTTAAAAAGAGATTATTAATATTTAAAAGATTGTTTAATTTTTTGGGTTTAATTATTGGGTTTATTTGTTAACGTGAGATCAAACTAATCGTTAAATTTAACAGAATATTCTTTTACTTTTAAGTATATTCTGTTAAACCAAGAAATGCCGTTAGATAGGCACTTTTAATATATAAAGATATAAAGTTTAATGATTGTAACTCCTATTTTAAAGAATTAATGAACATAATAATTTTTATATTAGTATGTGAGAATATATTAATATTTTGTATAAAATTATAATTATATTTTTTCATAATATAGTAAGTTTAATAGAATATAGATAAAAATAATATAGGATTTTTTTTTTAATTTTTATACTTTAAAACAGTTTTTTTTTTTTTGTATTATTACGGAATTTCGCATAGAAACCCTTATTGCAACTAACGGAGCAACCTAAATCGCAACAAAAATTCATTTAACAATCCACATAAAAACTACCGGAAAAACCACCTTAGAAACTCAAACCTAAAATTTGAAAAAAAAAATTAAAAAAATAATACATGGGGTAATTTCTAAAAAAAAATATTTATTATATATTTTATATGATGCAATAATAAAAAAGACCTCTATTTATTACCAAATTATATAGATTATTATAATTATTCAAATTTATTATTATTTTATAAGTTTTATCATTTATTTTCATATTTTAAAACAAATATCCATGATATTTATTAAAAATATCTCTGATATTTCTATGAGTTTATTGTAATGATATTTCTACCTTGCCAATATATGATAAAGAAACAACATTATGAATTAATCTAACGTACAAGATAAGTCATTATGTGTTGATTGTATTTTCAATTGAAAAAAATGCTCTCTCCCTTCACTATACACAATTATCCCACCTTAAGCAAACAACAATATCTGGAATGCAACACCCCATATAATTACATTCTAATTTTTTATGCATAAAATACAAGGAAGAAGCTAGTACAAAAATAAAGTGAGCAAAATAAATACCTCCCTCGTATCTCGACACATCCTATACTGTTGGAAGTAATGTTAAACAGCAAAATCTTCGCCAAGATCACACCTTCCCCATTGCAGACATATTCAGATCGCAGCTTCTTCGCAGATTGTAACCCGAACATCTACAATCACATGACTCCAACTACTCTTTTCAACAAAACATTGAAAGAGCGCGTATTTTTTCAACGTGTATCACTCTGTAAATGCCTTCTCAACTTGAACTTTTAAAACTGTCTTCTATGTCTACAATGAAACATGCTTAGGCATGTTTGGCTAATATAGACATGGAATATAAATGGATTTCAAAACAAGGAACTCCAGACAGCTCCATCCCCTTCACCACACTTATCATGAACATATTTAATTTTCTCCACGGATTTGCAGATCCCACTACAGCTCCAATCAAATGATGCAACACAGACATTGCCTGCCTGTGCCTTCCACTCACAATCTGCAATGCATTTAAGTAAAAGGAAATCCCAGCCACAACCAATTCAAATTATTGTACAAGGCTTAGGTGTGAGCACTCATTATTTGATGTCATCATAGAATATGATGGCATAAAAACTTTCTAGATCTTGAGCATTTCGTATTATGTTGAAAAATTAAAGTAAATGAAAGATGCATGGAGAAACTATTCAAAAAAAAGAAAAAAAATGGTAGAAGCACCAGATATGCTCCATGATTGTCTTTTAGACTCACAATATTTGACATTTTTGCTAGGTATGGCACTACTAGACATTCATAATCAATCTTACTTCTAAAAATAGTACCTGGTGGAGTACCACAACACATATTACGGTCATCGATGTGCTCAGCTTCAAGACCAATGAACCATGCACCAAGCGATACATCTTCATTGGCGTACTTATGCAATATAGGTCTGTAGTCAAAAACAACATCTGAGAACTTTGACCATGAAATTTCAAAGAGTGACCACATGAAATATGTCAACAATTTATAAAGTTGATTTTTATGTAGCTATAGCCAGATTTCTCGCTCTCAACCACTTGTCAAATTATAATTTACAGAATACAGTTTGATTAGTTCTAATAATTTAATTATAATTTATAAGAATATATAATTTATATCACACTAAAATAAAAGATAAGTTAGTTTTCAGAATATTGCATCCTGACACTAGAAAAATAATCCAGAATCTTTCATCATCCAAGAATAAGAACCCTAACCACATAATAGAACAAAAATATAGCTTACTGGTTGATGGAAATATATGTAGCTAGATCTTTGGAGATTGCATAGATCTGCCCGGTAGCATGTCGAAAGTATTTGTTCCCTTCTTCTCCAAATTTCCAGTATTCTGGTTCATGGTATTTTACACTTCTAGAAAATAAGAGTTTAAAAAAGATCAGTACTGATAAATGTATTGATGAACAAACTAAATTCAAATGATAGCTTCAAGGGATTCTTACTTTTGAGAAAGAACAGGTCCAGACTTCATACAACCAATGTAGACTCTTGGCTTTGACCGGTGTCGGGCTAGAGTAGTAGCTAGCATACCTACACAAAAAAGATATGTAAAATACTCAAGCTTGGTAATAGGATTGAAATTGTGTAAACAATTATATAGAAATTATAAGTATCAAAAGAGTCTGCATACCTAAATTGATGTGAACATCATCATCGACCTTAACATAGAAATCAGCGTCCCATTTTGCAACTGCAGTAGAGAAGTAAATTTTTGTCTTGGCAGATAATTCATGATATCCTTCAACATGTTCCTTTAAAATAATGCAATATCAATAGCACATTCATTTCCTATCCATTTTCACTTTCACACATAAAGAGCTTTATTTCTTACCAGTCTAAGAAAATCTTTATGTTGAGCATCTTCTGAATCAATGGCTCTGTCTAAAATGCTATTGGATGTTGCACTGAGTGAATAAGCAAATAGGATCTCAGGTCAGTTTCAAAAGGAAGGACAATAACACTATAATAATTGGTTTTCATCAACATTCATAAATGTATAAAATGCATAATAACACATCAGATCATCAAATTTATAGTACATCTTTTATACACGCGTCATTTCAAGCTGTGTTAGTGTCCCAACATCATTTAAATTTTAGGATTGATATTTCAAAAGTTGCAACGACAAAAATTTATTTCGGTGCAACATAAACATCTGATAAGAAAACACATAATGGAAAACCAAAAGATTTATCGAACTATTTCTTAGCCACATAATCTTTAGTTATGTAAGTATAAATAGAATTTACCTCTGCATAAGTAGAGAGTTGAAGGATATATAGTTAACGAACATATAGTTAGTCTCTACATGGAAAAAAAAGAATGTCTGTCCTAATTACTCCATGTTGTGTACATAAGTAATACATATGATTTATAAGCTAATTGATTTTCTAGATAGCGAACTATTGGTACACATCAAAAGAGCAAGCAGTAGAGGAGTGTAAAAGCAAATTTGTTTTACATTCTAGTATGGAAATTGAGTTATAAGAGAAGATGTAGTGAAAAAGAATGACAACACAATAGATTACAGATGAAAAATGGTACAATATTGGTATGATCCCACAGATAGTGGAATGAATGAAGAAAAGTTTGCCCAAGAAAAGGTACATAAAAGTAATCCATTATAAACTCATTACCAATGGACATGGCAAAAAAACTATTTTATAAGAATCCAGTGTCTAAAGTCTGATTAATACAAACAAGTAGTTTATTCATCAATCTAATAAACTTGTAAGAGAATAACCATAGAACTGATTTACCTGTGGCCAATTGTGAAGCGAATAACAATACCCTTTTCGTGCTCTAATTGCAGAAGTTTTTCCCCTGAATAAGAAAAGAAAGCATGAAAATTCAGCCAAAAGACCATTACAACTTTAAAATCAAAAGACAAATTGGAAATAAAAAATAAAATAAGTACAATACCTTGAGGCATCCATGTCTCTCTAACTGAATCACGACGCTTCCTACTGCTAAAAGCAGTATTGATTCCAATTACTATAAACATTTTCTTCCTCGGAGTTTCTTCATGAGACAATGTAGGTTTGGTATTAGAACCCTCAGACAAACCCATCTCCATATTACTCCGAGTGGCAGCCAATTCCATCTGAATCATTGCCATTTGCTTGTCTAGAGATCTGGAACGATTCCACATTCAGAATCAGCCATAAAAAGAACAAATAAAAGAACACATTTTGATGAATTGTATTGAAAGTAGACCAGATAGCTCAAGTTTTAACTCACTGAATTGATTTATGGGTCTTGTAAATTTCATTCATCACATCTTTTTCTTGTACAGGCTTCTGATTCAAATCATCAAAAACTTCAAATATTCAATGAAAACATGAAAATTCACACACAAGATAAATATATATATATATGTGTATATATATAAATGAAAATTCATAACTACCTTCTTGGTTGCACAATCCTCGGCGATGACTTGAAGCTCTTGCTCATGGCGATGAGTCGAGATGAGTTGATTGTTGGACTCAGGTGGCGTCCACATTCTAGAAGAACTATCCAAAATCAGAGCCTCATCATTTAATATTCAAAATTATAAATTATAATTTTATATGAAACCATAACAAAATGAATGAAATCAAGTCAAACAAACGAAAAACTTCATTGAAGTAAGAAAAACAAACCTAATAGTGATGAGAACGCCTATGAAGAAGGAAGACATAAAAACCAATGGAATCCATTTGGCGGAGATCCTCCCGGAGCTCCGACCCTTCATTTGAGAGAAGAAAGAAAGAAGCACTAAAATAAACTAAAAAGTCCTTTAACTGAATTTGAATTTAAATTTAAATTTAAATTATTATTTATAATAAATAAAAAATGGAAAGAGAATGCATTGAAATCGACATATGATTTGTGGTTTCATTTACATTTTTCTTCACTTTTGTATTTAATAATTGTTTAAAAATAAATTATAAAAGGAGTGTTAAGAAATTATTATGTTTTATATATGAGAGACTTTTAATTAAATGTATTGGTCTAGACAATAGTCACGCCACTTCTTATGTTTCATGTCTTTTCTGTAAAGAAGAAAAAAAAGAAAGAGAAAACAGAAATAAAACTTATTGACTTTTCTAGTCAAAATTAGGAGGGTTCTAACTGTATTATTAGTAAAAAAGATTTGGAAATAATTATTATTAGTAAAATTTCGTAGCTTAATGTTAAATCCACAACACAATAGGAAGGAGAGTTGGACAACAATCCTATCAATGTGCCCTCACAATTCACAAACCAACTATTTTCCTTCACATCTATTGGGAAATAGTAAAAACAATTTGGGATTTTCTATTGAAAGTTTATCAAATTAGATGAATAAATTTACACCACCAAATATATAGCAATATAAACATACTCTTTTCTTTTAAATGGATATAAATATTTTAAATATATATGTGCTACTTAATAGTTACATCAAATATGTAACTGTTAACTCAGAATTTGGTTAACTAACAGAACCTTATTTATTACTCACAATCATCACGTATAAATAAGAATGATAAATAATATAAATGATAATTTTATTTGATGATTAGTTATAATTATTAAATAAATAGTTTTGGCATTTATAGAATTGAATAAGAAAATATGGTATTATTGAAAGAAGAATAAGTGGTTGAAATAAAGTGGCAAAATTGTAACTAGAAAGTGTTCCTTTAGTGGCCAATATTTTATTCTTTTTAATCCATATAATTCAAACCTAAGCCCTAGTTGAAACATTATAAGAGGCTATTTGGTATGCAGGTTTCATTTCATGGGAATGAGTTTAACATTGCTTGTAGAGTGATGAAGGGAATTATAAACCTAGGAAAGTAACATTACCGTGTTTGGTTGTACCCAATAATATTATGATGATGCCGGGGAATATAAAGATTACTTTATTTGGTTGACATAGGAATGGAATGTGATAATTTTTTTTCTTACAATAATGATTATTTTTTTTTTGTAAAATACTAATAATTTAATACTTTTTTGTAAGTGTTCAAAATAATTTTTATTTATAATTTTTCATATAATTTTATAAAAAAAAATTAACAATACTAAATAATTATAAAGAGTAAAATACACATATATATATTGACCCAGCCCAACACAATATCTCTTTAGCACGAATAATTTAAACAACAATAAAAGCTCTTTAACACATAATAATATATCTTAAAAATATTGGTTAAAATCACTTAAAAAAACAAATATTGATTAAAATTTTAAATTCTAAAAGTTTGCATATTGTCAACAAGCCAAAATAATTCGACACTGAATTTTGACAGGATAGTATGATCGACCTCTAAGGATTGCCCATCGTCCCTTTAATAGTCCGAATGCTCTCTCTACTACGTTCCGAGCAGAAGAATGTTTCGTATTGAAAAATTCAGCAGGAGTAGTAGGTGGGACATCCAAATCGTTTAAATGATATCACTGTCCTCTATACGGTACTAAGTTGCCTTCACCATTAGGTATCCAGCATCACATAAGGAATAATATCCTGTAAATTGATTGACGAAATTGTAAACCTATTATGAAATTAACTTGTATCTGTATGATATTACACATGGAAGAAAAAAATATACCTCGTGGAACTTTCAATCCATTTGAACTCAAAGTGAAATATAAATGGCTACTTAGTGTATGATAGAGTATTTAAAATGTTAAGAAAAAGAATAATAATAATAAATATTGAAAGTTAATATTTTAAATATATATGCACTACTTAATAGTTACATCAAATATGTAACTGTTGACTCAGAATTTGGTCAACTAACATAGCCTTATTTATTACTCACAATCACCACGTATAAATAAGAATGATAAATAATATAAATGACAATTTTATTTGATGATTAGTTATAATTATTAAATAAATAGTTTTGACATTTATAGAATTGAATTAGAAAACATGGTATTATTGAAAGAAGAATAAGTAGTTGAAATAAAGTGGCAAAATTGTAATTAGAAAGTGTTCCTTTAGTGGCCAATATTTTATTCTTTTTTAATCCATATAATTTAAACCTAAGCCCTAGTTGAAACATTATAAGAGGCTGTTTTGTATGCAAGTTTCATTTCATGGGAATGAGTTTAACATTGCTTGTAGAGTGATGAAGGGAATTATAAACCTAAGAAAGTAATATTACCGTGTTTGGTTGTACCCAATAATATTATGATAATGCCGGAAAATATAAAGATTACTTTGTTTGGTTGATATAGGAATGGAATGTGATAGCTTTTTTTTTTCTTACAATAATGATTATTTTTTTTTATAAAATACTAATAATTTAACACTTTTTTTGTAAGTGTTCAAAATAATTTTTATTTATAATTTTTCATATAATTTTATAAAAAAAATTAACAATACTAAATAATTATAAAGAGTAAAATACACATATATATATTGACCCAGCCCAACACAATATTTCTTTAGCACGGATAATTTAAACAACAATAAAAACTCTTTAACACAAAATAGTATATCTTAAAAATATTGGTTAAAATCACTTAAAAAAACAAATATTGATTAAAATTTTAAATTCTAAAAGTTTGCATATTGTCAACAAGCCAAAATAATTCGACACTGAATTTTAACATGATAGTATGATCGACCTCTAAGGATTGCCCATCATCCCTTTAATAGTCCAAATGCTCTCTCTACTATGTTCCGAGCAGAAGAATGTTTCGTATTGAAAAATTCAGCAGGAGTAGTAAGTAGGACATCCCAATCGTTTAAATGATATCGCTATCCTCTAAACGGTACTAAGTTGCCTTCACCATTAGGTATTTAGCATCACATAAGTAATAATATCCTGTAAATTGATTGACGAAATTGTAAACCTATTATGAAATTAACTTGTATATGTATGATATTACACATGGAAGAAAAAAATATACCTTGTGGAACTTTCAATCCATTTGAACTCAAAGTGAAATATAAAGGGCTACTTAGTGTGTGATAGAGTATTTAAAATGTTAAGAAAAAGAATAATAATAATAATAAAAATTGTAGTAGCTTAAATTATAGCTAGTTACCTATACATAGAGGAAAAGAAAATTAGAATAATACAAATTTGATATAACATAATAGCACTTGTGAGTGGTAAGTAGTCTATTGAGATTGAGAGAGAAAAAAATACAATATAAGAAAAAAAAATGTTTAGTGATATGACTAAGTTAGAGAAAGATATATGTTGGTGAGTGATAAAAGAAGCAAAAGAAAAAAAGAAATTATAATACATCAAAGTAGTTGTTAATATGTAATACAGTAAAAAAGAAAAAACAAAACACATGAAAGTATATATGTAAAAAAAATCGTGTTACAGTACAAATGTTATAATCTACCTTTTCTAAGTATTCTATGTAAAATTCCCACTATAATTGCTTTAAAATCTAATAAGATATGTGGGCATCATACATTACTATGATATATATGATGCTAAAGTAATCAATATGCATCCCTAAATTTCATTTTATAAAATTTTGTTTATTGCACTCTTCTAACACTAATGGTATCCTACTCTCGCTCCTTAATCTAAAAATACAACTAGGAGAAGCATTGTGTCATGATTCATCAGTTCAATGCTGCCAAATCATTTCTAGATAGTCAATGAACTATCTCCTTACCATATCAGTCATGTGGAAAAGTTTTTTAACTTTTTTTGCCATTTGAAAAGATGAACCAAAAGTTCAAACCCCATAATAGCCTTAGCTAGACATTGTTTGTTGCACTCAGTTGTTTTCAATTTAATGTCGTAGGTGCCTAGGTGATCTTTATTTACTATGCCTTAGCTTTTCCACTTTTGCAAAGAAGAGTTGTTTGCAATTAATAATGCAAAGTGGGAATAGAAATTTCAAGTGTTGTGTGTGGTCATCTCCATTCTCTATTCTCTAGGTTACTCAAGAAGAGTAGCATAAAGTTATCTGCCTTTTGAGAATATTGACACATTCCTACCCAGCAACCAAAACCCCTAGAAGATGGTCTCTGTCACATGGGGATGATGAGGCATTAAACCATGATCACCTACCCAATTAGATATCGAAAGTGCCAAAATATGATTTTTCTAGTGTTATACATACATCAATAACAGAGTGGAGAAAAACTTGGAAGATGCAAACTATATGCATACATCAATAACAGAGTGGAAAAAAACTTGGAAGATGCAAACTTTGAGTTTGCTTCAAAGAAGGTAATCCAAGACATAAATGAAAGCTTTTTCATAAATCATTAACTACAATTCCCACAAAACCGAAAGCTAAATATCATAGGACCTCAAAAATCCTTGACCCATTTACCCAAGATAACAAACTCCGAAACAAAAAATATATCATAGAAAATCCAATAAAAATAAACTCCACCCAACACAAATGATACCCAAAAACCTAAAATAAATGCTCAAAAGACATGGCACACTGTCACTGAGTTTGAGAATAATATACTGACCTAAAAAGAGGTAGATCAACTTGAAGATGCTTGACAGCCTGTCGGCGTTTCCTTCCTTCTTCTTTCTCTGTAAATAAATTATACGAAAGCAAGTCATTTGAGCCATCTTTGGTTAACTTCGTCAGGTAACTCACTGATGAGTTTCTCACTTATCATAATGTATGGAGAGAGAGAGAGAGAGAGAGAGAGAGAGAGAGAGAGAGAGAGAGAGAGAGAGAGAGAGAGAGAGAGAGAGAGAGAGAGAGAGAGAGAGAGAGAGAGAGAGAGAGAGAGAGAGAGAGAGAGAGAGAGAGAGAGAGAGAGAGAGAGAGAGAGAGAGAGAGAGAGAGAAATACATTGTTTAGCAAAAGAAGGATGAAGAGGAAGGGGAAGGCTAGGGCTTCACTAAGCTAAGCTAGAAGATGTTAATTTTCCAGGCAAATGAAACACAATGTTTTGAGAAATGTTAATTTTCCATCAGTGTAAGGGCAAGGGTAGCCCACAGTAAAAATGAAAACCCCCTAAAAAAATTGAAAATACATACCAAACACTAGTTAGGCTTAATTTTCCCATTCCTGAGTAAGTAAATCTGTGTACCAAACAACCCCTAAAAGGAACATGCTTCTCTCATCTCATCCAACTATTGACTTTTCAACCTGCCAAACATAGTTTTAATTCTCTGACAACTAGTAGATGAGAGACACCTTCTATAGTGATTTGAACCCTCCTTCATTGTTCTTCATCCAATTCCCCCTTAGTGATAGAGTGCCATGCCCACACATAGTACGGAAGACGGTGGTAACCAAACTCGAAGGAGAAAAAGAGATCCAGGCTCAGATCTTGATAACATTTTGCGACAGAAAGAAACAAGGGTTAAAGATCTAAGCGGAAGGAGTCATATTATTTCGCTGCAATCAATGTAAGATTTTCTAACTCTTATAAGTTTAATTTCATTGGTATAAAGATATTCATATTTAGGATGTTAATTCAACATACTTGTTAGTAAATCAAGTTCCTCATAAAATATTCCCAACACCCCGTACAACTACTCTGGCTGTGTGAGGGTTGTGTGGGGTCACCCTGCCATTTCTTTGTTTCATATCAACCATAACTACAAGGAAGTTTAAGAGACCTACACGGCTGTCACCTCCCCAAACAAACACATGGCAATGTTTGCATGGAAGAAATAAGGGGAGGTGAGCAACCTGACAAAGCTACAAATATATTCAAGTCAACGACACACAAATGTATCTTCCATGTAAAGTAAAGGGTACAAGGTCGACCAAGTACCGTCTTAGGTACAATTACCAAGACACAGTAAATCCTAAGTTGCACAATTAACTATAATGGACTTATTATCTAGCCTTATAGAGAGTTTCCAAGGAAAACCATGCATAAGGCCACAGTTGTGTATGCTTCCAAGCTCGTTAAGAGACCCTAGCTAAGGTTAAAAGAGGGAGAAAAACTAGCTCCCCACTTGGAGCTGTGGCCTTGGTCGGCTAGGGTTCCAGGTCGTAGTGGCCAGCCAGACCCCAAGACCCTGCCTAGTGGCTTGCCAAGAACCCTAGTTCCAGGCATAGGCTGGCTAGCCTAGAGACACAGTCCCCATGGCCAGCCAGACCCCATGAAGGCCACCTATGGCCGCCCAGGCTTCAAACAAAGCCTCCTTGGCCGGCCAGCATGTGAATGGATCAAAACACATGATTTTTCAAGAACTCAAACATATTCTTCATGTTCTTCGTGAGTCAAAGAGCTAAGAATCATAATGAAGGTCAAATTCAGTTCTTTTTCGTCTAGAAATCTCAAATTGTCTATCCTAAGGCTATCATGCAGATCAAAATACCGAATGGTCTATAATCTAACGTAAGAATCAAAGCATGTTCAAAATAAGAAATAATGTTCATGGATTCATGGCAAAATTAATTAAATTAAGTGAAAGAGCAGGAATAGAAACCTTACCCACAATAAGATTTCGATGAAGATGAAGGTGGGAAGCTTGGATCATTGAAATAACACAATGTTATACCAGAAATTTGGCTATGTACTAGAAGTTGGCACGTATTCAACAGAAAGAATTTGAACGAACTCAAAAAAAAATAATAATAATGACATAGCATCATTAAATGCTCTTTAAAATAACTCGTTACAATTAAGTACAAGTTTGATAGAAAGTGTTCAAACTCGTTGACTGCTTAGTCTTATGTGAGACAAGAATAATAACTATTAAACTAAGATTAACGAGACACATGTTTACCCCGAGACAAATAGAGAAATAAAATGTACAAGACGAGACAGTCAAGGACCTCATGAGTCATGAACCCTCTCCTTAGAAGAGAAGAACTTGTGACGCTCAATCGCCTCACGTTACTCATAGCATGATGATCATCTCGCATCCATAATACAAATGAAGGGATATAGCGAGATGAATATTTCCAACACTTAGTGTTTTTTCCTATTAAGATGGAAAAGAAGGAGAGCTCATGTTTGACGAGATACAACCTTCCTAGTCAGCAGAACCGTCTAAAGGATAAAAATAAGGAACAGTTGGGTAGTTATTAGATATTATCCCATGTGTGAATAAATGAAACATGGGGAATGTCAACGTTTTATTAATAGTTGTAAATAAATCAATCCCAAAAAGAAAAATTGTCAACCTACATTCCTATAAATAGGGGCAAAATCTATGGGAAAAGGGACGACAAATTTCAGAGAGAAAATCTGATCATTTTAAATATTGGATTGCATTTTGTATCCAAAAAATATCCCAAATAATAAGGACTTGTGGAGTATGTAGATTTTAACTACAAAACCACATAAAATATCTGGTGTCATATATTTCATTTATTTCTATAGAGTATTTTTTTGCAAAAAAGGCTATTTATTTAGTTAACGAAAAATCTGCTATAACAGTTTGGTTCTTTCATCGAGAGCCTTGATGATAAAATTAAAAAAAAATCCATCCTCATAAACACATTCTACCTATATTAAATGGTTGATAACAATCAACGTAACGATAATCGTCTTGAGGAAACAACAGGTCGTCCTAGCAAAGAAACTATGGGATCTTAAAAACCCAACACATCTGAAACACCATGTTTAGGGAGGAACGATGGTAATTTCAATGTTGATGGTGATCAAATCCAGTGAGTATGCCTATGATCCTACCAGATACGTACCATTAGTAGAATAAGAGAATAGGAAACTTCAACAATGATTGGCTGAATTAAACTGATGAAATGCTGAGTTGGAGAGAAAAGCTGCAGCAGCCAAGGCTACATAGAGAACAGATCCTCAAAACCAACCTGATCCTATTGTAAGGAGACCTCGAGGCTCCAAGACTAGCAGACAAGAAGTAAACCAAGGGAATCCTCCAAATACTCAAGAGGAGCAACTTGGGAATACAAGGGATGTCCCAATGGATAGAGAAAATCAATCAAATCCTAATAATACAAGGAATTAAGAACATCGACGAGATGTTCCACAAACTTCCCATGGATTTGCTAACCAAGGGAATGAACCAACTAGCATGCCAGAATCATCTTGTATGAATGAAGAGGTAAGGTAGCCTCGTGATAATGAAAAAAAACCCTGGAAACTAACCAAGGTAAAGTGGTCTTCTACTGAGACATCCTCAACGTCCTTCTCGCGCGGATAGAGAAAATGTGCACACGTATTTAAGCAGAGGGTGTGTGTCCAATATCTTCCGAAGAAGAAGACCAACACGAGATGAAGTAAGCTCAAGCACAGGACAATCGCAATCCCGTGGACATAGTAGGTCAAGTAGACAAACCCGAGCTGAACACAATGATGTGCTTCACCAAACAACCTTGTCTGGCCAAGTATTGGGCTTTTCAAATGATGTGATTTTTAAACCTTTGTTCTTCTCTCTCTTTATATATACCTCATCTTCTCTTCTTCAATATTTCTTTCTTTCTTTGAATCTACCATTGATGAGTTTCAAGCTTTTTAAAGCTTTTAGAAAATTTTTAATTCTCACGTTTTAAAGTTGTCTTTTCACATTATAATCTACTTGATAGCTTTGGGATGCATAATGTTTGACTTTTTAATGAATAAGATCGAGTCTTGGACTGGCATCGACTGACATCTTGTTAAAGACCTTGTCTGACTCATAGATCTTGTTTAGGAACTCTATTCAATACTGAAATCATGTATAGGAACTCTGTCCATGACTTAGATCCTATATAGGAACTCTGTTCATGAGTTAGATCCTGTATAGGAACTCTATCCATGACTTAGATCCATTGTATGCCCCCATTTAGTACTTAGCCCTCTTTTAGGAGCTCTATCTGGTACGTCTCAAGTTGAATCTTCCTTAACCGGTCAATGGCCTTTCATAGGCTATCCGGTTCATGATTCTTGATTTTATACCTTGCCAATTATGGCTATATATATTTCAAGGCTGTTTGGTTAATACCCTTAGGTTTTGGCCAGTTAACCTGTCTTTTCTCTAAGTCTTTTCATGTTCCCCAGCTATTCATATCCCTTTATCTTTCTGTAGGGATGAACCTGCACGAATTTTGGGGAGGTGACAATTAGATTGATGAAGACTTACTTAGTCTAGACAACTAGTCCTTTTAACACAACTTTGAACCCGTCGACTCCAGTTATTATTCTGAAAACATTTGAGGACTTTATTGTTTATTCTTATGCTTTCATTTTGCATACTTCATCTTTTGATATTTATGGCCTTTAGGCCCTTTACTTTTGAATAGATGATATTTTTGTTCTTTTATGGCCTCAGAGCCCTTACTTTTGAACAATGTTCGTGTATGGCCTTAGGGCCTTTTACTTTTGAATAAGCAACCGACCTTGCATCCATTAATCTTGTGTTTAATTTCTTTTACTATACATGCAGTTGCCCGAGCAGCTTAATCTGAAGTATGCCATTCGCACTTACTTAGCTTTCAATTTTTTACTTTACAAAGCTTTAAATTTTGCTTAAGTTTAGGTGTGCTTGTTCGATGTTGTACGGTGTGGGTGCCCCCCAAATGATCAAGCAAAATTATAGTCTCTTGGTCACTTACAATTAACCAAGTGTTTGTTGGAAATTATTTTACCAGGATCTTAGATCTACTCACAAGTATGTTTATTAACACCCTAAATATGAACTTTCTAAAACGATGAAATAAACACATATAAAGTTTAGGAAACCTTACATTGGGTGCAGCGGAATAATATGACGCCTTCCGTTCAGATATCTAGCCCTTGATTCCTTTCTGTAGCAGAGCATGATCAATATCTGAACCTGGATCTCTTTCTCTGAATCTTTGATGCTGAAACTCCTTCTTGCTGAAAGTCTTTCTTCACGATCTTCCTCACTATGATTGAGGTATCACTTGCTGTGTGTGGGCACTACTCTTACACTAAGAATTTCGAAATCTCAATGAGGAAGAGAGAGAGAGTGGGTTCGGCCAAAGATAGGGAGAGAGAAGGTTCAGTTTTTTCTGAATGAAAAAGTAGAAAATTTAAGTGTAATTTTCCTGAAGCCTTCACTATCTATTTATAGCATTCCACTAGGGTTAGGTTTGAATTATTTGGCATTAAAATAATGAAAATATCAGTTTAAATTTCCTACAAAAGTGGCTGGCCCTATACTAGTGGATTTGGGCCTCACTTTTGCAATTTTGCAGTTTTACCTTTTCTGCATCTGATTTTCTCAAAAATGTCAATTTTCTAATTCAAGCATTTAAATGCCAATTCTAACTATTTAATAACTATAAATAATTATTAAATAATATTGTCATTTATTATATTTATTAATTGAACCATACAAAGTATCATAATTAACAAATATGCCCCTATAAACTCTTTCTTTACAATTTCGCCCTTACTTAGTGAAAAATTCACAAATAGACACAGTCTAATTTGAGAATTATAATTGATTAATCAAAACCAATTATATGAGTCTTACAAGCAATATTATCTCAACTAGTGTGGGGACCATGGGTCTATATAACCGAGCTTCCAATAAGTAGATCAAGAATTTATTACTAAAATTCAATAACTTATTAATTCTTCGTTGAATCCACGCATAGAACTTAGAATTGCACTCTCAGTTATATAGAATGCTCTATATGTTCCACCATATAGACGCATCATAAGTTATCCATTGTTATAATCCTAATGTGATCAATGATCCTCTATATGAATAATCTACACTGTAAAGGGATTAGATTATCGTTACACCCTACAATGTATTTATTCCTTAAAACACTTGACCCCATATAAATGATATTTCAGCTTATGTGAAATGAGTACTCCACCATTTATGTTTGTTTGGTCAAGCTCGAAGGAGATCATCCTTTGCTTACTATTCGCGAGATAGAAGCTATAGATTCCATGTTTATGCAGGCGCTCCCACTCAATTGCACTACCGTGTTCCCAAAATGTACGTATCACCCTGACCTAAAAGTAGGCTTAACTAACAAATCAAAGAACACGAATAGCCTGTCGAGATTGAGCCTAATCATATCAGGATTAAGATCCTTTGATATAGGATCAACTAGGCGATATTGACTTGAATAGATATTACGGTAAGTTTAATAAATCTAAGTCAAAGTTCAATATCGGTCCCTTCCGATGCATACTCCATGCATCCAACCTGAGCTTTACTTTAACCAATGCTCTGGAAAGAACATAGCACTTCTCCAAATGCAAGTAAACTCTGTTGTAGATTATCATATCAGTAAAACCCTATGTCTGATAAATCTAGGAAACTTTATTCACATAGTCATGTTTACTTTCCAATGTGTTGACGACACAATAAACAGGATCAAGTATGTGAAAAGAGTTTCAGATGAATTCATACATTATATACATATAATCATGAAATAAATCATGTGAACCATGCAACATTAAATGTTATTTCTGATATATTAATAAGTAAATCTGATTATATTGAAATGAGTTTTATTTAGGGCATAAAACCCAACAAACTCCCACTTGCACTAATATAAAACAAAAAGTGCGTTTCAAATAATCTCAACACCTTGATATACAAATCAAGTGTAGTAGTAGTAAACTCCTCGTAATAGGATCTGAAAGGTTGAATTAATCACAACCTTTTCTCCACCATTACTCTTCCTTTAATCACAAAATCATTGATAATGTGAAATTCCTCTCTATATGTCTACTCTCTTGGGATACTAGATTCTATATCTTTGGCAACTACTTTTGGTTAATCAGGAAATTAACACTAGTAGTTTAAGGCAATGTGGAATGATGCCAAAAATGTATAGAACTTTCCTTAGACTGAATAAGTACCTTTCCTGCAACTTTAACATTCAGTTCTTATCTGGTAGAGCTAGAGACTTCAGATAGGTTTTTACAGTTCTCCAAAATCACTATTCCGCCCCCAGAGTAATCACCATCTTATCAGAAAGATTTACAAGCACAAAGGAAAATTTCGAAATCTAATATGGTGTAGTCTAAGAGTTTTAAACACACCCTTATAGACTAACATATAGTTCCTCTTCTTAATCTTAGGATTTACTTGATTGTCTTCCAATGTTCTTCTCCTGGATTAATCTGATACCTACTCATTACTCCCACTCAAAAGCAGGTGTCTGGTCTAAGGCATACAAAAACATATCTAAGACCTCTCACTGTTGATTTAAGAAATTCTTTCATGGCTTTATCTTTTCTAGAATAGTTGAGACTTTTCCTTAGATAAATAAAATCTATGTCTAAGAAGTTGTGCAGCTTCTATAGATTGCCATTAGAAAGAAGATGCTTCAGCATCTTACTAAAGTAAGTTGCTTGCATTAGAGTAAGTAATTACCAGGTATACCACAAGCCATAGGTTTAGATAAACTCAAACCTATAATACTAGGAACAGGAAGTTTGTTAAGTCCATAGAATAGACTTATTAACTAAAATTTCCTTTTATGTCCTTGTAATAGAAAACTTTAGGTTATTCCATGTGAATGGATTAAACCATAGTTCTATTGGCTTTTCTTCTTAGTTTCTTTTCTTGACAATCCATTACTTGTTTAAACTGACAATGGATTTTAATCATTAGTGTCTCCCAAGTCATAAGAAGGTGAGTTCCTAGAAACTCTCCCACTAGGACAAGGTACCGTGAATTATGTCGAAGAAAACTAAATGGTATAAACCTCTTTGGTCGTGACAAGACAACAGAGGCAGTGGGATCATCATATGTAAGATGATAGAACACTTTTGGAATCAAGAATTAAATATCTCCTTTACTTGCTACTTGATTTTCAGACTTAGTCATTTTCTTAGAAAAGTAGTATTTTTTTGAACAAACACTTTCTTATCTATTGACAATGGGATAGTCCACCCCTAATCACTTAGAATAGCTAACAAATCATGGTTAACAGTTCTAGCTTTTCTTAAGATTTTGATTGGGTCATCCATGAATCTAGTAATGATTTACATTAAGTATACAACCATTACATCATTCTGAAATTGTATTACCATAGAAGGAATTAGGCAACGACTAGTAACTAATCATCAATATGCAACTCGAAATTTCTGGGGAGGTAAGTTTGGATATAATTCAAAAAGCAATTTAATGATCTTTGAACTGCATATCTACTAACTATTTTTCCACCCCTATCAGTTCGCAAGATCTTTAACCACTTACCTTAATGGTTTAACCATTGCTAGAAATTAATGAAATTTTTAAACATTTCAAATTTCTTGCTAAAAGGTATAATCTAGAGTTATCGTTTTAAGAATACAACGAAAAACTCATATCCACCCCTGAATGTACATCCATCTGCGAATGAGATGAACTACTTTCAGTGGATATAGGCATATTAACTCTTTGCAGAGATTGATCTTGTCAAATTACTATGAACAAGATACAAATGCCATAGATTAAAAAAAACGGTGGTAGTGTCTTTTGATGACTTAGGTTTAGTTACATCAAAGAATTCTTAGAATAGTGCAAGTGGATCCTGGTCACAGAATACCTAACTCATATTCCATACAGTTTGAATCCATTAATAAAAGATGGATATTAAACACTTGAGAAAGTGTAACTGTATTGTATCTGGAATTAGAAATATAAGAAAATTTTTATTTGGAATCTAAAATTAAAGTCAAAGTGTAAAGCCCGCTTAGTTAATTTGGAAATTAGCAGTTGTTTATGATTAATTATGGAATTATTTATAGCTATTTAAATAATTTATTATACTGTATTTATGTTATTCAGTATCTTGTATATTTTGCATTTCCGGTGTCCGGTATTTTGGAACTCGGCGTTTGGCTCAGTAGAAATCACAACTTAGTATGTTAGTAATTTGGGGACGGGTTTTAGACATTGGGAATGTCGGGAATGGCCGGGAATTTAGAATTTCCCAAAAATACCCTTTAGTTTGATTTATGTGATTTTATGGTGGAGGGGCAAAATGGTCTTTTTGCCCCAATGACTTTTTGTCTTTTAGTGACTTTTATTTGGAAAATAAATGTTTATTTTATGTGTTTATTTGGCTGAAGTAAAGTGGTATATTTGGCTTGAAAATCTTATTTTTCCTTTATTTCCACACTTAGTCAAATTAGAAAGAAATTTCAAAACTCACACACTCAAAGCTCTCTCTCTTTTCGGCTGGGTATTGGGGATTCAAAGGCTGGGTTTTTCAAGCTTGATTCATCACATTTTAGAAACTCTTGATTGTGGTATGTATCTCCTACTTGTTCTTCTTGGTCTTCTTGGAAATTTTGATAAAAAAATGAGTTAATGCATGTTAATTTGAATGTTGTTCTTCTTGAGTTTGATTGTTGATTTCTGAGGTTAAATCATGATTTTTAGGTGTTAATTAAGCTACTTGTGGTGTATGATTCCTAGGTTGAGCATGCTAGAATTTTTCTTATGCAAAAGTTTGGTTTTCAAAGTAAAAATGGAGAAATTGGTGGCTGTAGTTGTTGCATGAACTAGGTTTTGTTTTCTGCTGTATTTCTATGCTTGATTATGTGATTCTAAGCTAGCTTGAGGCTTGTGAGTGAGCTTTAACCAAGTTTGAGTTTTTACTCAAAGCTTGGAGCTCACATGGTGAATTTTGCTTCTGAGGTTTCTGGGTTAGTTTGTTGCCTTAGATTTGTTCTTTGGGGTGTTTAGAGCAGGTCTGGAAAGTTTGGAACCAATTGGGGTTGAATTGGTCGAGTTATGAAGAATTTGGTTTGCCGCTGCGAGGAACCGAATTCGGTTGTGCATCCGAATTCGGATGAGGGTTCTGAATTTTCCAGAACCGGAATTCCGGTTGGGCAACCGGTCTACCGGTTGGGGAAAATTCAGGGACCCTAGTTTTCCTCGTTTTTATGTTTTTAGGGGTATTGCCATGCTTTTTATCGATAGGGAAACTTTTAGTTCCTAGTTTTAGTCCCCGGAAGTGATTTAGCGTGTCACTTATAGCGTTGTGATTTTTATGGTTTAGGAGCCGTAATCCGCCGCTCGGCTTCGGTTCCGGTCGGGTTGACGCACACCGAAATCGAAATCCGTAAGATTAGTATAACAAGATGCATATGTAGATTACATGTTTAGCGTGCATGTAGGAAGCCCGCTAGATTACATTAGTTATGTATTTAGGCTTCGAACCATCCAACCCCGTCACGTCGGTACGAGCCGGAGTATGACCAAGAATGAGTATGACCGGCTCGACCGATCAGCCGACATTTGGTTGGTGGTTCGAGTCTATTGACCTATCTCGTCGGTACAGCCGGAGTATGACCAAGAATGAGTATGACCGGCTCGACCGATCGTGAGGATATTTGTCAATAGTACCGTCCCTATGAACGTTCAAAATTCGGCACCATGTTGGACATGGCAGTAGTGGCTCAGTACCATGTTGGACATGGCAGTAGCGAGACTCAGTATCGTGTTGGACACGGCAGTTAGTATTATGGATGATATTATTATGCTTTTCTTACTGAGTCTGTCGACTCACAGTTTATGTTCATGTGTAGGTAAAGGCAAGGCTATAGCTGATGGACCGTGAGCGAGCTTATGAGATTGTACATGTCGGGGCGGTTAGGCCTGGAGCGTACGATCCTCGGGACGACAAGGCTGAATTTTTGTAATCGGTCGTTAGACGACTTTTAAAATTTTATGTAATAGTTAAACAGTTAAAACTTTTGTAAATGATTTTATAAATCGGGATCCCGAGTCTTTTGTAATATGGTTTATAAGTTTAATTAAAAAGCAAAATTTTAATTAATCACGTTTTTCCATAAACCTTGTTGATTAGCAACGAGCTGCACAGTATGTTTAAAAATCACGTAATACGCCTAAGGTAGTTAGGGTGTTACAATTTGGTATCAGAGCCGCCAGGTTGTCTTCCGAAGATCGTCAGGACATGTACAATCATCATCGGCCAGCTAGCTCGGTTCACGGTTCAGTAAGCCTTTATTGCTTTAGTAGTTTATTTTATTCAGTTATGAAAAAGAAAAGCCTGTTAGGAAGCATGTTAGTAGCCTGATAGTAGAATAGGCGCATGTTTCGTTTCTAATTTCCAAATTAAGCGGCATTAGTAAGCTCGCCTTGAATACGACCTGATATGCCAACTCTTGGTTTCGCAGGCGGTTCTAACTAGATGGACGCCAGGCGGACTACCAGGAGTCAGGGCAACTCCGTAGGGTCGAATCAAGGACAGGGAGCTCAGTTTCCCCCACCTGCCAGGGGCCGAGGTAGAGGTCCCCGAGGCAGGGCTCGTGGCTGGGGTGATGAGAACCCGCCACAGGCTGCCCAGGCTCCCCCAGCCGATCAGGGAGCCCCGAACTGGGAGTTACGGTTTGCGGAGATGCAAGCCCGGATCGAAGAACAAGACCTCGAGATTCAGAGGTTGAGAAGTAGGGTGCTCCTGCAGTTCCTGTGCCCGTAGTTCCAGTGGCACCTGCCCCTGCTGCCCAGGCCGAGATAGTGGTGGCGGCCCATAGATTGGAACCATTGTATGAGCGGTTCCGGAAGCAAGCACCTCCGGTATTCCTGGGAGGTCCGGACGTGATGAAAGCCGAGCAATGGCTGACGGTGATCACCAAGATACTGAATTTCATGGGTGTCACCGGTAACGACAGAGTGGTGTGCGCCACGTTTCAGTTCCAGGAGGACGCCCTGGTATGGTGGGACACGGTGTCTCAGATCCATGA
Organism: Cannabis sativa; assembly: GCF_029168945.1. Taxonomy (NCBI): domain Eukaryota; kingdom Viridiplantae; phylum Streptophyta; class Magnoliopsida; order Rosales; family Cannabaceae; genus Cannabis; species Cannabis sativa. The sequence goes on from NC_083603.1 coordinate 24,260,888, forward strand.
CGTCACCACCATGACCTGGGAAAGGTTCCAGGAACTCTTTAATGCGAAATACTACAACGAGGCGGTTAGAAGCGCCAAGAGGAAAGAGTTCGTTCACCTGACCCAGCGGGAGAACATGAGCGTCACTGAGTATACTACTCAGTTTGATCGGTTGGCGAGGTTAGCCTCGGGAATTGTGCCGACCGACTTCAGCAAGAAGGAGAAGTATCTGGACGGGTTGAATCCCAAGATCAGGCATGATCTGATGATTACCACCGACGACAGCACCACCTATGCTCAGATGGTGGAGAAGGCACTGCGAGCTGAGGGCGCAGTGGGGTGCATGTCAGAATCAGCCAGTACTCCGGTTAGTGGCGGAGCTCCTACCCCTCCTGCATCAGGCTATAGCAGGGGGAGTAGTGGTTCGGCCATTGATCAGAGGAAGAGGGCACCCACTGCTTCCGGCGGCTCGAGTCAGAACAAGAGGTTCCGGGGGAACCAGAGCAGAGGGAGTCGTCCTGGTGGTAATGAGACCCGATTCTCCTATCCCGAGTGCCCTAGCTGCAAGAGGCACCATCGGGGCGAGTGCAAAGGTCAGGGATGCTTTCATTGTGGCATGCCCGGACACTTCAAGAGGGAATGTCCCCAGCTCCGACCAGAGGCACCGAGAGCTCCAGCGATACCCACTCCAGCCAGGGTATTCGCTATCACGCAGCCGATGCGGTATGCCGGCCCATCGCCTGTCACAGGTCAGCTTTTTATTAACAACTCGCTATATTCAGTGCTGTTTGATTCTGGGGCTACAAATTCTTATGTGGCGGCCAGAGTCTTTAGTAAATTGGGTAGACCCTATGATAGATATGAATCAGGGTTTGGAACCCTGTTACCTGGCGGAGAATTGGTTATCTCCAATAGGTGGATTAGGTCTATGCCGATCAGGATAGATGGTAGAGAGTTAAGCGCTGATCTGATAGAGATGAGCTTAGTCGAATTCGATATTATTTTAGGAATGGATTTCCTATCTAAATATTCGGCGAGCATTGATTGTAAAAGGAAGATGGTGGTCTTCCAACCGGAAAGTGAAGAACCGTTTGTATTTGTGGGTTCGGTTCAGGGATCTCGGATCCCGGTGATCTCGGCTATGTCAGCGAGAGAATTGTTGCACGGCGGGTGCTTAGGGTTTCTGGCCGTGGTGGTGGACACCACTCGGCCAGACACCATTCGGCCAGAGGACATCAGAGTGGTTCGGGAATTTTTGGACGTTTTTCCCGAAGAACTTCCAGGGTTACCACCTCAGCGGGAGATTGACTTCGTGATTGACTTGGCACTGTGGGTGGAACCGGTTTCCAAAGACCCGTATAGGATGGCTCCACGGAACTTAAGGAATTAAAGATTCGGCTCCAAGGGTTGCTTGACATAGGGTTCATTCGGCCCAAAGGTGTCACCACAGGGAGCCCGGTTTTGTTCGTCAAGAAGAAGGATGGATCTATGAGGATGTGCATCGACTACAGAGAATTGAACAAGCTGACAGTGAAGAATAAATATCCATTACCTAGGATCGATGACTTGTTCGATCAGCTTCAGGGGAAGACGGTCTTTTCCAAGATTGACCTCCGTTCGGGTTATCATCAGTTGAAAATCCGAGAGGAGGACATTCCGAAGACGGCTTTCCGCACTAGGTATGGACACTACGAGTTTCTGGTTATGTCATTCGGACTAACCAATGCTCCTGCAGCATTCATGGACCTGATGAATAGAGTATTCAAGGATTTCCTCGATATCTGTGTGATTGTGTTTATCGACGACATCCTCGTGTACTCTCAATCAGAAGAGGAGCATGAGTTACATCTTCGGCATGGTACCGCAACGACTTCGAGAACATAAGCTTTACGCCAAGTTCAAGAAATGTGAGTTACTGGTTGTCTCGTGTGTCCTTCCTAGGGCACATTGTGAGTAAAGATGGGATCAAGGTGGATCCCGGGAAGATTGAATCCGTCAGGGATTGGCCGAGACCGAAGACAGTGACAGAGATCAGAAGCTTCTTGGGATTAGCTGGGTACTACCGTAGGTTCGTGGAGGGGTTCTCCAAAATCTCAATGCCCCTAACCGAACTTACAAAGAAGAATCAGCGATTTATCTGGTCAGATAAATGTGAAGCTAGCTTTCGGGAGCTGAAACAGAGATTGATTACTGCTCCGGTACTAGCTTTGCCTTCGGACAAGGAAAAGTTTGTAGTCTTTTGTGACGCATCCAAACAGGGTTTGGGGTGTGTATTGATGCAAGCCGACCGGGTTATCGCTTATGCCTCCCGTCAGTTAAAGGATTATGAACAGCGATACCCGACTCATGATCTAGAATTGGCCGCAGTGGTTTTTGCACTGAAGATTTGGCGGCATTACCTTTATGGGGAGAAGTGTGAGATCTATACTGACCATAAAAGTCTCAAGTATTTCTTTACTCAGAAAGATTTGAACATGAGACAAAGGCGTTGGTTAGAATTAGTGAAGGATTATGACTGTGAGATCCTCTATCATCCCGGAAAAGCCAATGTAGTGGCTGATGCCCTGAGCAGAAAGGGTCCCGGGCAAGTAGCTAGCATGGTTCAGATCTCACCCCAGCTAGCTGAGGATATGGTTAGATCCAGCATTGAGTTTGTGGTAGGTCAGCTTCACAACTTGACGCTGCAATCTGATCTATTGGAAAGAATAAAAGTCGCTCAGATGACAGATCCGGAGTTAGTGAAAATTCGAGATGAGGTATTGGCTGGTCAAGCCAAGGACTTTTCAGTGTCAGATAGTGGGATGCTTTTGTATAAAGCCAGGGTTTGTGTTCCGAACAGTGCGGAACTGAGAAATGAGATCTTTGAGGAGGCTCATTCTACCCCGTATTCTCTGCATCCCGGCACCACCAAGATGTACCAAGATTTGAAACCGTACTTCTGGTGGAGCGGTATGAAGAAGAATTTGGTAGAATTCGTATCGAGATGCCTCACGTGTCAGCAGATTAAGGCTGAACATCAGAGACCAGCAGGGTTGTTGCAGCCTCTAACCCTACCAGAATGGAAATGGGAGGATATTACAATGGATTTTGTGGTCGGGTTACCTAGGACCACGGGTTTATTTGATTCCATCTGGGTAGTGGTGGATCGATTTACGAAATCTGCTCATTTTCTGCCGGTCAGAACAACATTTTCAGTGGATCAGTTGGCAGAACTGTACGTCAGAGAGATAGTGAGACTTCACGGGGTACCGAAGTCTATAGTTTCGGACAGGGATCCGAAATTCACCTCCAAATTTTGGCAAAGTTTGCAACGGGCAATGGGTACAAAGCTAAAATTCAGTACAGCATTCCATCCTCAGACAGATGGTCAGTCCGAAAGGACAATTCAGATATTGGAGGATATGTTGAGAGCCTGTGTTATGGACTTTGAGGGTTCATGGAGTAAATATCTACCGTTGATAGAATTTTCGTACAACAACAGTTATCAGAGTACGATAGGGATGGCTCCCTATGAACTGTTGTACGGTAGAAAGTGTAGATCCCCTATCCACTGGGATGAGACAGGGGAGAGGAAATACCTAGGTCCAGAGTCAGTTCAGCGGACTAATGAGGCGATAGAGAAAATAAAAGCTAGAATGCTTGCCTCACAGAGCAGACAGAAGAGTTACGCAGATCCGAAACGCAGAGATGTTGAGTTCCAAGTAGGGGAACATGTGTTTTTACGGGTATCTCCGATGAAGGGGATTAAACGTTTCGGGAAAAGAGGCAAGTTATGCCCTAGATTTACTGGACCTTTCGAGATTCTCGAGAAGATAGGTCAAGTGGCATATCGGTTAGCATTGCCTCCAGCCTTATCAGCAGTTCACAACGTATTCCATGTCTCGATGTTGAGAAAATACGTTTCAGACCCCTCTCATATACTCAGTTATGAGAGTCTTCACTTCGACCGGACATGACCTATGAGGAACAGCCAGTGCAGATCCTGGATAAAAAGGATAAAGTCCTACGAAATAAGACCATAGCATTGGTCAAAGTTCTCTGGAGAAACAGCAAGGTGGAGGAAGCCACCTGGGAGCTAGAGTCAGATATGAGAGCTCAATATCCAGAGTTATTCAGGTTAGATTTCGGGGACGAAATCCTTTTAAGGGGGGGATAGTTGTAAAGCCCGCTTAGTTAATTTGGAAATTAGCAGTTGTTTATGATTAATTATGGAATTATTTATAGCTATTTAAATAATTTATTATACTGTATTTATGTTATTCAGTATCTTGTATATTTTGCATTTCCGGTGTCCGGTATTTTGGAACTCGGCGTTTGGCTCAGTAGAAATCACAACTTAGTATGTTAGTAATTTGGGGACGGGTTTTAGACATTGGGAATGTCGGGAATGGCCGGGAATTTAGAATTTCCCAAAAATACCCTTTAGTTTGATTTATGTGATTTTATGGTGGAGGGGCAAAATGGTCTTTTTGCCCCAATGACTTTTTGTCTTTTAGTGACTTTTATTTGGAAAATAAATGTTTATTTTATGTGTTTATTTGGCTGAAGTAAAGTGGTATATTTGGCTTGAAAATCTTATTTTTCCTTTATTTCCACACTTAGTCAAATTAGAAAGAAATTTCAAAACTCACACACTCAAAGCTCTCTCTCTTTTCGGCTGGGTATTGGGGATTCAAAGGCTGGGTTTTTCAAGCTTGATTCATCACATTTTAGAAACTCTTGATTGTGGTATGTATCTCCTACTTGTTCTTCTTGGTCTTCTTGGAAATTTTGATAAAAAAATGAGTTAATGCATGTTAATTTGAATGTTGTTGCTGCTGAGTTTGATTGTTGATTTCTGAGGTTAAATCATGATTTTTAGGTGTTAATTAAGCTACTTGTGGTGTATGATTCCTAGGTTGAGCATGCTAGAATTTTTCTTATGCAAAAGTTTGGTTTTCAAAGTAAAAATGGAGAAATTGGTGGCTGTAGTTGTTGCATGAACTAGGTTTTGTTTTCTGCTGTATTTCTATGCTTGATTATGTGATTCTAAGCTAGCTTGAGGCTTGTGAGTGAGCTTTAACCAAGTTTGAGTTTTTACTCAAAGCTTGGAGCTCACATGGTGAATTTTGCTTCTGAGGTTTCTGGGTTAGTTTGTTGCCTTAGATTTGTTCTTTGGGGTGTTTAGAGCAGGTCTGGAAAGTTTGGAACCAATTGGGGTTGAATTGGTCGAGTTATGAAGAATTTGGTTTGCTGCCTGCGAGGAACCGGAATTCCGGTTGTGCATCCGGAATTCCGGATGAGGGTTCTGAATTTTCCAGAACCGGAATTCCGGTTGGGCAACCGGTCTACCGGTTGGGGAAAATTCAGGGACCCTAGTTTTCCTCGTTTTTATGTTTTTAGGGGTATTGCCATGCTTTTTATCGATAGGGAAACTTTTAGTTCCTAGTTTTAGTCCCCGGGAAGTGATTTAGCGTGTCACTTATAGCGTTGTGATTTTTATGGTTTAGGAGCCAGTAATCCGCCGCTCAGCTTCGGTTCGGTCAGTTGACCGCACACCCGAAATCGAAATCCGTAAGATTAGTATAACGGTATGCATATGTAGATTACATGTTTAGCGTGCATGTAGGAAGCCTGCTAGATTACATTAGTTATGTATTTAGGCTTCGAACCATCCAACCCCGTCACGTCGGTACGAGCCGGAGTATGACCAAAGAATGAGTATGACCGGTTCGACCGATCAGGCTGACATTTGGTTGGTGGTTCAGTGCTATTGACCTATCTCGTCGGTACAGGCTGGAGTATGACCAGCAGCCGGAGTATGACCGGTTCGACCGATCAGGAGGATATTTGTCAATAGTACCGTCCCTATGAACGTTCAAAATTCAGTACCATGTTGGACATGGCAGTAGTGGCTCAGTACCATGTTGGACATGGCAGTAGCGAGACTCAGTATCGTGTTGGACACGGCAGTTAGTATTATGGATGATATTATTATGCTTTTCTTACTGAGTCTGTCGACTCACAGTTTATGTTCATGTGTAGGTAAAGGCAAGGCTATAGCTGATGGACCGTGAGCGATCTTATGAGATTGTACATGTCGGGGCGGTTAGGCCTGGAGCGTACGATCCTCGGGACGAGAAGGCTGAATTTTTGTAACTGGTCGTTAGACGACTTTTAATTTTATGTAATAGTTAAACAGTTAAAACTTTTGTAAATGATTTTATAAATCGGGATCCCGAGTCTTTTGTAATATGGTTTATAAGTTTAATTAAAAAGCAAAATTTTAATTAATCACGTTTTTCCATAAACCTTGTTGATTAGCAACGAGCTGCACAGTATGTTTAAAAATCACGTAATACGCCTAAGGTAGTTAGGGTGTTACAATTTGGTATCAGAGCCGCCAGGTTGTCTTCCGAAGATCGTCAGGACATGTACAATCATCATCAGCAGTTAGCTCGGTTCACGGTTCAGTAAGCCTTTATTGCTTTAGTAGTTTATTTTATTCAGTTATGAAAAAGAAAAGCCTGTTAGGAAGCATGTTAGTAGCCTGATAGTAGAATAGGCGCATGTTTCGTTTCTAATTTCCAAATTAAGCGGCATTAGTAAGCTCGCCTTGAATACGACCTGATATGCCAACTCTTGGTTTCGCAGGCGGTTCTAACTAGATGGACGCCAGGCGGACTACCAGGAGTCAGGGCAACTCCGTAGGGTCGAACCAAGGACAGGGAGCTCAGTTTCCCCCACCGCCGGGGCCGAGGTAGAGGTCCCCGAGGCGGGGCTCGTGGCCGGGGTGATGAGAACCCGCCACAGCCGCCCAGTGCTCCCCGCCCGATCGTGGAGCCCCGAAGCCGGGAGTTACGGTTTGCGGAGATGCAAGCCCGGATCGAAGAACAAGACCTCGAGATTCGCAGGTTGAGAAGTAGGGTGCTCCCGCAGCCTGTGCCCGTAGTTCCAGTGGCACCTGCCCCTGCTGCCCAGGCCGAGATAGTGGTGGCGGCCCATAGATTGGAACCATTGTATGAGCGGTTCCGGAAGCAAGCACCTCCGGTTTTCCTGGGAGGTCCGGACGTGATGAAAGCCGAGCAATGGCTGACGGTGATCACCAAGATACTGAATTTCATGGGTGTCACCGGTAACGACAGAGTGGTGTGCGCCACGTTTCAGTTCCAGGAGGACGCCCTGGTATGGTGGGACACGGTGTCTCAGATCCATGACGTCACCACCATGACCTGGGAAAGGTTCCAGGAACTCTTTAATGCGAAATACTACAATGAGGCGGTCAGAAGCGCCAAGAGGAAAGAGTTCGTTCACCTGACCCAGCGGGAGAACATGAGCGTCACTGAGTATACTACTCAGTTTGATCGGTTGGCGAGGTTAGCCTCGGGAATTGTGCCGACCGACTTCAGCAAGAAGGAGAAGTATCTGGACGGGTTGAATCCCAAGATCAGGCATGATCTGATGATTACCACCGACGACAGCACCACCTATGCTCAGATGGTGGAGAAGGCACTGCGAGCTGAGGGCGCAGTGGGGTGCATGTCAGAATCAGCCAGTACTCCGGTTAGTGGCGGAGCTCCTACCCCTCCTGCATCAGGCTATAGCAGGGGGAGTAGTGGTTCGGCCATTGATCAGAGGAAGAGGGCACCCACTGCTTCCGGCGGCTCGAGTCAGAACAAGAGGTTCCGGGGGAACCGGAGCGAGAGGAGTCGTCCTGGTGGTAATGAGACCCGATTCTCCTATCCCGAGTGCCCTAGCTGCAAGAGGCACCATCGGGGCGAGTGCAAAGGTCAGGGATGCTTTCATTGTGGCATGCCCGGACACTTCAAGAGGGAATGTCCCCAGCTCCGACCAGAGGCACCGAGAGCTCCAGCGATACCCACTCCAAACGGGGTATTCGCTATCACGCAGCCGATGCGGATGCCGGCCCATCGGTTGTCACGGAGGTCGGCTTTTTATTAACAACTCGCTATATTCGATCTTCGTTTGATTCTGGGGCTACAAATTCTTATGTGGCGGCCAGAGTCTTTAGTAAATTGGGTAGACCCTATGATAGATATGAATCAGGGTTTGGAACCCTGTTACCTGGCGGAGAATTGGTTATCTCCAATAGGTGGATTAGGTCTATGCCGATCAGGATAGATGGTAGAGAGTTAAGCGCTGATCTGATAGAGATGAGCTTAGTCGAATTCGATATTATTTTAGGAATGGATTTCCTATCTAAATATTCGGCGAGCATTGATTGTAAAAGGAAGATGGTGGTCTTCCAACCGGAAAGTGAAGAACCGTTTGTATTTGTGGGTTCGGTTCAGGGATCTCGGATCCCGGTGATCTCGGCTATGTCGGCGAGAGAATTGTTGCACGGCGGGTGCTTAGGGTTTACGGCCGTGGTGGTGGACACCACTCGGCCAGACACCATTCGGCCAGAGGACATCAGAGTGGTTCGGGAATTTTTGGACGTTTTTCCCGAAGAACTTCCAGGGTTACCACCTCAGCGGGAGATTGACTTCGTGATTGACTTGGCACCAGGGGTGGAACCGGTTTCCAAAGACCCGTATAGGATGGCTCCAGCTGAACTTAAGGAATTAAAGATTCAGCTCCAAGGGTTGCTTGACATAGGGTTCATTCGGCCCAGTGTGTCACCCTGGGGAGCCCCGGTTTTGTTCGTCAAGAAGAAGGATGGATCTATGAGGATGTGCATCGACTACAGAGAATTGAACAAGCTGACAGTGAAGAATAAATATCCATTACCTAGGATCGATGACTTGTTCGATCAGCTTCAGGGGAAGACGGTCTTTTCCAAGATTGACCTCCGTTCGGGTTATCATCAGTTGAAAATCCGAGAGGAGGACATTCCGAAGACGGCTTTCCGCACTAGGTATGGACACTACGAGTTTCTGGTTATGTCATTCGGACTAACCAATGCTCCTGCAGCATTCATGGACCTGATGAATAGAGTATTCAAGGATTTCCTCGATATCTGTGTGATTGTGTTTATCGACGACATCCTCGTGTACTCTCAATCAGAAGAGGAGCATGAGTTACATCTTCAGATGGTACTGCAACGACTTCGAGAACATAAGCTTTACGCCAAGTTCAAGAAATGTGAGTTCTGGTTGTCTCAGGTGTCCTTCCTAGGGCACATTGTGAGTAAAGATGGGATCAAGGTGGATCCCGGGAAGATTGAATCCGTCAGGGATTGGCCGAGACCGAAGACAGTGACAGAGATCAGAAGCTTCTTGGGATTAGCTGGGTACTACCGTAGGTTCGTGGAGGGGTTCTCCAAAATCTCAATGCCCCTAACCGAACTTACAAAGAAGAATCAGCGATTTATCTGGTCAGATAAATGTGAAGCTAGCTTTCGGGAGCTGAAACAGAGATTGATTACTGCTCCGGTACTAGCTTTGCCTTCGGACAAGGAAAAGTTTGTAGTCTTTTGTGACGCATCCAAACAGGGTTTGGGGTGTGTATTGATGCAAGCCGACCGGGTTATCGCTTATGCCTCCCGTCAGTTAAAGGATTATGAACAGCGATACCCGACTCATGATCTAGAATTGGCCGCAGTGGTTTTTGCACTGAAGATTTGGCGGCATTACCTTTATGGGGAGAAGTGTGAGATCTATACTGACCATAAAAGTCTCAAGTATTTCTTTACTCAGAAAGATTTGAACATGAGACAAAGGCGTTGGTTAGAATTAGTGAAGGATTATGACTGTGAGATCCTCTATCATCCCGGAAAAGCCAATGTAGTGGCTGATGCCCTGAGCGTAAGGGTCCCGGGCAAGTAGCTAGCATGGTTCAGATCTCACCCCAGCTAGCTGAGGATATGGTTAGATCCAGCATTGAGTTTGTGGTAGGTCAGCTTCACAACTTGACGCTGCAATCTGATCTATTGGAAAGAATAAAAGTCGCTCAGATGACAGATCCGGAGTTAGTGAAAATTCGAGATGAGGTATTGGCTGGTCAAGCCAAGGACTTTTCAGTGTCAGATAGTGGGATGCTTTTGTATAAAGCCAGGGTTTGTGTTCCGAACAGTGCGGAACTGAGAAATGAGATCTTTGAGGAGGCTCATTCTACCCCGTATTCTCTGCATCCCGGCACCACCAAGATGTACCAAGATTTGAAACCGTACTTCGGTGGAGCGGTATGAAGAAGAATTTGGTAGAATTCGTATCGAGATGCCTCACGTGTCGGCGGATTAAGGCCGAACATCGAGACCGACGGGGTTGTTGCGGCCTCTAACCCTACCGTAATGGAAATGGGAGGATATTACAATGGATTTTGTGGTCGGGTTACCTAGGACCACGGGTTTATTTGATTCCATCTGGGTAGTGGTGGATCGATTTACGAAATCTGCTCATTTTCTCGCCGTCGAACAACATTTTCGGTGGATCGGTTGGCGGGCGTACGTCAGAGAGATAGTGAGACTTCACGGGGTACCGAAGTCTATAGTTTCGGACAGGGATCCGAAATTCACCTCCAAATTTTGGCAAAGTTTGCAACGGGCAATGGGTACAAAGCTAAAATTCAGTACAGCATTCCATCCTCAGACAGATGGTCAGTCCGAAAGGACAATTCAGATATTGGAGGATATGTTGAGAGCCTGTGTTATGGACTTTGAGGGTTCATGGAGTAAATATCTACCGTTGATAGAATTTTCGTACAACAACAGTTATCAGAGTACGATAGGGATGGCTCCCTATGAACTGTTGTACGGTAGAAAGTGTAGATCCCCTATCCACTGGGATGAGACAGGGGAGAGGAAATACCTAGGTCCAGAGTCAGTTCAGCGGACTAATGAGGCGATAGAGAAAATAAAAGCTAGAATGCTTGCCTCACAGAGCAGACAGAAGAGTTACGCAGATCCGAAACGCAGAGATGTTGAGTTCCAAGTAGGGGAACATGTGTTTTTACGGGTATCTCCGATGAAGGGGATTAAACGTTTCGGGAAAAGAGGCAAGTTATGCCCTAGATTTACTGGACCTTTCGAGATTCTCGAGAAGATAGGTCAAGTGGCATATCGGTTAGCATTGCCTCCAGCCTTATCAGCAGTTCACAACGTATTCCATGTCTCGATGTTGAGAAAATACGTTTCAGACCCCTCTCATATACTCAGTTATGAGAGTCTTCAGCTTCAGCCAGACATGACCTATGAGGAACAGCCAGTGCAGATCCTGGATAAAAAGGATAAAGTCCTACGAAATAAGACCATAGCATTGGTCAAAGTTCTCTGGAGAAACAGCAAGGTGGAGGAAGCCACCTGGGAGCTAGAGTCAGATATGAGAGCTCAATATCCAGAGTTATTCAGGTTAGATTTCGGGGACGAAATCCTTTTAAGGGGGGGATAGTTGTAAAGCCCGCTTAGTTAATTTGGAAATTAGCAGTTGTTTATGATTAATTATGGAATTATTTATAGCTATTTAAATAATTTATTATACTGTATTTATGTTATTCAGTATCTTGTATATTTTGCATTTCCGGTGTCCGGTATTTTGGAACTCGGCGTTTGGCTCAGTAGAAATCACAACTTAGTATGTTAGTAATTTGGGGACGGGTTTTAGACATTGGGAATGTCGGGAATGGCCGGGAATTTAGAATTTCCCAAAAATACCCTTTAGTTTGATTTATGTGATTTTATGGTGGAGGGGCAAAATGGTCTTTTTGCCCCAATGACTTTTTGTCTTTTAGTGACTTTTATTTGGAAAATAAATGTTTATTTTATGTGTTTATTTGGCTGAAGTAAAGTGGTATATTTGGCTTGAAAATCTTATTTTTCCTTTATTTCCACACTTAGTCAAATTAGAAAGAAATTTCAAAACTCACACACTCAAAGCTCTCTCTCTTTTCGGCTGGGTATTGGGGATTCAAAGGCTGGGTTTTTCAAGCTTGATTCATCACATTTTAGAAACTCTTGATTGTGGTATGTATCTCCTACTTGTTCTTCTTGGTCTTCTTGGAAATTTTGATAAAAAAATGAGTTAATGCATGTTAATTTGAATGTTGTTGCTGCTGAGTTTGATTGTTGATTTCTGAGGTTAAATCATGATTTTTAGGTGTTAATTAAGCTACTTGTGGTGTATGATTCCTAGGTTGAGCATGCTAGAATTTTTCTTATGCAAAAGTTTGGTTTTCAAAGTAAAAATGGAGAAATTGGTGGCTGTAGTTGTTGCATGAACTAGGTTTTGTTTTCTGCTGTATTTCTATGCTTGATTATGTGATTCTAAGCTAGCTTGAGGCTTGTGAGTGAGCTTTAACCAAGTTTGAGTTTTTACTCAAAGCTTGGAGCTCACATGGTGAATTTTGCTTCTGAGGTTTCTGGGTTAGTTTGTTGCCTTAGATTTGTTCTTTGGGGTGTTTAGAGCAGGTCTGGAAAGTTTGGAACCAATTGGGGTTGAATTGGTCGAGTTATGAAGAATTTGGTTTGTCTTTGCGAGGAACCGGAATTCGGTTGTGCATCCGGAATTCGGATGAGGGTTCTGAATTTTCCGAACCGGAATTCGGTTGGGCAACCGGTCTACCGGTTGGGGAAAATTCAGGGACCCTAGTTTTCCTCGTTTTTATGTTTTTAGGGGTATTGCCATGCTTTTTATCGATAGGGAAACTTTTAGTTCCTAGTTTTAGTCCCGGGAAGTGATTTAGCGTGTCACTTATAGCGTTGTGATTTTTATGGTTTAGGAGCCGATGTCCGCCGCTCGGCTTCGGTTCCGGTCGGGTTGGCACACCTGAAATCGAAATCCAGGTAAGATTAGTATAACAGTATGCATATGTAGATTACATGTTTAGCGTGCATGTAGGAAGCCTGCTAGATTACATTAGTTATGTATTTAGGCTTCGAACCATCCAACCCTGTCACGTCGGTACAGGCTGGAGTATGACCGACGGCGGAGTATGACCGGTTCGACCGATCAGGCTGACATTTGGTTGGTGGTTCAGTGCTATTGACCTATCCCGTCGGTACAGGCTGGAGTATGACCAGCAGCCGGAGTATGACCGGTTCGACCGATCAGGAGGATATTTGTCAATAGTACCGTCCCTATGAACGTTCAAAATTCAGTACCATGTTGGACATGGCAGTAGTGGCTCAGTACCATGTTGGACATGGCAGTAGCGAGACTCAGTATCGTGTTGGACACGGCAGTTAGTATTATGGATGATATTATTATGCTTTTCTTACTGAGTCTGTCGACTCACAGTTTATGTTCATGTGTAGGTAAAGGCAAGGCTATAGCTGATGGACCGTGAGCGAGCTTATGAGATTGTACATGTCGGGGCGGTTAGGCCTGGAGCGTACGATCCTCGGGACAGCAAGGCTGAATTTTTGTAACTGGTCGTTAGACGACTTTTAATTTTATGTAATAGTTAAACAGTTAAAACTTTTGTAAATGATTTTATAAATCGGGATCCCGAGTCTTTTGTAATATGGTTTATAAGTTTAATTAAAAAGCAAAATTTTAATTAATCACGTTTTTCCATAAACCTTGTTGATTAGCAACGAGCTGCACAGTATGTTTAAAAATCACGTAATACGCCTAAGGTAGTTAGGGTGTTACACAAAGACTTAAATTTATACCAAATATAATGAGTAATTCTATCTTGGACCAGCACTACTAATACAAACTCTAAGTCAGATTTTCCCATACAAGTAGGAGATTTCTAAGATTGAGGATTTATATCAATTGGGAATAGAATTTCAGGATTATAATCATATGCGTCAAATAATTTCTTAAGAGAAAATATATAATGACATGAAATGATTTATAGACCATTCATCCAATGAGATGTTATTGAGCTATTTCGAAATGAATAAGCTAAGAGGAATTAGGATAATTTCGTTTATAAATAAGAATCCAACGATGCTTCGATTAGCGAATGTCAAAGTAATCTTATTTATAGAATCTTTTTGTTTCATATCGTAAAAATACTAGTCTAAGGTGTCATCAATTGATGAACAACTAGATGTCGCATATACAATATTTATCTTTCGAGATCTAACACTATTATGTATGTCTAATGGTGAAAATCCACTAGGGATTTATCTCATTAGATAAACAAGCCAAGTTAGACCAACAATGAAGATTCGAAATTAAACTACAACTTAATAACAGAAAATAACATGGTTCAATATAAATTCATACACAATTCAGAAATTATAAACATATAGCAAGTAGGAATGACAAGTGAAAATACTAAAACATACAATCCTAAATAATTTCCAAGATTTTTAACAAACTGATATCAGTGTCCCGTTTAGGCGAGAGTCAAAGCTACCATCCATTGAATAGAGTTGTCAGCTCATCTAAAATGTTAAACATTCTAGCAACCTTTTATTCGATCAAGATTGGAATTCAGCGTTGTCCCGTTTAGGCGAGAGTCAAGGCAATTCTATCTTATGAGCTTCCACCATTGTTTCATAATTTGCAAGTCAAGTATGGTCGCCACCATTAGAGTGATCCATACCATACAAAACACTTACAAACTACTTATCATTCGAGATTAAACGGTGCGAAATTGCTAATGAACGTTCCTCCATTAGGGATGATTACTCACTAAAACAAACGCGGTGTAAAACCCACAATGGAGATCGAATGTCTTAATAATAAAGCTCATTATTTAAAGAGAGTTGTATTTTCTTTGATTCTCTTTATGTAATCTATTTATTTTAAATATATATTTATTGAAATTTCTAATTTAGAATGAAATATTCTAAATATAAATTTTAATTTAATATTTATAAATTTTACTTAGATGGATATGAAAATAACATGAATTATTTCCATCTTAGTAATAATTTCCAATAAATATTTAGAAAAATATTCAATTTAAGTTGTTACAAAATTAATTTAAATTAATTTACAACTCAAATTTAATTTTCTATAAATATATATTGCATTTCGAAAAATTAAAGTATTCAAGGATACAATTTTCGAAAATGCATGTTAAAATAAAAAATTAATCCTGGAAAAAATATTCTAATTGAATGTTGGCCCAAAATTAATTAATTAATTTACAACAGAAAATATAATTTTCCTATTTAATTAAATATATAAGAAAAATTTCAAATATTTAAGTATGATGACGAAAATCAACTTAAATATTAATTTTCTATTTAATTAAATATACTAGAAAAATACTTCAAGCAAAAATATCATCTATCTAGATTTTCCTTTGACTAATTAATTCAATTTCTAATAATATAGTTTAATTCAATTTATTTTAAATTAATCAATAAATGAAAAAATTATTGATGTAAGTTGATCCAAGAATTAATTAAAATAAATAATTAATTTACAACTTAATCTATTTCTCAAGATAAATTCAAAATCATCTTGCATTATGAAATGCAATTTTGAAAATTGATTAATAAAATAAAGAAAAATATATTTTACTTCATTTATTTTAATTAATCATCAAATGAAAAAATCATTGATTTAAGTTGGTCCAAAATTAAAATAAATAATTTACAACTTTAATCTATTTTTCAAATAAAATTCGAAATTCCAGCATTTAAGAAATGCAATTTCGAAATTTGATTAATAAAATAAAGAAAAAAATATATTTTGAAAATTATTTAAATTTAGTTGAAAAAATTAATTTCAACTAAAAATAATTTTCTATTTAATTAAGTGTCATGAAAAAGAAATATTTAAGTATCATGATGAAAATCAACTTAGATATTTAATTTTCAAATTAATTAAATGTATTAAATTCAAGAAATAAATAATTAAGTGTAGAGAAGGCTTAATTATTAATCTCTAGTTTAATACTAGGAAAAAATATACTTAAATAAATTGTACCAAAATTAATTATTTAAATAATTAATTCACAATGTATAATATTAATCTATTTAATATTAGAAATAATAAGTAGTCTAGAAATAACTATCTAGAAAATATCTTATTTGACTAAGTATCTTTTCCACAAAATTTGAAAAAATCTAGAACTTAAATATTTTCAAATTTAAATTTAATTAAATATCAGAAATTAAGTTGTAACCACTTAATTTAAAAATATTCCATTTTAAGTTAATATTCGAAAAGATATTAACTTAAAAAATATCTAAAGAATCTTAATAACCAATGCCTAAAATTCCTCAACTTAATTTTGAAATTTTAAATCCAAAAGATATTCAGATTTAAGTTGGTTAGTTGTAGATAACTAAATATCAACTTAAATAGGAATATTTAATGAAAAATTTAAATTAAGTTTCAGAAAGAATCTAGATGGTTATAATTCTATATTTAATTAAATACAAGAAAATACATATAGTTTAGCTTAGAATAAAAAATTCTTTAAACTATAATTTTCTTAAATTAATTTCAAAATAAATGAAATTAATTATGTTGCTGATCAATTTTATTAGGTTAAACTAGTTTAATTAACCTAGTACAGTTATTCAAATCAGGCAAATGGGCCTTCACAATTGGGGTGTTTCATGTGAGGGGGTGCTGGGTTCAGTATGTCGTACCCACTACTATGGCTCCCAACTCTCACACAAGGCTCAGAAGAGAGGAATTTAACCTTAAAATGAACAACTGTTATTAATTGACTAAGCCCAAAAACTAAATGAGCCTAAATAAAATTTATCAAGAACTATGACATTTTATTTAGCAACAGCAACCTATATGCATCTATAATGAAATTAAACACATAGGCTCACACAGGCACACTTTGGATGGGTCCTATCATGTTGCTAGGTCATACACAGATGAAAGAAGATTGTGAAAATTACCTGTTACAAATTATTTACTTGACCAAGGGAGCCATGAGTTAAAATCAGATCATTGGATCTGTCAACAAGTTAACCATGGCTATTTGCAATCAAGCAATAATAGGTTTTGAAAACTTACACATAAGCTAAAACACAAACTCCTGCAACAAGGTTAGCTGGATAGTTGGATGTAGGATTTATTTAATTTTAAATTAAATAATTAATTTCGAAAATAATTAATTAAATAAAAAAATAATTTTTGAAAATTTTAAAAAAAATATTTGAAAAATTCGAAAATTTAAAAATAATTTAAATTTAAAATTAAACCTACAATTTTGAAAAATTAGGTTTCAACCAACCTAAATATCATTTCAAAATTTGCTAACTACTTTTAAAATTTAAATGTTATTTTATAAATAAAAATTAAATAAAAAATTAAAAAAGATAAATGAATATCTTTTTCAGATTTGAAATGTTATTTACATAAATAAAATAACAAAATTTAAAAGTTAGCAAAATATCTTACATCTATTTAAAATTACATGATTATAGTTATCTTATTTTAAATTTAAATAAGGTCAAATTATTTAAAAAAAAGATTTAATTTAAAAATTTAAAATCTGACCTTAAATTTAAAAATAAGATAAGATATAATAAAATTTAAAAAATAAGATAGATAATTAAGCAAAAAAGATAGATATTTACTATTTTCAAATTCAAATTACACTAATATCATGAATTAAATTTTAAAAAAATATTAAATTAATTCATAATGATAATTAGAATTGAATTAGGAATAGTATTAGTATAAATACAGAACTACACAAAAAATCAGAAGTTAATTCCATGAAAAAGCATGAAAAATCGAAGAAAAACGAAAAAAATGCGAGCTGTACGGACTGTTTTCGCGCGCGTGGGGCAGTGACACCATCCCGATATTTTTCGAAACTTCAAAAAATCATAACTAATTCAAATTAAATCGAAATTGAGTTCTGTAAAAAAGTAAATTGCTTAATTTTTTCCATACTATCCAATAAAAATAATTACAGAAACAGATATTCAATTATTTTTCATGAAAATTCACAAACATCAATCAATCATAAAATAACACTCAATACAACATGATACCATCCAAAAACAAACAAACAATCGTTTTAAAGTCCAAATTTCTTGCAAGTAAATCAATTACCATGGCTCTGATACCAGTTGTTGGAAATTATTTTACCAGGATCTTAGATCTACTCACAAGTATATTTATTAACACCCTAAATATGAACTTTCTAAAACGATGAAATAAACACATATAAAGTTTAGGAAACCTTACATTGGGTGCAGCGGAATAATATGACTCCTTCCGTTCAGATATCTAGCCCTTGATTCCTTTCTGTAGCAGAGCATTATCAATATCTGAACCTGGATCTCTTTCTCTGAATCTTTGATGCTGAAACTCCTTCTTGCTGAAAGTCTTTCTTCACGATCTTCCTCACTATGATTGAGGTATCACTTTCTGTGTGTGGGCACTACTCTTACACTAAGAATTTTGAAATCTCAATGAGGAAGAGAGAGAGTGTGTGTTCTGTTGGGTTTTATGCCCTAAATAAAACTCATTTCATATAATCAGATTTACTTATTAATAAAGATCAGAAATAACATTTTATGTTGCATGGTTCACATGATTTATTTCATGATTATATGTGTATATAATGTATGAATTCTTTTTAAGTCCAGAACATATGAGTTGGTTAAAGATTATAGTGTTGTCAGCACAGTGGAATATAATCTTTATTATATGTTCAAAAGTAGATTCCCTGATTTGTCAGAACACTGGATTTAGACTGACATGGTATAATCAGTGATAGGTATTCTTACACCTTGGAAAAGTGTTATGTCCTTTCCAGGACATTGGCAAAGTTTACCAGTATCGGATGCATGGAGTATGCATTGGAATGGACCGATATTGAACTTTGAATTAGATTTTGAAACTTACCGTAAATATCTATTCAATTCAATATCATAAGTTGATCCTAGATCACATGATCGAAATCCTGATATGGTTAGGATCAATTTCAAGAGTGTTATTCGTGTTCTTTGACTTGTTAGTTAAGCCTTCTTCTGTATCAGGGTGATACGTACATTTTGGGAACACGGTAATACAATTGAGTGGGGGAGCGCTAACATAAATATGGAATCTATAGCTTCTATTTGGCAAATAGAAGTAAAGGATGATTTCCTTCGAGCTTAATTAAACGAAGATAAATGGTGGAGATCTCATTTCACTTAGGTGAAATATCATTTATACAGGGTTAAGTGTTTTAAGGATAAAATACATTGTAGGGTGTTACGGTAATTTAATCCCTGTACAGTGTAAATCATCTATATAGAGGATCATTGATCACATTAGGGTTATAACAATGGATAACTAATGACGTGTCTATATCGTGGAACATATAGAGCGTTTCTATATGACTGAGAGTGCAATTCCAAGTTCTAAGTGTGGATTCAATGAGGAATTAATAAGTTAGGGAATTTACTTGGTAAATTCAGTTTGACTTATTGGAAGTTCGGTTATATAGACCCATGGTCCCCATACTAGTTGAGGCCATACTGCTTGTAAGACTCAGTTAATTTATTTTAATTAATCAATTATAATTCTAAAAGTTAGACTATGTCTACTTTATGAATTCTCACAGTTTAAGGATGAAATCGTAAAGAAAAGGGTTTCTAGGTTTAATTATTAATTAAGAGACTTTGTATGTCTAATTAATAATTATTTTAAATGACAATATTATTTAATAATCTATTTTAGTTATTAAATAATTAGTTTTGGCATTTAAATGATTAGAATTGGAAAAATGGCATTTTTGGAGAAATTGAAATAAAATTGAGGAAACTGCAAAATTCAAGTGAGGCCCATTTCCCTCTATGGCCGAGCACTCCCTTTGTGTTTCCCAATTATTATTTTTATTTTTTTAATTGCCATGTAATTGCTAATCAAAGCATAGCTATAATAGGAAAGTGGTGAATCACACTAAATAAGGCAGTTAATCAATTACACAGTAAAAGAGGAAACTGTTTTATTTGGAAAGTTGTGCTCTCCCTTTTCCCTATATAAAGCAACCTTGCTCTCTTCTCTTGCATGGATGAAGAACCACGAAATTCAGAGAGAAAAAGAGAGAGAATTTTCGAAATCCTTGTGAGATGAGTAGTGCCCACACACATCAAGTGGTATCTCAATCATAGTATGGAAGACTATGGAAATTCTGCATCAAAGAAGGAGAAAAGAAGATCCAGGTTCAGATCTTGGTGATGCTCTGCTACAGAAATGAATCAAGGGCTAGAGATCTGAACGGAAGGAGTCATATTATTCCGCTGCACCCACTGTAAGGTTTTCTAACTTTATATGTGTTTATTTTCATTGTTTTAGAATTCATATTAGGTTGTTAATCCAACATACTTGTTAGTAAATCTAGATCCTGGTAAAATAATTTCCAACAACTGGCACCAGAGCCATGGTAATGATTTACTTTCATGTAATATGAATTAAAACGATGATTGCATGTTTCTGTGTTGATTTGGATGGCTTCATGTTGGTTTATGTGTTGTTTGATGAATGTTGATGTTGTACAGTTTCGTTTTCCATGAAAAATATTTTTTCAATTTTTGAAAATATTTTATTTGGATTCCTTGTGAAAAATTAAGCAATTTTGTTTTTTACGGAACTCGATTCCGATAAAAATTGAGAAAGTTATGAATTTTGGAAAATTGGGATTTCGGGTATGCATGGTGCTCAATCGCGCGCGCGTGACACGCCCGTGTGCACCCTGCCAGCGCCCAGGAGTCTCGCCCATGGAACCCTGCAGCCCGCCGAGGTTTCTCGGCAGATGGGGCTGTTGGGTTTTATGCCCTAAATAAAACTCATTTCAATATAATTAATCAGATTTAGTTATTAATATAGATCAGAAATAACATTTAATGTTGCATGGTTCACATGATTTATTTCATGATTATATGTACATAATATATAAATTCATCTGAAACCCTTTTCACATACTTGATCCTGTTTATTGTGCCGTCAACACATTGGAAAATAAACATGACTATGTGAATAAAGTTTCCTAGATTTATCAGACATAGGGTTTTACTGATATGATAATCTACAACAGAGTTTACTTGCATTTGGAGAAATGCTATGTTCTTTCCAGAGCATTGGTTAAAGTAAAGCTCGGGTTGGATGCATGGAGTATGCATCGGAAGGGACCGATATTGAACTTTGACTTAGATTTATTAAACTTACCGTAATATCTATTCAAGTCAATATCGCCTAGTTGATCCTAGATCAAATGTTCTTAATCCTGTTATGATTAGGCTCAATCTTGAAAGGCTATTCGTGTTCTTTGATTTGTTAGTTAAGCCTACTTTTAGGTCAGGGTGATACGTACATTTTGGGAACACGGTAGTGCAATTGAGTGGGAGCGCTAGCATAAACATGGAATCTATAGCTTCTATCTGGCGAATAGTAAGCAAAGGATGATCTCCTTCGAGCTTGACCAAACGAACATAAATGGTGGAGTACTCATTTCACATAAGCTGAAATATCATTTATACGGGGTCAAGTGTTTTAAGGAATAAATACATTGTAGGGTGTAACGGTAATTTAATCCCTTTACAGTGTAGATCATTCATATAGAGGATCATTGATCACATTAGGATTATAACAATGGATAACTTATGATGTGTCTATATGGTGGAACATATAGAGCATTCTATATACTGAGAGTGCAATTCTAAGTTCTATGCGTGGATTCAACGAAGAATTAATAAGTTAGTGAATTTTAGTAATTCTTGATCTACTTATTGGAAGCTCGGTTATATAGACCCATGGTCCCCCCACTAGTTGAGATAATATTGCTTGTAAGACTCATGTAATTGATTTTGATTAATCAATTATAATTCACAAATTATACTATGTCTATTTGTGAAATTTTCACTAAGTAAGGGCGAAATTGTAAAGAAAGAGTTTATAGGGGCATATTTGTTAATTATGATACTTTGTATGGTTCAATTAATAAATATGATAAATGACAATATTATTTAATAATTATTTATAGTTATTAAATAGTTAGAATTGGCATTTAAATGATTGAATTAGGAAATTGGCATTTTTGAGAAAATCAGATACAAAAGGTGATAAAACTGCAAAATTGCAAAAAGTGAGGCCCAAATCCACTAGTATAGGGCCAACCACTTTTGTAGGAAATTTAAACTGATATTTTCATTATTTTAATGCCATATAATTCAAATCTAACCCTAGTGGAATGCTATAAATAGATAGTGAAGGCTTCAGGAAAATTACACTTTCTGAATCAGAAAAACCTAAGCCTCCACTCTCTCTTCTCTAGCCGCCACTCTCTCTCTCTCTTGCTTCTTCCTTTGAATTTCGAAATTACTTTAGTGATTAGAGTAGTGCCCACACACATCAAGCAATACCTCAATCATAGTGAGGAAGATCGTGAAGAAAGATCATCAGCAAAGGAGATTCAGCATCAAGGATTCAGAGAAAGAGATCCAGGTTCAGATATTGATAATGCTCTGCTACAGAAAGGAATCAAGGGCTAGATATCTGAACGGAAGGAGTCATTATATTTCGCTGCACCCAATGTAAGGTTTCCTAAACTTTATATGTGTTTAATTTATCGTTTTAGAAAGTTCATATTTAGGATGTTAATAAACATACTTGTGAGTAGATCTAAGATCCTGGTAAAATAATTTCCAACAGGGGCTGCATCCCTTCGATCCGCGCGCGCATGAAGGCTGCGTGCAGCCTGTTTGCACGCCCATTCCTGGGCAGTTTCCCAAAAATTGCGATTTTTGGGGTTTTTCCCCAAAAATCCAATTTTTTCATGGGATTGTTTCCCAAAATTTATTTTTCCAATTTAAAATATTTCTAAATTGAAATGTTTCCAATTTTAAATATTTTCAATTTGGAATTTTTCCAATTTTAAATATTTCTATTTTGGATTGTTTCCAATTTTTAAATATTTCCTATTATGGTCAGATTTAAAAATTTGTTAACTTCTTTAATATTTATTTGTTATTTAATTATAAGATTAGATATTTTGATATTTAAGATATTTTAAATTAAAAGATAACTTTGTCTTTTTATTTAAAATATTATATTAAAATTATCTTATATGAAAAATTAAATAATTAATAAATTTGAAATTAACATAGATATTTTTATAGATATACTTACCATAATGTTTTCAAATTCAAAAATTTGTTATTTTGTTAAATATTTAATTATTTATAAATTATAAGTTTAAAAATGATATATATCATTTTTTCCTTATTAGAAATTTATAAATCATATCTTAAATATTTAAATAACATAGATATTTTTGTAGAGATTTGAATATTGCTTAATTTGAGATATTTTAACATATAATTATGGTAATTATTATTTAACCAAATCTATTTTAAAATTGGTTTATTTTATTAAATTATAAGATCTGAAAGTGATATTGGAGATTCTTTCCTTTCAAATCATTGATCTTATTAGATATTTAATTTGATTCAAATAAACCTAGATATTTTAAAATTAGTTTCCTTTGTTTGGTTAGTTTAAGAATAATAATTTAATTATATTAATATCTTGATTCACATCTGTTACATGGAGAATGTTTGTTTATTTATATTGTTTATTCAAAACTTTTTAACAAACCTATTATTTATCTGATCTAAATTGCTATGATCAACTTGTTGACAGATCATGATCCAATGATCTGATTTTAATCATAGTCCAATTGACGATAGATCTTATAAATAATTTGTAACAGGTAAATTTTGTACTTCTTTCATCTGTGTAAACCTAGTAACATGATAGGGCCCATCCAAATCATTTGACCTGTGTGAGCCTATATGTTTGCTTTTGGGCTTAGATGCATATAGGGAGCCCATTTAAGTTTTTACTAAGTAAATGGACTAGGTTGCTAAAATAAATTTTGACATAAGGAAATTTATTTAGGCCCAATTAGATTTGGGCTTATTCAATGAATAACAATTGTTTATTTTAAGGTTAAATTCCTCTCTTTTGGGCTTTGTGTGAGAGTTGGGGGCCATAGAAGTGGGTACGACATACTGAACCCAGCTCTCCCTCACATGAACTACCCCAATTGTGAAGGCCCATTTGCCTTATTTAAATAATTGTATTAGGTTAATTATATTTGTCTAACCTAATTAAAATTGAATTAGCAACATAATTAACTTTTAAAATATGTTAAATTTATTTTTCATTGTAATATTTTAAAGTTAATTTTAGAAAAACACTTAGTCAATGATATATTCTAGATATTTATTTCTAGTACTAGTTATTATTTCTAATATTAAATAGGAAAATATCATTGATTGTGAAATTAATTATCTCATAATTAATTTTGGTACAATCTAAGTTTAGAATATTTTCCTAGTATTAAACTAGAATTAATAATTAAGTTTCGTCATTACTTAATTATTTATTTCTTGAATTTAATACATTTAATTAAATTGAAAATTTTAATATCTAAGTTGATTTTCATCATGATACTTTAATATTGTTATTTTCACGTTATTTAATTAAAGTTGAAAATTATTTTAAGTTTGGAATCTTATTTCAGAATAACTTAAAGCTGAATAATTTTCAAAATATATTTTATTTTATTTTATTAATCACTTTCCCAAAATTTCGAAATTGCATTTCTTTAATGCAGAAATTTCGAATTTTATTTGAAAAATAGATTAAAGTTGAAAATTATTTATTTAATTTTGGACCAACTTAAATCAATGACTTTTTCGTTTGATGATTAATTAAAATAAATGAACTAAAATATATTATAATTAGAAATTGAATTAATTAGTCAATGAAAGTCTAGATAGATATTATCTGTTTTGCTTGAAGTATTTTTCTAGTATATTTAATTAAATAGAAAATTAATATTTAAGTTGATTTTTTAATCATGATACTTAAATATTTGAAATTTTTTGTTAGATATTTAATTAAATAGGAAAATTATATTTTTTGTTGAAAATTAATTTTTATTAATTAATTTTGGGCCAACATAAAATTAGAGTAATTTTTCAGGATTTATTTTATTTTAAAGCATTTTCGAAAATGCAATATATATTTATAGAAAATTAAATTTGAGTTATAAATTAATTCAAATTAATTTTGAAACAACTTAAATTGAATAATTTTCTAAATATTTATGGAAATTATTACTAAGATGGAAATAATTCACGTTATTTATCTATCTAAGTATAATTTATAAATATTAAATTAAAATTTATATTGAGAATTTTATTCTAAATTAAATTGGAAATTTTAATTAAATAAATATATATTTAAAATAAATGGATTAAAATAAATATTAGAAGAAAATACAACCCTTCATTAAATAATGAGCTTTATTATAAGGATATTCGATCTCCATTGTTGGTTTAACATAGCTATTGTTTTAGTGAGTAATCCTCCCTAATGGAGGAACGTTCATTAGCAAGTTAGCACCGTTTAATCTCGAAAGATAAGTAATCTTGTAAGTTTTTTTTTTTATATAGTTTATGCTCACCCTAATGGTGGCGACTATATAAGACTTGCAAGAATATGAAACAATGGTGGAAGCTCATAAGATAGAATAGCCTTGACTCTCGCCTAAACGGGACAACGCGGATTTCAATCTAAATCGAATAAAAGGTTGCTAGAATGTTTGACATTTTAGATGAGCTGACAACTCTGTTCAATGAATGGTAGCTTTGACTCTCGCCTAAACGGGACACTGATATCAGTTTGTTGAAAACCTTGGAAATTATTTAGGATTGTATGTTTTAGTATTTTCACTTGTCATTCCTACTTGCTATGTGCTTCATAATTTCTGAATTGTGTATGAATTTGTATTGAACCATGTTATTTTCTGTTATTAAATTGTAGTTTAATTTCGAATCTTCATTGTTGGTCTAACTTGATTTGTTTTTCTAATGAGATAAATCCCTAATGGATTTTCACCATTAGACTAACATAATAGTGTTAGATCTCGAAAGATATATATTGTATATGCAACATCTAGCTGTTCATCAATTGATGACACCCTAGACTAGTGTTTTACAATATGAAACAAGAAGATTGTATAAATAAGATTACTTTGACTCTCGCTAATCGGAGCATCGTTGGATTCTTATTTAAAACGAAATTATCCTAATTCCTCTTAGCTTATTCATTTCGAATTAGCTTAATGACATATCATTGGATGAATGGTCTATAAATCATATAAAGTCATATTTTCTCTTTAGAAATTAGATGACGCATATGATTATATTCCCGGAATTCTATCCCAAAATGATATAAATCCTCAATCTTAGATATCTCCTACTTGTATAGGCAAATCATAGAGTTAGATTAGTAGTGATGGTCCAAGAAAGAGTTACTAATTATACAGTTACACTTTCACAAGTGTTTCATAACCATTTTCTATCAATGGATTTAAACTGTATGAGTTTAGTATTCTGTGACCAGAATCCACTTGCACTATTCTAAGAACTCTTTGATGTAACTAAACCTAAGTCATCAAAAGATACAACCACATATTTTATAAATCTATGGCATTTGTATCTTGTTCATAGTGGTTTTGACAAGATCATTCTCTGCAAAGAGTTAATATGCCTATATCCACTGAAAGTAATTTCATCTAATTCGCAGATGGATGTACATTCAGGGGTGGATATGAGTTTTCGTTGTGTTCTTAAAACGATCACTCTAGATTTTACCTTATGCAAAAGAAATTTGAAATGTTTTAAAAAAAAAAAATTTCATGAATTTCTAGCAGTTGTGAAGGTAAGTGGTTAAAGATCTTGCGAACTGATAGGGGTGGAGAAAAAGGTAGTACATATGCAGTTCAAAGATCATTAATTTGATTTTGAATAATATCCAAACTTACCTCCCCAAAAATTCGAGTTGCATATTGATGATTAGTTACTAGTCGTTGCCTAAATCCTTCTATGGAAATAAAATTTCAGAATGATGCAATGGTTGAATACTTAATGTAAATCATTACTAGATTCATGGATGACCTAATCGAAATCTTAAGAAAAGCGAGAACTGCTAACCCTGGTTTGCATGTTTGTTAGCTATTCTAAGTGATTAGGGGTGGAGCATCCCATAGTCATTAGATAAGAAATTGTTTATTTAAACAAATACTGCTTTTCTAAGAAAATGACTAAGTCTGAAAATGAAGTAGCAAATAAAGGAGATATTTTTTTTCTTGATTCCAAAAGTGTTCTATCATCTTATTTTACAAGATGATCCCATTGCCTCTGTTGTCTTAACACAACTGAAGAGGTCTATACCATTTAGTTTTCCTTGACATAGTTCACGGTACCTTGTTGTAGTGGTAGAGTTTCTAGGAACTCATCTTCTTATAACTTGGAAGACACTAGTGATTAAAATCCATTGTGAGTTTAAACAAGTAATGGATTCTCAAGATAAGAAACTAAGAAGAAAGCCAATAGAACTATGGTTTGATCCATTCACATGGAGTAACCTAAAGTTTTCTATTACAAGGACATGAAAGGAAATTTTCGTTCATAAGTCTATTCCATGGACATAACAAAACTTCCTGTTCCTAGTATTATAGGTTTGAGTTTATCTAAACCTATGGCTTGTGGTATACCTGGTAATTACTTACTCTAATGCAAGCATGAGATGCTGATGCATTTTCTTTCCAATGGAAATCTATAGAAGCTTCACAACTTCTTAGATATAGATTTTATTTATCTAAGGAAAAGTCTCAACTATTCCAGAGAAGATAAAGCCATGAAAGAATTTCTTAAATCAACAGTGAGAGGTCTCAGATATGCTTTTGTATGCCTTAGACCAGACACCTGCTGTTGAGTGGGAGTAATGAGTAGGTATTAGATTAATCCAGGAGAAGAACATTGGAAGACAATCAAGTAAATTTTAAGATTAAGAAGAGGAACTATATGTTAGTCAATAAGGGTGGTTTTGAAACTCTTAGACTACACCACATCAGATTTCAAGACTTGCCTTTGTGCTAGAGAGTCTGCTGATGAGATGGTGATTACTTTGGGGGGTGGAGTAGCGATTTTGGAGAAGTGTAAAAACCTATCTGAAATCTCTTGGTCTACCAGAGAGAGACTGAATGTTAAAAGTTGCAGGAAAGATACTTATTCAGTCTAAGGAAAGTTCTATACATTTGTGGCAGTGTTCCAACTTGCCTTAACTACTAGGGTTACTTCCTGTATAACAAAAGAGTAGTTGCCCAAAAGTATAGAATCCAGTATCCCAAAAGAGTAGACATATAGAGAGGAATTTCACATTATCAAGGATTTTGTGATTAAGGAAGAGTAATGGTGGAGAAGAGGTTGTGTTTAATTCAACCTGTCAGATCCCATTACGAGGAGTTTACTACTACTACACTTGATTGGTATATCAAGGTGTTAATGATTATTTGAAATGCACTTTTTGTTTTATATTAGTGCAAGTGGGAGTTTCTTGGGTTTTATGCCCTAAATAAAACTCATTTCATATAATCAGATTTACTTATTAATAAAGATCAGCATTTTATGTTGCATGGTTCACATGATTTATTTCATGATTATATGTGTATATAATGTATGAATTCTTTTTAAGTCCAGAACATATGAGTTGGTTAAAGATTATAGTGTTGTCAGCACAGTGGAATATAATCTTTATTATATGTTCAAAAGTAGATTCCCTGATTTGTCAGAACACTGGATTTAGACTGACATGGTATAATCAGCGATAGGTATTCTTACACCTTGGAAAAGTGTTATGTCCTTTCCAGGATATTGGCAAAGTTTACCAGTATCGGATGCATGGAGTATGCATTGGAATGGACCGATATTGAACTTTGAATTAGATTTTGAAACTTACCGTAAATATCTATTCAATTCAATATCATAAGTTGATCCTAGATCACATGATCGAAATCCTGATATGGTTAGGCTCAATTTCAAGAGTGTTATTCGTGTTCTTTGACTTGTTAGTTAAGCCTTCTTCTGTATCAGGGTGATACGTACATTTTGGGAACACGGTAATACAATTGAGTGGGGGAGCGCTAACATAAATATGGAATCTATAGCTTCTATTTGGCAAATAGAAGTAAAGGATGATTTCCTTCGAGCTTAACCAAACGAAGATAAATGGTGGAGATCTCATTTCACTTAGGTGAAATATCATTTATACAGGGTTAAGTGTTTTAAGGATAAAATACATTGTAGGGTGTTACGGTAATTTAATCCCTGTACAGTGTAAATCATCTATATAGAGGATCATTGATCACATTAGGGTTATAACAATGGATAACTAATGACGTGTCTATATCGTGGAACATATAGAGCGTTTCTATATGACTGAGAGTGCAATTCCAAGTTCTAAGTGTGGATTCAATGAGGAATTAATAAGTTAGGGAATTTACTTGGTAAATTCGGTTCGACTTATTGGAAGCTCGGTTATATAGACCCATGGTCCCCATACTAGTTGAGGCCATACTGCTTGTAAGACTCAGTTGATTGATTTTAATTAATCAATTATAATTCTAAAAGTTAGACTATGTGTACTTTATGAATTCTCACAGTTTAAGGATGAAATCGTAAAGAAAAGGGTTTCTAGGTTTAATTATTAATTAAGAGACTTTGTATGTCTAATTAATAATTATTTTAAATGACAATATTATTTAATAATCTATTTTAGTTATTAAATAATTAGTTTTGGCATTTAAATGATTAGAATTGGAAAAATGGCATTTTTGGAGAAATTGAAATAAAATTGAGGAAACTGCAAAATCCAAGTGAGGCCCATTTCCCTCTATGGCCGAGCACTCCCTTTGTGTTTCCCAATTATTATTTTTATTTTTTTTAATTGTCATGTAATTGCTAATCAAAGCCTAGCTATAATAGGAAAGTGGTGAATCACACTAAATAAGGCAGTTAATCAATTACACAGTAAAAGAGGAAACTGTTTTATTTGGAAAGTTGTGCTCTCCCTTTTCCCTATATAAAGCAACCTTGCTCTCTTCTCTTGCATGGATGAAGAACCACGAAATTCAGAGATAAAAAGAGAGAGAATTTTCGAAATCCTTGTGAGATGAGTAGTGCCCACACACATCAAGTGGTATCTCAATCATAGTATGGAAGACTATGGAAATTCTGCATCAAAGAAGGAGAAAAGAAGATCCAGGTTCAGATCTTGGTGATGCTCTGCTACAGAAAGGAATCAAGGGCTAGAGATCTGAACGGAAGGAGTCATATTATTCCGCTGCACCCACTGTAAGGTTTTCTAACTTTATATGTGTTTATTTTCATTGTTTTAGAATTCATATTAGGTTGTTAATGCAACATACTTGTTAGTAAATCTAGATCCTGGTAAAATAATTTCCAACAGGTTCGGCCAAAGATAGGGAGAGAGAAGGTTTAGTTTTTTCTGAATGAAAAAGTAGAAAATTTAAGTGTAATTTTCCTGAAGCCTTCACTATCTATTTATAGCATTCCACTAGGGTTAGGTTTGAATTATTTGGCATTAAAATAATAAAAATATCAGTTTAAATTTCCTACAAAAGTGGCTGGCCCTATACTAGTGGATTTGGGCCTCACTTTTTGCAATTTTGCAGTTTTACCTTTTCTACATCTGAATTTCTCAAAAACGTCAATTTTCTAATTCAACCATATAAATGCCAATTCTAACTATTTAATAAATATAAATAATTATTAAATAATATTGTCATTTATCATATTTATTCATTGAACCATACAAAGTATCATAATTAACAAATATGCCCCTATAAACTCTTTCTTTACAGTTTCGCCCTTACTTAGTGAAAAATTCACAAATAGACATAGTCTAATTTGAGAATTATAATTGATTAATCAAAACCAATTATATGAGTCTTACAAGCAATATTATCTCAACTAGTGCGGGGACCATGGGTCGATATAACCGAGCTTCCAATAAGTTGATCAAGAATTTATTACTAAAATTCACTAACTTATTAATTCTTCGTTGAATCCACGCATAGAACTTAGAATTGCACTCTCAATTGTATAGAATGCTCTATATGTTCCACCATATAGACGCATCATAAGTTATCCATTGTTATAATCCTAATGTGATCAATGATCCTCTATATGAATGATCTACACTGTAAAGGGATTAGATTACCGTTACACCCTACAACGTATTTATTCCTTAAAACACTTGACCCCGTATAAATGATATTTCAGCTTATGTGAAATGAGTTGTTGGGTTTTATGCCCTAAATAAAACTCATTTCATATAATCAGATTTACTTATTAATAAAGATCAGAAATAACATTTTATGTTGCATGGTTCACATGATTTATTTCATGATTATAGGTACATAATGTATGAATTCTTTTTAAGTCCAGAACATATGAGTTTGTTAAAGATTATAGTGTTGTCAACACAGTGGAATATAATCTTTATTGTAAGTTCAAAAGTTTATTCCCTGATTTGTCAGAACACTGGATTTAGACTGACATGGTATAATCAGCGATAGGTATTCTTACACCTTGGAAAAGTGTTATGTCCTTTCCAGGACATTGGCAAAGTTTACCTGTATCGGATGTATGGAGTATACATCAGAAGGGATCGATATTAAACTTTGATTAGATATGTTAAAATTTACCGTAATATCTATTCAATTCAATATCACCTGTTGATCCTAGATCACATGATCGAAATCCTGATATGGTTAGGCTCAATCTCAAGAGTGTTATTCGTGTTCTTTGATTTGTTAGTTAAGCCTAGTTTTGTATCAGGGTGATACGTACATTTTGGGAACACGGTAATGCAATTGAGTGGGAGCGCTAACATAAATATGGAATCTATAGCTTCTATTTGGCAAATAGAAGTAAAGGATGATTTCCTTCGAGCTTAACCAAACGAAGATAAATGGTGGAGATCTCATTTCACTTAGGTGAAATATCATTTATACAGGGTTAAGTGTTTTAAGGATAAAATACATTGTAGGGTGTTACGGTAATTTAATGCCTGTACAGTGTAAATCATCTATATAGAGGATCATTGATCACATTAGGGTTATAACAATGGATAACTAATGACGTGTCTATATCGTGGAACATATAGAGCGTTTCTATATGACTGAGAGTACAATTCCAAGTTCTAAGTGTGGATTCAATGAGGAATTAATAAGTTAGGGAATTTACTTGGTAAATTCGGTTCGACTTATTGGAAGCTCGGTTATATAGACCCATGGTCCCCATACTAGTTGAGACCATACTGCTTGTAAGACTCAGTTAATTGATTTTAATTAATCAATTATAATTCTAAAAGTTAGACTGTGTCTACTTTATGAATTCTCACAGTTTAAGGATGAAATTGTAAAGAAAAGGGTTTCTAGGTTTAATTATTAATTGAGAGACTTTGCATGTCTAATTAATAATTATTTTAAATGACAATATTATTTAATAATCTATTTTAGTTATTAAATAATTAGTTTTGGCATTTAAATGATTAGAATTGGAAAAATAGCATTTTTGGAGAAATTGAAATAAAATTGAGGAAACTGCAAAATCCAAGTGAGGCCCATTTCACCCTATGGCCGGTACCTCTTTGCTTGTTTCCCAATTATTATTTTCAATTTTAATTGCCATGTAATTGCTAATCAAAGCCTAGCAAAAATAGGAAAGTGGTGGATCACACTAAATAAGGCAGTTAATTGATTACACAGTAAAAGAGGAAACTGTTTTATTTGGAAAGTTGTGTTCTCCCTTCTCCCTATATAAAGCAACCTTGTTCTCTTCTCTTGCATGGATGAAAAGCCACGAAATTTAAGAGAGAAAATTTTGAAATCCTTGTGAGATGAGTAGTGCCCACACACATCAAGTGGTATCTCAATCATAGTATGGAAGACTATGGAATTTCTGCATCAAAGAAGGAGAAAATAAGATCCAGGTTCAGATCTTGGTGATGCTCTGCTACAGAAAGGAATCAAGGGCTAGAGATCTGAACGGAAGGAGTCATATTATTCCGCTGCACCCACTGTAAGGTTTTCTAACTTTATATGTGTTTATTTTCATTGTTTTAGAATTCATATTAGGTTGTTAATCCAACATACTTGTTAGTAAATCTAGATTCTGGTAAAATAATTTCCAACAACTGGCACCAGAGCCATGGTAATGATTTACTTTCATGTAATATGAATTAAAACGATGATTGCATGTTTCTGTGTTGATTTGGATGGTTTCATGTTGGTTTATGTTCTTATGTGATGAATGTATGTGTTGTACGAAATTTCTCCATGAAATATATTTTTTCAATTTTTGAAAATATTTTATTTGGATTCCTTGTGAAAAATTGAGCAATTTTTGTTTTTACGGAATTCGATTCCGATAAAAATTGAGAAAGATATGAATTTTGGAAGATTGGAAATCATGGTTGCTGCATGCAGCCTATCCTTACAGTTCCCCACAAATTGCGAATTTTTGAGGTTTTTTCCCCATAAATCCAATTTTTTTTTTCATGGGATTGTTTCCCAAAATTTATTTTTCCAATTTTAAATATTTCTAAATTGAAATGTTTCCAATTTTAAATATTTTCAATTTGGAATTCTTTCCAATTTTAAATATTTTCTATTTTGGAATGTTTCCAATTTTAAATATTTCCTATTATGGTGAGATTTAAAAATTTGTTAACTTCTTTAATATTTATTTATTATTTAATTATAAGATTAGATATTTTAAAATTTAAGATATTTTAAATTAAAAGATAACTTTGTCTTTTTATTTAAAATATTATATTAAAATTATCTTATATGACAAATTAAATAATTAATAAATTTGAAATTAACATAGATATTTTTATAGATATACTTACCATAATGTTTTTCAAATTCAAAAAATTTGTTATTTTGTTAAATATTTAATTATTTATAAATTATAAGTATAAAAATGATATTTTTTTTCTATATATATATATATCATTTTTTTCCTTATTAGAAATTTATAAATCACATCTTAAATATTTAAATAACATAGATATTTTTGTAGAGATTTGAATATTTCTTAATTTGAGATATTTTGACATATAATTCTGGTAATTATTATTCATTTATTATTTTATTCCTAAAATAATAATTATCTAACCAAATCTATTTTAAAATTGGTTTATTTTATTAAATTATAAGATCTGAAAGTGATATTGAAGATTCTTTCCTTTCAAATCATTGATCTTATTAGATATTTAATTTAATTTGATTCAAATAAACCTAGATATTTTAAAATTAGTTTCCTTTATTTGGTTAGATTAAGAATAATAATTTAATTATATTAATATCTTGTTTCACATCTGTGACATGGACAATGTTTGTTTATTTATATTGTTTATTCAAAACTTTTTAACAAACCTATTATTTATCTGATCTAAATTGCTATGATTAACTTGTTGACAGATCCTATGATCTGATTTTAATCATAGTCCAATTGACGATAGATCTTATAAATAATTTGTAACAGGTAAATTTTGTACTTCTTTCATCTGTGTAAACCTAGTAACATGATAGGGCCCATCCAAATCATTTGACCTGTGTGAGCCTATATGTTTGCTTTTGGGCTTAGATGCATATAGGAAGCCCATTTAAGTTTTTACTAAGTAAATGGACTAGGTTGCTAAAATAAATTTTGACATAAGGAAATTTATTTAGGCCCAATTAGATTTGGGCTTATTCAATGAATAACAATTGTTTATTTTAAGGTTAAATTCCTCTCTTTTGGGCCTTGTGTGAGAGTTGGGGGCCATAGAAGTGGGTACGACATACTGAACCCAGCTCCCCCTCACATGAACTACCCCAATTGTGAAGGCCCATTTGCCTTATTTAAATAATTGTATTAGGTTAATTATATTAGTCTAACCTAATTAAAATTGAATTAGCAACATAATTAACTTTTAAAATATGTGAAATTTATTTTTCATTGTAATATTTTAAAGTTAATTTTAGAAAAACACTTACTTAATGGTATATATTCTAGACAGTTATTTCCATACTAGTTATTATTTCTAATATTAAATAGGAAAGTATCATTGATTGTGAAATTAATTGTTTTATAATTAATTTTGGTACAATCTAAGTTTAGTATATTTTCCTAGTATTAAACTAGAATTAATAATTAAGTTTCCTCTTTACTTAATTATTTATTTCTTGAATTAAATACATTTAATTAAATTGAAAATTTCAATATCTAAGTTGATTTTCATCGTGATACTTTAATATTGTTATTTTCATGTTATTTAATTAAAGTTGAAAATTATTTTAAGTTTGGAATCTTATTTCAGAATAACTTAAGTTTGAATAATTTTCAGAATATATTTTATTTTATTTTATTAATCATTTCCCAAAATTTCGAAATTACATTTCTTTAATGTAGAAATTTCGAATTTTATTTGAAAAATAGATTAAAGTTGAAAATTATTTATTTAATTTTGGACCAACTTAAATCAATGACTTTTTCATTTAATGGTTAATTAAAATAAATGAAATAAAATATATAATAATTAGAAATTGAATTAATTAGTCTATGAAAAGTCTAGATAGTTATTATCTGTTTTGCTTGAAGTATTTTTCTAGTGTATTTAATTAAATAGAAAATTAATATTTAAGTTGATTTTTTAATCATGATACTTAAATATTTGAAATTTTTCTTAGATATTTAATTAAATAGGGAAATTATATTTTTTGTTGAAAATTAATTTTATTAATTCTGGGCCAACATAAAATTAGAGTAATTTTCCAGGATTTATTTTATTTTATTTTAAAGCATTTTCGAAAATGCAATATATATTTATAGAAAATTAAATTTGAGTTGTAAATTAATTCAAATTAATTTTGAAACAACTTTAATTGAATAATTTTCTAAATATTTATGGAAATTATTACTAAGATGTAAATAATTCACGTTATTTTCATATCCATCTAAGTATAATTTATAAATATTAAATTAAAATTTATATATGGAATTTTTCATTCTAAATTGGAAATTTTAATTAAATAAATATATATTTAAAATAAATGGATTAAAATAAATATTAGAAGAAAATACAACCCTTCATTAAATAATGAGCTTTATTATTATAAGGATATTCGATCTCCATTGTTGGTTTTACATAGCTATTGTTTTAGTGAGTAATCCTCCCTAATGGAGGAACGTTCATTAGCAAGTTAGCACCGTTTAATCTCGAAAGATAAGTAATCTTGTAAGTTCTTTTTTATATAGTTTATGACCACCCTAATGGTGGCGACTGTATAAGACTTGCAAGAATATGAAACAATGGTGGAAGCTCATAAGATAGAATAGCCTTGACTCTCGCCTAAACGGGACAACGCGGATTCACATCTTGATCGAATAAAAGGTTGCTAGAATGTTTGACATTTTAGATGAGCTGACAACTCTATTCAATGAATGGTAGCTTTGACTCTCGCCTAAACGGGACACTGATATCAGTTTGTTGAAAACCTTGGAAATTATTTAGGATTGTATGTTTTAGTATTTTCACTTGTCGTTCCTACTTGCTATGTGCTTCATAATTTCTGAATTGTGTATGAATTTGTATTGAACCATGTTATTTTCTGTTATTAAATTGTAGTTTAATTTCGAATCTTCATTGTTGGTCTAACTTGATTTGTTTTTCTAATGAGATAAATCCCTAATGGATTTTCACCATTAGACTAACATAATAGTGTTAGATCTCGAAAGATAAATATTGTATATGCAACATCTAGCTGTTCATCAATTGATGACACCTTAGACTAGTATTTTACAATATGAAACAAGAAGATTGTATAAATAAGATTACTTTGACTCTCGCTAATCGGAGCATCGTTGGATTCTTATTTAAAATGAAATTATCCTAATTCCTCTTAGCTTATTCATTTCGAATTAGCTTAATGACATATCATTGGATGAATGGTCTATAAATCATATAAACTCTTATTTTCTCTTAAGAAATTAGATGACGCATATGATTATATTCCCGGAATTCTATCCCTAAATGATATAAATCCTCAATCTTAGATATCTCCTACTTGTATAGGCAAATCATAGAGTTAGATTAGTAGTGGTGGTCCAAGAAAGAGTTACTAATTATACAGTTACACTTTCACAAGTGTTTCATAACCATTTTCTTTCAATGGATTTAAACTGTATGAGTTTAGTATTCTGTGACCAGAATCCACTTGCACTATTCTAAGAACTCTTTGTTGTAACTAAAAGATACAACCACATTTTATAAATCTATGGCATTTGTATCTTGTTCATAGTGGTTTTGACAAGATCATTCTCTGCAAAGAGTTAATATGCCTATATCTACTGAAAGTAATTTCATCTCATTCGTAGATGGATGTACATTCAGGGGTGGATATGAGTTTTCGTTGTATTCTTAAAACGATCACTCTAGATTTTACCTTATGCAAAAGAAATTTGAAATGTTTGAAAAATTTCATGAATTTCTAGCAATGGTAAGTGGTTAAAGATCTTGCGAACTGATAGGGGTGGAGAAAAAGTTAGTAGATATGCAGTTCAAAGATCATTAATTTGATTTTGAATAATATCCAAACTTACCTCCCCAGAAATTCGAGTTGCATATTGATGATTAGTTACTAGTCGTTGCCTAAATCCTTCTATGGAAATAAAATTTCAGAATGATGCAATGGTTGTATACTTAATGTAAATCATTACTAGATTCATGGATGACCTAATCGAAATCTTAAGAAAAGCTAGAACTGCTAACACTGGTTTGCATGTTTGTTAGCTATTCTAAGTGATTAGGGGTGGAGCATCCCATAGTCATTAGATAAGAAAGTGTTTGTTTAAACAAATACTGCTTTTCTAAGAAAATGACTAAGTCTGAAAATAAAGTAGCAAATAAAAGAGATATTTTTTCTTGATTCCAAAAGTGTTCTATCATCTTATTTTACAAGATGATCCCACTGCCTCTGTTGTCTTAACACAACTGAAGAGGTCTATCCCATTTAGTTTTCATTGACATAGTTCACGGTACCTTGTTGTAGTGGGAGAGTTTCTAGGAACTCACCTTGTTATAACTTGGAAGACACTAGTGATTAAAATCCATTGTGAGTTTAAACAAGTAATGGATTGTCAAGATAAGAAACTAAGAAGAAAGCCAATAGAACTATGGTTTGATCCATTCACATGGAGTAACCTAAAGTTTTCTATTACAAGGACATGAAAGGAAATTTTCGTTAATGAGTCTATTCAATGGACTTAACAAAACTTCCTGTTCCTAGTATTATAGGTTTGAGTTTATCTAAACCTATGGCTTGTTGTATACCTGGTAATTACTTACTCTAATGTAAGCAACTTACTTTAGTAAGATGCTGGAGCATTTTC
Source organism: Cannabis sativa (assembly GCF_029168945.1). Taxonomy (NCBI): domain Eukaryota; kingdom Viridiplantae; phylum Streptophyta; class Magnoliopsida; order Rosales; family Cannabaceae; genus Cannabis; species Cannabis sativa. Next base: position 24,298,998 of record NC_083603.1, read on the forward strand.
TTTCCAATGGCAATCTATAGAAGCTTCACAACTTCTAAGCATAGATTTTATTTATCTAAGGAAAAGTCTCAAGTATTCCAGAAAAGATAAAGCCATGAAAGAATTTCTTGAATCAACAGTGAGAGGTCTCAGATATGCTTTTTGTATGCCTTAGACCAGACACCTGCTGTTGAGTGGGAGTAATGAGTAAATATCAGATTAATCCAGGAGAGGAACATTGGAAGACAATCAAGTAAATTTTTAAGATTAAGAAGAGGAACTATATGTTAGTCAATAAGGGTGGTTTTGAAACTCTTAGACTACACCACATCAGATTTCGTGACTTGCCTGTGTGCTAGAAAATCTGCTGATGAGATGGTTATTACTTTGGGGGTGGAGTAGTGATTTTGGAGAAGTGTAAAAACCTATCTGAAATCTCTTGGTCTACCAGAGAGAGACTGAATGTTAAAAGCTGCAGGAAAGATACTTATTCAGTCAAAGGAAAGTTCTATACTTTTGTTGCATCGTTCCAACTTGCCTTAACTACTAGGGTTACTTCCTGAATAACCAAAGAGTAGTTGCCAAAAGTATAGAATCCAGTATCCCAAGAGAGTAGACATATAGAGAGGAATTTCACATTATCAAGGATTTTGTGATTAAGGAAGAGTAATGGTGGAGAAGAGGTTGTGTTTAATTCAACCTGTCAGATCCCATTACGAGGAGTTTACTACTATTACACTTGATTGGTATATCAAGGTGTTAATGATTATTTGAAATACACTTTTCGTTTTATATTAGTGCAAGTGGGAGTTTGTTGGGTTTTATGCCCTAAATAAAACTCATTTCATATAATAAGAGTTACTTATTAATAAAGATCAGAAATAACATTTTATGTTGCATGGTTCACATGATTTATTTCATGATTATAGGTACATAATGTATGAATTCTTTTTAAGTCCAGAACATATGAGTTTGTTAAAGATTATAGTGTTATCAGCACAGTGGAATATAATCTTTATTGTATGTTCAAACGTTTATTCCCTGATTTGTCAGAACACTGGATTTAGACTGACATGGTATAATCAGCGATAGGTATTCTTACACCTTGGAAAAGTATTATGTCCTTTCCAGGACATTGGCAAAGTTTACCAGTATCGGATGTATGGAGTATACATCAGAAGGGACCGATATTGAACTTTGATTAGATATGTTAAAATTTACCGTAATATCTATTCAATTCAATATCACCTGTTGATCCAAGATCACATGATCGAAATCCTGATATGGTTAGGCTCAATCTCAAGAGTGTTATTCGTGTTCTTTGATTTGTTAGTTAAACCTAGTTTTGTATCAGGGTGATACGTACATTTTGGGAACACGGTAATGCAATTGAGTGGGAGCGCTAACATAAATATGGAATCTATAGCTTCTATTTGGCAAATAGAAGTAAAGGATGATTTCCTTCGAGCTTAACCAAACGAAGATAAATGGTGGAGATCTCATTTCACTTAGGTGAAATATCATTTATACAGGGTTAAGTGTTTTAAGGATAAAATACATTGTAGGGTGTTACGGTAATTTAATCCCCGTACAGTGTAAATCATCTATATAGAGGATCATTGATCACATTAGGGTTATAACTGACGTGTCTATATCGTGGAACATATAGAGCGTTTTTATATGACGGAGAGTACAATTCCAAGTTCTAAGTGTGGATTCAATGAGGAATTAATAAGTTAGGGAATTTACTTGGTAAATTCGGTTCGACTTATTGGAAGCTCGGTTATATAGACCCATGGTCCCTATACTAGTTGAGACCATACTGCTTGTAAGACTTAGTTAATTGATTTTAATTAATCAATTATAATTCTAAAAGTTAGACTATGTCTACTTTATGAATTCTCACAGTTTAAGGATGAAATTGTAAAGAAAAGGGTTTCTAGGTTTAATTATTAATTGAGAGACTTTGCATGTCTAATTAATAATTATTTTAAATGACAATATTATTTAATAATCTATTTTAGTTATTAAGTAATTAGTTTTGGCATTTAAATGATTAGAATTGGAAAAATGACATTTTTGGAGAAATTGAAATAAAATTGAGGAAACTGCAAAATCCAAGTGAGGCCCATTTCACCCTATGGCCGGCACCTCTTTGCTTGTTTCCCAATTATTATTTTCAATTTTAATTGCCATGTAATTGCTAATCAAAGCCTAGCAAAAATAGGAAAGTGGTGGATCACACTAAATAAGGCAGTTAATTGATTACACAGTAAAAGAGGAAACTGTTTTATTTGGAAAGTTGTGTTCTCCCTTCTCCCTATATAAGGCAACCTTGTTCTCTTCTCTTGCATGGATGAAAAGCCACGAAATTCAAGAGAGAAAAAGAGAGAAAATTTCGAAATCCTTGTGAGATGAGTAGTGCCACACACATCAAGTGGTATCTCAATCATAGTATGGAAGACTATGGAATTTCTGCATCAAAGAAGGAGAAAAGAAGATCCATGTTCAGATCTTGGTGATGCTCTGCTACAGAAAGGAATCAAGGGCTAGAGATCTGAACGGAAGGAGCCATATCATTCCGCTGCACCCACTGTAAGGTTTTCTAACTTTATATGTGTTTATTTTCATTGTTTTAGAATTCATATTAGGTTGTTAATCCAACATACTTGTTAGTAAATCTAGATCCTGGTAAAATAATTTCCAACATACTCTACCATTTATGTTCGTTTGGTCAAGCTCGAAGGAGATCATCCTTTGCTTACTATTCGCGAGATAGAAGCTATAGATTCCATGTTTATGCTAGCGCTCCCACTCAATTGCACTACCGTGTTCCCAAAATATACGTATCACCCTGACCTAAAAGTAGGCTTAACTAACAAATCAAAGAACACGAATAGCCTCTCGAGATTGAGCTTAATCATATCAGGATTAAGATCATTTGATCTAGGATCAACTAGGCGATATTGACTTGAATAGATATTACGGTAAGTTTAATAAATCTAAGTCAAAGTTCAATATCGGTCTCTTCCGATGCATACTCCATGCATCCAACCTGAGCTTTACTTTAACCAATGCTCTGGAAAGAACATAACACTTCTCCAAATGCAAGTAAACTCTGTTGTAGATTATCATATCAGTAAAACCCTATGTTTGATAAATCTAGGAAACTTTATTCACATAGTCATGTTTACTTTCCAATGTGTTGACGACACAATAAACAGGATCAAGTATGTGAAAAGGGTTTCAGATGAATTCATACATTATATACATATAATTATGAAATAAATCATGTGAACCATGCAACATTAAATGTTATTTCTGATCTATATTAATAAGTAAATCTAATTATATTGAAATGAGTTTTATTTAGGGCATAAAACCCAACAGTATTATAGACCTGTTCCTGTGCATTTTCTTAGAGGGACCTGTTGTTGGAACTTATTTTACAGGGATCTAGATTTACTAACATGTATGTTTGATTATTGACTATAATCTAACACCCTAAATATGAATTTCCTAATACGATGAAATAAACACATATAAAGTTTAGATTACCTTACATAGATGGCACTGGAGTAATAAGATCCTTCCGTTCATATCTCTAGCCCTTGATTCCTTTTTGCCGCAGAGCATTATCAAGATGTGAACCTGGATCTTCTCTCCTTCAATTTGGTTAACCACCATCTTTCGCACTATGATTGAGTACTTGACTTGCTATGAGTGGGCATGGTACTCTATCACTAATGGCTCGAATTTGATGAAGAACAAGGAGTGGTTCGAAATCACCATAGAAGGAGACTCTCATTTACTAGTTGTCTGACAAAGAATGAAAACTAGCTTCAGATAGGTTAAAGGTTGGATGAGAATGAGAGCATCATGTTACTTTTATAGTATTTGAACTAGAATTTAGGATTTAATTATATGGATTAAGAAAGATAAAATAATGGGCAAAAAAATACACTAAGTGGCCGGCCACACTTTTGGGCCTCACTAGTTACAATTTTGCCACTTTATTTCATAATTCATCTAAATTATGAAGGAAAGGAAAATTCACTGGCAACATCGAGCAGCAGCCTTGGGAAAATGCCTCTAAATTTATTGCTTTCTTAGTTCTAACATATGACATAGAGATAAGAAACCATCTCCCATGAAAAAGACATAAGCAAAAGAGATACAATCAAGTTTTGTCACTTTCATGCATAGTGCGGCCATGACACAAACGAATGTAATAATTTGAAGTGTGAGATTGAGCTCTTGATTAGAAAGAGTAACCCGCACTTACAAAAGTATATCAAAGCCGATCAAGATCAATGGGCCGCCCAAGCATATAATAATCAAAACCAATTAATACCTCCACTAGTGGACGGGCATTTACAAGTAATTATTGGGGGCCCACATCTTGCTAGAAACTCGAGCAAACCTAGAGAAAAGTATGCTCAGGCCTTACAACATGAAAAAAATGAAGCAGTCCTGGCAATGGAAGAAAGGAAACATAAGATACCACGTGTAGGGGAACTAACAATAACATTTACAGAAGTTGATGCTAGCCATGTCATCTTCCCACATAACGACCCCCTGGTCGTAGAGGTGCAGATTGCAAATAAGATGGTTGCACAAACTATGATAGATAATGGAGCTTCCTCAAATATGCTATTTAAAATAACTTATGAGAAGATGGGACTCCAACTTAAAGACTTAATCCCTTACACTCAGCTCATATACGAGTTCTCCAGCTAGAGTATTGCACCCCTTGGACATTTCTGCCTACCACTTACTATTAGACAAGTTCAAAGGAGCATAACTGTAATGGCACAATTCCTGGTAATTGATGACCCATCAGCTTTAAATGTCTTGGTAGGCGGACCAGCCCTATATGATTTAAAAGCTGTCACATTAGCTTTTCATCTGCGCATCAAGTTCTCGACTAAAAGTGGGGTGGGCTGTCTTAAAGGAAAACAAAGAACTGCACGAGAATGCTATAATCTTGCTCTATCTAAGGTCACGAAGGAAAGTACCTCTGACCAGAGTTCAGACAAGGGAAAAAGTATCACCCAATAGGAAGTTACCCAAGGCGGGGATAAGGACATGGATCCCCGACTTGGGGAAAATACAAATGTTGGGCCAATATAAGAACTAGAAGACTGGAAATCGATCTAGATATCCCGATTAGGAAGCTCAAAATCAGTTAGGCTTGCTGCTCAAAATAAAATTAGCCTCAATAAATTTTGAGAGCAAACCTTGACATTTTTGCCTGGTCACATGAGGATATGGTTGGTATTGACCCCACTGTCATGTCTCACACCCTGAACATTGATTTAGACTTTCGTCCCATCCAACAGAAGAGAAGACTACTAGACATAGAATGTGCACAAGCCTTGAAAGAAGAGGTAGAAAGGCTATACACAAACAAATTTATCATTGAAGCTTTCTACCTAGCTTTCTAACCCTATACTAGTACCCAAGCCGAACAAAAAATGGCGAGTATGTATCGATTTCACCGACCTCAATAAGGGTTCATCTTGTACTTGCTTTATTTTGAAGCATAGAACTGAATATAGAACTCTCAGGAGAGCTCTTCCCAAGAATTCAATCTTCCTAGGGCCATCCTAAAATACTATTGTTGGCTATTTTAGCTAGAGTTGCTTGAAAGATTCAGCATCGCACGTCTCCAGATACTTGGAGGAGATCAATTTGGATCTTAAAGTACTTCAGGTGTACTAGAGGGTCTTCTTTTCCCGTGTACATCTTCCAAGCCGACATCTTGAATTTTGGCAAGGGCAAGGCATTGATATAGGCTGAGAATAGTGATCCCATAGCCCTGTCTAGCTCGAGTTCTGAGGTTTTGGACCAGCTAGGCCCTTGAGCATGTCTTGTATTTGATCCTACTATACTCGCACACAAGGATTTTTTTATTGGAGGTGCCTAGTTGATTGGCCTTCTTTGATTGAGCTTGTAATGCCATAACTAGTTTAGGCATGTTAGCGTGATTTTTAACGTACTGTGCAGCTCGTTGCTAATCAACGAGATTATCAAAAAGCGTGATTAATTAAAATTTTACTTATTTAATTGAAAACATAAAGTATCATACGTATAAAATTCCAGGATCCTGTTTACAAAATACATTTACAAAAGTTTAATATTCATATACATAAACTTGTCACCTAGCGACTACACAACAAAAGCCCTGATGTCCCAAAGATTGTACGCTCCAGGCCTAACCTCCCCGACATGTACAATCTTCATCTGCTCACTCTCATGGCTGTTCAGCCTTAGCCTTGCACTTACCTACACATGGAAATAGCAGTGTGAGTCGACAGACTAAGTAAGAAAAGCATAACATAAAACATAATAATATCCTGGGTTATAATTAGGCAACCATACACCCAACCATAATCCTATCCCCGTGTCCCACACGGTACTGAGTCTAGAACGTTCATACGACAATACTATTGACCATAATGTTAGCCTATACTCAATATGCCAATCATACTCTAGCCATATTGATGTGACAACATTGGTCAGTATTTTAGCCAACATACATTTATCAATAATCAATACAACTCTACGTATATTATTACTACTATCAATGTACACTAACAGGCATAAACAACATGTATGCTAAACATGTAATAACATATGCATAACATTATACTATTCTTACCTTAATTTCGAATTCAGGTGTGCCGGCCAACCTGAGTGGAATAACTGCTCGGCGAATTACATGCTCCTAAATCACATCAATCACAACATGGATAAGTGACACACTAAATCACAATCGGGGACTTAGGTTTTAAACCAAAAACCTATCTGCTGCAACTTAACATGGAAATACCTTAAACTAGTAGGGAATTAACCAGCCAAAGCTCTGAAACTAACACGAACTTTTCGGGAAACGCAGTAGCAAATCCGGGTAACCGGTTTACACCAGAAAACCCAAAAAATTCAAAAACCTATCAAATCGATTCCAATCCTTACCAAACCTTCCAGACCTGCATATTATACCCCAATAGACATATATCAAGAAACAAAACAACAAATCAAGCTCAGAATCAAAAATTGCCATTAAAGAGCCAAGCTTGAGTTCTAAAACTCAAAGCTTGCTCAAACCTAATAACAACCCATAAAACGAGCATGAATCAACATATTTAACCATAATTAAACTTAAAAAAACACAAATCAAATATCTACAACAACTACAGAACTTAAACTCCCAAAAACATGCAAAATCCATAACTTGAAACTTAAGAAAACAAGAGAGGGAGTTGCTTAGAGACTTTACTGTTGGAATTATTTTACCAGGATCTAGATTTACTAACAAGTATGTTATTAACATCCTAAAGATGAACTTCTAAAACGATATGAAATAAACACATATAAAGTATAAGAAATCTTACAGTGGTTGCAGCGGAATATAATGTCTCATTCCACTCAGATTTCTAACCCTTGTATCCTTTCTGTAGCAGAGTATCACCAAGAGCTGAGTCCGAATCTCCTTCTCTTGAAACTGGATTCTTCACAGCCTTACACACTATGATTGAGTACCACTTGATGTGTGTGGGCACTCACTCTTTCACTATGGCTACGGTTTAGAAGAGAGGGAGAGGGAGAGAGTGGTTTCGGCTAGGTATAGGAAGAGAGGCTCAAGTTTTAACTGAAGGAATGAGATGCATCATCTTTTCCCTTAAGCCATCACTACCTATTTATAGGAAACCACCTAGGGTTAGGTTAGATTTATTTGGCATTAAAATAATAAAAAAATAAATGGTAAATTTGCTATAGAGTGACCGGCCATGAATTGGATATTGGGACCCACTTTGTAATTTTGCCATTTTCTCATTTTCCATCTTATTTTCTCAAAAATGCCAATTTTCCAATTTAACCACTTAAATGCCAATTCTAATTAGTTAATAACTAATAATTAATTATTAAATAATATTGTCATTTAATATATTTATTAATTAGACTTAACAAATGTTGGAAATATTTTACCAGGATCTTAGATTTACTAACAAGTATGTTGTTTAACATCCTAAATATGAACTTCTAAAATGATATTAAATAAACACATATAAAGTATGATACAGTGGTTGCAGTAGAATATAATGTCTCCTTCCACTCAGATCTCTAACCATTGTATCCTTTCTGTCGCAGAGTATCACCAGATCTGAGCCCGAATGTCCTTCTCTTGAATCTGGATTCTTCACAATCTTCCACACTATGATTGAGGTACCACTTGATGTGTGTGGGCACTCACTCTATCACTCTAGGGTTTGGTTTTCAGAAGTGAAGAAAGAGGAGAGAGGGTGGCGGCTAGGTTAGGGGGAGAAGGCGCTCAGTTTTTCTCTGAAGGAATTAAGATGCATAATCTTTTTCCTGAGGCCATCACTACCTATTTATAGGATGCCACCTAGGGTTAGGTTAGAATTATTTGGCATTACAATAATGAAAAAATAAATGGTAAAAGCCTTGCATAGTGGCCGGCCATGATGTGGATAATGGCCCTCACTTTGCAATTTTGTCATTTTATCATTTTTCCATCTCATTTTCTCAAAAACGCAAATTTCCAATTTAACCACTTAAATGCCAATTCCAACTATTTAATAACTAAAAACTAATTATTAAATAATATTGCCATTTATTATATTTATTAATTAGACTAACCAAAGTCTCTTAATTAACAAACAAACCCTAGAAACTCTTTCTTCACAATTTTGCCCTTGCTTAGTGCAAATTCACAAACTAGACATAGTCTAATTTTAGAATTATAATTGATTAATCAAAATCAATTAACTGAGTCTTACAAGTAGTATTGTCTCAACTAGTATGGGGATCATGGGCCTATATATCCGAGCTTCTAATAAGCAGACCAAGAACTTACCAAGTAAATTCACTGACTTATTAATTCCTTGTTGCATCCACACATAGAACTTAGAATTGCACTCTCAGCTATATAGAACGCTCTATATGTTCCACCATATGGATACGCCATCAATTATCCATTGTTATAATCCAAATTTGATCAATGATCCTCTATAGATGATTTACATTGTGTAGGGATTAAATTACCGTTACACCCTTTAATGTATTTTATCCTTAAAACACTTAGCCCCGTATAAATGATATTTCAGCGAACTAAAATGAGTACTCAACCATTTATCTCTGTTTAGCCAAGCTCGAAGGAAATTATTATTTCACTTACTATTTGCTAGATAGAAGCTATAGATTCCATATCTATGTTTAGCGCTCCCACTCAATTGCACTACCATGTTCCCAAAATGTACGTATCACCCTGACCCAAAAGTAGGCTTAACTAACAAATTAAAGAACATGTGTAATACTCCTGAGATTGAACCTAACCATATCAGGATTAAGATCACTTGATCTAGGATAAACTAGGTGATATTGAATGGAATAGACATTACGGTAAGTTTAATATATATGATCCAAAGTTCAATATCGGTCCCTTCCGATGCATACTCCATGCATCCAACCCAAGCTTTACTTTAACCAGTGCTCTGGAAAGAACATAGCACTTATCCAAGGTGCAAGTAAACTATGTTGTAGATTTTCATATCAGTTAAACCCTGTGTACTGATAAATCTAGGAATATATCTTTAATCACATAATCTTAATTACTTTCCACTGTGCTGACGACACAATAAAAAAGAATATAAATGTGATAAGGGTTTGGATGAATTTATAAATCAAATAAACAAGTAAATGATAACATGAACCAAATGACACACAAATGAGTGAAAAATACTTTTGTTTCTTTATTGATATTTAATAATAGAGATTACATTGAAATGAAGTTTTATTTAGGGCATAAAACCCAACAACAAAGTCTCTTAATTAACAAATTAACCCTAGAAACTCTTTCTTCACAATTTAGCCCTTGCTTAGTGAAAATTCATAAACTAGACATAGTCTAATTTTAGAATTATAATTGATTAATCAAAATCAATTAACTGAGTCTTACAAGTAATATTGTCTCAACTAGTATGGGGACCATGGGCCTATATATATGAGCTTCCAATAAGCAGCTCTAAAATTTACCATGTAAATTCACTGTCTTATTAATTCCTTGTTGCATCCACCATAGAACTTGGAATTGCACTCTCAGTTATATAGAACGCTCTATATGTTCCACGATATAGATACACTATTTGTTATCCATTGTTATAATCCTAATAATAATAATTGATCCTCTATAGATGATTTACATTGCATAGGGATTAATTTACCGTTACACCCGTCAATGTATTTTATCCTTAAAACACTTAGCCACCTATAAATAATATTTCAGTGAACTAAACATAATCACTAAAATGAGTACTCAACCATTTATCTTTATTTAGTCAAGCTCGAAGGAAATCATCATTTCACTTCTATGCCCTGATAGAAGCTATAGATTCCATATCTATGTTTAGCGCTCCCGCTCAATTGCACTACCATGTTCCCAAAATTTACGTATCACCCTGACCAAAAAGTAGGCTTAACTAACAAATAAAAGAACATGTATAATACTCTTGAGATTGAACCTAACCATGTCAGGATTAAGATTATTTGATCTAGGATCAACTAGGTGATATTGAATTGAATAGATATTACAATAAATTTAACATATCTGATTCAAAGTTCAATATCGGTCCCTTCCGATGCATACTCCATGCATCCAACCCAAGCTTTACTTTAACCAATGCCCTGCAAAGGACATAACACTTATCCAAGGTGCAAGTAAACTATGTTGTAGATTATCATATGAGTTAAACCCTGTGTACTGATAAATCTAGGAATATATCTTTAATCACATAATCACAATTACTTTCTACTGTGTTGACGACACAATAAACAAGAATATAAATGTGATAAGGGTTCAGATAAATTTATAAATTAAATAAACAAGTAAATGATAACATGAACCAAATGACACACAAATGAGTGAAAAATACTTCTGTTTCTTTATTGATATTGAATAATAGAGATAACATTGAGATGAAGTTTTATTTAGGGCATAATACCCAACAACAAAGTCTCTTAATTAACAAATTAACCGTAGAAACTCTTTCTTCACAATTTAGCCCTTGCTTAGTGAAAATTCATAAACTAGACATAGTCTAATTTTAGAATTATAATTGATTAATCAAAATCAATTAACTAAGTCTTACAAGTAGTATTGTCTCAACTAGTATGAGGACCATGGGCCTATATATCTGAGCTTCCAATAAGCAGCTCTAAGATTTACCAAGTAAATTCACAATCTTATTAATTCCTTGTTGCATCCACCATAGAACTTGGAATTGCACTCTCAGTTATATAGAATGCTCTATATGTTCCACGATATAGATACACTATTTGTTATCCATTATTATAATACTAATAAAATTGATCCTCTATAGATGATTCACATTGTATAGGGATTAATTTACCGTTACACCCTTAAATGTATTTTATCCTTAAAACACTTAGCCACCTATAAATGATATTTTAGTAAACTAAACATAATCACTGAAATGAGTACTCAACCATTTATATCTGTTTAGCCAAGCTCGAAGGAAATCATCATTTCACTTCTATGCCCTGATAGAAGCTATAGATTCCATATCTATGTTTAGCACTCCCACTCAATTGCACTACCATGTTCCCAAAATGTACGTATCACCCTGACCAAAAAGTAGGCTTAACTAACAAATCAAAGAACATGTATAATACTCTTGAGATCGAACCTAACCATGTCAAGATTAAGATCATTTGATCTAGCATCAACTAGGTGATATTGAATTGAATAGATATTACGGTAAATTTAACATATCTGATTCAAAATTCAATATCAGTCCCTTCCGATGCATACTCCATGCATCCAACCGAAGCTTTGCTTTAACCGATTCCTTGGAAAGGACATAGCACTTATCCAAGGTGCAAGTAAACTATGTTGTAGATTATCATATTAGTTAAACCCTGTGTACTAATAAATCTAGGAATATATATTTAATCACACAATATTGATTACTTTCCACTGTGCTGACGACACAATAAACAAGAACATAAATGTTATAAGGATTTGGATGAATTTATAAATCAAATAAACAAATAAATGATAACATGAACCAAATGACACAATAAGTGATGAAAATACTTCTATTTCTTTATTGATATGTAAATGATAGAGATTACATTGAAATAGAGTTTTATTTAGGGCATAAAACCCAACAAACTCCCACTTGCACTAATATAAAACAATCAGTACATTTCAATTAATCCTAAATTCTAACAGTGCTTTTGAAATGCAGTTCCTGCCAAGACTATGGTGAATGGATCAGCTAGGTTGTCCTCTGTGTCCACTTTTTCCACCAGTACATCCCCTCTTGCCACATACTCTCTGATGATGTGATATTTCCTTTTTATATGTTTGCTTCTCTTGTGGCTTCGAGGCTCTTTACTGTTGACTATGGCTCCAGTGTTACCACAAAGCAAAATCTATTCCAGGGACGACACCGAGTCCGGATAAGAACTTTCTAAGCTAGACAAGTTCTTTTGCAGCCTCTGCATAAGCTATGTATTCTACCTCCATGGTAGAGTCTGAAATTGAGGTTTGTTTAGCACTTCTCCAAACCACTGTTCTTCCCCCAAGAGTAAACACCATCCCATATGTAGATTTCCTATCATCAAGACATGCCTGGAAATCTAAATCGGTATAGCCTACGAGATTTACAGCACCACCCTTGTAGACTATGTTGGGTTTTATGCCCTAAATAAAACTCATTTCAATATAATCAGATTTACTTATTAATATAGATCAGAAATAACATTTAATGTTGCATGGTTCACATGATTTATTTCATGATTATATGTACATAACGTATGAATTCATCTGAAACCCTTTTCACATACTTGATCCTGTTTATTGTGCTGTCAACACATTGGAAAGTAAACATGACTATGTGAATAAAGTTTCCTAGATTTATCAGACATAGGGTTTTACTGATATGATAATCTACAACAGAGTTTACTTGCATTTGGAGAAGGGCTATGTTCTTTCCAGAGCATTGGTTAAAGTAAAGCTCAGGTTGGATGCATGGAGTATGCATCGGAAGGGACCGATATTGAACTTTGACTTAGATTTATTAAACTTACCGTAACATCTATTCAAGTCAATATCGCCTAGTTGATCCTAGATCAAATGTTCTTAATCCTGTTATGATTAGGCTCAATCTTGAAAGGCTATTCGTGTTCTTTGATTTGTTAGTTAAGCCTACTTTTAGGTCAGGGTCATACGTACATTTCGGGAACACGGTAGTGCAATTGAGTGGGAGCGCTAACATAAACATGGAATCTATAGCTTCTATCTGGCGAATAGTAAGCAAAGGATGATCTCCTTCGAGCTTGACCAAACGAACATAAATGGTGGAGTACTCATTTCACATAAGCTGAAATATCATTTATACGGGGTCAAGTGTTTTAAGGATAAAATACATAGTAGGGTGTTACGGTAATCTAATCCCTTTACAGTGTAGATCATTCATATAGAGGATCATTGATCATATTAGGATTATAACAATGGATAACTAATGATGCGTCTATATGGTGGAACATATAGAGCATTCTATATAACTGAGAGTGCAATTCTAAGTTCTATGCGTGGATTCAACGAAGAATTAATAAGTTAGTGAATTTTAGTAATAAATTCTTGATCTACTTTTTGGAAGCTCGGTTATATAGACCCATGGTCCCCGCACTAGTTATAGAATATTGCTTGTAAGACTCATGTAATTGGTTTTGATTAATCAATTATAATTCTCAAATTAGACTATGTCTATTTGTGAAATTTTCACTAAGTAAGGGCGAAATTGTAAGGAAAAAGTTTATAGGGGCATATTTGTTAATTATGATACTTTGTATGGTTCAATTAATAAATATGATAAATGACAATATTATTTAATAATTATTTATAGTTATTAAATAGTTAGAATTGGCATTTAAATGCTTGAATTAGAAAATTGGCATTTTTGAGAAAATCAGATGCAGAAAATGTAAAACTGCAAAATTGCAAAAAGTGAGGCCCAAATCCACTAGTATAGGGCCGGCCACTTTTGTAGGAAATTGAAACTGATATTTTCATTATTTTAATGCCAAATAATTCAAACCTAACCCTAGTAGAATGCTATAAATAGATAGTGAAGGCTTCAGGAAATTTACACTTAAATTTCTACACTTCTGACTCAGAAAAACCTGAGCCTTCTCTCTCCCTATCTGGCCGACCACTCCCTCTCTCTTTCTTCCCTCTTGAATTTCGAAATCTTAGTGATTAGAGTAGTGCCCACACACAGCAAGTGATACCTCAATCATAGTGAGGAAGATCGTGAAGAAAGACTTTCAGCAAGAAGGAGGTTTCAACATCAAAGATTCAGAGAAAGAGATCCAGGTTCAGATATTGATAATGCTCTGCTACAGAAAGGAATCAAGGGCTAGATATCTGAACGGAAGGAGTCATATTATCTCGCTGCACCCAATGTAAGGTTTCTTTCACTTTATACGTGTTTATTTCATCGTTTTAGAAAGTTCATATTTAGGGTGTTAATAAACATACTTGTGAGTAGATCTAAGATCCTGGTAAAATAATTTCCAACAATTGGCCTCAGAGCCATGGTAATTGATTTACTTGCAAGAAATTTGGACTTTAAAACGATTGTTTGTTTATTTTTGGATGGTATCATGTTGCATTGAGTGTTATTTGATGATTGATTGGTGTTTGTGAATTTTCGTTAAAAATAATTGAATATCTGTTTCTGGAATTATTTTTATTGTATAGTATGGAAAAAATTAAGCAAGTTACTTTTTTACAGAACTCAATTTCGATTTAATTTGAATTAGTTATGATTTTTTGAAGATTCGAAAAAGTAGGAGTTGTGCTGAAATTCTAATGCGCGCGCGAAAACTGTCCGTACAGCTCACAATTTTTTCGTTTTTCTTCGTTTTTACATGCTTTTTCATGGAATTAACTTCCGATTTTTTGTGTAGTTCTGTATTTATACTATTACTATTCCTAATTCAATTCTAATTATCATTATGAATTAATTTAATATTTTTTAAATTTAATTCAAGATATTAGTGTAATTTGAATTTAAAAATAGTTAGTATCTATCTTATTTGCTTAATAATCTATCTTATTTTTAAATTTGATTATATCTTATCTTATTTTTTAATTTAAGGTCAGATTTTAGATATTTTAAATTAAATTTTTTTTAAATAATTTGACCTTATTTAAATTTAAAATAAGATAACTATAATCATGTAATTTTAAAAAGATGTAAGATATTTTGCTAACTTTTAAATTTTGTTATTTTATTTATTTAAATTACATTTAAAATCTGAAAAAGATATTTATTTATCTTTTTTAATTTTTATTTATAAAATAACATTTAAATTTTAAAAGTAGTTAGCAAATTTTGAAATGATATTTAGGTTGGTTGAAACCTAATTTTTCAAAATTGTAGGTTTAATTTTAAATTTTAATTTTTTTTAAATTTCGAATTTGTCAAATTTTTTTAAAATTTTTCGAAAATTATTTTTTTTATTTAATTAATTATTTAATTTAAAATTAAATAATTCCTACATCAAACTATCCAGCTAACCTTGTTTTAGGAGTATGTGTTTTAGCTTATGTGTAAGTTTTCAAAACCTATTATTGCTTGATTGCAAATAGCCATGGTTAACTTGTTGACAGATCCAATGATCTGATTTTAACTCATGGCTCCCTTGGTCAAGTTAATAATTTGTAACAGGTATATTTACAATCTTCTTTCATCTGTGTATGACCTAGCAACATGATAGGACCCATCCAAAGTGTGCCTGTGTGAGCCTATGTGTTTAATTTCATTATAGATGCATATAGGTTGCTGTTGCTAAATAAAATGTCATAGGTCTTGATAGATTTTATTTAGGCCCATTTAGTTTTTGGGCTTACTCAATTAATAATAGTTGTTCATTTTAAGGTTAAATTACTCTCTTTTGGGCCTTGTGTGAGAGTTGGGAGCCATAGTAGTGGGTACGACATACTGAACCCAGCACCCCCTCACATGAACCACCCCAATTGTGAAGGCCCATTTGCCTGATTTGAATAATTGTACTAGGTTAATTAAACTAGTTTAACCTAATAAAATTGATTAGCAACATAATTAATTTCATTTATTTTGAAATTAATTTAAGAAAATTATAGTTTAAAGAAATTTTTATTCTAAGCTAAACTATATGTATTTTCTTGTATTTAATTAAATATAGAATTATAACCATCTAGATTCTTTCTGAAGCTTAATTTAAATTTTTCATTAAATATTCCTATTTAAGTTGACATTTAGTTATCTATAACTAACCAGCTTAAATCTGAATATATCTTTTGGATTTAAAATTTCAAAATTAAGTTGAGGAATTTTAGGCATTGGTTATTAAGATTCTTTAGATATTTTTTAAGTTAATATCTTTTCGAATATTAACTTAAAATGGAATATTTTCAAATTAAGTGGTTACAACTTAATTTGATATTTAATTAAATTTAAATTTGAAAAAAATATTTAGGTTCTAGATTTTTTCTAATACAACCTAAATTAGATATTTTTTCAAATTTTGTAGAAAAAAATACTTAGTCAAATAAGATATTTTCTACATTGTGAAATTAATTATTTAAATAATTAATTTTGGTACAATTTATTTTAAGTATATTTTTTCCTAGTATTAAACTAGAGATTAATAATTAAGACTTCTCTACACTTAATTATTTATTTCTTGAATTTAATACATTTAATTAATTTAAAAATTAAATATCTAAGTTGATTTTCATCATGATACTTAAATATTTTTTTCATGACACTTAATTAAATAGAAAATTATTTTTAGTTGAAATTTATTTTTTCAACTAAATTTAAATAATTTTCAAAATATATTTTTTCTTTATTTTATTAATCAAATTTCGAAATTGCATTTCTTAAATGCTGGAATTTCGAATTTTATTTGAAAAATAGATTAAAGTTGTAAATTATTTATTTTAATTTTGGACCAACTTAAATCAATGATTTTTTTATTTAATGATTAATTAAAATAAAAAAAGTAAAATATATTTTTCTTTATTTTATTAATCAATTTTCGAAATTGCATTTCATAATGCAAGATGATTTTGAATCTATCTTGAAAAATAGATTAAGTTGTAAATTAATTATTTATTTTAATTAATTCTTGGATCAACTTAAATCAATGATTTTTTTCATTTATTGATTAATTTAAAATAAATTGAATTAAAGTATATTATTAGAAATTGAATTAATTAGTCAAAGGAAAATCTAGATAGGTGATATTTTTGCTTGAAGTATTTTTCTAGTGTATTTAATTAAATAGAAAATTAATATTTAAGTTGATTTTCATCATCATACTTAAATATTTGAAATTTTTCTTATATATTTAATTAAATAGGAAAATTATATTTTTTGTTGTAAATTAATTTTATTAATTAATTTTGGGCCAACATTAAATTAGAATAATTTTTCCAGGATTAATTTTTTTTTTAATATGCATTTTCGAAAATTGTATTCTTAAATACTTTAATTTTTCGAAATGCAATATATATTTATAGAAAATAAAATTTGAGTTGTAAATTAATTTAAATTAATTTTGTAACAACTTAAATTGAATATTTTTCTAAATATTTATTGGAAATTATTACTAAGATGGAAATAATTCATATTATTTTCATATCCATCTAAGTAAAATTTATAAATATTAAATTAAAATTTATATTTAGAATTTTTCATTCTAAATTAGAAATTTTAATTAAATAAATATATATTTAAAATAAATAGTTTAAATAAAGAGAATCAAAGAAAATACAACTTTTTTAAAATAATGAGCTTTTAATTCAAAGACATTCGATCTCCATTGTGGGTTTTATACCGCGTTTGTTTTAGTGAGTAATCCTCCCTAATGGAGGAACGTTCATTAGCAATTTCGCACCGTTTAATCTCGAATGATAAGTAGTTTGTAAGTGTTTTGTATGGTATCGATCACCCTAATGGTGGCGACCATACTTGACGTGCAAATTATGAAACAATGGTGGAAGCTCATGAGATAGAATTGCCTTGACTCTCGCCTAAACGGGACAACGCTGAATTCCAATCTTGATCGAATAAAAGGTTGCTAGAATGTTTAACATTTTAGATGAGCTGACAACTCTATTCAATGGATGGTAGCTTTGACTCTCGCCTAAACGGGACACTGATATCAGTTTGTTGAAAACCTTGGAAATTATTTAGGATTGTAAGTTTTAGTATTTTCACTTGTCATTCCTACTTGCTATATGTTAATAATTTCTGAATTGTGTATGAATTTATATTGAACCACGTTATTTTCTATTATTAAGTTGTAGTTTAATTTCGAATCTTCATTCTTGGTCTAACTTGGTTTGTTTATCTAATGAGATAAATCCCTAGTGGATTTTCACCATTAGACATTCATAATAGTGTTAGATCTCGAAAGATAAATATTGTGTATGCGACATCTAGCTGTTCATCAATTGATGACACCTTAGACTAGTATTTTTACGATACGAAACAAGAAGATTGTATAAATATGATTACTTTGATATTCGCTAATCGAAGCATCGTTGGATTCTTATTTATAAACGAAATTATCCTAATTCCTCTTAGCTTATTCATTGCGAATTAGCTCAATAACATATCATTGGATGAATGGTCTATAAATCATTTCATGTCATTATATTTTCTCTTAAGAAATTAAATGACGCATATGATTATAATCCCGAAATTCTATTCCCAATTGATATAAATCCTCAATCTTAGAAATCTCCTACTTGTATGGGCAAATCTGACTTAGAGTTTAAATAGTAGTGGTGGTCCAAGAAAGAATTACTCATTATATAATGGTTGAATTTAAGTCTTTGACTTTAATTTTAGAATCCAAACAGAAATTTTCTTATATTTTAAATTCCAGATACAATACAGTTACACTTTCTCAAGTGTTTAATATCCATCTTTTATTAATGGATTCAAACTGTATGGAATATGAGTTAGGTATTCTGAGACCAGGATCCACTTGCACTATTCTAAGAATTCTTTGATGTAACTAAACCTAAGTCATCAAAAGACACTACCACATTTTTTTAATCTATGGCATTTGTATCTTATTCATAGTAGTTTTGACAAGATCAATCTCTGCAAAGAGTTAATATGCCTATATCCACTGAAAGTAGTTCATCTCATTCGCAGATGGATGTACATTCAGGGGTGGATATGAGTTTTTCGTTGTATTCTTAAAAAGTAGTTGCCAAAGATATAGAATCCAGTATCCCAAGAGAGTAGACATATAAAGAGGAATTTCACATTATCAATGATTTTGTGATTAAATGAAGAGTAATGGTGGAGAAAAGGTTGTGTTTAATTCAACCTTTCAGATCCTATTACGAGGAGTTTACTACTACTACACTTGATTTGTATATCAAGGTGTTGAGATTATTTGAAACGCACTTTTTGTTTTATATTAGTGCAAGTGGGAGTTTGTTGGGTTTTATGCCCTAAATAAAACTCATTTCAATATAATCAGATTTACTTATTAATATAGATCAGAAATAACATTTAATGTTGCATGGTTCACATGATTTATTTCATGATTATATGTACATAATGTATGAATTCTATTTAAGTTCAGAACATATGAATTTGTTAATGATTATAGTGTTGCCAACACAGTGGAATATAATCTTAATTATATGTTCGAAAGTTTATTCCCTAATTTGTCAGTTCACTTGATTTAGACTGACATGATAATTAGCGATAGGTATTCTTACACCTTGGATAAGTGTTATGTCCTTACCAAGGCATTGGCAAAGTTTACCAGCATCGGATGTATGGAGTATACATCGGAAGGGGCCGATATTGAACTTTGATTAGATTTGTTAAAATTTACCGTAATATCTATTCAATTCAATATCACCTGTTGATCCTAGATCAAATGATCTTAATCCTGATATGTTTAGGTTCGATCTCAAGAGTATTATAGATGTTCTTTGATTTGTTAGTTAAGCCTACTTTTGGGTTAGGGTGATACGTACATTTTGGGAACATGATAGTATAATTGAGTGTGAGCGCTAACATAAATATGGAGTCTATAACTTCTATAGGAATTTAGAAGTGAAACGATGATATCCTTCGAGCTTGGCTAAACAGAGATAAATGGTGGAGATCTGATTTCACTTCGCTGAAATATCATTTATACGGAGCTAAGTGTTTTAAGGATAAAATACATTGAAGATGTAACGGTAACTTAGTGCCTATTCAATGTAGATCATCTATTAGAGGGTCATTGATCAAATTAGGATTATAACAATTGATAACTAATGACGTGTCTATATCGTGGAACATATAGAGCGTTCTATATGACTGAGAGTGCAATTCTAAGTTCTATGCGTGGATTCAACGAAGAATTAATAAGTCAGTGAGTTTAAGATATAAATTCTTGATCTGCTTATTGGAAGCTCGGATATATAGACCCATGGTCCCCATACTAGTTGAGACCATACTGCTTGTAAGACTTAGTTAATTGATTTTGATTAATCAATTATAATTCTAAAGTTAGACTATGTACCCTCTGCAGCAAGATATACCACCGCAGCTGGTGGGTCTCTATTTTCTGGCTCTGGTGGCTCCGGTTGATGTCTCAGCTGACGAAGTTCTTCATTCTGCCTACGAATAGTTTCTTCCAGTGCAGCAAAGCGCTCTTCCCATCCCTGTGGTGCTCGCAGTAGTTCATTGATCCCTCCATTCTCTTGGTCTCTATCTCGGCCTTGGCCTCGGCCTCGACCCCGACCTCGACCCAATCAGACTGACCTTCTAGGAGGCATGTTCAGACTTCTACACCACACAAACATAAAAAAATATCAAGAAGGAACATTTTGACCATCACCTTTAGATGAGAAGAATATCACAACATGCACACTTTAAAGACAACTTAATCGTAAGTAATAACCATTTACAATACAGTGAGTCGAGCTCGTCTCGTGGCAATGAACTTTACATGTTAGGGCTAACCACATTCTTTAAGACCGTATTGCTCTGATACCATATTGTAACGCCCCGATTTCCCGAAACGTCACACTTACTAGTCCGTTTAAAACCATTTATAATAAAAACAATAAACTAATTTATTGAAAATAACTAAAGCATGAGATCTCATTATTTTAAAACAAAAACACTTGATTCATTTATAAATTTTTAAACATTAACTTTTACAAAAGTTATCGAGCCATAATCTTTAAAGAAATATTCTCAAACCAAAACATCGTGACAATCCCCTAACATGTAATCCATGCCTCGAGCTCGCCACCCTCACTGTATAGTTTTGCCTTACCTGCACACATAGTACCTGTGAGCTAACGCCCAGTAAGAAGAGCTATGTAGGACATAACCCCCAAACTAGATAACATAGTCATAAACATCACAACATCAAATCAATTCATACCATGCTAGCATACATATACCAACATATCATATCACATACTATTCTCAAATATAATATAACATCATATCACAGTGTAATCTTAATGCATGCTATACTCACACACATAACACACAGTATCTTATCGCACATTGTCCTCACATACGATAACATACTCCCACTCATGTTGATCAGACATGAAGTGTAACATGCCCTGCCTCGTGCTGTTCTCAAACTCGGCATCCAATAGGGCAACCCCTTATCACAAGTTGTACTCACCCATGATAGGATAATCTGCAAGTAAACCCATACAAGCAGCCAAAATATATCCTGCAGTGCTATGCTCACACCAGCAGTAGAAAACTTACCCTATAAGTGCTATTCTCACACAAACAGTCAAAAGCCTTATCACTATCACATACTAACAATACTAACATAAACAACAATTCACAGTACAAAATCTCATAAACACGTGAACATCAAACCCACAATAAAGTCGTATGTTTCAACATACACCCTGTGCACAGATGTCCACTCTTCTTACCTCAGTTGTTAAGAACACCTTCTTGCTACTCCAAGCACCTCAATGAATTTCCTTGTTGAGAACAAGATCCTAAATATTCATAAACACAACAATACATTCAAAATATATTCAAGTATGAATTTTGTACTCATACAGAAACCTACGTAAAAATACGTAACACATAAGCTAATTTTACTTGCATGCCACCCCATACATAACCATTTATCAATATAATTCACACCAAAACATTGCATGTACCCATATGAATATTTTTAACGTAAAACATGAGCTCATACAAACACTTTTTTACGTGAAATTTTACTAAAATACTATTTATCAACAAAATATACAATTATGTAATTATTTATCAAAATCAGAAGCTAACATATTTCTTAACCATTTATACAGATTATAAAAGTAATTAAATCCATCTAGAAACACGTACAATTTATTATTCATATTCATGTACTAATTTACACTTCAAATTGTATATAAATACCAATTACTTAAATATATAAAATAACAAAACATCTCAACCTAGTCTTAAATTTATTTCATAGACTAGAATTTTATTGTAACATCATATTGACAGTTCCCAAGCAGTGAACACAATTTTTAATATTTACTCTATTTAAAACTCAATTAAATCATTATTTAGTCACAAATAATTATAATAAATACCTACAGCAACTAATAAATTATAAAAACCCTTTTAAGTCGTACCATAGGTAGTAAATAGCATTACAAAAATATATTTTACTGTTTTAGCATCACTTAACTATTTTTCATAATTATTTTAAGTATTAAGTAAATAAATTCATGAAAAATAGAAAAATGATTGAAAACCCAATCTAACCATTCTAACACAGTTTATACTCTATACTAAGCCCCAAATAATTAACTTTTAATTTTCTGAATAATCTAGGTATTTTTCATAATTAAATTTAGAAATAACACAAATAATTCATGAAAAATACAAAATCGACCGAAAACCTAATCTATCAATTTTGTAATAGTTTATAATCCATAACCAATCATAGAAAATAAACCTAGAGTTTTCTGAGCAAGCTAAGTATTTTTCATAATTAATTTAATAAATAACACAAATAATTCATGAAAAATACAAAATTAACCGAAATTAGAATCTACCAATTTTGCAATAGTTTATATCTCATAACTAATCATATAAAATATATTTAGATTTTTCTGAATAATTTAAGTATTTTTCCTAATTAATTTAACAAATAAACAAAATAATGCATAATAAATCAAATAATTGCAAGAAAATTATCAAACTTCATAGTAGGCCTAAGAGAACCTAGCACAAGTCAAGAACTGAAAGAAAATTGAAAAATAACCTCCAAAAACCCCTGAACGGAGTGTCGCCAGAGTTCTCGTCGGTTTCGGTGTCGGCGAATGCAAAACTCTTCTTCGGGTGCTTTCGACGTGTATTTTTGATTGGAAGAACCTTCCAATGAATACAGGATCCCAAAACAACCAAGAACAACCAAGAAAAAGAGCCAAAATGGCCTAAACCCGGTTATCTTCTTCCTTGGCGGTTAACCGTTAAGAATGGAGTCCAAAAATGGTGAATTCCGTTTCAGACCTTAAAGCTTCGATTCTTCACGTTAAAACTGATCTTTGGGGTTCCATAAACTTAAACACAACCTCCTTTGATCTCCGAAACAACTTAAACATGTTGAAATTCAGATCCGTTTCAAGAACGGTATTTTCGAACGTAAACAATGGTGTTTATCGAAAGGTGTGATTACAGACCTTCTAATCGCATCTAAAACTCCTCTTGGATGAAATAAAACTCAAAGAAATATTCTAGAGCAGCCCATAAACTCTCAAACTCAACAACTCAAAATCTCACTTTTTTTCCACCGCTTGGTTTGGTTCGATCATCCTCTCTCTCTCTCTCTCTCTCTCTCTCTATATATATATATATATATATATATATATATATATATATCTTTGCCTCTCACTATTTCTGAACCCTAAACTATCTTAAAACATCTTATATATATAGTCATAACCCTAACATAACCTTAGATTAACAACTTAAAAATTTAAAAAATAAAAATAATATATATACATACGTAACAACAGTAATAATAATAATAATAATAATAATAATAATAATAATAATAATAATAATAATAATAATAATAATAATAAAGTAATAATAGTAATAGTAATAATAATAATAGTAATAATAACAATAATAATAAGTAATAATAGTAATAGTAATAATAATAATAGTATTAATAATAATAATAAATTAAACAATATGCTATAATACATTTACCCATATTTTTATTATTAATATACCTACAATAATATTCAAAAATAATAAAATATTAAATTATCTCTAATAATTTAATTATTTATCTAGCATTATACATACCCTTAAAATAAATTAATAATAAATAAAAATAATAAATTTTATTGTCACTAAAAAAACACATACACCACTAAACTAATAATTATTCGAAATGATAAATTATCCCCATGGCAAACAAAATAAATAAATAAGAAAAAATTAATTACCCAAGAAAGCGGATATTACAAATGAGATGCAGAAATGATAAAACAACAAAATTGCATAAGTGAGGCCCATTATCCAAAGCCCAGGCCAGCCACTATTGTAGGCTTTTATCATTTATTTTTTTCATTATCTTAATGTCAAATAATTGTAACTTAAACCTAGGTGGTTACCTATAAATAAATAGTGATGGCTCACATTCACACTTAACTTTTGTGAACTCTGTCAGATGAAAGTTGAGCCTCCTATTCTATACATAGCCGCCACTTCCCTTCTCTCTTCTTTTCCTCTTTAATTTCGAACCTTGAGTGAATGAGTGAGTGCCAACACACATCAAGTGGTATCTCAATCATAGTGTGTAAGACTGTGGAAAATCAACCAACATGAAGGAGATTCAGCATCAAAGGAAGGAGAGAAAGAGATCCAGGTTCAGATCTTGGTGATGCTCTGCTACAGAAAGGAATCAAGGGCTAGAGATCTGAACGGAAGGAGTCATTATATTCCGCTGCACCCAATGTAAGGTTTCCTAAACTTTATATGTGTTTATTTCATTATTTTAGAATTCATATTAGGATGTTAATGAAACATACTTGTTAGTAAATCTAGATCCTGGTAAAATATATCCAACACCTTCATGTACTTCATCAAGATATGCTTACAGCATTCCAATGTTCCTATCCTGGATTCGTCTGATACCTGCTCACAATTCCCACTGCATAACACATGTCAGGTCTAGTGCATAATGTTGGGTTTTCTACCCTAAATAAAACCCATTTCAATATAATCAGATTTACTAGTTAATAAAGATCAGAAATAACATTTTATGTTGCATGGTTCACATGATTTATTTCATGATTATATTTAATGTATAAATTCTATTAAGTCCAGATCATATGTATTTGTTTATGATTATAGTGTTGTCAGCACAGTGGAATATAATCATGTTTATATGTTCGAAAGTTTAATTCCCTGATTTGTCAGTTCACTGGATTTAGACTGGCATGATAATCAGCGATAGGTATGCTTACACCTTGGATAAGTGTTATGTCCTTTCCAGGGCATTGGCAAAGTTTACCAGTATCGGATGTATGGAGTATACATTGGAAGGGACCGATATTGAACTTTGATTAAATATGTTAAATTTACTGTAATATCTATTCAATTCAATATCACCTAGTTGATCCTAGATCAAATGATCTTAATCCTGATATGGTTAGGTTCAATCTTAAGAGTATTATACATGTTCTTTGATTTGTTAGTTAAGCCTACTTTTGGGTCAGGGTGATATGTACATTTTGGAAACATGATAGTGCAATTGAATGGGAGCGCTAAACATAGATATGGAATCTATATCTTCTATAGGTATTTAGAAGTGAAACGATGATTTCTTTCGAGCTTGCTAAATAGAGATAAATGATAGAACGTTCATTTTAGTGACTATATTAATTCACTAAAATATCATTTATAGGTGGCAAGTATTTTAAGGATAAAATACATTGAAAGGGTGTAACGATAATTTTATCCCTATGCAATGTAGATCATCTATAGAGGATCATTGATTATTGGGATTATAACAATGGATAATTTATAGCGTATCTATATCGTGGAACATATAGAGCGTTCTATATGACTGAGAGTGCAATTCCAAGTTCTATGCGTGGATGCAACAAGGAATTAATAAGCCAGTGGATTTACTTGGTAAATTCTTGATCTGCTTATTGGAAGCTCGGTTATATAGGCCCATGGTCCCCATACTAGTTGAGACAATACTGCTTGTAAGACTCAGTTAATTGATTTTGATTAATCAATTATAATTCTAAAATTAGACTATATCTAGTTTATGAATTTTCACTAAGCAAGGGCAAAATTGTGAAGAAAAGAAATTCTAGGTTTTATTTATTAATTAATAGACTTTATATGTCTAATTAATAAATATATTAAATGACAATATTATTTAATAATTAATTTTTAGTTATTAAATAATTGGAATTGGCATTTAAGTGGTTAAATTGGAAAATTGGTGTTTTTGAGAAAATGAGATCGGAAAATGACAAAATAGTAAAATTGCAAAGTGGGCCCAATCCACAATCCATGGCCGGCCACACTTAGTGTAATTTACCATTTATTTTTCTATTCTTTTAATGCCAAATAATTCTAACTTAAAGCTAGGTGGTTACCTATAAATAGCTAGTGATGGCTTCAGGAAAAATATGATGCATCTCATTCCTTCAGAGAAAAATTCTAAGCCTTCTACCTATACCCTAGCCGCCACCCTCTTCCTCTCTTTTCTTCTTCAATTGTTCAGCCTTGAGTGATAGAGTGAGTGCCCACACACATCAAGTGGTATCTCAATCATAGTCTTGAAGATTGTGAAGAATCCAATCAACAAGAAGGAGAATCGGGCTCAAAGAAGGAGAGAAAGAGATCCAGGTTCAGATCTTGATAATGCTCTGCTACAGAAAGGAATCAAGGGCTAGAGATCTGAACGGAAGGAGTCATTATATTCTGCTACACCCAATGTAAGATTTTCTTAAACCCTTATGTGTCTATTTCATTGTTTTAGAATTCATATTAGGATGTTAATGAAACATACTTGCTAGTAAATCTAGATCCTGGTAAAATATTTCCAACAACTGGCCTCAGAGCCATGGTAATGATTTACTTTCATGAAATATGAATTGAAACGATGATATGTGTTGATTTGGATGGTTTCATGTTGATCTGTGTGTTATATGATGATTGATTGATGCTTGTAAAATTTTATGAAAAATAATTAAATTTTCGTTTCTAGAATTATTTTTGTTGGATAGCTTGGAAAAAATTAAGCAATTCACCTTTTTACAGAACTTAATTTCAATTTTATTTGAATTAGTTATGACTTATTGAAGTTTTGAAAAAATCGGGGGTGGTGACACACCATTGTGCGCGCGGGTTGATGCTGACAGCACCCTTTGTGCGCCCAAGAATGTGCACATGGATGGTGTGCTTTGCATGCCATCCGTACAGCTCACAATTTTTTGGTTTTTCTTCGATTTTTCATGCTATTTCATGGAATTAACTTCCGATTTTTTTGTATAGTTTTGAATTTTGATTTTTACTTTTCATATTTCAAATCTAATTATCAAAATTAAATTAATTGGAGTTTTTAAAGTTAATTTAAGATATTAGTGTAATTTGAACTTGAAAATAGGTAAATATCTATCTTTTTTGCTTAATTATCTATCTTTTTTTAAATTTTGATTATTTTATCTTATTTTTAAATTTAAGGTCAGATATTAATATTTTTTAATTTTTTTTAATAAATTGACCTTATTTAAATTTTAAAATAAGATTATTATAATCATGATATTTTGAATAAAGATAGGATATTTTGCTAACTTTTAAATTTTGTTATTTTTTTATTTAAATTAAATTATAAAATCAGAAAAAGGATATTTAATTATCATTTTATTTTATTGAATATTTAATTTATAAAATAACATGAAATTTAAAAGATAGTTAGCAATTTTTTTTTGAAAAGATATTTAGGTTAGTTGAAACCTAATTTTTTAAAAATTGTAGGTTTAATTTTATTTATTTAAATCTATTTAAATTTATTTAAGAAAAACCGAAAAATATTTTTTTTTGTTATTTATTTTTTTTCGAAATTTTATTTAATAAATTAATTAATTTAAAATTAAATAATTCCTACATCCAACTATCCAACTTGTTGCAGGAGTATGTGTTTTTAGCTTGTTTGTAAGTTTTCTAAAACCTATTATTGCTTGATCTAAATTGCCATGGTTAACTTGTTGACAGATCCAATGATCTGATTTTAACCCATGGTTCAATTGTTAATAGGTCAAATAAATAATTTGTAACAGGTAAATTTTACATTGTTCTTTCATCTGTGGATGACCTAGTAACATGATAGGATCCATCCAAATCTGTGTGCCTCTGTGAGCTTATATGTTTACTCTATGTTTAAATGCATATAGGTAGTTCATTTAATTTTTTTTGTAATTAAGATGAACTAGGTTGCTAAATAAAATATCACACCATGATAGATTTTATTTAGGCCCATTTAGGTTTTTGGGCCTATTCAATTAATAACAGTTGTTCATTTTAAGTTTAAATTCCTCTCTTTTGGGCCTTGTGTGAGAGTTAGGGGGCCAATAGCAGTGGGTACGACATGCTGAACCCAACCCTCCCTCACATGAGCAACCCCAACTGTGAAGGCCCATTTGCCTGATTTGGATAACTGTACTAGGTTAATTAAATTAGTTTAACCTAATAAAATTGATTAGCAACATAATGAATTTCAAAGTAAGTGGATTTTTTTTTCATTCGTATATTTTGAAATTAATTTAAGAAAAATACACTTAGTTTAATGAAATTATTTCTAGATAAACTATATGTATTTTTCTGGTATTTAATTAAATATAGAATTATAACTAACTAGATTCTTTCTGAAGCTTAATTTTAATTATATCATTAAATATTCTTATTTAAGTTGTAAATTAGTTATTTCTAACTAATTTTATTTATCAACTTAAATTTGAATATCTTTTGAATTTAAAAATTAAGTTGAGGAATTCTAGGAATTGGTTATTGAAGATTCTTAAGATATTTTTAAGTTGGTTTTTTTTTTTTAAAAAAATATGGATCAACTTAAAATGGAATATTTTTAAAATTAGGTGGTTACAACTTAATTTTGATATTTAATTAAATTTTATTTGAAAAATATTTAAGTTGGATATTTTAGATTTTTTCTATAACAACTTAAATTAGATATTTTTTTTTTCAAATTTTAGAAAAACAGTTAGTTAATGATATATATTCTAGATAGTTATTTCTAGTACTAGTTATATTTTCTAATATTTAATTAGGAAAATATTTTAAGTTGAAAATTAATTATTTATTTTAATTAATTTTAGACCAACTTAATTATAGAATATTTTTCCTAGTATTAAATTAGAATTAATAATTAAGTTTTTTATATACTTGATTATTTAATTCTTGTATTTAATACATTTAATTAAATTGAAAATTAAATATTTAAGTTGATTTCATTCTTACTTAAATATTATTATTTTCATGATATTTAATTAAATAGAAAATTATTGTAAGTTTGTAATTTTAATTTCAGAACAACTTAAATTTGAATAATTTTCAAAATGTATTTTATTTTTATTTTATTAATCATTTTTGAAATTGCATTTTTTATTTAAATGCAGAAAATTTTGAATTTTTCTTGAACAATAGATTAAAGTGGAAAATTATTTATTTTAATTTTGGACCAACTTAAATCATAATATTTTTCATTTAAATGATTAATTAAAATAAATGAACTAAAATATATTATAATTAGAAAATGAATTAATTAGTCAATGAAAGTCTAGATAGATATTATTTGTTTATGCTTGAAGTATTTTTCTAGTGTATTTAATTAAATAGAAAATTAATATTTAAGTTGATTTTCATCATGATGCTTAAATATTTAAAATTTTTCTTAATATTTAATTAAATAGGAAAATTATATTTTTTGTTGAAAATTAATTTTTATTAATTAGTTTTAGATCAACATAAAATTAGAATAATTTTTCAGGTTTTATTTTATTTTATTTTAAAGCAATTTCGAAAATTGAATTCTTATATACTTTAATTTTTCGAAATGCAATATATATTTATAGAAAATTAAATTTGAGTTGTAAATTAATTTAAATTAATTTTGATACAACTTAAATTGAATAATTTTCTAAATATTTATTGGAAATTATGACTAAGATGGAAATAATTCATTTTATTTTCATATGCATCTAAGTAAAATTTATAAATATTAAATTAAAATTTATATTTAGAATTTTATTCTAAATTAGAAATTTTAATTAAATAAATATATATTTAAAATAAATTGATTAAAATAAATATTAGAAGAAAATACATTTAAATAATGAGCTTTATTATTATTAGGACATTCGATCTCCATTGTTGGTTCTACATAGTTATTGTTTTAGTGAGTAATCCTCCCTAATGGAGGAACACTCATTAGTAATTTAACGCCGTAGAATCTCAAAAGATTAGTACTATTTGTAAGTGTTTATTTTAGTATGGATCACCCTAATAGTGGCGACTTTAATAGGGCTTGCAAAAGTATGAAACAATGGTGGAAGCTCATAAGGTAGAATGGCCTTGACTCTCGCCTAAATGGGACAACGCTGGATTTTGATCTTGATCGAATAAAATGTTGCTAGAATGTTTATCATTTTAGATGAGCTGACAACTCTATTCAATGGATGGTATCTTTGACTCTCGCCTAAACGGGACACTGATATCAGTTTGTTGAAGACCTTGGAAATTATTTAAGATTGTATGTTTTAGTATTTTCGCTTGTCATTCCTACTTGTTATATGTTTAATAATTTCTGAATTGTGTGTGAATTTATATTGAAGCATGTTATTTTCTGTTATTAGTTGTAGTTTAAATTTCGAATCTTCATTGTTGGTCTAACTTGGCTTGTTGTTTTAATGGGACAAATCCCTAATGGATTGTCATCCATTAGACAAACATAATAGTGTTAGATCTCGATAGATAAATATTGTAAATGCAACATCTAGTTGTTCATCAATATATAACACCTTAGACAAGTATTTACAATATGAAACAAGAAGTTTATAAAAATAAGAATAGCTTTGACTCTCTCTAATCGGGACATCGTTGGATTCTTATTTTAAATTCAAAATTATCCTATATTCCTCTTAGCTTATTCATTTCGAATTAGCTTAAATAATATATCATTGGATAATGGTTTATAAATTATACAATGTCATTCTATTTTCTCTTAAGAAATTGAATGGCGCACATGATTATATTCCCGACATTCTATCCCGAAATGATATAATCCTCAATCTTAGAATCTCCTACTTGTATATGCTTACTTTAGGTAAATCAGACTAATAGTTAGATTAGTAGTGGTGGTCCAAGAAAGAAGAATTACTCATGTATATTTGGTGTAAATTTAAGTCTTTGACTTTAAATTTTAGATTCCAAATAGAAATTTTATATTTCTATTTCCAGAATACAATACAGTTGCACTTTCACAAGTGTTTAATAACTATTTTTTATTAATGGATTCAAACTGTATGTTAGTATGAAATACGAGTTTAGTATTCTGTGACCAAAATGCACTTGGACTATTCTAAGAACTATTTATTGTAACTAAACCTAAGTCATCAAAAGACTACAACCACATTCTCATAAATCTATGGCATTTGTATGCGTTAAAATTATTGGTTTGACCTATTGACAATTAAACCATGGGTTAAAATCAGATCATTGGATCTGTCAACAAGTTAACCATGACAATTTAGATCAAGCAATAATAGGTTTTATAAAACTTGTTTTACAATCAAACAATATAAAACACATACACCTGCAACAAGTTGGATATAGGGTTTATTTAATTTTAAATTAATTTAATTTAATTTGAAAAATAAATCAATAAAAAAAATTCGGAATAAAATAAATAATAAAAATTTAAAATTAAACATATAATTTTGAAAAAAATTAGACTTCAACTAATCTAAGAATCTTTTTTTAAAAAAAATGCTAACAACTTTTCAAATTTCATGTTATTTAAAAATAATTAAATATTCAATAAAATAAAATGATAATTTAATATCATTTTTTCTGATTTTATAATTTAATTTAAATAAAAAAATAACAAAATTTAAAAGTTAGCATAATATCCAATTTCTATTTAAAATATCATGATTAAACTAATCTTATTTTAAATTTAAATAAGGTCAATTTATTTAAAAAAATTAAAAAAATATCTGCCCTTAAATTTAAAAATAAGATAAAATAATCAAATTTTAAAAATAAGATAACTAATTAAGCAAAAAAAGATAGATTTTTACCTATTCTCAAATTCAAATTTCACTAATATCTTAAATTAATTTTTTTAAAAAATAATTTAATTCTGATAATTAGATTTCAAATTTGAAAAGTAAAAATCAAAATACAAACTACACAAAAAATTTAAAATTAATTCCATGAAAATTACATGAACAAATAAAAAAATGAAAAAATTTGGATTTGGCTCGGATGGTATCAAGTGCATACCATCCGCTCGCGCATCAAAGGGAAGCAGGCTGAGAATCCTCGGCGCTGGAGGCTGCATGCAGCCTTTTCGCGCGCGGATGAGGGTGTTCAGACAGGGGACAGCCGAGAAAACTCGGACAATCCCTGTCCTAATGCGCGTGCACATGGGTGATCACCCGTGTCTGCGCGCGCACATTATGTGTACCCGATTTTAGATTTTTTCAAATTTTCGAAAAATCATAACTAATTCAAATAAAATCGAAATCAAGTTCTGTAAAAAAAATGAATTGCTTAATTTTTCCCAAACTATCCAAAAAAAAAAAATAATTTCAGAAAGAAAATTCAATTATTTTTCATTAAAATTTCGCAAACATCAAATAATCATCAAATAACACACAGATCAACATGAAACCATCCAAATCACACACAAATCGTTTTAAGTCCAAATTTCTTGAAAGAAAATCAATTACCATGGCTCTAAGGCCAGTTGGTGGAATTATTTTACTCGGATCTAGATTTACTAACAAGTATGTTATTAACATTTTATATATAAACTTCTAAAACGATATGAAATGAATACATATAAAGTACAAGAAACCTTACAGTGGTTGCAGCGAAATATAATATCTCCTTCCAGTCAGATCTCTAACCCTTGTATCCTTTTTGTAGCAGAGTATCACCAAGATCTGAGTCCGAATCTCCTTCTCTTGAAATTGGATTCTTCACAGCCTTACACACTATGATTGAGTACCGCTTGATGTGTGTGGACACTCACCCTTTCACTATGGGTTACGGTTTAGAAGAGAGGAAGAGAGAGAGAGAGAGAGGTTTCCGCTAGGTATAGGAAGAGAGGCTCAAATTTTCACTGAAGGAATGAGATGCATCATCGTTTCCCTTAAGCCATCACTACCTATTTATAGGAAACCACCTATGGTTAGGTTAGATTTATTTGGCATTAAAATAATAAAAAAGATAAATGGTAAATTTTCTATAGAGTGGCCGGCCATGAATTGGATATTGGGCCCCACTTTGCAATTTTTCCGTTTTCTCATTTTTCCATCTTATTTTCTCAAAAATATCAATTTTCAAATTTAACCACTTAAATGCCAATTCTAATTATTTAATAACTAAAAAATAATTATTAAATAATATTGTCATTTAATATATTTATTAATTAGACTTAACAAAGTCTCTTAATTAATAAATTAACCCTACAAACTCTTTCTTCACAATTTAGCCCTTGCTTAGTGACAATTCATAAACTAGACATAGTCTAATTTTAGAATTATAATTGATTAATCAAAATCAATTAACCGAGTCTTACAAGTAGTATTGTCTCAAATATTATGGGGACCATGGGCCTATATATCTGAGCTTCCAATAAGCAGCTCTAAAATTTACCAAGTAAATTCACTGTCTTATAAATTCCTTGTTGCATCCACCATAGAACTTGGAATTGCACTCTCAGTTATATAAAACGCTTTATATGTTCCACGATATAGATACACTATTTGTTATCCATTGCTATAATCCTAATAATCAATGATCCTCTATAGATGATTTACATTGTATAGGGATTAATTTACCGTTACACCCTTCAATGTATTTTATCCTTAAAACACTTAGCCACCTATAAATGATATTTCAGTGAACTAAACGTAATCATTGAAATGAGTACTCAACCATTTATCTCTGTTTAGCCAAGCTCGAAGGAAATCATCATTTCACTTCTATGCCCTGATAGAAGTTATAGATTCCATATCTATGTTTAGCGCTCCCACTCAATTGCACTACAATGTTCCCAAAATGTACATATCACTGTGACCAAATAGTAGACTTAACTAACAAATCAAAGAACATGTATAATACTCTTGAGATCGAACCTAACCATGTCAGGATTAAGATCATTTGATCTAGGATCAACTAGGTGATATTGAATTGAATAGATATTACGGTAAATTTAACATATCTAATTCAAAGTTCAATATCGGTCCCTTGCGATGCATACTCCATGCATCCAACCCAAGCTTTACTTTAACCAATGCCCTGGAAAGGACATAGCACTTATCCAAGGTGCAAGTAAACTATGTTGTAGATTATCATATCAGTTAAACCCTGTGTACTGATAAATCTAGGAATATATATTTAATCACACAATCTTGATTACTTTCCACTGTGCTGACGACACAATAAACAAGAACATAAATGTGATAATGATTTGGATGAATTTATTATTCAAATAAACAAATAAATGATAACATGAACCAAATGACACAATAAGTGATGAAAATACTTCTATTTCTTATTGATATTTAAATGATAGAGATTACATTGAAATAGAATTTTATTTAGGGCATAAAACTCAACATTTACCTTGACTTGGATTCACTTAGAGTTGCTGGAAATCACAGCAATTGAAGAACAAAAATCAAAACCCTAGCTAGTTCTAATGGTTCGAAAAGAGAGAGAGAGTTGAAAAAGAGAAAGAATTCCTTTTTTGCTAATTTTGATATTTTGTATGAATGAAATTAATAAAATAGTTTTATTAAAACTAATAGCATCTAGTATTCAGCATAATAATTCTACTAATGTCCACTAAAGGACAAAACATAAACTTAGGCAAAATGACCATTTTGCCCTTCCCACACTAAAAAGCATAAAAACCACTTAGGGGTATTTTTGTCAATTCTAAAATCTTGACTATTCCTGACATTCATAATGTCTAACTATATTGCCCCACTATACTAAAAAAATACTAAGATGTGATTCTAATAGCCAAATATCGCGTTCTAATGTTGCTGGACACAAAACATGCAAAATTATGAAATTCCATATATGACATCTAAAATGCACTCTGAATTTAAATAAATCTCCGTAAATTAATAATTCAAAACTAATATGCAAGTTTCATCATTAAACCCTAATTATCTGCTAATTTCTAAATTAAAGTCAAGCGGTCTTTACAATTATCCCCCCTTAAAAGGATTTCGTCCTCAAAATCTAACCTGAACAACTCTGGATATTGAGCTCTCATGTCGGATTCTAACTCCCAGGTGGCTTCCTCCACCTTGCTTTTTCTCCAGAGTACCTTGACCAAAGCTATTGCCTTATTCGGAAGGACCTTATCCTTTTTGCCTAGGATCTGAACTGGTTTTTTTTCATATGACAAGTCCGGTTGCAGCTCAAGATTTTCATAACTTAGTACATGAGCAAGGTCAAAAACGTACTTTCTTAGCATAGAAACATGGAATACGTTATGAACCGCTGAAAGAGCTGGAGACAAAGCTAAACAATATGCCACTTGTCCAACCTTCTCGAGAATCTCTAAAGGTCCCGTAAATATAGGGCATAACTTGCCTCTCCCGAAACGCTTGATCCCCTTCATTGGAGACACTTGTAGGAACACATGATCCCCTACTTGAAACTCTACATTTCTGCGTTTCGGATCTGCATAACTCTTTTGCCTACTCTAAGAGGCAAGCATTCTGGTTTTAATCTTCTCGATTGCTTCATTATTCTGTTGTATTGATTCCGGACCTAAGTATTTCTTCTCCCTTGTCTCATCCCAGTGAATGGGAGCTCTACATTTTCTGCCGTATAACAATTCATAGGGAGCCATCCATATTGTATTTTGATAACTGTTATTATACGAGAATTTTATCAACGGTAAGTACTTATTCCAGGAGCCCTCAAAATCCATAACACAGGCTCGCAACATGTCTTCCAGTATCTGAATTGTTCTTTCAGACTGCCCATCAGTCTGAAGATGGAAAGCTGTACTGAATTTCAGTTTGGTACCCATAGCCCGTTGTAAACTCTGCCAGAATTTAGAAGTAAACTTTAGATCTCTATCCGAAACTATAGATTTTGGTACACCATGTAATCTTACCATCTCCTTGACGTACAAATCTGCATACTGATCTACTGTAAAGGTCGTCTTAACTGGTAGAAAATGTGCAGACTTCGTGAATCGATCTACCACAACCCAAATTGAATCGAATAAGCCTGTGGTCCTAGGTAATCCAACCACAAAGTCCATGGTGATATCCTCCCACTTCCACTCAGGAAGTGTCAAAGGCTGCAACAAAACTGCCAATCTCTGATGTTCAGCCTTGATCTGTTGACAAGTTAGGCATCGCGATACGAATTCTACCACATTCTTCTTCATTATGCTCCAGCAGAAGTAGGGTTTAAGATCTTGATACATCTTGGTGGTGCCGGGATGCAAGGAGTATGGAGTGGTATGAGCCTCTTCAAGAATTTCATTTCTAAGTTCCGCACTACTTGGAACACAAACTCTGGTCTTAAACAATAGCATCCTACTATCTGCCACTTTAAAATCTCTAGCTTGACCAGATAAAACCTCTTCCGTGATCTTCGCTAATTCTAGATCAATTAACTAAGCAGCTTTAATTCGTTCTAATAGATCAGATTGTAGCGTCAAGTTATGAAGTTTGCCTACAACAAACTCGATGCTTAATCTGACCATGTCCTCTACTAACCGAGGTGAAATCTGAGTCATACTAGTTACCTGCTTAGGACCCTTCCTGCTCAAGGCATCAACCACTACATTGGCCTTCCTACGATGATCAAGGATCTCACAGTCATAATCCTTAACCAACTCTAACCAACGCCTCTGTCTCATATTTAAGTCTTTCTGAGTAAAGAAATATTTGAGGCTCTTATGGTCAGTAAAAATTTTGCATCTCTCTCTGTAGAGATAATGCCGCCAAATCTTCAAAGAAAAAACTATTGCGGCAAGTTCTAGATCATGAGTCTGGTATCGCTGCTCATACTCTTTCAACTGATGAGAGGCCTAGGCAATAACCTAATCGGCCTGTATTAGTACACACCCCAGACCCTGTCTGGATGCATCACAACAAACCACGAACTTCTCTTTATCAGAAGGTAGGGCTAAAACTGGAGCTGTGATTAATCTATTTTTCAACTCCTAAAAACTTGCTTCACACTTATCCGTCCACACAAAATGCTGATTCTTTTTAGTAAGCTTGGTTAAGGGTGTTAAAATTTTAGAGAACCCTTCTACGAACCGACGGTAATAACCAGCCAGACCCAAGAAACTTTTAACTTCTGTAACTGCTTTCGGTCTTGGCCAGTCCCTGACGGATTCTATCTTTCTCGAATCCACCTTGATCCCGTCTTTGCTAACAATATGCCCAAGGAAGGACACCTGAGACAGCCAAAATTTGCAGTTCTTGAATTTGGCGTACAACTTATGTTCTCAAAGCTGTTGTAGAACCATCCGAAGATGTTGCTCATGCTCCTCTTCTCATTGAGAGTACACAAGGATGTCATCGATAACACAATAATACAAATATCGAGAAAATACTTGAATACCCTATTCGTCAGATCCATAAAAGCTACAGGAGCATTGGTTAGTCCAAAAGGCATTACCGAAAATTCATAATGCCCATACCTAGTACGGAAAGCCGTCTTTGGAATGTCCTCCTCTCGGATTCTCAATTGATGATAGCCCGATCAGAGATCAATCTTTGATAAGACCGTTTTCCCTTGAAGTTGATCGAAAAGTTCGTCGATCCTAGGTAAAGGATATTTATTCTTGATTGTTAGTTTATTCAATTCCCGGTAGTCAATGCATATTCACAAAGACCCATCTTTCTTCTTGACAAACAATACGGGAGCTCCCCAGGGTGATACATTAGGCCGTGAAAACCCTATGTCAAGCAACTCCTGGAGTTGAATTTTTAGTTCTTTAAGTTCTGCTGGAGCCATTCTATTAGGGGCCTTATAAACCGATTCTGCTCTGGGTGCCAAATCAATGACAAAATCAATTTCTCTCTACGGCGGTAAACTTAGAAGTTCATCAGGGAATACATCTAAGAACAGATCCCAAGTGGTATCCAATACCACGGCTAGAAACTCTAGACATCCATCTCATAATAATTCCCTGGTTGTTAGTACTGAAATTACTGGGATCCGTGATCCTTGAACTGACCCAACAAAAACAAACGGTTCTTTGCCTTCTAGTTGGAAGATTACCATCTTCCTCTTTCAATCAATACTGGCTGAGTACTTGGACAAGAAATCCATTCCCAGTATAATATCAAAATCCACTAAATCCATTTCTATTAAGTCAGCACTCAACTCCCTATCCTCAATTCTGATCGGCATAGACTTAATCCACCTTTTGGAGATGACTAATTCTCTGCCAAGCAGTAGGGTTCCAAACCCTGATTCATAACTATCGTGCGATCTACCCAATTTACTGAAAATTATGGCTGGCACATAAGAATGAGTGGCCCAGAGTCAAACAACACAGAGAAATAAGAGTTGTTGACCGAGAGCTGACCTGTTACCACTGAAGGGCTGGCTTCTGCATAAGCCTAAGTTATCGCGAACAACCTTGCTGGAGCGGGTTTCGCTGCAGTCTTCTGTGCTTCAGTCTTGAGTTGGGGACAATCCCTTTTATAATGCCCTGGCATACCACACTAGAAGCACCCTTGCCCTCTACACTCTCCCAGATGATGCTTCTTACAACTGCTGCATTTTGGGTAAGTGTATCGGGTTTCAGAGCTACCCTAACGATTGCCTCGACCCTGGTTCCCTCGGAACCTCTTCTTCTGACCTGAACCACTAGATGCAACATGTGCCTTTCTTTTCTGATTAGTGGTCAAGCCACTACCTCCCCTACTAAAGCCTGATATAGGAGGAGTAGGAGCCCGACCAACAACTGGAGTCTCTCAAGACCCTAAGGTGCACTCCATTGTGCCCAAAGCTCGCAGTGCCTTACCCACCATATCAGCATAGGTGGTGTTGTCATCAGTAGTGATCATTAAGTCGTGTCTTATCTTCACATTCAACCCGTCCAGGTATTTCTCTTTCTTACTAAAACCGGTTGGCACGATTCCAGAGGCCAATCTTGCCTAACGATCAAATTGAGTCGTGTATTCAGTAACACTCATATTTTCCTTCTGAGTCAGCTAAGTGAATTCTTCTCTTTTTGTGCTTTTGACTGCTGCGTTGTAATACTTTGCATTGAACAGTTCCTGAAACTTTTCCCAGGTCATTGTAGTAACATCATGAGTTAGGGACACCATGTCCCACCATACCAGAGCATCTTCTTGGAATTGGAATGTGGCACAGGTCACTCTATCATTGGCGGTGAAGCCCATAAAGTTCAAAATTCTGGTAATCACTGTTAGCCACTGTTCGGCTTTCATAAAATCGGGACCTCCCAGGAAAACTGGAGGTGCTTGCTCACGGAACCTTTCATACAGGGGTTCCATTCGGTTCACTGCAGCTACAGGTCCTGCCTGCATAGTAAGGGCACGAGCTATTGGTATTTCTGGAGCAGGGATTGCAGGAGCACCCTGTTGTCTCAAACGCCAGATCTCTTCATCTTGTTCATTAATTCTAGCTTGCAATTTTGCAAACCTGTTCTCCCAATCTTGGGCAGCTTAGGCAGCCTGTGGACGGTTATCATCATCCTGGCCACGTGCCCTGCCCCTAGGACCTGTACCTCGGCAACAAATATTTAGGGGAATTTGAACTCCCTGACCACCACTGGATCCAACCGAGTTGCCTTGGCTCCTAGTGTTTCACCTGGCGTCCATACTATAAGAACAGCCTGCGTAACCAAGAGCTAGTCTGGTCAGATCGTGATCAAGTAAAACTTACTAATTGTTGCTTATTTGAAAATTAAAAACATGCGCCTATTCTACTATCATGCTACTAACATGCTTCCTAACAGGCTTGTCTTAAATTATACTATTAATTAAACTACTAAAGCAATAAAAGCTTACTGAGCCATGAAACAAGTTGATTGCTGATGATGATTGTACATGTCGTGACGATCTTCGAAAGACAACCTAGAAGATCTGATACCAAATTGTAACACCCTAACTAGGTTAGACATGTTAGCGTGATTTTTAACATACTATGCAGCTTGTTGCTAATCAATGAGATTATCAAAAAGCGTGATTAATTAAAATTTTACTTTTTTAATTGAAAACATAAAGTATCATACTTATAAAATTCTAGGATCCCGTTTACAAAATACATTTTAAAAAGTTTAATATTCATATACATAAACTTGTCGCCTAGCGACTACACAACAAAATCCCTGATGTCCCAAAGATCATATGCTCCAGGCCTAACCGCCTCGACATGTACAATCTATTGGGTTTTGTGCCCTAAATAAAACTCATTTCAGTGTAATCAGATTTACTAATAAAGATCAGAAATAACATTTTATGTTGCATGGTTCACATGATTTATTTTATGATTGTTTAATGTATAAATTCTATTTAAGTCCAGAACATATGTATTTGTTAATGATTATAGTGTTGTCAGCACAGTGGAATATAATCTTGATTATATGTTCGAAAGTTTAATTCCCTGATTTGTCAGTTCACTAGATTTAGACTGGCATGATATTCAGCGATAGGTATGCTTACACCTTGGATAAGTGTTATGTCCTTTCCAGGGCATTGGCAAAGTTTACCAGTATCGGAGGTATGGAGTATACATTGGAAGGGACCGATATTGAACTTTGATTAGATATGATAAATTTACCGTAATATCTATTCAATTCAACATTACCTAGTTAATCCTAGATCAAATGATCTTAATCCTGACATGATTAGGTTCGATCTCAAGAGTGTTATTTGTGTTCTTTGATTTTTTAGTTAAGCCTACTTTTTGGTCAATGTGATACGTACATTTTGGGAACACATTAGTACAATTGAGTGGGAGCG
Source organism: Cannabis sativa (assembly GCF_029168945.1). Lineage (NCBI taxonomy): Eukaryota > Viridiplantae > Streptophyta > Magnoliopsida > Rosales > Cannabaceae > Cannabis > Cannabis sativa. The sequence goes on from NC_083603.1 coordinate 24,340,363, forward strand.
CTAATCATAGATATAGAATCTATAGCTTCTATAGGTACTTAGAGGTGAAACGATGATTTCCTTCGAGCTTGCTAAATAGAGATAAATGGTTGAGATCTCATTTTAGTGATTATTTTATTTCACTAAAATATCATTTATAGGTGGCAAGTGTTTTAAGGATAAAATACATTGAAATGGTGTAACGGTAATTTTATCCCTATGCAATGTAGATCATCTATAGAGGATCATTGATTATTGGGATTATACCAATGGATAATTAATAGCGTATCTACATCGTGGAACATATAGAGCGTTCTATGTAACTGAGAGTGCAATTCCGAGTTCTATGAGTGGATGTAATGAAGAATTAATAAGTTAGTGGATTTACTTGGTAAATTCTTGATCTGCTTATTGGAAGCTCGGTCATATAGGCCCATGGTCCCCATACTAGTTGAGACCATACTGCTTGTAAAACTCAGTTAATTGATTTTAGTAAATCAATTATAATTCTAAAATTAGATTATGTCTAGTTTATGAATTTTCACTAAGCAAGGGCTTAAATGTGAAGAAAAGAGATTCTAGGTTTTATTTATTAATTAAGAGACTTTATTAAGTCTAATTAATAAATATATTAAATGACAACATTATTTAATAATTAATTTTTAGTTATTAAATAATTAGAATTGTTAAATTGGAAAATTGGCGTTTTTGAGAAAATGGGATGGAAAAATGACAAAATGGCAAAATTGTAAAGTGGGGCCCAATCCAATACCCATGGCCGACCACTTAGTGTAGGTTTTACCATTTATCTTTCTAATATTTTAATGCTATATAAATCTAACCTAAACCTAGGTGGTTACCTATAAATAGATAGTGGTGGCTCACACTTAAAAATTGATGAAATTTCAATTTCAGAAAACTTTCCCGAGCTTTCTCTCTATTAGGCCAAAACCACCTTTCCTCTTATTCTCTTCATATTATTCAGCCTTTAGTGATAGAGTGAGTGCCCACACATCAAGTGGTATCTCAATCATAGTGTGGAAGACTGTGAAGAATCCAATCAACAAGAAGGATATTCGAGCTCAAGAAGGAGAGAAAGAGATCCAGGTTCAGATCTTGATAATGCTCTGCTACAGAAAGGAATCAATGGCTAGAGATCTGAACGGAAGTAGTCATTATATTCCGCTGCACCCAATGTAAGGTTTTCTTAAACCCTTATGTGTTTATTTCATTGTTTTAGTAATTCATATTAGGATGTTAATGAAACATACTTGTTAGTAAATCTAGATCCTGGTAAAATAATTCCAATACAATCTTCATCTGCTCGCTCTCACGACTGCTCAACCTTAGCCTTGACCTTACCTACACATGGAAATAACACTGTGAGTCGACAAACTCAGAAAGAAAAGCATAACATAAAACATAATAATATCCTGGGTTATAATCAGGCGCCCATGCACCCAACCATAACCCTATCCCCATGTGCCCCACAGTACTAAGTCTAGAACGTTCATACGACAATACTATCGACCATAATGTTAGCCTATACTCAATATGCCAGTCATACTCTAGCCATATTGATGTGACAACATCAATCAATATTTCAGCCAGCATACATTTATGAGTAATCAATACAACTCTACGTATATTATTACTGCTATCATTGTACTCTAACAGGCATAAACAACATGTATGGTAAACATGTAATAACATATGCATAACATTAAACTATTCTTACCTTGATTCCGAATTTAGGTGTGCTGGCCAACCTGAGTGGAACAACTGCTCGGCAAATTACAGGCTCCGAAATCACATCGATCACAACATGGATAAGTGACACACTAAATCACAACCGGGGACTTAGGTTTTAAAAACCAAAAATCTATCTACTGCAACTTAACATGGAAATACCCTAAACTAGCAGGGAATTAACCAAGCAAAGCTCTGAAACTAACACGAATTTTTTGGGGAACCCAGTAGCAAATCTGGGTAACCGGTTTTACAGGTCCTGTAAAACTGACTAACCGTTTTACACCAGAAAACCCAAAAAATTCCAAAACCTAACCAAATCGATTCCAATCCTTACCAAACCTTCCAGACCTGCATATTATACCCCAATAGACATATTCCAAGCAACAAAACAACAAATCAAGCTCAGACTCAAAAATTACCATTAAAGAGCCAAGCTTGAGTTCTAATACTCAAAGCTTGCTCAAACCTAATAACAACCCATAAAACCATCATGAATCAACATATTTAACCATAATTAAACTTTAGAAACACAGAGCAAACATCTACAACAACTACAAAACTTAAACTCACAAAAATATGCAAAATCCAACTTGAAACTTAAGAAAACTAGAGAGCGAGTTGCTTAGAGTCTTTGTTGGAAATTATTTTACCAGGATCTAGATTTACTAACAAGTATGTTGGATTAACAACCTAATATGAATTCTAAAACAATGAAAATAAACACATATAAAGTTAGAAAACCTTACAGTGGGTGCAGCGGAATAATATGACTCCTTCCGTTCAAATCTCTAGCCCTTGATTCCTTTCTGTAGCAGAGCATCACCAAGATCTGAACATGGATCTTCTTTTCTCCTTCTTTGATGCAGAAATTCCATAGTCTTACATACTATGATTGAGATACCACTTGATGTGTGTGGGCACTACTCATCTCACAAGGATTTCGAATTTTTCTCTCTTTTTCTCTCTTGAATTTCGTGGCTTATGGCTTCATACAAGAGAAGAGAACAAGGTTGTTTTATATAGGGAAAAGGGAGAGCACAACTTTCCAAATAAACAGTTTCCTCTTTTACTGTGTAATTGATTAACTGCCTTATTTAGTGCGATCCACCACTTTCCTATTATAGCTAGGCTTTGATTAGCAATTACATGGCAATTAAAATTGAAAATAATAATTGGGAAACAAGCAAAGAGGTGCCGGCCATAGGGTGATATGGGCCTCACTTGGATTTTGCAGTTTCCTCAATTTTATTTCAATTTCTCCAAATATGTCATTTTTCCAATTCTAATCATTTAAATGCCAAAACTAATTATTTAATAACTAAAATAGATTATTAAATAATATTGTCATTTAAAATAATTATTAATTAGACATACAAAGTCTCTTAATTAATAATTAAACCTAGAAACCCTTTTCTTTACGATTTCATCCTTAAACTGTGAGAATTCATAAAGTAGACATAGTCTAACTTTTAGAATTATAATTGATTAATTAAAATCAATTAACTGAGTCTTACAAGCAGCATGGTCTCAACTAGTATGGGGACCATGGGTCTATATAACCGAGCTTCCAATAAGTCGAACCGAATTTACCAGGTACATTCCCTAACTTATTAATTCCTCATTGAATCCACACTTAGAACTTGGAATTGCACTCTCAGTCATATACAAACGCTCTATATGTTCCACGATATAGACACGTCATTAGTTATCCATTGTTATAACCCTAATGTGATCAATGATCCTCTATATAGATGATTTACACTGTACAGGGATTAAATTACCGTAACACCCTACAATGTATTTTATCCTTAAAACACTTAACCCTGTATAAATGATATTTCACCTAAGTGAAATGAGATCTCCACCATTTATCTTCGTTTGGTTAAGCTCGAAGGAAATCATCCTTTACTTCTATTTGCCAAATAGAAGCTATAGATTCCATATTTATGTTAGCGCTCCCACTCAATTGTACTACCGTGTTCCCAAAATGTAAGTATTACCCTAACCCAAAAGTAGGCTTAACTTAACAAATCAAAGAACACGAATAACACTCTTGAGATTGAACCTAACCATATCAGGATTTCGATCATGTGATCTAGGATCAACATGTGATATTGAATTGAATAGATATTACGGTAAATTTTAACATATCTAATCAAAGTTCAATATCGGTCCCTTCCGATGTATACTCCATACATCTGATACTGGTAAACTTTGCCAATGTCCTGGAAAGGACATAACACTTTTCCAAGGTGTAAGAATACCTATCGCTGATTATACCATGTCAGTCTAAGTCCAGTGTTCTGACAAATCAGGGAATAAACTTTTGAACATATAATTTAAGATTATATTCCACTGTGCTGACAACACTATAATCTTTAACCAACTCATATGTTCTGGACTTAAAAAGAATTCATACATTATATAAATATAATCATGAAATAAATCATGTGAACCATGCAACATAAAATGTTATTTCTGATCTTTATTAATAAGTAAATCTGATTATATGAAATGAGTTTTATTTAGGGCATAAAACCCAACAAACTCCCACTTGCACTAATATAAAACAAAAAGTGCATTTCAAATAATCATTAACACCTTGATATACCAATCAAGTGTAATAGTAGTAAACTCCTCGTAATGGGATCTGACAGGTTGAATTAAACACAACCTCTTCTCCACCATTACTCTTCCTTAATCACAAAATCCTTGATAATGTGAAATTCCTCTCTATATGTCTACTTTCTTGGGATACTGGATTCTATACTTTTGGGCAACTACTCTTTGGTTATTCAGGAAGTAACCCTAGTAGTTAAGGCAAGTTGGAACAGTGCCACAAATGTATAGAACTTTCCTTAGACTGAATAAGTATCTTTCCTGCAACTTTTAACATTCAGTCTCTCTCTGGTAGACTAAGAGATTTCAGATAGGTTTTTACACTTCTCCAAAATCGCTACTCCACCCCCAAAGTAATCACCATCTCATCAGCAGACTTTCTAGCACAAAGGCAAGTCTTGAAATCTGATGTGGTGTAGTCTAAGAGTTTTAAACAAACACCCTTATTGACTAACATATAGTTCCTCTTCTTAATCTTAAGATTTACTTGATTGTCTTCCAATGTTCCTCTCCTGGATTAATCTGATACCTACTCATTACTCCCACTCAACAGTAGGTGTCTGGTCTAAGGCATACTAAAGCATATCTGAGACCTCTCACTGTTGATTTAAGAAATTCTTTCATGGCTTTATCTTCTCTGGAATAGTTGAGACTTTTCCTTAGATAAATAAAATCTATGTCTAAGAAGTTGTGAAGCTTCTATAGATTTCCATTGGAAAGAAAATGCATCAGCATCTCATGCTTGCATTAGAGTAAGTAATTACCAGGTATACCACAAGCCATAGGTTTAGATAAACTCATGCCTATAATACTAGGAACAGGAATTTTTGTTAAGTCCATTGAATAGACTTATGAACGAAAATTTCCTTTCATGTCCTTGTAATAGAAAACTTTAGGTTACTCCATGTGAATGGATCAAACCATAGTTCTGTTGGCTTTCTTCTTAGTTTCTTATCTTGACAATCCATTACTTGTTTAAACTCACAATGGATTTTAATCACTAGTGTCTTCCAAGTCATGAGAAGGTAAATTCCTAGAAACTCTCCCACTACAACAAGGTACCGTGAACTATGTCTAAGAAAACTAAATGGTATAGATCTCTTCAGTTGTGTTAAGACAACAGAGGCAGTGGGATCATCTTGTAAAATAAGATGATAGAACACTTTTGGAATCAAGAAAAAATATCTCCTTTATTTGCTACTTTATTTTCAGACTTAGTCATTTTCTTAGAAAAGCAGTATTTGTTTAAACAAACACTTTCTTATCTAATGACTATGGGATGCTCCACCCCTAATCACTTAGAATAGCTAACAAACATGCAAACCAGGGTTAGCAGTTCTAGCTTTTCTTAAGATTTCGATTAGGTCATCCATGAATCTAGTAATGATTTACATTAAGTATACAACCATTACATCATTCTGAAATTTTATTACCGTAGAAGGATTTAGGCAACGACTAGTAACTAATCATCAATATCCAACTCGAATTTCTGGGGAGGTAAGTTTGGATATAATTCAAAAATCAAATTAATGATCTTTGAACTGCATATCTACTAACTTTTTCTCCACCCCTATCAGTTCGCAAGATCTTTAACCACTTACCATTGCTAGAAATTCATGAAATTTTTCAAACATTTCAAATTTCTTTTGCATAAGGTAAAATCTAGAGTGATCGTTTTAAGAATACAACGAAAACTCATATCCACCCCTGAATGTACATCCATCTGCGAATGAGATGAAATTACTTTCAGTGGATATAGGCATATTAACTCTTTGCAGAGAATGATCTTGTCAAAACCACTATGAACAAGATACAAATGTCTTAGATTTATAAAATATGTGGTTGTATCTTTTGATGACTTAAGTTACATCAAAGAGTTCTTAGAATAGTGCAAGTGGATCCTGGTCACAGAATACTAAACTCATACAGTTTAAATCCATTGAAAGAAATTGGTTATTAAACACTTGTGAAAGTGTAACTGTATAATTAGTAATTCTTTCTTGGACCACCACTACTAATCTAACTCTATGATTTGCCTATACAAGTATGATATATCTAAGATTGAGGATTTATATCATTTAGGCATAGAATTCCGGGAATATAATCATATGCGTCATCTAATTTCTTAAGAGAAAATAAGACTTTATATGATTTATAGACCATTCATCCAATGATATGTCATTAAGCTAATTCGAAATGAATAAGCTAAGAGGAATTAGGATAATTTCGTTTTAAATAAGAATCCAACGATGCTCCGATTAGCGAGAGTCAAAGTAATCTTATTTATACAATCTTCTTGTTTCATATTGTAAAACACTAGTCTAAGGTGTCATCAATTGATGAACAGCTAGATGTTGCATATACAATATTTATCTTTCGAGATCTAACACTATTATGTTAGTCTAATGGTGAAATCCATTAGGGATTTATCTCATTAGAAAAACAAATCAAGTTAGACCAACAATGAAGATTCGAAATTAAACTACAATTTAATAACAGAAAATAACATGGTTCAATACAAATTCATACACAATTCAGAAATTATGAAGCACATAGCAAGTAGGAATGACAAGTGAAAATACTAAAACATAAAATCCTAAATAATTTCCAAGGTTTTCAACAAACTGATATCAGTGTCCCGTTTAGGCGAGAGTCAAAGCTATCATCCATTGAATAGAGTTGTCAGCTCATCTAAAATGATCAACATTCTAGCAACCTTTTATTCGATCAAGATGTGAATCCGCGTTGTCCCGTTTAGGCGAGGGTCAAGGCTATTCTATCTTATGAGCTTCCACCATTGTTTCATATTCTTGCAAGTCTTATACAGTCCCCACCATTAGGGTGATCATAAACTATATAAAAAACTGACAAGATTACTTATCTTTCGAGATTAAACGGTGCTAACTTGCTAATGAACGTTCCTCCATTAGGGAGGATTACTCACTAAAACAATAGCTATGTAAAACCAACAATGGAGATCGAATATCCTAATCATAATAAAGCTCATTATTTAATGAAGGGTTGTATTTTCTTCTAATATTTATTTTAATCCATTTATTTTAAATATATATTTATTTAATTAAAATTTCCAATTTAGAATGAAAAATTCCAAATATAAATTTTAATTTAATATTTATAAATTATACTTAGATGGATATGAAAATAACGTGAATTATTTCCATCTTAGTAATAATTTCCATAAATATTTAGAAAATTATTCAATTTAAGTTGTTTCAAAATTAATTTAAATTAATTTACAACTCAAATTTAATTTTCTATAAATATATATTGCATTTTCGAAAATGCTTTAAAATAAAATAAAATAAATCCAAGAAAATTACTCTAATTTTATGTTGGCCCAAAATTAATAAAAATTAATTTTCAACAAAAAATATAATTTCCCTATTTAATTAAATATCTAAGAAAAATTTCAAATATTTAAGTATCATGATTAAAAAATCAACTTAAATATTAATTTTCTATTTAATTAAATACACTAGAAAAATACTTCAAGCAAAACAGATAATATCTATCTAGACTTTCATAAACTAATTAATTCAATTTCTAATTATAATATATTTTAGTTCATTTATTTTAATTAATCATTAAATGAAAAAATCAATGATTTAAGTTGGTCCAAAATTAAATAAATAATTTTCAACTTTAATCTATTTTTCAAATAAAATTCGAAATTTCTACATTAAAGAAATGTAATTTCGAAATTTTGGGAAATGATTAATAAAATAAAATAAAATAAAATATATTCTGAAAATTATTCAAACTTAAGTTATTCTGAAATAAGATTCCAAACTTAAAATAATTTTCAACTTTAATTAAATAACATGAAAATAACAATATTAAAGTATCATGATGAAAATCAACTTAGATATTGAAATTTTCAATTTAATTAAATGTATTAAATTCAAGAAATAAATAATTAAGTAAAGATGAAACTTAATTATTAATTCTAGTTTAATACTAGGAAAATATTCTAAACTTAGATTGTACCAAAATTAATTATGAGACAATTAATTTCACAATCAATGATATTTTCCTATTTAATATTAGAAATAATAACTAGTACTAGAAATAACTATCTAGAATATATCATTGACTAAGTGTTTTTCTAAAATTAACTTTAAAATATTACAATGAAAAATAAATTTCATATATTTTAAAAGTTAATTATGTTGCTAATTCAATTTTAATTAGGTTAGACTAATATAATTAACCTAATACAATTATTTAAATAAGGCAAATGGGCCTTCACAATTGGGGTAGTTCATGTGAGGGGGAGCTGGGTTCAGTATGTCGTACCCACTTCTATGGCCCCCAACTCTCACACAAGGCCCAAAAGAGAGGAATTTAACCTTAAAATAAACAATTGTTATTCATTGAATAAGCCCAAATCTAATTGGGCCTAAATAAATTTCCTTATGTCAAAATTTATTTTAGCAACCTAGTCCATTTACTTAGTAAAAACTTAAATGGACTTCCTATATGCATCTAAGCCCAAAAGAAAACATATAGGCTCACACAGGTCAAATGATTTGGATGGGCCCTATCATGTTACTAGGTTTACACAGATGAAAGAAGTACAAAATTTACCTGTTACAAATTATTTATAAGATCTATCGTCAATTGGACTATGATTAAAATCAGATCAATGGATCATGATCTGTCAACAAGTTAATCATAGCAATTTAGATCAGATAAATAATAGGTTTGTTAAAAAGTTTTGAATAAACAATATAAATAAACAAACATTGTCCATGTAACAGATGTGAATCAAGATATTAATATAATTAAATTATTATTCTTAAACTAACCAAATAAAAGAAACTAATTTTAAAATATCTAGGTTTATTTGAATCAAATTAAATTAAATATCTAATAAGATCAATGATTTGAAAGGAAAGAATCTTCAATATCACTTTCAGATCTTATAATTTAATAAAATAAACCAATTTTAAAATAGATTTGGTTAGATAATTATTATTTTAGGAATAAAATAATAAATGAATAATAATTACCATAATTATATGTCAAAATATCTCAAATTAAGCAATATTCAAATCTCTACAAAAATATCTATGTTATTTAAATATTTAAGATATGATTTATAAATTTCTAATAAGGAAAAAAAATGATATATATAGAAAAAATTTCATTTTTATACTTATAATTTATAAATAATTAAATATTTAACAAAATAACAAATTTTTGAATTTGAAAAACATTATGGTAAGTATATCTATAAAAATATCTATGTTAATTTCAAATTTATTAATTATTTAATTTGTCATATAAGATAATTTTAATATAATATTTTAAATAAAAAGACAAAGTTATCTTTTAATTTAAAATATCTTAAATATCAAAATATCTAATCTTATAATTAAATAATAAATAAATATTAAAGAAGTTAACAAATTTTTTAAATCTGACCATAATAGGAAATATTTAAAATTGGAAACATTCCAAAATAGAAAATATTTAAAATTGGAAAGAATTCCAAATGGAAAATATTTAAAATTGGAAACATTTCAATTTAAAAATATTTAAAATTGGAAAAATAAATTTTGGGAAACAATCCCATGAAAAAATTGGATTTTTTGGGGAAAAACCCCAAAAATCGCAACTTTTTGGGAAACTGCCACTAGGGCTGCAAAACCAGCCTTGCGCGCGCGGACAAGGGGAATTGCAACCCCATCTGCCGAGAAAACTCGGCGGGCTGCAGGATTCCCAGGCGAGACGCACGGGCATGCTCCTGGGTGATTGACCGAGGTACGCGAGCGGATGGGAGGTTTTCCGAAGCACCTGGTGCACGTGTGCACCTAGCTTCGACAACCATCATTCCCGATTTTCCTAAAATCATATCTTTCTCAATTTTTATCGGAATTGAGTTCCGTAAAAAACAAAATTACTTCATTTTTCACAAGGAATCCAAATAAAATATTTTCAAAAATTGAAAAAATATATTTCATGGAAAAATTTCGTACAACATTAACATTCATCACATAAGCACATAAACCAACATGAAACCATCCAAATCAACACAGAACATATCAATCATCGTTTTAATTCATATGACATGAAAGTAAATCATTACCATGGCTTTGATACAAGTTGTTGGAAATTATTTTACCAGGATCTAGATTTACTAACAAGTATGTTGGATTAACAACCTAATATGAATTCTAAAACAATGAAAATAAATACATATAAAGTTAGAAAACCTTACAGTGGGTGCAGTGGAATAATATGACTCCTTCCGTTCAGATCTCTAGCCCTTGATTCCTTTCTGTAGCAGAGCATCACCAAGATCTGAACCTGGATATTCTTTTCTCCTTCTTTGATGCAGAAATTCCATAGTCTTACATACTATGATTGAGATACCACTTGATGTGTGTGGGCACTACTCATCTCACAAGGATTTCGAATTTTTCTCTCTTTTTCTCTCTTGAATTTCGTGGCTTATGGCTTCATACAAGAGAAGAGAACAAGGTTGTTTTATATAGGGAAAAGGGAGAGCACAACTTTCCAAATAAACAGTTTCCTCTTTTACTGTGTAATTGATTAACTGCCTTATTTAGTGTGATCCACCACTTTCCTATTATAGCTAGGCTTTGATTAGCAATTACATGACAATTAAAATTGAAAATAATAATTGGGAAACAAGCAAAGAGGTGCCAGCCATAGGGTGATATGGGCCTCACTTGGATTTTGCAGTTTCCTCAATTTTATTTCAATTTCTCCAAAAATGCCATTTTTCCAATTCTAATCATTTAAATGCCAAAAATAATTATTTAATAACTAAAATAGATTATTAAATAATATTGTCATTTAAAATAATTATTAATTAGACATACAAAGTCTCTTAATTAATAATTAAATCTAGAAACCCTTTTCTTTACGATTTCATCCTTAAATTGTGAGAATTCATAAAGTAGACATAGTCTAACTTTTAGAATTATAATTGATTAATTAAAATTGATTAACCGAGTCTTACAAGCAGTATGGTCTCAACTAGTATGGGGACCATGGGTCTATATAACCGAGCTTCCAATAAGTCGAACCGAATTTACCAGGTAAATTCCCTAACTTATTAATTCCTCATTGAATCCACACTTAGAACTTGGAATTGCACTCTCAGTCATATACAAACGCTCTATATGTTCCACGATATAGACACGTCATTAGTTATCCATTGTTATAACCCTAATGTGATCAATGATCCTCTATATAGATGATTTACACTGTACAGGGATTAAATTACCGTAACACCCTACAATGTATTTTATCCTTAAAACACTTAACCCTGTATAAATGATATTTCACCTAAGTGAAATGAGATCTCCACCATTTATCTTCGTTTGGTTAAGCTCGAAGGAAATCATCCTTTACTTCTATTTGCCAAATAGAAGCTATAGATTCCATATTTATGTTAGCGCTCCCACTCAATTGCACTACCGTGTTCCCAAAATGTAAGTATCACCCTAACCCAAAAGTAGGCTTAACTTAACAAATCAAAGAACACGAATAACACTCTTGAGATTGAACCTAACCATATCAGGATTTCGATCATGTGATCTAGGATCAACAGGTGATATTGAATTGAATAGATATTACGGTAAATTTTAACATATCTAATCAAAGTTCAATATCGGTCCCTTCCGATGTATACTCCATACATCCAATACTGGTAAACTTTGTCAATGTCCTGGAAAGGACATAACACTTTTCCAAGGTGTAAGAATACCTATCGCTGATTATACCATGTCAGTCTAAATCCAGTGTTCTGACAAATCAGGGAATAAACTTTTGAACATATAATTTAAGATTATATTCCACTGTGCTGACAACACTATAATCTTTAACCAACTCATATGTTCTGGACTTAAAAAGAATTCATACATTATATACATATAATCATGAAATAAATCATGTGAACCATGCAACATAAAATGTTATCTCTGATCTTTATTAATAAGTAAATTTGATTATATGAAATGAGTTTTATTTAGGGCATAAAACCCAACAGTCTTTACCTTGACTTGGATTCACTTAGAGCTGCTAGATATCACAGCAATTGAAGAACAAAAATCAGAACCCTAGCTGGTTCTAGGGGGTTCGAAAAGAGAGAGTTGAAAGAGAGAAAGAATTTCTTTTTATATTAATTTTGGTATTTTGTAAAAATGAGATTAATAAAATGGTTTTATTAAACTAATAACATCTAATATTTAGCATAATAATTCTACTAATGTCCACTAAAGGAAAAAACATTAACTTAGGCAAAATGACCATTTTGCCCTTCCCACACTAAAAAGCATAAAAAACCACTTAGGGGTATTTTTGTCAATTCTAAAATATTGACTATTCCTGACATTCCTAATGTCTAACTATATTGCCCCGCTATACTAAAATATACTAAGATGTGATTCTAATAGCCCAACACTGCGTTCCAATGTTGCCGGGCACAAAATATGCAAAATTATGAAATTCCATATATGACATATAAAATGCATTTTGAATTCAAATAAATCTCCGAAAAATTAATAATTCAAAACTAATATGCAATTTTCATCATTAAACCCTAATTATTTGCTAATTTCCAAATTAAAATTAAGCAGTCTATACAGAGTTGTAGCCTCGGATTTGCCAGAGCCTGGCCGACCATACCATCAGAGTGGGTATACTCAAGGCCGGCCAACCCTGGGTCTGATGCTTGTACATGGTCGACCAGCCTTAAGCTGGGTAGGGCCTGGCCACCCACACTTCTCTACCTGGCTGGTGGAGCTTCTACATTGACATAGGGTAGATCACACCAATTGCTAGAGTTTAGTGGATCCAATTGTCTGAAGTGATTATTTTCACTTCTCAAATTATTGTTCTAGGTATTTCCACCCACTCCTGGTCCTCATCAGTTGAAAATTAATCTTTGGGTGACTCGCTCCCCTTGGGGAGGGAGTGCTCTTCTTTGGCCGGCCATAGGGACTTCTAGAAGAGTCTAGCTAGCCATGGGGACTTCTAGAGGAGTCAGGTCAGCCATAGGGACTTCTGAAGCAGTATGACTGGCACTGGGGACTCTTGCTGGTGGTTGGATACCCACAGGATGGACAGAGGGGGCTGTTGTTGAGCCTCAGATCCCTGGCTGGCCCCCCATGCCACTGGTTGTCGAGATTTAGTAATTTTTTGCCGTTTGACCTTTGAGGTAAGGTCTGTCCTCCCTCTAGCAAGAGAAGATCTGTCTTAGATCTTGAGGAACTAGGTTGATCAACATATCAATAGACACTCCTTGATCTATCAACAAGTCTTCCTTTAAGTGGATCTCTGATGAGATCCTTGCCTTTTCTATCGGTTCTCTGGTTGAACTATCTTATTATATCGCTAGCCTCTTTGTTATGGAGATCTAACTCTGCTTGGTGAGATTGAAGGATGTCCTCTTGGTCATCCATCCATCTCAGGAATTCGCGTCTCTGCTGAGCGAGTACATCATAATCAGCAGCGCATGGTTCTTCAAGGAATTCCATCTCTCCTAAGCCAATACATCAAAGTCAGCAACGCGTGGTTCTTCAAGGAATTCACGTCTTTGCTGAGCAAATACATCGCAGTCAGTAGCGCGTGGTTCTTTAATTAGGCATGCACGACCTACAACTTCCCTGAGTCTGCCCAACTCAAGGTCTTTTCCTAAGCCTAGGTGAGGCTCACCGATTCTTAGTCTAGTTTCTCCTGGATAGTATCGGGGGAGAAACCCGGTTGTTGTTCTTGTGGGGTGCCCTTTAGGGATTCTTCCTTCACTCAAGGGCACCAATGGTGGGTCTATTCTTGGAGGCATGGGCGTGCCACTTGGATCCACCAGGATGCCTGCATTAGTTTGGCCACTATAGAGTCCTGCCAAGTAATCCTGGCTACCCATAGACCTACAGGGGAGGCCTGGCCGCCCAAGGTATGTAGGATCTAGCCACCCAAGGTGTGCAAGATCTTGCAGGTCAAGGCCTGCAAGACCTGGTAGGATAAGGCCTACCAGATCTGGCTGGACAAGGGCTACAAGATGTGGAAGGTCACTATAGCCCTGCCAAGAGGAGGCCAAACTCGTGGTGCCTGTTATTGTGACATTATTCACCATCTTTGCAGCGTTCATCGTGATTCCAGTTGTGATTGGAACTTGAGTATTTGGACTTACAATCTGTGGGTCTTGAGGGAGACCCAAAGATGCAGATGGTGCGACAAGATTTCTTCTGTGTAAACCATTCCGTTTGATCAGAGACGATATCCACGCTCTCAATGAAAGCACCAAATTACTGACCTCAAAAAGTGATCAATCGACAGAGAGGTCGTATGGATATGATGCTTGCCACGTGTTACACAAATAAGAATGAAAAGCAATAAACACAAGGATTTGTTATAGAGGCTTGGCTCTCTTGTGATAGCGAATAATGACCTACTCCCCTTTTCGTTGTATTGATACCTAGAGATAATACTATTCAGATTGTTATAGGTGGGATCTGATATAGCTCTCTATATGGATACAAAACATGAATCAATAGGCAGGTCTCTAATGGGAGAGTGAGACTGCCTTAGAGACGTCTGAAAGGGATGAAGAGAAGAGAGGGAGTGCCCTTGGGGGCATGTTGTAGAGAAAGAGAAAGAAAGACTAGGGTTTTAACTTAGAACAATTTGGAGGATTAGTGACTTAGGTTTCTAGGCTAGGGTTAAGGCCTTTATTTAGGGGGCCTAAACCCTAGATTACAGTTTAAATTCCTAGATACTTGCATAGGTTGTTAGATAACTTCAAAAGACTAAAGTGCCCTTGAATCTAGATATTATTTAGCCATTCTCTTGGGCTTATATGGCCCAATTTGCAACCCAATTGTGTTGTCCACGTGTAGAGTAGTACAGAAAATTTTTCCATGTCAATCCTGGCCGGCCATGGTCCAGTCAGGGTCAGGTAGGACAAGGCCTGCAAGATCTAGCAGGACAAGGCCTACAGGATCTCGTAGGACAAGACCTGGAGGATTTGGCAGGATAAGGCCTGCATGGTCTGGTAGGTCACTATAGCTCCACCAAGAGGAGGCCAGCCTTTTGCAAGTTGAGGATAGCTTTGTACAACATTTCCTTGCAGAGACCAGGTTCCCTTGGTCGAACAGAAGCCTCCTTGGTCCATAAGTCACTTCTTGGTCAACCAACTTGTGCATAGATCCTGGCCGGCCTATAGGCTTCTCTTGGCTGGATAATGATGTTGGTACAACTCCTTGAGGGCTTACTTCACTCCATTCAGTTGCTGCTTGACGATTTTGCTATATCTTGCATGGAGGCCCTGCTCTACTATTGGCAGAGCTATACTCAACTGTACTCTGTCTTTGGCTTATGTGGACATGCCACGTCAGGTGGATAAAATTTGGAATAACAGCGAGGTCAACACATACTATTAACAAAAAACATATACATTTATTTATGTGTTCAAAAAGAGATCAATAACTAAATTATTATTTTTTTTTTAATTTTTTATTCTACTGTTAAATTAAAAATTATCTATTTGAAACCATTTCAATAAAAAAAAAAACTACCTATTAAAAATTTATACATATATAAATACAAATAAATAAAAAGTAAGGAGAGAACAAGATGCCAAGATTACTTTTCAAAATATAATTATAAATTTCAACACCATTTTTTTTTATTAAATCTTAGTTTACTTTGTTTCTTTCACATGCTAAGTGAACAATATATTATATATATTTTTTTATTCTTAGTAGATTGGAGTTTTCTTTTTGTGTCCACATAAATTATTTATGCGGATAAACATATTTTTTTTTTGAAAAATACAAGATCTGTAACCGAAAGACCAACAAGAAACCAAAGCTGGGACACTGATTATTCTAGACACACTCTTTGTTAGTTCCTAAAGCTTCTTGAGCCAAGTTATGCACTAAAGTATTATCTGATCTTAGGATAAACCTGGTTGAAACACCTGGAAAAGAAAACAAAGAGGAAGCTATATCAGCTATATCCATACTAACACCTCTAAGAGCAGAGCGATCATAGACCTTCTTCTGAATTTTTGTGATCAAATTCTGCCAGTTTGACAAGATGAGTTGTATTGGGAATCTAACAGCTTGACGCCAACATAAAGCACGTCAGAGAGCTTCCGCTTCAGCAAAGATAGGAGGCAGGCCAGAAGGGGCTGAAGAGGAAAATTCCGCAATGATTGAGTTGCCTGAGTCTTGGACTACTGCACCATAACCATGAAGATTCGATTGAGAACGAGCTGCTACGTCAACACTAATTTTAAACATTCCTAGTGAAGGCAGCAAGGGGGTGTCTTCAAGAAAATGATTTTCTTGTGAAGGATTTATCTTTTTTTTTTTTTTTGCATTTTTGTATTCATGCAAAAAAGAAATAACAGAGGACTCCATATCTACCTCCATAGTCTTGTTATGTTCAAAAATAATTTTCTTATGTTGATTCCAAATTGACCACAGAAGATCGAAGAAAACAGTTAAGTCATCTTTGGCAAAAGCTTCGAAACCTCTTAACAAAAATTCTTTCATGTCATAGAATTTAATTTTAGAGAAAAAAGGTTGGAACTTAGACTGCTTCCACAACTTACTTGCCCTAGAACAATGCAATAGGGAGTGGGTGTTAGAGTCGATATGGTTAAGAAAAATGGAGCAGTAAGGGTTATCGAGGATTTTCTTGGTTAAGAGGTTAAGTTTGGAGGGGAGAAGATGATGGCCGAAAGCTTTCTAAATAAAGTGTATGATTTTAGGGGGGATATTAGAAGGGTTGTGAGAATTCGCAAGGTGATAAGCTGAGTTAACAGTGAGGCTACCAGAAGGGTCATGCCTCCAAATAAGACAGTCCCCGTTGAAAGGATCAATGGGGACATTAAGAACAAAATTAACAGAGCTACCATCCAAGTAATGGGTAAGCTTATTCGTATCCTATTGTTTATCCTCCTTGATAAAATATTCCACATAATTTTAGGTGGATAACAACCATTTTTAAAAGATAATTTCCTACAATCCGGTAACCAATTTGAGCTAGTGATGTCAACCGACTTACCATCCTCGATTTTTCAAACCAGACCTTTGGAAAGAATGTTTCTACCCCAAAGAAGACTTCTCCAGCAGAAAGAAGGGTTATGACCAATGGAAGCTTGAAGGAAGTCATTGTGTTTGAAGTATCTTGCTTTCAAAAGAGAAGCAACCAAAGAATCAGGGTTAGTGAAAATCTGTCAAGCCTGCTTGGCCAACATGGCTCGATTATGGTGACTTATTTGACGAAACCTAAGACCCCCAAAGAATTTTGACCTACAGAGCTGTTCCAATCGTTTCTAGTAAATCTTGTGCCTATTTCCCAAAGATCCCCACCAAAAATCAGCCATGAGACTCCTAAAGTGCTTACAGATAGAAATAGGGAGTTGGTAACAAGACATGGCATAAGAGGGAAAAGCTTTAATAATCGATTTGAGCAGGAGTTCTTTGCCAGCTTTGGAGAAAAGCTTTTGGTTCCAGATTGAAAGCTTATTACTAGCTTTATGGAGAATAAAAAGGAAAGAGGATTTTTTGGAATGAGAGAGGCATTGAGGAACACCCAGGTATTTTTCAATGAACGGTTTATCCTCCATGTTAAGAGAAGTGAGAAAATAGGACTCGTCAGAAGGACTAGTATTAGGGGAGAAGAGCAAAGAGGATTTAGTGAGGTTGACAGTTTGGCCCGTAGCTTTATTATAGAGAAGGAGGATGCCCTTGATGGTGGCACAGTTCTAAGCTTTAACCTGGGCAAAAATCAAGTTGTCGTTCGCAAAAAGGAGATGGGAGATGGAAGGAGCGAAGCTACAAATAGAAAGCCCCCAGAACAAGTTATGGTGGGTTTTGTGGTTGATAATGGCTGAAAGGCCTTCTGCCACTAGGAGGAAAAGGTAGGGAGAAAGATGGTCACCCTGTCTAATTCCTCTGGAAGGTTGGATAGGGTTAGATAGACTAATGTTAATGCAAAGCTGAAATGAAACAGAGGAAATGTATCTATGAATCAAGGATATGAGCTGAGGATGAAAACCTAAATGGTGCATGATTTGACTGATGAAGTCCCATTCAAATTTTTCAAAGGATTTCTCCATATCCAATTTAAGAGCAGCCCAGCCCACCTTACCAAATTTTTTAATAGTGATAGCATGGATGACCTAATTAGCTATAATAATGTTATCAAAAATAATACAATTATGAAGGAAGGCTCCTTGGTTATGAGAGATGAGGTCATTCAAAACATTTTTAAGTCTGCTAGCCACAGTTTTAGAGACAACTTTGTAAATGGTGGAACAGAGACTGATGAGCCTGAAGTCCTTAACTCTAGAGGGGTCCTTGATCTTAGCGATAAGAACAAGGACAGTCTCATTAATGGGAGCGATATTAGCATCGAAGTTAATGTTGGGTTTTATGCCCTAAATAAAACTCAATTTCAATGTAATCCGTATTATTCAATATCAATAAAGAAACAGAAGTATTTTTCATTCATTTGTGTATGTTTTGGTTCACATTGTCAATTACTTGTCTATTTGATTTATAAATTCATCCAAACCCTTTTCACATTTATGTTCTTGTTTATTGTGTTGTCAGCACAGTGGAAAATAATCAAGACTATGTGATTAAAGATTCCTAGATTTATCAGAACACTGGTTTTACTGATATCACAATCTATAACAGAGTTTACTTGCATCTTGGATAAATGCTATGCTCTTTACAGAGCATTGGTTAAAGTAAAGCTTGGATTGGATGCATGGAGTATGCATCGGAAGGGACCGATATTGAACTTTGATATAGATTTATTAAACTTACTGTAATATCTGTTCAATTCAATATCACCTAGTTGATCCTAGATCATATGATCTTAATCCTGATATGATTAGGTTCAATCTCAAGAGTGTTATTCGTGTTGTTTGATTTGTTAGTTAAGCCTACTTTTGGGTCAGGGTGATACATACATTTTGGGAACACGGTGGTGCAATTGAGTGGGAGCGCTAAACATAAATATAGAATCTATAGCTTCTATCTGGCGAATAGAAAGTAAATGATGATTTCCTTCGAGCTTGGCTAATCAGAGATAAATGGTTGAGTACTCATTTCACTACGCTGAAATATCATTTATACGGGGCTAAGTGTTTTAAGGATAAAATACATTGTAGGGTGTTACGATAATTTAATCCCTTTACAGTGTAGATCATCTATATAGAGGATCATTGATCAAATTAGGATTATAACAATGGATAAGTAATAGCGTGTCTATATGGTGGAACATATAGAGCATTCTATATAGTTGAGAGTGCAATTCTAAGTTCTATGCGTGGATTCAACGAAGAATTAATAAGTCAGTGAATTTACTGGGTAAATTCTTGATCTGCTTATTGGAAGCTCGGATATATAGGCCCATGGTCCCCACACTAGTTGAGACAATACTACTTGTAAGACTCATTTAATTGGTTTTGATTAATCAATTATAATTCTAAAGTTAGACTATGTCTAGTTTGTGAATTTATCACTAAGCAAGGGCAAAACTGTAAAGAAAGAGTTTCTAGGGTATATTTGTTAATCAAGAGACTTTGATTAGTCAAATTAATAAATATAATAAATGAAAATATTATTTGATAATTATTTTCAGTTATTAAATAGTTGAAATTGGCATTTAAATGGTTGAATTTGAAAATTGGCGTTTTTGAGAAAATGAGATGTAAAAATGATAAAACAGCAAATTGCAAAAGTGGGGCCCATATCCACAAGCCTTAGCCGGCCACTTATGTAGGGTTTATCATTTAATATTTTCATTATTTTAATGCCAAATAATTCAAACCTAACCCTATGTGGCATACTATAAATAGATAGTGATGGCTTCAGAAAAGATGATGCATCTTATTCCTTTTAGAGAAAAACCTGAGCCTTCTATCTAACCTAGCCGCCACCTCTTTTCCTTCTTCTTCATTGGTTGTTTCGAACCTCTTAGTGATAGAGTAGTGCCCACACACAGCAAGTGGTACCTCAATCATAGTGTGGAAGATCGTGAAGAATCCAGATTCAACAGAAGGACATTCAAACTCAGATCTTGGTGATACTCTGCGACAGAAAGGATACAAGGGTTAGAGATTTGAGTGGAAGGAGACATATAATTCCGTTGCACCCAATGTAAGGTTTCTCATACTTTATATGTGTTTATTTATAATCGTTTTAGAAGTTCATATTTAGGATGTTAAACAACATACTTGTGAGGAGATCTAAGATCCTGGTAAAATAATTCTAACAACTAGCCTCAGAGCCATGGTAATTGATTTGCTTGCAAGAAATTTGGACTTAAAACGATTTGTGTGTGATTTGGATGGTTTCATGTTGTTTTGTGTGTTGTATGATGATTGGTTGATGTTTGTGAGATTTTATGAAAAATAATTTAATTTTCGTTTCTGAAATTATTTTTATTGGATAGTTTAAAAAAAATTAAGCAATTTGCTTTTTATAGAACTCAATTTCAATTTTATTTGAATTAGTTATGATTTTTTGAAGATTTGAAAAAAGATAAGGGTGATCACCTATCCCACGCGCGCGCGGATGGCCCATTCCCTCGGCCAGATGCGTGTTCGGACAGGATTTTGTCCGAGCAACATGCACAGGGGTGTATGATACCCCACTCCGCATACGGGAATGCTACTGGGACACTCCAGCGCCAAGGTTTCTCGGCCAGATCACTCAGTGGCGCGCGCGGATGAGTATGCAACATAATACCATCCGTATAGCCCACAAATTTTTCGTTTTTCTTCCTTTTTTCATACTTTTTCATGGAATTAACTTCCGATTTCTTGTGTAGTTTTGTATTTAGAGATTTACTATTCCTATTTCAATTCTAATTATCAGAATTAAATTACTTGAATTTTTAAAAATTAATTTATGATATTAGTGTAATTTGAACTTGAAAATAGGTAAATATCTAATTTTTGGCTTAATTATCTATCTTATTTTTTAATTTGATTATTTTATCTTATTTTTAAATTTAAGGTCAGATATTAATTTTTTTTTAATTATTCTATTTTTTAAAAAATTATTTGACCTTATTTAAATTTCAAATAAGATTACTATAATCATGATATTTTGAATAGATATAAGATATTTTGCTAACTTTTAAATATTGTTATTTTTTTATTTAAATTAAATTATAAATCTGAAAAGAATAATTTTTTGAATATTTAATTTATAAAATAACATGAAATTTAAAAGGTAGTTAGCAATTTTTTTTGAAATGATATTTAGGTTAGTTTAAACCTAAATTTTCAAAAAGTGTAGGTTTAATTTTAAATATTAATTAATTTATTTAAAATTATTTAAAAACTGAATTTATTTATTTATTTTTTTCGATTTTTTTAAATTAATTAATTTAAAATTAAATAAATCCTACATCCAACTGTCCAATTTAACTTGTTGCAGGAGTATGTGTTTTAGCTTGTGTGTAAGTTTTATAAAACATATTATTGCTTGGTCTAAATTTTCATGGTTAACTTGTTGACAGATCCAATGATCTGATTTTAACCCATGGTTCAATTGTCAATAGGTCAAGTAAATAATTTGTAACAGGTAAATTTTACATTCTTCTTTCATCTGTGTATGACCTAGTAACATGATAGGATCCATCCAAATCTGTGTGCCTGTGTGAGCCTATATGTTTACTTTATTTTTAGATGCATATAGGTTGTTGCTAAATAAAATGTCACACCATGATAGATTTTATTTAGGCCCATTTAGTTTTTAGGCCTATTCAATTAATAACAGTTGTTCATTTTAAGGTTAAATTCCTCTCTTTTGGGCCTTGTGTGAGAGTTGGGGGCCAATAGAAGTGGGTACGACATACTGAACCCAGCTCCCCCTCACATGAACTACCCCAACTGTGAAGGCCAATTTGCCTGATTTGGATAACTGTGCTAGGTTAATTAAATTAGTTTAACCTAATAAAAATTGATTAGCAACATAATTAATTTTATTTTTTTTTTAAATTAATTTAAGAAAAACACACTTAGTTTAATGAATTATTTTCTAGATAAACTATATGTATTTTTCTTGTATTTAATTAAATATAGAATTATAACCAACTAGATTCTTTTTGAAGCCTATTTTAATTATTTCATTAAATATTCCTATTTAAGCTGCAAATTAGTTATTTATAACTAATTTTACTAATCAACTTAAATTTGAATATCTTTTGAATTTCAAAATTAAGTTGAGGAATTCTAAGAATTAGTTATTAAGATTCTTTAGATATTTTTTTTAAGTTGATATTTTTCTAAATATGGATAAACTTAAAATGGAATATTTTCAAATTAAGTGGTTACAACTTAATTTCAATATCTAATTAAATTTTATTTGAAAAATATTTAAGTTTAATAGTTTAGATTCTTCTATAACAACTTAAATTAGATATTTTTCAAATTTTATTTTATTATATTTTAATTATTTATTTAATTTCGAATTTAAATAATTAAAATTTAATTAAAGTTGTTTTTTTTAACCAACTTTAATTTGTAATTTTTCATTATTAAAATATGCAATAAAATAAATGATTAAATAAAATAAATATTTTTTTTAAAATAATGAGCTTTAATCAAGAGACATTCGATCTCCATTGTTGGTTTTACATAGCTATTGTTTTAGTGAGTAATCCTCCCTAATGGAGGAACGTTCATTAGCAAGTTAGCGCCGTAGAATCTTGAAAGATAAGTATTATTTGTAAGTGTTTTATATTAGTATTGATTACCCTAATGGTGGCGACTGTATAAGACTTACAAAAGTATGAAATAATGGTGGGAGCTCATGAAATTGGAATGATCTTGACTCTCGTCTAAACGAGACAACGTCGGATTCTCTTTTCGATCGAATAAAAGGTTGCTAGAATGTTTATCATTTCAAATGAATTGACAGCTCTATTCAATGGATGATGCTTTGACTCTCGCCTAAACGGGACACTGTATCAGTTTGTTGGAAACCTTGGAAAATAAAATATGTTAAATTTTTTGTATTTTAAAAACAAATATGATTATTTGTTATTTTCTGAACTTGTGTATGAATTTATTGACCCAAAACCTTACTTCTGTTTTATTGATATTTGTAGTGCCAATATGAATAACCCTCACCCCGATCCACCTTAGTCAATGTCTTAGCAAATGAACTCTATAGTGTGAAAATGCATCCTGGTAGTTGCATAAACTCGCACATATTGATGATGAATCTGAAGTTCCAAAAGGCAAATCTACTTGGAATTTAATTATCAATGGAACAATGGGTACAATTCATACTTAATAGTCTTCCTCCGGAGTATAATGCATTTGTTGTATCTTACATGATCAACAATTTTAAATCCTCCGACATGGATAAGCTCGAAGCAGAATTACAAGCTCATGAACGGAATTTGATTGCAATGCCACTTCCTGGTTTTGCAAACTTTAATCAGAGGAAGAGGATTAAGCATGAAGGCTCTAACAAAGCTGCTTCTTCAAGTACAATTATTAGACATAATCTTCTATGTTCGAATTGTAAGGAAAAGGGACATCAAGAAGAACGATGTCCCCGGCTTCTAAACCATTCAAACGAAGGTAATGCTTTTGTCTTTGAATCATGTGTTTTAGAGAATGACAAATCCACATGGATTGTTGATTCTGAGTCTACTAACCATGTTTGTTCTTCATTGCAGCTGCTTGAAACTTGAGAAAATCTGCACCAGAAGAGTTAAAGCTTAAAGTTGGAAATGGCAAGTTAGTATCGGTCAAAGCAAGAGGAACAGCCCGTATCAAGTTTCAAAAGAAATTTTTATTTTTAGAAAATGTTTTATTTATTCCAAACTTTAGTAGAAATTTGATTAGTATTTCATGTTTACAAACACAACTTTATATATTGAATTTTTCGAGTTCTAAATGTTCAATTTCTCGTAATGTATTTCATATATGTGTTGCTAACATGGAACAAGGGCTTTATGTTTTATGACCAAACACACAAATCTCATTAAATACTGAACTTTTCAATGTAGCTAGACCTAGAAGCCTTAAAAGAAAAGAGATTGATAATGATGAACAAACTTATCTATGGCATTTACGTTTAGGTCACATAGGCTTTGATAGACTCAATAGGCTAACCAAAGACGGTCCATTGAAAAATGTCGTCTTAGGTGAATTACCTGTATGCGAGTCTTACCTAGAAGGAAAAATGACCAAACGTTCTTTCTCTGCAAAGGGAGAGCGTGCCAAACAACCCCTAGGGTTATTGCATTTAGATGTTTGCGGACCCCTGAATGTAAAAGCCCGAGGTGGTTATGAGTATTTCGTCACTTTCATTGACGATTTCTCTAGATACAGTTTTCTTTACCTAATGCAAAAGAAATCTGAAACGTTTGAAAAGTTTCAGGAATTTCATGCTTTGGCTCAAAACCAATTAGGTAAAACATTAAAGATCTTGCGAACTGATAGGGGTGGAGAATATATGGATATGCAGTTCAAAGATCATTTAATTGAACTTGGAATTGAATCCCAATATACTACCCCAAGCGCTCCACAGCAAAATGGAGTTGCAAAAAGAAGAAATCGCACTCTTTTGGAAATGGTTAGGTCTATGCTGAGTTATTCAACTCTGTCTACATCCTTTTGAGGATATGCTATACAGATGGCAAACGACATTTTAAATGTTGTTCCATCTAAAGCAGTTCCTAAGACACCCGTCGAACTATGGAATGGTCGTACACCTAGTTTACGCCATTATAGAATTCGGGGGGCCCTGCTCATGTCTTAAGAAAGAAAGAAGGCAAACTGGAATCGCGAACTGAAGTTTGCATGTTTGTCGGAAATTCTAAAGAGACTAGGGGTGGACTATTTTATATTTACAAGGATAACAAAGTGTTTGTTTCTACAAATGCTACTTAAGAAAACTATATTAAAGACAACAAATCGAAAAGTAAAGTTGTATTAGAAGAAATGCTTTTAGATATAACTCCTTCCAATGTTTCGTCCTCTTCCACTCAAGAAGAGGATAATCCCACTCCCTCAGTCGAAACAACTGAGAGAACTACTACTAAAGTTCCTGTTCAGAAGATCACCGCTCCTCGTCGTAGTGGGAGGGTTTCTACAAAACCATCTCGTTATGGCTTGGATGGTGAAATCAATATGGTCGTTGGTGACGGTATTGAAGACAAACCATTAACCTATAAACAGGCAATGGCAAGTCCAGAACGGAAACGATGGTCAGCCGACATGGATTCAGAAATGGATTCTATGAAAAAGAACAAAGTCTGGGAATATGTAGACGCACCCGATGACTATCGTCCAATCAGATGTAAGTGGGTCTACAAGAAGAAAAGAGGCGCTGGAGGTGAAGTCAAAACTTTTAAAGTTAGACTGGTCGCCAAGGGTTATACCCAAAGAGAAGGTGTGGACTATGAGCAAATATTTAGTCCAGTCGCCATGCTCAAATCCATCCGAATTCTTCTCTCCATAGAAACCGCTTTCGACTATGAAATCTGGAAAATGGATGTCAAGACAGCCTTCCTTAATGGAGTTCTTGAAGAAACCATCTATATGGAGTAACCAGAAGGCTATGTTCTCCCAGGGCAGGAAAAGAAAGTTTGCAAGTTAAATAGGTCTATTTATGGACTTTAGCAAGCTTCTCGCTCATGGAACAAAAGGTTTGATGAAATCATCAAGACCTACGGCTTTCTTCAGAATGAAGATGAACCTTGTGTTTACCAACTCAAGGAAGACCAAGTAGTAGTATTCCTGGTCCTTTATATTGACGACATTTTGATCATTGGAAACAATGTCAAGAAAATGACTGACACCAAGGAATGGCTAGACACTCAATTCGAAATGAAAGATTTGGGTGAGGCTGCCTATGTTCTCGGTATTCAAATTATCAGAAACCGGAAGAACAGATCCCTTGCTCTCTCTCAAACCACTTACATTGATAAAGTGTTAGAGAGATTCTCCATGACAAACACCAAAGGGGCGACTATGCCTTCTAGATATGGTATCCGTCTATCTAAGGAACAGTGTCCTACTGATCCTCAAGAGATAGAGGACATTAGAAAAATTCCTTATGCTTCTGCAGTTGGAAGTCTAATGTATGCAATGTTATGCACTAGACTTGAAATCTGTTATGTAGTAAGAATCATGAGCAGGTATCAGACAAATCCAGGTCAGGAACATTGGAATGTTGTTAAGTATATTCTGAAATACTTGAAGAGTACAAGACATTATGTGTTAGTCTACAAGGGTGATGCTTTAAATCCCATAGGCTATATCGACCGAGATTTCCAAGCATGTCTTGATGACAGGAAATCTACATCTGGGATGGTGTTTACTCTTAGGGGTGGAGAAGTGGTTTGAAGAAGTGCTTAACAAACTACGATTTCAGACTCTACCATGGAGGCAGAATACATAGCTGCTGGAGAGGCTGCCAAAGAACTTGTCTGGCTGAGAAAGTTCTTCATAGGTCTCAATGTCGTGCCTGGAATGGAAAAACCTCTAGTTTTGCTTTGTGATAACACTGGAGCCATAGCCAACAGTAAGGAGCCTCAACGCCACAAGAGAAGCAAGCATATAGAAAGGAAATATCACATCATCAGAGAATATGTGGCAAGAGGGGATGTACTGGTGGAAAAAGTGGACACAAAGGACAACTTAGCTGATCCATTCACCAAAGTCTTGGCAGGAACTGCATTTGAAAAGCACCGTCAGAATTTAGGATTAATTAAGATGTACTGATTAGTTTTATATTAGTGCAAGTGGGAGTTTTTTGGGTTTTATGCCCTAAATAAAATTCCATTTCAATGTACTCCGTATTATTCAATATCAATAAAGAAACAGAAGTATTTTTCATTTATTTGTGTATGTTTTGGTTCACATTGTCAATTACTTGTCTATTTGATTTATAAATTCATCCAAACCCTTTTCACATTTATGTTCTTGTTTATTGTGTCTTCAGCACAGTGGAAAGTAATCAAGACTATGTGATTAAAGATTCCTAGATTTATTAGAACACAGGGTTTTACTGATATGACAATCTACAACAGAGTTTACTTGCATCTTGGATAAATGCTATGCTCTTTCCAGAGAATTGGTTAAAGTAAAGCTTCGGTTGGATGCATGGAGTATGCATCGGAAGGGACCGATATTGAACTTTGATATAGATTTATTAAACTTACCGTAATATCTATTCAATTCAATATCACCTAGTTGATCCTAGATCATATGATCTTAATCTTGATATGATTAGGTTCAATCTCAAGAGTGTTATTCGTGTTGTTTGATTTGTTAGTTAAGCCTACTTTTGGGTCAGGGTGATACGTACATTTTAGGAACACGGTAGTGCAATTGAGTGGGAGCGCTAAACATAAATATGGAATCTATAGCTTCTATCTGGCGAATAGAAAGTAAATGATGATTTCCTTCGAGCTTGGCTAATCAGAGATAAATGGTTGAGTACTCATTTCACTACGCTGAAATATCATTTATACGGGGCTAAGTGTTTTAAGGATAAAATACATTGTAGGGTGTTACGGTAATTTAATCCCTTTACAGTGTAGATCATCTATATAGAGGATCATTGATCAAATTAGGATTATAACAATGGATAATTAATAGCGTGTCTATATGGTGGAACATATAGAGCGTTCTATATAGTTGAGAGTGCAATTCTAAGTTCTATGCGTGGATTCAACGAAGAATTAATAAGTCAGTGAATTTACTTGGTAAAATCTTGATCTGCTTATTGGAAGCTCAGATATATAGGCCCATGGTCCCCACACTAGTTGAGACAATACTACTTGTAAGACTCATTTAATTGGTTTTGATTAATCAATTATAATTCTAAAGTTAGACTATGTCTAGTTTGTGAATTTATCACTAAGCAAGGGCAAAACTGTAAAGAAAGAGTTTCTATGGTATATTTGTTAATTAAGAGACTTTGATTAGTCAAATTAATAAATATAATAAATGACAATATTATTTAATAATTATTTTCAATCATTAAATAGTTGAAATTGGCATTTAAATGGTTGAATTTGAAAATTGGCGTGTTTGAGAAAATGAGATGTAGAAATGATAAAACAGCAAATTGCAAAAGTGGGGCACATATCCACAAGCCTTGGCCTGCCATTTATGTAGGGTTTATCATTTAATATTTTCATTATTTTAATGCCAAATAATTCAAACCTAACCCTATTTGGCATACTATAAATAGATAGTGATGGCTTGAAAAAGATGATGCACCTTATTCCTTTCAGAGAAAAACCTGAGCCTTCTATCTAACCTAGCCGCCACCTCTCTTTCCTTCTTCTTCATTGGTTGTTTCGAACCCCTTAGTGATAGAGTAGTGCCCACACACAGCAAGTGGTACCTTAATCATAGTGTGGAAGAGCGTGAATCCAGATTCAACAGAAGGACATTCAGACTCAGATCTTGGTGATACTCTACGACAGAAAGGATACAAGGGTTAGAGATCTGAGTGGAAGGAGACATATAATTCCGCTGCACCCAATGTAAGGTTTCTCATACTTTATATATGTTCATTTATAATCGTTTTAGAAGTTCATATTTAGGATGTTAAACAACATACTTGTGAGTAGATCTAAGATCCTAGTAAAATAATTCCAACAGTTAAGAAAGTGAAGAACAACATTGCAAAGGTCTCTACCAACAATGTGGCAATTCTTTTGATAAAAGAAGGGATTAAGCCCATCAGGACTAGGAGCTTTATCCTAAGCGAGTTGAAAAAGAGCCCGTTTAACTTCAGCAAAATCAAAATTATGGGCCAGGTAATCATACTATTGGCTAGTAGCATGCTTAGTGACTCCCTTAAGGACCGTGTTAATGGACTTCTGATCTATGCCTTTGGATG
Organism: Cannabis sativa; assembly: GCF_029168945.1. Lineage (NCBI taxonomy): Eukaryota > Viridiplantae > Streptophyta > Magnoliopsida > Rosales > Cannabaceae > Cannabis > Cannabis sativa. The sequence continues at coordinate 24,369,621 of NC_083603.1, forward strand.
TGAAAAGATCAGAATAGAATTGGACAAATGTGTTAGTAATATCTGTGAGGTTAGTGACAGTAGAGTTGTCATTCAAAGTGAGTGCCTGTATGAAATTATTTCTTTTTCGAGCGGAGGCCCAATTGTGGAAGTATTTGGTGTTCTTGTCACCAACATGAAGCTAGCTAGCACGCGACCTTTGCTTCCAAAAAATTTCTTCCTTAAATGAGAGTTTATCTAGAGAAGCTTGGAGTTCGTTGGCAGCAATGACATCATTTGAAGATATGGGGGATTGGGAGTAAATTTTATCAATGCTCAATTGTATAGTCTTTATACTGTTCTTGAAATTGTTTTTCTCTTTCCCCCAAGAGATCATGTTGTTAATGCAGTAATTTTTTCTATTCAAAAAAATGTCAAGGGGAGAGGTGGAATTGATATGGTTCCTATCATCCACCCAAGAATTCCAGACCAAGTTACAAAAATTAGGCTCAGTGAGCCAATGATTCTCAAAATGGAATCGTGAGGTGCTTTTCTTGAAAGGAGGATTACCATCGTGAATAAGTTTGATGGCCCTATGATCGGAACCATAAAAGGGAAGATGTTGCAGAGTAGCATGGGGAAAAAGGTCATCTCAAGCCTTATTAGTGATCCCCCAATCAAAATACTCAAGAAGAGTGCCATGTTTCCATGTGAATCAGCTACCAGTAAAAGGCAGCGGTGAAAGATTATACTTGGAAACAAAGTGCTGAAAATTATTGATAGCATGGGCAGGGGGTAAACAATTACTATTACGATCATTATAGCCCATATAGTCATTGAAATACCCCAAAATCATCCAAGGGTTTAAAGGGTCAACATCGAACAAATGATCCAAAAGGGTCCAAGAAGTAGTTTTATCATGAATATAAGGAGAACCATAGTAATAAGACAAGTGATAGTTTATATTGCTATTAATGGAAACATTACAATCGATATGATACAAAGAGTAAGACAAAATATGGATATTCACGGCATCATTCCGAAAAAAGAAACAAACCACCCCCTAAACCATTTCTTAGCACCTAAAAGACATTATCAAAAAATTACCTAGCCTTAGTTCAAAAATTGGAGTTAGCAGCTAACTTAGTTTCCATGCAAAAAAGATCTGAGGTTGATGATGCTTGGTTAGGATTGAGAAATTATGGAATGCTCGGGAACTCCCTAAACCATGAGCATTCCAGCTTATGATGCTCATTTTTTTGGGCGGGGTTGCGGAGCAACACTTGCCTATTCATCAGTATCAGACATGGAAGGCACCACAACAAAATTAGAATTTGAGGCACGGGCTCACTTCAGCATGCTCCTAACAGAAGAGCCCACCTGACAGTTACGACAGGTGTAGGATCTCTTCTTGGTGGTGGCAGTGCTTGTGGGAGCTCTTAACTGAGTTGGTTGGGGGTTGATAGAGAGATTCCTAGGGACTTCAGGGTACATGGGAGCTTTACCTTTGGATGAGGAAGTAACGACTGTGGGGACAATAATGGGATTAGAAGGTATGGAACAGGTCTCAGTGGGATAGGAGCTGTTAGGGACAATAATGGGTGTTGAAGAAGGTTTTATGGTGAGATTGGGGGCAAGGGTCACGGGAGCAACTGCAGCAGGGATACTAACACAGATTGCGGATAAATATTTTTGGGATGAAGGATTATTATTTCTTTTTTGATATTATATTAATTTTTCTCTTATTTAATTTTTTTGGATGTTACAATTTATATTTGGCCTACACAGTATTAAATTGATGATAAAGAACACGGTATTACAATTTTATCATGAGAAAAATCAACAATTAATTCTTTGCAATGTAAAGAATGTATAGTTGAATGAATCACTTATCATTGTATTTACAATGAGTAGTTAACTCATTACTTGATTTTTGTTTCTAAGTACACGAACGAAACTACTTGAAAAGACAAAAGTAATTACCAAAAGTAAGATTAATATGAACACGATTTTTAATAAGAAAGATATTATAACGATGCATTACTAAGAGGAGTCAAATCTTTTGTCACAATTTTCCCTATCTTCTTATCCCAATTCTATTAAAATGCTCTTATCCCAATTCAATTAAAATGCTTCACCTCAATTAAATATACATCTCCTAACAGATTTAATATATTTCTCTTTCCAAAATAAAGAAAGAGAGTTAACATATTTATGGACTATTTAAAAAAAAAAAATAAAGACACTTGAATAAATCATATTTTACTGGGTAAATACCATTTTAGACTCTGTGTTTTGCAAAAGTTACTAATTGGACTCTCTGTTTTGTTAAATGACAAAATAGTAAAAATAGGACCCTAAGCTCAATTTTTAACAATTTTATTTTTTAATATAACCAACTTTAAGACAATTCCTAATACGCATAGATGTAGAAAATGTAACCAGTTTTGTCGTAACATCTCTAGATCAGATTATTATTATTAAGTTTTATTTTGATAAAAAATTAGTTCAATGTCCTATTTGTACAATTTTAAAAAATACAGCGTCCATTTTGTCATTTAACAAAACACAAGATCTAATTAGTAACTTTTGCAAAACACAGGGTTCAAAATGGTATTTACCCTATTTTACCCTAATATATTATTAATATTAACATAAGTTTTAATACCAATACATTTAATATTTAAAAAATATTAAAGATAACACTAGTCTAATTTTTTTTAAGGAAAAAAAAAAAGAAGATTCTTCACAAAAATAAAAATCTGAAAGGTCTATTTTTTTTTTTTTATAGAATTATATTATTTTTTTAACTAAAATCTTATTTTATTCTTCTTCTTCTTTTTTTTAACTGAATTCATTAAATCTTATTTTATTCAAGTGTTTTGATTATCTTTTTTTAAAAAAAAAAAATGTATGAGAAGAATATTTAACAAAAAAAAAAGTTCCATGGGAAGAAATTAATGGTAAAATAAAATAGTCCTTAAATATATTAACTCTATTAAATAAGGGGATAACATTTGATTGAGGTGGATAATTTTAATTAAATTGGGATAGAGAGACAAAAAAAATTGGGACAGAAGATTTGGCTCCTTACTAAGAAGGGAGAATATAAATTGAAGATTGAGTATTTGATGACATATCTATTACATGACATGTTTTATAATGTTAATGGTATTATCAATGAAAATTTTGGCACCTTCAAATAATAAACACACACTAACTTAATTTCGTTGGAGGAAGATGAATATATGTGAATCAGTGTAGTCTACTAATTTTGAGCAATAATAACTTTATTTTAGTTCAAGTATATATTGGTTAAATAAAACTTACAACATAATATTTTATTATACTATTTTTGATGGATTTATCATTTGAATATGAAATTGAGTAGTAAAAGTACTAAATCAATATTGATAGTCAATCAAAAATTTTAAACCAATCTATATTATAATACATTACAAGTACAACACAAGAATAACCTTTTTTATAGATATAAGTTTCGTTTTTCTTTTTATTTGTTTAAAGATCTACTTTTGCATAAGTTATATATACATTTCTCTGTTTTCTTTTAAAGTTTAGTTTTCGATCCTTTTAATAAGTAACGAATTTTATTTTAAAACATAAAAAAAATATACTTTTGTATTGTTAACCCCAAAAATCGGAAGAGTTAATTTTCGAGATTAGTCAACAATCAGCCCCAACAGTCGAGAGATATCTACTGTAAGATTCGGTTAAAGAATGACTGAGTCAATGCATACGTCCTAAGGATCATTAATATTGGAAATCCATGATTACAAGTCTTGGGGCATATCCATGCAACTTGGAGGTCAACCCCGTAACAACTCACGAGTAGAGTTAGTAAGATCAACTCACTAGGTTACAATTATTGGAGGATTTTCGCAGTGATATATTCATAAATAGATCTTACCACAAGCATAAGATTCAAAGATCTCTTTCTCTTATCTTTTCAATGCATCTTGAATCGTCCAATTTTGATATATATCGAGAAAGTTATGGCCCAAATACTAAGAGTGCCGAATTATGACAACTTGGTATGCGAGTTGACAGCTCCCATGAGAGTCGGTAGGCTGTTGAGTGACTCCCTAGCTATTGAGCGACTCCATCGGGGGTTGTGCGAGTCCATGGGCCATTGGGTGAGTCAGGGGCATTTTGGTGAGTCATGGAACCTTCATATAAGTGGTGGAGCATCCGTTCGACCTATGGGTGAAAGAGGGAGAAGCTATACATGTGTGGATAGACTGTAGGGTTTTGTGCCCTAAATAAAACTCATTTCAATATAATCAGATTTACTAATTAATAAAAGATCAAAAATCGTTTTATGTTGCATGGTTCACATGATTTATTTCATGATTATGTTTAATGTATAAATTCTATTAAGTCCAGAACATATATAAATATAGATATTTGTTCATGATTATAGTGTCGTCAGCACAGTGGAATATAATCATGATTATATGTTCATAAATTTAATTCCCATGATTTTTCAGTTCACTAAATTTAGACTAGCATGATAATCAGCGATAAGGTATACTTACACCTTGGATAAGTGTTTTTCTTTTCCAAGGCATTGGTAAAGTGTACCAGTATCGGATGTATGGAGTATACATTCAAAGGGGCCGATATTGATCTTGGGTAAGATATCATAAACTTACCATTATATCTTTTCAAGTTAATATCAATGGTTGATCTTAGGTCTACGGATCTTAATCCTGATATGGTTAGGTTTAGCTTAGTTATATTATTTATGTTCTTCAAGTTGTTCGTGGAAGCTAACTTATGGTTCTGGCAGATATTTACATCTTGGGAACATGGTAGTTTAGTTGAGTGGGAGCGCTGATCATAGATATAGAATTTATAGCTTCTATAAGTATTTAAAAGTGAAACGATGATTTCCTTTGAGCTTGGCTGAATAGAGATAAATGATTGATATCTCATTTCAGTAATTATATTAGTTTACTAGAAAAATTATTTATAGATAACTAAGTGTTTTAAGGGTAAAATACATTGAAGGGTAGAACGGTAAATTTGTCCCTATTTAGTGTAGATCATCTATAGAGGATCCTTCACTATTAGGATTATAACAATGGATAAGCATAACGTATCTATATTGTGGTACATATAGAGCGTTCTATATAATTGAGAGTGCTATTCAATTCCAAATCTATAGTGGCATAAGGCGGAATTAATAAGTTAGAGAATTTACTTGGTGAGTTCTAGATCTACATATTGAAAGCTCGGTTATATAGGCCCATGGTCCCCTCACTAGTTGAGATAATACTGCTTGCAGACTCAGTTAATTGATTTTAATTAATCAATTATAATTCTAAAATTAGACTACGTCTTATTTAAGAATTTTCACTAAACAAGGGCTTAATCGCGAAGAAAAGAGGTTTTGGGGTCAATTTGTTAATTAAGAGACTTTGTATGGTCTAATTAATAAATTGCATAAATGACAACTTTATTTGATAATTAATTATAATTATTAAATAAATAGTTTTGACATTTATAGGATTAAATTGGAAAATATAGTATTATTGAAAAGAAGAATAAGTGGTTGAATAAAGTGGAAAAATTGTAACTAGAGTTTGGTCCTTTAAAGTGTACAGCCTTGAAGTGAATTTTTGCCCAATACTTTATTCTTTTTTAATCCATATAATTCAGCCCTAAGCCCTAGTTGAAATAGTACTATAAAAGGAACATAATGCTCTCATCTCATCCCCTTGTCAACTTGACTATTCAACCAACCTAGATGAGAGAGTTCCTTCCTTAGTGATTTCAGCCTCCTTCATTGGTCTTCCTATTTTGGCCTATAGTGAATGAGTACCATGACCACACATAGCAAGTCCAGTACTCAGTCATAGTGAGTAAGACGGTGGTAATTAAATCTGAATGAGAGAAAGAGATTTAGGTTCAGATCTTGATAATGCTCTGCTATAGAAAGGATTCGAGGGCTAGAGATCTTGAACGAAAAGAGTCCTTATATTTCGCTACAATCAATGTAAGTGTTAACGCAGATTTTCGTTAACAAATTTTGAGCCTCACAATGATAATTCAACACAGAAATAATAAAAGCTATAGAAAAATAAAATATGAACACCGGGTTTTTTACATGGTTTTGCAGTTAAAATTCTGTATAGTTCACGAGTCAATCTTATTCAGATTTTTGAGTATTTTTTCAGGGCCTCTCGCATAAGAGCTTTTTTGTTCCCCCCCCCCCCCCCTTCTTTAATCTTGTCTACCACTATTTATAATTGCATAGTAGTAGTTGATTACAAAGCTGACCAAAATATGTTTACAGCCATCATCCCTAAAATTGTGGGATCTGATTACAAATCAAGCCAAATAAATGAGGTTTTTACATAGCTGTGAATATCCTGCTTTTATTGGGCCGACATGAACACGTAATTAAAGATATACGGTAAGCCTTATCTCACAGTGATGCCTCGCCGAGAAGGGAGCCAAGATCACTTTGATAGCAAGTAGTTGCTTGTCATTTTGTCTTCTCGAGAGTAATATTGTCTTTACTCTGATAACTATACTCTCTGGTGTCGAGAGGATCTTCCTGTTAGGTTTTATGCCCTAAATAAAACTCTTTACAATCTGATTAGTTATCAATATAAGAAATTTGAAGTGATTGATGTTTGCATGAATTTTACATGCTAATGGTTTAATATGTTTAATATGTTTATTACATTCATACACACAAAATCAGTTAAATCCAGATCATATGTTTATTCACAATTACAGTATCGTCAACACAGTGGAATGTGATTGTGATCATATGAATCAAAAGTTTTGGTCCCTGTTTCATCAGTGTTATTGGATTTACACTAATGTGATAATTAGCGATGATGTGTACTTACACTTGGAGTAAGTGTTATGTTCTTTCCAGGACATTAGTAAAGTATACTAGTTTCGAATGTATGGAGTATACATTGGACTGGACCGATATTGCAACTAAGTTAAGATATTACAAACTTACCGTTATACATATCTTTCCAAGTCAATATCAGTAGTTGATCTTAAGATTGAAAAGAATCTAAATCCTGATATGCTTGGGCTCAACTCAGGAGTGCTATTCATGTTCTTTGATTTATTAGTTAAGCCTACTTTTGGGTCAGGGTGATACGTATATTTTGGGAACATGATAGTATGATTGAGTGGGAGTGCTGAACATAAATATGGAATCTATAGCTTCTACTGGTGTATAGAAGTTAAGTGATGATTCCCTTCGAGCTTAGCAAATAGAAGTAAATGGATGAGCTCTTGTTTAACTGACTAATTATTAGATCACTAAACACCATTTACAGGTAGCTAAGTGTTTTAAGGGGCAAAATACATTGAGGGGTGAGAACGGTAAAGAAATCCCATCTCGATGTAAATCATCTATATAGAGGATCTTTAAATCACAATAAGATTACAACAATGGTTAAATGAGATAGTATATTGGTATCGTGAAACATACAATATGCTCTATATAAGTCTGAGAGTGCAATTCTAAGTTCTAAGAGTGGATTCAACGAAGAATTAATAAGTAGGAATTTACTTGGTAAATTTGGTTCACTTATTGGAAGCTCAGCATATAGATCCATGGTCCCCATTCTAGTTGAGAACATTCTGCTTGTAAGACTCATTAATTGATTCGTGATTGATCAATTATAATTCTAAAGTTAGACTATGTCTGATTTTATGAATTTTCACTAAGCAGGGGTGAAATTGTAAGGAAAAGAGTTTTCTAGGTTTATTTATTTATTAATAGACTTTATATGTCTAATTAATAATTAAATTAAATGACAATATTATTTAATAATGTATTTTAATTATTAAATAATTAGTTTTGGCATTTAAAAGGTTAGAATTGGAAAATTGGCATTTTTGAGAAAATAGAGATAAAATTTGATAAAATTGCAAAATTAAGTGGGGCCCATTACAACACCTATGGCCGGCCACTTATAAGGCTTTTTCAAATTATTATTTTCATTATTTTAATGCCAAATAATTCTAAACTTAAACCTAGTAAGTTGCCTATAAATAGAAAGTTATGGCTCAGTCAAAACACAAGTTTTCAATAAGCCTTTCTAACAGAAATTTCTCTCTTCAGAAAACTGAGCCTTCCTCACTCTCTACCTTGGCTGAAACCTCTCTCCCTCTTTTCCTTCATCTTTTTCGTGACCCTAGTGAAAGAGTAAGTGCCCACACACAGCAAGCAGTAACTCAATCATAGATTGGAAGACTGTGAAGGATCAAAGCTTGAAGAAGAAGGAGATTCGGGCTCAGATCTTGATTATACTCTGCTACAGAAAGGAATCAAGGGTTAGAGATCTGAGTGGAAGGAGACATTTATTCCGCTGCATCAATGTAAGGTTTTCTTAACTTTATATGTGTTTATTTTATCGTTTTAGAAAGTTCATATTTAGGGTGTTAATAAACATACTTGTGAGTAGATCTAAGATCCTGGTAAAATAATTCCCAATACTTCCTCGCATGCATACCATCTTGTAGCGAGATAAACGCCTCGCTGTCTGCTATCTTGGCTCGTCAAACTATCTATACTTAGTTTGTATATCATATAATATACGCTAAGTATTTTTAGTGTTGTCGCTTTCTCTTTCACACAGCGAGGTTGAGGCCTCATCATGAACGTGTGCACCCACATGGTTTCTCGGCAATACATAAGTTAGCATTTCGTACGTTTCTGTCTCGCAGAGGGCTATTCAGCCAGACAAGTTATAAACATACCCTGCGAATTATATTTCCAACGAGTTGTTCCATGCTAAGCATACTTGTCGTTTGCGTGTTTGAGTTCTTCCCAGCTCGACACGTGTCCTCCTCTAATGTGCTTACCGAACTTCGGGTATAACAGTAAAGTTTTCTAAACCCTTATGTGTTTATTTTCATTGTTTTAGAGAATTCATATTTAGGATGTTAATCAATATACTTGTTGGTAAATCTAGATCCTGGTAAAATATTCCCAACAACTAGCCTCAAAGCCATGGTGATGATTTACTTTCATGTAATATGGATTTAAAACGATGAACACTGTTTTTGTGCTGATTTGGATGTGTTCATGTTGGTTTATGTGTTGTTTGATGATGTTATGTGAATTACAAAATTTTTCCATGAAAATAATTTTATTTTCATTTTTGAAAATATTTTATTTGGATTCCTTGTGAAAAATTAAGCAATTTTCGTTTTCACAGAACTCAATTCCGATGAAAAACGAAGGAGATATGTTGATTTGAAAATCGGGGTCCAAAGAGTGTCGAGGGTCGAGCACCACACGCACCAGTCACTCTGACAAGGTGCTCATGCGCACGCGTGCCTCAGACAAACCTTGCCTAATGCTCGCTGATGCCTAGCATTCAAACACGACACACCCTGTAATCTGCCCATGCCTGACCCTACAAGTTCCGAAGAATCTCGGCCAAATCACCCTGCAGGCATCACATTCCGCGCGCGGTGCAGCCTCTTCTAGGCATCCAGGGTGTTTTCACCCAAAAATCAAATTTTTTTGGTATTTTTTTCACCAAATTTTGGATTTTTGAATTTCAAATCACAAATATCTAAATAAAATATTATTTTTAATATATTTAAACTTAAATATCAATTTTAAATTAATAATATTTAATTTTAATAGATTATTACTAATTTTTTGATATTTTGAGGTTTAAATTTAAAAATAAATTATTTTACTTTTTAAATTATGGTCAGATTTTAAAAATTTGTTAATTTCTTTAATATTTATATATTATTTAATTATAAGATTAGATATTTTAATATTAGCCATATTTTCAATTAAAAGATAACTTTATTCTTTTAATTTGAAATACTATATTAAAATTATATTTTAAGATAAATTAAATAATTAATAAATTTGAAATTAACTTAGATATTTTTATAGATAATCTAACCATAATATTTTCAAATTCAAAATTGGTTTTTTTGTTAAATATTTAATTATTTATACATTATAAGTTAGAAAAATGATATATTATATCATTTTACTTATTAGAAATTTATAAATAGTATTTTAAATATTTAAATAACATAGATATTTTTGTAAAAATTTGAAAAATGCTTAATTTGATATATTTTGACATATAATTAGGATAATTTTTATTTGTTTATTATTTTATTCTTAAAATAATAATTGCCTAACCATATCTATTTTAAAATTTGTTTACTTTGTTATTTTAGTTTTATTAAATTATAAGATTAGAAAATAATATTAAAAATATCTATTTTGTTATTTTCAAATCATTTATCTTGTTAGATATTTAATTTAATTTGATAAAATTATTCAAATAAACTTAGATATTTTAAAAATTAGTTTAATTTTAAATTTTGAAGAGATATTTAAGGTTGTTCCAACAACCCTAAATTTTTAAAATTTAGTTGGTTAGTTAAATAATATTTAATTATATTAATATCTTATTTCACATTTGTTACATGGACATTGTTTGTTATATTTATATTGTTTATTCAAAACTTTTTTTTTAATAAACCTATTATTTATTTGATCTAAATTGATATGATTAACTCGTTGACAGATTCAATGATCCGATTTTAATCATAGACCAATTGTCAATAGATCCTATAAATAATTTGTAGCAGGTAAATTTTGTATTTTTTTTCATTTGTGTAAACCTAGAAACATGATAGGACTCATCCAAATTAATTTGACCTGTGTGAGCCTATATATTTGCTTTGGGCTTAGATGCATATAGGAAGCTCATTTATTTTTAGATATTTAAATGGACTAGGTTGCTAAAATGAAAATATCACCTAATGATAGTTTTATTTAGGCCCAATTAGCATTGAGCTTATTCAATGAATAATAATTATTTAATTTAAGGTTAAATTCCTCTCCTTTGAGCCTTGTGTGAGAGTTAGGGGCCATTAGTAGTGGGTATGACATACTGAACCCACCCCTCCCTCACATGAACAACACTAATTTTCAAGGCCCATTTGTCTTATTTAAATAATTGTATTAGTCTAATTATACTAGTTTAACTTAATTAAAATTGAATTAGCAACACAATTGATTTTGAAATGAATTTTTCATTGGATTATTTTAAAATTAATTTAGAAAAAACATACTTAGTTTAAAGAAAAGATTCTAGATAGTGATTTCTAGTAACTATTTAATATTTTCTAATATTTAATGAAGTAGAAAAATATATTTAAGTTGAAAATTTATTTATTAATTAATTTTAAACCAACTTAATTAAGATATTTTTCTTAGAACTTAAATAATATTAATAATTAAGATCATTTTATTAAAGATACTTAATTATTTGTTTCTACTTCATGAAATTTAATTAAATTTGAAAATAAATTTAAGTTGAAAATTAATTTTATTTATTAATTTTAAACCAACTTAAATTAGAATATTTTCTTAGATATTAAATTAGAATTGATAATTAAGTTGATTTTATTCTAGATACTTAATTATTTCTATTTTAATGAATTTAATTAAATAGAAAATTACATTTAAGTTGGAAATTTTTTAATTTCAGATCAACTTAAATTAGAATAATTTTTAGAGTATATTTTATTTTATTTTAATAATTATTTCCCACTTAAATTTCGGATTACATTATTTTTAATGTAGATATTTCAAAAAATTTCAATTTTAAAAATTAGATTAAAGTTAAAAATTAATTTTAGATCAACTTAAATAAAGTAATTTTCTTTAATGATTTAATTAAAATAAATAGACAAAAATATATTATATTTTAATTAGAAAATTAGTAATTAGTTTATGAATTATCTAGATAGATATTTTCTTGATAGACTTTTTGATATTTTTCTAGATATATTTAATTAAATTAGAAAATTAATATTTAAGTTGATTTTGTTCAAGACACTTAAATATTTGATATTTTTCTTAAGATGTTTAATTAAATAGAAAAATTATATTTATGATGATAATTAATTTATTTAATTTTACACCAACATAAATTAGAATAATTTTTCCAGTTTTATTTTATTTTATTTTGATGAATTTTGAAAATGTATTTTTAATACATTGGATTTCAAATTCAATTATATATATATATATATATATATATATTTGTAGAAAATTAAATTTGAGTTGAAAATTAATTATTTAATTAATTTTGGACCAACTTAAATTAAGTAATTTTGATAATATTTATTGAAAAATTAATACTAAGAATGGAAAATAATTTTTTATTTTTCAGATCTTCCTAGAGTATAATTTAATAAGGGTAAATAGCGGCAAAACCCTCAAATCTTTCATTTTGGTTTTACTTAACCCCCAAAACCCAAATTTGGGCGGTAAAACTCCCAATACTCGTATTCTGTTAGCAATTTAACATTTCCGTCTATGTTAAGTGTTAAGTGTCATGTGTGTATACGTGGTACAATTTTATTGGTCTACGTAAAAAAATATTTAAAAAAATTAAAAAATTAAAATAAAATTAATTTAAAATTAAAAAATTATAATTAAGAAAATAAATAATTTTTCTTTTTTTTTTCTTTCTTTTTTTTCCTTTATTTCTTTTTCTTTTTCTTTCTTTTTTTATTTTCTTTCTTTTTCTTTTCTGTTCATCGACCTCTCTCTCTCTCTCTCTCTCTCTCTCTCTCTCTCTCTCTCTCTCTCTCTCTCTCTCTCTCTCTCTCTCTCTCTCTCTCTCTCTCTCTCTCTCTCTCTCGCTCTACCACTCTCTCTTTTTTCTAAGAAATTGATACAATACCCAGAAATTAATAGAACAAAATTTTGAACACCAAAACCCAACTTTCACTGTCGTCGACCCATATCCACAGATCTGCGACATTTTCTTCGAACACCAAAACCCAACTTTCACCGTCGTCAACCACAAAAGCTTCTAGCATCATTCACCACAAATGCCAAAATCCCTGCACAGAAGAGAGAGAGAGAGAGAGAGAGAGAGAGAGAGAGAGAGAGAGAGAGAGAGGGAAACAAAAAAAGGAAAGAATAGAGGTCAACCTTTGATTTCTAGGTTGGGGATCTCAAACCTTTGGTCGCCGGCATCCAAGTCCCTCGATGCTAGATTTGGAATGGGCAACAGGACCTACTGCGAGAGAAAAAAGAGAGGCGAGAGAGAGGGACAACCATCGAGGAAGAAGAAGAGACGAGAGAACTGCTGGGGTGGCCGCCCAAGGGTTTTGAAAACTCTAGATTGAAAACCCAAGAGAGACAGAGAGAGGAGATCGAGAGAGAGACGAAAAAAAAAGAAAGAAAAAAAAGAAAGAAAAAGAAAAAGAAAGAAAAAAAAGAAAGAAAAAGAAAAAGAAAGAAAGGAAAATTGTGCCATGTTTACACAGTGTCCAGTCCAACATGGCACTTAACACCTAAAATGGACGAAAATGTTAAATTGCTAACATAATACGAGTATTGGGGGTTTTACCGCCCAAATTTAGGTTTTGGGGGTTAAGTGAAACTAAAATGAAAGTTTTGGGGGTTTTGCTGTCATTTACCCATTTAATAAATATTAAATTAAAATTTATATTTAGAGTTATCTAAATTAGTAATTTTAATTAAATAAATATATGCTAAAATAAATAGATTAAAATAAGTATCAAAAGAAAATACAACTCTTTAAAATAATGAGCTTTAGTTATAATGATATTCGATCTCCAATGTTTGTCCTGCATGGTTAATTGTTTTCAATATAACCTCGAGACGCTAGACTTCGTCCCCCTCATAGATGGTTATTCGTTGAAGCATTTAACACCATAAAGATCTCGAAAGATAAGTATTTTGTAAGTTTTCGTCTGTATTAGACTCTCCCCTACGGTGAATACTTAAGAGATAAATTTACGAAGTATGAAACAATAGTGGAAGCTCATAAAATAAGAATAACCTTGACTCTCGCCTACTGGGACAATGTTGGATTCTTATTTTGATCGAATTAAAGGTTGCTAGAATGGTGTCTATTTTAGATGAGTTGACAACTCTATTCAATGAATGATATCTTTGACTCTCGCCTACCGAGATACTGTATCAGTTTGTTAGAAACCTTGAAAATTATTTAAGATGTGCTTGTTTTGTATTTTCACATGTCTTTCTTACTTGTTAATTGTATGACGATTTCTGAATGTGTATGAATTTATATTGAACCATGCTGTTTTTTGTTATTAATTATTGCAGTTTAATTTTGAATCTTCATTGTTGGTCTAACTTAGCTTGTTGTTTTTAATGGGACAAATCCCAAAGGATTGTTATCCATTAGACAAACATAATAGTGTTGGATCTCAATAGATAAGTATTTGTAAATGCAACATCTAGTTGTACATCCAAAGATGACAGCTTAGACTAGTATTTGCATATGAAACAGTGAAAGATTATTAAAATAAGAATAACTTTGACTCTCGCCTACCGAGACATCGTTGGATTCTTATTTTAAATTGAAATTATCCTTTATTAGTTTCCTCTTAGCTTTTTCATTTCGAATTTGCTTAAATAGTATATCATTGGATGAATAGTTTATAAATCATCTGCTTATGATGTCATTCTAATTTATCTTATGAAATTGAATGGCGCAGATGACTCTATTCCCGACATTCTATCCCAAAATGATATAAATCTTCTATCTTAAAAATCTCCTACTTTTATATGCTTACTATAGGCAATTTAGACCTAGAGTTAGATTAGAAGTGGTGGTCCAAGAAAGAATAATTACTCATGTATATTTGGTATAAATTTAACGCTTTGACTTTAAATTTTAAATTCCAAATAGAGATTGTTAACCCCAAGTTCTTGTCTAACCTATCTTTTTCATATTTAGACTGATTTTATCTTGATTTAAGCTTGAATATAAAAAACAAAATCAAAGATTCATGCACCAGAATTTTACAAGCTTCACCTGCCCTAGAAACTCATTCTAGGCGGCTAGTGCTTGGGTTCCCTGAACCAGGGTAATAACTTTCACTATAATCAAAGATGTATCTTACAAAAACCAACAATATTGTAAACAATACACTCTTTGCAAACTACAGTGAATCTATACCCATACCAACCAAGACCCTTGATTGGAGACACAAGATCCCCTTGTGTGAATGATGAGCTCTCTTTAATACTTCTTCAATCTGAACTCCCTTCAGATCTGGTGATGAAAATGATACTGAAATCCCTTCAGCCTGAACTCAACATCTTCAAGCTTTGATCTACAACTTTGGATTAATACCTCCAAGCTCAAAGATCACTTGCCATGGAACATAAAGAAGAAACAAGAAGAAAGAAATGTAATCCCAAATCTCCGATCAAAAGGTCTTTTAACATAATACCCAGAAGTTGTATTTATACCCATCTAAACCAAGAAACCCGAAATAGACAGTTGTTACCATCTGAACAATTAAAACCCAAAATATCTTTGTCGACGTGGACTAACACTAACAGTGGAACTCCAGACAAAACACTACGAATCTCAGACGCAACTGGACATGAATTGTCACTAAAGAATATACGGGTTCTTCCATCTCTCCCTTGAAAAATTATGGTCAATGACAACAATATTAAAGAAAAACAGAGCAACCATCAAAATATAACAGAGTAAACAAACAGGAAAAACAAACACTTTAAGCAACCAAACAACAAACACACCACTTTACACAAAGGATAAGTATTTCTCCCCCTTCATTGAGCATAATCCATGTCAAAAATAATACGGTCCTAAAACAAATGCTCTCCCTAAGAAAATGAAAAGTTTATCAAAGAGCTTTCCCTGAATGGCGACAGAAAATGCAACATAGACTCCTCATTGCAAGGAAATGCCTAAGTATCCATTACAACATCAAAGAAGAAAGTCAAACCATCTCACAACATGACCTAAAACATATGGATATTAGATATAAAGAAATGAGAGATTGACAAAACAAAATAATCAAATTATCACAATATTACGAATGATGCTTCAAATGAGATTTATTTTTATTTCAATCAAAAACGTGCCAAATGATATATCTCAAGAATAAACATGTTTAACTTGCAAAGAGGAAACACAATGAGTGGCCTAATCAATTAACAAGTGAGAAATGATTATTTGAGCAAAGAACCAATTCATTCAACTTCACAATGAGCCATACTTAATAAAAAGATGAGACAACTTCTTCCAATCCACATATTAACACACACTTGAGAAAGACAATAAACAAGGAATTTTTTACAGCATTTTTAACCAAGATTTTTCTTCGGTGTGTGCTAGTGACATCATGTGAGAACATTGGCTCACTCTCACAATTGTTTTTATTAAGCTGCCCATTTTTTTTTTGCTACCTTTTCTATCTTTAGACACTCCGACTCTTTCTTTTGCAACCAACTATGGCTTTCACTATCCCTCAGAGATGTAGCCGTCCTCTTTTAATCAGAAATACTAATACAGAAGGATCATACTACTTATTAGTAAATGGACTAAAGAGAGCTCTTCCCATTGCATCTAAAAGAGGTAGCCTTTTTAGCTGGGAAAAATAAAGGGTCAAAAGATCCTGAAAAACTCACCTATTTAGAGCATCCTCGATAGAACTAGAGAACATGTAGATGGGACATGAAGTGCCTCATAGAAAAAAAAAACGATAACAATCAAGGCTTAGCTGAACAAACTAAGAAAGATAATGATCATATACCACAACGAATTAATCAGATAGAACACATCAAAAAAAAAATCCCAAGTTGCACACATTAATATGAGAATTCAAGGCTTTAGTAAACAAAAATCCAAGAGAGCATCAAGAATAATATGTGATTATCCAATGTATTTTTACTCAACCAATTCCAAAAAATGATATCCGTTATCTATATATTTTGAGTCAACATGCATTTTGAGGAATGTTTGTGAAACATTCATTATCACACATGATACCACATAAACAAGCAATGAGGAACACTAGACAACTTATCATGTGTGTATCATATTTCTTTTAAAGCAAAAGTGTACGATGTACAACATGATCAAAACCAGCATACACCAGGACAAAAACATCATCCTTTCTTTGTTTAAACCCAACATTCAACAATATAAGGTTTAGAAGACCATACCATAGCACTAATAATAGTGAATGAGCTCTTGAAAGACGAGGTGATGATTTAACACTCTTATTTCTTTTGGTTAAAACTTTTGGAATAGCAGTTTAATCCCCAATATGTGATTTATCCAATGATGCACTATTACATTTGACAACATTGTCCAACAAATAACTACCATCACTAGATCTCTTCCCTGTTAAGTCTAAGCACCCATCAGATGAAACTAAACAATGAGTTTTAGAAAAACTTACAGTGTAATTTACATCACAAAGTTAAATGATGCTTATCAAATTTGCCTTGAGCCCTTTCACATACAGTACTTTAGTAAGAGGTGCAGCTCTACTCATCACCAAGTCTCCTTTCCCAATAATCTGGCCCTTATTTCCATCACCAAAAGTGACAGCTCCCTCATTTGCTTCTTTATAATTGACTAACAATTTCTTGTTGCCAGTCATGTGTTGAGTGCAACCACTATCCAAGTACCACTGTGCTTCCAAAAATGCAGATAGTGAAACTTAAGCCACCAACCCAACATTTGATTCACGATCAGACCTCAATCTCTACTCACTTTGAGATCCTTCCCCTCGAGTTTTATTGGGTTTTTGAAAACTCTTAGGTCGATTGATCATAGCTTTTAAGTAGTTCTACAGCTTATAGCATCTGTGTAAAGACCGCTTAGTTTAATTTGGAAATTAGCAACTAATCACGTTTAATTATGAAATTATTTATAGCTATTTAAATAATTATTTATACTGTTATTATTGAATTCAGAGATGCATTTTTATGTCATGTAGTAGTTTTCATAATTTTGCATTCCGATGCCCGGTATTTTGGAACTCAGTGTTTGGCTCAGTAAAATCACAACTTAGTATGTTAGTAGTTTGGGACGGTTTATTAGACGTTGGGAATGTCGGGAATGGCCGGGAATTTAGAATTTCCCAAAAAATACCCCTTTAGTGTTAATTATGTTGTTTTAGTGTGGAGGGGCAAAATGGTCTTTTTGCCCTATTATTATTTTTTCTTCTAGTGATTTTAATAGATGGATTATATGTTTATTTTAATTTGTTTTGGCTGAAGTAAAAAGGAGTAAGTGTTATTTTATCTCATTTTTCATTTCAAAAATCAACACTTAGAAAAAAATAGAAAAAATTTCAAAAACCACTCTCTCTTTTCCTCTCTCTCTCGGCTGGTTGTGTGTGTACAAGAAGCTGGAATTTTCCTTGATTTTCAAGCCCTTTCTCTTCCAATCTAAGTATTCTTCAAGCTTTGGTAAGGTCCCTAACCTCTTCCTCTTGTATTTTATGAAGAAAATGTTTAAAAGATGATTGTTGCATGTGAATTGTTGTGATACTTGCTGCTGTGTTTTGTTGTTGTTTTCAAAGGTTTAATCTTGTTATTTTAAGTAGCTTAGAGTTAGTGTATGCATGATGGTTGCTTGGATTCAAGCTTTGAAGTTTTTAGTTCAAGAACATGAATTTTTTTAAAGAAATGTGTGAATCTGTTAATTGCTTGCTGTAGTTGGTAGAGTTCATTTTCAGAGGTTTATTTATGCATGATTATGTAGGTTTAATCTAGTTTGATTGCATGTTAGTTGATTCTAACCAAGTTTGAGTTTTGAAACTCAAAGCTTGGGCTCTAATGGTGTTTTTCATTTCTGTGTATTCTGGGTGAATTTAATGTTGTAGAAATGTTATTTGGGTTATATGGAATAGGTCTGGAAGGTTTGAGGTGATTTGGGTTGGAATTGTTTGAGTAGTGAATTTTTGAAAAACTCCTGCGAGGAACCGGAATTCCGGTTGTGCAACCGGAATTCCGGATGAGGGTCTAGGAATTCTCAGAACCGGAATTCCGGTTGCAGAACCGGTCTACCGGTTGGGGAATTTTCAGAAACCCTAGTTTTCCTCATTTTTATGTTTTTTGGGGTATTGCCATGCTTTTTATCGATAGGGAAAATTTTAGTTCCTAGTTTAAGTCCCTGGGAAGTGATTTAGCGTATCACTTATAGTGTTGTGATTTTTATGGTTTAGGAGTCTGTAATCCGCCGCGCAAATAGTTCCAGTCATGTTGACCGGCACACCTGAATTCGGAATCCAGGTAAGATTAGTATAACAGTATGCATATGTAGATTACATGTTTAACGTGAATGTAGGAAGCCTGTTAGATTACATTAGTTATGTATGTTGGCTTCGAACCATCCAACTGTGTCACGTCGGTACAGGCTGGAGTATGACCAGCAGCCGGAGTATGACCGGTTCGACCGATCAGGCTGACACTTAGGTTGGTGGTTCCGTACTATTTGACGTATCACGTCGGTACAGGCTGGAGTATGACCAGCAGCCGGCGTATGACCGATTCGACCGATCAGGCTGATATTGTAACACGTCGGTATAGGCTGGAGTATGACCAGCAGCCGGAGTATGACCGGTTCGGCCGATTAGGTTGTTACTTGTCAATAGTACCGTCCCTATGAACGTTCAAAACTCAGTACCGTGTTGGACACGGCAGTTAGGGGGACTCAGTATCGTGTTGGACACGGCAGTTAGGGTTATGATCAGGGGTATGGGCGTCTGATCATGACCGGGATTTATGTATGAGTATTATTATGCTTTTCTTACTGAGTCTGTCGACTCACAGTGCTATGTTTACGTGTAGGTAAAGGCAAGGCTAAAGCTGATGGACCGTGAGCGAGCCGGTGAAGATTGTACATGTTGGGGCGGTTAGGCCTGGAGCGTACGATCCTCGGGACAGCAAGGCTATTTTTGTAACTAGTCGCTAGGCGACATTTATTTTGTATAAACAGTTAACTTTTGTAAATGGTTTTGTAATCGGGATCCCGAGTCTTTTGTATAAATATTTTATAAGTTTAATTAAAAAGCAAAAATTTTAATTAATCACGTTTTCCATAAACCTCATTGATTAGCAACGAGCTGCACAGCATGTTTAAAAATCACGTAATACGCCTATGTTAGTTAGGGTGTTACAATTTGGTATCAGAGCCGCCAGGTTGTCTTCCGAAGATCGTCACGACATGTACAATCATCATCAGCAGTTAGCTCGTTCCACGGTTCAGTAAGCCTTTATTGCTTTAGTAGTTTATTTATTTATTTTATGAATAAGAAAAGCCTGATAGGAAGCATGTTAGTAGCCTGATAGTAGAATAGGCGCATGTTTTGTTTTTAATTCCCAAATTAAGCGGCATTAGTAAGCTCTCCTTGAATACGACCTGATATGCCAACTCTTGGTTTCGCAGGCGGTTCTGACTAGATGGACGCCAGGCGGACTACCAGGAGTCAGGGCAATTCAGTGGGGTCGAATCAAGGTCAGGGAGCTCAGTTTCCCCCGCCAGCTAGGGGCCGAGGTAGAGGTCCCAGAGGCAGGGCTCGTGGTCGGGGTGATGAGGACCCGCCACAGGCTGCCCAGGCTCCCCCAGCCGATCAGGGAGCCCAGAATAGAAGAGCAAGACCTCGAGATTCAGAGGTTGAGACAGCAGGGTGCTCCTGCAGTTCCGGTGCCAGTAGTTCCAGTGGCACTTGCCCCTGCTGCTCAGGCCGAATTAGTGGTGGCGGCCAATAGATTGGAACCTTTGTATGAATGGTTCCAGAAGCAAGCACCTCCGGTTTTCTTGGGAGGTCCAGACGTGATCAAAGCCGAGCAGTGGCTGACGGTGATCACCAAAATCCTGAACTTCATGGGTGTCACCGGTAATGATAGAGTGGGGTGTGCCACTTTCCAGTTCCAGGAGAACGCTCTGGTCTGGTGGGACATGGTGTCTCAGATTCATGACGTCACCACCATGACCTGGGAAAGGTTCCAGGAACTCTTCAATGCCAAATACTATAATGAGGCGGTCAGAAGCGCCAAGAGGAAAGAGTTCGCTCACCTGACCCTCCGTGAGAACATGAGCGTGACCGAGTATACTACTCAGTTCGACCGTTGGCAAGGTTAGCCTCGGGAATTGTGCCAACCGACTTCAGCAAGAGAGAGAAGTACTTAGATGGGTTAAATGCGAAGATCAAACATGATTTGATGATCACCACCGATGACAAGACCACCTATGCTGAGATGGTGGAGAAGGCACTGCGAGCTGAGGGCGCAGTTGGGTGTATGTCGCAGTCAGCTACTACTCCGGCGAGTGGCGGGGCTCCTACCCCTCCTGCATCAGGCTTTAGCAGGGGGAGTAGTGGTTCGGCCATGGATCAGAGGAAGAGAGCATCCACCGTATCCGGTGGCTCGAGCCAGAACAAGAGGTTCCGGGGGAACCAGAATAGAGGTAGTCGTTCCAGTGGTACTGAGACCCGATTCTCCTATCCCGAGTGCCCTAGCTGCAAAAGGCACCATCGGGGTGAGTGCAAAGGTCAGGGATGCTTTCACTGTGGCATGCCCGGACACTTCAAGAGGGACTGTCCCCAGCTCCGCTCAGAGGCACCGAGAGCTCCGGCGATACCCACTCCAGCCAGGTGTTCGCCATCACTCAGGCTGATGCAGATGTCAGCCCATCAGTTGTGACAGGTCAGCTTTCTGTTAATAACTCGCTTTACTTAGTACTGTTTGATTCTGGGGCTACACATTCTTATGTGGCAGCCAGAGTCTTTAGTACATTGGATAGACCGTACGATAGATATGAATCAGGGTTTGGAACCCTATTACCTGGCGGAGAGTTGGTTATCTCCAACAGGTGGATTAGGTCTATGCCGATCAGGATAGATGGTAGAGAGTTAAGTGCTGACTTGATAGAGATGAGTTTAGTAGAGTTCGATATTATTTTAGGAATGGATTTACTATCTAAATATTCGGCAAGTATTGATTGCAAGAGGAAGATGGTGATCTTCCAACCGGAAAGTGAAGAACCATTCGTGTTTGTTGGTTCAGTTCGGGGATCTCGGATCCTGGTGATTTCGGCCATGTCAGCTAGAGAATTATTACATGGCGGGTGCTTAGGGTTTCTGGCCGTGGTGGTGGACACCACTCGGCCAGATACCATTCGGCCAGAGGACATCAGAGTTGTTCGGGAATTTTTAGACGTTTTTCCCGAAGAACTTCCAGGGTTACCACCTCAGCGGGAGATTGACTTCGTGATAGACTTGGCACCAGGGGTGGAACCGGTTTCCAAAGCCCCATATAGAATGGCTCCAGCTGAACTTAAGGAGTTAAACATTCAGCTCCAAGGGTTGCTTGACATAGGGTTTATTCGGCCCAGTGTGTCACCCTGGGGAGCCCCGGTTTTATTCGTCAAGAAGAAAGATGGATCTATGAGGATGTGCATCGACTACAGGGAATTGAACAAGCTGACGGTGAAGAATAAATATCCATTACCTAGGATCGATGATTTGTTCGATCAGCTTCAGGGAAAGACGGTCTTTTCTAAGATTGATCTCCGTTCGGGTTATCATCAGTTGAAAATCGGAGAGGAGGACATTCCGAAGACGGCTTTCCGCACTAGGTATGGACATTATGAATTCCTGGTTATGTCGTTTGGACTAACCAATGCTCCTGCAGCATTCATGGATTTAATGAATAGAGTATTCAAGGATTTCCTCGATATCTGTGTGATTGTGTTTATCGACGACATCCTCGTGTACTCTCAATCGGAAGAGGAGCATGAATTACATCTTCAGATGGTACTGCAACGGCTTCGGGAACACAAGCTTTATGCCAAGTTCAAGAAATGCGAATTTTGGCTATCTCAGGTGTCCTTCTTAGGGCATATTGTAAGTAAAGATGGGATCAAGGTAGATCCCAGGAAGATCGAATCCGTCAGGGATTGGCCGAGACCGAAGACAGTGACAGAGATTAGAAGCTTCTTGGGTTTAGCTGGGTACTACGGTAGGTTTGTGGAAGGGTTCTCTAAAATTTTAATGCCCCTAACCGAACTTACAAAGAAGAATCAACAGTTTGTCTGGTCAGACAAGTGCGAAGCTAGTTTTCAGGAGCTGAAACAGAGGTTGATTACCGCTCCAGTGCTGCTTTGCCTTCAGACAATGAGAAGTTTGTAGTTTATTGTGATGCATCCAGACAGGGTCTGGGGTGTGTGTTGATGCAAGCCGATCGGGTTGTCGCTTATGCCTCCCGTCAGTTAAAGGATTATGAACAGCGATACCCGACTCATGATCTAGAATTGGTCGCGGTGGTTTTTGCTTTGAAGATTTGGCGGCATTACCTTTACGGAGAAAGGTGTGAAATCTATACCGACCATAAAAGTCTCAAGTATTTCTTTACTCAGAAAGATTTGAACATGAGACAGAGACGTTGGTTGGAATTGGTGAAAGATTATGACTGCGAGATCCTCTATCACCTGGGGACGGCCAATGTAGTGGCCGATGCCCTGAGCAGAAAGGGTCCCGGGCAGGTAGCTAGCATGGTCCAGATCTCGCCTCAGCTAGCAGAGGATATGGTTAGCTCCAGCATTGAGTTTGTGGTAGGTCAGCTTCACAACTTAACGCTGCAATCTAATCTGTTAGAAAGAATTAAAGCCGCTCAGATGACGGATCCAGAGTTAATGAAGATCAGAGATGAGGTTTTGGCTGGTAAAGCCAAGGACTTTTCAGTGTCAGATAACGGGATGCTTCTGTATAAGGCTAGGGTTTGTGTTCCGAATAGTGTGGAACTCAGGAATGAGATCTTTGAGGAGGCTCATTCTACCCCTTATTCTCTGCATCCCGGCACCACTAAGATGTACCAAGATCTGAAATCGTACTTCTGGTGGAGCGGTATGAAGAAGAATTTGGTAGAATTTGTATCGAGATGCCTCACTTGTCAGCAGATTAAGGCTGAACATCAGAGACCAGCAGGGTTGTTGCAGCCTCTAACCCTACCAGAATGGAAGTGGGAAGATATTACGATGGATTTTGTGGTTGGGTTACCTAGGACCACGGGTTTATTTGATTCCATCTGGGTAGTGGTGGATCGATTTACGAAATCTGCTCATTTTCTGCCGGTTAGAACAACATTTACAGTGGATCAGTTGGCAGAGTTGTATGTCAGAGAGATTGTAAGACTTCACGGGGTACCGAAGTCTATAGTTTCGGATAGGGATCCGAAGTTCACCTCCAAATTTTGGCAGAGTTTGCAGCGAGCAATGGGTACAAAGCTGAAATTCAGTACAGCATTCCATCCTCAGACAGATGGTCAGTCTGAAAGGACAATTCAGATATTGGAGGATATGTTACGAGCCTGTGTTATGGATTTTGAAGGCTCATGGAATAAATATCTACCGTTGATAGAATTTTCTTACAACAACAGTTATCAGAGTACGATAGGGATGGCTCCCTATGAACTGTTAGACGGTAGGAAGTGTAGATCTCCCATTCACTGGGATGAGACAGGGGAGAGGAAATACCTAGGTCCAGAGTCAGTGCAGCGGACCAATGAGGCAATAGAGAAGATAAAAGCTAGAATGCTTGCCTCACAGAGTAGACAGAAGAGTTACGCAGATCCGAAATGCAGAGATGTTGAGTTCCAAGTAGGGGACCATGTGTTTTTACGGGTATCTCCGATGAAGGGGATCAAACGTTTCGGGAAAAGAGGCAAGTTATGCCCTAGATTTACAGGACCTTTCGAGATCCTCGAGAAGATAGGTCAAGTGGCATACCGGTTAGCGTTGCCTCCAGCTTTATCAGCAGTTCACAACGTATTCCATGTCTCGATGTTGAGAAAATATGTTTCAGATCCCTCTCATATACTCAGTTATGAGAGCCTAGAACTGCAGGCAGACATGACTTACGAAGAACAGCCAGTGCAGATCCTGGATAGAAAGGATAAAGTCCTTCGGAATAAGACCATAGCATTGGTCAAGGTTCTTTGGAGAAACAGCGAGGTGGAGGAAGCCACCTGGGAGCTAGAGTCAGATATGAGAGCTCAATATCCAGAGTTATTCAGGTTAGATTTCGGGGACGAAATCCTTTTAAGGGGGGGAATAGTTGTAAAGAACGCTTAGTTTAATTTGGAAATTAGCAGTTAATCACGTTTAATTATGAAATTATTTATAGCTATTTAAATAATTATTTATACTGTTATTATTGAATTCAGAGATGCATTTTTATGTCATGTAGTAGTTTTCATAATTTTGCATTCCGATGCCCGGTATTTTTGAACTCGGTGTTTGGCTCAGTAAAATCACAACTTAGTATGTTAGTAGTTTGGGACGATTTATTAGACGTTGGGAATGTCACGAATGGCCGGGAATTTAGAATTTCCCAAAAAATACCCCTTTAGTGTTAATTATGTGGTTTTAGTGTGGAGGGGCAAAATGGTCTTTTTGCCCTATTATTATTTTGTCTTCTAGTGATTTTAATAGATGGATTATATGTTTATTTTAATTTGTTTTGGCTGAAGTAAAAAGGAGTAAGTGTTATTTTATCTCATTTTTCATTTCAAAAATCAACACTTAGAAAAAAATAGAAAAAATTTCAAAAACCACTCTCTCTTTTCCTCTCTCTCTCGGCTGGTTGTGTGTGTGCAAGAAGCTGGAATTTTCCTTGATTTTCAAGCCCTTTCTCTTCCAATCTAAGTATTCTTCAAGCTTTGGTAAGGTCCCTAACCTCTTCCTCTTGTATTTTATGAATAAAATGTTTAAAAGATGATTGTTGCATGTGAATTGTTGTGATACTTGCTGCTGTGTTTTGTTGTTGTTTTCAAAGGTTTAATCTTGTTATTTTAAGTAGCTTAGAGTTAGTGTATGCATGATGGTTGCTTGGATTCAAGCTTTGAAGTTTTTAGTTCAAGAACATGAATTTTTTTAAAGAAATGTGTGAATCTGTTAATTGCTTGCTGTAGTTGGTAGAGTTCATTTTCAGAGGTTTATTTATGCATGATTATGTAGGTTTAATCTAGTTTGATTGCATTTTAGTTGATTCTAACCAAGTTTGAGTTTTGAAACTCAAAGCTTGGGCTCTAATGGTGTTTTTCATTTCTGTGTATTCTGGGTGAATTTAATGCTGTAGAAATGTTATTTGAGTTATATGGAATAGGTCTGGAAGGTTTGAGGTGATTTGGGTTGGAATTGTTTGAGTAGTGAATTTTTGAAAAACTCTCGAGGAATCGAATTCCGGCTTCGCAACCGAATTCCGGATGAGGGTCCAGAATTCTCGAAGCCGGAATTCCGGTTGCAGAACCGGTCTACCGGTTGGGGAATTTTCAGAAACCCTAGTTTTCCTCGTTTTTATGTTTTTTGGGGTATTGCCATGCTTTTTATCGATAGGGAAACTTTTAGTTCCTAGTTTAAGTCCCCGGGAAGTGATTTAGCGTATCACTTATAGTGTTGTGATTTTTATGGTTTAGGAGCCTGTAATCCGCCGCACAGATAGTTTCAGTCAGGTTGACCGGCACACCTGAATTCGGAATCAGGTAAGATTAGTATAACAGTATGCATATGTAGATTACATGTTTAGCTTGCATGTAGGAAGCCTGTTAGATTACATTAATTATGTATGTTGGCTTTGAACCATCCAACTGTGTCACGTCGGTACAGGCTGGAGTATGACCAGCAGCCGGAGTATGACCGGTTCGACCGATCAGGCTGACACTTAGGTTGGTGGTTCCGTACTATTTGACGTATCACGTCGGTACAGGCTGGAGTATGACCAGCAGCCGGAGTATGACCGGTTCGACCGATCAGGCTGATACTGTAACACGTCGGTACAGGCTGGAGTATGACCAGCAGCCAGAGTATGACCAGTTCGACCGATTAGGTTGTTACTTGTCAATAGTACCGTCCCTATGAACGTTCATAACTCAGTACCGTGTTGGACACGGCAGTTAGTGGGACTCAGTATCGTGTTGGACACGGCAGTTAGGGTTATGATCTGGGGTATGGGCGTCTGATCATGACCGGGATTCATGTATGAGTATTATTATGCTTTTCTTACTGAGTCTGTCGACGCACAGTGCTATGTTTATGTGTAGGTAAAGGCAAGGCTAAAGCTGATGGACCGTGAGCGAGCCGGTGAAGATTGTACATGTCGGGGCGGTTAGGCCTGGAGCGTACGATCCTCGGGACTGCAAGGCTATTTTTGTAACTAGTCGCTAGGCGACATTTATTTTGTATAAACAGTTAACTTTTGTAAATGGTTTTGTAATCGGGATCCTGAGTCTTTTGTATAAATATTTTATAAGTGTAATTAAAAAGCAAAAATTTTAATTAATCACGTTTTCCATAAACCTCGTTGATTAGCAACGAGCTGCACAGCATGTTTAAAAATCACGTAATACGCCTATGTTAGTTAGGGTGTTACAATTTGGGTCGAATATGACCCCTCCTGTTACAGAAGTGACACACTGGGATTAATCTCTTCATCTGAGATATATTCTTCGGAGCAATTCTACTTCCTTTTAACTTTACCTTGGTAGGTCCAGATGGAACATGGAATTTTCTAGTGGGATCTGAGGACTCAGGTGTCAAGGGAAGTGATGATCGCTTGTCAGCCTTTTTGTCGAGGTTGATCACTGGTGTAATGGACTCTTCTACCCCAAGTTATCTCCTTGCTTATACAATATCTTGTATTCGATAGAGGTTCGATCACCATAAGGTTTTTGAAGTTGAAGAGTTTGATTGATGGCAGCCCTTCCTAGAGGGATAAACTCTAAAGCCTGTTTAGCTCTTATGAGTTCAGCTAAAAGCTTGTAGATCTCATGGTCCTTCCCATCAAGAAGTTTGTTGAGATTCTTAACAGTGTCCTCCAGCTTGACTTTTTCAGATTCTATCTGCTCCTTGGCCCTATTCAGACCTCTAATCTACTTGGTCATGTATTCCCACTAAGCAAACATCTCTTCATATGCCTTTTGTCTTCCATTACTGTCAGCTTCAGAAACAGTGGAAACCCCATCATCCTCAGATTCAACAGAATTATGACTTTGAGCCATGAAAGCCACTACCTGTTTATCCTCATCAAAACTTTTGCTTGCAATAGAATCTTTTTCTTCGTCACTATCGCTCTAGGTGGCAACAAGGGCTTTCTTCTTTTTGAGAGTGTTGGCACACTCGGCCTGAATGTGTCCAAACCCATCACATTCTCTGCACTAAATGCCCATGCTCTTATTGTCACTGGGTAGCTGACCATGCCTGAAGTTTCCAACAGGATTTCTTTTGGGAACATTGTCCTTACCCTCAGAACACAATTTCTTGTACTTTTTTTTTCAAGAATGTTGCATATTTCTTGGTCAGCAAATATACAGCTTCATCTGAGAAACCAGCAAACACATCTAGGATAGACTTCTTTTCTTCTTTGTGAATGAACGCAATACTGTTGTCTCCTTTTTCTTTGTTCACATCCTTCTTCTTTTTTTCTTTCTTCCACCTTGTTAAGGACATTTCATAATTCTACAAGGATCAGTCATCAAGATCTAGTTCCTCCACGTTTTTCATTTCTTCAATGGAGGTTACTTTAGACATAAATCTCCTAGGAAGAACTTCAAGAACTTTATGAACCAGCTTTGCATTTGAATAAGTCTTTCCCAAAGCATAAGCCTCATTTGATATGTCACACAATTTAGCATGGAACTCAGCCACCGTTTCTTCTTCCTCCATTGATAAATCTTTAAACGCTTTTGCCAAAGAACGAAGACAGGATTTCTTTACTGCATCCGTTCCTTCATTTTTAATTCGTACTTTTTCCCAAGCCTCTTTGGCCATCTCACAGTTTGCAATGACCTTCAATTAATTTGTGAACACTGTATTGAATAGAGCATGCATGGCCTTCGAAATAAAATTAGCCCTCTCCATCCCATCTGGAGTCCACAGGCACATAGGTTTTGGTTTGGTGAAACCATTATCCATCACCGTTGGGCAGGTCCAACCATCTTCTATGGCCATCCAAACTCTTTCATTCACCGCCCTCAAGAATGCTTGCATTTTGGTTTTCCAGTATGGGTAATTGGCACCTTCCAGCATTGGGGGTCGTGATGTGGATCCTCCTTCTCTGAACATCTCCATTCCTGTACAAATAGGGAAAAACAAAACAAAGATAGAGAGAAGTATACTCCTAGAGTCATGTCTGGAGAGGGGTTTAGTTCTAACTGAATGTTGCAGAAAGGAAAAAATGTAGAAAAAACAAGAATTGCAGCAACAATGAATTTCAGTACAACGAATCTTGAAAGAACCCTAAGGATCAACATTTCTAACAGAAGTGGCTCGCTCTGATATTAATTGTTAATCCCAAGTTCTTGTCTAACCTATCTTTTTCATATTTAGATTGATTTTATCTTGATTTAAAAAAAAAAAAAAATCAAAGATTCAACACCAGAATTGTACAAGCTTCACCTGCCCTAGAAATTCATTCTAGGCGGCTAGTGCTTGGGTTCCCCAAACCAGGGTAATAACTTTCACTATATTCAAAGATGTATCTTACAAAAACCAACAATATTGTAAACAATACACTCTTTTACAAAATACAGTGAATCTATACCCATACCAACCAAGACCCTTGATTGGAGACACAAGATCCCCTTGTGTGAATGATGAGCTATCTTCAACACTTCTTCAATCTGAACTCTCTTAAGATCTGGTGATGAAGATGATACTGAAATCCCTTCAGTCTGAACTCAACATCTTCAAGCTCTGATGTGCAACTTTGGATTAATACCTCCAAGCTCAAAGATCACCTGCCATGGAACATAAAGAGGAAACAAGAAGAAAGAAACTTAATCCCTAATCTCCGATTAAAAGGTTTTTTAACATAATACCCAAAAGTTGTATTTATACCCAGCTAAACTAAGAAACCCAAAATAGACAGCTATTACAGTCTGAACAATTAAAACCCAAAATATCTTTGGTGACGTGGACTAACACTAACAGTACGAACTCTAAACAAAACACTACGAATCCCAGATGCAGCTGGAAATAATTTGTCACTACAGAATATACTGGTTCTTACAGAAATTTAAATTTCAGTTCCAAGAATGCATTACACATTACAGTATAACTTTCACAAGTATTAATATCCATTTTCTGTCAATGGATCCAAACTATATGTCAATGCATTGAATTTGAGTTTAGTATTCTATGACCAGGATCCACTTAGACTATTCTAAGAACTCTTTGTTGTAACTGGACCTAAGTCATCAAAAGACCACAACCATCAATTATATATCTATGGCATTTGTATCTTGTTCATAGTTGTTTTGACAAGATCATTCTCTGCAAAGAGTAAATACGCCAATATCCACTTGAAAGTAAGATCATCTATATTCTAATATGGATGTACATTCAGGGGTGGATATAAGTTATCGTTAAATTCTTAAAATGATCACTCTAGATTTTACCTTATGCAAACAAATTTGAAATGTTAGAGAAATTTGATGAATTTCTAGCAACGTTGAAAAACATTAAGGTGAGTGGTTAAAGATCTTGCGAACTGATAGGGGTCGAAAAATATTTGGTGGATATGCAGTTCGAAGATCATTAAGTTGAATTTTTTTGAATTGTTTCCAAACTTACCTCCCCAAAAATTTGATTTGCATATTGATGACAGTATGAGGTTTATGATTAGTTACTAGTAGTTATCTAAGTCCTTCTAGGGATATATCCTAGTGATAGGAAAATTTCAGCATGATGTAATTATTGTGTACTTAGTGTAAACCATTAGATTTAGGGATGTCCTGATCGTGACCTTAAGAAAAGCTAGAACTGTTAACTAAGGTTTGCATATTTGATAGCTATTCTAAGTGATTATGGGTGGATCACCCTATGGTCATTAAGATAAGTAAGTGTTTGTTTCAACAAATACTACTTTTCTAAGAATATGAATAAATCTTAAAGTAACAAAGTAGAGGCGATATTTTTTATTTTGATTCCAAAATTTTCTATCATCTTATTCTATATAAGATGGTATGTTGTCTTGACACAACCGCAGAGGATAATACCACTTATGTTCTTAGACAAAAAGTCACAGTACCATGTCGTAGTGGGAGGGTTTCAAGCAACTCACCCTGTTATGACTTGGAAGACACCGGTGAAAAAATCCATTATTAGTTTAAACAAATAATTGATAGTCAGAATAAGGAACTAAGAAGTAAAGCCAAGAGAACTATGGTTAAAGCCATTCATATGGAGCAACCAAAAAGTTTTCTATTACAAGGACAAGAAAGGAAATTTTGAAAATAAGTCTATTCAATGGACTTAACAAAACTTCATGTTCCTAGTGTTATAATAGGTTTAAGTTTATCTAAACCTAAGGCTTGTGGTGTACCTAGTAATATACTTACTCTAGTGCAAGCAACTTATTTTAGTAAGATGCTGATGCATGTTTCTAATGGCAATCTAGAGAAGCTTCTCGACTTCTAGACATAGATTTTATTTATCTAAGGAAAAGTTTCAACTATTTCAAAAAAGATAAAGGCCAAAGAAAGGAATTCCTTAGGATCAACAGTGAGAGGTCTCAGATATGCTTTGCTATGCATTAGACTAGACACGTGTTGTTGAGTGGGAGTAATGTGTAGGTATCAGATTACTCCAAGAAAGAAACATTGGAAGACAATCAAGTAAAGCTTAAGATCAAGAAGAAGAACTATATGTTAGTCGATAATGGTGGTATTTTAATACTCTTAGACTACACCTAATCAGGTTTCTAGACTTGCCTTAGTGCTAGAAAGTCTACTAATGAGATGGTGATGACCCTGGGGGTGGAGCAGTGATTTTGGAGAAGTCTAAAAATCAATCTGAAATCTCTAACTCTACCAGTGAGACTGGATGTTAAAGTTGCAGGAAAGATACTTATTTAGTCTAAGGAAAGTTCTATATAGTTTTTGGCATTGTACCAACAATTTATTAACTACTAGTGTTATTTCCTGACTAACATAGAAATAGTTGCCAAAAAGTAAAGAATCTAGTATCCCTAGAGGAGTAGACATATAGAGAGGAATTTCACAATATCAAAGATTTTGTGATTAAGGAAATGTAAAGGTGGAGAAAAGTTTGTATTGAATACAACCTGTCAGATCCTATTAAAAAGAGAACACTACATACTACACTTGATCTAGATATCAAGGTGCTGAGATTATTTGAAATGCACCTTTTGTTTTAAAACCCATTTCAATATAATCAGATTTACTAATTAATAAAAGATCAGAAATTGTTTTATGTTGCATGGTTCACATGATTTATTTCATGATTATGTATAATGTATAAATTCTATTAAGTCCAGAACATATATAAATATATATATATTTGTTCATGATTATAGTGTCGTTAGCACAGTGGAATATAATCATGATTATATGTTCATAAGTTTAATTCCCATGATTTGTCAGTTCACTGGATTTAGACTGGCATGATAATAAACGATAAGGTATACTTACACATTGCATAAGTGTTATGTTCTTTCTAGGGCATTGGCAAAGTTTACCAGTATCGGATGTATGGAGTATACATTGGAAGGGGTCGATATTGATCTTGGATAAGAAATCATAAAATTATCGTTATATCTTTCTAAGTCAATATCAATGGTTGATCTTAGGTCTATGGATCTTCATCCTGATATGGTTAGGGTTTAGCTTAGTTATATTATTTATGTTCTTCAAGTTGTTCACAGAATTGATTTTAATTAATTAATTATAATTCTAAAATTAGACTATGTCTTATTTAAGAATTTTCACTACGCAAGGGCTTAATTATGAAGAAAAGAGATTTGTTAATTAAGAGACTTTGTATGGTCTAATTAATAAATTACTTAAATGACAGTTTTGTTTGATAATTAATTATATTTATTAAATAAATAGTTTTGGCATTTATAGGATTGAATTGGAAAATATGGTATTATTGAAATAAGTGGTTGAAATAAAGTTGCAAAATTGTAACTAGAGTTTTGCCCAATATTTTATTCTTTTTTAATCCATATAATTCAGCCCTAAGCCCTAGTTGAAACACTATAAAAGGAACATGATGCTCTCATCTCATCCTCTTGTCAACTTGACTATTCAACCAACCTAGATGAGTGTTGGAAATTATTTTACCAGGATCTTAGATCTACTCACAAGTATGTTGTTTAACACCCTAAATATGAACTTTCTAAAACGATAAAATAAATACATATAAAGTTAAGAAAACCTTACATTGATGCAGCGGAATTAATGTCTCCTTCCACTCAGATCTCTAACCCTTGTATCCTTTCTGTCGCAGAGTATTATCAAGATCTGGGCCCGAATGTCCTTCTCTTTGTGTTTGATCCTTCACAGTCTTCCAATCTATACCACTTGCTGTGTGTGGGCACTTACTCTATCACTAAGGTTCAAAATTTAGAAGAAGAAAAGAGAGAGAGGGGTTTTGGCAAAGGTATAGAAAAGGGAAGGCTCAGTTTTTCTGAAGAGAGAATTTTCTGACAGAAAAGCTTATGAAAACTTATGTTCGACTGAGCCATCACTTTCTATTTATAGGCAACTACTAGGTTTAGGTTAGGAATTATTTGGCATTAAAATAACGAAAATATCAATTTGAAAAACCTATCCAAGTGGCCGGCCATGGTGTGTAATGGGCCTTACTTGGATTTTGCAGTTTTCACAAATTTTATTTCTATTTTCTCAAAAACGCCAATTTTCCAATTCTAACCATTTAAATGCCAAAACTAATTATTTGATAACTAAAATAGATTATTAAATAATATTGTCATTTAATTTAATTATTAATTAGACATATAAAGTCCATTAATAAATAAATAAACCTATAAACTCTTTTCTTTACAATTTCGCCCCTACTTAGTGAAAATTCATAAATTAGACATAGTCTAACTTTAGAATTATAATTGATTAATCACAAATCAATTATTGAGTCTTACAAGCAGTATGTTCTCAACTAGAATGGGGACCATGGATCTATATGCTGAGCTTCCAATAAGTGAACCGAATTTACTAAGTAAATTCCTACTTATTAATTCTTCGTTGAATCCACTCTTAGAACTTAGAATTGCACTCTCAGACTTATATAGAGCATATTATATGTTCCACGATATAGATATGCTATCTCATTTAACCATTGTTATAATCTTATTGTGATCAAAGATCCTCTATATAGATGATTTACATCGAGATGGGATAATTTTACCGTTCTCACCCCTCAATGTATTTTGCCCCTTAAAACACTTAGCTACCTGTAAATGGTGTTTAGTGATCTAAGAATTAGTCACTTAAACAAGAGCTCATCCATTTACTTCTATTTGCTAAGCTCAAAGGGAATCATCACTTGACTTCTATACACCAGTAGAAGCTATAGATTCCATATTTATGTTCAACACTCCCACTCAATCATACTATCATGTTCCCAAAATATACGTATCACCCTGACCCAAAAGTAGGCTTAACTAATAAATCAAAGAACATGAATAGTACTCCTGAGTTGAGCCTAAGCATATCAGGATTTAGATTCTTTTAATCTTAAGATCAACTACTGATATTGACTTGGAAAGATATAACGGTAAGTTTATAATATCTTAACTAAGTTGCAATATCGGTCCAGTCCAATGTATACTCCATACATTCGAAACTAGTATACTTTACTAATGTCCTGGAAAGAACATAACACTTACTCCAAGTGTAAGTACACATCATCGCTGATTATCACATTAGTGTAAATACAAAACACTGATGAAACAGGGACTTAGTCTTTTGATTCATATGATCACAATCACATTCCACTGTGTTGACGATACTGTAATTGTGAATAAACATATGGTCTGGATTTAACTGATTTTGTGTGTAAATGTAATAAACATATTAAACCATTAGCATGTAAAATTCATGCAAACATTAATCACTTCAAATTTCTTATATTGATAACTAATCAGATTGTAAAGAGTTTTATTTAGGGCACAAAACCCAACAATGAGAGAGTTCCTTCATTAGTGATTTCAGCCTCCTTCATTGTTCTTCCTATTTCGGCCTATAGTGAATGAGTGTCATGCCCACACATAGCAAGTCAAGTACTCAATCATAGTGAGTAAGATGGGTGGTAACCAAACCTGAATGAGAGAAAGAGATCCAGGTTCAAATCTTGATAATGCTCTGCTACAGAAAGGATTCAAGGGCTTGAGATCTTGAACGGAAGGAGTCATTATATTCAGCTGCAATCAATGTAAGGTTTTCTTAACCCTTATGTGTTTATTTTCATTGTTTTAGAGAATTCATATTTGGATGTTAATCAACATACTTGTTAGTAAATCTACATCCTTGTAAAATATTCCCAACATAGACATTGTGTGCGGGGAGTGTCCAAGCGAATGTATGGGGGCTCGCATCTGAACCTATGGGGGGCATGCATGCGAGCCGTGGGTGAGTTATGAAGGGTGAGTTTGGCATGGTGTGAGGGGGTAAGGGGCTCACATGCGCGCCCATGGGGGGCTCGCATGTGAGTCGTGTGTGCGAGGAAGAGACGATCGTGTGTGCGAGGAGGAGATGTTGTGTGTGCGAGGAGGAGACGGGCGTGTGTGCGAGATGGGCGTGCGAGTGGAGGGGGACTCACATGCAAGCTCATGAGGGGCTCGCACGCGAGCCGTGCGTGCGAAGGGGGACGGGCGAGTGGGTATGATGGGCGTGCGAGTGGGGGGGCTCGAACGCGAGCCGTGTGTGCAAGGGGGGACGGGCAAGTGTGTGTGGGGGGAGCCAAGTGTGGAGTTCTGAGAGGAGGAAGCCAAGTGTTAAGTTGTGAGAGGAGGAAGCCAAGTGTGAGGTTGTGGGAGAAGAGAGTCAAGTATGAGATTGTATGGTTGAAATTATATGGAAACTTCGGGGACACAGCGTGTAGAGGAAGGCGTACTCCCACACCTTCTAAAACCTTTGAATGCAAGGGAGTACGAGTAGCGACGACAACGGACCTGCATGGTCTGAGGGCCTGAGCAAAGGTACACCATGGGCACTCACCTAATGCGTGCAAGTTGGGACCCCCAAACCTGTAACTGGAGACCACGCACCTGCAGCTCAAAACCATGCGTCTGCAGCTAGGGACCACGCACCTGCAACCCGGGACCACACGCTTGCAGCTCGGGATTGCCCTCCTACAGGTGAGGACCATGCACCTACAAACTAGGACCACAGGTCTGCAATTAGGGATCACCTAACACCCGACAAGAGTACGAGGCACAAGGCCACTACCAGCACCTACAGCCCTCAACTTGAGAGCGATGTGTTGGTACCTTTTGACCATGTTGTACCACTGGCCACTAGTGCCCATAAGTACCCCCATCTTAGATATGAGAAGGGGTTGGAAGTTCATTTTTGTAACTCATATAGTGAATGCAATAAAAATAAAAGTATTCATCATTTCACTTTCATTTTACTTATTCTCTTTATCTCATCTCTTAATAGTTACATATTTTCTGACCACTAACTTGGTTGACGAGTTCCAACCATCAACAGTTTGGCACCGTTTGTGGGAACGACAAGCTCAAGCCAAGTCGCTCCTTTACACATCATTGTTACATAATGGCTAGATGCTCTTGACGTCGTCAGTACATGGAAACTCACCTTGACGAAGAACGGTTGGTTGCACCAGAGAAAGACATGCTGCCATCCGTCGTCGGCAGTAGAGAGGCGAACATCAATAGGGCACAAGTAGACGAAGAGCACCAACATAGAGTGCCCAGCAAAGTCCCTAAAGCGGTGGAGGACATTAGAACAGTAATAGGAGGGTCTTGTGTAGGGGGAAAACTCGTGGAAGAGAGACAGGTATGCCTGTGAGGCAAGGCAAAAATCTCAATGTACCACTTGACTATGAAATTTCCAACCCGTGGGGGTGTCGCCACATTGAAAGGGGATCAAGATGAAGCTAGAGAATACTATAGCATGTCGTTTCAGATCACCACGAGGCCACAAGAACCAACGACAGTGATCACCCATGGGGGGCCCTGCCAGAATGACAAAAAAATTTCTGAACTAGACCCTAGAGTTTATGAGGAAGTGCGAGTGGAGTCTGTAGAGGAGTTGGAAGAAATAGTAATCTCGGAAAGCCCGCCAAAGGTCCTCAAAATTAGAAAAGGGCTCCTCGAAACCCTTAAGAAAGAGTTGAAGGAGTTTCTGGAGAGTAATCTAGATGTGTTCTCTTGGGGGCATGAAGATATGGAAGGAATGGATCCAACTGTAATGTGCCACCATCTCAACATAGATCTAAACGTGAAACCAGTAAGGCAAAAATAGAGGGCCTTGAACCCTGAGAAGTACAAAGCGCTAAAAGTTAAAGTCGACCGACTTGACATGATCAAATTCATCCGAGAAGCATATTACCCTAAATGGGTATCGAAACCCGTGTTGGTTCTTAAACCTAATAGAAAGTGGAGAGTGTGTATCGACTTCACACATTTGAACAAGGCCTGCCCAAAAGACAGCTTCCCGCTGTCGCGGATAGACCAACTAGTGGATGCGATGATGGAGCATGAATTGCTCTATTTTATGGATGCATACTAAGGGTATAATCAAATATACATGAACTCTGCCGATGATGAACACACTATTGGAAATATTTTACCAGAATCTAGATTTACTAACAAGTATGTTGAATTAACATCCTAAATATGAATTCTCTAAAATAATGAAATAAACACGTAAGGGTTTAAGAAAACCTTACATTGATTACAGCGGAATATAATGACTCCTTCCGTTCAAGATCTCTAACCCTTGATTCCTTTATCTAGCAGAGCATTATCAAGATCTGAACCTAGATCTCTTTCTCTCCTTCGGGTTTGGTTACCACCGTCTTATTCACAATGATCGAGTACTTGACTTGCTATGTGTGGGCATGGAACTCATTCACTATGGGTTCGAATACGTGAAGAACAATGAAGGAGGTTTTGAAATCACTAAGGAAGGAACTCTCTCATCTAGTTTGGTTGAAGGCATTAATTTGACAAAGTGTCAAGTGGATGAGATGAGAGCATCATGTTCCTTTTATAGTGTTTCAACTAGGGCTTAGGGTTGAATTATATTGATTAGAAAAAGAATAAAATATTGGGAAAAAATACTTAAGTGCCGTCCACTATAATGGACCACTTTCTAGTTATAATTTTGCCACTTTTTTCAACCACTTATTCATCTTTTCAATAATACCATATTTTCCAATTCAATCCTATAAATGCCAAAACTATTTATTTAATAATTATAATTAATTACTAAATAAAATTTTCATTTATGTAATTTATTAATTAGACCATTCAAAGTCTCTTAATTAACAAATTGACCCCAAAACCTCTTTTCTTCACAATTAAGTCCTTGCTTAGTGAAAATTCTTAAATAAGACATAGTCTAATTTTAGAATTATAATTGATTAATTAAAATCAATTAACTGAGTCTGGAAGCAGTATTATCACAACTAGTGAAGGGACCATGGGCCTATATAACCAAGCTTTCAATAAGTAGATCTAGAATTCACCAAGTAAATTCTCAACTTATTAATTCCGCCTTGCTCCACTATAGATTTGGAATTGAATACACTCTCAATTATATAGAACGCTCTATATGTACCACAATATAAATATGTTATGATTATCCATTGCTACAATCCTAATAGTCATGGATCCTCTATAGATGATCTACACTGAATAGGGACAAATTTACCGTTCTACCTTCAATATATTTATCCTTAAAACACTTAGCTACCTATAAATGATACTTTAGTAAACTGATATAATTACTGAAATGAGGCCTCAATCATTTATCTCTATTCAGCCAAGCTCGAAGGAGATTATCGTTTCACTTCTGTGTCCAGATAGAAGCTATAGATTCCATATCTATGATTAGCGCTCCCACTCAATTGTACTATCATGTTCCCAAAATGTACGTATCACCCAGACCAAAAGGTAGGCTTAACTAACAAATCAAAGAACACAAATAACACTCTTGAGATCGAACCTAACCATGTCAGGATTGAGATCCATAAACCGAAGATCAACCATTGATATTGACTTAGAAAGATATAACGGCAAGTTTATGATGTCTTATCTAAGATCTATATCGGTCCCTTCCAATGTATACTCCATACATCCGATACTGGTAAACTTTGCCAATGCCCTGGAAAGGACATAACACTTATCCAAGGTGTAAGTATACCATTCGCAGATTATCATGCCAGTCTAAATCCAGTGAACTGACAAATCATGGGAATTAAACTTTTGAACATATAATCATGATTATATTCCACTGTTCTAACGACATTATAATCATGAACAAATATATAGATATTTACATATGTTCTGGACTTAATAGAATTTATACATTAAACATAATCATGAGATAAATCATGTGAACCATGCAACATAAAAGCGATTTTTGATCTTTATTAATTAGTAAATCTTATTATATTGTAATGGATTTTATTTAGGGCACAAAGCCCAACAAACTCCCACTTTCACTAATATAAAACTAAAAGTGCATTTCAATTAATCTCAACTCCTTGATATCCAGATCAAGTGTAGTATGTAGTATTCTCTCCGTAATAGGATCTGACAAGTTGTATTCAATACAACCTTTCCTCCACCATTACATTTCCTTAATCACAAAATCCTTGATATGGTAAAATTCCTCTCTACATGTCTACTCCTCTAGGGATACTAGATTCTTTACTTTTTAGAAACTACTTCTGTGTTAGTCAGGAAGTAACACTAGTAGTTAATAAATCGTTGGTACAATGCCAAAAACTGTATAGAACTTTCCTTAGACTAATTAAGTATCTTTCCTGTAACTTTAACATTCAGTCTCACTTGTAGACTTAGAGACTTCAGATAGGTTTTTACACTTCTCCAAAATCACTAGTCCACCCCAGAGTAATCACCATCTCATCAGCAGACTTTCTAGCACTAAGGCAAGTCTAGAAACCTGATTTGGTGTAGTCTAAGAGTATTAAATACGACCCTTATTGACTAACATATAGTTCCTCTTCTTGATCTTTAGCTTTACTTGATTGTCTTCCAATGTTCCTTTCCTAGATCAATCTGATGCCTACTCATTTACTCCCACTCAACAGCATGTGTCTGGTCTAATGCATTGCAAAGCATATCTAAGACCTCTCACTGTTGATCCTAAGGAATTCTTTCTTTTGCCTTTATCTTTTCTGGAATAGTTGAAACTTTTCCTTAGATAAATAAAATCTATGTCTAGAAGTCGAGAAGCTTCTATAGATTGCCAATAGAAAAATGCACCGGCATCTTACTAAAGTAAGTTGCTTGCACTAAAGTAAGTAAATCACCAGGTATACCATAAGCCATAGGTTTAAATAATCGTAAACCTTTATTACTAGGATCAGGAAGTTTTGTTAAGTCCATTGAATAGACTTATTCCCAAAAAAATTCCTTTCTTGTCCTTACAATAGAAAACCATTGGTTATTCCATATGAAGGGTTTTTAATCATAGTTCTCTTGGCTTTACTTCTTTGTTCCTTATTCTGACAATCCATTACTTGTTTAAACTAACAATGGATTTCATCACAAGTGTCTTCAGAGTCATAATAGGGTGAGTTCCTTGAAACCGTCCCACTACGACAAGGTACCGTGACTTTCTGTCTAAGAACATAAGTGGAACTATCCTCTTCAGTTGTGTCAAGACAATAGAGACAGTGGGACCATCTTATACAAAATACGATGATAGAACACTTTTGGAATCAAGAAAAAAATATCTCCTCTATTTTGCTAGTTTGTTTTCAGACTTAAGTCATTTTCTTAGAAAAGTAGTATTTGTTGAAACAAACACTTTCTTATCTAATGACTATAGGTCCACGCCTAATCACTTAGAATAGCTATATCAAACATGTAAATCTTAGTTAACAGTTCTAGCTTTTCTTAAGGTCACGATCAGAACATCCATGATTCTAGTAATGGTTTACACTAAGTACACAACCATTCCATCACTTTGAAATTTTCCTATCACTAGGGTATTTCCCTAGAAGGACTTAGGCAACCATTTCATCAATATGCAAGTCAAATTTCTTGGGAGGTAAGTTTGGATACAATTCAAAAAATCAACTTAATGATCTTTGAACTGCATATCTACCAAATATTTCTCCACCCCTATCAGTTTGCAAGATCTTTAACCACTTACCTTAATCGTTTTCCACCACTGCTAGAAATTCATGAAATTTATCAAACATTTCAAATTTCTTAGCATAAGGTAAAATCTAGAGTGATCATCTTAAGAATTTAACGATAACTCATATCCACCCCTGAATGTACATCCATATTCGAATATAGATGATCTTACTTTCAAGTGGGTATAGGCATATTGACTCTTTACAAAGAATGATCTTGTCAAAACCACTATGAACAAGATGCAAATGCCATAGATATATAAGAATGTGGTTGTGGTCTTTTGATGACTTAGGTCTAGTTACAATGAAGAGTTCTTAGAATAGTCCAAGTGGATCCTGGTCACAGAATACTAAACTTAAATTTATACCAAATATTTCTTGAGTTATTATTCTCTTTTGGACCACCACTACTAATCTAACTCTAAGTCTGATTTGCCTAAAGTAAACATATACAAGTAGGAGATTTCTAAGATCGAGGATTTATATTATATCAGGATAGAATGTCGGGAATATAGTCATCTGCGCCATTAATTTCATAAGAGAAATTAGAGTGACATCACAAGCAGATGATTTATAAATCATTCATCCAATGATATATTATTTAAGCTAATTCGAGATGAATAAGCTAAGAGGAAAAATTAAAGGATAATTTCGAATTTAAAATAAGAATCTAACGATGTCCCGATAGGCGAGAGTCAAAGTTATTCTTATTTTTATAAACTTGTTCATTGTTTCATATTGTAAATACTTGTCTAAGTTGTCATCTATTGATGAACAACTAGATGTTTCATTTACAAATATTTATCTATCGACATCTAACACTATCATGTTTGTCTAATGGATGACAATCTTTTGGGATTTGTCCCATTAAAAACAACAAGCTAAGTTAGACCAACAATGAAGATTCGAAGTTAAACTACAATCAATAACAGAAATTAACATGGTTCAATATAAATTCATACACAATTCAAAAATTATTAAGCATTTAGCAAGTAACAAAGACATGTGAAAATACAAAACTATCATATCGTAAATAATTTCCAAGGTTTCCAACAAACTGATACAGTGTCCCGGTAGGCGAGAGTCAAAGATATCATTCATTGAATAGAGTTGTCAGCTCATCTAAAATGGATACCATTCTAGTAACCTTTTATTCGATCAAAACGAGAATCCAACATTGTCCCAGTAGACGAGAGTCAAGGTTATTCTTATTTTATGAGCTTCTACCATTGTTTCATACTTCGTAAATTTATCTCTAAGTAGTCACCGTAGGGGAGGTCCAATAGAGACAAAAACTTACAAAATACTTATCATAAGAGATCGTTACGGTGTTAAATGCTCCAACGAATAATCATCCATAAGGGGGACGAAGTCTAGCGTCTCGAGGTTATGTTGAAAACGTTTAACCATGTAAGACCAACAATGGAGATCGAATGTCCTTATAACTGAAGCTCATTATTTTTAAAGAGTTGTATTGTCATTTGATACTTATTTTAATCTATTTATTTTAATATGTATTTATTTAATTAAAATTACTAATTTAGATAACTCTAAATATAAATTTTTATTTAACATTTATAAAACTATACTTTAGGAAGATCTGAAAAATAAAAATAAATTATTTTCCATCCTTAGTATTAATTTTCCTATAAATATTATGAACATTATTTAATTTAAGTTGGTCCAAAATTAATTAAATTAATTCTCATCTCAAATTTAATTTTCTATAAATATATAACTGAACAAAATCCAATGTATTATAAAAAAAAACATTTTCAAAATTCTAATTAAAATAAAATAAAATAAAACTAAAAAAATTATTCTAATTTATGTTGGTCTAAAATTAAATAAATTAATTTTCAACATAAATATAATTTTCCTATTTAATGAAATCTCTTAAGAAAAATTTCAAATATTTAAGTGTCTTGAATAAAATCAACTTAAACATTAATTTTCTTATTTATTTAAATATATCTAGAAAAATACCAAAAAGTCTACCTAGAAAATATCTATCTAGATAATTCATAAACTAATTACTAATTTTCTAATTAAAATAATATGTTTTAATCTATTTATTTTAAATAAATCATTAATGAAAATCACTTGATTTAAGTTGATCTAAAATTAATTAAAATTAATTTTCAACTTTAATATAATTTTCAAATTAAAAAATTTCGAAATATCTTCATTTAAAATAAATAAATGCAATTCGAAATTACGTGGAAAAATGATTATTAAAATAAATTAAAATATATTCTAAAAATTATTCTAATTTAAGTTGATCTGAAATTGAAAAAATTTCCAACTTAAATATAATTTTCTATTTAATTAAATTCATTAAAATAGAAATAATTAAGTATCATAAATAAAATCAACTTAATTATTAATTATAATTTAAATACTAAGAAAATATTCTAATTTAAGTTGGTCCAAAATTAATTAAATAATTAATTTTTAACTTAAATATATTTTCTAATTTAATTAAATTTCATGAAATAGAAACAAATAATTAAGTATCTTAAATAAAATCAACTTTATTATTAATTCTATTTAAATTCTAAGTTCCAAGAAAAATATTCTAATGTAAGTTGGTCTAAAATTAATTTTCAACTTAACTATATATTTTTACTTAATTAAATATTAGAAAATAT
This sequence comes from Cannabis sativa, assembly GCF_029168945.1. Taxonomy (NCBI): domain Eukaryota; kingdom Viridiplantae; phylum Streptophyta; class Magnoliopsida; order Rosales; family Cannabaceae; genus Cannabis; species Cannabis sativa. Next base: position 24,413,245 of record NC_083603.1, read on the forward strand.
AAATTAGTTACTAGAAATCACTATCTAGGATATTTCATTAAACTAAGTTTATTTATCTAAATTAATTTTAAAATAATCCAATGAAAAATTAATTCCATTTATTTCAAAATTAATTATGCTGCTAATTCAATTTTAATTAGGTTAAACTAGTATAATTAGCCTAATACAATTATTTAAATAAAGCAAATAGGCCTTCACAATTAGGGTTGTTCATGTGAGGGAGGGTTGGGTTCAGTATGTCGTACCCACTACTAATGGCCCCCTAACTCTCACACAAGGCCCGAAGGAGAGGAAGTTAACCTTTCATTAAATAATTATTATTCATTGAATAAGCCCAATACTAATTGGGCCTAAATAAAACTATCATATGTGACATTTTATTTTAGCAACCTAGTCCATTTAAATATCTATAAATAAATGGGCTCCCTATATGCATCTAAGCGCAAAAGCAAACATATAGGCTCACACAGGTCAAATTGATTTGGATGGGCCCTATCATGTTTCTAGGTTTATATAGATGAAAGAAATTGCAAAATTTACCTGTTACAAATTATTTATAAGATCAATTGACAATTGAACTATGATTAAAATCAGATCATTGGATCTGCTAACAAGTTAATCATAGAAATTTAGATCAAATAAATAATAGGTTCGTAAAAAAAATTGAATAAATAAATAAATGAACATGTAACAGATAACTGGAAAGTAGGTTAAGATATATCTATTTTAAAACTAAAATATTTAAAATATATCTTAACTAGAATTTAAAATTTAGGTTGTTAGAGAATATTTGAAAAATATTTAAAATCTAACAAATCTCCTAAATATCCTAAATTATATCTGAAATTCAAATATCTAACTAATTTTTAAATTTTTAGTTTATTTAAATAATTTAAAATTAATTAAATATCTAATAAGATAATATAATATAAATCTTAATTTCAAATGTAGATATTTCTAATATTATATTCTTAATCTTATAAATTAATGAATTAAATATAACAAAAAATAAACAATTTGAAAAATAAGATATTTTATGGTTAGGATATTATCAATTTTATTTAATAATTAAATAAAACAAAAATATCCTAAGTTTGAAAATTTTATGGTTAGCAAACCCTAAAATTTCTATTTAAACTAAAATTAACAAATTTTTTAAAATTTCATGTTATTTTGCCAAAAATTAAATTGAATTAAAATAAATATCTAATAAGATAAAATGTTAAAACAAATATTTTTCTAATCTTATAATTTAATTTAATAAAATTTATTTCAAAAATATTAAATTTTGAAAATCTAATATGGTTAGCAAATTTGAAATTCAAACTAGATTATTTCTAAATTTTATTAATATTTTAATATCAAAATAAGATCATTTCAAATTTTAATAATAAAATAAGTAATATCTGATCTTATAATTAAAATAAATAAAAAAAAAATAATCAAAAACTTCAAAATTAACCATAAGGCTATTTTTGTGGAAAAATCAAATTTTCAAATTCAAAGGCTACTAATATCTAAAATTAATTTTAATTAATTAAAAAAATTAATAAAAATTAATTTTATTTTGATAATTAGATTTTTAACAAAAAAATTTAGATTCTACACAAAATTCTACCAAATTTAAATTTTGTTTCAACGAAAAATAATTTTTGAATCAAAAGATATCACAAAAACAAGATTGCACTAAGGGAGTATGCATTGCACAAGGCTGCATTTGGGCGAGGAAAGGGGTCCTAGCAGCCTCTTGGAGGGCAAACCTCGGTCAGGAGGGGCTTAGGACAGCCCTTGTCTGAGTAAATTCGGACAAAGGCGTGTCAGATATTTTCATCCAAACTCAAAAAAACATAACCAATTCATAAAAAATCAAAATTGAGTTCTGTAAAAGCCTAAATTCATTAATTTTTCTTATAATTTTCAGTAAAAATATTTTCAGAACAAAACACAAAATATTTTATAACATACATTAAGATTTCCATACAATCATCAAATTTTCACATAAACCATCATGAAACCATCCAAATCAACACAAACATCGTTTTAAATTCATATTTCATGAAAGTAAATCATTACCATGGCTCTGAGGCCAGTTGTTGGAAATATTTTACCAGAATTTAGATTTACTATCAAGTATGTTGAATTAACATGATTCTCTAAAACAATGAAATAAACACAGAAGGGTTTAAGAAAACCTTACATTGATTGCAACAAAATATAATAACTCCTTCTATTCAAGATCTCTAGCCCTTAATTCCTTTCTGTAGCTGAGCATTATCAAGATCTGAACCTGGATCTCTTTCTCTCCTTCGGGTTTGGTTACCACCGTCTTACTCACTATGATTGAGTACTTGACTTGCTATGTGTGGGCATGGCACTCATTCACTATGGGTTCGAATAGGTGATGAACAATGAAGGAGGTTTTGAAATCACTAAGGAAGGAACTCTCTCATCTAGTTTGGTTGAAGGCATTAATTTGAAAAACTGTCAAGTGGATGAGATGAGAGCATCATGTTCCTTTTATAGTGTTTCAACTAGGGCTTAGGGTTTAATTATATTGATTAAAAAAAGAATAAAATATTGGGCAAAAATACTTATGTGCCGTCCACTATAATGGACCACTTTCTAGTTACAATTTTGGCACTTTTTTTCAACCACTTATTCTTCTTTTCAATAACATCATATTTTCCAATTCAATCCTATAAATGTCAAAACTATTTATTTAATAATTATAATTAATTACTAAATAAAATTGTCATTTATGTAATTTATTAATTAGACCATACAAAGTCTCTTAATTAACAAATTGACCCCAAAACCTCTTTTCTTCACAATTAAGCCCTTACTTAGTGAAAATTCTTAAATAAGACATAGTCTAATTTTAGAATTATAATTGATTAATTAAAATCAATTAACTAAGTCTGCAAGCAGTATTATCTCATCTAGTGAGGGGACCATGGGCCTATATAACTGAGCTTTTAATAAGTAGATCTAGAATTCACCAAGTAAATTTTCAACTTATTAATTCCGCCTTGCTCCACTATAGATTTGGAATTGAATACACTCTCAATTATATAGAACGCTCTATATGTACCACAATATAAATATGTTATGATTATCCATTGCTACAATCCTAATAGTCATGGATCCTCTATAGATGATCTACACTGAATAGGGACAAATTTACCGTTCTACCTTCAATATATTTATCCTTAAAACACTTAGCTACCTATAAATGATACTTTAGTAAACTGATATAATTACTGAAATGAGGCCTCAATCATTTATCTCTATTCAGCCAAGCTCGAAGGAGATTATCGTTTCACTTCTGTGTCCAGATAGAAGCTATAGATTCCATATCTATGATTAGCGCTCCCACTCAATTGTACTATCATGTTCCCAAAATGTACGTATCACCCAGACCAAAAGGTAGGCTTAACTAACAAATCAAAGAACACAAATAACACTCTTGAGATCGAACCTAACCATGTCAGGATTGAGATCTATAGACCTAAGATCAACCATTGATATTGACTTAGAAAGATATAACGGTAAGTTTATGATATCTTATCTAAGATCAATATCGGTCCCTTCCAATGTATACTCCACACATCCGATACTGGTAAACTTTGTCAGTGCCCTGGAAAGGACATAATGCTTATCCAAGGTGTAAGTATACCAATCGTAGATTATCATGCCAGTCTAAATCTAGTGAACTGACAAATCATGGGAATTAAACTTTTGAACATATAATCATGATTATATTCCACTGTGTTAACGACACTATAATCATGAACAAATATATAGATATTTACATATGTTCTGGAGTTAATAGAATTTATTCATTAAATATAATCATGAGATAAATCATGTGAACCATGCAACATAAAAGCGATTTCTGATCTTTATTAATTTGTAAATTTGATTATATTGAAATGGGTTTTATTTACGGCACAAAGCCCAACACACACCTCATTCATTACGGATCGAGGCTTGTATTGTTACCGGGTCATGCCTTTCGGACTAAAGAATGCTGGGGCGACGTACCAGGGACTTGTAAATAAGATGTTTGCTAACCAAATTGGCTGCAACATGGAGGTATATGTCGACGAGATGTTAATAAAGACCAAGAAGGCAAAGGCTCTAATTCAGGATCTGGGCAAAATGTTTGCCACCCTCCGCAAGTATCAAATGAAGTTGAATCCGTTGAAGTGCGTATTTGGTGTGTCCTCTAAAAAATTCTTAGGATTCATGGTCAACGAGAGAGGCATAGAAGCAAACCCAGAAAAAATAAAGGCATTGGTAGACATGGAGTCACCCAAGAATAGGAAAGAGGTGCAGTGTCTAACTGGGACGGCTGCAACCTTGAGTAGGTTTATATCGAGGTCCACCGATAAGTGTCTCCCATTCTTCGATACCCTCAAGGGGAATAAACAATTTACTTGGGGGAAGATTGTGAAAAGGCTTTTGCAAGTTTGAAAGAACATCTGGGAAATCCACCTTTGTTGGCTAAACTGGAAAAGGGCGAGAAGCTGTACGTATATTTGACAATTTCTGAACACGCTCTAAGTGTCGACCTCGTAAGAGGAGAAGGGAAGAAACAACAACCTATGTACTACATTAGTAAGCGTTTTGTGGATACTGAAACTCGTTACCCAGAAATTAAGAAGTTGGCTTACGCTCTTATTGTGGCATCGCGAAGATTGAAGCCATACTTTCACGCACATGCGATTGTGGTGTTGACTAACCACCCTTTGAGACAAGTACAGCACAAGCCCAAAACCTCGCGACACTTTCTTAAATGGTCTATAGATTTAAGTCAATTCAACATATCCTACACCCCGAGAGTGTCTATCAACAGGCAAGTGATGGCAGATTTTGTAGCAGAATTTACCTATCGCCCAGACGGTGAGGACCAAGGGCATGAGGTTGGTGAAGAGTCAAAGAGTGAAGCTAAAGAAGAGTTCATTTGGGAATTGCATGTGGACGGAGCCTCGAAGGATAGTGGGGCAGGGGCTGGGGTTATAATGACAACACTTGGGGGAATCTGAATGCATTGTGAAATAAGGTTTGGTTTTAAGGTCGAGTATGAAGCGATGCTAGCTGGATTAAGACTCACCAAGGAACTGAAGGTCACGCGTTTAAGAATTTTTAGCGACTCACAGCTGGTGGTTCTCCAAGTGAGGGGAGAATACCAAGCGAAAGGACCTAAGATGGTAGCATACTTGGCCAAGGTTAGGAGCTAGCTAGAATGGCTGCAAAATTTCACGATTGTGCGAATCTCAAGGGAAAGCAATGCCAATGTTGATGCCCTTGATAAACTTAGAATCCGTACCAGTAAAATTCCTAGCCCAACCAACTATCAAGTGTGACTTGGTGTTGCGAGTGGAGGATGAAGCACCCTCCTGGATGATGCCATATATTGAGTACACCCAAGAGGGGAGGCTACCCACAGATAAGAAGGAGGCTCGAAGAATCCAATATAAAGCTGCTAGGTATGTCTTGATAGATAGAGTTCTATACAAGAGAGGATACTCCATTTCACTCCTGTGCTGCATAAAAGAAAGTGAAGCACAATGAGTGTTGTCTGATATACATGAAGGAGAGTGCAGTAACCACACAAGAGGATATTCAATGTCAAGGAAGGTATTAAAACAAGGGTACTACTGGCCTAGCTTGGAGAGGGATGTGATGTCATTCGCAAAGAAATGTGACAAATGCCAAAGGCATGCCAGCTACAGTAAACGTCCCCCGGCCGAACTCACAAACATGACTAGCCCGTGGCCTTTCGCCATGTGGGGAATTGACCTGATTGGGGCCTTTCCAACAGGAAGGGCCAGAGCGAAGTATGCAGTAATAGCCATAGATTATTACACCAAGTGGGTAGAGGCTGAGGCACTAGTCAGTATCACTGTCAGGCAAGTTGTGTCCTTCATCAACAAATTCCTGATATGTAGATTTGGAGTTCCTCACAAGATCATCACTAATAATGGGACCAAGTTTGAAGGAGACTTGTTGAGTTCATACTGTGCGGAGAGGGGCATTGAGTGGGGATTCTCGGTGGTAGTGCACTGTTGGGTTTTATGCCTTAAATAAAACTCATTTCAATATAATCAGATTTACTTATTAATATAGATCAGAAATAACATTTAATGTTGCATGGTTCACATGATTTATTTCATGATTATATACATATAATGTATGAATTCTATTTAAGTCCAGAACATATGAATTTGTTAATGATTATAGTGTTGTCAACACAGTGGAATATAATCTTAATTATATGTTCGAAAGTTTATTTCCTGATTTGTCAGTTCACTGGATTTAGACTGATATGATAATCAACGATAAGTATTCTTACACCTTGGATAAGTGTTATGTCCTTTCCAGGGCATTGGCAAAGTTTACCAGCATCGGATGTATGGAGTATACATCGGAAGGGACCGATATTGAACTTGTATTAGATATATTAAAATTTACCGTAATATCTATTCAATTCAGTATCACATGTTGATCCTAGATCAAATGATCTTAATCCTGATATGGCTAGGTTCGATCTCAAGAGTATTATACATGTTCTTTGATTTGTTAGTTAAGCCTACTTTTGGGTCAGTGTGATACTTACATTTTGGGAACATGATAGTATAATTGAGTGGAAGCGCTAACATAAATATGGAATCTATAATTTTTATAGGAATTTAGAAGTGAAACGATGATATCCTTCGAGCTTGGCTAAACAGAGATAAATTGTTGAGATCTCATTCACTTCGCTGAAATATCATTTATACGGAGCTAAGTGTTTTAAGGATAAAATACATTGAAGGTGTAACGGTAACTTAGTGCCTATTCAATGTAGATCATCTATTAGAGGGTCATTGATCACATTAGGATTATAACAATGGATAACTAATGACATATCTATATCGTGGAACATATAGAGCGTTCTATATACTGAGAGTGCAATTCTAAGTTCTATACGTAGATTCAACGAAGAATTAATAAGTCAGTGAATTTAATATATAAATTCTTGATCTACTTATTGGAAGTTCGGTTATATAGACCCATGGTCCCCATACTAGTTGAGACCATACTTCTTGTAAGACTCAGTTAATTGATTTTGATTAATCAATTATAATTCTAAAGTTAGACTATGTCTACTTTGTGAATTTTCACTAAGCAAGGGCGAAATTGTAAAGAAAAGAGATTCTAGGTTTATTTATTAATTAAGAGACTTTATATGTATAATTAATAAATATATTAAATGAAAATATTATTTAATAATTAATTTTTAGTTATTAAATAATTAGAATTGGCATTTAAATGGTTGAATTGGAAAATTGGCATTTTTGAGAAAATTAGATACAGGAATGATAAAACAGCAAAATTGCATAAGTGAGGCCCATTATCCAAGACCCATGGCCGGCCACACTTATAGGATTTTATCATTTATTTTTTCATTATTTTACTGCCAAATAATTCTAACTTAAACCTAGGTGGTTACCTATAAATAGATAGTGATAGCTCTCATTCACACTTAACTTTTTCAGATGAAAAACTGAGCCTCTATCTATTCTCTATAGCCGAAACCTCTTCTTCTCTTTTCTTCTTCAATAATTTTGAAATCCTTGAGTGAATGAGTGAGTGCCCACACACATCAAGTGGTATCTCAATCATAGTGTGTAAGACTGTGGAAAATCAACCAGCAAGAAGGAGAATCAGCATCAAAGGAAGGAGAGAAAGAGATCCAGGTTCAGATATTGATATTGCTCTGCCAAAGAAAGGAATCAAGGGCTAGATATCTGAACAGAATGAGTCATTATATTCCGCTGCACCCAATGTAAGGTTTACTAAACATTATATGTGTTTATTTCATTGTTTTAGAATTCATATTAGGATGTTAATGAAACATACTTGTTAGTAAATCTAGATTCTGGTAAAATATATCCAACAACTGGACTCAGAGCCATGGTAATGATTTAATTTCATGAAATATGAATTAAAACGATGTTATATGTTGATTTGGATGGTTTCATGTGACTTATGTGCTTATTTGATGATAGTTTAGAAATCGCAATATATGTTACTGAAATATTTTTTATTTCGATCTGGAATTATTTTTTCTGGAAATTAGACGAAAAATTAATAAATTTAGGCTTTTATAGAACCTAATTTGAATTTTTTATGAATTAGTTATGATTTTTTGAATTTGGACAAAAATATCGGGATTTGAATGTCACACGCGCGCGAACGAGCCTCGGATCCGCTGGGACACGCTGCTGTCTGAAGGGCAGCTCGTGCCCAAGATCCTCGGTCAAATGGGGCTGCTTGCAGCCTCTATCCTCGGCCACACCCTTGCTTCCGCGCGCGCAGGGGTATGCAATGCATACCCCTGTGCCTCAAACTTGTTTTCGTCATAACTTTTGATTCAAAAATCGTTTTTCATTGAAACAAAAGCCAAATTTTGGTAGAATTTTGTGTAGAATCTAAATTTTCAATTAAAAATCTAATTTTCAGAATAAATTCATTTTTATTAATTTTTTAATTAATTAAAATTAGTTTCTGATATTAGTAGGCTTTGAATTTTGAAAATTTGATTTCTCACAAAGGAGCCTTATGGTTATTTTTGAAATTTTAGATTAATTTATTTATTTTAATTATAAGATCAGATATTTTTTTTAAATGATCTTACTTTGATATTAAAACATTATCTTTTAAAATAATCTTGTACTAATTTCAAAATTTGCTAACCATATCATATCTTTTTCAAATTTGTTATTTTTAAAATATATTTTATTAATTAAAATTATAAGATTAGGAATATGTTAGGTTTCACATTTTATCTTATTAGACATTTTTTTATTAAAATTATATTTTGGCAAAAATAACATGAAGATTTGAAAAATTGGTTAGTTTACTTTTAATAGATATTTTAGGGTTTCAAACCATAAATTTTTCAAACTTATTATTTTTTTTTTTAAATATTCTAACCATATAAAATATCTTATTTTTCAATTAGTTTATTTATGTAATATTTTAAATTATAAGACTTAGAATATAATAATGAAATATCTAAATTTAAAATTCAAGATATTTTATTATATTATCTTATTAGAAATTTTAAATAAATTTAAATTTTGAATAAACTTGATATTTGAAAAATTGGTTAGATATTTTTTTGATTTTTTGTTAGAATTTAAGAAATTTAGGAGTTTGTTGAACTTTGAATTTTTTCAAATATTCTCTAACAACCTAAATTTGAATTCTAGTTAAGATATTTATTTTAAAATTTAATTTTATTATAAATTTTAAAATTGAGATATTTTAGCTTACTTTCCAGATATTCCAGATCAGTTATTTGTTTGTATTGTTTGATTATATTATTATGTATTCAAATTTTTTTTTTTACAAACCTATTATTTATTTGATTTAAATTGCAATGATTAACTTGTTGACAGATCCAATGATCTGATTTTAATCATAGTCTAATTGTCAATAGATCTTATAAATAATTTGTAACATGTAAATTTTGCAATTTCTTTTATCTGTGTAAACCTAGTAACATGATAGGGCCCATCCAAATCATTTGAGCTATGTGAGCCTATATGTTTGCTTTTGGGCTTAGATGCATATAGGAAGCCCATTTAAGTTTTACTAAGTAAATGGACTAGGTTGCTAAAATAAATTTTGACATAAGTAAATTTATTTAGGCCCAATTAGATTTGGGCTTATTCAATGAATAACAATTGTTTATTTAAAGGTTAAATTCCTCTCTTTTGGGCCTTGTGTGAGAGTTGGGGGCCAATAGAAGTGGGTACGACATACTGAACCCAGCTCCCCCTCACATGAACTACCCCAATTGTGAAGGCCCATTTGCCTTATTTAAATAATTGTATTAGGTTAATTATATTGGTCTAACTAATTCAAATTGAATTAGCAACATAATTAACTTTTAAAATAGATGAAATTTATTTTTTCATTTAATATTTTAAAGTTAATTTTAGAAAAACACTTAGTAAATGAAATTATTCTAGATAGTTATTTCTAGAACTAGTTATTTTTTCTAATATTTAATTAGGAAAATATCATAGATTGTGAAATTAACTGTTTAATAATTAATTTTGGTACAATCTAAGTTAAGTATATTTTTCCTAGTATTAAACTAGAATTAATAATTAAGGCTCCTCTATACTTAATTATTTATTTCTTGAATTTAATACATTTAATTAAATTGAAAATTTAAATATTTAAGTTGATTTTCATAATGATACCTAAATACTATTATTTTCATGTTATTTAATTAAAATTAAAAATTATTTTAAGTTTGAAAGCTTATTTCAGAATAACTTAAATTTGAATAATTTTCAAAATATATTTTATTATATTTTATTAATCTTTTTCCCACAATTTCGAAATTACATTTCTTAAATGCAGAAATTTCGAATTTTATTTGAAAAACAGATTAAAGTTGTAAACTATTTATTTTAATTTTGGACCAACTTAAATCAATGATTTTTTCATTTAATGATTGATTAAAATAAATAAAGTAAAATATATTTAATTAGAAAATGAAATTAATTAGTCAATGAAAGTCTAGATAGACATTATCTGTTTTGCTTGAAGTATTTTTTTAGTGTATTTAATTAAATAGAAAATTAATATTTAAGTTAATTTTCATCATGATACTTAAATATTTAAAATTTTTCTTTAATATTTAATTAAATAGGAAAATTATATTTTTTGTTGTAAATTAATTTTATTAATTAATTTTGGGCCAACATAAAATTAAGATAATTTTCCAAGATTTATTTTTATTTTATTTTAACAAGCAATTTCGAAAATTGTATTCTTAAATACTTCAATTTTTCGAAATGCAATATATATTTATATAAAATTAAATTTGAGTTGTAAATTAATTAAATTAATTTTGTAACAACTTAAATTGAATATTTTTCTAAATATTTATTGGAAATTCTTACTAAGATGGAAATAATTCATTTTATTTTCATATCCATCTAAGTATGATTTATAAATATTAAATTAAAATTTATATTTAGAATTTTTCATTCTAAATTGGAAATTTTAATTAAATAAATATATATATTTAAAATAAATTGATTAAAATAAATATTAGAAGAAAATACATTTTTTTTAAATAATGAGCTTTATTATTGTTAGGACATTCGATCTCCATTGTTAATCTTACAATAGTTAAATATTTTCAATATAACCTCGAGACGCTAGACTTCGTCCCCCTTATGGATGGTTATTCGTTGAACGCATTTAACACCGTAAGATCTCATTTGATAAGTGTTTTGTAAGTTTTCGTCTCTATTAGACTCTCCCCTATGGCGACTACTTAGAGATAAACTTATAAAACATGAAACCATGGTGGAAGCTCATAAAATGAGAATAACCTTGACTCTCGCCTACCGGGACAACGTTGGATTCTTATTTTGATCGAAATAAAAGGTTGCTAGAATGGTTTGCATTTTAGATGAGCTGACAACTCTATTCAATGAATGATACTTTGACTCTTGCCTACCGGGACACTGTATCAGTTTGTTGGAGACCTTGGAAATTATTTAGGATTGTATGTTTTAGTATTTTCACTTGTCATTCCTACTTGCTATATGTTTAATAATTTTTGAATTGTGTATGAATTTATCTTGAACCATGTTATTTTCTGTTATTAAATTGTAGTTTAATTTCGAATCTTCATTGTTGGTCTAACTTGGTTTGTTTTTCTAATGAGATAAATCCCTAATGGATTTTCACCATTAGACATACATAATAGTGTTAGATCTCGAAAGATAAATATTGTATATGCAACATCTAGTTGTTCATCAATTGATGATACCTTAGACTAGTATTTTTACAATATGAAACAAGAAGGTTGTATAAATAAGATTACTTTGACTCTCGCTAATCGAAACATCGTTGGATTCTTATTTATAAACGAAATTATCCTAATTCCTCTTAGCTTATTCATTTCGAATTAGCTCAATAACATATCATTGGATGAATGGTCTATAAATCATTTAATGTCATTCTATTTTCTCTTAAGAAATTGAATGACACTTTTGATTATATTCCCGAAATTCTATCCCACAATGATATAAATCCTCAATCTTAGAAATCTCCTACTTGTATGGGCAAATCAGAATTAGAGTAAAATTAGTAGTGGTGGTCCAAGAAAGAATTACTCATTATATTTGGTATAAATTTAAGTCTTTGGCTTTAATTTTAGATTCCAAACAGAAATTTTCTTATATTTCTATTTCCAGAATACAATACAGTTACACTTTCACAAGTGTTTAAAATCCATCTTCTATTAACGGATTCAAAAACTGTATGTTAAAGTATGGATATGAGTTTAGTATTCTGTGACCAGGATCCACTTGGACTATTCTAAGAACTTTTTAATGTAACTATACCTAAGTCATCAAAAGACTACAACCACATTTTTTAAATCTATGGCATTTGTATCTTGTTCATAGTGGTTTTGACAAGATCATTCTCTGCAAAAAGTTAATATGCCTATATCCACTGAAAGTAAGTTCATCTCATTCGCAGATGGAAGTACATTCAGGGGTGGATATGAGTTTATCGTTATATTCTTAAAACGATCACTCTAGATTATACCTTATGCAAAGAAATTTGAAATGTTTGAAAAAATTCATGAATTTCTAGCAATGGTGATAAACCATTAAGGTAAGTGGTTAAAGATCTTGCGAACTGATAGGGGTGGAGAAATAGTTAGTAGATATGCAGTTAAAAGATCATTAAATTGATTTTTGAATTATATCCAAACTTACCTCCCCAGAAATTTCGATTTGCATATTGATGATTAGTTACTAGTTGTTACCTAAGTCCTTCTATGGTAATACAATTTCAGAATGATGCAATGGTTGTATACTTAATGTAAATCATTACTAGATTCATGGATGACCTGATCAAAATCTTAAGAAAAGCTAGAACTGTTAACCATGGTTTGTTAGCTATTCTAAGTGATTAGGGGTGGACCATCCCATAGTCAATAGATAAGAAAGTGTTTGTTTAAACAAATACTACTTTTCTAAGAAAATGACTAAGTCTGAAAAGTAGCAAATAAAGGAGATATTTTTTCTTGATTCCATAAGTGTTCTATCATCTTATTTGACATATGATGATCCCACTGCCTTTGTTGTCTTGTCACAACCGAAGAGGTCAATACCATTTTTTTTTCTTAGACATAATTCACGGTACCTTGTCGTAGTGGGAGAGTTTCAAGGAACTTCACTTCTTATGACTTGGAAGACACTAGTGATTAAAATCCATTGTGAGTTTAAACAAGTAATGGATTGTCAAGATAAGAAACTAAGAAGAAAAGCCAATAGAACTATGGTTTAATCCATTCACATGGAGTAACCTAAATTTTTCTATTACAAGGACATTAAAGGAAATTTTCGTTAATAAGTCTATTCAATGGACTTAACAAAACTTCTTGTTCCTAGTATTATAGGTTTGAGTTTATCTAAACCTATGGCTTGTGGTATACATGGTAATTACTTACTCTAATGCAAGCAACTTACTTTAGTAAGATACTGAAGCATTTTCTTTCTAATGGCAATCTATAGAAGCTTCTCGACTTCTAGGCATAGATTTTATTTATCTAAGGAAAAGTCTCCACTATTCCAGAAAAGATAAAGCCATGAAAGAATTTCTTATATCAACAGTGAGAGGTCTCAGATATGCTTTAGTATGCCTTAGACCAGACACCTGCTGTTGAGTGGGAGTAATGAGTAGGTATCAGATTAATCCAGGAGAGGAACATTGAAAGACAATCAAGTAAATCTTATAATTAAGAAGAGGAACTATATGTTAGTCAATAAGTGTGTATTTAAAACTCTTAGACTACACCACATCAGATTTCAAGACTTGCCTTTGTGCTAGAAAGTCTACTGATAAAATGGTGATTACTCTGGGGGTGGAGTAGTGATTTTGGAGAAGTGTAAAAACCAATCTGAAATCTCTTAGTCTACCAGAGAGAGACTGAATGTTAAAGTTGCAGTAAATGTACTTATTCAGTCCTAGAAAAGTTCTATACAATTGTGGCACCGTTCCAACTTGTCTTAACTACTAGTGTTATTTCCTGATTAACCAAAAGTAGTTGCCAAAGGTATAGAATCCAGTATCCCAAAAGAGTAGACATATAGAGAGGAATTTCACATTATCAAGGATTTTGTGATTAAGGAAGAGTAATGGTGGAGAAAAGGTTGTGTTTAATTCAACCTGTCAGATCCTATTACGAGGAGTTTACTACTACTACACTTGATTTGTAAATCAAGGTGTTGAGATTATTTGACATGCACATTTTGTTTTATGTTAGTGCAAGTGGGAGTTTGTTGGGTTTTATGCCCTAAATAAAACTCATTTCAATATAATCAGATTTACTTATTAATAGAGATCAGAAAAAACATTTGATGTTGCATGGTTCACATGATTTATTTCATGATTATATACATATAATGTATGAATTCTATTTAAGTACAGAACATAGGAATTTGTTAATGATTATAGTGTTGTCAACACGGTGGAATATAATCTTAATTATATGTTCGAAAGTTTATTCCCTGATTTATCAGTTCACTGGATTTAGACTGACATGATAATCAGCGATAGGTATTCTTACACCTTGGATAAGTGTTATGTCCTTTCCAGGGCATTGGCAAAGTTTACCAGCATCGGATGTATGGAGTATACATCGGAAGGGACCGATATTGAACTTGTATTAGATATATTAAAATTTACCGTAATATCTATTCAATTCAGTATCACCTGTTGATCCTAGATCAAATGATCTTAATCCTGATATGGTTAGGTTCGATCTCAAGAGTATTGTACATGTTCTTTGATTTGTTAGTTAAGCCTACTTTTGGGTCAGGGTGATACGTACATTTTGGGAACATGATAGTATAATTGAGTGGGAGCGCTAACATAAATATGGAATCTATAACTTCTATAGGAATTTAGAAGTGAAACGATGATATCCTTCGAGCTTGCCTAAACAGAGATAAATGGTTGAGATCTCATTTCACTTCGCTGAAATATCATTTATACAGAGCTAAGTGTTTTAAGGATAAAATACATTGAAGGTGTAACGGTAACTTAGTACCTATTCAATGTAGATCATCTATTAGAGGGTCATTGATCACATTAGGATTATAACAATGGATAACTAATGACGTATCTATATCGTGGAACATATAGAGCGTTCTATATACTGAGAGTGCAATTCTAAGTTCTATGCGTGGATTCAACGAAGAATTAATAAGTCAGTGAATTTAATATATAAATTTTTGATCTACTTATTGGAAGCTCGGTTATATAGATTCATGGTCCCCATTCTAGTGGAGACCATACTGCTTGTAAGACTCAGTTAATTGATTTTGATTAATCAATTATAATTCTAAAGTTAGACTATGTCTACTTTGTGAATTTTCACTAAGCAAGGGCGAAATTGTAAAGAAAATAGATTCTAGGTTTATTTATTAATTAAGAGACTTTATATGTCTAATTAATAAATATATTAAATGAAAATATTATTTAATAATTAATTTTTAGTTATTAAATAATTAGAATTGGTATTTAAATGGTTGAATTAGAAAATTGGCGTTTTTGAGAAAATTAGATACAGGAATGATAAAACAGCAAAATTGCATAAGTGAGGCCCATTATCCAAGGCCCATGGCCGGCCACACTTATAGGGTTTTATCATTTATTTTTTCATTATTTTAATGCCAAATAATTCTAACTTAAACCTAGGTGGTTACCTATAAATAGATAGTGATGGCTCTCATTCACACTTAACTTTGTCAGATGAAAAACTGAGCCTCTATCTATTCTCTATAGTTGAAACCTCTTCTTCTCTTCTCTTCTTCAATAATTTCGAAATCCTTGAGTGAATGAGTGAGTGCCCACACACATCAAGAGGTATCTCAATCATAGTGTGTAAGACTGTGGAAAATCAACCAACAAGAAGGAGAATCAGCATCAAAGGAAGGAGAGAAAGAGATCCAGGTTCAGATATTGATAATGCTCTGCTACAGAAAGGAATCAAGGGCTAGATATCTGAACAGAAGGAGTCATTATATTCCGCTGCACCCAATGTAAGGTTTACTAAACTTTATAGGTGTTTATTTCATTGTTTTAGAATTCATATTAGGATGTTAATGAAACATACTTGTTAGTAAATCTAGAGCCTGGTAAAATATATCCAACATGCACCCCCAGGCTAGTGGGCAAATTGAGGCAGCGAACAAGATAATCAAGAAAAACCTCGAAACTAAATTGGAAAAACTTAAAGTTTGATGGGTAGATGAATTTTTGAACGTACTCTGGGCATATAGGACCACGCCCCGCTCCACCACAAGTGAGACGCCCTTCTCCTTGACATACAAATGTGAGGTTGTGCGTCCCATCGAGATGAAGCTCAATTCGTTTCGCGTGAAGAATTTCAATAAGGAGTCCAACAAAAAAGCCAAGGTGGAAAATCTAGACCTCTTGGAAGAATGGAGGGACATAGCCCAAATGAGGTTGGCAGTGTATCAACAAAGGGTGGCCCGGTACTATAATTTGAGAGTCTGTATGCATGCCTTCAGGACTGGAGACTTGGTATTAAGAAAGGCCTTCCCATACCAAGGATCCAAGAGCAAGAGTTTTGGGAGCCAATTAGAAAGGCCCCTATCGGATCGCTAAAGTCATCCCACCCGGGACCAACAAGTTAGCTCGCATGGATGACACGGTGGTACCGAGGGCGTGGAATACGGGACACTTGAGGAAATACCATTGTTAGGCAGTGTCTGATCAAAAAAGAAAAAGGAAAGATGCCAACGGCAAATGTGGAAGTGAGGTACAAAAATTTCTTGGCTAGCAAGGATTAGCTACCATTGCTCAGCAAAAGAAAGATGCCTCACCTCGCAAAAATCATCAAGCCATAAGAGGTTCTCACGGACACTCATGGCATAACATCGAAACTAGAGGGATGCCTCTCAGGAGTAAGCAAACATTTTTCAATCAAGAGGGTAGCGCGGTCAAGTGCTATAAAGCTCCCTCCCATCCAAGCAAAAGGATGGATTTACAATAAGAGGGAGACTGCTCAAATAGCCCAAACTCCCCCATAGTATATGGCTGCCTACCACAGCAAAAAATGGCTTGGCTAAAGAGTGACCCCTAGAGTTGCTCGGCCAACGCCAATTACGAAGATGGCTTAGCCAGAGAGTGACCCTAGAGTTGCTCGGCCAATGCCAGTTACAAAGATGGCTTGGATAGAGAGTGACCCTAGTGTCACTCAGCCAACGCCAGTTACGAAGATGGCTTGGCCAAAGAGTGACCCTACAGTCGCTCAGCCAACGCTGATTACAAAGATGGCTTGGCGAGAGAGTAACCCCAGTGTCACTCGGCCAACGCCAGTTACAAATATTATTGGGCCAACGAGCCTCCCTCAAAGTCATTCAGCCAAGGCCAAGTAAAATTGTTGCTTGACATATTGGCGCAAAGTAAACTTCAACCAAGGGAAGCCCCCCGTATAAAGGGAGCACTGTCTTAGAGATAACTGAGAGGATCTCATGCCTCAGCAAGGTAGATCCCCCCAACTTATACAGTCTTCAAGAACACTTAAAATAATTCTTGTAGACTGAGGGGCAAGTGTTAACCCCAAAAATTAGAAGAGTTGATTTTCCAGATTAGTCAACAATCGGCCCCAGCAGTCGAGAGACATCAACTGTAAGATTCGGTCAAAGAATGACTGAGTCAACGCATACGGCCTAAGGATCATTAATCTTGGAAATCCATGCTTACAAGTCTCGGGGTATATCCATGCAACTTGGAGTTCAACCCCGTAACAACTCATGAGTAGAGTTAGTAAGATTAACTCACTAGGTTACAATTGTTAGAGGATTTTCGTAGTGATATGTTCAGAATTGGATCTTGCCACAGACATAAGATTCAAAGATCTCTTTCTTATCTTTCCAATGCACTTTGATTCATCTAATTCTGATGTATATTGAGAAAGTTATGGCCAAATTACTATGACTACCAAATTGTGACAGCTTGGTATGCGAGTTGACGGCTCCCATGCGAGCCAGTAGGCTGTTAAGCGACTCCCTAGCTATTGTGCGACCCCATGGGGGATTGTTCAAGTCCATGGGCCATTGGGGTGAGCTGGGGGCATTTCGGTGAGTCGTAGAACCTTCATACAAGTGGTGGAGCATCCGTTCGACCCGTAGGTGAAAGAGGGAGAAGCTATACATGTGTGGATAGACGTCGTGTGCGGGGAGTGTCCGAGCAAGTGTATGGGAGCTCGCATGTCAACTCATGGGGGGCACACATGCAAGCCGTGGGTGAGTGGTGAAGGGTGAGTTTGGCATGGTGCGAGGGGGTAGGGGGCTCACCTGCAAGCCCATGGGGGCTCGCACGTGAGTCGTGTGTGCGGGGAGGAGATGGCCATGTGTGAGAGGAGGAGACAGGCGTGTGTGCGAGATGGGCATGCGAGTGGAGGGGGACTCGCGGTGAGCCGTGTGTGTGCGAAGGGGGATGGTCGAGTGGGTATCATGGGCGTGCCAGTGGAGAGGCTCGCATCCAAGCCCATGGGGGGCTCGCACGCGAGTCGTGTGTGCGAGGGGGGGACGGGCGAGTGTGTGTAGGGGGAGCCAAGTGTGGAGTTGTGAAAGGAGGGCGCCAAGTGTGAAGTTGTGAGAAGAGGAAGCCAAGTGGGAGGTTGTGGGAGAAGGGAGTCAAGTATGAGATTGCATGGGTGAAGTTGGATGGGAACTCCGGGGACACGATGTGCAGAGGAAGGCATACTCCCACGCCTTCTGAAACCTTTGAATGCAAGGGAGTACAAGTAGCGGTGATAATGGACCTGCATGGTCTGAGGGCCCGACCAAAGGTACACCATGGCCACTCACCTAAGGCGTGCAGGTGGGGACCCCTAAACTTGTAATCGGGAGACCTCGCACCTGCAGCTCAAAACCACACGTTTGCAGCTAGGGACCACGCACCTGCAACTCGGAACGACACACCTGCAACTCGAGATCACTCTCCTGTAACTGGGGACCACTAACTTGCAACCCAGGACCATAGGCCTGCAATCAGGGATCACCTGACACCCGACAAGAGTACGAGGTGCAAGGCTACTACCAGCACCTACAACCCTCTGCTTGAGAGCGGTGTGTTGGTACCTTTTGACCATGTTGTTGTTGGAAATATTTTACCAGGATCTAGATTTACTAACAAGTATGTTTCATTAACATCCTAATATAAATTCTAAAACAATGAAATAAACACATATAAAGTTTAGGAAACCTTACATTGGGTGCAGCGGAATATAATGACTCCTTCCGTTCAGATCTCTAGCCCTTGATTCCTTTCTGTAGCAGAGCATTATCAAGATCTGAACCTGGATCTCTTTCTCTCCTTCCTTGATGCTGATTCTCCTTCTTATTGGTTGGATTCTTCACAATCTTCCACACTATGATTGAGATACCACTTGATGTGTGTGGGCACTCACTCATTCACTCAAGGTTCGAAATTGTTGAAGAAGAAAAGAGAAGGAAAGTGGCGGCTTAGAATTTTCTCTGAAGGAATGAGATGCATCATCTTTTTCCTGAAGCCATCACTACCTATTTATCGGTAACCACCTAGGTTTAGGTTAGAATTATTTAGCATTAAAATAATGAAAAAATAAATGATAAAAGCCTACATTAGTGGCCGGCCTGGGCTTTGGATATTGGGCCTCGCTTATGCAATTTTGCTGTTTTATCATTTCTGAATCTCATTTTTTCAAAAACGCCAATTTTCAAATTCAACCATTTAAATGTCAATTCCAATTATTTAATAACTAAAATTAATTATTAAATAATATTGTCATTTAATATATTTATTAATTAGACTAACCAAAGTCTCTTAATTAACAAATGTACTCTAGAAACTCTTTTCTTACAATTTTGCCCTTGCTTAGTGAAAATTCATAAACTAAACATAGTCTAATTTTGGAATTATAATTGATTAATTAATATCAATTAACTGAGTCTTACAAGCAGTATGGTCTCAACTAGTATGGGGACCATGGGCCTATATAACTGAGCTTCCAATATGCAGATCAAGAATTTACCAAGTAAATCCACTGACTTATTAATTCCTTGTTGCATCTACGCATAAAACTTGAAATTGCACTCTCAGTCATATAGAACGCTCTATATGTTCCACGATATAGATACGCTATAAATTATCCATTGTTATAATCATAATTTGATCAATGATCCTCTAATAGATGATCTACATTGTGTAGGGACTAAATTACCGTTACACCCTTCAATGTATTTTATCCTTAAAACACTCAGCTCCGTATAAATGATATTTCAGCGAAGTGAAATGAGTACTCAACCATTTATCTTTGTTTAGCTAAGCTCGAAGGAAATCATCGTTTCACTTCTAAATACCTATAGAAGTTATAGATTCCATATCTATGTTTAGCGCTCCCACTCAATTATACTATCATGTTCCCAAAATGTACGTATCACCCTAATCATATCTGGATTAAGATCATTTGATCTAGGATCAACTAGATGATATTGAATTGAATAGATATTACGGTAAATTTAATATATCTAATCAAAGTTCAATATCGGTCCCTTCCGATGTATACTCCATACATCCGATACTGGTAAACTTTGTCAATGCCCTGGAAAGGACATACCACTTATCCAAGGTGTAAGCATACCTATCGCTGATTATCATGCCAGTCTAAATCCAGTGAACTGACAAATCAGGGAATAAACTTTCGAACATATAATCAAGATTATATTCTACTGTGCTGACAACACTATAATCATTAACAAATACATATGTTCTGGACTTAATAGAATTTATACATTATATATAATCATGAAATAAATCATGTGAACCATGCAACATAAAATGTTTATTTCTCATCTTTATTAACTAATAAATCTGATTATATTGGAATGGGTTTTATTTAGGGCACAAAACCCAATAGTTGTACCACTGGCCACTAATGCCTATAAGTACACCCATCTCATATATGAGAGGGGGTTGGAAGTTCATTTTTGTAACTCATATAGTGAATGCAATAAAGAGAAAAGTATTCATCATTTCACTTTTATTTTACTTCTTCTCTTTATCTCATCTCTTAATAGTTACACATTTTTCGACCACTAACTTGGTTGACGAGTTTTAACTGTCAACATATATAATTTAAATTTTAATTATAATAACTATTTAATTAGAGGGGTATTTACATAAATATGGAAAAAATAAAACTACTTTACATAAATATGGTGAGGAAATTTAATAGAAAAAAATGTGGCATTTAAAAAAAAAAAAATAATAAACATAACTTATATGAGATATGTCACTTTGAATTACCATAAAAAATATTAAAATTTCTTTCAATTTCTTTTTTAAGAAATAAAACAAATGAAACTACAATGATCGTCGGAGTTGTCACTGGGACCGAAAAGTCGCTGGAGTTTGCTGTCACTGTCGAAAAAGTCGTCGGAGTAGCTGCTGGTGTCAGAAAAGTTGCCAGAGTTGCTGCTAGTGCCAGAAAATTTGTCAGAATCGGCATTGTCACCAGAAAAATCACCAAGAAACATCAAGAAACCGGTTTCTTGGTAATTTTTCCAGTAATTTTTCTAGCGACAATGCCAATTCTAACGACTTTCCCAGAGTTTTTTATCGGTGCCGGAGAAGTCGCTGAAGTAGCTTTCGGTGTTGGAAAAGTCGCTGGAGTTGCTGTTGGCACCGGAAAAGTCGTCAGAATTGGCATTGTCGCTAGAAAAATCACCAAGAAACTGGTTTCTTCATCAAGAAACCAAGAAATACTATTTTTTTGGTATTTTTTTAGTAATTTTTCTGACTACAATACCAATTCCGACGACTTTTTTGGCGCCGGCAGCAACTCCAGCAACTTTCTCGACACCGGTAGCTACTCCTGCGACTTTTTCAGCGCCGGTAACAAATTCTGGCGACATTTCCAGCACTAGTGACAAATAAAACTTCCTAAGAAACAAATAAAAACATTGAATATGGGCTTTGAAAACCTAATTGACATAGGTATAGCATATCAAATACCATAAAAATACCTAAAAATAAAAAAATAAAATAAAAAAAAAAATGTCATATAAATTGATCAATATTTAAGTAAACAACTTTTAAAATCTCATAGTAAGTGTAATTTTTTCTTAATTAAATTATTCCGAACCATCTAATCTTTTTCACATTTTTTCCAAAAATAAAAAATTTCACTTTAATAAATTTATAAATATTTAATATTTAAATTTTATTTTCCTAAAAAATATCCATAACTAAGCCTTATTATAATATTAAAATTTATAAAATAAAATATCCCAATAAATATACAGGATATTTTAATATCAATTATCAAATACTTAAACATAAAATTAAAATATTCATAACTAAACTAATAAATTATTAATATTATAATATATAAAATTTAAAAAATATATAAATGTCTAAGAAATAAAAAACAAGAGTTCATTTATTATTTAAATAGTTTTATTATTTTATTTTTTTGAACTAATTGAAAAAGAATTCAAAACAAAAATTTAGTGTAATCACTTGCCATATTATTAAAAAATTATATTCAAAATTATTAAGATAAAAAATTAGTAATGAACTACCAATACCAATTTTTATTACTTCTCAATAATTTATTTTATATGTGTAATTTAAAATTTGTATACGAACCACAAGTTATTTACTAGTAAAATAATATACTGAGAAATTCTCATCTCTTCTCCTTTTAATTTTTCTAAATTATATTATTTTCTAATAATTCGGCTACATATTTTTTTTTTATAAACACTAATCTCGTGCTCATCATAGTTGATATATCATGCAACTTTTCATTTAGTAATAATAGAATCAATGCAATTAATACTAATAGAATTAAAAATCACTTTTGATATACTATAAATTGCATGATCAACCATGATGATGATCACGAGATTAGTGTTTATAAAGAAAATGAATAATTGGAAAGAAATGGCCTAACTGTATATTCTCCTCTCTCTCTCTTTCTATTATTCTTTTGGTATGACTTAGACAGTACTTGCTAGTAACGACAACACAATCGTTCTTAGTGAAGCTATAGCATTTTTTCTCTTCTCATGCCATTAACATGCTTCCTATTCTATCCATTACCTACTATTTATATGTGTTTCAAATCCTCAATCTCTCCAAGATTTCTCATATATATATATTGAGTGTTTGATTACAATGTCTAGAGAAGATGATGAGAAAAGGTTATACCAAAGTGTAAGGAAATATGATAAAATAGTAGCACAGGTAGGTTGTTACTATAACAAGTGTTTGACATATTAATGTATTGTATATCTATATTTAGCTTTCAATATTGTCATATTTGGAGGAAAATCTAATCATCTATTTTAAGTTCGGATTATTGTATTTAAGTTTAGATACAAAATGTAAATGTTTTTGAACATTCAAAAAATTATGGGCAATTCATTCCCGAACGGGATAAATGTAAACCATTTTTATTTTTGTATCTTTTCTTTTATATAAAAGGGACAATGATTAGTTTGTGTTCTGTTGTTTTGTTCTTTTCAGTTTGATGATCTGATTGATATAATGAACTCAAAGACAAAACTGCCAAAACGAAGAAAGGCACCCTCTGTTAGATCTCCCAACTAGAGTTTATTCACTTTTATTCTTTACATTTTAACAATTTTACTCTTATTTTATTTTTTTGTGTTGTCTGCTTTACAGGGTTCAAAAGGGAATACTTCAACCTCTGCCCCACCGTCCTCAACGGTTCAAAACACCGATAACAATGAGGTATTTGCACAGAAGATCACAAAATTCCTCCATGAACTGAAAACTAATCCCCCTGCAGAGTGATCAATCACTGAATAAGCTTTCCAAAGGTTGAGAATTGTTCTTATTGAGCCCAGATAAGTAATGGTGTGAGGAACTCACTTTCATCACCACACATCTAAGTACTAGTTCTTATAGCATAGCTATAACATAAATGTAGGGAAATTGCTTGGAAGAAATGAATAAACAAATATATTCAAGCTTTAAAGTTGAAACTATTTCTACTTTTATGTGGTTAATTATTACTGAGTAGTTTATACATCTCCTATTATGATATCATAAGTATTATGAAATAGTGAAATGATTCATGTAATTCAAGAAAATATGGTACAAGAAATGAAGAGCAAAACAAATATTTTCTCATATTAAATATATGTATCACAATTTACACACTATTTAGCAGGAAACAGAGGCTAATTTGAAGGCCAAATGATTGGGTATTGGTTTATAAACATTTCTTTAACTAAATTATTCTTGGGCTCAGGGTGGAGGGAATAAGCCTATAAAACGTATTGTGTATACTCCCACAAGTAAAACTGAAAAGCCAATGCTTCTCTTCGAAAGCCTCCTAGTTTCTTCTAAAGCATCTCCTCCAAAAGAAATGACATGAAGCCACAAAGCCTGCTCAATAGCGAAGCACTGAGTAGTTGAAAATTGGTTGATTCTAAGAAAACCTCTTTCAAACTTGATCTTGAATCTAGTGTGAGATGCATCTCAGCTTCTCAGTCTCAAGTTCTTGTTTTAAAGCTTCAACTCGTTCAAGTAATGCCATGTTTTCCTTCAGAAATAGACAAAACTAGTGAGAAGGGAGGGGGAAAAAAAAAACAGAAATCCAAGTAGTTTCTTAAAAGCCCAGAACTGTTTGGTAATTTCACAAAAAGTTTCAGGATTGACTGTTAGGAGCAACAAATATTGCTAGGATACTAGTGATAATAGTAAAATTCATATGACCAATTTTGCTGAAAGTATAACTTTGACTGAAATAAATCTATTATCTGCATAACAGTCAATCCTGAAACAAATGACAAATTAAAGTAGAAAAGAAGATAAAATATTTATGGAAACCATGAAGATAATAAACATCTTAACAGGGCTCAGTAATAACCTTCTGCAGCAATTCCAATTTCTGGTTCGCATTACCAGTGTCATGATCATCTTTTTTAGAAGACTCCTTGACCTGTTAAAGAATTTAATGTTTTATGAGAAATGCACAAGTCACTCTCTTATCTAGTCATCAATTCTAAGATGGATACTCGTAAAGGCGTAAATCTAAAGAGTTACTTTATAAGAAGCACAGAGGCATATACAAGAATCTCAATGGCCCTCAAACCATACAATCTGGTTATAAGATACATATAATATATCCATTATTAGTTCTATGTGCAGAAGTCATACAAACCAAATGATCCACAGCAGAAAAAACTTACGAAAATTCCAATAAGCTTGGGAAGAACATGTTATCTAGATACAAAAGTCAAAAGCGAAAAATGATATATAAGATCACCAACAGTCTACTAAGCTCCCAAGTAAGGCATTTTGTCATTTACAATGACCATTCCATTAACTGAACTATTCTCATGATTCTGAGTGCACATAGTTGCTCTATAAAACTGAATTGAAATTTGAAAAATCTATTTACCAAAGCACGAATTATTTCTTTAATATTAGAAGCTACCAAACAACACTATCACATGTAGAAAATACTCCAAAGTAAAGACTTTTGCAGGTAGACACAACTCCATAATATGAAAAGGTGAAGGAATCACAAACTATAAGAATACTGCCAAATAGGAAAACTATCATATACTTGACAAGAACAAATTGTCAAGAAATGAAGAAATGATAACTTAACAAAAAGTATTCAGGAAAACCAACAGGTGAAGCTTCTAAGAAAAACATTCAACTATAGTGTACTTGACAAGAACAAATTGTCAAGAAAAAACAGAGTTATTACCAACAGGTTAAGCTTCTAAGAAAAAGATTCGTCCTTTCTAGTAACATTAGGTTAAAAGTCACACTCATAAGAAGCACAAATCCTACATAATGGACATTAATCTCGTTTAGTTGTTAACACATTCCCATTACCAATTATTTTTCTTTTCACATTTTAGTTATTCCAAGCCAAACCCTCTTTAATTGAGATCTGAAGCAAAATATTTAATAAAACCCAGAAATGTGCTCCTTTAATATTTGAAATAAAAGCTACCTTATGAAGCAAATAGGACAATTTAAAATTGAGCAGCATAAGGACTCCATTGAAGAAATTTGCAGGTCCATTTCATAATATAATTCATAAATGTGAGGTTATACATATTGATATTCAGAATTACTATGAATCAAAATAAACACATCCAAAATACCTGTTTGAGTTCACTGAAACATTGGGCAGTCTTCACTGCTTCCTCATCATATCTCGCTCTCCACTCAGCCGATTCATCCAACGCTTCTCTGTTAGCCAAGTCGAACTGTCGTCTACCCAGTAAAGAAAAAAGTTTTAATCTTTGAAAACACAAATGTTTGAAATATTGTTGAAAGAAATGAATAGTAAAGAGTATTGGAGAGTGTAAGCAGGTAACCTCAAGAGGTCAGCGTCGAAGGAAGAAGCGGAGTAATCGATGCTCCAAAGTCGGAAGTAAACGGCAGTGCCTAGAATGATGACCACTGCCAAGCCCAACACTATTTCGTTTCTTCTCCATCTTCCCACCATTCTTCGTTCTCGCCTGATGTTCATTTTGGCTCTCTATTTTCAGGTGAAAGCTTTGTTTGGTTGGTTGGGTGGTTGGTTGCCGGGTCAAATTCAGTGAATGTAGGGCTTTGGGCCTCATGGGCCTAACTATCTTCTTTGAAATTATACCCATTTTTTTTTCTTTTTCTCTTTTCCGAAAGTATTACAAAAATACTCATTTATATCTTTCATTATTTTTATTGAAACTCATTTTTAATTAAACATTCTAATTATGTCTCCAGTTCAACTTATTTTGTACTGTGCCCAAGCAAAATTTATGTATTTTAGTTTATTAAGCTTTAAATTGGAAGCTAACAAAGTTAATTTTCTTTTTGTACCGTTCTAAAATTTTATTACACAAATGCCAATAAATTTCTTTTACTTGTATTTCAGTACCAACCTGTAATTTTGATTTTGATATTGGACTAATTAATGATTATGTGTCAAGATATTGTTACTCCATATCCATATTTTAGTACTTTCACAATCAAAAAATAAATTGTTTTCGCTTGGTGAGAGTAAAAATGTGACAGGACCGCCTATAGTTGTGACTAATATTTTCACGTTGGTCGTGGAGATAAAGACGATGGTTTGGGTGGTGAGTGAGTGAGGAGTTTGGGATGAGCTTGAGTTTAGGGTGTATTCTCTGTAGAGAGTTCAAGATTCCCCCTCAAGTTGCCTATGTACCCTTATATAAGGGACCAAATCCCATCGTAGTTCAGTTGAAGGGTAGAATAGTCATTCCACTCCATTATTCAAATGTGTTCACCTATCGTTGTGGGCTATACACCCACTTTCTCGTGGATACCGGTCCATGGCCTAAGATAGTGGGAATAGTTGTAACCGCCTTGGAGTAGTGTAGTCCATAAATCGTGGGCATAACCGTTTCAGGGCTAGACTTGCTCTAAATGCACTGTGCAACCCACAATCGTGGGCTGACCACGTAGTTCAAATGAGCCTCCATGTATATGGACTTACCACTCCTTGGACCATATCACAGGTCTAAGTATGTCTAAAGAATTGTTGTGGGTTGGCCTACCCATAATCAAGTTAGGTTGTATAGTTGGTCGTACAGATCATATACACTGTAATTTAACTAATAGACATTGTAATTTAACTAAAGCCTATTCTGTAATTTGGGCCCTTGAGTTTTCTTGTGGAGCCCATGAAGGGAGTGGCTTGTACAGACAGCCTGGTGGTCATCAGCTATAGGTTATGGGCTTATTCAACTGGGCCAAGATCTAATTAGAAATTTTACCCTTACAATTTATCCCCCACTCTCTAAAGTGGTATGGCTATTTTAGAGAGTAGTTTGATGGTGTCTGACATACGACTTTGTTGTTTGTAAAGACTATGAAAAATTCGTTTATTTCATATATAGTTAGGTTCAAGGTGTGGTGTGTGGAGGACACTATGATTTAAGAGGTGATAATAGTGCTCATATATTATATGGTCTGTAGAGATAATATCATTTTTGAGTAATGTAGGTTGTGTATTCACAATTTTCTCATTTTAATAAGTGAAATCCTATGAAAGTAGGAATTTTATGTTGATCGTAATGGAAACGATTAAGGAAAGTATCTTGAAAGATCTTCAGTGAATTCCTCTAGTCAGCCATTTGCGTTACGCGACTTGCTCGAATCCCTCGTTGCGAGGTTAGATCTTGAGCCCGTTCGACTAATAATCACTTTGAGCATTTATACTTCAATTTAATTTGGTATTGTCTTGCCCTACTGGTACATTCTGGTGTGATATTATGCTCAAGAACGAATTTTCTTGCCACGTGTTAGCTTGCCAAGTAATCATTAGAATAAATTTTGGGATAACAATATGTATATATATGAAAGAAAAAAAAAAAACCCTAAAAGTAGTTATACAAAAACTTTACTTAAATTTCAAATTATCGTATAAATCAAAATCTTGTGTAAAACGTAATATATATATGTATAAAGGAAAATATAACGAGTACTAAATGTAAATATGTTTCTAAATATAGGTGAAGTCCATAGTTTATATGGGCCCAATACGGCCTGTACTATTGTGACAGTTGGGCCCAGTAAAGCCTGAGTAGTGATGCTATAGTAATGGACTACACGGTAAGGCATGGGCCTCCCCAGAGAGTACGTCGCCATCATGGGAGGGAGTAGGGACTACGTTGGTACGTGTCAGTGACATCATACGTGTGGATGTCGGTCGATTTGAATTTCGGACGCCAACCCAATAGTGGGCCCCACCGCACGGGCGTGGGCTTCATTTTATGCCAATGAATCTCTGTCGTTTTTTGCCATATATATATATACAATTTTATTTTGGACTTTTAATTAATTTGTTTAATATTTATACGTGTATCTATAGATAGACTTACTGACCTTGATGGAGACCAAGTCTTGATAGTTGGAAGAATAAAAAACATTTAAGAAAAAATAACCAAAATTTCACAAATGGACTTCAGCTGGGTCCATTCCACAACCACTTCTTCCTCTTTTTCCTTTTTCATATATACATAGATGTGTGTGTGTGTGATGTTTTTAATTAAATTAGGAATTTATTAGGGTTCTTCTATTGATTCACAAGTGAAACCAACAGGCTGTCATCAGATGCATCATGTGTTGATTTATAGATTATATCAAATATGATGGGATAGCTCATCAAGTTTTCTAAATAGGGGAGTTGCAGTGATGTAACTAACATGTATAGTGGGACGGACCAACATGTAGGCGAGACACGGTTGTCCTCTGCAAAAAAAAAATGAAAAGAAAATATATATAATTTAATTAGTTATAATATATATTTGTAATAAAAAAATTATATTTATTGATATAATATAAACTTTAGTGTAATAATTAAAATAAATTACATGTATAAAAAAAATTATGCCCCATTACTTTAAATCCTCTGAGTCCCTCAGTGCACGTACGAAAATGATTAAGGTTAACCAAGTTCACATGGCTGCAATTATACATACTAATAATTAATTACTTAATCATGCTGTCCAAATCTTCATTGCTTCTCTCTTACCATTTTTGAAGTGTCGAATTTAAGGAGGGGATATGATCAAATTATTAGTAAATTATTGGAAGACCTTTTAAATCTCTTCTGAATTAATTGATTGCTATATATATATATTTATGGCTTCAGTAATTGAATTGATTCAAAAGTATAAATATAGTGTTTTAATTACAATAATAATTAAAAAAAAGTTTTTTTTTTTTATTTTCTTTAATTTTTACATTTTAAAATATTTTTTTTATGTTTACAGATTTCCACACAGAAACTACTACAGTAATGAAAGGAGTAACCTAAATCATAACTAAAATTCATATAGCAACCTACATAGAAATCACCGAAACTATCCAAACTTTAATTTTTTTTAAAAAAAAAATTAAAAAATAATATATAAAATAATTCCTTAAAAAAATTACAATAATTTCTTTTTTATTATAATAAATATATTTCTTGTATGGAATATGTTCAATTTTTCCCAGATACATAAAATTATTAAATATAATTAGAATTTTATAGTTTTTTTTTTATTATTTAAACATTTATATATTACAATACATAATTTAAAATTTAAATTCAAAACCTCTAACACACACATTCTAGATTCTAGCTACTTGAGCTAGCCTCAATTGTTAAAATTTTACAGCATTAGTTCATCTCAGTTTGTGACAAAATATTAAAAGTCCAGCTGGTTAACTAACTTATAAAAATAATGTCAAATTAAACGTTCACGAGTCACGACTATGTTTTCCCAATATAAAATTATATATTGTATGTATAATGTGTCATTCCAGCAAAAACAAAAATGTATAATGTATCATTACATACAAGTACAACTACTAACAACAAAGTTAATGCAACGTTATTTAATTAACTCGAATCTTTTTCAAAAAAAAAATTAATTAACTCGAATAATGTAGAAGCAGAGAAAAAAAAAATATAGCTAGTAATAAATTTAAATCAGTCAAATGTGTAGAAAGCCTAATTTTGTTCTTTTCGAAATGATAGAAAAAGCTTATATATACATACGTAGTTGTTAGATTTAAAACTTACTTACAGATGATTTTGGGAAGAGATATTTGAATTTGTTTGTGAGGAAAAATATATAGTACCACTAAACTACATCAACAAAGGGGAAAATTGTAAAATAAATTAGTAAATTATGTAAAAATTAATTCACTACTAAAACAATCTTTTAAATGCTATTTTTTCCATAAGTTTTATAATAAGGGAAGCTAAACCACTTGAGGTTAGCTCAAGTGGCCATAGGTGGGTGTGTGAGTGTTGGAGGTCCTGGGTTCGAGTCCCAGGTAAAATATGTTGTAATATATAAATGCTTAAATCAAAAAAAAAAATAAATAAATAAAATAAGGGAAGCTAAAAAATATAAAAAATACTTACTTATTGAAAATTGACATTTAAAGACAGTTTTTTTTTTAATAACCGACGTCCGACGGGATAGGGTTAAACAAAAATTCTAGGGATTATTTCACAAAAACATAAAAATAACAAAAAAATTACAAAAATACGGTTTCACGGAATTCTAAATATTTTTATGATTTTTTTGATTTTATTTATAGAAAATACGGTCTTTTTATGTTGTAATCTTATTAATTTGCTGTTAATTTTTTGTTATCTGTATGTTATTTTGATGCTATTTTCATATTACCTTTATGTTATTTTTTGTTATCTTTAGTTAAGTTGCCTAATAGGGTGGAGAACATTAATTAAACATAGGTTTTTTCACCAATAATATTCATTAGGCAACATTGAGAAACATAAAGATATAAAGATATATTCATTGCTAAAAAGTTCATTTTGAACTAAGAATCAATAACAAAGGAGATTTACATTCTCACTTGTTTTTATAAAAGATTCTATTATAGACCTTGGCATCTGTTGCTCGTTTCAATTCATTAATCAATTCCGAACAGTGAACTAGAGGAGAAGGTATACAGACTGCCATAAAGATTTTTCTCTAATAGTGGTGAACATATGCAAGCTTAAGGTGTCTGCCTGTAGATTGAAACAAACATCTCACAAATTGGTATTAAATCATCTTTTCCTTTAGGTTTGAAAAGAGAATTATGGAAATAATTATATACCAGAAGGTTAGTGGGAGTAATATTTGTTTTATACGTAGACAATATGTTACTTGCAAATGATGATAAAAGTTTTCTATATAAGTTGAAATAATTCATATCTCAAATTATTATTTTGAGATAATGCATATAAATAACATATATAATTTTAATTAATTAGAGAGTAGCCACAACATCTCTGATTAAATAAAATTATGTATTATTCATCTGATATAACTTTTATCTTTAAGTGTGATAATTCAACTCGAACCAGCATCTGAAAAATGATCTGGAGTGAGAATAAATTAAGAACATTCATTTGCTTCTATTTGAGAAGCCTAATGTATGCCTAAGAGTCTGAATAAGACTTTGCATTACATTTGTTTCAGGATCGTTAAGTAGTATCAGAATAACTAAAGTTAAGACCACTTTATTTTTCATACAAAGTGATGAGGTATCTTTAAGATACTAAAAATTATATTCATACATATTTTAAGATGAATTGACCATCTGGAAATATAGTTAACCAATTAGATTCTAACATACTTCACTGGTTGTATTGATTCACGTAAATCAATATTTTATTACGTCCTTAAGATTACCAGTAAGTTATATTGTAGAGAATCTTGATTGTTATTTCCACTATAGAAGTCAGATTCATTTATTGTTTTGAGGATACATCTCGTATGA
The DNA here is from genome assembly GCF_029168945.1 of Cannabis sativa. NCBI lineage: Eukaryota > Viridiplantae > Streptophyta > Magnoliopsida > Rosales > Cannabaceae > Cannabis > Cannabis sativa. Next base: position 24,445,660 of record NC_083603.1, read on the forward strand.
TGTATTATAGAGTTTCATAGTAGGCCTAGAGTTCAGAATTACAGTTTCATTAGGCCATTAAGAAAATTTTGCGATAAATTCAGCTACAATATTTATGGCTAATAACTCTAAGAGTACTGGTCGAAGCTAGCATATCGACATTAAGTATTTAGCCATAAAAAGGCGTGATAAGTGGTCATTAATCACGCAAACTGAATTGGGTGATCGCATAGATCCTTGACTAAAGGCATGCCGCAACACAAATTCAAGGATCATAAAGTAAATATGGGATTCAGTTAATCCATATGCAGTTTTTTTATTTGTACAACCAAAAATTATTTAATGAAACTCTAATTTCGATATTTTCTCATATTTATGTGCACCTTAATTTCATCTGAGAAAATTATCGTAAGAGGACCTGATTAAACATAAGGGTTAGGGTTTATTCACTTAAGTACATTGCCACATAAAGTACATTGTAATATAATAAATATATTGTAATACATAGAAGATAATACTCGACTTATAATGAGGACATGTCGCTATGATTCGTATGTTTATTATATAATGAGGAACGTTTGGGTTTGAATGTTTTAGTTTAAATGCTGACCAAGTGGGAGAATATTAGAATATTTCTAATTAAGGAAATAAAATAATATTATTGATTCTGATAAATGAATATTTTATATTCATTGAATCTGGACAGAATCAATTACGTAATATTCTATATATGGTCAGATTTCTATATTCATTACCTGATTTGATTTCCTGAATTAATTGTCAAAATATTCGACAATTAATGTGGCACGATATCGATGGAGTATCTCACCTATAAATATAGGGTCTCGGTCCCCGAGCTCCTCACTCATTCTGTTCATAACAGCAAAATCCATCTAAAGAGAGTTGAGAGAGCGAGGAAGCCCGATTACCCACATCAATCGGTTTCTTTTGCAGATCAAGCTTATGTGGGATTAAAGCTCAAAGATTCAATGGCTGGAGGTATTTCGATCCTTAAATTATAGTGCATATATGATTTATTAATTCCGCACTTTATTCATAATCATGTATGTTTTAGTCTATACAAATAAATGTCTAACAGTGGTTACTATTACTTCTTGCTTTTCTCATCTCTATCATCTTCAAAAAAAATCAATTTCTTAAGCTTCTTTTTCATTTTTTTGCATGTTCAGTGTTAGATTTGAGATTTTGTTCATTATTCTCTGATTTTGTTAAATTTTATATGTTTTGTTGTGATCTGCATGTATTATTCGGTGTTAAGTATTATATACTTTATTTTTATATTTTTTAACATTTTTTTTTTGTTATTCTGATTTTTTTTAATGTATTAAGGAAAGGGAGAAAAATTTAAGGTGAAAGTTCCCCCTCGTGATGTTATGGAAGTTTCAACTGGCGAAAGAGTTATTGATGTATAATATTTTTTTGTGCTTTTATTTGGTGATTTTGTTTTGCAGTTTTACTGTTATTTTACAGTTTTTTTTAATTTATTTTTTATGTTATTGTTCTAGGATTGAACTTTTTAATACTTACATTTTGACGGAATAATGGTTATTTTTCAGCTGTTCTAGTAGTTCGGACCGTAGGTGTTGAAAATAGACGCTTCGTATGTATTTTGGGGTGTGTACAGTATAAAAGAAAAAAATTAAGGTGACGACAGTATTTTTGTAAAAAATTTCGTGTGGCAGTATAAATATAAAATTGCCCCTAAAATTTAGTATTTTTGTAAATTTCCCAAAATATATACTATTCATGGGATATGGTCTAAAGTAAATGAAAAAATAATACATTTTGCATGATATTTATATAGTAAATATCATGCCAAATTTGATATAACATTTACAATATAAAAGAGAAATTACTCCACATACTATTTTCTTAATTTTTTTTTTTTCAAATTTACGGGTTAGGTTTCTAAAGTGGTTTCTCTGGTGATTTTTATGTGAGTTGCTATACGATTTTTGGTTGCGATTTAAGTTAATTCGTTAGTTGCAATAAGAGTTTTTATATATATTCCGTAAAAATGTAAAAAAAACTATTTTGAAGTGTAAAAATAAAAAAGTTCTTATAATAAATTTGCATCACTTTTTAACACACAATTAAAGTATGTATTTTTTAAAATGAATTATATTTTAACTTTGTATCGTTAATTTGTTTCACTAAGGATATATACTAATACATACATGTAATATTATATTTGAAAATGGTGTCTTCTTTTCTCTATAAAAAAAGTCTCATGTATAATGATAAAATTTTAGTGTCAAACTCAAAATCCTAGATTTTTCAGTGCACCAACACTGACAGTCTCTTACCGTAATTATAAAGGCAGGTAATCCCTAGGTAATTAAGGCTGTATAACTTATTAGTATTCTATTAATTACTTAAATGAATGCACTTAGAATAGTGTTTGTTTATTATAATCCTTTCTGGGTAGAAATCATGGCTTATATGGTGGAAGTAAATAAGTGGGAACTGAAAACAAAGTGAACTAATAATTAAAAATATTATATATATTTTGCTTTCAGAAAAAAAATATATATTATATATATACATTATTAATATGTATTTTATATAAATTCTATATATATAATCAAAACATGATTATATGCATATGCTTTGGGAATGGTTTTTGTCCCCATTTTTCTGTTATGGTTCGTGCATGACCACGAGTTATTTGACTATTTGTTTGTTTTGATCTCATACGATGCAGTACTTGTCTAAACCCCTAATAATAATGTCCATACACCCACTAGCAAAATACGATCTCTCATATAAATATATATATATATATATATATATATATATATATATAACATACATGTGTGTATGTGTGTGTGATGTAGGATTATATTAAGTTGTATAGTATTATACCTAACTATAACTTCCTTAAACTGGTAACCTATATATAAATAAGTCAATATTTATTTAAGATAATGTTAAAGTATATAAAGGGAAAATAAAGATATGTTTGTTTCCATATTTTTTAATAAATAAAATAATGCATTTGATCGGAAAAGAAGCAATAATAAATAAAAGTTCATAAATAAGTAAATAAATAAGGACAAAGAACACAAGAGAAGGCGTTGATGAAACGGATTGAGGAAATTCACATGATCCAACTAAGGATCTGGTCACTAAAAGATGCTTTGTGTTTCGGGTTGTGTTTCTTGTCGGTGCTGACCCTATACCCTTATCAATAATTATCATACTCATCTAAATATATATATACACACACTAGTGAATGAGCAAAATATTAATGACCATATATATAAATATTGAGAAAAAAAATACTATTTATGTTGAAATTTATATTCAACATTAGTATAAGATATTATATCGGTATTACTATAATTAAGTATTAACTCTCACTTTTAATTATTTGTAAGGTCAAAATTATTCCTACTAAAAAATATACATATAAATATAAAACAATTAAGAATGAACCTTAAAAATTAATTGTACAATATACATCTCTATAATATTTTTAGCACATAAATAATTATGATTTTATTATTTTTATAAGATAATCTACACTTTAATTATTTAGTTTCTATATATATTTCATTATAAATAATTTTAGCGCCAAAAATATAGTATTGTTACAGTTATACTTGTTGTTTTTAATATTTCTGTAAAACAAGTTATTTAAATCTTATTTTTAAAAATATAAATTACTCTAAATTTCTTTTTCAAAAAATAGTTACATGATATTTTAAATGAGTATACAATATAAATCAAAATTTATAAAAATAAAATCATAGCTATATAAATATAATACAGACGCGAGTGCACTTATTTTTAAACCCTATATATCATCCTGCATGTATACATAAAACTCAATTATGTATATTGGAGAATTATGATGTGCACCTACATAGACCCTAATTATATATAGGAGAATTTTGTGGTGCACCTAAAAATAAAAAATTACATTAATATTTTAATTAGTAATAGTTTTTTTTTTTCTTTAATAGTATAAATATATAAAGTTAAATTATATTTTTAGTGTAAGAAATTGTTCAAAATTTATCATAAGATTGTATAGCATTGTAATAAATGTTCATCTTGAGTTGCACTCTCTTCTTTTTTTAAAAAAATAATTTGTTGATATAGTTTATGATTAAGAATGTATAGTTTTCTTACAAATATTTATTTCATTAGCTAAAATTAGTCAAAATTTATATATATATATATATATATATATATTTTGTAAGAATTTTTGAATGGTACCAAATTAGTTCTACATTATTAGAAAATTACATAAAACATAATGAAATACAACTAAGGAAGTCGTTGGAAATATTTACTATAATTTGAATAGTTTTTTTTAAAAAGAAAAAGTAAATTTGAAGAAGGAAATTCCACAAAGATATTCATAAAAAAAAAAAAAAAAAAAAAAAATTATTATTGTATCCTACTTTATAATTATGTTATAATTTTTTTTACTATTTATATTAGATAATAAAAATTTAAATAATTTAATCTTAAATTTGTATTATCTTAATTGAAATAATATTATAAGACACTTTTTTCCAAATATATATAAATATATAAAAATATATTTGTATGCATTATAATATTGTATATAAAAAATAGAACTCTCTAAATTATAATTTCTTTTAATATTATGTGTGATGGGGTATTTATTAAAATTATTTTTTAATATTATTTTTAATAATTTATTGTAAAATAATTAAATACTTTTCCATGCATATACTTCTTGAGTTCTAGATATTTTGTTGGAAAAAGTACTTTAAAAATTAATAATTTTACAAGAGTATTAAAAAACATATATATATTTTTTTTATTAATAACTCCTTTTTTTTTACTAATAACTCATTTTTCTTTAACTAATAACTCTTTTATTTTTACTAATAACTCACTACAATATTAATTTGAATTTAATGGTAATTAACAAAGAAAATAAGGACATCTTTGTAATTTATTGTAAGGAGCCCAAAACAATATTCTCTCTTTTTATATTGTTATAGATTGTAGATGATATATATATATATATATATATATATATATATATATATATTTCAAAAGAAATTAATATAACTATTTTATTATTATATTTTTTTTCCTCTTGCACTACGTTGCATTTCTCTTCAGTGTTTAACATATAGGAAATTTTATGTAGGGGATATATATTGTTGGAAAATTCTTCAATATAATTAAAAAAAGATGTATCGATGCAACTTTATCTGTTTGGGTATCTAAAATAATTTTTAATCAAACCTTTTCTTATGGTCATGTACAGTATAGTTATTTAAGACATCCTCCAAAATTTTAAGAAATTCAGAAAAATTTAAGATGTCGAAAAAATATGATCAGACAGTGTATTGTACGCGTGACTATTTTATTTTATACGCATGTGAAATAGACTGTTTGAACACTGCTTTCTATGTTGTAAATTATTTCAAATTTCTCAAAATTTTGTAAAATATTTTAAATAACTATAACGTATACGAATATGGAAAAAAAATAATTAATTTTTTTTTTTTTCTGAATGTCAAAATAAATAAAAGATGCATCAATGCATCTTTTTTAAAAGGTACATTGTAGAAGCACCTTATTTTTTTTTTTTTTTGGTACTGTAGGAGAATTTTTAATTTTCAGTATCTATAAAAAAATCTTATCCCGATTTCTTTTCTTTTATATGATGTTGTGTATTTTAGTTATAATAATAGACATCATAATAATTTAATATGACAAAAATAAAATTTAAAATAATTAATTTTACTCGTATAAAAATTTACACATGAATGTAATAAACTGTTTCAATTATATATTTTTATTTTTGAAAAAGGAATAATTTCATTAAAAAAAGCACGAAACTAAAGAAATCATGATATCAATACAAGCATAAACCATCTAAAGTTAATTAGGCGGAAGACTCGACCACCAAACTTGAAAAGTTTCTAATGAAAGAGAAAATTAGGCTAGAGAATAGGCAATAACGTTACTAGCTCGATTACAATAAGAAATAAAGACATGAGAAAAAGACTTCCACACCTGAAGAATATCAAGAATAATACACTCATTGCAATCATTCTTCTTGTTTGAAAGAGAGTTCACTAGGCACAAATAATCAAAGAATCTATTGATACGAGTATATCCCAACCACACACAAAGGAGAAGCCCATGAAGAAGTGTAGAAGCCTCCACCACATGAGGTTCAAGCAAACCTAAGATAAGAGTAGCAGCCGAACATAAAACATCACCATCTTGTATGAATCATATATTTAACACTAAAATTTTTATAAAATTTTCTTAAAATAGGTAAGAAACCTATAAAAAAAATGATATGTAATTTCTCCGTATATTGAAAATAAATTAAAAAAAAATACCCAGCTAGGGTAAGATCAAAAGTAATACTCTTACTTAAAATTTTCTTCCAAAAATTGTTGAGAATTGGGGTTGTTGGACATATTAAAATATTTAAGTTGTTTTTTAATGAAATAAAAATATAAATATTTAGTACAATCTCAAATATTGATTATGAAAAAATAATATTGAAAACTATAATAAAAAATTATATATTTTTTTTACATTATTGAGTTAAAAATTAGAAAACTTGAACTATATAATAAGAAATAATTAGGTAATTATAAAATTTGATAATATAAATTTTAAAATGGTATGGTTGAGTTATTTTACTTAACCATGTAATTATGCATGAATAATTTTTTGGGATTTTTTTTTTTATTTTTACATTTCAAAGTAATTTTTTTTTATATATTTTTACGAAAATCCACATAACAACTAACGGAGTAACCTTCGCAACCCACATATACACTATTGGAACAACCCAAACCGTAAGAAAAAAAAAATATATGAGATAATTCCCTTAATTTTTTTAAGACGAAAAAAAACATGCAAGTACTTTTAAAATTATAATAGACTTTAATTTTTTTAATTTTTGTAATAAAACGAAACTTTAATCATATTATATGGACCATTTTTTAATGGGTATATTACTCATTGATGGATACTAAACAAATTTAAATATAAATATTAATTTTAAATATTAAACTATTAAATTTTGATTCGTTGGTGAAAAATAAAAGAAAATTTTAAATTTCTATGACTAATTTACCAACTTTATTAATAAAATTAAAATATATATATATATCTTTTTACATTATATCAAAAATATGTTTATATAAAAAAAAAACTTAAGTCAAACTCAGCTTTTTTGGTTTTTTTTTTTTTGGCAAAAAACGTTTTTTTTTTTAATTATTTTTTTAGTTATTGAACCACCTCAGCCCCACATAATATAAAAATGAGAGATTTTTCTAATCTAATAAAAAACTTAAGCATAAAAACTTAAATTTTTCTAATATTACTCATCTATGAGTAATACCTATTAAGAGTGCACGTATAACTAGTATTAGTAGCATGCAATACATGTTTGGTTAGAGTTGCTATTACTTAATTATTAATTTAAATAATATTAACAAAAATTAAATCTAATACAATTTATTTATACTTTTTTAAATATATAAAATTTAATCTAGTTTTAAATTTATTTATTTATAAAATATAATTAACTAATTCAATCAATGTCTAATTCAAATTTAAATTAAATAGAGATATTTAAAGTAATATTTTTTTTTAAAAAAATAATTGATTGATTTAAGGATAAATATTATTTTGGACCCTGTGTTTTACAAAAGTTACAGATTAGACCATCTATTTTTTAAAATGATAAAATGAACTAGGACCCTGAGCTTAATTTTTAACAATTTTTTTTAATATAACTTATTTAAAGATAATTCCTAATACAAACAAATGCAAAAAATTTCACCAGTTTTTTCATAATACCTCTAGATCGAATTATTATTTAAGTTTTATCGTGACCAAAAATCAATTTAGGGCCTTATTTGTACTATTTTAAGAAATGCATGGTCCATTTTGTCATTTAATATAACACAAGGTCTAATCTGTAACTTTTACTAAATACAGGATCTAAAATAGCATTTACCCTTAGTTTAAAAATATATATTTTAATGGTTAGAAAAATAAGAAAAAATCCTTAAACTATATATATTTTTTTTTGAGTAAATCTTTAAATTATATTTAATAAAAGAGAAATATATATTTTTCAACATGAAGTATATACCAAACTTCTGAATTTCCTTTGTCTAAATATTGTAACAATATTAAAAATCTTAGGATATTTTCAGCAAAATTTCATCACTTTAAACTTTGTTTTTTTTATCTTCTAAAGTGTAAAAACAATATGTGCTTCAATCATATGTATATGAAACATACTAAAAGAAATAATGAAAAAAAAAATGGAAAGATAAAGAAAGGAGTGGTTATAAGTGTATAAATAGTCAAAGCACCAAAATCATGGAACATAATATAATATAGTATAATTATGTTATGCATAAACAGCCCGGTCACCAAAACGGCGCAACCCATGCAAATCTCTTTCTCTTTCTCTTTCATGTTAAATATAAGTCTAAGCTGACGTTGGCCACACGTGAAAACCCCAAAAAAACATCAAAAGCTCCAATTTTGACTCTTTGACTTTGGGTCCCACAATTCTCACGTGTGCCAAAGAGTGGGTTACAACAATACAGAATATGTGTTCTTTCTCTTCTTCTTCTCTTCTTTCCTTCTTTTTGTTCTTTTCTCCTGTCGTTTTATACTTTACATCTCTTCGTTTTGTTTCCTTTCCTTAATTTGACTTTCTTGTTCGGGAATACCTCTATATTAAGATATAACTTCTGTATCTTCGTTTTAAATATGATAAAAATAAATCCAAAATGGTAAAAGTAATTAATGCAAGCGACCTATTTTAACCAACCCCCCCAAAGAAAACCTCAAAAGTCAACAAAACTACCTTTTTCAAATGACTTTATATGTGCTGAGCCAAAGAAAAACTGTCTTTTTCCCTTTATATACATGGAAATGAGACTTGAGCAATGAAGATAGACCAATAAAAAGCACTTATTATCAGTAAGTAGTGTTCAGACTATACAAGTATAAGAAGAAAAACAACACTGCTTAAATTTAATAATATACATCTCCAAAAGTAAAACTTGAAATCGGTCATAACCAAAAAGTGTTATGGAACATGGTATTTAGAAATATTAGTACACCATGTTCTATAAACCACTTGTACATGTGTAGAAGCAGGGGATTTTGAGGCTGTAGAATAATATTAAAACCAAACAAACAAACAAACAAAACTGCCATGGAAAATAGTCGTAAATTATTTGATCAAAGACTTATTTCTTCGACCAAAATTGGGCAAAAAAGAAGAATAACAATAATGTGAAGAGTCTTTGGTTGGATCAGAGTGGCTTCACAAGGTAGAATTTTTGGTCAGCATTGGGAAGGAACTAAGAGATTATAAATCATTTGAGGCTGCACAATTGAGCTAATGTTTGTCTGTCTTTACATGTCCTACGTTGTCGCTTCCCGAATCCATTAGAATTGTCAACCTCCTCGCGGTTTTCGTGAACTCACTGTTATATGAAACAAGTCAATCAACTGAACAACCCTACTATTACAATAGATGTGAACATCTAAATCTTTACCTGAATGGTTCATCTCCGATGTGCTTTACTGCACCTGTGCCATCGCGATAGAGAGCATGGCTTAGTGTTTCAGAGTTTTCTATTCCAAACATGTCTGCAAGTTTCCTATACAATTCATTGTAAGAGCCAAGCACAGAGAGATCAAGGGTGCGCCCTACATCTTCTGACTCCATGAAAACTTTACAGTGACCAGTTTCCAAGTTCGGCTCAGTCTCCTTATTCCATTGGAGCCCTTCGCAGGGTGAGCGTCGTTGTTGGCCAGAAGCATCAGAAAAGTTAGCTGCTTTATCACCATTCCCATCTGATGAACTGTTTCCAGTAAGAACTGGCGAGACTGTATCACCAGAACAGCTTAAAGAGATCTGCTGTTCTGTTAGTATCGGTTGACCAAAGAGTATGAGCTGCGGTGTCTTTACATCATTAGTAGACTTCTTAGGTGTTTGTGCGGTATGGGACATTGTTAACAAGCAAGAAACATTTTCATTGAGGCTCAGCGGCTTCTGATTCATTGCATTGTTGGGGAACTTAGCGGGCGCAGCACCATGATCGAATGGTGGGAAACCAGCCTGGAAAAGGCTCGGTTGCAGTTTATTGAAGTGAAGATCTGATAAAGATAGACCAAAATGAGCTTGCCTGGCTCCCTGCATGCCAGCAGGAGTGTTTTCGGACAGACAACTAAAGTTGTTACTGTGACCAAAGAGATTGCCGGTGAAACTCGGCATTGGAATATGAGTGTCAAGTGGGAAATCTGAATGCTGGGGCAATCTCAATTTCTTTCTTGGTGGTGAGAATGGTGAGAGATGAATGGCCGGCATGTTAGACACCAATTCTACCAACCACGGACTAACTCGTTTCACATTTTGAAGTAGATCAGGTTCATCCCATGAAACCTGCAGCACCATATTCTCAATACAAATTAGCACTTGTGAAGAGTACAAAAGGCTTTCAATGTAAACGAACAATCATTTGGTACATGTTCAAGACAAGTATCATTATCGTTTCCTATTAGATGTATTTAAATTCAACAACAATTGAATGGAAACCTCCCAAGGCTTTGTTTTGATAAATTTTTTATGTTTAACCGTATCTTACGCCAGTAAGCAGACTAAAAAGGTCGAGATGAAAAAATACAGAGTAATTTGGTAACAGGAGAAGATAAAGTAACTATAAATTCTAGCTTAGTTTGATATTTTTTTTACGTTTAGAGATAATAAAAATAAAAGACAAAAAAAAAAACAGAGTAATTTGGTAAGTACCTGGAGTAGTCTCCATGGAGAATCAGGCCAGCGATGGTAATCAGAAACCTGGACAGAAGATATAGTTCCCATAAACCAACTTATTCGGCTAGAATCTTCGGTTTCAAAGGCCATCTTGAACCTCATTCCAGGGGTCCAACGGATCTGTAATGCGGCTCTTACCAAGGACGCTTTGACACAAAACTCAGGAGTACTAGCTCGAGGGTAGTAAACAACCTCAAATGGTTGACCATTAGAAGCAAGTGTTGCAGCTTCAATAACTGATTCGGGCCTCACTTTCCCCTTCCCCATCAGACTACCATTCGAGTTCGTTCCATTACCATTACCATTTCTCAACATCTTGTTCTCTTCATCCCTTAAAAAAGCAGCAAATCCTCCATAAGGACTAGCACAATTCCCACCAGTTGGATTCCAACCCGAAGAGGACTCCGTTCCACCTCCCATACCCCGCTTAGCACGACGAATACCAACACAGAGATCGCCATTTTCAGCTCTTAAAAACACAATTGAATCCCCAGCAACCAGCTTCTTATGGTTAACAAAAGTACTCCATCCTGTTGTCAAAAGATGCCGCCTTGGCGTCCCTCTATATATATGTCTGAATTTCCATGTTTCGCCATGAACATCCTTAGCAAGGATAGTCTGAACAGGGGGATCGGCATTGTAATCCAAACGTGGAAAGATGGTTTCGGCACAGTATCTTGGTACTGAGAATCCACCACCATTGTTGGCATCTGACTGGGTCAAAGTCTTGGCAAATGATGCTGGTTTCTCTTGAGCTTCAGACCCATTAAGCCCTCCTCCAATACCATCATCATCAAAGCCAAGCTCATTCACACCAGCAGAAGAAGGAATCAACCTTAACTTGGCAAAAACCTCATCAGTCTCAGGATCAGCCATGAATTTAATGGAAGAAACTTTGCATAGTGTGAAAGATGAAATCCTGAGGATTTTGCTGAAATCAACAGGACCACAGGCATGTTCGGCATGGCCTTGAGGGAAGTAAAACACCTTTGCATTTACCATTGGCATCTGAACCATACCTCCAGCACAGGCATGCCATAACTGAGGATCTAAACACTTCTCCACCTCTTTAAGTTTCTCTTTTGAATCCATAAACGTAATCATCTTAAGTGATAATTCTTTTGAAAAAAAAAAAGGAAAAACTACAAAATCTTCCCAGAAATGAACACCCTTTACTAGTTTTTGATTCCTTTATCAAATAAGACCTGCATAACCATATAAATCAGTCAAATAAGTCAGAATCAAAACCCAAAAGAAAGAAAGATAAAAGATTCTTTTTAAAGGAAAAGTAAAGAAATATAATAATCATAAGGGAAGTAATTATTAATTCCAATCAATGAAGTACAATTTGATGCATTTCTTACCTTAAATAGATAAAGAAGACCAAAGTAGAGATGGAAGATCTAAACTTTGTGGCACGATTCACCAAAGGAATCTGTTCTAAAACTCCACATAAAACAATACCCACAATCAATACCACTAATTCTATAGAACCCCATAATTAAGAATAAACAGAAAAACAGACCAGCTTCGAAATATCTTTGCTCCCTCTCCCCTCTTAAATTCAATGCTTCAATTACATCACTCATCCCAGAAAGAAAAAACCTCCCTTAGAAAACTTCAACCATCAAAACACAATAAACTTAATTTGAAAAACACACAAAAACCCTAATAAAGTGTACACTCAATGAAACCAGTGGAGCAGCCTCAACAGTAAGACTCTTTTTAACCCAAACTAACTCACAGTCCCTCTACCCAGAAAAGAATCCTAAACGACTTCGTTTCAATTCCTTTAACTTCTCAGATAAAAAATTCCGAGCTAACTCTGCTTCAACGATCCAAGAATGAAGAAACTATAAAACAAAGCTCTCAAATTTCTTCAGTTAAAAGTAATTAGTTGAGAAAACAAAAACAAAAAGAAGAACCCAGTTGGAAACTTTTTGGTGTGGGAAATTGAAAAGAAAAAAAAATTGAATCTTCTTTTCCTTTTTCTCGTCTTCTTTGTTTTTCTTCTCCTTGGCTCAGAGATTCAATCGAACACTCAATGGCCGACACACAACACAAGATAGAACTCCATTTTCAAACAAAAACAAAAAGAAAAAAGCCACAGCAACCTTTTGGATCATGCAAGAGTCCAAAATATTGAGAAAAAAAAAACAACTAGCGGTACTATTAGTAATACTGCTACTGTTCCTTTATTTATTTATTTAATATTTAATATATTTCTCTCTCTTATTTATTAATTTTAAAATAATTAATTTGATTTTTTTACCCTTTTTCTTCGGATCTGACGAAACTGTATGTGTATCTTCAGAAGCCAGCAAAACAACAAAGATCTTTAAGGAACCTATCCAATTTTACTTTTTTAATATTTTTTTTAATTAATAATAAATTAATTCGAAATGGAATTAATTAAATAATAAAAACCTGATTTTTTTTTAATAATCCGAAATGGAATCAATTAAATAATAAAAACCTGATTTCTTTTTAATAATCCGAAATGGAATTAATTAATTAATAAATTAATTAAAAAAGTAAAAAAAAAACAGGTTTAAACAAATAATAAATGTTAACTACCTAATTTAAACCCCTAGAAACCCTAAAAAAGACTATACCGTGCAGCTCTTTTATTTTAGTAGGGGGAGTTATAATTGTAATTTTCTTTTTTAAACACTTTACCTTAATTTATTATAGTGATTATAAATTTTTCAAAAAAATGAACTTCTAAACATTAGGTTAAACAAACTTTTGTTTACATGTATTCTATAGATTTTTTTTTTCTACAAAGTAAATTAGTTGATAATTTTTTTTTTCAATATTTACAAGATATTATAAATAATATTTGAAGCTGTCTAAATAGCTATAATATAATTTTGGAAAAAATTATAACTATTTTTCAGCTGAGGGAGTTTCTTTAAATAATTGCATGTAATTATTTTAAAAAAATTATAACTATTCATATCCACATATGATGAGGCATGGTGTACCCTTTTTAACCTTTTATTTTTTCTCAATTTAAAATATTAAAATAACTATATCAGGAATTATAATAATTTTTCTAATAATAAAAAAAAGAGAGAAAAACTATGCATTAATTCCGGCGTTCCTCGCTTAGCACTACAGTGGACTCGACCGATATTCATCAATTTCTTGCAATTTTATAGTTGGGATTGTTAATGTTTAACTTTGCTCTAAAAGCAAGGGAAAAAACACAACAGCTTACAAGTTAACCGTAGTTTAACTTTTTTTTCAGTGATGTTTGAGTCAACATGGTTAAAACTTAACCCAACACGGGTCCCGGTTCCGGCTCAAGCGCAAACACTGTTGGTTTTTAGAACTGTTTCCGCTTCTCTGTTTGACGATGAGATAATTTTGTCTCACGCTTTGTCTGGTGCAAGTGTATATCACGCACTTCATCCAAAATTAAATTCATTTTATTCGGAAGAAAATCAAAATTTATATTCTTAATTGTTTTTTCTTAAAAAAAAAGGACATATTCTTAATTGTTATTAAGCTTTTTTATTTTTTTTTTCTTTTAATTTATTTTTTAAAAAAATAAATCTATCAAATAACAATAAATTATATTTTAAATATTATAAAAAAAATAAAATATTATATAAAATTTTGTTAGAAAAAAATGAAAAACATACATAACATAGAAAAAAATATGAAAGTAAAATTATTAAAATTAACATAAATAATACAAGGAAAACATTTAAAATATTATAAGATTTTTAAAAGTATTTAATTTTTTTTAATAATTAAGTGTACTTATTATTTTATGAGTGCAAATAAAATTTTTAATAAAAGAAATATTTTTAATGGCAATTATCAATTATCCTCTTAACAGTTAAATTAATTTTTTTAATAAAATCTCCATCCTAAAATTTTCAAAAATAATATATATATATATAAAAAAAAAATCTATCTTAAATGAAAACAATCGTGACCATATGTTGATTTAATATTTTATGGATGGATTTTTTAATTTTATTTTTTCTGAAATCAGGATGGATTTAAATCAGTCTTTCTTTGCTTTTAAATTACTGTAGAAAAAAATGTGTGTTTTAATTCTTACAAAATTGTGATAGGCTTTTTTATTCTTAGAAAAAAAAAACATTCTATTTTTTTTACAGGTTTTTTACTTTATCTTTTTTAGAAAACATTATGTAAATACTTGTTAAAAAAACAGAAAAAGCTAAAATTCGTATATTAAACATTGTAAAATCATAAACAATGTAAATTTTTTATCATTTTTAATATTTATGAAATAATATCTTTTAATTAAAGGGTAAAAATTTTGTTTTATATTTTGAACAAATTTTATTTAAAGGAATATTGGCTGTAAAACTAGTGAGGTTTTATTTTTTTTTTAAACTTAA
The DNA here is from genome assembly GCF_029168945.1 of Cannabis sativa. Taxonomy (NCBI): domain Eukaryota; kingdom Viridiplantae; phylum Streptophyta; class Magnoliopsida; order Rosales; family Cannabaceae; genus Cannabis; species Cannabis sativa. Next base: position 24,460,873 of record NC_083603.1, read on the forward strand.
TTACCACATAAATTAAATTTTGACAGTAAAATTTATTGAATTTTTATTTCATTTTGCTCTACCTCCCTTCAAAAATCTCAATTAAATGTTGTAAAGTATACATGTAGTAAATTTTAGTGATCACGTACTATTAATTATTAAAATATTATAAAAAATAATTTAAAATCATGAAATTTTTTTTTTTTTCTTTTTCCTTTTCTTCCTTTTCCTTTCTCTTTTCTTATTTGCCCAACAAAAAAACAAACAAACAAAATTGATTAGCTTAAAACTAATAATGAGTCCCCTCAAACAACACGTACATGTTACCCCCAATGTAGTTGTTGTACCTCAAAAACTATTGTGTGATAAAAAATAGTGTGCCAAACTTGCCCTAAGAAAATTAATAAGGGTGTTGTTGGAAAGAAAAATTAAAAAGGAGTAAAAATATAAATAATAATACGTTTTTTGTTTTTTAGAAATGTAAATAATAATACGTTTAGATGCATCTTTATAAATAAATAGTTTTTGGGGACATACCCCCCACATGCTCCCTTCCCTCCGGAAACAATAATATTTTGCCATTTTTTATACCAAAATTTTACTTCAAACTATATAATGTGTCACAAAGTTAAATTTTACTAATAGTGAAAGTAAGAGTAATAAATTTTGTGAGAAGATGTTAATACGCAACATTCATAATATTTTGTATTATTTCCAGATAGAATAACATTAATTACTCAATTTTATGCACCCTTTTTAAACTAATGTCAAAAAACAAAATGTCTTTAACTCTACAAATATTATCAATAAAGGTTCTCATGTTCGGTCAATACTGTCATTATTATTTTTTTTTTTTTTAAAAAAAATAAATAAATAAACTCAAATTTCTGTACGTTATTCATAATTCAAGTCTAGAAGGCTAAACAGTACTGTCAATGAAAAAAACTTTTTTTTTTATACTCTTTCTTCTATTTACGGTCATTAAAACGTAGTATCTAGTGCAGAAAAGCAATACGAAAAGTTCTTTCATTATTTTCTTCTGAAGAGTAACTGAGTCAAATTGATTTGTATTTATATATGTATATATATTTTTTCTGTTTCAAAAAAAAAAAAGATTTATATATTTTTTCAAGGGGAAAAAGGTCATAATACGTAGGGTATATATATACAACATCGTAATAAGAACTGATCCAAAGGAGAGAATGCCCTAATTTTTTGTTCTTCTTTTCTTCTCTGAAAAAAATAGAGTATAGATAGCCATAGGTGAACTTTTTGACAGACGCTAATATTTAGCAACCAAACAATAGGTAAAAGATAAGATAAGGAAAAATAATTGTTTTTTTTTTTTAAAAAAAAATGGTGTAATAATAATAATAAATAGTTTATTAAAAGTATAGTATATACTACACACTATATGAGGCTCAAAGCTTTGAATGCCTAAATTAATAAATGAGAAAAACGTACATATATTGTGCCAAACAAAAGGTTTTGTAGAGTAGATATAGATAGATTATCTGTCAAAAATTTAATTACATTTACTATTATACTGTTCATATTCCAAGCTCAAACTACATGTTTTGTTTTCTTTTTTCTTTTTCTTTTTATTAGTACAAAAGAAGAAAAACAAACATTCTTTTACTGCGTTGACATTTATTATATACGGTTATATGGTTATTGGAACTACAAATAAAGCCAAAAAAGAAAAAGAAAACCGGAATGTAACAATTATCTAATTAAATTGTTGTTTCAATAATGATTAACTTTTGTGTTATTCACCTTTAATTATTTGCAACTATATATTGGCAATAGAGTCCAAAATTTTAGTTAAATATTTGTTTTTTCATATCTTCCAAACATCACAGCAGGATTACTATCCTAGCAGATAAACTCCTTTTGTCTTTATTTTATATATTAATTCAAAATAAATTACGAGACCACTTTCTTTATACAATCATAAAAAAGCTACCGACAATATTGGTCGAAAAAAATTGTATTTGTGGCCTAGCCACTCCAACGTTATTTAAAGCCACAGCATAATTGTGCTGTCATAGACAAATTTATAATATATAGATAAATGTATAATTATAATATGTTAGAAGAAAAAAATCAAACCAACCATCAACCATTTAGATACCCAAGTTTACTACTTCAGTACAATCTACAAACTGCAATGGTCATTTATGCATACCTTGGACCATTAACTACTATTTAAACTAATTAATAATATCTTTTCTAATATAGCTGTAGTACGCCTTGCTCACTTATCATTTTTATTAATATAATAATGTTAAAGTATCTTATTGATAAACATTATATATTAATTAGAGTATGTACAAAAGGACTCACATAAAAATTGTTTCATAGTTTGTGTCATAGGATCGGTATGAGCTTGCTGTTTAGCAAAAGAAAAAAAAAATGAAAGGGGCATGTCTTTCGTTAGGTTGGAGTCAGTACTAATATGATACCCTACTAAACATGAATTGGATGGAGCATGTACATGTATGTTCATTTTCAAACACTAATATAATATAAATGTATATCCATATATGTTCTTATAGGTTTCAAACTTAGTTACGCTTTTAAATGTGTGGTGATGATGAAAACTAATATCACAAATTATGACTATTAATTATTATTATTATACAATTTTTTTTTTATAATCAATATTCTAATAAGTTTCGCTACAAAAAACTGTTACTTTTAATGATAATTTTTTAGTCCCAACATAATTTTTTTGTGACAAAATATGACTTTTAGTCACAATAAAAAGTTAATTGTGACTAAAACATAATATTTAGTTACAAGTTGTCACTAATTTAGTTTTAGCCACAACAAATATTGTGACTAAAAATTATATTTAGTCACAGTAAATTATAATTTTTGTGACTAATATACTTTTAGTCTCGGATAATCACAACACAATAATAATAATTTATAATTAGCCACAATATTTTATTATCTTTAGTCACAAATTTTATTGTGACTAAAAGTAAAATTTTTAATTATTTATTGGTAAAATTAATGTGTTGCACAGTGTGAGAAAGGGAGAACAAAAAAAAAAAAAAATACATCACACACAATAATATTTATCTCAAATATTAAATAAACAGAGTTATAAATCGGTAATCTTTTTTTAAAAGAAAATATATGCAACATAAATACTTAAAATTTTAAAATTTGTAACAAACATAGACTTAATGATTTTTTTTAGAAACTAAAATTCTTAGTGTTAGTATAAATTATAATTTTTGTCCAATTCTGTCATTACGTTTGAGCTCTGTTAGTATATATATTAAATTTGTAACCAAATTTGATTTTTGAATTTGTTAAAAGAAATTTTGAAAGTATATTCATCCTACACATTTTTGTTTTAAGACTCATTAATTTAAAATTTGAGTCCTACAAAATTACAATTCTAATAATACTAGATATACTTTACTCGATAAGAACAAAAACATCAAGTTTGTACAAGTTAGAAACTTAAACTTTTGGAATATATGCCGAGAATATCATTTTTACAATTATACTATTATTTATGAGATTTTTATATGGTATACTGTAGTTTTATATTTTGTTACTTTTATACTGCCACACAGTATTTATTACAATTTTATTGTATACTTTTATACTGTCTTTTTAAAACCGTATGAAATTTTCGTTTATCCCGATATTGACACATGTTTTATGTTATGCCATCTTTTATATTTTTTTTTTTTTAAAAAAAGTTATTGATGTGATGTTTATTATCACGGTCATGGCAGTACCTTTTTTTTTTTAAAAAAAATAATTCATAAAAAAATTTCATCTGATCACTTTGTAACCGCCACAGTTATACACTTCTTCTTTGTTAACTTTTTTTTTAGTTTTTGAAATTTTAAGCTTGTGAGTCGTGTGGTTAGTTTTGAGCAGTTTCTTAATAGTTGGGTGTTGAGCAGTTTCTTTTCCATGGTTGTCACTTAATCTAAGTCTTCATCCCATGTAGTTAGAAAACCCCAAAATACTCGTAAATCTAAGTTACCCCCGTCTTCAATGTGGAAAAAAAATAAAAGACCATCCTCCAAGTCCTACTTCCCCTACTCCTTCCAAACGTAAGTTAGATGTTCATTCTCCTTCTAAGAGGGTTTCTAAACGTCATCGAACTATGGAGGAAGAGTTTGATTCCGATTTTAAACTTGATGATGAGTTCATTCAATTAGCTAAAGTTGTCAAGGTCAGTCGTTTGTTTTTGTGTTTTTTTTAGGATTTTTGTGTTTTATTTTTAAATTTTTATATTATTGTATTTTGATTTTTTAATTATAATTTAATAGTATTTTATTTTAAATTTATATTTGTATGTTTTTTTTTTTGAGTTGATTTATACCTTCTATAGCAGTTGTATTCTTCTCTTTCTTTTACTTTTATTTTTCTGTAGGGGAAGGGGAAATTCCCTATTCTAAATATTCCTACTAAATTTGGGTTTGAAGAGCCTTTTGATGATATTGTTGTTGAGGTGTGTGGACTTTTTTTAATTATTTCTTTTTTTTTTATTATTATTATTTTCTAGTTGATTTGGTGTTATTTTTGAGTTATTTTGAAATAGATTTGCATATTTATTTACTCAGGACTGGACATGTAAATATAGGCGTTCACAACATTATCATTCTAAAGTAATAACTTCTTGTTATTATTCAATCATTAACGATATTAAAACTATTTTAACCCCAACCCAGTTGAAAATCTTTTCCCAAACTGTTTTTGGTCACTTTCTTCGAATTCCAGAGTACATTATTCATTTCCAAGTCTTGCATGGTCTATTGTTAAGGGAAGTTCAACAACCTAATAAGATGGAATTCTACATATCTGTTGCTGGGAAGTTTCTTAAATTTATTGTAGAGGAATTTGCCTTAGTCACAAGTCTAGATTGCCACATTGAGTCTGATATTTTTCAGTTCAAACAGGATAAGAATATGCTAGTTGAACATTGTTTAAAGGGTAATAAAAAAATTACCAAGAATTCGATTCAAGTTGCCTTTACTACTAACAACCTTAGGAATAATGATGATCTTGCAGTCAAGTTGACTATTTTGTATTTTGTTCAGTGTTACTTGCTCGGAAGTCCTCTTGGAAAGGTTGTCTCTATTGAGGAACTTGATATTGTGGATAGTGGTCGTTATAATGAGTATGGGCAGGGGAATGAGTGTTTTGAGATGACTATTGAATCTCTTAAGGGTAAGATTGATGCCAGTATTAGAAATGTTAGGAAGAAGGATAAGGATGGCAGGTTTTATAGGTTGTTAGGTTCTCCTTATGAAATGCAAGTTTGGTTTGTTGAGTGTTGTCCATAGGTCGTTGGGAATATTTTTTTGTATTTAAACATTGGCATTCTTAGGCTTCTTAACTGGCCTAAAATGCCAGAGCTTAAATTTTTTCAGCTAAAAATAGACAATGTGAACAACATCATCTCCAATTGGTCTTTCAAGTAGGTATATGTGTGTTGTTTTTCTTTTGTTTTTTAGTTGTTTCAGTGTTATTTTTTCATTTTTTTATGAATTGCATGTTTATTCACTTTTATTCCTTTTTTTGGCTTTTTTTTTTTGTTACAGTTACAACTTGAAAATATTTCTCCAACTTCTGCTGAGAGAGCCTGTTTGAATTTGGCTGATTATTCTTCTAGTGACACTTCTCTTTCCTTTATTAAGGTTAAAGGTAAAGGTAATCGTGAATTCGTTTCTAAATCTGTGCCCAATGCTTCTATGGAAGGTAATCAAGTTGGTCCATCATCGTCTAAGGCTCATGATTATGTAACTCGTATTGAATACGAGAATTTAAACAAAGATGTGTCTCTTTTTCTTAGCCAGCAGCGGACTATTATATCTGCTTTTGCTAATTTAAACAGAATGATGGATACTCTTATTGAGGTATTATTTTTTGTTTCTTTTCTTAATGTAGTAGTTGTGTTGTTTTTGTATTATTTTTTTTTTAATTATTTATTTAGGTTTTTATTCACACTACAAGAAAACCCGCTTTTGCCGGCGCATTTTTACGCCGGCAAAAGTATCCTAACTGCGTCGGCAACGCTTTGCCGGTGCACAACTGCGCCAGCAAAGCTTATTTGGGAAGCTTGGTCGGTAAAAGACTTTTTACCGGCGCGTAGAGTAAATGTGCCGGTAAAACTTCCTTTTACCGGCGAGAAATCACGCTGGTGAAAAATAAGCGCCAGTGTTAAAAAATGCCCTTATTCGCTATGAACCTGCTTTGATAAGCTTTTGCCGGCGCAATAGTGCGCCGGCAAAACTATTGGCGCCAACCGACAGATTGGCGCCAATAGTTTTAGCCACTTTTTACCGGCGCAGTAATGCGCCGGCAAAAGTATTAATTTTTATTTTTAAAAAAAATTAATTAATTATAATATTAATTAATTAAATATAATTAATTAATTTTTTTAAAATAATTATAATATTATATTAACCAAAAAAACCAACATAATTTACATTAAAAGATAAACCAACATTAATTATATTATGTTCTACTAAAATTAGTATATAAACAAAATGTTAAATGTTCGAACTGGATAATAAAAAAAGTACAGTTCTATAGGCGGGTAATGTCGTCATCGTTGTTTCTCTGAGTCTCGGGAGGCAACGATGACGATCCAGCACCAGGAGTAGCCGACGATCCAGCACCAGGAGTGGGCAATGGTGGAAGATCCATGGGAGGCAAGTTGAAACCCGGCACAGCTCGAGAAAGATACTCAAACTGATCTTGGAATCGTCTGAGGTAGAGTTGTTGTGTCTCATACTGCTGCCTCGTATGTTGATTTGTCTGCTCCGCTTCCTCCACTTTTTTCTGTAAAGCCTCGTACTGTTCCATTGTAACAGTCGGTGGGGCTGAAGGATGCGTGGCAGGTGCTCTTTTGGCCTCAACTCCCATCAGTCTGGGGAGATGGCCAAAGCCTCTAAGATGTCGAGATCGTTCCCCGAGTACTTGCGTCATAACCGGTAAGTCTCGGGAATACTGTGTAGGATCTACAGCAGGCTCATCGGGCTCATCTTCAGTGGGTGCTGGTTGAGTTGCCGCTATTTCAACCATTTGCTCCTAAAACAAACAAATAAGTTAAATGGTTAATTTTAATACAAAATAAATTGAAATAAATAAATAAAAATTGAATTAAAACGTAAACTTACGTAAGCTTGTTGCGCGAACTCGTTGTGCCAATTGTTGCCTTTATGGTGAAACTTTTGAAAAGTTTCCACCACAGTTGGCAGTTCTCCTGTGTCGGCGTTAGCTTATTTTCAAGAGAAAATATATTAGTATTGTTATTTTACTAGAAAAATTTAAATGAATGATAGTTAAATATAAACTTACCCCCTCGACAACATGTGAAACAATAGGCTTGGAGCCCCAGCCTCCTAGAAATTTCATCTTACCCCAACTTTCTTTATTTTTCGCTGCTCTCGCCTGAAATTAATAATTTTTCTAACAATTAACTATTTATTATTGACTATATAAATTAAACATTACTAAAATTAGAAATTTTAAAAAATGTACCTTTTGTTTGTCTGTGCTCCAATAAGCGATGCAGTCACTCCACACCTCTTGAGTTACTCCCTCAGAAGGTGACATGTCGGCCCTCTCCTGTCCAACCTCCTCAATGTTTTGTATCCAATTTTTCTTGCAGTCTGCCCTCCAGTCACGTAAACCCTTTGACATCTCGTACTCACTGTAGTCTACGAATGTAGGGTTATCTCGTGGGAGGACAAACTTGGTCTGTAAAAAGTTACACATTAATACATTAATTACAATTTAATAAGAGTATAGTAATTTAGAAATTAAAAAAATTATTAAGACATACCTCAAGTCTATCCGAGAGTGCATTGATGTCAGCTCTACTGACAATCTTCCTATTTGAATTTATTAATGGGGATAGACATCCGAGTTATCCATTTAGCCATATTGTTGAATTTTTTTCCGTTTTTGCCGACGGGGGTGCCAGTCTCTGCATGCAGCTCAATCTGTAACTTGGCAGATTGTGTTTTGGAGAGCTCCTCCTCAACATTCTTGCCTTTGTATTTACCTCTGATCCCTTTCTTTTTCGAACTGCTGCCACCTGGTGTAGACATACTACATATACAATACATATTGTTTATTTAAAATAAACTAACATATTGCAAACATATTAAAGAAGAAGGGTTGTAATTTTTATTTTATTTAAAACACTATTTCAATTACAATTCATCATCCTCATCATCAGTTACATATACAGCATTATCATCACTGTCACTCTCTAATTCTAAGGAGTTGTCTTCTTCGGTATTTAGAACCTCGTTGTCATCATCGACAATGAAATCATCTAATTGTTGAGGATGTGAATTCACACGATGGATGTTTGCAACTTCAGTTGGGTCGACATCATGGCGAACATAGTCAACATCATCCAACTGTGGAAGTTGAACAACGAACTCGGTTTCAGCTGAATTGTTTTCCTGTACAAAGGGTGTCTCCCCATCCGTGTCCGGGAAGTCCCAAACATTTCGCGGTATGTACTCATTTACAATCAACCAGTCTTTACCGTTCTTCAAATCAGGAATGTAATAGATCAATTTTGCTTGAGATGCAAGTATGAACGGTTCATTTTGGTACCACTGTCGGTTGACGCAAATGCTAGTAATAACACCGTCACTATCCATTCTACTCCCGTTAGTGTCAAACCACTTACAAAAAAATAAGAGAACACTGCAGTCTTTTAAATAAGTGAACTCCATAATTTTTTCAAGTGTGCCGTAAAAATTTTGTCCATCTTCACCGGAGACCATAACACCGCTATTTTGTGTTTTGCGGTTATCATCCCTTTCCTTGACCAAAAATTTAATACCGTTCACTATGCACACTGGATAAAAATAAATTGCTGCATTCGTTGGGTTAGCGATAGCATACAACTCATCTGACACTGCACCATGGTTGCTCAACCGTAGTTCATTAATCTACATATCAGGAAAAATATTAAATTAAGAAAAGTTGAACAGTTATTGAGAACAAGATTAAGAGTATTGAGAGGCAACAAGGCTTACTCGAGTTTTGAACCATTCAAGGAACTCAGTCTCTTGCACTTTTTCAATATTGCCTACACCCCTTGCTTGAAACAACTCCTTGTGCTCACTATATAATATAATCCACTTAGTAAGTTAAGAATTTTTTAGATGAAGTCGACTATTGTATGTTTGTGTTTATGGAATTTATACTTACTTGATATACGGCTCAACCTCTGTGCAATTGTTCAAAATGTACCACTCCGCCTTACGTTTGCTTTGCATGGGTAAGGTGTCGACTGTCCTCATACCGAGGGGTCGACCAACATGCTTGAATACAGAAAATTGTCGAGTTGGCATGTTTTGGACAATGTCATTGTTCCGGTCAGGACGGTTGAATCGAGTTTCCACTTCTCGAAAGTACATTGAGCAAAAGGTTAATGCCTCATTAACCACAAAAGATTCAGCAATAGAGCCTTCCGGACGAGCACGATTCCTGACATATTGCTTGTACACAGACATTGATCGCTCAATGGGATACATCCACCTGTACTGCACTGGTCCACCTAGTATAGCTTCTTTAGGGAGATGCATAACTACGTGAACCATTATGTCGAAGAAAGCCGGTGGAAAAATTGTTTCTAACTTGCACAAAATAGTTAGAATATTTGTTTGCATTTTTTCTAAATCTGAAACATTAAGTGTTCTTGAGCATAATTGTTTGAAATACACACACAGCTCAATGATTGTGTCCCGGATTTCTTTTTTCAAGAACTTACGGATACCTGCTGGTAGTAAACGTTGTAACAACACATGACAATCATGTGATTTGAGCCCGAAAATCTTGCCCGTATCCAAATTTACATGTTTGTCTAAGTTTGCTGCAAAACCGTCCGGAAATCGTACAGACTTTATGAAGTCTGCAAATTTAATCCGTTCTTGAACACTAAGTGTGTAACTAGCTGGAGGCTTTTTCCACTTCCCATTCCGGTCTTCATACAACCACAACTCTCGTCGTATTTGCAAGTCTTGCAAATCCATTCTCGCCTTGTCGGTATCCTTTGACTTCCCGTCGATACTTAGAAGAGTACCTACTAAGCTGTCACACACATTTTTCTCAATGTGCATTACATCAAGATTATGTCGTAAGGACTTTGACTTCTAGTACTCAAGCTCAAAAAAAATACTTTTTTAGACCAATTGAGCTCTTCACTAGAACGCTTACGTTTCACACCCCCGAACTGTTTGTGTTTTCCACGCAAAGTCAATGGAATTCGGTCTAATTGAGATAAAATATCATCCCCCGTCAATACAGGAGGTGGTGCTCTCTTCTCAGGCTTACCATTGTACTTTTTGCTTCTCCTTCTCGGATCACTCATTTCGAGAAAACGTCAGTGGCCAACATATCCAATCTTACTATTTAGGCCAATGGAAGGAGTATGTTCATTGCAAGTGGGACACGCCATATACCCTTTTGTGCTCCAACCATACATTAGAGCATAAGCAGGAAAATCATTTATTGTCCACAACACTGCCGCACGCATTGAAAACACAGTTCCGTTGTAGGCATCTCGGGTTTCAACACCCGTCTCCCACAACTGTTTCAGTTCATCAATTAACGGTCTCATGAATACATCTATGTTTTTCCCAAGAGATGATGGACCTGAAATTAATAAGGTCAACAACAACGATTCAGAACTCATACACTTCAACGGTGGCAAATTATATGGGACACAAATAACTGGCCACAGGCTGTAAGAGTTGCTCATGTTGCCAAATGGATTAAAACCGTAAGTCGCCAATCCCAGTCTTACATTTCTAGGTTCAACAGCAAAAGACGGATGAAGGCGGTCAAACTGCTTCCATTCTTCAGCATCCGCAGGATGCCTAAGCACACCGTCTTCTTTTGGTCTCTGCGAGTAATGCCACCGCATATCCTCCACAGTGTGTCTTGAGCAATATAATCGTTTTAGTCTAGGTGTGAGTGGGAAGTAACGCATAACTTTGTGAGGAACTTTTTTCGCCTTACCCTTTCGTTTCACCCATCGTGATTTGCCACATACAGTGCAAAACTCCTTCTTCTCATTCTCCTTCCAGAAAATAGCACAATTATACTTGCACACATCTATTGAGTCGTAACCCAAACCTAGATTGTGCAATCGCATCTTCGACTCATAATGCGACTTCGGTAATTTTGTCCCCTCTGGAAATAGATCAATCAAGATGGACAGCAACATATCGAAAGAGTGGTTACTTCACCTATTCAAAATCTTGCAGTGCATTGAGGGCTGATTTTTTGCAACCTGGATATAACTCAGCCTCCATCTCCTTAAACAAGTCATCAAACTTGTTGTTGTCATTGATAGGGGGTTCATTGAAAGAATCAGTAGTGTTAGCAGATTTGTCAAACCCAGGGTCCCCTCTTAACATGTTCGCCAACACATCTGCCATTTTCTCTTCGTCATTTTCAGGAAGTTCAACTGCGGGCTGAGAGAAAGTCTCCCCGTGGAAATACCAGGGGTTGTACGAAAGTTGGATCCCGCTGAGAAATAAATGAACCCTTATAGTTGCAGGTGTGTGGAAATTCACATTCAAACACCGCATGCATGTCCATCGAGCTAATCCGTCAGAATTCACGTGGTTCGTTGCTACCGCAACGAACTCGTCAATGCCACTTCAAAACTCTGTAGAGCGCCGGTGCGCCTTCATCCAACTTCGGTTGGTAGGCATCTTCCACTATGAAGTAATTAACAAAAACAATTTAAAAACAAACAAGAAAATGTGCAAGTGTCCTAATCCACCTTCTCACTCCATTACTATAAGGGTAAAGAACCTATCCCATTCAGGTTTGTAATATACATATAGTACAATCTACGCTCTTAAGATTATTTCATTTTTGTAAAAATTTCGGCAGCACCTCCCCACAGTTCTTATAAGTTAGCAAACTTGTAATAATTAAGTTTGCCGACTTACAAGAACGTGTAAGAAGACGTACCAAAATATCTACTAATAAAATAATCAAATAAGCAATAGATCATACTATAAGTATAAAACAAGCCCAAACTATCCATGCGGACAAACAGTCCTGGATAATTTGGAGAAGCGTATTTAAGAGTCCTTACTGACTCAGCCTCTCCAAACGGGTCTAAGGTATTTCGTGCATGTGTAAAAGTTAAAAAACAAATTATCACTATATGATAATACAAATACAAATACAATTGTTCTATCCTATCTTTGGTGTATAACCAAAGAGATCAAGAAAAGATAATAAAAATTTAATTTTATGCTATTTTAATATCTTATGCTCATTTGTACTTACTTTATAATTACACTTACTTTATGATAATTAGATTAAATTCTTACTATAATTACTTTAAAATTTTATTTTATTTCATTTTTAAATTATAAGTATAAATATTATAAAATTTATAAATATCACTTCATTACATTTTAAATTTTATAATAAATATTAATTTATAATTTTTTATTTTATTTATTTAAATTAAAAAGTTCATAATATCACTTGCTTATTTTTTAAAATTAAACAATAAATAGTAATTTATAATTTTCACATTTATTCAATTAAATTAAAGATTACAAATTTTTAAAAATAAAAAAAATTGATTACCTATTATATTTTATAATATATACTAATTTTTAATTTCTAATTTTATTTATTTAAATTAAAGATTACAAATTTTTTAAAACAAAAAAGATATTTTGATTACCTATTATAGTTTATAATATATGAATTTATACTTTTCAATTTTATTTATTTAAATTAAAGATTACTAAAACAAATATTTTGATTACTTATTATATTTTTTAATATATACTAATTTATATTTTTCTATTTTATTTATTTAAATTAAATATTATAAAGTTTATAAATTTAAAATATTTTTTTGTCATACTTTTGACATTTTATGATATACATTATTTAACAAATTTTTATTTAATTTATTTAAATTAAAAATTACATTACATAACTATCTACCAAAATTTGGGCAGTATAACGGCTTAAAAAGCGTAAACCCAAAATTTTCAAAACCTATGAATATAGTACAAACAAACTTTCCATAACAACATATGAAAAATAATAAATCACACCACCGATCAGACTGCAGTATTTTATCACTGAACCTACTTCACTAACATGTATAGGCATACTAACTTATAACAAAACTATTAAATTTACAATACTAATATATAGAAAAAAAAAACAAACCTGAAGCAGTCCAAAAATGACAACATCAAGCAGGAAGCGGTGCTTCCGGCTGGTAAACGGGACCTAATTTCATAAAAATAAAATCCAATTAAAATATCAACATACATATACACACATAAATATATATACATACACTTACACTTAAACTTACATATATACACATACACATACATACACACACACACATAAACACATACACATACATACACACACATAAACACATATATACTCTCACATATTTACATATACTCTCACATACACATATATACACATATACATATATATACACCCACATACACATACACATATATATATACATACACCCACATACACATATACATATATATATACATACACCAACATACACAAACAAATACATACATACACATATACATACACCCACACCCACATACACATACATACATACACATATATACATCCACATCCACATACACATATATACATCCACATCCACATACACATACATACATACACATACAGAAATACATATATATACACATATATACACTAATAAACACATATACATACACATTATTACACTAATCCATACCTATATATAAACTTTTCAAAAAAAAATTAAAATTAAAAAATTAAAAAAATTAAAAAATACCTTCCACAAATAAGAGGAGGTGGGGCTTCGGGTGGTGTGCAGTGGTGGCTACTGGAGGACGGTGATGGTGCCCGACGGACGGTGGTGGTGTGGCTGCCGGCGGTGGTGATTTTTTTTCCAAAAAAAAATCAAAAATTTTGAGAGTAATGAGAGGGATTAAGAGATTTTGAGTGAGATTGATCAAAAATCAAACTTAGTGGGCCCTACACTAGTTAGATTTTTGCCATTTTTCTCAACTATTTTATCTATTTTTCACAAATACCACTTTTTACACTTTCAATCCTATAAATGCCAAAACTTTTTATTTAATAATTAAAATAATTATAATAAAATTTTCATTTATAATATTTATTAATTAAACTCCATAAAGTCTCTCAATTAATAAATAAACCCTAATATCATATTTCTTCACAAACAAGCCATATTTGAAAATTCACAAACTAGACATAGTCTAATTTTCAGAATTATAATTGATTAACTAAAATCAATTAACTGAGCCTTACAAGCAGTTTGTCTCAACTAGTATGGGGACTATGGGCCTATATAACCGAACTTCCAATAAGCACATCTAGAATTTACCAAGTAAATTCCCTAACTTATTAATTCCTCATTGCACCACTATAGAACTTGGAATTGCACTCTCAATTATATAGAACACTCTATATGTTCCACGATATAGATACGCTATAAATTTAACCATCGTTTTAATCCCAATAATCAAAGATCCTCTATAGATGATTTATACCGAGTGGGGACAAATTTATCGTTTCACCCCTCAATGTATTTTATCCTTAAAACACTTAGCTTTCTATAAATGATATTTAAGTAAACTAATATAATCAATGAAATAAGAGCTCTTCCATTTATCTATATTAAGCCAAGCTCGAAGGAAATCATCATATCACTTCTATGTCTAGATAGAAGCCATAGATTCCATATCTATGTTTAACACTCCCACTTAATTGTACTATCATGTTCCTAAATGTACGTTTTACTCGGACCAAAAGATAGGCTTAACTATATGTTTTGGATTTAACAGAAATTCTATACATTAAACCATAAACATAAAAATTACATGTAAACATAAATGACTTCTAATCTTCTATTGATAACAAATCAAATTGTATTGAAATTGGTTTTATTTAGGGTATAAAATCCCAAAAAAATCCCACTTGCACTAACATAAAACAAGAAGTGCATTTCAATCAATCAATTGTCTTGATATCCAAATCAAGTGTAGTGTATTTGACTAAACCCAAATTACGGGAACTGTAAGCCTGTGGTAAGTAACTGCTTTCTCCACCATTACTTTCTTCGTGTTCATAAAAGATTATGCAGCATCATTTTCTATATGCATTACTCCTCTAGCGATACTGAATTCTTTACTGTTTATAAAGGGCATCTGAATATATAGAAGACATGTCTCTAATTGTGTCCAGAAATGGAATAGAGATAACACAGTTAAGAACTTTCTTCAGTTTGAATAAATTTCCAGTGCTTTTCAAAAGCAACTTAGTTATGTAGCTTCACTGATAGAGCTTAAATTATTACAGATGAGTTTTTACATCCTTCTAGAATAATTGCTCCACCCCTAGAGTAACCACCATCTCTAATAGGTTATGAGTTGGTGTAGATATAATGATTCTAATATACACTCTTATCATCTAACATATAGGTCACTTTCAGAGATTCTTTCTTAATTGTCTCCTAATGTTCCTTGTTTGATTACATCTTAGATGGCTCCCACTCAACAGTAGGAGTCTGGTTAAGTCCGTACACAAGTGTACACTTAGCCTCTTACTATTGGTTCTCAGGGACATCTTGTTGTGACCAATTATATTAGTCTGAAACTATAAGTTCCTTCTAGACTAAGTCATCAACATAGCAATCCAGTATTAATATTAATGTACTATATTTGCTTAAGATTAAGTAATCATTAGAGATACCATAAAAACATTTCACGAGGATTAGGTATCTTTCCTAAGTCATTCGAATAGACTTTGCAAATTTTCTTGATAAGTTATTTTTATCCATATGAATGGTTAGATTTACTTTCTCAGATATATTCTAAAGTTCATATCATGATTATAACATAGTAATCTATCACTAGTGTCATCCAAATAAAGATGGTCTTAGAATTTTAAAATTTTCCCACTTAGACAAGGTACTGTGATACTACGTCCAGGAACTTTATTGGTATCAATTTTTATTACAACAGTAACAAGTTAATTGGAACAAAAATACAGGATCAAGAATGAGTTCTAATAATTTGCTAATTTGTTCATTATATTACATCAATGTCTAATCAAAATATGTGTGTCATAGAGATTCTGTTGTGTAGTATAGTCTAGAGTTCAAAAAAATGAACTGCATATATCAATAGCTTCTTCCACCCCTAAGTGTTGTAGAGATCCTGTGGAGTTATGAATATAATCTAGAGTTCAATAGATGTAAAAGATCGTTGAACTGCATATCTTACTTCTTAACTTCTTCCACCCCTATCAGATCAAAAGATCTTTTTATTAAACAAAATCTTAATAATTGTTTCAGAAATTACAATTATTCATAAATATTAAATTTGAATTCGAAGTGTTTATGTGATATTATCTCTTTGCAGAGATTAATATACCATAGATTTTGTATCAATAATAAAACAAAAACACATACAAAATATGATAAACATATAAAAACAATTGGTATTGGCATACAAGTTAAAATAAACACGAAGCTCAATTCATAAATGCAATTCATAATGAAGTTTTTTAAAGAGAAAACTTTATTAATAATCTCAAAAATATCATAATGAATTGTCTGCATAAATATGAAATAGGGAATAAAATCCTAAACCAATAATTGAAACAAAATTGTTCATAAACTGAAACAATTAAATAAAAATTAAAGAAAATTCTGAGCTTCATCTTCAATCTTGGACAATCTTCACCCTCCCGTCTAACCATCCGACTCAACTCGCTAGGATACCAATCCAAGTTTAAGCAACTAGAGCTGAAATAAGAAGAAAACAAACTTGGTTATTAGATCCATAATTAATAACCCAAGGGGATAATAATTCTATAAAACACACAAGTTTATAGCATAGATAGAAATACCTTGTTTCTTTGCCAAAAACTTAGGACACCGGGGTTTCTAGTGGCCCTTTTCGTTGCAATAGAAGCAATTTCCTTTTTGCTTTGCATTTGGATTAGCAGCCTTTTTCTTATTAGCCGTTTTAACAACTTTAAGAGGCTTCTTGCTATTCTTCCAATTCTTCTTTTTGCTGGGTTTCGAAGCAGAGGCAATGTTTGCCTCAGCCTTGGCCATACCATTAGCAGTGCCAGAACTAGGAGCTTTAGTTCCTCCTTTCTGTGGTCCTCCATTCAAATTTTCAAATGTTTGAAGGTTGTTGATTAACTCGTGGAAGTCAAAATCCAACTTGTTCATGACATAATTTGATGTAAAGGGCAGAAAAGCTGGAGTCAAACTATTCAAGATCAAACTCACTTGAGTTGTCTGATCTATAATAGCTCCATTATTCTCAGCCTCTTAGATGTAACTAGTCATTTGGAGCAGGTGATCACGCACGTTTTAATGAGGTTTCATCCGTACATTAATGCAATTCTTGGTTGCTGCAAAACGAGCTTGAATTGACGCCATCCTAAACACTTCAGTCAACTGGTTCATGATATCTGCAGTCGTGAGAGTATTGGCAAACCTTGTTTTCAAGGTGTCGACCATGCTAGACAACATAAAGTATCAAGCTTTGTTGTTAGCATTTTGCCAACGCTTGAACTTTTCCTTGACTGCCTTGGTCACATTCTCACCGGGCTGCTCACGAGCCTCTTCAGTCAACACAAACAGGGCATTTTCACCAATGAGAGCAATATTAATGTTCTCTCTCCATTTGACAAAGTTAGCTGCAGAGAGCTTGTTGTCAGTCAACAGTGACACCATGTGGTTGTTCATAGTCATAGTGTGTACTACAAGTTACAATAAATAGTAATCAAGTAAGGTTTAACACAAAATCATAGACATTCAGAAATTATTAGTACTTAGCAAGTAAGAATGACTAGTGAAAATACAAAAACATACAATTCTAAATAATTTCCAAGGTTTCCAACAAACTGATATCAGTGCTTTGTATTGTGCTAGAGTCAAAGATATTAATCATTGAATAAAGTAGTCTGTTGGGAATATTTTACCAGGATCTAGATTCACCTAACAAGTATGTTGATTAACATCCTAAATATGAATTCTCTAAAACAATGAAATAAACACATAAGGGTTTAAGAAAACCTTACATTGATTGTAGCAGATATAATGACTCCTTCCGTTCAAGATCTCTAGCCCTTGATTCCTTTCTGTATCAGAGCATTATCAAGATCTGAACCTGGATCTCTTTCTCTCCTTTGGGTTTGGTTACCACCGTCTTACTCACTATGATGGAGTACTTGACTTGCTATGAGTGGGCATGTCACTCACTCACTATAGGTTCGAATGGTGAAGAACAATGAAGGAGGTTAGAAACACTAAGGAAGGAACTCTCTCATCTAGGTTTTGTTGAAGACATTAATTTGATAAAGCGCCAAAAGTGGATGAGATGAGAGCATCATGTTCCTTTTAATGGGTTTCAACTAAGGGTTAGGGTTGAATTATATGGATTAAAAAAGAATAAAAAATTGGGCAAAAATCACACTTGGCCGTACACAATAAATGAGCCAATCTCTAGTTACAATTTTGCCACTTTTTCCTACCACTTATTCTTCTTTTCAATAATACTATATTTCTAGCTCAATCCTTATAAATGCCAAAAATATTTATTTAATAATTATAATAAATTACTAAATAAAATTGTCATTTATGTAATTTATTAATTAGACCATACAAAGTCTCTTGATTAACAAATTGACCCCAAAACCTCTTTTCTTCACAATTAAGCTCCATGCTTAGTGAATATTCATAAATAAGACATAGTCTAATTTTAGAATTACAATTGATTAATTAAAATCAATTAACTGAGTCTGCAAGAAGTATTATCTCAACTAGTGAGGGGACCATGGGACTATATAACTGAGCTTTCAATAAGTAGATCTAGAATTCACCAAGTAAATTCTCAACTTATTAATTCCTCATTGAACCACTATAGAACTTGGAATTGAATACACTCTCAGTTATATAGAATGCTCTATATGTACCACGATATAGATACGTTATGATTATCCATTGTTACAATCCTAATAGTCAAGGATTCTCTAGAGATGATCTACACTGAATAAGGACAAATTTATCGTTCTACCCTTCAATGTATTTTATCCTTAAAACACTTAGCTACCTATAAATGATATTTCAGTAAACCAATATAATTACTAAAATGAGATCTCAATCATTTATCTCTATTCACCCAAGCTCGAAAGAAATCATCGTTTCACTTCTATATCCAGATAGAAGCTATAAATTCCATATCTATGATTAGCGCTCCCACTCAATTGTATTATCATGTTCCCAAAATGTATGTATCACCCAGACCAAAAGGTAGGCTTAACTAACAAATCAAAGAACACAAATAACACTCTTGAGATCGAACCTAACCATCTCAGGATATAGATCCATAGACCTAAGATTAACCATTGATATTGACTTAGAATGATATAACGGTAAGTTTATGATATCTTATCTAAGATCAATATCGGTCCCTTCCAATGTATACTCCATACATCCAATACTGGTAAACTTTGCCAATGCCCTGGGAAGGACATAACACTTATCCAAGGTGTAAGTATACCTATCGTAGATTATCATGCCAATATAAATCCAGTGACCTCACAAATCATGGGAATTAAACTTTTGAACATACAATCATGATTATATTCCACTGTGTTGACGACACTATAATCATGAACAAATACATATGTTCTGAAATTAATAGAATTTATACATCAAACATAATCATGAAATAAATCATGTGAACCATGCAACATAAAAGTCAATTTCTGATCTTTATTAATTAGTAAATCTGATTATATTGAAATGGGTTTTATTTAGGGCACAAACCCCAACAAACTCCCACTTACACTAATATAAAGAAAAAGTGCATTTCAAATAATCTCTACACCTTGATATCCAAATCAAGTGTAGTATGTATTATTCTCTTCCTAATATGATCTGACACGTTGTATTCAATAAAACCTTTCCTCCACCATTACATTTCCTTAATCAGAAAATCTTTGATATTGTGAAATTCCTCTCTATATGTCAACTCCTCTAGGGATACTGGATTCTTTACTTTTTGGCAACTACTTTTGTGTTAGTCAGGAAGTAACACTAGTAGTTAATAAATGTTGGTACAATGCCAAAAATTGTATAGAACTTTCCATATACTGAATAAGTATCTTTCCTGCAACTTTAACATTCAGTCTCTCTCGTAGACTTAGAGACTTCAGATAGGTTTTTACACTTCTCCAAAATCACTACTCCACCCCTAGAGTAATCACCATCTCATCAACAGACTTTCTAGCACTAAGGCAAGTCTAGAAACTTGATTTGTTGTAGTCTAAGAGTATTAAATACCACCCTTAGTGACTACCATATAGTTCCTTTTCTTGATCTTAAGATTTACTTGATTGTCTTCCAATGTTCCTTTCCTGGATTAATCTGATACCAACTCGTTACTCCCATTCAACAGCAGGTGTCTGGTCTAATGCATTGCAAAGCATATCTGAGACCTCTCACTGTTGATTCAAGGAATTCTTTCATTGGCCTTTATCTTTTCTGGAATAGTTGAAACTTTTCCTTAGATAAATAAAATCTATATCTAGAAGTCGAGAAGCTTCTATAGATTGCCATTAGAAAAATGCTCTAGCAACTTACTAAAGTAAGTTGCTTGCACTAGAGTAAGTAAATTACCAGGTATACCACAAGCCATAGGTTTAGATAAACTCAAACCTATAATACTAGGAATATGAAGCTTTGTTAAGTCCATTGAATAGACTTACTAACGAAATTTCCTTTCTTGTCCTTGTAATAGAAAAATTTTTGTTGTCCCATATGAATGGTTTTAACCATAGTTCTTTTGGTTGTACTTCTTAGTTCATTATTCTGACTATCCATTACATGTTTAACAATGGATTTTCATCACAAGTGTGTTCCAAGTCATAACAGGGTGAGTTCGTTGAAACCCTCCCACTACGACAAGGTACCGTGACTTTCTGTCTAAGAACATAAGTGGAATTATCATCTTCGGTTGTGTCAAGACAACAGAGGCAGTGGGACCATCTTATACAAAATAAGATGATAAAACACTTTTAGAATCAAGAAAAAAATATCTCCTCTATTTTGCTACTTTGTTTTTAGACTTAGTCATTTTCTTAGAAAAGTAGTATTTGTAGAAACAAACACTTTCTTATCTAATGATCATGGGATGGTCTATCCTTAATCACTTAAAATAGCTATCAAACTTGCAAACCTTGGTTAACAGTTTTACCTTTTCTTAAGGTCACGATCAGGACATCCATGATTCTAGTAATGGTTTACACTAAGTACACAATCATTCCATCATTCTGAAATTATCCTATCACTAGGGTATTTCCCTAGAAGGACTTAGGCAACTGCTAGTAACTGTTATCCCAATTTTTGCACTCTGACGTGGCATCACACGATGGTGACACGTAGGATCAACTCTATATACCTGCTCGCAAGAAATATGCTAGATAGAACACCACATACATCTGCTCGGACGAAGTCCTCTTAGCCGAGCAGTAAGCAATTCGTGCAACACGCCAATACTTAGCTAATTTAGCTTTCGCATCGTGAGTCACCAAAGAAATCCCTATAACTTTGGGATCAGATTACAGAGATATGGCAAACTGTCCAAATCCCACGATTAGTGTATTCTGTATTTAACATGCAATCTTTCTACTTATATCAATTGTAACCAGAAGGGAAAGACTTCCCTCCCAAGCTTATAGCCCTATAAATAGTGATTCATAATCACTGAGCAAAGCGATCGAAACATTTATCTAAGAATTCATATTCAGAGATATAATTGTAAGAGCTCTAAGAAAAGGAACCATTCTCCTCGCTCTTAAGTCAATACAAATAACAAGGATTAGGTTATTACCGAATTGCTCGGGGCTGAACCTCTATAAAATCCTTGTGTCTTTATTTGCTTTATTATACTATACTCGTATTAAACTACTTGTCGCTTACAAATCAGACTCATTGTCATTGGCTAAAAGCGAGGTCAACAGTAACTAATCACAAACCTTATACTATCATCAATATACAAATCAAATTTCTGGGGAGGTAAGTTTGGATACATTTCAAAAAATCAACTTAATGATCTTTGAACTGCATCCACCAAATATTTCTCCACCCCTATCAGTTTGCAAGATCTTTAACCACTTACCTTAATGTTTTTTTTAACATTGATAGAAATTCATGAAATTTCTTAAACATTTCAAATTTCTTTGCATAAGGTAAAATCTAGAGTGATCGTCTTAAAAATATAACGAAAACTCATATCCACCCCTGAATGTACATCTATTTTCGAGTATAGATGATCTTACTTTCAAGTGGATATAGGCATATTTACTCTTTTCAGAGAACGATCTTGTCAAAACCACTATGAATAAGATGCAAATGCCTTAGATATATAAGAATGTGGTTGTGGTCTTTTGATGACTTAGGTCTAGTTACAATAAAGAGTTCTTAGAATAGTCCAAGTGGATCCTAGTCACAGAATACTAAACTGAAATTCCATACATTAACATACAGTTTGAATCCATTGATAGAAAATGGATATTAATAACTTGTGAAAGTTAAACTATATTGTATTCTGGAAACTGAAATAAAATTTTTTATTTGGAATCTAAAATTTAAAGTCAAAGACTTAAATTTATAACAAATATTTCTTGACTTATTTTTTTCTCTTGGACCACCACTACTAATCTAACTCTAAGTCTAATTTTCCTAAAGTAAACATATACAAGTAGGAGATTTCTAAGATCGAGGATTTATATCATTTTGGGAATATAGTCATCTGCGCCATTCAATTTCATAATAGAAAACACAATGAAATCATAAGCAAATGATTTATAAACCATTCATCCAATGATATACTATGTAAGCAAATTTGATATGAATAAGCTAAGAGAAAAAATTAGAATAATTTCGATAAAATAAGAATCCAACGATGTCCTGATAGGCAAGAGTCAAAGTTATTCTTATTTTACACGAAGTTTACAACTACAATTAATAACAGAAAACAACATGGTTCAATATAAATTCATACACAATTCAGAAATCATTAAGCATTTAGCAAGTAACAAAGATATGTGAAAATACAAAACTATCATATCTTAAATAATTTTCAAGGTTTCCAATAAACTGATACAGTGTCTTGGTAGGCGAGAGTCAAAGATATCATTCATTGAATAGAGTTGTCAAGTCATCTAAAATGGACATCATTCTAGCAACTTTTTTATTCGATTAAAATAAGAATCCAACGTTGTCCCGGTAGGCGAGAGTCAAGGTTATTCTTATTTTATGAGATTCTACTATTGTTTCATACTTCGTAAATTTATCTCTAAGTAGTCACTGTAGGGGAGAGTCTAATAGAGACGAAAACTTACAAAATACTTTTCATAAGAGATCGTTACGGTGTTAAATGTTTCAACAAATAACCATCCATTAGGGGAATGAAGTCTAGCATCTCGAGGTTATATTGAAAACATTTAACCATGTAGGACCAACAATGGAGATCGAATATCCTTATAACTAAAGCTCATTATTTTAAGGATTTGTATTTTCTTTTGATACTTATTTTAATATATATTTATTTAATTAAAATTACTAATTTAGATAACTCTAAATATAAATTTTAATTTAATATTTATAAAATTATACTTTAGGAAGATCTGAAAAATAAAAATAAATTATTTTCCATCCTTAGTATTAATTTTCCAATAAATATTATGAAAATTACTTAATTTAAGTTGGTTCAAAATTAAATAATTGATTATCAACTCAAATTTAATTTTAAATAAATATATATAACTGAATTTCAAAATCCAATGTATAAAGATACATTTTTGAAATCACCTTAAAATAAAATAAAATAAAACTGGAAAAAAATATTCTAATTTATGTTGATCTAAAATTAAATAAATTAATTTTCAACATAAATATAATTTTCCTATTTAATTAAATCTCTTAAGAAAAATATCAAATATTTAAGTGTCTAGAACATAATCAACTTAAATATTAATTTTCTTATTTAATTAAATATATCTAGAAAAATACCAAAAAGTCTACCTAGAAAATATCTATCTATTTAATTCATAACTAATTACTAATTTTCTAATATAATATATTTTAATCTATTTATTTTAATAAAATCATTAATGAAAATTACTTGATTTAAGTTGTTCTAAAATTAATTTCCAACTTAATCTAATTTTCAAAATTAAAAAATTTCGAAATATCTGCATTTAAAATAAATAAATGCAATTCAAAATAACGTGGGAAAATGATTATTAAAATAAAATAAAATATATTCTGAAAATTATTCTAATTTAAGTTGATCTGAAATTGAAAAATTTCCAACTTAAATATAATTTTTTATTTAATTAAATTCATTAAAATAGAAATAATTAAGTATTTAGAATAAAATCAACTTAATTATTAATTCTAATTTAATATTTAAGAAAATATTCTAATTTAAGTTGGTGTAAAATTAATTAAAAAAAATTAATTTTTAACTTAAATATATTTTGCTTATTTAATTAAATGTCATGAAATAGAAACAAATAATGAAGTATCTTGAATAAAATCAACTTAATTATTAATTCTATTTAATTTCTAAGAAAAATATTCTAATTTAAGTTGGTACAAAATTAATTAAATAATTAATTTTTCAACTTAAATATATTTTTCTACTTAATTAAATATTAGAAAATATAAATTAGTTACTAGAAATCACTATCTAGAATATTTTCATTAAACTAAGTGTATTTATCTAAATTAATTTTAAAATATTTCATGAAAATATAAATTAATTATGTTGCTAATTCAATTTTAATTAGGTTAAACTAGTTCATGTGAGAGAAGGTTGGGTTCAATATGTCGTACCTACTACTAATGACCCCCTAACTCTCACACAAGGCCCAAATCAGAGGAATTTAATCTTTCATTAAAGAGAAATTTACATAATATACTTATTTTTGCTATTTTTTTTACATATATACTGTGAGGCGGTAATGTTTACATTTTTACTGTATATATTATTTAAATTTTATACGGCAGGCTTTTTTTTTTGACAGTATATGGTAGCTTTTTTTTAAACCTTTTTATATATATATATATTTTATAGTGACAAAAGCTGTCACTTTTAATTGAGTTTCAATTTTTTTTTAAATATTTTTTAATATTATTTATTTTTTTCTTTACTTTTTTATTTAAAATTTATAATGATAAAGATGAAAATATATATATATAAAGTGTTGATTTGATTGATATTGTCACTTGTGACAAGTTTTTTATTTATTATTTATTTTTATTAAATTAAAATTAAAGATGATAAAGATGAGAGTCAAAACGTGTCTTCATTTTTCTTTTTAATTATATTTTCTATTTCTCTCTCTCTCTCTCTCTCTCTCTCTCTCTCTCTCTCTCTCTCTCTCTCTCTCTCTCTCTCTCTCTCTCTCTCTCTCTCTCTCTCTCTCTTCTTCTTCTTCTTCTTCTTCTTCTTCTTCTTCTTCTTCTTCTTCTTCTTCTTCTTCTTCTTCTTCTTCTTCTTCTTCTTCTTCTTCATGGGTTTTTTTCTTTTGTTTTTTTTTTTTTCAAAATTCATACACTTATCATCTTTTTTCTCACTATCTTCCTCCTTAAGTTCTCTTACTCTCTCCATTAACCTATTCCTCCTTCTCATTTTTTTAGTTTTTTTAATTTTTAGTCACACTTTTGGGGGGAAATAAAAGAGTGATTTTTTTATTTTGATTTTCTAGATCTGTTCTTGCAAATATAGGTTCTGGTACTTCAAAGAACACTAAATCAAAAATACCCTCAATCTGTGTTGGAGAACTCTGACTCTGATTTTGAGTTTGAGCCAAAGTTCCAAAGTCTCCCAAATTTGATAAGGTTTTTTTTTTCTATTGATCTTTATTTTTTTTTTGCATGTTTTTTTTTGTTAGTCCTATTTTATAGTTTTCTGTTTGTTTGACTCTGTGTCTTGCTGTTGTTTTGGTTTTATTTTGTTAACTCTTAGGGAAAGGGTAAATACCAAGTGAAGATTGTTCAATCAACTGATCTGTTTGAAGACATAATTAGGAAAAGGGTTGTTGAGGTGTGTCATTTCATTATTTTAGTTTTAATATTTTTTTATGCTTGTTTTTTATGCTTTTTTTTTTTGTGTTGTTTTAGTTTTGTTTTAGTAGTGTTTTCTTATGTTTTTTATAGGATTAGGAATCCAAGTACACCCTATCAGAATACTACCATTCCAGAGTTTTTTTATGCTTATTTTTTATGTTCCTTATTTTTTTTTTTTTGTTGTTGTTTTAGTAGTATTCTCTTATGTTTTTTTTATAGGATTGTCACATTCTCTTGAAATAATTATGCTCTTTTTCCCATTGTCCATTGCTCTTTATGAGAACTGGTATAGATTTCATGTCCTGTCATTTTTTACAATATTTCATTTATGTGGCCTTTTTTTCATATTAAAAGAACAGTAAAATAACACTACAAAACAGTAATTTGTTGTTGATTTAGTAATTTTTTCTCTTTGCCAGATTTTATGGTTTTTTTTTTTGGTGTTTCCATGATTCCGGTGTTGATTTGTCCGTCCCCAACCACGAAGGAGAGGTGTCGTTTATGTTTTGTTACTGTTTACAGTATAAAAATAAATATATTGGGTCTGGACAGTATAACAGAAATAAAAATGGGCTTGGACAGTAAAAATGTAAAGTTTGTCGTGTCCCAGTATTTTTGAAAACATTTGATAAAAAAGCAAAATTTTTGCAAGTTTCCCTTCATTAAATAATTGTTATTCATTGAATAAGTCCAATATCAATTGGGCCTAAATAACGATCAATGGTAATATTTTATTTTAGCAAACATATAGGCTCACACAGGTCAAATTTATTTGGATGGGCCCTATCATGTTACTAGGTTTACACAGATGAAAGAAATTACAAAATTTACTTGTTACAAATTATTTATAGAATCTATTGACAATTGGACTATGATTAAAATCAGATCATTGGATTTGTTAACAAGTTAACTATAGCAATTTAAATCAAATAAATAATAGGTTTGTTAAAAATAAAAAGTTTTGAATAAACAATTAAATAAAACAAACACAATATTCATGTAACAATATGTGAAATAAGATATTAATATAATTAAATTATTATTTAACTAACCAACAAAATATTGAAAATTTAGTGTTTTCAAAAACAACCTTAAATATCTCATCAAAATATAACATTTAAAAATAATGAAACTAATTTAAAATATCTAGGTTTATTTGAATTATTTTTATCAAATTAAATTAAATATCTAATTAGATAAATTTTTTTAAAATAACCAAAAAGATATTTTCAATATCATTTTCTAATCTTATAATTTAATAAAATTAAAATAACAAAATAAACTAATTTTAAAATAGATGTGGTTAGGCAATTATTATTTTAAAATATAAAATAATAAATAAATAATAATTATCCAAATTATATGTCAAAATATCTCAAATTAAGATTTATTCAAATTTCTACAAAAATATCTAGGTTATTCAAATATTTAAAATACAATTTATAAATTTCTAATAAGTAAAATGATATAAAATAGCATAAATATCATTTTTCTAACTTATAATTTATAAAAAATTAAATATTTAACATAATAACAAATTTTTGAATATGAAAAGATTATGGTTAGAATATCTATAAAAATATCTTGGATAATTTAATATTTATTAATTATTTAATTTATCATATAAGATAATTTTAATATAATATTTCAAATTAAAAAGATAAATATATCTTTTAATTTAAAATACGATCAATATTAAAATATATGATATTATAATTAAATACTATATAAATATTAAAGAAGTTAACAAATTTTTAAAATCTAAACATAATTTAAAAATAAAATAATCAATTTTTAAATTTAAACCTCAAAATATCAAAAATTAATAATAACCCATTAAAATAAATATTATTAATTTAAAATTGATATTTAAGTTTAAATATTTTAAAAATTAATATTTTATTTTGATTTTAGGGTTTGAAAATTGAAAATTCAAAATTCGGTGAAAAATCCCAAAAAAATCGAATTTTTGGGTTGAGATGCACCGTGTCCGAGTGCCAAGGTTCCGTGCAACCTCATTCGCGCGCGCAAGAGGCTGCTGGCAACCTCCTCCGCGAGCGCAGGGGCTGCAATGCAGTCTCAACTTCGGACATGAGTGCTTCGGACACGGGTAGGCATTAGCTTCAGACAAAATTTGTCCCCAGCGCGCGCGCACGTCACCTTGTCCGAGCCCTGGTGCGTGCGTCGTGCACCAATTCGACACCATATGCATCTGATTTTTCAAACCTTCATAACTTCTTCATTTTTTATCAGAATTGAGTTCCGTAAAAATGAAAGTTGCTTAATTTTTCACAAGGAACCCAATAAAGTATTTTTAGATTGAAAATAAAATTATTTTCATGAAAAAATTTCGTAAGTCACATTCAATCATCATATAACACATAAACCACCAAGAACACATCCAAATCAACATACAAACAATATTCATCGTTTTAAATCCATATTTCATGAAAGTAAATCATTACCATGGCTTTGAGGCCAGTTGTTGGGAATATTTTACCAGGATCTAGATTTACTAACAAGTATGTTGATTAACATCCTAAATATGAATTCTCTAAAACAATGACATAAACACATAAGGGTTTAAGAAAACCTTACATTGATTGCAGCGGAATATAATGACTCATTCCGTTCAAGATCTCTAGCCCTTGATTCCTTTTTATAGCAGAGCATTATCAAGATCTGAACCTGGATCTCTTTCTCTCCTTCGGGTTTGGTTACCACCATCTTACTCACTATGATTGAGTACTTGACTTGCTATGTGTGGGCATGTCACTCACTCACTATAGGTTCGAATGGTGAAAAACATTGAAGGAGGTTAGAAACACTAAGGATGGAACTCTCTCATCTAGGTTTGGTTGAAGGCATTAATTTGACAAAGTGTCAAAAGTGGATGAGATGAGAGCATCATGTTCCTTTTAGAGTGTTCCAACTAGGGCTTAGGGTTGAATTATGTGGATTAAAAAAGAATAAAAAAATTGGACAAAAATCACACTTGTCCGTACAAATTAAATGAGCCAATCTCTAGTTACAATTTTACCACTTTTTCCAACCACTTATTCTTCTTTTCAATAATACCATATTTTCAAATTCAATCCTTATAATTGCCCAAACTATTAATTTAATAATAATTAATTAACTAAATAAAATTGTCATTTATGTAATTTATTAATTGGACCATACAAAGTCTCTTAATTAATAAATTGACCCCAAAACCTCTTTTCTTCACAATTAAGCCCTTGCTTAGTGAAAATTCATAAATAAGACATAGTCTAAGTTTAGAATTATAGTTGATTAATTAAATCAATTAACTGAGTCTGCAAGCAGTATTATCTCAACTAGTGAGGGGACCATGGGCCTATATAATATGACTGAGCTTTCAATAAGTAGATCTAGAATTTACCAAGTAAATTCTCAACTTATTAATTCCTCATTGAACCACTATAGAACTTGGAATTGAATACACTCTTAGTTATATAGAACGCTCTATATGTACCACAATATAGATACGTTATGATTATCCATTGTTACAATCCTAATAGTCAAGGATCCTCTATAGATGATCTACACTGAATAGGGACAAATTTACTGTTCTACCCTTCAATGTATTTTATCATTAAAATACTTAGCTACCTATAAATGATATTTCAGTAAACTAATATAATTACTGAAATGAGATCTCAATCATTTATCTCTATTCAGCCAAGCTCGAAGGAAATCATCGTTTCACTTCTATATCCAAATAGAAGCTATAGATTCCATATCTATGATTAGCGCTCCCACTCAATTGTACTATCATGTTCTCAAAATGTACGTATCACCCAGACCAAAAGGTAGGCTTAACTAACAAATCAAAGAACACAAATAACACTCTTGAGAACGAACCTAAACATGTCAGGATTAAGATTCATAAACCTAAGATCAACTATTGATATTGACTTAGAATGATATAACGCTAAGTTTATGATGTCTTATCTAAGATCAATATCAGTCCCTTCTAATGTATACTCCATACATCCGATACTGTAAACTTTGCCAATGCCTTGGAAAGGACATAACACTTATCCAAGGTGTAAGTAAACCTATCACAGATTATCATGTCAGTCTAAATCCAGTAAACTGACAAATCATGAGAATTAAACTTTTGAACATATAATCATGATTATATTTCACTGTGCTGACGACACTATAATCATGAACAAATACATATGTTCTGGACTTAATAGAATTTATACATCAAACATAATCATGAAATAAATCATGTGAACCATGCAACATAAAAGTCAATTTCTGATCTTTATTAATTAGTAAATCTGCTTATATTGAAAGGAGTTTTATTTAGGGCACAAAACCGAACATAGTCAGCTCATCTAAAATGACAAACATTCTAGCAACTTTTTATTCGATTAAGATGACAATCCAGCGTTGCCCCGTTTAGGCGAGAGTCAAGGCCATTCTATCTTATGAGCTTCCACCATAGTTTCATACTTTTGTAAATCTTACTCTTAGCAACCACTATTGTGGTGGACGTTACTAAGAATAAAACACTTATAAATAATAATTATCTTTCGAGATTCTATAGCGTTAAATTGCTAATGAACATTCATCTATTAGGAATGATAACTCACTAAAATAAGAACTATGTAGAACCAATAATTGAGATCGAATATCCTTATACTAAAGCTCGTTATTTAAAGTTTTCTTACATCTAATATTTATTTTAATATACTTATTTTAAAATATATATTTATTCAATTAAAATTACCAATTTAGATAAATCTTAATAAAATTATACTTAGTTAGATCTGAAAATAAAATTATTTTCCATCTTAGTAATAATTCTCAATAAATATTTTGAAAATTACTTTATTTAAGTTGGTCCAAAATTAATTAAAATTAATTTTCAACTCAAATTTAATTTTCTATAAATATATATAGAAAAACTCAAAATTCAATGTATTTAAAATAAATACATTTTCAAAATTTGCATAAAATAAAATAAAATAAATCCTGAAAAATTATTCTAATTTATGTTGGTCCAAAATTAATTAACAAATTAATTTTCAACATAAATATTATTTTCTTATTTAATTAAATACCTAAGAAAATATCAAATATTTAAGTATCTTGAATAAAATCAACTTAAAGATTAATTTTCTATTTAATTAAATATCACTTGAAAAATACTTCAAGCATACAGAAAATAGCTATCTAGATATTTCACTAATTAATTACCTATTTTCTATTTAATATATAATATATTTTAGTCTATTTATTTTAATAAATTATTAATGAAAAATTTACTTGATTTAAGTTGGTCCAAAATTAATTAAAAATTAATTTTTAACTTTAATCTATTTTTCAAAAAAAAAAAAAAAAATCAAAATTATCTGCATTAACTAAATGAAATTTCGAAATTGGAGGAAAAATGATTAGTAAAATAAAATAAAATATATTTTGAAAATTAATCTAATTTAAGTTGTTCTGAAATTTAAATTTCCAACTTAAATATAATTTTCTATCTAATTAAATAACTAATATTTTAATGTCTAGAATAGAATCAACTTAAATATTTAATTTTCTATTTAATTAAATGTATTAAATATTAGAAACAAATAATTGAGTTTCATGAATAAAATCAACTTAATTATTAATTCTAATTTAATATCTAAGAAAAATATTCCAATTTAAGTTGATCCAAAATTAATTAAAATTAATTTTCAACTTAAATATATTTTTCTAATTAATTAAATATTATAAATTATAATTAGTTATTAGAAATAACTATCTAGAATATATCTTATTAAACTAAGTATTTTTCTAAAATTAATTTTAAATAATCTAATGAAAAATAAATTTCATATATTTTTAAAACTAATTATGGTGCTAATTCAATTTTAATTAGTTTAGACTAATATAATTAACCTAATACAATTATTTAAATAAGGAAAATGGGCCTTCATAATTGAGGTTGCTCGTGTGAGGGAGGGTTGTGTTCAGTATGTTGTACCCACTACTAATGGCCCCCTAACTCTCACACAAGGCCCAAATGAGAGGAATTTAATCAATAAATAAATAATTGTTATTCATTGAATAAGTCCCAATACTAATTGAGCCTAAATAAAATTATCTAATGTGAAATTTTATTTTAGCAACCTTGTCCATTTAATTAATAAAACTTAAATGGGCTTTCTATATGCATCTAAGCCCAAAAGCAAACATATAGGCTCACACAGGTCAAATGATTTGGATGGACCTTATCATGTTTCTAGGTTTACACAGATGAAAGAAATTATAAAATTTACTCGTTACAAATTATTTATAAGATCTATTGACAATTGGACTATGATTAAAATTAGATCATTGGATCTGTCAACAAGTTAATTATAGCAATTTAGATCAAATAAATAATAGGTTTGTAAAAAAAAAAATTGAATAAATAAATAAATAATCAAGCATTACAAACATGTAACAATAGGTTAAGATATTTTTATTTTAAAATTAAAATATTTAAAATATATCTTAACTAGAATTTAAAATTTAGGTTGTTAGAGAATATTTAAAATCTAACAAATCTCCTAAATATCCTAAATTCTAACTGAAATTCAAATATCTAACCAATTTTTAAATTTTCAGTTTATTTAAATAATTTAAATTAATTAAATATCTAATAAGATAATATAATTTAATATCTTTAATTCAAAATTTAGATATTTCTAATATTATATTCTTAATCTCATAATTTAATGAATTAAATATAACAAGAATAAACAATTTTAAAATAAGATATTTGATGGTTAGGATATTATCAATTTTATTATATAATTAAATAAAAAAATATCCTAAGTTTGAAAATTTTGTGGTTAGAAACCCTAAAATTTCTATTCAAACAAAAATTATCAAACTTTTCAAAATTTTATGTTGTTTTGCCAAAATTTTATTTTAATTAAAATAAATATCTAATAAGATAAAATATTAAAATAAATATTTTTCTAATCTTATAATTTAATTTAATAAAATATATTTCAAAAATAACAAATTTTAAAAATCTCATACATGGTTAGCAAATTTGAAACATTAAGTAAATTATTTCTAAATTTTATTAATATTTTAATATCAAAATAAGATCATTTCATATTTTTATAATAAAATAAGTAATATCTGATCTTATAATTAAAATAAAAAAAAATCAAAAATTTTAAAATTAACCATAAGGCTAGTTTGTTAAAAAATCAAATTTTCAAATTCAAAGGCTACTAATATCTAAAATAATTTTAATTAATTAAAAGTTAATAAAAATTAATTTTATTCTGATAATTAGATTTTTAATTGAAAATTCAGATTCTACACAAAATTCTACCAAAATTTGAATTTTATTTCAATGAAAAATGATTTTTTAATAAAAAGTTATCACAAAAATAAAATTGGGGCACAGGGGTATGCATTGCATACCCCTGCACGCACAGAATGGAGGGTTTGGTCGAGATAGGAGGCTACATGCAGCCTTCATGGGCGAGGAGACACGGTCAGGTGAAGGGGTTTTTTTCGAGCGAGCCGCACATCGTGTCCCCATTCGCGCGCGGATGTGCACCCTTGAGATATTTTGGTTTTCAAACTTTAAAAAATTATAACCAATTCATAAAAAATCCAAATTAATTTCGGTAAAAGCCTAAATTTATTAATTTTTCGTCTACTTTCCAGTTAAAATATTTTCAGAATGAAACAAAAAATATTTTACAATATACATTGTGATTTCCATACAATCATCAAATATGCACATAAACCAACATGAAACCATCCAAATAAACATAAATATCGTTTTAAATCCATATTTCATGAAAGTAAATCATTACCATGACACTGAGGTCAGTTGTTGGGGATTATTTTACCAAGATCTAGATTTACTACCTTGTATGTTGTTTAACATCCTAAATATGAATTTCTAAAACAATGTAATTTAAACACATATAAAGTTTAAGAAACCTTACATTGGTTGCAGCGGAATTAAATGACTCATTTCGCTCAGATCTCTAACCCTTGTATCCTTTCTGCAGCAGAGTATCACCAAGATCTGAGCCCGATTCTCTTTCACTTGAATTGGATTCTTCACAGTCTTACAAACTATGATTGAAGACTCACTTGTTATGTGTGGGCATGCACTCAGTCACTAAGGCTTAAATTTGGTTTGTGAAGGTGGCTATATGCTTTCGAAATTAGAAGAAGAATGAAGAAGATAAAGTCTCATAAACCTAGAGAGAAAACTAGGTTTTTAGCTTTTGAAGCATTAGTTGGATAATGAGACCATAGCGTTCCTTTTATACTAATTTCCACTAGGGTTAGGGTTGATTTATTTGGAATAAAAAATGATAAAAATAGAGCAAAAATAGCACCTAGTGGCCGGCCATTTAGTGGGCCCTACACTAGTTAGATTTTTGCCATTTTTCTCAATCTATTTTTCACAAATACCACCTTTTGCACTTTCAACCACATAAATGCCAAAACTATTTATTTAATAATTAAAATAATTATCAAATAAAATTTTCACTTATAATATTTATTAATTAGACTCCATAAAGTCTTTTAATTAATAAATAAACCCTAAAATCATATTTATTCACAATCAAGCCATATCTAAGTGAAAATTCACAAACTAGACATAGTCTAATTTTTAGAATTATAAATGATTAACTAAATCGATTAACTAAGTCTTACAAGCAGTTTATCTCAACTAGTACGGAGACCATGGACTTATATAACAGAACTTCCAATAAGCAGATCTAGAACTTACCAAGTAAATTCCCTAACTTATTAATTCCTCATTGCACCACTATAGAACTTGGAATTGCACTCTCAATTATATAGAACGCTCTATATGTTCCACGATATAGATACACTATAAATTTAACCATCCTTCTAATCCCAATAATCAAAGATCCTCTATAGAAAATTTACACAGAGTGGGGACAAATTTACCGTTTCACCCTTCAATGTATTTTATCCTTAGTACACTTAGCTTCCTAGAAATGATATTTCAGTAAACTAATATAATCATTGAAATAAGAGCTCTTCATATCTCTATTAAGCCAAGCTTGAAGGAAATCATCATATCACTTCTATGTCTAGATAGAAGCTATAGATTCCATATCTATGTTTAGCGCTCCCACTCAATTGTACTATCATGTTCCCAAAATGTACGTTTTACCAGGACCAAAAGGTAGGCTTAACTAACAAATCAAAGAACACAAATAACACTCTTGAGATCAAACCTAACCATGTCAGGATTGAAATCTTTTGATCTAAGATCAACCAGTGATATTGACTTAGAAAGATACAACGGTAAGATTATAATATCTTTACCAAGATCAATATCGGTCCCAGTCCAATGTATACTCCATACATTCGAAACTAGGATACTTTGCCAATGTTCTAGAAAGAACATAACACTTATCCTAGGTGTAAGTATACTTTATCGCTGACTATCACATCAGTGTAAATCCAATACACTGATGAATCAAGGGACATTATCTTTTGAAGCATATAATCACAATTACTTTCCACTGTGTTGACATCACTGTAATTGTGAATAACTATATGTTCTGGATTTAATAGTAATCTTATACATTAAACCATAAACATGAAAACTACATGTAAACATAAATGACTTCTAATCTTCTATTGATAACAAATTAGATTGTATTGAAATGAGTTTTATTTAGGGCATAAAATCCCAACAAGGTTATTATTGGAGGCCCCCACCTTGCTGGAAAATCGGGTAAAGTTAGACAAAAGTATGCCTGAGCCATACAATATGAACAAACTGATGCAGTTCTAGCTGTAGAAGAAAGAAACCCTAAATAGCCATGTTTTGGAGAACCAGTCACAATTTTTAGCAAAGCAGACTCCAGTTACGTCATTTATCCGCAGAATGACCCTTTGGTCTTTAATGCAAATTGCAAAAAAAAAAAAAAAATGGTGGCTCAGACAATGGTAGATAATGGACCTTCCTTAAATATTTTATTCAAAACAACCTACAAAAAAAGGGACTTCAACTTAAAGATTTGGTTCCTTGCATTGAGGTAGCCTACGAATTCTCCAGGAAAAGTGCATCACCACTCGAACAGCTTCGCTTACCACTCACAGTTGGACAAGCTCTGACGAGCACAACAGTAATGGCACAATTCTTAGTGATTGATGTTCCTTCAACTTTTAATTTCATGTTAGGCAGACCAACCTTATATGACTTAAGAGTGGTCACATTAGTCTTTCACCTATGCATTAAGTTTCCAACAAAAAGTGGAGTGGTTTGTGTAAAGGGAAATCAAAGAACTACACGGGAATGCTACAACCTTGCTCTATCTAAGGCTACTAAATAGGATACCTCCAGCCAGAGTTCAGAGAAGGGAAAAAGTATCGTCCAATAGGAATTCACCCAAGGCGAGGACAAAGATATTGATCCCCGACTTGGGGTGTAATATTCGCTTTCTTAGCTAATTATTTTTTTTTAATTACTTTTAGTTTATTTTATTTGTCAATGGGGATAATTTATTATTTTGAATATTTATGAGTTTAGTGGAGTATGATTTTTTTTTTCTTAGTGACAATAAAATTTTTATTTCATTTATTTTTGTCATTTTATTTTGAGGGTGTGTGTAATGCTAGATAAATAATTAAATTATTAGAGGTAGTTTCAGTGACAGACCCAACATTTTTATTTTGTTGGGGCTTATTTATCATTAAAAAATATTTATACCTATATTATAATTACTCTTATTAGATTTATTTAATTTTGTGGGGGCTTTTCCATTATTTTAGCCTATAATTATCAAAATAAATAAATTAAATTTAATTTTTTAAAAGGTAATATTTTTGTTAGTGGGGGCTATAGCCCCCACATTAATATAAGTGAGTCCGTCACTCGGTAGTTTAATATTTAACTATTTGTGAATTATTATAGGCATATTAATAATAATATAGGTAAATATATATAGCATATTGCTTAGTTTATTATTGTTAAAATTATTATTATTATTATTAGTAGTTGTATTATTGTTATTATTATTATTATTATTATTATTATTATTTTTATTATCATTATTATTATTATTATTTAAAATAATAGAATATACGTATAGTTAGTTTGTTATACATATATATGTATATATTTTAGGGTTTGGGGATATATATAGCATGCTTATAGATAGTTTTAGGGTTTAGAACGCAGAAAGGAATTGAGGGGAGAGGCGGCGCGTAGCAAGCGACACCGAGAGAGAGAAAAGTGAGATTTTGAGTTTTTATATTTTGAGAGTTTATGGGCTGCTCTAAATCGTTTCCTTAGTTCTATATTCTCTCATAGAGCTTTTGAAATGTGATTAAGAGGTCTGGAATCAAACAGTTCGAAAGACCATTATTTACGTTCGAAGATACGGTTCTTGAAACGGACTTGAATTTGAACGTGTTTAAGTTGTTTCAGAGATCAAAGGAGTTTGTGTTTAAGTTTATGGGACCTCAATGATTAATTTTGATGTGAAGAAATGGGGTAAAAGGCTCTAAAACGAAAAGTCACAGTTTTGGACACAATTTTTACTGGTGTACCATGTTTGGAGAAGACGATCTCAAACCGGCCATTTCGAGACGAAATATCAGTGATATTTTGCTCCTTTGAGGTTCAGGAATCCTTGGGAATATTTTTTAATCGAAAAGACGCATCGAAACGGGCTATAGAAGACTTTGGAGCTCGCCGGCGCCGGAGAAGATGATTACACCGGCGTAACTCCAGCGACCATGATCTTGGCATATCTGAGGTATTTTTCCCATATTTTTTTTATAGATTTTGATTCTACATATTTTTTTTTAGGGTGTTTGGTAAAGTTTCATAATTTTCTTGCAATTATTTGATTTATTTGTCAAATTAATTAGGAAAAATAGTTAGATTACTCAAAAAAATCTAAATTTATTTTATATGATTATTTATGAGATATAAACTGCTACAAAATTGGTAGATTTGAATTTTAGTCAATTTTGTATTTTTCATGAATTATTTGTGTTATTTCTAAACTTAATTATGAAAAATACCTAGGTTGTTCAGAAAATTGAAAGTTAATTATTTATGGCTTCATACAGTCTATTAACTGTGCTAGAATGGTTAGATTTTGTTTTCGATCATTTTTTTTTTATTTTTTATGAATTTATTTATTTAATACTTGAATTAATTACGGAAAATACTTAGGTGATGCTAAAACAGTATAACATATTTTTGTAATATCGTTTACTGTATATGCTATGATATGGAATAGGGTTTATTAATTATTAATCAGTGTAGATATTTATTATAATTATCTATGATTAATTAACTATTTAATTAGATTTTACTTAGTGTAAATAGTAAAAAAAAAATTGTGTTCACTGTTTGAGAACTGTCAATATGATGTTACAATATAATTCTAGTCTATGAAATAAATTTAAGACTAGATTGAAATGTTTTGTTATTTTATAATTAGTTAGAATTTTATATATAATTTGAAATGTAAATTAGTACATAAAAATGGATAATAAATTGTACGTGTTTCTAGATGGATTTAATTACTTTTACAATCTGTATAAATGATTAAGAAATATGATAGCTTCTGATTTTGGTAAATAATTACATATTTGTATATTTGTTAAATAATATTTTAGTAAAATTTTACGTAAAATGTATTTGTATGAGTTCATGTTTTACGTTGAAAAGATTCATATGAGTACATGCAATGTGTTTGTGTGAATCGAAATGATAAATGATTATGTATGGTGTGGCATGCAAGTAAAATTGGCTTATGTGTTACGTATTTTTACGTAGGTTTCTGTATGAGTACAAAGATTCATACTTGAATGTATTTTGAATATATTGTTGTGTTAATGAATGTTAGGATCTTGTTGTCAACAAAGAAATTTTTTGAGGTGCTTGAAGTAGCAAAAAAGGTGTTCTCAACAACTGAGGTAAGAAGAGTGGACATCTGTGCAGAGGGTGTATGTTAAAACATACAACTGTATTATGGGATTGTATTTACATGTTTTATTCTATGGTGGATTGTTGTTTTATGCTAATGTTATTAGTGTGTGATAGTGATAAGGCTTTTGGCTGTTTGTGTGAGAATAACACTTATAGGATAGGTTTTCTGCTGCTGGTGTGAGCATAGCACTGCAGGATATATTTTTTTGCTGCTTGTATGGGTTTACTTTCAGGTTATCCTATCATAGGTGAGTAAAACTTGTGGTAAGGGATTGCCCTATTGGATGCCGAGTGTGAGAACAGCACAAGGTAGGGCAAGTTACACTTCATGTCTGATCAACATGAGGGGGAGTAGATTATCGTATGTGAGGACAATGTGCAATAAGATACTGTGTTATGTGTGTGAGTATAACATGCATTATGATTACACTGTGATGTGATGTTATATTGTATGTGAGAATAATATGTGATATGATATGTTGATATATGTATGCCAGCATGGTATGAATTGATTTAATATTGTGATATTGTTATACTTATGACTATGTTATCTAGTTGGGGGGGGGGGGGTTATGTCCTACATAGCTCTTCTTACTGGGCGTTAGCTCATGGGTATTCTGCTTGCAGGTAAAGACAAAACTAGACAGTGAGGATGGCGAGCTTGAGGCATGGGTTACATGTTAGGGGATTGTCACGTTGTTTTGGTTTAAAAATATTTTGTTAAAGATTATAATTCAAATAATTTTGTAAAGCTTTATATTTTAAAGGTTATGAATAAATAAATGTTTTGTTTTAAAGATAATAAGATCTCATGCTTAGTTATTTTTATTAAAGAAGTCTTTTACTGTCTCTATCTTAAATGGTTTTAAACGGACTAGTAAGTGTGACGTTTCGAGAAATCGGGGCGTTACAATATGGTATCAGAGCAATACGGTCCTAAAGAATGTGGTTAGCCCTAGCATGTAAAGTTCATTGCCACAAGACGAGCTCGACTCACTGTACTGTAAGTGTTATTACTTACGATTAAGTTGCCTCTAAATTGTTCATGTAGTGTTGTTATTTTCTTCTCATATGAAGGTGATGGTTAAAATGTTGCTTCTTGATATTTTTGAGGTTTGTGAGGTTTAGGAGTTTGAATATGCTTCCTAGAAGGTCAGTCAGATTGGGTCGAGGTTGGGGTCGAGGCCAAGGCCGAGATAGAGGCCAAGAAAATGGAGGGATTAATGAACCACCACAAGCACCACAGGGATGGGAAGAGCGTCTTGCCACACTGGAAGAAACTATTAGTAGATAGAATGAAGAACTTCGTTAGCTGAGACATCAATCGGAGCCTCCAGTTCAAATAAGGCTATGAGAGCTAGAAAATTTGAGACCCACCAGCTGCGGTGGTATTTCCTGCTGCAGAGGCTAGACATGACATGTTAGCAGAGAGATTTCAAAAACAATACCCACCTGAGTTTAAGGGAGGCATAGACCCAGTGCTGGCTGAAGAGTGGATGAGTTGCATAGAAAGAATTTTACAGATGCTAAGGGTCGATGGGAATGACCGTGTGAAGTGTGCATCATACATGCTGAGGAAAGATGCTTGTATCTGGTGAGAGGTGGTCAAACGAACAAAGGATGTAAATACCATGAACTGTGATGATTTCAAAAGGGTTTTTAATGAGAAATATTATAACTCAGCAGTTCTAGCAGCAAAGGTTGATGAATTTACTGGATTAGCCCAAGGGAGCCTTACTGTTACAGAGTATGCACGGAAATTTGATAAACTAGCAAAATTCGCTCCAGATTTGGTACCTACTGATAGAGTGCGAGCACATCGATTTGTGGAAGGCCTGAAACCAATAATTTCTCGAGATGTAGAGATTGTGTCAAGGGGTCAATTCAGTTATGCTCAAGTTGTCGAAATGGCTCTTATGGCTGAGGGAAGTGAAAAAAAAAATTGGAAGGAATATGCTGCTAAGAGGGAATCTAAGTAAGGTGGAGCCAATTCTAATGACCACAAGAAAAGGCGACAAGATCAGCCCGGATAGTCAAGTCAAGACAAGAGGTACAAGACTGACAACGACCACCGATCAAATAAAAACAATGGACGCAACCTTCCAGAATGTCCTAAATGTACCAAACGTCATCTCGGAGAGTGTAGGGAAAATGCATGTTACAAATGCAGAAAAGAAGGTCATATTAAACGTAATTGTCCATTGTGGGGACAAACTGAGAACAAAGAAGATTTAAAGGAAGACGATAAATATGTTCCAACGAGGGTCTTCACTATCAAAGAAGCAGGACAGAGTGAGGACAAGTGCTGACGTATAAGACATCGAGTCTTTGCTTTCCAAAAAAAATCGAGTAGAATTTCGGGACAAAATTTCTTTTTCGGAGGGGATAATTGTAATATCCGCTTTCTTGGATAATTAATTTTTTTTATTACTCTTAGTTTATTTTGTTTGTCAATGGGGATAATTTATTATTTTGAATATTTATGAGTTTAGTGGAGTATGAATTTTTTTTTCTTAGTGACAATAAAATTTTAATTTCATTTATTTTTGTCATTTTATTTTGAGGGTGTGTGTAATGCTAGATAAATAATTAAATTATTAGAGGTAGTTTAATATTTAATTATTTGTGAATTATTATAGGCATATTAATATTAATATAGGTAAGTATATTATAGCATATTCCTTAGTTTATTATTGTTAATATTAATATTATTATTATTAGTATTATTATTGTTATTATTATTATTATTATTATTATTATTATTATTATTATTATTATTATTTTACATAATAGAATATACGTATAGTTAATTTGTTATACATATACATATTTTTTTAGGGTTAAGATTAGGGTTTGGGGATATATATAGCATGCTTATAAGATAGATTTAGGGTTTAGAACGCAGAAAAGAATTGAGGGGAGAGGCGGTGCGTAGCAAGCGACACCGAGAGAGAGAGAGAGAGAGAGAGAGAGAGAGAGAGAGAGAGAGAGAGAGAGAGAGAGAGAGAGAGAGAGAGAGAGAGAGAGAGAGAGAGAGAGAGAGAGAGAGAGAGAGAGAGAGAGAGAGAGAGAGAGAGAGAGAGAGAGAGAGAGAGAGAGAGAGAAAAGTAGATTTTGAGTTTTATATTTTGAGAGTTTATGGGCTGCTGTAAATCGTTTTCTTGATTCTATATCCTCTCATAGAGCTTTTGAAATGTGATTAAGAGGTCTGGAATCAAATAGTTCGAAAATCACAATTATTTACGTTCGAAGATACGGTTCTTGAAACGGACTTGAATTTGAACGTGTTTAAGTTGTTTCGGAGATCAAAGGAGGTTGTCTTTAAGTTTATGGGACCCCAATAATCAATTTTGACGTAAAGAAACGGGGTAAAAGGCTCTGAAACGAAAAATCACAATTTTGGACACCATTTTTGCCGGTGTACCGTGTTTGGAGAAGACGATCTCAAACCGGCCATTTCGAGACAAAATATCAGTGGTATTTGGCTCCTATGAGGTTCTGAGATCCTTGGGAATATTTTCCAACCGAAAAGATGCATGGAAACGGGCTGTAGAAAGACTTTGGAGTCGCCGGCGTCAGAGAAGACAATTACGCCGGTGTAACTCTGGCGACCACGATCTGGGCATATCTGAGGTGTTTTTCCCATATTTTTTTTTTGTAGATTTCGATTCTACATATTATTTTACGGTGTTTGGTAAAGTTTCATAATTTTCTTACAATTATTTG
Source organism: Cannabis sativa (assembly GCF_029168945.1). Classification (NCBI taxonomy): domain Eukaryota; kingdom Viridiplantae; phylum Streptophyta; class Magnoliopsida; order Rosales; family Cannabaceae; genus Cannabis; species Cannabis sativa. Next base: position 24,503,787 of record NC_083603.1, read on the forward strand.
ATTTATTTGTCAAATTAATTAGGAAAAATACTTAGATTACTCACAAAATTCTAAGTTTTTTTTTATATGATTAGTTATGAGATATAAACGGCTACAAAATTGGTAGATTTGAATTTTAGTCAATTTTGTATTTTTCATGACTTATTTGTGTTATTTCTAAACTTAATTATGAAAAATACCTAGGTTGTTCAAAAAATTGAAAGTTAATTATTTATGGCTTCATACAGTCTATTAACTATGCTAGAATGGTTAGATTTTGTTTTCGATCATTTTTTTTTTTATTTTTTATGAATTTATTTATTTAATACTTGAATTAATTACGAAAAATACTTAGGTGACGCTAAAACAGTATAACATATTTTTGTAATATCGTTTACTGTATATGCTATGATATGGAATAGGGTTTATTAATTATTAATCAGTGTAGATATTTATTATAATTATCTATGATTAATTAACTATTTAATTAGATTTTACTTAGTGTAAATAGTAAAAAAAAAATTGTGTTCACTGTTTGAGAACTGTCAATATGATGTTACAATATAATTCTAGTCTATGAAATAAATTTAAGACTAGATTAAGATGTTTTGTTATTTTATAATTAGTTAGAATTTTATATATAATTTGAAATGTAAATTAGTACATAAAAATGGATAATAAATTGTACGTATTTCTAGATGGATTTAATTACTTTTATAATCTGTATAAATGATTAAGAAATATGATAGCTTCTGATTTTGGTAAATAATTACATATTTGTATATTTTGTTAATAAATGATATTTTAGTAAAATTTTACGTAAAAGGTGTTTGTATGAGTTCATGTTTTACGTTGAAAATATTCATGTGAGTACATGCAATGTGTTTGTGTTAATCGAAATGATAAATTATTATATATGGTGTGGCATGCAAGTAAAATTGGCTTATGTGTTATGTATTTTTACGTAGGTTTCTGTATGAGTACAAATATTCATACTTGAATGTATTTTGAATGTATTGTTGTGTTAATGAATGTTAGGATCTTGTTCTCAATAAGGAAATTCATTGAGGTGCTTGAAGTAGAAAAAATGTGTTCTCAATAACTGAGGTAAGAAGAGTGGACATCTGTGCATAGGGTGTATGTTAAAACATACAACTGTATTATGGGATTGTATTTCCATGTTTTATTCTATGGTGGATTGTTGTTTTATGCTAATGTTATTAATGTATGATAGTGATAAGGCTTTTGACTATTTGTGTGAGAATAACACTTGTAGGATAGGTTTTTTACTGCTGGTGTGAGCATAGCAATGCATGATATATTTTTTGGCTGCTTGTATGGGTTTACTTGCAGGTTAACCTATCGTGGATGAGTACAACTTGTGATAAGAGATTGCCGTATTGGATGTCGAGTGTGAGAACAGCACAAGGCAAGACAAGTTACACTTCATGTCTGATCAACATGAGTGGGAGTAGATTATCGTATGTGAGGACAATGTGCAATAAGATACTGTGTGTTATGTATGTGAATATAACATGCATTAAGATTACACTGTGATATGATGTTATATTGTATGTGAGAATAATATGTGATATGATATTTTGATATATGTATGCCATTAAGGTATGAATTGATTTAATATTGTGACATTGTTATACTTATGACTATGTTATCTAGTTGGGGGGGGTTATGTCCTACATAGCTCTTCTTACTGGGTGTTAGCTCACGGGTACTCTGTGTGCAGGTAAAGACAAAACTAAACAGTGAGGATTGCGAGCTCGAGGCATGGGTTACATGTTAGGGGATTGTTACGATGTTTTGGTTTAAAAATATTTCGTTAAAGATTATGATTCAAATAATTTTGTAAAGCTTTATATTTTAAAGGTTATGAATAAATAAATGTTTTGTTTTAAAAATAAAGAGATCTCATGCTTAGTTATTTTTATTAAAGAAGTCTTTTACTGTCTTTATCTTAAATAGTTTTAAACGGACTAGCAAGTGTGACGTCCTGTGAAATCGGGACATTACATGGAAAAACAAATATAAATGTCGGGCTAGTGGAAGAACTAGGAGAAGTAGAGATTGATCCTACTGTACCGACCTGGACATTCAAAATTGGAAAAGGTTTGTTGCTTGATACAAACTTTCATCCCGTCCAACAGAAAAGAAGATGGTTGGACAAAGAACATGTAGAAGCAATAAAAGAAGAGGTAGAAAGACTCCGCATAAACAGATTCATTATTGAAGCTTTCTACCCGCTCTGGGTGGCTAATATTGTACTAGTATCCAAGCCAAACAATAAATGGTGAGTATGTATTGACTTCACCAACCTTAATAAGGCGTGACTAAAAGATTATTTTCTACTTCCAAGAATTATTCAGCTCATAGATGCAACAGCCGGGCATGAAATCATAAGTTTTATGGATTCCTATTTGAGGTACAATCAGATAAGAATGCATCCACCTGACCACTACTACAAAATTTACTATTCATGTCTGTTTTTAAGTGACACTTAAAGAATTTACGTATATACCGTAGTCGCAAATAGTTTTTATTAGCGTCGTTTTCCAAATGACGCAAAACATAATTTTCGACATTTATAAACCGAAGCTAAATAATTACTTTCTATTTTATTTTAAGCGTCAGTTAAAAAATGACGCTAAATGTTTCATGGCATTTTAAAACTGTCACAAAAAACTTATTCCGTCGGTTTAAAAATGTCATATCTATTATGAAAATACTTTTTTTTTTTACCTATTTCGTCACTTATAAAATGAAGCACAAATATAAGTAAGGGAAAATTGTAAATTTTTCATGCAATTTTCCCCACCTGCATTATCAAATTTTAGAATAACTCTATATAATAGTAAATACATAATACAAAAAAAATTAAAATAACATTTTTAAAACTTATATAAAATTAGTAATCGATTCTATTAACTAATCACACAATACCAAAATTGTTAATAAAGTCGATTCTAAAACTTAAATTCTATATATATATATCGTAAACTAAATATAAACTAATAATATATGCAAAAGATAACAATAATCATAAAACTTGTTACTCATGTATTATAACAAAATAGTAGTAACCTTAAGCACTTAATCTATAATCAAAGGCTTCACAAGTTCGGCCCACTCATCCCGTACGGCATTGATCTCCTCTTTACTATAGGGAGCATCTAACTTGAACTGTAAAACAAAAGATAAAAAAACATTAATCATTATATTAAAAGTATATATAATTAAAATACAAACTAAATAAAGAAGAGTAGTTATTCATGTTTACATGATTTTTTAAAAAACTTGCAGTATTAACAACCGTCATGAAACTCTGGATAATCTTCATAACATAATAACCAAATTGTACTCCATCTGGCTGCTCTCGACACGTGTATTGGTTGATTTTTACTGGACCCTTGTTTCGTATATTTTTTTCGATCCTGTACATGTCCACAGCACTAAACAAAAAAGAAATTAATTAATGAATTTATTTGTAACATAATCTAAATTTAAAAAAATTATAACTTACTTTTGGATACATTTCATAATATCAGTTCGGATAAAGTCATTCGTCGAGTCAAGATATGCAACACTTTGAGTATTAGCATGAATAATAATTGTCAACCAGTGATCACTACAGAGCAAAACATGTTAACTACGTCAACTCACTAATCGATCCATTAGTTTGTTACATTTATTAATATAAAAACATACTTAATCTGAATTCCACGGACATATCAACCATTGTTCAGGTTGCATACCCATCATTCGCTGACATAGATTCTCTGAACGTTGTTTGAGTTTACCAGCTTCAGTTGATACTGAAGCAGGATTATTAAATGCATATGTATTCCTCAACCCACCAAGATTAAGTGTGTGTTCTTGCAAATAACTGTTATAGTGAGATTTCTCTCACCTAGAAACTCGAGACCAGACTCCTATTTAAAGGACACGTGTATTCAGATTTCCAATGAAAGCTGAAATGTCCGTGAGAGACTTCTCGAAGTTTAGACCTCGCCCAGGATAAAACCAGCGAGATACTGCGAATACGACCTAAGTCGAATCACGTAACCGTAATTCGCATTATGCAGGGTAGATCCAACTCGCATGTGTCAGGACATATGCGAGTATCCCCTCTATATTTCTGCAAAAGCATAGAGACCAACTCTCTATGATGCAATTTGGTCCCAACGACCCAATAGCCTTGATAAACCGCTATAGGCTCACATGTCTAGGTTCTATCAGCACGATATGCGAGGTCTACAAAAGGCGATTGCTTAAAGACTCGGACAGTCCCTAACGTCATAATAGCCTTGCGAGCTCAACAAACGGAACATGAACAGTCAACTCGCAGATGCGGAAGACGCATACGTTGATGGACTTAGTAACTGTCACTCATTTATTAATGTTAACGTTGTTTGGGTTTAATTATTGCAATTCAATATGTAAATAATGGATTAACAATGAATGTGATCCTTATGTAACCGATTGGACACCTACTTTGTATATAAAGGGGTGATCCACCATGAAAATGGCATCTATGAATCTTTTGCTACAGTGGACTAAGCAGATCACAATCTCACTGAACCACTATAATTCTTTGTCTTATTGATATTTTCCAGCCTTGTTGATTGTTCTTGCATTCCCAGTCGAGTACTCGCCATTCTAGGTTGAATACTCGCACTTGTCACTTCCCTGAAAATTCTCTTTTTATATTAATTAAATAATACATTTTGGTGTTGCGAAATTCACTCAACAACATTTGGCGCCGTCTGTGGGAAATCAACTAAAGATTTCATTCACTTCAAAGAACACTATTCATCATGGTTGGAAATCACGCTAACGGAGCTATCAACGGGTCCATCAATATTGGAATGATGAGTGTACCACTTTCTGGAGCTGGAGTGCCACCTGTGGACGTCATCAACGACGGAGTAGGGAGGAGCAATATCAGACCTCTCAACCTATTCCCAGAAACGACTGGCCCTCAATTCGGGGACATGTCCACACCACCAGCAATCATGCATTTTCCCCCCGTCACTCCGGCGGTGGTATCCGAGGGAATGGTCCAGCTCACCACTGATCAATATGCTGCAATTCAGGATCAACTTCTAGACGTCATACTAACCGTGTATGCAGGGAACGGAGAACTAACCCTGAAGCTCTGGACCTGAACCATATGATGTCAAGAGATCAATCCGCAAGGTTTCCTAACTAGAGCGCACAAATTGACGAAGATCCTGAGCGCCGTAATCCTTGTAGTCGACCATCGAGAGACAACGACGCAGAGTCAGCCTCTTCATCATCGCATGGACGCACTCCGAGCAGGTATACAAGGTCCGGCTCTGTACAGACACAACAGGGAGGATGTTATCAAGTACACCGAGGTGATCTACGTGATCATCTCAACGTAGTTTTCAGGGCACGCTCCCGCGGCCCACATAATACCGAGACACTCCGTGATCCCCAGGCGGGCGATCAGGGTGTCAACGCAGATAATAACCCGCCTATTGCACCGATCGCGACCACTGGGATTAATATCCCAGCAAACCTTGCCGCAGTAGTTGCGAGCCCCGCAGTCGTAGCGACTCCAGCCCCTGCGACGGGAGGAATCGACCAAAGCATGCTTCTGCAAGCTTTAAAGATGATCGAGCAGCAGCGCAAGCCTATATATAAGCTGCATGGCACCTCGCCTTTTACTGCAGAGGTGCGGCAGGCTCAACTTCCGAAAGGGTTTCGTTTATCCGAATCCCTCAAGTATAAAGGTACTTCTAACCCAATAGACTATTTAGAAAAATTTAATACTATAATGGAAGTAGACCAGGTACCACAACTCGCGAAGTGCCGCATTCTTGCGGCAACACTCGAGGAAAATGCTCATGATTGGTTCACCCAATTACCTGAGGCATCAATATCGACGTGGGAAACCTTTGTCGACCTATTCCTCACGCATTTCCAGGCCACAATGACGTATAGACCACCCTATACGACTTTGGCCAACATCAAACAAGAACCTGGTGAGTCTTTACAAGACTATTTCAAACGTTTTAACGTAGAAGTAAAAAAGGTCGAGAAGGCCCCTAAGTCTTCGCTTGTTTGTATGTTGATAACAGGTATCTTGCCGAGGACCGACTTTTGGAAGGAACTACAAGCTCGAAGGCTGGAGTCCTTGGTAGAGTTCTTCGCCATGGCCGAACCTCACAAAAGAATCGAGAACTCTCTAGCGGAGTTAGAGAAGGGGAAGGACAAACGTCGGTCACCCATACCGCAGTCACGATCTCGCAGTCCGCGAGGGAAGAACGCCAGGGGCCGAAGCCCGAGAAGACGCAGCCCGCGAAGACAGCGAAGTCCGAAGCTGGCTAAGTCACCCCCAAAGAAGGAGTCCTCGCCAAAAAGGAAGGGAGGACCTCGCTTCGTCAATTATACTGAACTCGCAGTCCCTCGAGACCATATCTATGCGATTGAAGAAAGGAACGGAGTCTTCAAGAAGCCGCCCCCTATCAGGGGGAATCGCGACCAGAGGGATCCTAAAAAATTCTGTAAGTACCACAAGGACATTGGTCACACCACTCTAGAATGTTGGGTCTTGCAGGATGAAATAGAGGAGCTGATCCGGAGAGGGAAGTTCGACAAGTATAAAAGGAGCGAGGAAAGTCATCCCCAAGCGGATGGCAAAGGAGAAACCCAGAACGCGAGTGGCTCCAAAATACCTCGCAATATCCTGACTATAATCGGAGGACAACACATCGCAGGCGACTCTTGCAAATCACAAGAACGGTATGCCAGAGAAGCCAAGGAGAAGCCGCTTACCAATGTGAATAATCTTGGTGAACAGTCTGAGAAGCTCTTTAAGAAAGAATGCGATGACATCATCTTTATGGAGAGCAATGCGAGATGGGTCCATCACCCGCATTCTGACGCACTGGTAATAGTCGCCAATATTGGTGGGGACAATGTCCATCGTATACTGGTTGACAATGGGAGTTCAGTGAATCTGCTGAATTTCCAAGCCTTCAAGCAAATGGGGTTGCAAGAGAAGGATTTGCGACCTATGACATCAAGCATTTATGGCTTTTCGGGAGATGTCATAGATCAAGCTCCCAATCACTTTGGGGACTGCCCCAGTAACAGCACAGTCAATGGCCGACTTCGCAGTAATCGACCAATACTCAGCGTATAACGCCGTAATTGGTCGACCAATCCTGCAAGAGATGAAGATCATAACCTCGATCTATCATCTGACGATGAAGTTCCCTACTCCCGCTGGAGTAGGTTCGGTGCGTGGAGTCCAATCCGACTCACGAGAATGTTATAACGCAGCCGTTAAACTCGCAGAAAAAAGGACGGTAAATGTTATCTACCTTTTGGAAGCACCACCTCCTCGCCAGGAGATCATCAGGATCGAGGAGGTGTCGCACATAGACGAACCAGACTTGGATCCAAGAATCCTCGATCACACCGCCGCAGCCCAAGCCGCGGAAGACACAATCGAGATATGGTCAGGATATCTCCGCAAGTCATGTGTCATCGCTTGAACATTGACCCCGAAGTGCGAGGTGTCCGACAAAAGCGCCGCAAAATGGACCCCGCGAGGTACCAAGCGCTGAAAGAAGAAGTGGACCGCCTCCTTGCCTGCGGCTTTATACGGGAGTCATTTTACCCCAACTGGTTAGCAAACCCCGTACTTGTGCCAAAGCCTAATGGCTCATGGCGCACATGCGTTGACTTTACGGATCTAAACAAAGCCTGTCCCAAAGACAGCTTTCCTCTTCCTAGCATTGACCAGCTTGTCGATGCCACTGCAGGTCACGCACTTTTGAGCTTCATGGATGCGTACTCGGGATACAATCAAATCCCGATGTATGAACCAGACCAAGAGCATACCTCATTCATTACTGATCGAGGATTATACTGTTACAAAGTAATGCCTTTTGGTTTAATAAACGCAGGAGCAACTTATCAAAGGCTAGTGAATATGATGTTTGCAGATCTCACTGGAAAGACAATGGAAGTATATGTTGACGATATGCTCGTAAAATCACAACATGCGAAGGATCATATTACCCACTTGCAGGCCATGTTTGACTTACTGCGGCGATACAAGATGCGTCTAAATCCGTTGAAATGCGTCTTTGGGGTTGGCTCTGGGAAATTCCTTGGTTTTATGGTTAATCAGCGAGGAATAGAAGCCAATCCTGCGAAGATCAGGGCATTGGTGGAGATGCCATCACCGACCAAGCCAAAGGAGGTTCAAAGCCTCACAGGTAAAGTCGCAGCTTTAAACCGCTTTATATCCAGATCTTCTGATAAGTGCAAGGAGTTTTCTCAGATTTTGAAAGGCAACAAAAGGTTTCATTGGAACGAAAAATGCGAGCAAGCCTTTCAAGCTTTAAAAACGCATTTGGGGCAACCTCCGATCTTATCGAAGCCATTGTCCGGAGAAGTTTTGTCTATCTATTTGGCCGTCTCCGAATATGCGATTAGTTCAATACTAATACGCGAGGACCAAGGACGCCAATACCCGGTGTATTACGTCAGTAAGCGATTACTGGATGCCGAGACGCGTTATCCTCAAATGGAGAAGTTGGCTTTCGCCTTGATAATATCCTCAAGAAAATTGCGACCCTACTTCCAGGCTCACAGCATTGAAGTTTTGACAAACTTCCCCTTAAGACAAGTTTTAGCGAAACCAGAAGCATCGGGGAGATTGTTAAAGTGGGCAATGGAGTTGAGTCAGTTCGACATCAAGTATAAACCGAGAACTGCGATCAAGGGGCAAGCCTTGGCAGATTTTATACTTGAATTCCCCAGCACCGAGGTGGCAGTTGTAGAGGACAGAAGTGACATTGCTATAGCAGGCAAAGAAGCATGGACATTGTACGTCGATGGAGCCTCAAATAACGAAGGTTCTTGCAGTGGGATCTTGTTAATCAGTCCCAATAATTTCAAGGTACACGCTGCTTTACGTTTTGAATTTTCTGCGTCTAACAATGAAGCCGAGTATGAGGCTTTAATCACAGGATTGAAACTGGCCCTCGAGATGAAAGTCGAGTATCTACAGGCTTTTAGCGACTCCCAAATCGTGGTATGCCAGGTGAATGGAGAATACCTAGCAAGAGGCGGAAAATTGGTTAAATACTTAGCCATCGTTCGCGAAATAATGCAGAAATTCAAAAATGTAGTTGTATCTCGAGTACCGCGTGCTCAAAATGCCCACGCAGACGCATTGGCCCGTTTGGCCTCAACTAGAGAAGCCGAATTACTTGATGTGATTCCGGTAGACGTACTGGCTCACCCAACCATAGATCGAGAAGCAATCATGGAGATAGATGATGTTCAGGAGATTACCTGGATGACTCCTATCCTCGCATATCTTGAGAAGGGGCTCTTACCCGATGATAAAGTAGAAGCGAGAAAATTGCGACAGCGAGCAGCCCGTTATGTAATATATGACCAAAGGTTGTATCGCAGAAGTTTTAGTCAACCGCTTCTCAAATGTATCAGTGGAGAAGACTGTGGTTACATACTTCGTGAAGTACACGAGGGGATTTGTGGTAATCATACCAGAGGTAATTCCCTTGCTTTAAAAATTATGCGGCAAGGGTATTACTGGCCAACATTGCGACAAGATGCTCTCGCGTTTGCAAAGAGGTGTGATAGATGTCAGCGAATAGCCACTTACACCAACCAGCCTCCGAGTAACCTCCATTCTATCACAAGTCCATGGCCCTTTGCAATATGGGAAATCAATTTAATCGGCGAGTTACCCAAAGGAAAAGGCGGAGTCAAATATGCTGTAGTCGCAGTCGATTACTTCACAAAGTGGGCCGAAGCCAAAGCACTCGCAACCATCACGGCAACGAAATTGCGCGAGTTTGTCTATACCTCCATCATTTGTCGTTTTGGCATTTTGCATAAACTCATTTCAGACAATGGAAGACAGTTTGACTGTAAAGAGATGCGACAGCTATGCGACGATTTGGGGATTAAAAAGGCTTTTTCCGCAGTTGCTTACCCGCAGAGTAACGGACAAACTGAAGCCATTAATAAAATAATCAAACACACCATAAAAGGGAAACTAGAAGATCGCAAAGGGGCTTGGCCATACGAGTTATCGCAAGTCCTATGGTCTTATAATACGACCCCTCGATCTACAACTGGCGAAACACCCTTCTCACTTTCTTACGGGTGCGAGGCCATGTTGCCAGTTGAACTTGGGGCAGGTTCCCTACGCAGGGATGTTTTCAACATCTCGCAGAACAACGAGAATCAGCTATTCTGCCTTGATCTTTTGGAGGAAAAGCGTGACAAAGCGCACCTAAAAAATGCGGCTTACCAACAGCGAACTGAAAGATACTTTAACTCCAGAGTGAAAGTAAAAGCCCTGCGAGCAGGAGACTTGGTCCTTAGAAGAATAATGCCAAACACCAAAAACCCGTCGCATGGGATCTTCGGGGATGATTGGGAAGGACCATACCTCATCGCACATAAAATTGGTGATGCAACGTATCGACTCGCAACACTCGATGGAACTACGATTCCACGAGCATGGAATAGCGAGAGCTTGAAATTTTATTATCAATAGTACTCGCATTATTCGATTATGTTCACTCTTGTACTTATACTTAGATATTTTTCATTCAAAAGGGAAAAATCCTAAGTATAGGGGGTATATATGCCCGAATGTACTATTGATTATATGAATGAAATTACTTGTTAAATTTTCAAAAACTTTACCAGCTTTGTAAATATTCCTACTTATTACACCAAGCTGTAATTGAAGTCGCAAATATATATATAAAAAACGCGAGTACCCATGTACTGCGTAAATGTTAAAGGATAGCTATCCCTGCGAGGATATAAATTTGTCCAAAATGAAAAGAAATTTGTCCAAGTACAAAAGCGCGAGTACCCTTGTACCGCATATAAAAAAAAAGAGAGAATTAAAATTAAAAAACAACATGAATTAGAGGATAACTAAGCATCTGGAGCAGCAGGAGTAATCTCATCCGGAGCAGTCTCATCCGCGACTTTGCTGATGACCTCGTTCTCGACTTCTTCAGCTTGTACGCCCTCGACCTCATCAAGAAGGTTCCCTCCCCCACCTTGAGTCTGAGTAGGCGACATGGCACGAAAAGCCTCAGCCATCTCAGCGGCTTCTGTTCTGAGAAGAGAAAAGTCAAAATCTGGGACTTTGGAAAGAGTGGTATAGATATAATCAGACACTGCCTGATCATACTGCTTCTTCCCATTCTCTTTCTCAGTCTCCAAATCGCGGGCCATCTCCACGATCGTCGCCTACGATTTCTTGACCTCAAGCTCCGCCTGTTCCTTCGCCTTGCTGAGTTCTTCGAGCTCCTTCTCCTTGGCCTTGCTGAGTTCCTCGAGCTCCTTCTCCCTCCTCGCTACTTCTTGCTTCAGCTTTTTTATGTTCTCCTGAAACTGAGCATTTTGCCTCTTCAGCGAGTCAGCTTCCTTCAAAGGAGTAGCAGCAGCTTTTATGAACAGAGTCATCGACTGCGCGGCCAGCTCGGCAGATCGCGTAACAAGATCCTCATAAGGAATCTCAGCCAGGAACTTCTCTTGCATGGCTAGGAAGTCGCGAGCTCGAACAGGTGGATCAATTACGACTTTCTTCCCCTTGTCCTGTGTGGTCTTGGCCAGCTTCTTGGAAGAGTCTGCGACAAGTGTAGCCATCGCATCGCTCTTCCTCTTTTGGGCGACAACCGGCGAAGTCGTCGTTGTTCCACCCTTCGGTTTGATCTTCAGGACAGGGGCAGACTTCAGAAAAGTCATATCTGCGAATATAAATGAAAGATAAGTATAAGTTAAACCCTACCTGTCGCCCTTATAACAAGAGATGAATTACCTGAAATTTGTCGAGGAGTTTGCTTAGAAAGACGCTTGTCTATTCGCTCTTGCTGCCTCTCGGATGGTTCTTTGTATACTGGCTCCCTTTGAAGACTTGCGTTCTCAGGAATCAGCTGGTGTTCTCGCAACTTCGCAGTTGTACACAGTAATCGCCAGTCGCGATCTTGTACTGGAAGGCTCCCGAGGATTTCAGCTGTCTCCTTGCTAGTCACGACAAGGGTCGGTCGAACTGGTCTATCTGCGATAACAACAAAGAGCGAGTAAGCAAAAGATCTCAAAAGTAATGCAAAAAATGTCTAAGTCAAGAAATACGCGACATACTAGGTCTGCGATTAAAGTTAGTCCTAATCCCAGGGACTTTAAAGACATAAAACCACTTCGATTTCCAATCCCCCATGTTTGACACCATTCTTTCAACTCCGTTGATTTCAGAAGTCGCCCATTTGCTAAAGCAGTAGAAGCCATTATGAAGACCTACACTTTTTATGTCGTAGAAATAGCTGAACTCTTCTACTGAGGGAGCCCTATGGACATACTCCATGTACATCGCATAGAAGGCTAGGGCAGTGCGGTAGCTGTTTGGAGTTAGCTGAAAGGGCGATACATCATATCGCCTGAGAATAGCTGCGATGAAGGGGTGAAAGGGGACCGATACCCCACACCGAAGAATGGGTATTGAGACTACCACATCCTCTGTGGGAATGATCGTAGGGTTAGTAAATGGAAGATGCGCTCTCTGAGATGGCTTAGGTCGCTGAAACGCGAGTCGCAGCAAATTTAACCTCACAAAGGTGGTGAAGTCTGATTTGGAAACTCTCGAGATTAAATCCTCACACGCGAAGGGCTCGTTCAGCTGGGAATCGTCGACCGAATCTGTCCCACTCCCTTCCACCTCCTCCTCTTCCTCACCTGACTCGCGAACTGGAGTCGTCCATTCCTCGTCCATCTCCTCGACCTCGATGTCAGGAGCATGCCTCAAGTGTATAAGGTTGTCGTGTGCCGACACCGTGGACTCGCTGTCTCGAATATCGATGGTCCCAGGTTCTGCGAGTTCTTGCACCATCTTCTCGATGTCCACAGAAGACATCGGGCCTAGCTCTATTGGAGCGGCCTCCTCTTCGGAAAGAGAAGTGGGGAGAAAACTGTCCTCCTCCTGGTCAGCTTCACCGTCAAATGCACGGCCTCCGGAGCCGAGCTGTTGGCTATCCGACAAATCGCTCATCTGAAAGATAGAAGATCTTTTCAGCGTGATGGATGTGTGAAAAGGCAAAGTAAGTGATCTCACCCGCATTAGATTATAAAGTCGCACTCGACAGAATGGTCAGCCTCCTTGCGAATACAGACCATCCCCTCAATATGCGAGAAGAGATAAAACTATCTTGGGCAAGTAATTCACGCATCTTCGGCCAAGCGGTATACCTCCAGAAACGGCTGGGAGTTTCCCAGTGACTCAAGGAGTATGGGTTTTCGAGCATAACCCTAAAGTTACTGGGAGACCCCCACCGTTCCGAGACTACCTATTAGCCAAAGAGTACGCTCATTTGAATATTAACGCATGTCGCAAATGGCTGGGTGTATCACAGTATCTCAAGGGGCATATAACCGCGTATATGGCCATTAAAATACTGCGACACACCCACCATTTGGAATAGCGATTAATACCCTCTCAACTCAGCCCGCGACATATAAAAATCCTAAAAGATCTAGCTAACAGTCAAATGGAAGTAAATCTTGGCAATACGCGAGTATTCAAGTTGTTCATCTGAACACCAGTGAATATTCAAGTTGTTCATCCGAATATCCGCGAGTATTCAAGACGTGAAACAGTGCCTATGAATTGTGTGCGGTTATGTCAGTTTACAGGTCATATTCTATGAATTTACCCAGGTTTTCTTACCTAAAACACATAGCCTCATAAGCACCTACAAGCATACATTCCTAAAAAGCCTTTAAAATACCCGAACCCAAAAAGTAAAGCATATTTTCTCCAAACAGAAAACGAAAAATGCAACGACTTGAAAACTAACCTTTAGTTGTGATTTCTACGATTGCTCTCGATCACTTCTGAGATTGAGAATATTGTGGAAAAAGTGGTAGAAAATCTGGAAATGGGTTTTTGAAGTTTCTGTAATGGACGGAAAGAGGAAGTTAAGAGCAAGAGGGAAAAATGGGAGTTTTTGATTCGTATCAAAGGGTTTAAATACCCATATCCCTTATTAATTGGGATTACGACACGTGGCAGCCAGAATGCCTAAGGTCGCCCAATCTAACGGCCAACGATGGCCACGCCTACACAAAAACCGAGGAGTTTTGTGACGTGGCACCATAAATGTAATAAAAAGTAATAATTACAGCCGTCATTTTTCGAGACCCTCGACGGGACAACCAAAAGGTCACCTCCTCGTGACAACCTTTCACCTGTCTCTCGAGTAATAGTTTCCCTCAGTGACCGCTCCTGTCACGTCGCGAAACTAGGGGCATGTTTTATAGTGAGATTTCTCTCACCTAGAAACTCGAGACCAGACTCCTATTTAAAGGACACGTGTATTCAGATTTCCAATGAAAGCTGAAATGTCCGTGAGAGACTTCTCGAAGTTTAGACCTCGCCCAGGATAAAACCAGCGAGATACTGCGAGTACGACCTAAGTCGAATCACGTAACCGTAATTCGCATTATGCAGGGTAGATCCAACTCGCATGTGTCAGGACATATGCGAGTATCCCCTCTATATTTCTGCAAAAGCATAGAGACCAACTCTCTATGATGCAATTTGGTCCCAACGACCCAATAGCCTTGATAAACCGCTATAGGCTCACATGTCTAGGTTCTATCAGCACGATATGCGAGGTCTACAAAAGGCGATTGCTTAAAGACTCGGACAGTCCCTAACGTCATAATAGCCTTGCGAGCTCAACAAACGGAACATGAACAGTCAACTCGCAGATGCGGAAGACGCATACGTTGATGGACTTAGTAACTGTCACTCATTTATTAATGTTAACGTTGTTTAGGTTTAATTATTGCAATTCAATATGTAAATAATGGATTAACAATGAATGTGATCCTTATGTAACCGATTGGACACCTACTTTGTATATAAAGGGGTGATCCACCATGAAAATGGCATCTACGAATCCTTTGCTACAGTGGACTAAGCAGATCACAATCTGACTGAACCACTATAATTCTTTGTCTTATTGATATTTTCCAGCCTTGTTGATTGTTCTTGCATTCCCAGTCGAGTACTCGCCATTCTAGGTCGAATACTCGCACTTGTCACTTCCCTGAAAATTCTCTTTTTATATTAATTAAATAATACATTTTGGTGTTGCGAAATTCACTCGACAACAATAACTAAATTAAAACAGATTATTAATAAACAGTTGTATATATAATTTTTAACTTAGATATTAACTTAGTTATTAACTATTATACCTGCACCAAAGAGACATAACAGTATTTCCAATCTTATGGAGCTCACACACATCTTCCACCTCGTCAGCGCTGATCCAACACTCTTGGCCTTCTCCTCCGAACACTTCTGGTTTAATATAGTATCTCTTTGATTTCTTAGCAGGCCAATTCTTCACAATCTCTGAAAGTGCAGACAATAATTGTGTCTTTGCAGGCAGAATGTACCGTTTGACAGACTGTTTATTAGGCCCCTTTGGGTTTATCGGTGGCTGAGTCGGTGGAGCCAAATGATCTCTTGAATCTTTCTTCTTTCCTTTCATCTACATCAAACAATTAATTACAATTTCAAAATATAATAATATTGACAGGCTAAGATGCAATTTTAAGGTTTTCGTGAGAAATTATTAGCATCCAAGAGTTTAGAAAACATAAAGTCATAAATCATAATAGATTTGTTATTATCTTATAGACATTATAAACAATTACACAATTACTAGTGATACAAAAATATGTTATTTTCAATCCTTAACTCATATTCTTTTCATCAAAATAAACACAAGAGTTATAAGTTTTTTATTTATTCAAAAAATTTGCACAGAATACCAGATATATATTTTGAAGTGAGGATTTCTTCTAGGTAGTATGTAGGGACAAGTACAAAAAGACCCTTAAAGGGTCCAATCAGAGAAATGTTTAGAGCTGAAAACCATCAAAAGGAGAGAGCTTCAAGGTTGGTATTTTTGACTTTGGTTGGGACTTGAAAGTGTATTTCCAGAAACAAACAAAACAAACCCACCTAGTCTTTATCAATTGGAGTCACAGTAGAAACATAATAAATAGGTTCCATTAAGCTTTTGAATCAAGCACTTAGCTTAGAATGATTCAAAAAAACTTTCAGTATTACAAAGCAAACACCACTGCTTAGTTGTCTTTAATCATGTAAAACACCAAACCTTTTGATAAGAGAATCACCCAATTTGAGCAAAAAAAAACACAGCCCATGAAAGGGTTCAAGAGTTGTTCCTTTTTACTTTCCAAACCAAAATTTTAATCTTTTTAGCTTTGGAATCTAAAGAAGGAGAATTTCTACCAATGACGCTCGTCGCCAAGCAGAGGCCATGGCTCTTGCCTCACTTAATATAACCAAGTTTTAAAACCCTAATTTTAGATTAAAAACTCTCAATCTAAATTTCTAACATTCAGAAAGCCCTAATTTTGGATTAAAAACTCTCAATAAAATGACAAATTATCCATTGATGATGAAAATAGAGCATATATACCATGTTATTGTTATAACATAGACCACTAGAGACTGAGAGAGAGATTAGTTGAGAGAGCGCAAGAGAGAAAGCAAGGGAAATAGAGAGACTTACGGAGGTGGCCAATTCGAAATCGCATCCCTATTCGAGACTTTCAGAGCTGATGAAGACGCGCGAGAGCTGTTATAACACAGAGAGACTGAGAGAGAGAGAGAGAGAGAGAGAGAGAGAGAGAGAGAGAGAGAGAGAGAGAGAGAGAGAGAGAGAGAGAGAGAGAGAGAGAGAGAGAGAGAGAGACTTACGGAGGTGGGAAAATCACTTGTTCAAAATCGTAGTTCGATTGAGACCTTCAGACCTTTGGAATCGCAAGAGAAAAAGAGAGGGAAAGAGAGCGCTGTTCAGAGAAAGAGAGGGAAAAAGTGTTGGGTTTTATGCCCTAAATAAAACTCATTTCAATATAATCAGATTTACTTATTAATATAGATCAGAAATAACATTTAATGTTGTATGGTTCACATGATTTATTTCATGATTATATGTACATAATGTATAAATTCATCTGAAACCCTTTTCACATACTTGATCCTGTTTATTGTGCTGTCAACACATTGGAAAGTAAACATGACTATGTGAATAAAGTTTCCTAGATTTATCAGACATAGGGTTTTACTGATATGATAATCTACAACAGGGTTTACTTGCATTTGGAAAAGTGCTATGTTCTTTCCAGAGCATTGGTTAAAGTAAAGCTCAGGTTGGATGCATGGAGTATGCATCGGAAGGGACCGATATTGAACTTTGACTTAGATTTATTTAACTTACCGTAATATCTATTCAAGTCAATATCGCCTAGTTGATCCTAGATCAAATGTTCTTAATCCTGTTATGATTAGGCTCAATCTTGAAAGGCTATTCGTGTTCTTTGATTTGTTAGTTAAGCCTACTTTTAGGTCAGGGGGATACGTACATTTTGGGAACACGGTAGTGCAATTGAGTGGGAGCGCTAGCATAAACATGGAATCTATAGCTTCTATCTGGCAAATAGTAAGCAAAGGATGATCTCCTTCGAGCTTGACCAAACGAACATAAATGGTGGAGTACTCATTTCACATAAGCTGGAATATCATTTATACGGGGTCAAGTGTTTTAAGGAATAAATACATTGTAGGGTGTAACGGTAATTTAATCCTTTTACAGTGTAGATCATTCATATAGAGGATCATTGATCAAATTAGGATTATAACAATGGATAACTAATGATGTGTCTATATGGTGGAACATATAGAGCACTCTATATACTGAGAGTGCAATTCTAAGTTCTATGCGTGGATTCAACGAAGAATTAATAAGTTAGTGAATTTTAGTGCTAAATTCTTGATCTACTTCTTGGAAGCTCGGTTATATAGACCCATGGTCCCCGCACTAGTTGAGATAATATTGCTTGTAAGACTCATGTAATTGGTTGTGATTAATCAATTATAATTCTCAAATTAGACTATGTCTATTTGTGAATTTTTTACTAAGTAAGGGCGAAATTGTAAAGAAAGAGTTTTTAGGGGCATATTTGTTAATTATGATACTTTGTATGGTTCAATTAATAAATATGATAAATGACAATATTATTTAATAATTATTTATAGTTATTAAATAGTTAGAATTGGCATTTAAATGGTTGAATTAGAAAATTGGCGTTTTTGAGAAAATCAGATGCAGAAAAGATAAAACTGCAAAATTGCAAAAAGTGAGGCCCAAATCCACTAAGCATCGCCAGCCACTTTTGTAGGCAATTTAAACTGATATTTTCATTATTTTAATGCCAAATAATTCAAACCTAACCCTAGTGGAATGCTATAAATAGATAGTGAAGACTTCAGGAAAATTACAATTAAATTTTCTATTTTTCCTTCAGAGAAAAACCTGAGCCTTCTCTCTCCCTATCTTTGGCTGAACCCACTCTCTCTCTCTTCCTCATTGAGATTTTGAAATACTTAGTGTATGAGTAGTGCCCACACACAGCAATTGATACCTCAATCATAGTGAGGAAGATCGTGAAGAAAGACTTTCAGCAAGAAGGAGTTTCAGCATCAAAGATTCAGAGAAAGAGATCCAGGTTCAGATATTGATAATGCTCTGCTACAGAAAGGAATCAAGGGCTAAATATCTGAACGGAAGGAGTCATTTAATTCTGCTGCACCCAATGTAAGGTTTCTTTAACTTTATATGTGTTTATTTCATCGTTTTAGAAAGTTCATATTTAGGGTGTTAATAAACATACTTGTGAGTAGATCTAAGATCCTGGTAAAATAATAACCAACAAAAAGAGAGCTCAAAATGAAAGTGTCATTCGACTGTTTGGGGGTAAGTGAACAATAGAAGGATTTGTGTCGTTTTCTCACACTCGCAATATCTTTACCGTCGGTTTTAAAACGCCACACAAAGCATGAGTGAGGCTTTGAAAACGACGCTAATAATGAACGAATTTTTTTAATTTTTTGACTTTTACCGTCGGTTGGGTAATTAGTGACGGACATAGAGCCGACGTAATTTATTTATTTTTTGTGACATTTTAAAAATGACGAATATATTGAATATGGTACTATTCACGTCGGTCAACGCGATGATCAGTCGCGTTGACCGACGTGAATAGTGAATTTTGTAGTAGTGGACCAAGAGCACACTAGCTTCCATATAGACATTGTTCTATACTGGTACAAAGCCATGTCATTTGTCTCAAGAATGCTAAAGTTGCCTACCAAAGTTTAGTTAACAAGTTGTTCAAGGACTAGATCGAACGAAACATGGAAGTATATGTGGATGACAGGCTCGTCAAATCCAGGAAGGTTGGGGGCACATAGAGGATTTGAATGAATGTTTCAAAATTCGCAAGAAATACAACATGAAATTCAATCCCTTAAAGTGCTCTTTTGGAGTCAGGTTCTGTAATGTTCTTGGTTCATTGTTCATGCCCGAGGAAGGTCAGTAAAACAACAAAAGACTAGTTGAGGCTGAAGGTCATTGAAGACACTGTAAGTGCTATGCTGATAAGAGAAGAGAATAATGTTCAAAATCCAGTTTACTACATCAACAAAAGACTAGTTGAGGCTAAAGGTCAGTACTCTTGTTTGGAAAATTAACTTACTGTTTTATCCAAGCTACAAGGAAGTTAAGGCCCTACTTCCAAGCTCATCCAGTTCAGGTGTACACTGACGAACCTCTACACTAAATTTTGCAAAAGTCTGATTAATATGGGTGGCTACTCAAATGGACAATTGAGTTAGGACAATATGAAATAACCTACCAGTCACGCATAACTATGAAAGGGCTAGCCTTGGCAGATTTTGCTGTTGAATGAAGTGGCAAAGAGGCAGACAATTCACAAAGTAATCCTGAGCCAGACAAGGAACTAGTTCAGACACCCCCACTAGAAGAAATTGGTAAAGACAAGCCTATCTAGAAATTTCATGTGGACAAATCAGCCACTGATCAGTTGTTTGATGCAAGGATTGCTCTCATCACACAAGGGGGGCAACCCTTGCACGGAGAAATACAATTTGGGTTCAAAGCCTCCAACAATGAGGAAAAATATGAAGCACTCATCGTCGGGTTAAAGCTTGTTCGAGAAATATGTGCTGAGTACATTAAGATCTGTAGTGACTCATAGTTTGTGGAAATTCACGTTTCAGGGGAATACTTGCCTTGTGGAGAGAAAATAGTGGCATATCTAGGAAAGATCCATGACTTGCTCACACAATTAAAATGTTATACCTTAAAGCAAATTCCTAGAGAAGAAAATGCAACATTTGATGCACTAGCCCAACTAGCGATCAACACAGTGATAGATAAAGTGAACCTAGTTCCAATTCAATTTCTAAAAGAACCCAGCATCACCTACATGGAGGAAATCAAGATGATAGATGACAAACCAAATTGGATGACTCCCATAGAAGCCTACCTTAACACTGGAGAATATCCGAGCAATAGGATGAAGCTAGGAAAATGATGAGAAAGGCTATATGGTACATAATAATTGAAGGTGTAATGTGTAAAAGAGGTTTCTCGACACCATTGTTAAGGTGTGTAACAAGTGAAGAAGCTGTACGGCTCTTATTTAAAGTTCACGATGGATTTTGTGGTAGTCACGCTAGGGGCAAAGTCTATCTAAGAGAATACTAAGGCAAGGTTACTACCAAAAATAATTGAAGATTCAAAGGCCCATGTGAAAAAATGTGACAAATGCCAGAAATTTTCTAAGATACCCCGAGCACCACCAAATGAGCTAATGCAGATGCAAAGTCCATGGCTCTTTTGCAATAAGGGGAATAGACCTGATAGGACAATTCCCAAAGGAAAAGGTGTAGGTTTTTATGGTCCATATCAGAGTTATAAAAGCGAAAGCAGAATTTGAATAAAATAATTTTTATCCAATATGAACCATAAGCCCAAGGATCTCAACATAATGTATATAGACTAAATCTAATCTACTAAAAGAAAACAATTACTTATTAATGCCTATTAGGTTATCCTTGTTTCTTTTTTGTATAATAATTGAACATCCAATCCAAGAACTTGATTGAAGAATCAACAGCTTGATCTTCCAAGCCAGCCTCAACACTTATGAATAGAGTGGGATATTAGATCTTATAGGATGAACAGATTTAAGTATTCCAGTGTTTACTCAACTCATGTGACACTATAATGAGATTAAGGTTTTTAATCTCACGCACACCTTGAGAGATGTGGGCGTGTGAGACAAGAGAGAGAGAGAGAGAGAGAGAGAGAGAGAGAGAGAGAGAGAGAGAGAGAGAGAGAGAGAGAGAGTAGGGTTGCGAAAAAAAATTAATTTTCTCTGTTTATACTACAACAAATTTATTAATTACCGGCGAAATTAGTACCGGCGGAGCCAAAGCACCGGTATTATTTGGTTATTACCGGCGGAATTGGTCATCCGCCGGTATTGTTTTTTGAAAATTAAAAAAAAAAATTAATATTTAAAAAAAAAAGTAATACCGGCGGATTACACTATTACCGGCGGAAATTTCACCTCTAATTCCTTAGGCAGGAATTTGACTGCCCAAAATTTAAAACAACTATTACCGGCGGATTAGTAAAGGCGGGTTTCGCCGGTAATAGTCAGGGGAGTCAGACCGTTATATTATTACCGGCGGAACCCTTTTTATTACCGGCGGTCCCGCCGGTAATAAAATTCTATAAAATATTCCCCCCAAGGCTGAAAATATTTTCCATTTTTCTTCAAAAAAACCCCACGGCTCCTTCAAAGTAAACCCACTTCTCCTCCGCCTCCATCTCCGGCGCATCCCCCTTCTGCTCCGCCTCCATCTCCGACGCCCATCCCCCTTCTCCTCCTCCATCTCCGGCGCCCATTCCAGCCATTGCAAAGGTAAAGTTTTTGTTATAATATATTTTTTTTTGCTATATTATTTCGGTTTTAAAATTTGTTTTGTAATTATTTTTTTTTTGTTATCTTTGGTTTAAGTTTTGGGTAGGAGTATAATAGCTAACGGAGATTTGCAACGTCGGAGGAGGAATACAAATTTCTACCAGAAATTAAAGAGATTGGTGCTTTTAGTTTTCTGTTGGTATTTTATTTTTTGTGTTGTGAATTTTTTTGTAAATGGTATATAAATATATATAAATCTGTGTGTATTGTTGATAGTGTAAGTATAAGTGTATGATTTTTTTTTTATATAAAATATGTATGGATATCACTTATATGTTAATATATAATATATGTAATATACACATTATACTTGGAAATATGTGTTTAGAAATATTGTATTTTGTGTTTTGTATATTGTATATTGGATATTGTATTTTGTATATTGTATATACAGTGTATATACTGTATATAATGTATATATACTCTATATATAATATATATATAAACAACTTATATAACTTATATATATGTAGAAAATTATAAAATGGATATGTAATTGATTATTTTTAAAAAATATAGTTGAAAAATTAGAATAAATCTTTATTATTGGAAAAAATACTTAGAAGTATAATATTTTTTAACATTAAGTATATAAATGTAACTAAATATAATTAATTTTTATGTATATACAACATAAAAAATAAACTTTTTCATGTAAATTATTAAATAAGATTTTAAAATCTAAATTATAATTTTTTAATAATAAAAATTTAACAACAAAAATTTTATGAAATATATACTTACTAATTAAATATTAAAAATTAATTAAATAATGAAATTTTAACATTAAAATATGTAAAGAATAAATATTAATAAAATAATAATTTTTTTAATTTTAAAAAAATTAATAAATGAAAATTTTAATAAAATATATACTTGAAAAATAAATATAAAAGCAAAAAAAAAAATATTTTGATGTAAAGAATCAAATTTTTTTTTACGATTTTAATTATAATTTATTTTAAGAAAAAGATTCAACATAGGAAAATATTTTTAAATAATATTTCTTTAAAAAATTAATTAAATAATGAAATTTTAACATTAAAATATGTAAAAAAAAATTAATAAAATAATAATTTTTTTAATATAAAAAAATTAATAAATGAAAATTTTATTATAATATATACTTGAAAAAAAATATAAAAGCAAAAAAAAAATATTTAGATGTAAAAATTAAAATTCCTTTTAAGATTTTAATTATAATTTTTTTTAAGAAAAATATTCAATATAGGAAAATATTTTTTAAATAATATTTTTTTAAAAATTAAAAATAGAAAATATATTTCATAAGGAATGTTTTTTTAATAATATATAAATAATTGTGTACGTATTAAAATAATAATGAATTTTTTTAATAAAATAGCATAAAATATCTTAAAATAGCATAAAATTTTATCATTCAATTTTTCTTTATACTATTAAATCTTATGTCTTTATAAAATTTTAGATGACAATCGACAAGTCTTGGACCACTTTGCGAAATCGTAGATGTCCACAATATTGGGATGCTCTAAATGCATTTTTAGAGATGGCCTCGAAATGTAAAGATTGTGATGGTAGAATTAGGTGCCCATGTGTAAGATGTGTGAACAATAGGCTTCAAACTTTACCTGTTGTGAAAGCACATATATTCGATTGGGGTTTTTTTACTGGTTACGAGAAGTGGACTTACCACGGGGAAGCAGAATCTAGTGCAACTAATGCAATGAATGACCATGATGCCGCTGATGATGATACTGAAATTGACGAGATGATTCCGATAGTGGATGACTTCCTTCAGCCGTCATTCGAAATGGATGATAATCCAGATGCAAATCAATGCCGCGACGAATTATTTGAAGAAATTGAGGCGGAGTTGTATCCTGGTTGTGATTGGATATCTTCTCTTAACTTTTTGGCAAAGTTATTGCATTTGAAAGTTAGGGGAAAGATTCCTAACAACATATTTGATGAATTACTGAAGTTATTAAAATTTTCTTTTCCAAAGGAAAATAAAATTCCATCATACTATTATGATGCCAAGAAAAAATTGAAAAAATTAGGGTTGGGGTATGAGTCAATTCATGTGTGCAAGCACAATTGCTGTTTATTTTACAATGAACATGCAAATGAAGATTCATGTCCAGTCTGTGGCACTAGTAGATGGATAACTTCAGAAAATTTAGGAGCAAAAAAGGTGCCTCATAAGGTGATGCGTTACTTTCTGTTAATTCCGCAACTGAAGAGACTGTATACTTCAAGGCGTACGGCAAAATACATGGTATGGCACCACAGTGGTAAATCAAAAGATGAGGGTGTGATGCGACACCCTGTGGATGGTGCAGCGTGGAAGGAATTTGATGCCAAACACTCTGATTTTGCTAGCGAACCTCGAAATGTTCGTCTCGGTTTAGCTGCCGATGGCTTTAATCCATTTGGCAACATGAGCCAAGCTTACAGTATGTGGCCTGTAGTTTTGGCGAACTATAATCTTCCACCTTGGTTATGTATGAAAGATAATAATTTTATGTTGACCGTTCTTATTCCTGGAGATAAATCACCCAGAATGGACATAGACGTATTTTTAAGACCCTTGGTGGATGAGTTAAAGGAGTTGTGGGTTAACGGAGTAGATACGAGAGATTGTCAAACCAACACTGTCTTCAAGTTGCGTGCAACTCTTTTGTGGACAGTGAATGATTTTCCCGCTCGTAGTTATTTGTCTGGTTGGAGTGGTCAAGGATATAAAGTTTGTCCTACTTGCAATGAAGATACATCTTCTATTCGAGTAATTGGTAAGACATCTTACGTGGGTCATAAAAGATTTTTGCCAAATAACCATCGAATGAGAAGGGATACTCAATTTGACAGACAAATTGAGAGAAGACCTCCTCCAAGACGTTTTACTGGTGAAGAAGTATTAGAACAAGTAAAGAAACTCCCACCCCACCTCCCTGGAAATCATGAGCTCTTTGGTGGTGTGAAGCGTAGGCGAGTTGCAGAAAATCATAATTGGCGGAAAAAAGGCATCTTCTACGAGCTTGACTATTGGTGTTCAAATATTCTTAAACACAATATTGATGTCATGCATGTTGAGAAGAATGTTTGTGATAGTTTATTGGGCACAATATTGGACAATGAGAAATCCAAGGACACTACCAATGCAAGACACGATTTAAAGAAGCTAGGCATCAGAGAATCGTTGTAGATTTATGAAGATGAGAGGGGGAAGCTGTTGAAACCTCATGCACCTTACGGGCTTAAACCTGATGACTGGATCCAATTTTGTAAATTTATTAAGGATGTGAAATTTCCCGATGGCTTTTGTTCGAATTTGAAAAACAAAAGTAAATGAAAATTTAATGAATGTCATCGGATTGAAGTCACACGACTGTCATGTAATAACGCAACGATTACTGTCTGTTGGTGTTCGCAAGTTTCTCCCGAACGCTATATTGACCACCATCTCTGAACTGTGAAACTTTTTCAGGCAAATTTGTTCAAGGACTATAAATGTTAAAGACATGGAGATTGCTCAACAAGATCTTATTTTAATCTTGTGTAAAATGGAGTCCATATTTCCTCCTGCATTTTTTGACATAATGATTCATTTGGTCCTTCATTTGCCTGAAGAAGCAATTTTGGGTGGACCTATTTTTATGAGGTGGATGTATCCATTTGAAAGATACATGAAAAAAATTGAAGAACTACGTAGGAAATAAAGCACGTCCTGAAGGGTCGATAGCAGAAAGTTACGTTATTGATGAGGCTTTGACATTTTGTTCAATGTATTTCAAGGGGGTTGAAACAAGGTTTAACCGTCTTGATCGTAATGAAGATGAGGTTGTCCCACGAAAGCTTTCTGTGTTTCAATCTCAGTGTCGATCCATTACAAAAGGTAATCTCCGACCACTTGATCGCGCATCTCGTGAACAAGTAGAGTGGTATATATTTAACAATTCACCTGAAATTCAAGCTTACTTAGAGTGAGTTTTTTTCTTTATTAATTTTTTTTTTCACCTTAACTTTCAATCAATCAATTCAAATCTATTTTATTTTACAGTGAACACTTGGAAGTGATCCGACAAAATTACCCGAATGGAGATCATAATGTTCTACACGAAAAACATTTTCGTATGTGGTTTCACAAGAAGGTGAATATATATGTGTAGTAAACGTTTATTATCTTAAGTGGTGTTTCTCATTTTCTAATGAGGTACTTATTTTTATAGATATATGACTTGCACAAGTCTAGATCATTAGAGAATGGCCAAGAGTTGCTAGCTTTAGCATCCGGGTCTAATCACTTAGGTACTTACTATGAAGGTTGTATTGTGAATGGAGTTCGATTTATGGCTACCAAAAGAGATGAGAAGAGGAGCACACAAAATAGTGAAGTGTTTGTGGCAGGAACAGAATGTTTTAATTATTACGGAACACTCACTCAAGTGCTAAAGTTAACCTTCACTGGTGTTTACTCTGTCACATTATTTAAGTGCAAGTGGTACAATACAAATCCAAGACCGAAAAAAACAATCGTCGAGAACCTTATCACTAGTATTAATGTCAGTGGTGTATGGTATAAAGATGACCCGTACAAACTTGCTAGTCAAGCAAAGCAAGTGTTTTATCTCGGTGATTTGTTGAGAGGGAAAAATTGGAAAATAGTTGAGAATGTAAATTACCGACAAATTTGGGACATCGTGGATGATGATGCTAATGTCGAAATTGAGTTGGTACACAACACAAACTCATCCAATTTTGTGTTAACAGTTGATCTTGGGGAGTTAATTTTGCTACCTAATCAACCTCCGATGGACATTGGCACTGAACCAAGTTTGCCTGTCAACGAAGATGACTACAACATGGACGACGAAGATGCTATTGAAGAATCTGACGAAGAAATTTTAGTTGACTTTTGTGAAGATGATGTGCATGATCATTTAGTTAATAATGATAGTGATATGGATGATTAATTTTCAATCACTTTATTTTGTAATACATACAATTATTAATTTCAAGTTAATATTTCTTATTTCAAGTTCACTTTTAATTTTAAATTATTGTTACTATTACTTCTAAATGAAATATTTTTTTTTCAAAAAAAAGTAATGCCAGCTGACGTATCTGCTTATCATGGTGGAGACGGGGGTGGTACCGATCCACCGGACCCTTGTAGGGTACCGCCGACTTGTCAGACGGCTCCATCGCCAAGAAGAAAGGGACGTGGCCTTGCTACCAACTTGGATGTTGAGCAAAGAAGGCGGGATGCGGAAAACAATTACCACTAAAACTTGATGTCGTGACAGGCAAAGTGGTTGGTGAGGAAAATTCAGCTTTTGTACGTCAAATGGGTGTTGAGGTCACAATTACGTTGCCAGGACACTACTTGAATTTTAGTGAAATCCCTCAACACTTTAAAGACTAAATTGTACAAAAAATGAAGGTAAAACACATTAACAAGTTTAATGTGTCAAATAATTAATTTCAACTAATACAGAATTTTTTAACAAATACTATTTGTTTGTAGTATTTGTACGATATTGATGGCCATCCTGAGCCTGAAAAAGTGATGAGTACTCTTTATCATGAGATGAAGAGAAGATATTCTGAGAGAAAGAATATCAGGCACACGTGGTTTTAGGAACATTATTCTGGGGATCCAAATGATTTGGCAAGTGTTATTGAACCAGTACCTGATCACTGTACTACAGAGAGTTGGAAGCAAATCATTGACTTATTTTTGAGCCCGAAATTCATTGCGCGTTCAAATTAAAACAAGAAAAATAGAGGGGAAATGCAGTATTTGTCAACGCAAGGCTCGAGGTCAATGGCAGCGTCTCGTAATGAACATGTAAGTAAAATTATCAACTTTCTATTAGCAATTTCTTTTACTAAATACAAACTAACTCTATTTTTAAACAGGACGTCCCTAAAGACTACGTAATTCATACTTGGAAGAGAGGCCACCTCAGAAAAGGAACAGAAGACACTTGGATTAGCGAGACATGCAAAGAACTACATGTAAGTTTCAATCTGTTTTTTTAATAATTTTCTTACAACTAATGCATGATGTTGTTATTGTATTTCTAATATTTTATTTGATCAGGAGAAAATGCTTGAAGAGGTTGCTAGCATGATGGATACAGAAGATGATTCCAGCGATGGGTCTGTTAGCAAATACAAGCAATTGAAAGCTATGAATAAAGTTCTTGGGAGCCGGTCGGACTATCTAAGAGGACTGGGTTATAAATTGAAAGGCAGTTCGGAAACAAGTTCTAGTACTCAAAGTCGAGCTCAATCACAAGTACCGACTTCATCCATTACTCCGGAAGATATGGGAGTCTTCGTCGAGTTTATGTTAAAAATGCGTGATAAGATTGATCAGTCTGGCACCTCCAGTGACGCGTCTCTGCATGACCCGCGGTTTGATAATTTTTTACAAAAATTTTTACCATCACAACCGCAAGGTAGCGCGTCCAGTTCAGCCCCCCCTCCAACGTCAGTGCCACAACAACAACAACAACAACAACAACAACAACCACGATCGCCTCAGCTGCCTCATTTTTTTCAACAACAACAACAAAATTCTCCCAACATGTTTGCTGGCTCTTCACAATCGCCTCAGTTGCATTACATGTTCGGGCTTCCCTCACAGTCTCCTCCTATATTTTTTTCGGATGCCGCTGGAGGATCTCAGACACAACCTATGGTTGACAATATTGGAGGCTCATCCCAACAACAATACCGTGTGTACGGTCAATTTGGGTCATTGTTGCAGCAACAACCTGTGTATGGTCAAATGAGAGGATCTCCACAACATCCTATGTATGGTCAGTTTTCAGTGCTCAGAGTCAGCAACAACTAATTTTGGTTCGCCCGCACCCTCGACAATATGTGGAGATCTTACCTACGCCGCAGACTGGATAACCTTATTACCCTACCCCGCCTGCTCAATCCCGTGAGAATCTTGATGGTTCAAGACTTAGCTCGAATGCAGATGAATTTTTAGAGTATACTGATTTGAACAATGATAGTTAGTTTTTTTTTTTTAATTATGTCAAGTTTTATGTTTTAAAGTTTATTTAAAGACAATTCTCTAATTTTATTTAAGATAATATATTTTTTTATTGTAATGGACAAATTAATTTTAATGCTTAATTTCTTAATTTTAATGTTTAATGCTTAATTTCTTAATTTTGATGTTTTATTTCTAATTAATAATATATTTATTTATGAAATAATTATTATATATAAAATAATTATTATAATTAATTTAATTATATTAAATAATCAGAATGATGGTTTTTTTTAATATTTAAAAATATTATTGCCGGTGGAACAATGATTGGGTCCGCCGGTATTAATCCATCTTCGTGTAAAAGTGCAGACATTAATACCGGCGAACCCCACCGCTATTAATCCACCGGTATTAATATTATTACTGGCGGAATACCATTTTTGTCGCTAATAACCACTTATAGCGACCAATTATTACCGGCGAATAATTACTGGCGGAATCTGCCGCTATTAATTATTATCGGCGGTTTGGCCATTTAATACCGGCGGATTCCTCCGCCGGTAATAGACAAAACTGTTGTAGTGTTATTTCTCAGTTTATTAGCTTGTCAAAATTGTTATTATTAATGATACGATACATCACTATATATAGTGTTATAAATAAAGTCTTTAATCCTTTATTTTAAATAAAATATAAATATCTAATTTGATTTGAGTTTATAATTCAAATTCAAATTGGAATATAAATATCTAATAATTGGATATCGAAATATCAGTAGATCTTTTATTTTAATAATTATCCTTTTAATTAAATAATAATCTAATAATGTATTTAATTAATAATTAAAAGATAATTAATTTAAATAATTTTAACCTAATAAAATAATTAAACCAAATTAATCATGTGCTTTTATATGTCACCCTACACGTGTAGAATAGACCTTCACGTGTAGGCCATATTTTCAGGTCCAAAATTAATTTCTCAATTTTGCCACAAATAAGATTTATTATTTATTCTACCAATGAATAATAATAGAATAATTTTTCGTTAATCTTTTATTTCACAAGGATTAAAATAAATATTATTTTCTCTAAAATAATATATTTATCTTTCTAGTATTATTTAGTAATGATAATATATTTAAATAATTAATATAGTTTTATCCAATAAAACTAAATAATTAAATACTATTAATTATACAATTTATAACTTCCATAATTAATTAAAACAATAATTTTGTAAATTACTATATTGCCCTTAAGAATTTATTTCCCGTAGAAATTAATTCTCACTCGAAATCCATTCATCAAATAAAACCATCCCTTGACAGTGTTGTATAGAGGTGACTCGGGGACCATAGATCTATATTTCAATGCTCCAATAAAACTAAGATTACTATCAATCTCATCAATAAAATAATCTGGTTTATTAATTCTATTATTACTCCATCCTAAATATTGAATTGAACTCTTTGACAATATAGATTTATATTTATAGAATTCTTACTTGTAGTCCGTTGATATAATCAATGTAAGTAGTTTTTCCTCCAATTATTAGTTCATAATTAGAGTCAAAATACCATTTTACCCTTCTAATTATCTTATGATTCCTTATGTACCATTAATTCATTGTGAACAGTTAATGTATCACTTATTATAGATTTGGATCCAACTATTAGCACTCCCAGAATTAACAATATAAGGGAACTAATATTCAATCTGTTAAGAAAGCTTAGAATCTAATATTGTATAATATGGTCCCAGCCATTCATGTTATTAAGGTCCAAAAATAGGAGTGATTCAAAGAACTCAATGAACACAAATAGGAGTTCATGTATACTCATGATGGAAGCTAATCTAATAGTGATCATCATTGTGATATGATAAACTCTTTTCATGGTAACTGATAACCTTGATAATGTATAGTTCAACACTTTCCTTACAAGGATGAAAACAAAGCTATCTTGAGGCCTTTCCAATACCCTCAGTGTTGGACTAATAATTGAGTCCATGGGTTTCATAATAGATGACAACCCTCTTGTACTCACTATTTTAAAATGTGTTTTTCTTTATTAAAACCATTTTTGAACTATTCATTTTAATCATTATCCAAGTTGTAATACATTGATTAAAATACTATAACATATGCTTAAAATAATTTAATTAATATTGTTATCCTAAAATTTGTCCACCTGACATGGCATGTCCACGTAAGCCAAAGACAGACTACAGGTGGAGTGCAACCCTACCGGTAGTAGAATAGGGCCTCCATGCAAGATATAGCAAAATCATCAATGAGCAACCAAATGGAGTGAAGCCAGCCTTCAAGGAGCTGTACCAACATCCCTGGCCGGCCAAGAGAAGCCTACAGGCCAGCCAGGGTGAGCCTATAGGCCAGCCAAGATATGTGCACAAGCTGGCAGGCCAAGAAGTGACTGTTGGACCAAGGAGGCTTCCGTTCGACCAAGGGAACGTTGTCTCTTCAAGGAAATGGTAAACAAAGTTGTCTCTTCAAGGAAATGGTGTACAAAGATGCCTAAAAATCAGCTCGATCTGCCCAATAACTCAAGCAACCCAAGATTATAAACCTCCTCCGTAAGAGGAAGGGACACCTTGGTTATCTCGAGAGGGAGCAGGTCACAAGAATACAAGGGGCAGTTACTCTGGTAAAGAAATTTTGTAAAAGAATTGCGATGTGAGCAAATATCAGCCCACTGTGGTTGCCATATCAAGCTGCCACGTGGAAAGCTGGACGATAACCAGTAGCAGTCGAAGACAAACAACAAGAACCAGGACTACTTCACCTGGAACCCCGGGAAATGTCATGGATTGACCCTAGATATAGAAACAATTGAGGGAGTACGTGAGGGATTGACCCTGAACATCAAAACCAGGTGCTCTTGGAAGATTGATAAAATAAACGATTGAATTGGGGATGTTCTCATGAGATTAATGATTGTAAATCACATTGTTGATGAAATATTTTGAACTTTAGTTGTGAATAAAATAATCATTTCTTTAAAACAAGTAATTATAAAGCATAAACCCTTTGAAATTACTTGAGGGGTATATTGTTGGAATTTATTTTACCAGAATCTTAGATCTACTCACAAGTATGTTGTTTAACACCCTAAATATGAACTTTCTAAAACGATAAATAAACACATATAAAGTTAAGAAGACCTTACATTGGTTGCAGCGGAAAAATGTCTCCTTCCACTCAGATCTCTAACCCTTGTATCCTTTCTGTCGCAGAGTATTATCAAGATCTGAGCCCGAATGTCCTTCTCTTTGTGTGTGATCCTTCACAGTCTTCCAATCTATGATTGAGGTACCACTTTCTGTGTTTGGGCACTACTCTATCACTGAGGGTTTCAAAATTATGAAGAGGAAAAGAGAGAGGGTTGGTTCGGCTATAGAGAGAGAGGGAAGGCTCAGTTTTCTGAAAAAGTAATTTTCTGATTTTCTAACAAAAGCATTAATTTGACTGAGCCATCACTTTCTATTTATAGGCAACTACTAGGTTTAGGTTAGTAATTATTTGGCATTAAAATAATGAAAATATTAATTGGAAAAACATTCTTAAGTGGCCAGCCAAGGTGTCTAATAGGCCTCACTTGGTTTTTGCAGTTTTCACAATATTTCTTTCTATTTTCTCAAAAACGCCAATTTTCCAATTCTAACCTTTTAAATGCCAAAACTAATTATTTAATAACTAAAATAGATTATTAAATAATATTGTCATTTAATTTAATTATTAATTAGACATATAAAGTCTCTTAATTAATAAATAAACTTAGAATATCTTTTCTTTACAATTTCACCCCTGCTTAGTGAAAATTCACAAATTAGACATAGTCTAACTTTAGAATTATAATTGATTAATCACAAATCAATTATTGAGTCTTACAAGCAGTATAGTCTCAACTAGAATGGGGACCATGGATCTATATGCTGAGTTTTCAATAAGTGAACCGAATTTACTAGGTAAATCCCTACTTATTAATTCCTCGTTGAATCCACTCTTAGAACTTAGAATTGCACTCTCAGACTTATATAGAGCATATTATATGTTCCACGATATAGATATGCTATCTCATTTAACCATTGTTATAATCTTATTATGATCAAAGATCCTCTATATAGATGATTTACATCGAGATGGGATAATTTTACAGTTCTCACCCCTCAACGTATTTTGCCCCTTAAAACACTTAGCTACCTGTAAATGATGTTTAGTGATATAAGAATTAGTCACTTAAACAAGTTCTCATCCATTTACTTCTATTTAGCTAAGCTCGAAGGGAATCATCACTTGACTTCTATACACCAGTAGAGGCTAAAGATTCCATATTTATGTTCAGCACTCCCACTCAATCATACTATCATGTTCCCAAAATATACGTATCACCATGACCCAAAAGTAGGCTTAACTAATAAATCAAAGAACACGAATAGTACTCCTGAGTTGAGCCTAAGCATATCAGGATTTAGATTCTTTTAATCTTAAGATCAACTACTGATATTGACTTGGAAAGATATGACGGTAACTTTATAATATCTTAACTAAGTTACAATATCGGTCCAGTCCAATGTATACTCCATACATTTGAAACTAGTATACTTTACCAATGTCCTGGAAAGAACATAATAGTTACTCCAAATGTAAGTACACATCATCGCTGATTATCACATCAGTGTAAATCCAAAACACTGATGAAACAGGGACTTAGTCTTTTGATTCATATAATCACAATCACATTCCACTGTGTTGACGATAATGTAATTGTGAATAAACATATGATCTGGACTTAACTGATTTTGTGTGTAAATGTAATAAACATATTAAACCATTAGCATGTAAATTTCATGCAAACATAAATCACTTCAAATTTCTTATATTGATAACTAATCAGATTGTAAAGGGTTTTATTTAGGGCACAAAACCCAACAAACTCCCACTTGCACTAACATAAAACAAACTGTGCAAATAAATCATTCTGTTGTTTTGATCTTCAGATCAAGTGTAGTATATTTGAATCCACCCAAACTTCTGGAAACTAGTTCATAAATACAATATGAAACATCCTTTACTATATGCTTTACTCATCAAGGGATACTGAAATCCTTACTGTTTTTAAGGTACATCTGAATAAACAGAAGACATATCTCTCATATTTTAAAATATGGAATTGAGATAATACAGCGTAGACTTTTCTTCAGTAATATAACTTTCTGGTAATTTCGAATTTACAAAGTTATAATTCTTCTCTGGTAGAGCTTGAATTATTATAGAATAACTCCTCCACCCCAGAGTAACCACCATCTCATAATTCGAATGAGTTGGGGTAGATACTAGGATAACTGATATAAAGTTCCTTAATATCTAACATATAGATCACTTTCATAAATCTTTCTTGAATATCTTCTAATGTTCCTTATTTCATTACATCTTAGATAGCTCCCACTCAATAGCAGATGTCTCGTCAAATAATACTTTTAACCTCTTTATTGTTTGGAGAGTTATTGTAAAGACCGCTTAGTTTAATTTGGAAATTAGCAGTTAATCATGTTTAATTATGAAAATTATTTATAGCTATTTAAATAATTATTTATACTGTTATTATTGAATTCTGAAATGCATTTTATGTCATTTAGTAGTTTTCATAAGTTTGCATTTCCGGTGCCCGGTAACATGGAACTCGGTGTTTGGCTCAGTAAAATCACAACTTAGTATGTTAGTAGATTGGGGCGTTTTGTTAGACATTGGGAATGTCGGGAATGGCCGGGAATTTAGAATTTCCCAAAAATACCCCTTTAGTGTTATTTATGTGATTTTAGTGTGAAGGGACAAAATGGTCATTTTGCCCCATTATTAGTTTGTCCTTTAGTGGATGGTCATTTTGCCCCATTATTAGTTTGGCTGAAGTAAAATGGGTTAAGTAGCATTTAAATTTCATTTTCTTTTCAAACTTAGAAAAAAATGGAAATTTTCTCAAAAAGCTCTCTCTTTTCTTCTCTCTTGTTCGGCCCTTTGAAGCAGCAAGAACTTGGAATTTTCTTTGGTTTTTCAAGCTAATTTTGTGTGCAACTCAAGCTTTAGGTATTGTTCTTACTCTTGTCTTCTTTGTTTTCTTGAATTTTGATGAAAAAGGGTGTAATGCATGCTTAGTTTAGGTTGTTCTTGCAGCTGGATTTTTGATGTTGTTTCTGAAGTTAAAGCATGATAAATTGAGGTTAATTGAGCTTCTACTAATGCATGATTAGTGGTACTGTTTAAAGTTATGAATTTTCTATGCAAAAGTTTAGTTTTCAAAGAGAAAATTAGAAATTGGTGGTTGTAGTTGTTGCATGAGTTAAAGTTTGTTTTCTGCAGTATTTTTATGCATGATTATGTAGTTATAATCTAGGTTTGATGCTTGTTATGTTGTTTAGTCAAGTTTTGAGTTTTAGAACTCAATCTTTGACCTTTGATGGTGAATTGAGTTTCTGTGTGTGAAGCTCAGTTTTGTTGCTTTAGAAATGTTCTAGGGGATATATAGAACAGGTCTGGAAAGTTTTGTGTGATTTGGATTTGTTTTGAAAGAGTTATGGATTTTTGAATTCTGCCTGCGAGAAACCGGAATTCTGGATGGGTTTTGAAAATTCCCATAACCGGAATTCCGGTTGGACAACCGGTCTGCCGGTTGGATGATTTTCAGAAACTCTAGTTTTCCTCGTTTTTATGTTATTTGGGGTATTGCCATGCTTTTTGTCGATAGGGAAACTTTTAGTTCCTAGTTTAAGTCCCCGGGAAGTGATTTAGCGTATCACTTATAGTGTTGTGATTTTTATGGTTTAGGAGCCTGTAATCCGCCGCGCAGTTAGTTCCAGTCAGGTTGACCGGCACACCTGAATTCGGAATTGAGGTAAGATTAGTATAACAGTATGCATATGTAGATTACATGTTTAGCGTGCATGTTAGGAAGCCTGTTAGATTACATTAGATATGTATGTTGGCTTCGAACCATCCGACTGTGTCACATCGGTACAGGCTAGAGTATGACTAGCAGCTGGAGTATGACAAGGTTGACCGAGTATAGGCTCACACTGTATCACATCGGCACAGGCTAGAGTATGACTAGCAGCTGGAGTATGACCAGTGTGCCGAGTATAGTCTGATACTAAGGTTGGTGGTTCCGTACTATTTTACGTATCACATCGGTACAGGCTAGAGTATGACTAGCAGCTGGAGTATGACCAGTTTGACCGAGTATAGGCTAATACTGTAACACATCGGTACAGGCAAGAGTATGACTAGCAGCTGGAGTATGACCAGTTCGACCGAGTATAGGCTGTTACTTGTCAATAGTACCGTCCCTATGAACGTTCAGGACTCAGTATCGTGTTTGACACGGCAGTTAGGGTTATGGTCAGGGTTATGGGCGTCTGATCATGACTGGGATTTATGTATGATTATTATTATGCTTTTCTTACTGAGTCTGACGACTCACAGTGCTATGTTTATGTGTAGGTAAGGGCAAGGCTAGGGCTGATGGACCGTGAGCGAGCCGGTGAAGATTGTACATGTCGGGGCAGTTAGGCCTGGAGCGTACGATCATCGGGACAGCGAGGCTATTTTTGTAATTAGTCGCTAGGCGACAAGTATTTTGTATAGACAGTAAACTTTTGTAAATGGTTTTGTAATCGGGATCCCGAGTATTTTGTATAAATATTTTACAAGTTTAATTAAAAACCAAAAATTTTAATTAATCACGTTTTCCATAAACCTCGTTGATTAGCAACGAGCTGCACAGTATGTTTAAAAATCACGTAATACGCCTATGCTAGTTAGGGTGTTACAGTTATCTAGTTGTGACTTATTGTATTAGTCTGAAACTTTAAGTTTCTTTTTAGGTTAAATCATCAACATAGCAGACTAGTATTTGAAGTGAAAAATACTTGCTAGAGATTAAGTAATCAAAATTAAGATACCATAAAATGTTATGAGGATTAAGAATTCTTGGTTCAAGTCATTCGAATAGAATGAACTAGAATTCTTTTATCTTATTCTCATAGTTCTGATAAGATATATCTATCCACATGAATGGTTAGATTTGCTTTTCAGTAGTGTTCTTAAGTTCCTATCACAAGTGTCAACCTAACGAAGATGGGTAAAGAATTTTAAAATTCTCCCACTCAATTAAGGTAGTGTGATACATTATCAAAGAACTTTTATAGGTATCATTATTTAATACAACAGTAAAACTAAATTGGAACGTACAATCAAGATCAAGAATTTATATTGATAATAGCTAATTCATTATATTACTTCCATGCTTAAAGAAAATATGTGTCACATAGGGTATTGTGGATAAATTCCACCACTAAGTGTATAGAGATTATGATCCACCCCTAAACGTTATAAAGATCATGATTCTCTAAGTGTTATAGAGATTATGTGGAGTTGAATACAATCCAGAGTTCATTAGATATAAAAGATCGTTTAACTGCATAGTTTTCTTAACTTTTCTCCACCCCTATCAGATCAAAAGATCCTTTTATTAAACAAATTCTTAATAATTGTATTAGAATTAACAATTATTAATAAACATAGAAATATTTTCTAGTGTTTATTTAATATAACTCTATGAAGAGTTGTAAATATTATAGAATTTGTATCAATAATAAAAAACACTTACACATACAAACATATAAATATAATGTGGTAATTGTGTTTTAAGATAAAGTAAATGAAGCTCAATCTCATAAATTGCAATTTGTTTGAATAGAAAATAAAATAAAATATTATTAATAATAAAAAATATTGCAACAATATGAGAAAACAGGGATAAAAATCCCTAACTAAAATTGAAAATCCAAATTGTCTTTAAACTAAAACAATTAATTCAAAAATAGATAAATGAGCTTCATCTTCATCTTGGACGATCTTCACCCTTTTGTCCAGCTTTCCGATCCAACTCACTAAGATAGCATCTGAGTTCAAGTAGCTTGGTCTACAAGAAGAAGAAATAAATAAACAAAGTTAGTCCAGAATCAAAAATCTAATTGGATAATAATTCACTAAAACTCTTAAAGTTTATAGAAAGAAATACCTTGTTTCTTTGCAAGAAGTTTAGGACATTGGGGTTTCCAATGACCTTTCTCATTGCAGTAGAAACACTTTCCTTTGAGTGCATCACCAGAAGCAGCAGCGTTTTTGTTTTTCATGGCTTTGGCACGCTTCTTGGTGTTTCTCCACTTCTTCTTAGGTTTGGGTTTTGAAGCAGAGGCAACATTTGCCTCAGGTTTGACCATCCCATTACCATTGACAGAATTTTGAGGCTTACTCCCTTTCTTCTGGGGTCCTCCAATCAAATTTTCATATCTCTGAAGGTCATTGACTAACTCATGAAAGTCTATGTCCTTTTTATTCATGACATAATTTGATGTATAGGGCAGAAATGATAGAGTCAGACTATTCAAGATAAGGCTTACTTGAGTAGTGTGATCCATTTCAGCACCATGATCCTGGGCTTCTTGGAAATAACTTGCCATTAGGAGAACATGATCACGCACATTTTGATGGGGTTCCATCCGTGCATTGATGTATTTCTTAGTCGCGTCAAAGCGAGACTGAAGAGATGCCCTACCGAATAGTTCAGTTAACTTTGTCATAACTTCAGCAGCCTTTTCGGTTTTAGAAAACTGGGTTTTAAGGGTGTCAACCATGCTGGAAAGCATGAAGTATAGAGCTTTGTCGTTAGCTTTCTGCCAACGCTCATACTTTTCTTTCACAGCTTTGGATGCATTGTCCCCTGACACTTCAGGAGACGGCTCAGTTAAGACAAACAAGGAACTTTCTCCTATGAGAGCAATATTAATGTACTCATTCTATTTTGGAAAGTTAGATCCATTTAGCTTATTTTCGGTCAAGAGTGATAACATGGAATTCATCATGGTTATACAGGATACTACAAAAATAATAAATAGAAATCAATAATGGTTTAACACAATATCCAATTCAGAAATTATAAGCATATAGCATGTAGGAATGATAAGAGAAAATACTAAAAAATACAATCCTATATAATTTCCAAGGTTTTCAACAAACTGGTATCAGTGTCCCGTTTAGGCGAGAGTCAAAGCTACCATCCATTGAATAGAGTTGTCAGCTCATCTAAAATGTTAAACATTCTAGCAACCTTTTATTCGATCAAGATTGGAATCCAGCATTGTCCCGTTTAGGCGAGAGTCAAGGCTATTCTATCTTATGAGCTTCTACCATTGTTTCATATTTTGCAAGTCAAATACAGTCGCCACCATTAGGGTGATCCATACCATATAAAATACTTACAAAGCTACTTATCTTTCGAGATTAAACGGTGCGAACTTGCTAATGAACGTTCCTCCATTAGGGAGGATTACTCACTAAAACAAACGCTATGTAAAACCAACAATGGAGATCAAATATCTTAATAATAATAAAGCTCATTCTTTAAAATGTATTTTCTTTATTATTTATAATAAAATATATTCATTAAATATTGAATTTAGAATTAAAATTCTAAATTAGAATTTAATTTAATATTTATAAAATTATACTTAGATGGTGATTGAAATAAATTGAATTATTTCCATCATAGTAGTAATTTTGATATATAAATATTAAGAAAATTATTTAAGTTGTATTAATTTAAATTAATTTGCAACTCAAATTAAATTTTCATGAGAATATATTTATTGTATTTTGAAAAAGAAAGTATCAAAACTTATTTTCGAAATACTTAAATAATAAATACTTAGAAAAAATACTTCAAGCAAAAATATCACCCATCTAGATTTTCCTTTGACTAATTAATTCAATTTCTAATAATATACTTTTAATTTATTTTAAATTAATCAATAGATGAAAAAATCATTGATTTAAGTTGGTCCAAGAATTAATTTACAACTTAATCTATTCTTCAAGATAAATTCAAAATCATCTAGCATAATTAAATGCAATTCGAAATTGATTAATAAAATAAAGAAATATATATATTTTGAAAATTATTGAAAATCTAAGTTGAAAAATTAAATTTCAACTGAAAAATAATTTTCTATTTAATAAGTGTCATGAAAAAAGAAGTATTTAAGTATCATGATGAGAATCAACTTAGATATTTAATTTTTAATTTAATTAAATGTATTAAATTCAAGAAATAAATAATTAAGTGTAGAGAAGGCTTGATTATCAATCTCTAGTTTAATACTAGGAAAAAATATACTTCAAATAAATTGTACCAAAATTAATTATTTAAATAATTAATTTCACAATGTATAATATTTTCCTATTTAGTATTAGAAATAATAGGTAGTCTAGAAATAACTATCTAGAAAATATCTTATTTCAGTAAGTATCTTTTCGACAAAATTTAAAAAAATATCTAATTTAAGTTGCTATAGAAGAAATCTAGAACTTAAATATTTTCAAATTTAAATTTAATTAAATATCAAAAATTAAGTTGTAACCACTTAATTTGAAAAATATTCCATTTTAAGTTTAAAACTAACTTAAAAAATATCTTAAAAATCTTTAATAACTAATGCCTAGAATTCCTCAACTTAATTTTAAATTTAAATAAAATATTCAAATTTAAGTTAGATAAGAAAAATCAGTTAATATAACTAATTTATAACTTAAATAGGAATATTTAATTAAATAAACTCCAGAAAGAATCTAGTTAGTTAAAATTCTTTATTTAATTAAATATAAGAAAAATACAAATAGTTTGTCTAGAAATAATATCTAAAACTAAGAGTGTTTTTCTTAAAAATTAACTTTAAAATATTAAAATGAAAATAAATTTCATATATTTTAAAAGTTAATTATGTTGCTAATCAATTTCATTAGGTTAAACTAATTTAATTAACCTTGCACAGTTATTCAAATCAGGCAAATGGGCCTTCACAATTGGGGGTAGTTCATGTGAGGGGGAGCTGGGTTCAGTATGTCGTATCCACTTCTAATGGCCCCCAACTCTCACACAAGGCCCAAAAGCGATGAATCTAACCTTAAAATAAATAACTGTTATTAATTGAATAGGTCCAAAAACTAAATGGACCTAAATAAAATCTATCATGGTGTGACATTTTATTTAGCAACAACCTATATGCATCTATACAATAAAATAAACATATAGGCCCACACAGGTACACCTTTAGATGGATCCTATTATGTTGCTAGGTCATACACAGATGAAAGAAGATTGTAAAATTTACCTGTTACAAATTATTTACTTGACTAATTGAACCATGGGTTAAAATCAGATCATTGGATCATTGGATAGTTGGATGTAGGATTTATTTAATTTTAAATAATTAAATTTCGAAAAATAATTAAAAAATAAAAAGAATATATTTATTTTCAAAATTAATAAAATATTAAAAAATAAAATAATATTTAAAATTAAACCTACAATTTTAAAAAATTAGGTTTCAACTAACCTAAATATCATTTCAAAATTTGCTAAGTACTTTTAAAAATTTAATGTTTTTTATAAATTAAATATTCAATAAAAATAAAAAAGATAAATAAATATCTTTTTCAGATTTTATGATTTAATTTAAATAAATAAAATAACAAAATTTAAAAGTTAGCAAAATATCTTACTTCTATTTAAAATATCATGATTATAGTTATCTTATTTTAAATTTAAATAAGGTCAAATTATTTAAAAAAAATATTTAATTTAAAAAATTTAATATCTGACCTTAAATTTAAAAATAAGATAAGAATAATCAAATTTAAAAAATAAGTAGATAATTAAGCAAAAAAGATAGATATTTACTATTTTCAAATTCAAATTACACTAATATCATGAATTAATTAAAAAAAAATTAATTAATTTAATTATGATATTGAGAATTGAAATAGGAACAGTAAATGTCTAAATACAAAACTACACAAAAAATCGGAAGTTAAATCCATGAAATAGCATGAAAAATCGAAGAAAAATGAAAAAAAAAAATGCGAGCTGTACGGACAGTATGGTGAGCATACTGCCCGCGCGCGCAAGGGGAGTGCACTGCCGAGAAAACTCGGTGCAGGGGGAGTGCTGCAGCATGTCCGCGCGCGGAGAAGGGGTTTCAGACACGCCTGACCGAGGATCACTCGGTTCCGGGCGTGTGGGTGAGTGTATCATCCCTATATTTTTTCAAAACTTCAAAAAATCATAACTAATTGAAATTAAATCAAAATTGAGTTCTGTAAAAAAATAAATTGCTTAATCAATCATCATATAACACACAACACAACATGAAACCATCCAAAACACAAACAATCGTTTTAAAGTCCAAATTTCTTGCAAGCAAATCAATTACCATGGCTCTAAGGCCAGTTCTTGGAATTTATTTTACCAGGATCTTAGATCTACTCACAAGTATGTGGTTTAACACCCTAAACATGAACTTTCTAAAACGATAAATAAACACATATAAAGTTAAGAAAACCTTACATTGGATGCATCAGAATAATATCTCCTTCCACTCAGATCCCTAACCCTTGTATCCTTTCTGTCGCAGAGTATTATCAAGATCTGAGCCTGAATGTCCTTCTCTTTGTGTGTGATCCTTCACAGTCTTCCAATCTATGATTGACTTACCACTTGCTGTGTGTGGGCACTACTCTATCACTGAGGGTTTCGAAATTATGAAGAGGAAAAGAGAGAGGGTTGGTTCGACTATAGAGAGAGAGAGGGAAGGCTCAGTTTTCTGAAAAAGTAATTTTCTGATTTTCTGACAAAAGCATTAATTTGATTGAGCCATCACTTTCTATTTATAGGCAACTACTAGGTTTAGGTTAGTAATTATTTGGCATTAAAATAATGAAAATATTAATTGAAAAAACATGCTTAAGTGGTCGGCCAAGGCGTCTAATGGGCCTCACTTGGTTTTTGCAGTTTTCACAATTTTTATTTCTATTTTCTCAAAAACGCCAATTTTCCAATTCTCACCCTTTAAATGCCAAAACTAATTATTTAATAACTAAAATAGATTATTATATAATATTGTCATTTAATTTAATTATTAATTAGACATATAAAGTCTCTTAATTAATAAATAAACCTAGAATCTCTTTTCTTTACAATTTCACCCCTGCTTAGTGAAAATTCACAAATTAGACATAGTCTAACTTTAGAATAATAATTGATTAATCACAAATCAATTATTGAGTCTTAAAGCAGTATAGTCTCAACTAGAATGGGGACCATGGATCTATATGTTGAGCTTCCAATAAGTGAACCGATTTTACTAGGTAAATCCCTACTTATTAATTCCTCGTTGAATCCACTCTTAGAACTTAGAATTGCACTCTCAGACTTATATCGAGCATATTATATGTTCCACGATATAGATATGCTATCTCATTTAACCATTGTTATAATCTTATTATGATCAAAGATCCTCTATATAGATGATTTACATCGAGATGGGATAATTTTACCGTTCTCACCCCTCAACGTATTTTGCCCCTTAAAACACTTAGCTACCTGTAAATGATGTTTAGTGATCTAAGAATTAGTCACTTAAACAAGAGCTCATCCATTTACTTCTATTTAGCTAAGCTCGAAGGGAATCATCACTTGACTTCTATACACCAATAGAAGCTATAGATTCCTTATTTATGTTCAGCACTCCCACTCAATCATACTATCATATTCCCAAAATATATGTATCACCCTGACCCAAAAGTAGGCTTAACTAATAAATCAAAGAACAAAAATAGTACTCCTGAGTTGAGCCTAAGCATATCAGGATTTAGATTCTTTTAATCTTAAGATCAACTACTGATAATCTCTTGGAAAGATATGACGGTAAGTTTATAATATCTTAACTAAGTTGCAATATCGGTCCAGTCCAATGTATACTCCATACATTCAAAACTAGTATACTTTACCAATGTCCTTGAAAGAACATAACCGTTACTCCAAGTGTAAGTACACATCATCGCTGATTATCACATCAGTGTAAATCCAAAACACTGATGAAACAGGGACTTAGTCTTTTGATTCATATAATCACAATCACATTCCACTGTGTTGACGATACTGTAATTGCGAATAAACATATGATCTGGACTTAACTGATTTTGTGTGTAAATGTAATAAACATATTAAACCATTAGCATGTAAAATTCATGCAAACATAAATCACTTCAAATTTCTTATATTGATAACTAATCAGATTGTAAAGGGTTTTATTTAGGGCACAAAACCCAACATATTTAGTATGATTAATCGAAATTAATCTGGAAATATATAGTACAAATGCAAACCCATCACTTCAAAAAATAAATTTTTTGAAAACTTTTTAAAAGGGCCTCGACTAAACCTTTTTGATGGAAGAGAGGTCGAACTGTTATAACTCCATGACCAAACCTTTTTGATGGAAGAGGGGTCGATTCGTTATAAGGCCTTGATCAAACCTTTCTTGCGAGAAAGGGATCAAACAGCTATAATTTTTGATTTATAACCTATCTGACGTGAAAGGAAAATCAAAAGTTATGACTAGCGCATAAAGCTGAATACTAACGGCTCGCGCTAAGGGAAATTATTAAACGAGACATCCACATGTCTTGAAAAAATACTTAAACCCGACACGTGGGTAGAAAATTTAACTACTCATGTAAGTAATGAAAATATATACAAGATGACAAGTTCATTAAAAATATATTTGAATTTGCTTAAAATATGATCATTTCCGATGATCGCGAGGTGGAATCAATGATGGCTCACAGATTGAGGAACGGGCAGGTAAGTT
Source organism: Cannabis sativa (assembly GCF_029168945.1). Lineage (NCBI taxonomy): Eukaryota > Viridiplantae > Streptophyta > Magnoliopsida > Rosales > Cannabaceae > Cannabis > Cannabis sativa. Next base: position 24,548,556 of record NC_083603.1, read on the forward strand.
GCTCACACGTAAAGTAGGAAATTAACTACTTAATGTCAAAGGAAGGGACAAGCAATGGAAACCCCTAATAAACTTTATGCATGAGATAGTTTATATTGTGAATAAAATGCAAGCAAACATCCGCATATTAAAGTTTAAATTTAAAAGTGCGAGGCATTAAAAAGCAAAGTTGGCCATCCAACCGTGCAAATCTTTCTTTACAAAAAAGTGCTGCTAGGGGCAAACCATTGTCTCGGCCAAAGGGCCATTTCCTAAAAGAGAAAAGGGAGATAAAATAATAACCAAGTCTACATGCTGGGAGACTTGGATAGATCTAATTCTTCCTCGACCTCGACATCTTCTTCCTCCATCCTGGTCTTCTCGCAAAGTGCTAAAGTTTCCTCTTCCTGCTCCTCCAAGAAGCCGGTATCCATATTAGGGTTCCAAAGCCAGGCCCGATGTACAGTGCGTAAACCAACCTTATTGCACCGTTCTACAGTCTCGACTTCTTTCTCAACAATTTTTTCAGCAAGCTTCTCCTCAAACTCATCAGCTTGGGCTTTGATGGTCTTCTTAGCCTCTTCTTTTGCCTTCTCGGCCTCCTCCTTGGCCTTCTCGGCTTCCTCTTTTGCCTTCTCGGCTTCTTTCATTGCCTTTTGGGCTTCCTCCTTTACTTTCTCGACTTCTTTCTTGAGGCGGGTATCTTCCTATTGGGAGTCATCCCGGTGCATACTCACAACCTTAAATTGTGAAAGTAGCTTGTGGGACCTTGCCCTCCAAGTATTCAAGCCGCTCAGAGAGTAATCGGTTGGAAGCAAAAGAAGCGAAGGAAGCCTAGAGAATCGCAAACATATGGATATGAAAGAGGTGTAAAAAAGAATAATATAATTATAATAACAAAGCCAACGTACCATGAAGTGACAGTCCAAGCTCCTTGAAAGCATCTCTTTTGGACTCCTAAGATTGAGAAAATCCCAATTAGGGGGAAGAAGAGTTTGAAGTTTGCGCCAAAAGGCGACTCCATATGCCTGGGCAAATTTAGACCCAGCTTCCCCAGCTGTGACCGACAGGGTCTCAATGTCTTGGCTCAAAGAAGCGGTAGCGGGGGTCGCCTCGGGACAAGGAGCATTGGCGTCGGGGACAACTGGAGGAGGAAATTTCTCTTGAATCTCGTCGTCCAAAACCTCGAGATCGATAGGCTCGATCAGTGATTTCTTCTTATGGGTGGTGGTTTTCCTTTGCCTTTTGGGAGGAACCACTTCGACAGTAGTAGGGACTCCAGGGTTGGATGTCCTTTTCTTCCCTTTACGGTCCATGATGTCTTCATAACCCATGTCTGGAAAACAAGACGAGGCATTACAATCATTATAACAGTCGATTGAAAAGGGGAGGAGTATAATTTTCCACCTAAGGGATTTACCAAAATCACTAGAAGGCGAGCTATCACTAGATGAAGGGGTAGAAGGACCGTAATATTTGCTAAAATTCCTACAGCCTGTAATTTTGTATATATCAAAAGGCTCGATTGGTTCTGTTGCCCCTGATTTTTCCCAATATACGTGGACCAAACAAACAAGGACACGTGGATCAAAAGATCTTAACATTTGAATTATTTGCTCCCGGAGGCCTAAATATCATCAAAGCATCTCCGCGAGGTGTCAGGCTTCCCCTGAGCAGTCATCTCGCATTTAATGCTGTATGGGAGGAAATGTGTTGGGACTGCCACACGCAATAAAGTCTGACGACACAACCCCCAATCTGCACCTACGAAGCTATGATCACTTAAGTCTATTGACGGCTACACTACGAAGAGTCACGTCAGTCAAAAGGCAATAAGGACATTCCACATAAAAGCCTTACAGCACCAGGGATTTGACCATGCATTACCCATGGTATATTCATTAGGAATACCCAACTTTATGGATATTTACAGAAATACATGTATTATAATCCTGGGAATCACCCCACCTAAAACACTATAAATACCCCCTCAAAGCTCATTAAATGGGGTCGAGAATTTTGGGTTGCATAAGTGCAAGAAGAGTAAATACTCACCAAGAACATTCTCTGTATTTAATACACTCATAAATACACAGACTCGTGGACTAAGGCTCATTAACGCCCCAACCACGTAAAAATCCTTCTCTTAATTTCTTACAGTTCTCTAATCTTATATTATTTTATTGGTTGCCGAAAACCTTGGTCAACAGGTTCTAAATCCCAGCTCGCATCTATGTGACCTGCCATATCTTCCATAGTACCGTTTTACTAGGGCATACCACACGGACAGACAAAAAACAGGCCAAAAGTAAAACATCCTGACCCAAAGGGCAGGTTAAAAAAAAAAGAGCATATGTATAAACATCCTGACCCAAAGAGTAGGTCCAAAAAGAAAAAAAGAGTATATGTATAGACATCCTGACCCAAAGGGCAGGTCCAAAAAAATAAGGAAAGATATGTGCATCAAAAAAGATCATATATATAAAAATCCTAGCCCTAAGGGTAGGTCAAAAAAATAATTGTAAATATATACAAAGGGCCCGGGGACAGGCCTTAACCATTGTTTCACCTTAGAAAATAAAACAACTGTAAATAAAGATTGTCTTAAATAAAAGAGAATTGGCTGTAAATAATAAAAAAAAAAAGAGATAAGAAAACTATGGGTTGTATTCATAACGGCCTAGTCAATTCGAGGAGGAAGGCGAGGACCAATGCGAGCCTCCAGCATGGCGTCAAACTTCTTCTTCTTCTCCCAGAATTTAGCAATCATCTCCGTGGGTTTCGGGTAGAAGTCGAGCTTGACGTTCTGGCCATTTATTGACCAGGCCATATAAACGCCATCGTCGAAGCGCTTAATGCACCAGCTGCAAGAGATGGGAGAATGGAGCTCATCTGTCTTAGCCTTCTTCAAGGCTTGATCTTTAAAGTCCTTGAGCTCCTTCAGCTCCACGACCAAGTTTGCCCTAGACTCCAAGTCCGCCTGGCGCAATTCCCCTAAGGATTTCACCTTGGCAACAGCCTAGCCCCTAGCCTCCCGGAGCTCACGCCTAGCCTTGGCAACAGCCTCGCCCTCCGCCCTCAGTACTTCCCAGTGCTTGGCTTCCAGCTTGTCCCATTGAAGGACCTCCTCTCGGATCATCGCCTCCGCTTGAGCCTCCCATTCCTTAGCCTCTTCCTCGAACTTGGCTTTAGCAAGGGCCTCCTACCGCGCGGCTTCCTCCTGGAACGTCCGCCTTTCATCAGACAGGTCCCGTAGGGTCTTCACGACTTCGTCTATGTCCCCAAATTCAGACAAGACGAAGCCGTGATTGATTAGGTTCTTGGAAAGGCGGCCGGCCTCTGTAGCAAGCTGGAAAAGGATGCAAGAGTGACTAAAGTCCTTAAGAAAAATAATGAGGGAAAAAGTAAACTACGGAATACTTACCACGGTCAAGGAGTGCTGAGATCCTGAACTTGAAAGACGAAGTTCAAGGATGCACAAGCAGCGAACCACTTAGGCGCGCATCAGGTTAGCTGGGAGACAAACTCGTCGGTCATCTCTGCGGTAAAGGGAGCCAAGGTAGGCCTGAGGAAACGATTAAACCAGTCCGACAGGGGGTCTAGGTTTAGATCCCACGGGTTCTGGTAGTTCTGATCGTTAAGGGTATTTTGCATTTCATCTCGCAAAACCCTCCTCAAGGCCTCCACCTCAGCATACCCTCGGGAGTACTCGTCCATGGCGTAGTTGTGCTTGGCTATCCGGAGCTCCTGCCTTGCCTCATCTCCAGGTACCGGAGTCAGCACTATGTCGGGAGGCGCTGTAAATTCCTCTGCCTCGGGAGGGATCCCAGAATCATGGCTCGGGGCCGGAGTGTCCATTCTCCGCGGCCGCTTAGATGTCTCCTCAACTACCATCTTGCCTTTGCGTTTGCAGATCAGAGCATCCTCTAGCTCTTCTTCACTTTCTTCAACTTCCTCAGGAAGAGCCCATTGCTCTTCTTGACCTTCTTTAGCTTCCTCAGGAAGTACCTCCTCCTCATCCACTAAGTCAATAGTGTCTGGAGGGGCACTGGAAGAAGCCTTTGCAGGAGTAACCATCTGGGAAGAAGTTGGAGGAAGGGGAGCATCAGGAGTGTGAGCTCCAGCAAGGGTGGCCAAAATTGCCTCCATGGGATTAGCTACTGCAACGAAAGAAAAGAGCTAAGTGTTAGAATATTTGTGAAAGCTGTAACACTTAAAAAAGCAATCAAGCTAGTCCTACCCTGACTCTCTAATTCGGCCCTAGCAAAGTTCTGAATCTTAATACTGGCTGCATCATCCCCGAGATAGCTATCCGAGGGCCGGAACCAGCTAGAAGAAAGATAGGCAGAAGGATCCAAAGGAACGGGCTCCGGAGGTCCAGAACCCCTCTGGGACCGACCTAAATAATCTCCTAAGTTGGAGAAATAATACTCCTTTCCATGATCCCCCCACCGGGTCGAGGGCATCCTAAACCTAAGGAGACGTTCATCGAACCCTACAGGCCTAAGGCTAGCATATTCGCTAACAGGAGGGACATAATGTATTGCTAAAGGGGACTTACCGGACCCGGATGTGCCGGCGTCAGGAGCCCCTGTATTCGGCACCTAGACGGTAAGCCTTGGCCTGGGAGCCCTCTTCTCAACCGGGCTCCCAATGCGAAGGGATCTCCCGGCAGCCGTTTGGCTTCTCCTCTCGACCGAGCTCCCAACGCCAAGGGGCCTCCGGGAAGCCGCCTGGGCCTTAATATAAGCCTTCTCCTGAGCCTTCCGGAAGAGATAATCCTAGTACTTCTTCTCCGTGGTGGCAATGATCTCGTCCCGGAAGGTCTTCTCTGCGGCCGGGACCCTTACATTCGGGCAGAGGACCTTAGAAAGGTTTGAGTCCTCCACCGACTGATGTGCCAGGATCAGCTTGGCGTTCCGGCAGTTCTCCGTCGTGACCAAGCCCCCGACGTCGAGGTCCGCCTTATCATAAGTTGCGAAGATTTGGGCCCGCTGAAGAGAGATCTGAGTAGGCGCGGTCCGTTCGTACGGAGGGATCCTAACCCACTCCATAAGGAGCTCCGGTGCTCCACAGCTCGGAACCCGGAGGAGAAGAAGAAGCGATGGCGGTATTCCTTGACGTATTTTTGATGGTTATAAGGGACCACGCCATCATTCGAAGGGTGGGCCCGAAAGCCGTAAAAACTGTCCTTAAGTTTGTCCTCCTTCTTGGGGACAGAAACAAGTTCGTAAAAATACCAGATCTCCGCCGGACTGGGAGAACCCCGTCCCTGGGCGGAGTAAAAAATAAATAAGCCTGAAAGCAGGCGGTAAGCTTGAGGAATTAGTTGTATGGCGCAAGGTCGACAAATACAAGGAAATTAATAAAATAATCTTGAAGGGGAAGCATAGCTTCGGTCATCAGATGCGTCTGGCTCCAAGCCCCGAAGCCTCCGTAAATTTTTTTAGGGGTCTCCGCATCTCGGGGCGGGCGGTGGTACGTCGCGGGCTTGATACCAGCCACCTCCACGATGTTCTCCAGTTGGTGAGGACAAGTCAGAGTAGAGTGAAGCTCAGCCGCTTCCCATCCCATCGAAGGTGGCCAGACGTTTTCCTCCCTTCTTGGAAGATTTAGAACCGGATGCAGACACTTCTGATTCTAAAAAAGAGTTAAAATTCCAGCAATTAGGCCCCATACCAAAGCCTACATCAAAAAAGGGAATGGGGGTCCCCTAACCGCTGGAAAGAGGCCCCCTTCGGACGGTTGTCAACAAGAAAGCCCTAGAAGGATTTCCTGGACAAAAGTCGGGTGCAAAAATCTCACAAATAGTGACATTGCGCATAAAAGAAAAAGGAAGAGGAGGGGCAGAAAATTGAGAAAGACACAGTCTTCTCTGTACCCTTGAAGGCCATCACGCAAAGAATAAGTGAGCCTTTACAAAAATAATAATAATGTGTAAAAAGAGTGACCCTAACACCAGAGAAGGGAAATCTAGACGTATTACGTAAAAACTCAAGGTGAAACATTCCCAGAAACTTCAAACACTAAACCCAGGAAAACAAATAAACAGTAAAGCATGCCATGAACACCGAACAGTAAAGTGAGGGATGCGAGAAACTTACATGAAGTGTTGGAACTGGGGGTTGTTGTTGATCAACAAAGAAATGTAGACTGACAGTAATGAATAAAGGTTAGTAAATAAATCTGTAAAGTGTTTAAAGGTTTTCTGGTCTGAGGATTTCTCTCTCTCTGGAAAACTCAAAGAAAGTTGGCGAAAGAAGGAAAGTAACCAAATGAAGGAAAGGTGGTGGCTTTTATAGGCCAAAGTGCATGTGGAACAGGCACAATCACCTACCAATCGAACGGCTAGGGAGGCGCACGGTTCGAACTCCCAAAAATCAGCGGTGAGATTGATTCGTAATTGAGGCGGTGGAAACGTTTAAGTATCCGTCTGACACACATTAATGCGCCGTATCAATCAATGGGCATGAAACGAATCAACGCCTGCAAAAAGTGAATCGCTGCATTAATGGTGATCATTAAATGCACCTTCACGCGCCCAAAGCACGAGCCAGGAAACCGAGGAGTCAACCGGAGGAACTTGAACAGGCCTTGATTCATTTTTCAAATAAACAAGGCTTGGGGGGAAATGTTGCCCCTGATTTTGCCCAATATACGTGGACCAACCGGACAAGGACACGTGGATCAAAAGATCTTAACATTTGAATTATTTGCTAAGTCTTTATGAAGAAAGGCAGCATCCGGGACCTGGCTCCCGGAGAAGGCATACGGAGCCCCCTATGCTCCCGGAGGCCTAAATATCATCAAAGCATCTCCGCGAGGTGTCAGGCTTCCCCTAAGCAGTCATCTCGCATTTAATGCCGCATGGGAGGAAACGTGTTGGGACAGCCACACGTAGTAAAGTTTGACGACACAATCCCCAATCTGTACCTACGAAGCTATGATCACTTAAGTCTATTGACGGCTACACTGGGAAGAGTCAAGTCAGTCAAAAGGCAATAAGGACATTCCACATATAAGCCCTACAGCACCTAGGGATTTGACCATGCATTACCCATGGAATAATCATTGGGAATACCCAACTTTATGGATATTTACAGAAATACATGTATTATAATCCTGGGAATCATCCCACCAAAAACACTATAAATACCCCCCTCAAAGCTCATTAAATGGGGTCCAGAATTTTGGGTTGCATAAGTGCAAGAAGAGTAAATACTCACCAAGAACATTCTCTGTATTTAATACACTCATAAATACACAGACTCGTGGACTAAGGCTCATTAACGCCCCAACCACGTAAAAATCCTTCTCTTAATTTCTTACAGTTCTCTAATCTTATATTATTTTATTGGTTGCCGAAAACCTTGGTCAACAGGTTCTAAATCCCAGCTCGCATCTATGTTACCTGCCATATCTTCCATAGTCCAATATTGCTCGGCTATACCATAAAATAACTCGTGCCAGTTAACCTGGACGTGGAATCTAGGATACCAGCTGTCAAACTTATGAGCAATGCGGTCCACAAGAAGAGAATTCCAAATATAAAAATTAAGGCGGGAGTCTTCAAAGGTGACTAAGGTACTACGCTCAGCTCTAAGTACAGTAGGAGACCAATCACATTGATTACCTTGGGATGCTCCTTCACGAGATTCCCGAGGGGCAGTACTTTGAAGGTATTGTGCTTGAGCCAAGCGATGCCACGCTTGATATTCGGGCAGAATAATAATCTGTTGCCAAGAAGAATACCTGGGAATCTTGTAATCACAAATATATTCTTTATCAGCGAGAAAGCCCACCGATCGCAAGTTAACCTCGCTCAAAAGGAAGCTGCATGACCGAAGACCGTAGGGAAGGGTTAACAGGCGCCTATGCCTACTAACCATCTCGGGGGTAAGAGTAGGTCTTGTCAAAAGAGTTGTTAGAACAAAAAAATATTAGTCATAAAACTTGAAAAAGGAAGATTAATGTAAATAAGTAAGAAGAGAACAATCACTTACGAAGTTTGCGAAACATGGGTTTGCCGATGGGGGAGAGACCAAACGTCCAGAAAAAGTTGTTCTTAATGGATACTTTATTTGCCAAGTCTACAATAATTTTAGGCTCGCTGGGGTGAGTACAGAGATAGAAAAAGCCCCCTGTAGCATTCTTCCATGATGGAACGACCTTAACTGAGTAAAGATACTCAATCTCTAATAGAGTGGGACACCCCCAGCTCGTAATTTTGTACAAGACTTTCAGACTAGCAAGAATCCTGTAGGAGATGGGAGTCAGCTTGAATGGGGCACGTCCAATGTGGTTCATATAGTCTTTGAAGTAGTCCCGAAGAGGAAGGGTGGCCCCTACACTGATATGCTCAAGGCTCCAGGCACCCATGCTAGTTGAACCACTGGTACTGGTCTCACCACTGGTCCCTGGGTTACTGCTGGCAAAGTGTGCAGGGGGTAGCAACTGAACTCACCCTCTTGTAGTGATCTAACTTGGCATGATTGCCCAAGTTCAATTCCACAGGTTTTCCGCATCTCGCTCGTATATCCTGAGAAAGATCTCACCTTCGATTTTATCAACTCAACCTCAAAGGTGACGCTGGGATCTTGAGGAGTTTTAGATGTACGTGGCTTGGGAGGCATATTTCAAAATCCAAGTCACCTGGTTCAAAAGGAATTGTGACATTGGGTGAAAAACAAAGGTTTTGCCATAGGAATAAAGGACACGTTGGGAGGTTCTGGCCAGGCTGCTTCTCGCAAGAATCGGCGTCTGCCTTCAGATATTTCTTGCAAGAAGCGCCTGTAGCGACTAGAAATATCTTCTTGTTGGGTTCTCACTATGTGTTCCCTAACCCTAGCATCGTATAGCTTTAATTTGAAGGTGGGTTTTGATGGGTTGAGTTTATATGGATGGCTGATTCTGTAGGGAGCTCAAATTAACTCGAAAATTTTTGAACGATAAATTCCAAAACCAGAGTGGGACATTAATATCAGCAAAAAAGCAGTCCCAATCCCTGGAGAGAATTTTATCAAACCAGAAAGTACTGTGTTGGAGATCTTGAAAAAACCTACATATTGCCTGAACCCAAGTATGAACAGTTTAAACCCTAAAAAAAATACCAAAACCAGATGAGATGATAGCGATACAAACAAATCAAGTTACTGATCCACACAATGTAACATACATGAGAAAGAAGAAAGCAACTTATCGTTTGAAGTTAGGGCTTAGGGCAATGCCTGACAACTCCGTCTACAAATCTTGAAACGAAGCAAGGATCGCTTTGAGAGGATGAAGTCGGAGGAAACTCACAGGAAAAAGGTCAAAGACAAGGATGGCATGCAAGTCTTCGGACAAATTTAATGGTGATCCTTGATGAAGAAGTTTAAGGGTTTTTCTCAAACTTTTTGAAATGGAGAAAATGGTGCAAAGGTGATTCCTTTTTCCTTATTTTATACCCATGGTAGTGGCTTCGTTAGATCAGAGGAAGATTTGATCCTATGGACATGATTCAAAGCGGGAGTGGAAAAGATGGTCATTAATTCTGATGTGCCTCGAAACCGCACAACCACCAAAATAAGTGGAACATGACAGAAATACCCTTTTGTAATCATTAAAAAGCTCTTTTTAATTAAAAAGAACTTTTTAAGGGGTAATTGTTATACCCAAAATTCGGTAAGCATATCAGAGGAAGACACGTGTCGCGCTTGGAATAACGAAGAACTCAAACACGCAAACGAAAGTACACTTGGCATGGAAGAACTCGTCGGAAACATATTCGAAGAGTATGTTTATAAATCGGCTGGCTCAATAGCCTTCTACGAGACAGAAACGTACAAACTGCTAACTTATGTATTGACGAGAAATCATGTGAGTGCAAGTGTGCATGATGAGGCCTCAACCTCGCTGCGTGGAAGACAAATGATAACACTAAAAACGCTTAGTGTATATTACATGATATACAAACTGAGTGTCGATAGTTTGGCGAGTCAAGATAATAGACGGCGAGGCATTTATCTCTCTAGAAGATGGTATGCATGCGAGGAAGATCATCTCGACACCAACAAATATAGTTATCAGAGATGAAACAATATTAATCTCGACAAGTCAGATGACGAGCTACTACTCACCATCAAAGTTAACATGGCTCCATTCTCAGCAAGGCATCCTTATGGGATAAGGTTTACTGTATGCCTCTAATTACGCGTTGATCTCGCCCAATAAAAGCGGGATACTCATAGCTGTGTGAATAATAAAGGCCTCATTTACTTAGCTTGATTTGTAATCAAATCCCATGATTTGAGGGAATAATTGCTGTAACGGTTATTGTCAACTTTTGTAAATCACTGCCCACTATGTAATTATAAATAATGAAAGGCAAGATCAAGAGGGGGGACGAAAAAACTCATACAAGAGAGGCCCTAAAAAAAATTAAAAATCTGAATAAGATTGACTGGTGGACTATACAGAATTTTAACTGCAAAACAACGTAAAAAACTCTGTGTTCATATGTTATTTTTCTATATCTTTTATTTTTTCTATGTTGAATCATTACCGTGAGGCTGAAATTTGGTTGAAGAAAATCTGGGTTAACATCTGCATTTAAAATAAATGCAATTTGAAATTAACGGGAAAAATAATTAATAAATTAAAATACAAACATATTTTGAAAATTATTCTAATTTATGTTGATCTTAAATTAAAATTTTCAACTTAAATGTAATTTTCTGAAAAATAACTAATGTTTAAGTGTCTAGAATAAAATCAACTTAAATATTTAATTATCTATTTAATTGAATGTATTAGAATTAAAGACAAATAATTAAGTATCTTGAATAAAACCAACTTAATTATTAATTCTAATATCTAAGAAAAATATTGTAATTTAAGTTGGTCTAAAATTAGTTAAAATTAATTTTCAACTAAAATATATTTTTCTAATTAATTAAATATTAGAAAATATAATTTAGTTACTAGAAATAACTATCTTAAATATATTTTATTAAACTAAGCGTGTTTTTTTAATTAATTTTAAAATAATCTAATGAAATATTAATTTCATTATTTATTTTAAAATTGATTATGTTGCTAATCAATTTTAGTTAGGTTAAACTAATATAATTATCCTAATATAATTATTTAAATAAGGGAAATGGACCTTCATAATTAGGGTGATTCATGTGAGGGAGGGCTGGGTTTAGTATGTCATACCCAATACTATGGCCTCCTAACTCTCACAAAAGGCCCAAATGAGAAGAATTTAAGCATTAATTAAATAATTGTTATTCATTGAATAAGCTCAATACTAATTAAGCCTAAATAAAACTATCAATTTGATATTTTTATTTTAGCAACCTAGTATATATAAATAATCAAACTTAAATGGGCTTCCTATATGCATCTAAGCCCAAAAGCAAACATATAGGCTAACATAGGTCAAATGATTTGGATGGGCCCTATCATGTTACTAGGTTTATCACAGATAAAAGAAATTATAAAATTTACCTATTACAAATTATTTATATGATCTATTGACAATTGGACTATGTTTAAAATTAGATCATTGGATCTGTCAACAAGTTCATCATAACAATTTAGATCAAATAAATAATATGTTTGTTTAAATTTTTTTGAATAAATAATTAAATAAACAAACAAAACATGTAACAATTTCTGGAAAGTATGTTAAGATATTTCTATTTTAAAAAATATTTTAACTAGAATTTAAATTTAGGTTTTTAGAAAAAATATTTGAAAAATATTTAAAATCTAACAGACCCTAAAATATCTTAAATTTAAATTTGAAATTCAAATATCCAACTAATTTTCAAATATTCATTTTATTTAAATAATTTAAATTGATTAAATATCTAATAAGATAATATAGTATAATATCTTAATTTAAAAATTGAGATTTTTCAAATATTATAATTTCATGAATTAACTTTTAATCTAATAAAAAATTTGAAAATAGGATATTTTTATGGTTAGCATATTATCAATTTTATTTGAAAATAAATAAAATTAAATTGCTTAAGTTTGAAAATTTTATGGTTCGAAACCCTAAATATCTATTAAAACCAAAATTAACAACTTTTCAAAAATTTCATGTTATTTTAACAAAAATATAAATTTTAATTAAGATAAGTATCTAATAAGATAAAATATCAAAACTAACACTTATATAATCTTATAATTTAAATTAATAAAATATATATCAAAATAATAATTTTTTAAAAATCTATTATGGTTAGCAATTTGAAATTTTTAAACAAGATTTTCTTTAAGTTTCATTAATATCTTAATATCAAAATAAGATCATTTTAAAATTTATTAATAACATAAGTAAATATCTGATCATATAATTAAAATTAATAAAACAAACAAAATAATCAAATTTTAAAAAAAAAATAATCATAAGGCAAGTGTGTGGAAAAATTAATTTTTAAATTCAAAGCCTACTAATAAATAAAACTAATTTAAATTAATTAAAAATTTAATAAAAATTAATTTTATTCTAATATTTATATTTTTATTTGAAAATTCAGATTCTACACAAAATTTTAGCAAAATTTAAATTTTGTTTCATTGAAAAATGATTTGTAAAACTCAAAATATCATAAAAACAAAATTTGCACCAGGGAGTATGCATACTCCCTACGGGTGCGCAAGGGAGAGATGTGCGTGGGAAAAGGCTGCTGGGCCGAGCTAGCTCGGCGTGACCCTCCTTCAGACAAGAATTGTTTGAGAAACCTCAATCAAGAGGTTGTCTGAACCTCGGTCATGATCGAGGTTCTCCTTGCATCCGCGCGAGTAGGGTGTGTCACGTTGTGATATTTTCATTCAAATTTTAAAAAGTCATAACTAAAAAAATTAAAATCTAAATTGAGTTCTGTAAAAGCTTCAATTCATTAATTTTTTCATCTACTTTTCAGAAAATATACTTCCAGAACGAAACTAAAAATATTTTTCATCGAAAATTCGTAATTAACATACATTTATCAAATAAGCACATAAACTAACATGAACACATCCAAATAATCACAATCATTATTTTAAATCTATATTTTATGTAAGTAAATCATTATCATGGATCTAATACCAGTTGTTGGTGATTATTTTAACAGGATCAAGATTTACTAACAAGTATCTTATTTAAAATCCTAAATATGAATCTTCTAAAAAGTAGAATTTAAACACATATAAAGTTCAAGAAACCTTACTTTGATTGCAGCAGAATTATATGCCTCCTTCCAATCAGATCTCTAACCCTTGTTCCTTTCTGTCGTAGAGTATTATCACGATTTGAGCCCGATTCTCTACCAGGTGGTGGATTCTTCACAGTCTTTGTAAAGATCGCTTAGTTTAATTTGGAAATTAGCAGTTAATCATGTTTAATTATAAAAATTATTTATAGATATTTAAATAATTATTTATACTGTTATTGTTGAATTCTGAAATGCATTTTATGTCATTTAGTGATTTTCATAATTTTGTATTTCCGGTGCCCGGTAACATGGAACTCGGTGTTTGGCTCAGTAAAATCACAACTTAGTATGTTAGTATTGTGGGACGGTTTATTAGACATTGAGAATGTCGGGATTGGCCGGGAATTTAGAATTTCCCAAAATACCCCTTTAGTGCCTTTTATGTTATTTTAGTGTGAAGGGGCAAAATGGTCATTTTGCCCCATTGTTATTTTGTCCTTTAGTAGACTTAGTAAATGGAAAATATGTATGTTATTTGATTTATTGTTGGCTGAAATAAATGATTTAATGTTGCATGTTCTCTCATTTTTCATTAAAAGTTAAAAAGTTAGAAAATTTAAAAGAAAAACAAAACCTCTCTTTCTCTCTTTCTTTCTCTCTATTTCGGTTTGGAGCAGCTGGGTTTGGGGGGGATTCTTTGTGTGTTTCAAGCTAAATTCTTCAAGTTTTTATGATCTTTAAGTGTTGGTAAGGTTCCTTATCCTTCCCTCTTGAATTTGTTGAAAATTATGAAAAGATGAGTATTGCATGTATGGTTTTTGATGTTGTTGCTGCTGTTAATTGTTGTTGTTGTTGTTTCTATGATTAAAATGCTGGAATTGATTGGATTAGATAGGCTGAAATGCATGTTAGTTGCTCTTGTGCTAGTTTGAGAAGTTTTAGTTCAAAAGCTTGAGTTTTCAAAGAGAAATTTTGAAGTTTGTTGCTGTAGTTGTTGCTGCTGTTTAAATGTATGTTCTGGAGTTTTATTATGTTGAAATAGGTTGACATATGCTTGATTTAGTGGCTGTTTGGAGGGTTTAGTCAAGTTTTGAGTTTTGAACTCAATCTTGAACCTCCAATGGTGAAATGAGTTTCTGTGGTTGAAGCTCAGTTTTGTTGCTTTAGAAATATTCGATGGGATGTTTAGAACAGGTCTGGAAGGTTTGGGTTAAATTGGATTTGAATTGAATGAGTTATGAATTTTTGAAAGTGGCCTCCGAGGAACCGGAATTCCGGTTGTGCATCCGGAATTCCGGATGGGGTTCAGGAATTTCCAGAACCGAAATTCATTTTGTGCAACCGGTCTGCCGGTTGGGAAATTTTCAGGAACCCTAGATTTTCTCGTTTTTATGTTATCTGGGGTATTTCCATGCTTTTTATCGATAGGGAAACTTTTAGTTCCTAGTTTAATTCCCTGGCAAGTGATTTAGCGTATCACTTATAGTGTTGTGATTGTTATGGTTTAGGAGCCTGTAACCCGCCGCGCAGTTCGTTCCAGTCAGGTTGACCGGCACACCTGAATTCGGAATTGAGGTAAGATTAGTATAACAGTATGCATATATATTACATGTTTAGTGTGCATGTAGGAAGCCTGTTAGATTACATTAGATATGTATGTTGGCTTCGAACCATCCGACTGTGTCACATCGGTACAGGCTAGAGTATGACTAGCAGCTGGAGTATGACCAATGTACCGAGTATAGGCTGACACTGTATGACATCGCTACAGGCTAGAGTAGGACTAGCAGCTGGAGTATGACCTGTGTACCGAGTATAGGCTGATACTAGGGTTGGTGGTTCTATACTATTTGACGTATCACATCAGTACAGGCTAGAGTATGACTAGCAGCTGGAGTATGACGAGTGTACTGAGTATAGGCTGATACTGTAACACATCGGTACAGGCTAGAGTATGACTAGCAGCTGGAGTATGACCAGGTACCGAGTATAGGCTGTTACTTGTCAATAGTACCGTCTTATGAACGTTCAGGACTCAGTATCGTGTGGGACACGGCAGTTAGGGTTATGGTCAGGGGTATGGGCGTCTCATCATAACTCGGGATTTATGTATGATATTTGATTATGCTTTTCTTACTGAGTCTGTCGACTCACAGTGCTATGTTTATGTGTAGGTAAGGGCAAGGCTAAGGCTGAAGGACTGTGAGAGCGAGCCGGTGAAGATTGTACATGTCGGGGCGGTTAGGCCTGGAGCGTACGATCATCGGGATAGCAAGGCTATTTTTTGTAATTAGTCGTTAGGCGACAAGTATTTTGTATAGTCAGTGAACTTTTGTAAATGTTTTGTAATCGGGATCCCGAGTATTTTTGTATAAATATTTTATAAGTTTAATTAAAAAGCAAAAATTTTAATTTATCACGATTTCCATAAACCTCGTTGATTAGCAACGAGCTGCACAGTACGTTTAAAAATCACGTAATACGCCTATGCTAGTTAGGGTATTACAGTCTTACACACTATAATTGAGTACTTGACTTGATATGGGTGGGCATGGACTCTTTCACTACGGGGCTCGAAATTATGAACAAGAAATAAGGGAGATTCGAATTCTATAGAAGGAGGTTCTCAAGTTTCAAGTTGTCTGACAAAGAATGAAAATTAAGTAAACTTAGGTTGGATAGAATAAGAACCTGTTAGGTTTTATGCCCTAAATAAAACTCCATTTCAATGTAATCTATTTTATTCAACATCAATAAAGAAACAGAAGTATTTTTCATTCATTTGTGTATGTTTTGGTTCACTTTATCAATAGCTTGTCTATTTGATTTATAAATTCATCTTAAACCCTTTTCACATACTTGATCATGTTTATTGTGCTGTCATCACATTGGAAAGTAAACATGATTATGTGAATAAAGTTTCCTAGATTTATCAGACACAGGGTTTTACTGATATGATAATCTACAACAAGAGTTTACTTGTATTTGGAGAAATACTATGTTCTTTCCAGAACATTGGTTAAAGTAAAGCTCAGGTTGGATGCATGGAGTATGCATCGGAAGGGACCGATATTGAACTTTGATTTAGATTTAATTACACTTACCGTAAAATCTATTCAAGTCAATATCGCCAAGTTGATCCTAGATCAAATGATCTTAATCCTGTTATGATTAGGCTCAATCTTGAAAGTCTATTCGTGTTCTTTGATTTGTTAGTTAAGCCTACTTTTAGGTCAGGGTGATACGTACATTTTGGGAACACGGTAGTGTAATTGAGTGGGAGCGCTAGCATAAACATGGAATCTATAGCTTCTATCTGGCGAATAGTAAGCAAAGGATGATCTCCTTCGAGCTTGACCAAACGAACATAAATGGTGGAGTACTCATTTCACATAAGCTGAAATATCATTTATACGGGGTCAAGTGTTTTAAGGATAAAATACATGGTAGGGTGTTACGGTAATTTAATCCCTTTACTATGTAGATCATTCATATAAAGGATCATTAATCACATTAGGATTATAACAATGGATAACTAATGATGTGTCTATATGGTGGAACATATAGAGCATTCTATATACTGAGAGTGCAATTCTAAGTTCTATGCGTGGATTCAACGAAGAATTAATAAGTTAGTGAATTTTAGTGCTAAATTCTTGATCTACTTATTGGAAGCTCAGTTATATAGACCCATGGTCCCCCCACTAGTTGAGATAATATTGCTTGTAAGACTCATGTAATTGGTTTTGATTAATCAATTATAATTCACGAATTAGACTATGTCTATTTGTGAAATTTTCACTAAGTAAGGGCGAAATTGTAAAGAAAGAGTTAATAGGGGCATATTTGTTAATTATGATACTTTGTATGGTTCAATTAATAAATATGATAAATGACAATATTATTTAATAATTATTTATAGTTATTAAATAGTTAGAATTGGCATTTAAATGGTTGAATTAAGAAATTGGCATTTTTGAGAAAATCAGATACAAAAGGTGTTAAAATTGCAAAATTGCAAAAGCAAGGCCCAGTCCACTAAAGCCATGGCCGGCCACCTATTGTAGCTTTTTAAGTTGATTTTTTCATTATTTTAATGCCATATAATTCAAATCTAACCTTAGTGGAATGCTATAAATAGATAGTGAAGGCTTCAGGAAAATCACACTTTCTGAATCAGAAAAACCTGAGCCTCCACTCTCTCTTCTCTAGCCGCCACTCTCTCTCTTCCTTCTTCCTTTGAATTTCGAAATTACTTTAGTGATTAGAGTAGTGCCCACACACATCAAGCAATACCTCAATCATAGTGAGGAAGATCGTGAAGAAAGATCATCAGCAAAGGAGATTCAGCATCAAGGATTCAGAGAAAGAGATCCAGGTTCAGATCTTGATAATACTCTGCTACAGAAAGGATTCAAGGGTTAGAGATCTGAACGGAAGGAGTCATTTAATTCCGCTGCACCCAATGTAAGGTTTCTTAAACTTTATATGTGTTTAATTTATCGTTTTAGAAAGTTCTTATTTAGGATGTTAATAAACATACTTGTGAGTAGATCTAAGATCCTGGTAAAATAATTTCCAACAACTGGCCTCAGAGCCATGGTAATTGATTTACTTGCAAGAAATTTAGACTTTAAAACAATTGTTTGTATGTTCTTTGGATGGTATCATGTTGTATTGAGTGTTATTTGATGATTGATTGATGTTTGTAAAATTTTCGTGAAAAATAATTGCGATTTTACCTCTGGAATTATTTTTATTGGATAGTATGGAAAAAATTAAGCAAGTTAGCCTTTTACAGAACTTAATTTGGATTTTATTTGAATTAGTTATGATTTTTTGAAGATTTGAAAAAATCGGGGCTGTGCTGATATTTTCCTGCGATCGCAAATCTGTCCGTACAGTTTCGAATTTTTTCACTTTTCTTCGTTTTTTCATGCGTTTTCATGGAATTAACTTCCAAATTTTTGTATAGTTTTGTATTTATACTATCACTATTCCTAATTCAATTGTAATTATCATTTTGAATTAATTTGATATTTTTTAAATTTAATTCAAGATATTAATGTAATTTGAATTTGAATAGAATTAGTATTTATCTTCTTGCTTAAAAATCTATCTTATTTTTAAATTTGATTATATCTTATTTTTTTTAAATTTAAGGTCAGATTTTATAAGATATTTATAAAATCTTTTAAGATATTTTTAAGATATCTTATCTTTTAAGATATTTTTAATTATATCTTATCTTTTAAGATTTTTTTTTTAAATTAAATCTTTTTAGATATTTTGACCTTATTTAAATTTAAAATAAGATATTTATAATCATGTAATTTTAAATTGATGTAAGATATTTTGCTAACTTTTAAATTTTGTTATTTTATTTATTTAAATTAAATTTAAAATCTGAAAAGATATTTCATTTATCTTTTCTAATTTTAATTTAATTTTTATTTTTAAAATAACATTTAATTTTTAAAAATAGTTAGCAAATTTTTTGAAATGATATTTAGGTTGGTTGAAACCTAATTTTTCAAAAAGTAGGTTTAATTTTAAATTTCGAAATTTAAATTATTTTATTTCCGAAATTAAAATATATTTTTTAAAAATTTTAATTTCTTCGAAAATTAAAATATTTTTTTTTTATTTTTGGAAATTAGATATTTAATTTAAAATTAAATAAATCCTACATCCAACTATCCAACTAACCTTGTTGCAGGAGTATGTGTTTTAACTTGTGTGTAAGTTTTCAAAACCTATTATTACTTGATTGCAAATAGCCATGGTTACCTTTTGCCAGATTTAATGATCTGATGGCTCTCTTGGTCAAGATAATAATCTGTAACAGGTATATTTACAATCTTCTTTCATCTGTGTATGACCTAGCAACATGATAGGACCCATCCAAAGTGTGCCTGTGTGAGCCTATGTGTTTAATTTTATTATAGATGCATATAGGTTAATGTTGCTAAAATAAATTATCATAGTTCTTGATAGAATTTATTTAGGCCCATTTAGTTTTTGGGTCTATTCAATTAATAACAGTTGTTCTTATTAAGGTTAAATTCCTCTCTTTTGGGCCTTGTGTGAGAGTTGGGAGCCATAGAAGTGCGTACGACATACTGAACCCAGCACCCCCTCACACAAACCACCCCAATTGTGAAGGCCCATTTGCCTGATTTGAATGACTGTACTAGGTTAATTACACTAGTTTAACCTAATTAAAATTGATTAGCAACATAATTAATTTCATTTCATTTTGAAATTAATTTAGAAAATCATAGTTTAAAGAATTTTATGTTCTAAGCTAAACTATATGTATTTTCTTGTATTTAATTAAATATAGAATTATAACCATCTAGATTCTTTCTGGAGCTTAATTTAAATTTTTCATTAAATATTCTTATTTAAGTTGATATTTAGTTATCTACAACTAACCAACTTAAATCTTAATATATTTTGAATTTAAAATTTGAAAATTAAGTTGAGAAATTTTAGGCATTGGTTATTAAGATTCTTTAGATATTTTTTAAATTAATATTTTTTCGAATATTAACTTAAATTGGAATATTTTAGATATTTTTTAGGCTAATATCTTTTTGAATATTAACTTAAAATGGAATATCTTCAAATTAAGTGGTTACAACTTAATTTTATATTTAATTAAATCTGATTTGAAAGATATTTAAGTTGATTTTTTTTAGATTCTTCTAAAACAACTTAAGTGAGATATTTTCAAATTTGTTCCATTTAAATATTCGAATTTATTTTTTCGAATTTAATTAATAATTGAAAATTAATTAAAGTTGATTTTTTATTTAAATCAACTTTGATTTGTAATTTTTCATTATTATATTATGGAACTTGTTCGATATTTATTTGAATTTATTTTTCAAATTAAATAATAATTGAAAATTAATTAAAGTTGATTTTTTATTTAAACCAACTTTAATTTGTAATTTTTCATTATTATAATATCGAATGTTATGATTATACAAAATACATATATATTTTTTTTTAAATAATGAGCTTTTAATCAAAAGATATTCGATCTCCATTGTTGGTCTTACAATAGTTAAACTTTTTCAATATAACCTCGAGACGCTAGACTTCATCCCCCTATGGATGGTTATTCGTTGAACACTTTTAACACCGTAAGATTTCATTTGATAAGTGTTTTGTGAGTTTTCGTCTCTATTTAGACTCTCCCCTACGGTGACTACTTAGAGATAAACTCATAAAACATGAAACAATGGTGGAAGCTGATAAAATGAGAATAACCTTGACTCTCGCCTACCGGGACAACGTTGGATTCTCATTTTGATTGAATAAAAGGTTGCTAAAATGTTTAATTTTAGATGAGCTGACAATTCTATTCAACTAATGTTATCTTTGACTCTCGCCTACCGGGACACTGTATTTCATTATGTTGGAAACCTTGGAAAATAAACTATGTTAGATTTAGTATTTTTATAACATATGTCATGACTTGTTATTTTCTGAACTTGTGTATGAATTTTGAACCAAAACCTTACTTCTGTTTTATTGATGTGTTGTAGTGTCTATAATCCCCTTCTCATTCCACTCCTAGTTAATATCTTAGCAATTGAACTTGAAGTTATAAACTCCTTGTCAGAGTAATACTTTACATATGCTCATGATGGACTTTAAATTTCAGAAGGCAGGTAAGCTGGGAATTGTTCACTCTGAAGAGCAAATAGTTCATAACTCCATAAATCCTACTACTTCAAGCTTAGTTGAGAAGATAAGAGAAAGTGATTCCACTTCCTCAAGTTATACTTCACAACAAAATGAACTAGCAAGAACAACAATTAACAAATGAATAAGCAGTAATGCTTTAGTCTTCGAATCATGTGTGTTAGAGAATGATAAATCCATTTGGATTCTTGATTCTGGGTCTACAAACCATGTAAGTTGTTCATTGCAATTGCTTGAGAATTGGAATTATTTGAAATCCGGAGAGTTGAAACTTAAAGTTGGTAATGGCGAAATGGTTTCGGTTAGAGCTAGAGGAAAAGCCAAACTCAAGTTTCAAAACAAAATTTTGGAATTAGACAATGTCTTATACATTCCAAATTTCAGTAGAAACTTGGTTTCTGTTTCATGCTTACAATTGCAACAATACAAATTAGATTTTTCGGATTCTGGTTCTACCATTTCTCGAAATGACATTCAGATTTGTGTTGCATCCATGGAACAGGGGCTTTATGTTCTTAGACCAAAAACACCATTTGCCCTACATAACGAACTTTTTAAAGTAGCTAAACCTAGAAACCACAAAAAGCAAAAGATCGATGATGATAATGAAACATATCTATGGCATTTACGTTTAGGTCATATAGGCTTTGATAGACTCAATAGGCTAACCAAAGACGGTCCATTGAAAAATGTCGTCTTAGTTGAATTGCCAATTTGCGAGTCCTGCCTGGAAGGAAAAATGACTAAACGTTCTTTCTCTGCAAAGGGAGAGCGTGCCAAAATCCCTCTAGGGTTAGTGCATTCCGATGTCTGCGGACCTTTGAATGTCAAAGCCCGAGGTGGTTATGAGTACTTTGTCACTTTCATTGACGATTACTCTAGATATGGACATATTTACCTTATGCATAAGAAATCTGAAACATTTGCAAAGTTTCAAGAATTTCATGCTTTGGCCCAAAACCAATTAGGTAAATCATTAAAGATCTTGCGAACTGATAGGGGTGGAGAATATATGGATATGTAGTTCAAAGATCATTTAATTGAACTTGGAATTGAATCCCAATTAACTGCCCCTAGCACTCCACAGCAAAATGGAGTTGCAGAAAGACGGAATCGCACGCTTTTGGAAATGGTTAGGTCTATGCTTAGTTTTTCAACTCTACCTACGCCCTTCTGGGGATATGCAATTCAGATGGCCACTGACATTTTAAATGTTGTTCCATCTAAATCAATCCCTAAGACACCTTTAGAACTTTGGAATGGTCGTACACCTAGTTTACGCCATTACAGAATCTGGGGGTGCCCTGCTCATGTCTTAAGAAAGAAAGACGGCAAACTTGAGTCACGTACTGAAGTTTGCATGTTTGTCGGTAATTCTAAAGAGACTAGAGGTGGACTATTTTATAGTCGCAAGGATGATAAAGTGTTTGTGTCTACAAATGCCACTTTCCTTGAAGATGACTATATTAAGAATTTCAAATCATAAAGTAAAGTAGTGTTGGAGGAAATGCTTTCAGATATAAGTCCTTCCAATGTTCCGTTCTCTTCCACACGTGAAGAGGACAATCCCACTCCCTCAATTGAACAAACTGAGAAATCTACTACTAAAGTTTCTGTTCAGAAGACAACCGTACCTCGTCGTAGTGGGAGGGTTTCAACAAAACCTGCTCGTTATGGCTTGGATGGTGAAATCAATATGGTCGTAGGTGACGGTATTGATGACGATCCATTAACCTATAAACAGGCAATGGCTAGTCCGCAACGGAAACGATGGTCAGCTGGCATGGATTCAGAAATGGATTCCATGAAAAAGAACAAAGTCTGGGAATATGTAGACGCACCTGACGACTATCATCCGATAGGATGCAAGTGGGTTTACAAGAAGAAAAGAGGAGCTGGAGGCGAAGTCGAAACTTTTAAAGCTAGACTTGTAGCCAAGGTTTATACCCAAAGAGAAGGTGTGGACTATGAGGAAACTTTTAGTCCTGTTGCCATGCTCAAATCCATCCGAATTCTTCTCTCCATAGCTGCTGCTTTCGATTATGAAATCTGGCAAATGGATGTCAAGACTGCCTTTCTTAATGGGGTACTTGAAGAAACCATCTATATGGAGCAACCAGAAGGTTATGTTCTTCCTGGGCAGGAAAAGAAAGTTTGCAAGTTAAACAGGTCTATCTATGGACTTAAGCAAGCTTCTCGCTCATGGAACAAGAGGTTTGATGAAATCATCAAGACCTACGGCTTTCTTCATAATGAAAATGAACCTTGTGTTTACCAACTCAAGGAAGACCAAATAGTAGTATTCCTGGTCCTTTATGTTGATGACATTTTGATCATTGGAAACAATGTCAAGAAAATGACTCACATCAAGGAATGGCTCAACACTCAATTCGATATGATAGATTTGGGTGAAGCAGCCTATGTTCTTGGTATTCAGATTATCAGAAACCGGAAGAACAGATCTCTTGCTCTCTCTCAAACAACCTACATAGACAAAGTCTTAGAGAGATTCTCCATGAACAACACCAATGGGGCAAACATGCCTTCTAGATATGGTATTCGTCTATCTAAGGCACAGTCACCGACTGATCCTCAAGAGATAGAGGACATGGCGAGAATTCCCTATGCCTCTGCAGTTGGAAGTCTAATGTATGCAATGTTATGCACTAGACCTGACATCTGTTATGCTGTTGGAATCGTGAGCAGGTATCAGTCTAATCCAGGACAAGAACATTGGAATGCAGTTAAGTATATTTTGAAATACTTAAAGAGTACAAGGAATCTTGTGTTAGTCTACAAGGGTGGTGCTTTAAATCCCATAGGCTACACTGATTCAGATTTCCAGGCAAGTCTTGAAGACAGGAAATCTACATCTGGGATGGTGTTTACTCTTGGGGGTGGAGCAATGGTTTGGAGAAGTGCTAAACAAACTGCGATATCGGACTCAACTATGGAAGCTGAATACATAGCGACGTAGAAGCTGCTAAAGAACTTGTCTGGCTAAGAAAGTTCTTCACCAGCATAGGAGTTGTTCCTGGAATGGAAAGGCCTCTGGTACTACTCTGTGATAACAATGGAGCAATAGCAAACAGTAAAGAACCTCGAAGCAACAAGAGAAGCAAACACATTGAAAGGAAGTATCACATTATCAGAGAATACGTGGCAAGAGGGGATGTACTAGTTGAGAAAGTTGACACAGAGGACAACCTAGCTGATCCATTTACCAAAGTCTTGGCCGTGACAGCCTTTGAAAAGCACCGTCAGAATTTAGGATTAATTGATATGTACTAATTAGTTTTATATTAGTGCAAGTGGGAGTTTGTTAGGTTTTATGCCCTAAATAAAACTCCATTTCAATGTAATCTATTTTATTCAACATCAATAAAGAAACAGAAGTATTTTTCATTCATTTGTGTATGTTTTGGTTCACTTTATCAATAGCTTGTCTATTTGATTTATAAATTCATCTTAAACCCTTTTCACATACTTGATCATGTTTATTGTGCTGTCATCACATTGGAAAGTAAACATGACTATGTGAATAAAGTTTCCTAGATTTATCAGACACACGATTTTATTGATATGATAATCTACAAAAAGAGTTTACTTGTATTTGGAGAAATACTATGTTCTTTCAAGAACATTGGTTAAAGTAAAGCTCAGGTTGGATGCATGGAGTATGCATCGGAAGGGACCGATATTGAACTTTGATTTATATTTAATTAAACTTACCGTAAAATCTATTCAGGTCAATATCGCCAAGTTGATCCTAGATCAAATGATCTTAATCCTGTTATGATTAGGCTCAATCTTGAAAGGATATTCGTGTTCTTTGATTTGTTAGTTAAGCCTACTTTTAGGTCAGGGTGATACGTACATTTTGGGAACACGGTAGTGCAATTGAGTGGGAGCGCTAGCATAAACATGGAATCTATAGCTTCTATCTGGGGAATAGTAAGCAAAGGATGATCTCCTTCGAGCTTGACCAAACGAACATAAATGGTGGAGTACTCATTTCACATAAGCTGAAATATCATTTATACGGGGTCAAGTGTTTTAAGGATAAAATACATGGTAGGGTGTTACGGTAATTTAATCCCTTTACTATGTAGATCATTCATATAGAGGATCATTAATCACATTAGGATTATAACAATGGATAACTAATGATGTGTCTATATGGTTGAACATATAGAGCATTCTATATACTGAGAGTGCAATTCTAAGTTCTATGCGTGGATTCAACGAAGAATTAATAAGTTAGTGAATTTTAGTGCTAAATTCTTGATCTACTTATTGGATGCTCGGTTATATAGACCCATGGTCCCCCCACTAGTTGAGATAATATTGCTTGTAAGACTCATGTAATTGGTTTTGATTAATCAATTATAATTCACGAATTAGACTATGTCTATTTGTGAAATTTTCACTAAGTAAGGGCGAAATTGTAAAGAAAGAGTTAATAGGGGCATATTTGTTAATTATGATACTTTGTATGGTTCAATTAATAAATATGATAAATGACAATATTATTTAATAATTATTTATAGTTATTAAATAGTTAGAATTGGCATTTAAATGGTTGAATTAGGAAATTGGCATTTTTGAGATAATCAAATACAAAAGGTGTTAAAATTGCAAAATTGCAAAAGCAAGGCCCAGTCCACTAAAGCCATGGCCGGCCACCTATTGTAGCTTTTTAAGTTGATTTTTTCATTATTTTAATGCCATATAATTCAAATCTAACCCTAGTGGAATGCTATAAATAGATAGTGAAGGCTTCAGGAAAATCACACTTTCTGAATCAGAAAAACCTGAGCCTCCACTCTCTCTTCTCTAGCCGCCACTCTCTCTCTTCCTTCTTCCTTTGAATTTCGAAATTACTTTAGTGATTAGAGTAGTGCCCACACACATCAAGCAATACCTCAATCATAGTGAGGAAGATCGTGAAGAAGGATCATCAGCAAAGGAGATTCAGCATCAAGGATTCAGAGAAAGAGATCCAGGTTCAGATCTTGATAATACTCTGCTACAGAAAGGATTCAAGGGTTAGAGATCTGAACGGAAGGAGTCATTTAATTCCGCTGCACCCGAAGTAAGGTTTCTTAAACTTTATATGTGTTTAATTTATCGTTTTAGAAAGTTCTTATTTAGGATGTTAATAAACATACTTGTGAGTAAATCTAAGATCCTGGTAAAATAATTTCCAACAGAACCATCTTATTCCTTTTATAGGATTTCTCCTAGGGTTAAATTTAAATTTTATGGCATTAAAAAAATGATAAATAAATGGCTAAATATACCCTTAAGTGGCCACCCATAAGATGGGCCCCACTAGTTAGAATTTCTCTATTTTATTCAAGAATTTATCCTTTCTTTTACAAATGTCATATTTTCCAATTTCAATCATTTAAATGTCAAAACTATATATTTAATAATAAAAATTAATTATCAAATAAAATTTCCACTAATTTATTTATTAATTAGACTTAGTAAAGTCTCTTAATTAACAAGTAAACCCTAAAACCACTTTTCTTCACAATTAAGCCCATGCTTAGTGAAAATTCATAAATAAAACATAGTCTAATTTTAGAATTATAATTGATTAATTAAAACCAATTAACTGAGTCTTACAAGTAGTATTATCTCAACTAGTATGGGGACCATGGGCCTATAATCAAGCTTCCAACAAGTGCACTCTTAATTATACAGAGTGCTTTATATGTTCCACGATATAGATAGGATATGAAATTATCCATTGTTCTAACCCCAATAATCAAATAAATAATATATCGAGTAGGGTTAAATTTACCATTCCAACCCTCAATGTATTTTATCCTTAAAACACTTAGCTTCATATAAATGATATTTCAGTAAACTAATATAATTACTGAAATAAGAGCTCTTCTATTTATCTCTATTAAGCCTAGCTTGAAGGAAATCATCATTTCACTTCTATGTCTAGATAGAAGCTATAGATTCTATATCTATGATTAGCACTCCCACTCAATTGTACTATCATGTTCGCAAGATGTATGTGTTACCCGAACCAATTGGTAGGCTTTAACTAACAACTCTAAGAATATAAATAACACTCTTGAGATTGAAGCTAACTATATCAAGATTAAGATCTTTTGATCTAAGATCAACCAGTGATATTGACTTAGAAAGATATAACAGTAAGATTATAATATTCTTACCATGATCAATATCGGTCCCAGTCCAATTTATACTCCATACATTCGATACTAACATACTTTTCCAATATCTTGGATAGAACATAACACTTATCCAAGGTGTAAGTAAACTTTATTGATGACTATCACATAAGTGTAAATCCAGTGCACTGAAGAATCACGGGACATGAACTTTTGAAGCATGTAATCACAATTACCTTCCACTGTGTTGACATCACTGTAATTGTGAATAACTATATGTTTTGGATTTAATAAAAATTGTATATTAAACCATACACTTGAATAGTACTTGTAAACATAAATGAATTCTAATCTTTTATTGATTACATATAAGATACTGAAATAGATTTTATTTAGGTCATAAATCCCAACAATTTTATCACCCTGACGTGGCATGTCCAAATAAGCCAAAGACAGAGTACTGGTGGAGTCCAACCCTACTAGAACAGGGCCTCCATGCAATTGCAAGGGTAATTTGCGGCCAAACTCCCTATACTTTTATGTTTGTTACGGTTTAATCCCTTACTCAAAAAATTATGGCTATACTTCCTAAACTCAACCATCATTTTGCTCTGTAGTCTTTCCGTCTATTTTGGTCTTTTAAGTACCAAAGTGGACCGTCACGGTGTACACAAGTGTAAACATGGAAAATTTTTATTGGTCCACCTAATATTAATAATTTATATATTAAAAAATAGTTTAGAATGTTTAAAAAATAGAAAAATAATTAAAAAAAAAATATATTTTCTTTTTTTTTTCTTCTTCATCTTTCTTCTTCTTCTTCTTCTTCTAGTTCTTCTTCTTCCTTTTTTTTTCCTGAAATCAAACCACCACCATTATCACCTTCTGGAGAAAAATCAAACCCCAACCCAAAAATCAAACTACAATACTCCTAGTTACAGGAGTAGCAACAATTCCCCGTCGAGTTTCAGTCCTTGGCTGCACGGTTTCAGGTTCTGGTGATATTGGTTTTTGGGTTCTTGTAGAGATTCTGCAAGAAGTTTTGGGATCTGGTGACAAAAGAACAAAATCTTCATCAACCTGGGCATCATCAGATCTGGGTTGACTGAAGAATTCCTCTAATCCTTCAACCTAAAAAAATATTCATTTTTAACAAATCAGAAAAAAAAAAGAGGGGGAATCCAAAACCCTAAAAAAAAAGAAACTTGATTGGGGAAATTCAAATAAATTACCAGCGGAAGAAGAGCTTGGAGAGCATCAGTGTAATATCCCAAAAAATAATATAGTATTTAATTGGGAATATTTTATTAAATATGTAATTATTTTGGTAATGGAGTAAGATTATGATCTTACTTAGAGTAATTAGTGTGAATTTATTAAATGATTAAATAAAGCATAATTTATTAATAACGGAGAATATTTTCGAATATGTGGATATCATGAATACTATTTTTGAATTAAAATATTTTCAGGCCTGGTGACTGTGGAAATTTGACAGTGTGGTCAGTAATGTCACGATAATATGGGGATGGATTATTTTGGAATTATTATGGACTAGTTTAGAATTCTAGAATATCACTTTTGTGGATTAGTTAAAATTACCAAATTACCCCTAGGATTTTATTTTATGTTTAAAGGTGTGAAAAGGGCAAAATGGTCATTAAAGTGTTTGTTATTAGTCTTGTATTATTGGATAAATGCTAAATATAAGGTTTATTTAATAAGAATATATATATATATATATGCATAGTTATTAGATGAATAAAAGGAAAATTAGAAAAATATTACGAAACCTCTCTCTTCCTTTACTTTCTTCTACCTGAAGCCTAAGGAGCTGCACTAGGGTTGATTTTCTTTGCTTGATTCTTCAATCTGAATCATTTTGGATGGAGTACAGGCTTGGCTAAGTATGGAGGTAAGTTCTTGATACTTTCCCTCTTCAAATTCTTGAGTTATAAGATAGTCTAGGTTAGGTTTTACAAGGAATTTTAGGGCTGTAGTGTTTCATTGATTTTAAACTGTGTTTATATAATTGAATTATGGAATCCTTGTGCATAGGTTATGCAATTGTTATGGATGTTGGAATTAGAGTTGGAACTTTGGTTTAAGAACTTGATTTTTGGTTCTAACATGGTGTTTTGTATAAACTAATGAAATATGGTGAATTGATGTTTTAGATATGTTATTTTGGTGGGATTATACTGTTCTGGAAGGTTTCATTAGGTTTGGAGGAGTTTTGGTTCGATTTTGGAGCAAAAACCAAGCTTTTCCCATTTCTACAGCAGGGAAAACCAGTTAACCGGTTTCACAGCACCTGTGAAACCGATCAACCAGTTTTGGTAGCAGGGGAAGAAAACTTTGGTTTTTAGCCTCAAAACCAGTTTTGTTCGGGGTGTTTTTGAGAGCCTAGATTTGAGTACTTTAGTAACATATAAGCTATTTTGAACTAGTGGAGAGTTGGAATATGTCTGATTGCGAAGTTAGGGTTATTCCAAAGTTTAGAATAAGTTGTTTATTGAGCTTTATTATCGTGACATAGGACCCGGATCGTCGAGCGTAGTTCCACTGAGGTCGGCTCGCATACTTAACTACTGGACTGAGGTAAGAAAAGTATTAAGCTCCGTATATGGTTAACGTTTTGAATTTTGCAGTCTTGATTATGATCAAGATCCCGGTATGTAATTGTTGAGACTTGATTATGATCAAGGGAAAATAATAGGAAACGAATATTATCGTTGTGACTCGATTTTGATCGAGGGAAAATAATAGGAAACGATTATCATCGTTTTGACTAGATTATGATTGAGGGAAATAATAGGAAACGATTATTATCGTTGTGACTCGATTATGATAGAGGGAAATGATATGAAATGATTATTATCGAGGGAAATGATATGAAATGATTATTATCGTTGTGACTCGATTATGATCGAGTAAAAGAAACAGTCATTAATGTTATGAGTAATTACTCCTGAAACTGCGGATAGGTTTCTTACTTATCGTTTCCTGTATCGGGCAACGATAGTGACATATGTAGCTCGTGGTTAACGAGGGGTATGGATACTTTATGAAGTACTGGGATTGTGTGATTACAAGGTTGTGAGATGGATTAAGCGTCTTATTATGTGATGAGTTGTAATTGAATACATTATGTTATAGTGTGACTGAATGAATGTTATGTTGCTTATAAAATTAGTCACTTTCCTTGCTGAGTCTCAGTGAGTCACGAGATGTAAATGTTGGGCTTGTGCCTTAAATAAAACTCTATTTCGATGTAAACTTTACCATTAAATTATCAATAAAGAAGCACAATTATTTTCATTACTTATTTAGTATGTAATTTGGTTCATGTAATCATTTATATGTTTATTTGATCTATAAATTCATCCAAATCCTTATCACATTGATATTCTTGTTTATTGTGTCGTCAGCACAGTGGAAAGCAAACAAGATTATGTGATTAAAGTATTCCTAGATTAATCAGTACACAGGGTTTAATTGATATGATAATCTACAACGAAGTTTACTTGCACCTTGGATAAGTGATATGTCCTTTCCATGGGTTGGATGCATGGAGTATGCATTGGACGGGACCGATATTGAACTTGGATTAGATATGATAAATTTACCGTAATATCTATTCAATTCAATACTACCTAGTTGATAATAGATCAAATAATCTTAATCCTCACATGGTTAGGTTTGATCTCAAGAGTGTTATTTGTGTTCTTCGATTTGTTAGTTAAGCCTACCTTTTGGTGTGGGTGATACGTATATTTTGAGAACATGGTAGTAAAATTGAGTGGGAGCACTAATCATAGATATGGAATCTATAGCTTCTATCTGGACATAGAAGTGAAACGATGATTTCCTTCGAGCTTGGTTAAACAGGGATAAATGGTTGAGTACACATTTCAGTGATTATATTAGTTCACTGAAATATCATTTATAAATGGCTAAGTCTTTTAAGGATAAAATATATTAAAGGGTGTAACGGTAAATTAATCCCTATGCAATGTAGATTATCTATAGAGAATCATTGATTATTGGGATTATAGCAATGGATAATTAATAGCGTATCTATATCGTGGAACATATAGAGCGTTGTATGTAACTGAGAGTGCAATTCTAAGGTCTATGGAGGATGCAATGAGGAATTATTAAGTTATTGAATTTACTTGGGAAATCTTAGATCTGCTTATTGAAAGCTCGGTTATGTAGGACTGTTGCGAAAATTATTAATTGCTACGCAAGTGCACGCAATCAAGTAGTATACTCACGCAAGTGAGGTCGAACCACAGGGAATTGGATTAATTACTACTAACCTATACTTATAATTCTATTTGGCAAATCAAAAGTATTTATGATTGAAAAAGGAAGAAAGAAATTCAAGAAACTTAAAGAAACAAGTGAATATTAATCAAGATGAGAGATTAGGGAGACGAATCCTGTTGTTAAGTTACCAATGTTAATGTCTAATTGCTATCCTTCTCTTGAAGTGAATGACAGATTATAAATTAACCTAGCTCTTTTTCAGATCTTCTAGGTTCTAAATCTCGTGCTCTCTAATTAATCTCTTAATTAAACTAACATGAAATCAGCATTAAGCAATAATCTAAATGTCACAAAGGCTATGTAAATACTTTCGTTTCACATCAAAACCTAGACTATCCAATTTTAGCATTCTCAATTCTCACTTTTCTGATTTCGAATTGAGATCATAAAACATGTAAAAGGTGATCAATCTTGCACATGGAAATTAAACACAAATATGAATAGTGTTCACAATCAAGATGGAGGAATGACAATTATTTATTAACTAGGAAAAACTTAAACAACATTCATCATTCTCCCTAAATAGGAGTTTAGTTCAAAACATCCATAATCAAATCCATAATTAACATTGAAATAGAAAATAGCATAGAAGAATTAAAGAAAAGAGAAAGAACTAGTTGAAGCAATTGATCCGGGTCGCCACGAGCCGCTCCTCTAGCCTCCTCCTTTGTTTCTAGGGCTCCAATTCTGAATAATCCCTAATTTTCACGAGCTCTCTCTATTTAAACCAAGTCTCATCTTTAAAATTCGTGAAATTACGAAACTGCCCAAAAATCCCGTCACTGGGTCCCCGTTGCGTTTGGCAATTCCCCCGTCGCGACGGGGTTAAACATCGTTTTTTTGAAATTTTCTCTGCCAGTTCCCGTCGCGACCGGATTAGGCAGCGACACGATTTTTGGTTTTTTCTTCTCGATTCTTTCACCGCACGTCGTCAATTCTTATACATACTTTCTTTAAACACCCGAGAACCTGAAACAAAAGTATCAAGTGTAAAATAGCCCTAAAACTAGAAACAAAGAGTGAAAACTAACCGAAAATATGACCCAAAACTTAGACTAATTTTAGCCTAACAAATTCCCCCAAACTAGATTCTTACTCGCCCTCGAGTAAGGTAAAAAAAATAAATACTACTAACTACTAATTTACTAACTACGCTATGAGATTATCACAATACTACTGCCTCATGTGCTGTTTTCTTCCATTGCTCAAACTAGAATTTCAATTCCACCAACTCTAACAATTAATTTAGATGCTCAGTTTGTCACATACTGCACAAACACAAGATGACTTCACAATCGAAATAATGTTATAATGGTTTTACTCTTTCCAGTCATTCCACTACCCGATAACTCATATGCTTGCATGCTTACCTCTCTCCACTAATGTTGACAACATCCTTTCAGAATAAATAGGGCTTTTTGAGGTTTAGAAAGTATGGCTGAGATATTTGGAAAATGAAAAACAATTTTGGCTAAAGATATCATAAGCACAACAAATAACCCACAAGCTTCTTCTAATTTCAAATTTCCCAAAGTGTTCCCACAACTAACCATAATTGAGAAAAATTATTTTCTTTCTTTTCCCAACATCATTGAATTTTATTATTTTTCTTGAATCATGTTTCTTTTTTCTTCTTTTTTTTTTCTCTTTTTTTTTTCAGTGATATTGATCTTACCAAATATCTCTTTTTTCTCAATCTTGCAAGTTTCTTTTTTTTTTTTTTCTATCTTCTCTCACACCATGTATTTTGCTCCCCCAAATGAATTGTATAGCTTATGACATCATTGATAAAATAGTGAGGACAAAGTTAACAATGTGGATACATATTTCGGTTCAACAAGTGAAGAAAAAAAACAAGTCTAGGCTCAAGAGGGTTAACTAAGGATAATCATTTTATGGTAGGCTTGAAAGGCTCAAACTATCCAACAAATGCCTAAATCATATTCCTATTGAATGTTGTCAAGGATTTCGCCTCAAAAGAATAAGACATGCAAGTTCTAAGCTCTCCAGTCAATCTTACCACAAACCATAGTAAAATAATTATAACATATTTCACAGAACATCAAATTGCATTCTTACACATGTTATACAAGCATCCAAATTAATCCGAAGAGTTAACAGAATTAAGCACACAGTTATTTTGTAATTTCGGAGCACATTACAATAAACAGCAGCACACAATTATCTTCTAGCTTTTTGCCCATTCCTAACTAAAAACAGAAAATTAAAGTAGAAAATTAAAAATGCAGAAAATAAAATTTTTAAATCCCTCCCCCCAAACTAAAGATTCACATTGTCCCCAATGTGACATTAAAGAAAAAGGAAAGGAAACTTACCTGAGCACCACATCAACAAGAGGTTGACGCCCGTAATAACCGTCATGCAAGACAACTTGAAAATTGTTGTTGTACTTGCCTTCAAGCTTGGCAAGTGATGAGTTTGAACTAAATTCAGCACCAACAACATAAGACTTTGGATGATGTGCTTGGGGAGAAGTCTTTCGTACCTCGTAGAGTATATAATATGATGTAGATGAAATATATGGATTCATTGGTGGTTTATCAGTCAATATCATTGATGAAGTCGAATCAATGATGTCATGTTCTTCTTCATCCTCCAATGTCACAGTTTCTACACTTTCATCTAACAACCCTTCTTCTTGTTGCTCACTCTCTACTTGGCTATCCATACCCTTACTTGTGATTTCATATTCAATGATTTCCTCTTCACAAGGATCTTGATCTTCAATTGTAGGCTCATTATCTTCCTTGTATTCAAATAATGACCCTTCTTCATTGTACCAACAACTCTCATAACTTTCATCATTGGAGTTATTACATTCTGAACCATGAGTCATTGAATTATCACATAAGGATCTCACCATGTCAGTTAAGCGGTTAATCTCTCCTAGAAGTGATTGTAGAAGTGATAGTAGTTGCTCCTCTTTTTCAGTTTGTTGGGATGAATTTGGGCAATAAGGTGGGTATTGGTGACTCCAACCCTGAAGTGATGGATCCCAATGCCAGTCGTAAGCAAAATCTGCCATATAGTTCAACAGATTTATTACATCATAGCCTCTCATTAATAGAGGCGCTCCAGTTGCCTCTGCTCCATAATCAACCCAGCTTCTTGTTTCATCGTTAAGTCCATTATAAAAGAGCCATGTAAAACATCCACTTGAGAAAGTGGGATAACATCTCTCTCCAAGCTCTTTAAATCTCCTCCAAGCAGAATAGAATGGTTCATTGTGTTGTTGGACAAAATCCTCAAGATATAGCATCTGGATTTATCTTGCAGGTCAAACTCATAAGCACAACATTAGTAAAATTAAAAAAAAAAAAAACTAAATTAGTAATTAAAAGATAAAAATTTGAAACAACAAAATTAATACTAAAACTAAAAAGAAAAACTAAATTAGAACAAAATTTAATTTTTAATAATATTACAAAATCTAATCTAAAAGAAACAGATTAGAAATAAGCAAAAAAAAAAAAGAATTAACCAAAGTAGAAGTTAGTATAATTTTATGTAATATCAATCTTTATACAATTCCCCGGTAACGGCGCCAAAAACTTGTTGCGAAAATTATTAATTACTACGCAAGTGCACGCAATCAAGTAGTATACTCACGCAAGTGAGGTCAAACCACAGGGAATTGGATTAATTACTACTAAACTATACTTATAATTCTATTTGGCAAATCAAAAGTATTTATGATTGAAAAAGGAAGAAATAAATTCAAGAAACTTCAAGAAAAGGATAGCAATTAGGCATTAACAATTGTGGTAAACTAACAACAGGATTCTTCTCCCTAATCTCTCATGTTGATTAATATTCACTTGTTTCTTTAAGTTTCTTGAATTTCTTTCTTCCTTTTTCAATCATAACTACTTTTGATTTGCCAAATAGAATTGTAAGTATAGTTTAGTAGTAATTAATCAAATTCCCTGTGGTTCGACCTCACTTGCGTGAGTATACTACTTAATTGCGTGCACTTGCGTAGTGATCATAATTTTCGTAACAAGTTTTTGGTGCCGTTGCCGGGGATCGAACCCGGGTCACCCGCGTGACAGGCGGGAATACTTACCACTATACTACAACGACGGGTGACCCGGGTTCGATCCCCGGCAACGGCGCCAAAAATTTGTTGCGAAAATTATTAATTCCTACGCAAGTGCACGCAATCAAGTAGTATACTCACGCAAGTGAGGTCGAACCACAGGGAATTGGATTAATTACTACTAAACTATACTTATAATTCTATTTGGCAAATCAAAAGTATTTATGATTGAAAAAGGAAGAAAGAAATTCAAGAAACTTAAAGAAACAAGTGAATATTAATCAAGATGAGAGATTAGGGAGACGAATCCTGTTGTTAAGTTACCAATGTTAATGTCTAATTGCTATCCTTCTTTTGAAGTGAATGACAGATTATAAATTAACCTAGCTCTTTTCAGATCTTTTAGGTTCTAAATCTCATGCTCTCTAATTAATCTCTTAATTAAACTAACATGAAATCAGCATTAAGCAATAATCTAAATGTCACAAAGGCTATGTAAATACTTTCGTTTCACATCAAAACCTAGACTATCCAATTTTAGCATTCTCAATTCTCACTTTTCAGATTTCGAATTAAGATCATAAAACATGTAAAAGGTGATCAATCTTGCACATGAAAATTAAACACAAATATGAATAGTGTTCACAATCAAGATGGAGGAATGACAATTATTTATTAACTAGGAAAAACTTAAACAACATTCATCATTCTCCCTAAATAGGAGTTTAGTTCAAAACATCCATAATCAAATCCATAATTAACATTGAAATAGAAAATAGCATAGAAGAATTAAAGAAAAGAGAAAGAACTAGTTGAAGCAATTGATCCGGGTCGCCATAAGCCGCTCCTCTAGCCTCCTCCTTTGTTTCTAGGGCTCCAATTCTGAATAATCCCTAATTTTCACGAGCTCTCTCTATTTAAACCAAGTCTCATCTTTAAAATTCATGAAATTTTGAAACTGTCCAAAAATCCTGTCACTGGGTCCCCGTCGCGACTGGGTTAAACATCATTTTTTCGAAATTTTCTCTGCCAGTTCCCGTCGTGACTGGGATATTGCCCGTCGCGACTGGATTAGGCAGCGACACGATTTTTGGTTTTTTCTTCTCGATTCTTTCACCGCACGTCCTCAATTCTTGTACATACTTTCTTTAAACACCCAAGGACCTGAAACAAAAGTATCAAGCGTAAAATAGCCCTAAAACTAGACACAAAGAGTGAAAACTAACCGAAAATATGACCCGAAACTTAGACTTATTTTAGCCAACAAGGACCATGGTCCCCATACTAGTTGAGACAAACTGCTTGTAAGACTCAGTTAATTGATTTTAGTTAATCAATTATAATTCTAAAATTAGACTATGTCTAGTTTATGAATTTTTCACTAAGATATGGCTTGATTGTGAAAAAATAATATTTTAGGGTTTATTTGTTAATTAAGAGACTTTGTGGAGTCTAATTAATAAATATTATAAATGACAATTTTATTTGATAATTTTTTTAATTATTAAATAAATAGTTTTGGCATTTATAGGGTTGAAAGTGTAAAAAGTGGTATTTGTGAAAAATATTTAAAATAGTTGAGAAAAGTGACAAAAACCAAACTAGTGTAGGGCCCCCTATGTGGCCAGCCACTAGATGGGTTTTTCACTCTATTTTTATCAATTTTTTATTCCAAATAATTCAACCCTAACCGTAGTGGAAAATAGTATAAAAGGAAGGCTATGGTCTCATTATCCAACTAATACCTCTATTCGAAATACTATAGCCTCTCTTCACAAACAATTTCAAGCCTTAGTGATTGAGTGCATGCCCACACATATCAAGTAAGTCCTCAATCATAGTGTGTAAGACTGTGAAGAATCCAAATACAAGGAAGGAGTTTCGGGCTCAGATCTTGGTGATACTCTGCTACAAAAAGGATAACAGGGTTAGAGCTCTGAGCGGAAGGAGTCATTTAATTCCGCTGCAACCACTGTAAGGTTTCTCATACCTTTTATGTGTTTATTTTATATCGTTTTAAAAGTTCATGTTTAGGATGTTGAAAACATACTTGTTAGCAAATTTAGATCCTGGTAAACTATATTCCAACCACTGGTATCAGAGCAATGGTAATTGATTTACTTTCAAGAAATTTGGACTTAAAACGATGTATGTACGAAATTTGGACTTAAAAAATTAAGCAACTCAATTTTTTACAGAACTCAATTTCGATTTAATTTGAATTAGTTATGAATTTTTGAAGTTTGAAAAAAATCTAAGGGGTGGTGTCACCCACGTGCGCGCGCAGAACCGAGTGACAGTCGATCACACGTGCGTTCGAAAAAGGAGATGTTCGAAGAAACATGGTCAGGGCCGTGTCTGAAGTCCTCTGCGCGTGCGTACAAGGTCAGCCTCCTTCGCCGAGTTTTCTTGGCTAGACACTACATCCTGCGCGCGCGGATGGTATGCAGTGCATACCATCTACATCAAATCCATTTTTTTTTTATTTTTCTTAATTTTTTCATGATTTTTCATGGAATTAATTTCGAGTTTTTTGTGTAATTTTGTATTTAGATTTTTATTTTTCATATTTCAAATCTAATTATCAAAATTAAATTAATTAATATTTTTTTATTAATTTAAGATATTAGTGATATTTGAAGCTTGAAAATAGGTAAAAATCTATCTATTTTCTTAGTTTGTTATCTTATTTTTAAAATTTTGTTATTTTATCTTATTTTTAAATTTAAGGTCAGATATTTAATATTTTAAATTATTTCATTTTCTTTAATAAAATTACGTTATTTGAAATTTAAAATAAGATTATTTTAACCAAGAAATTTTAAATTGTAACAAGATATTTTGCTAACTCTTAAATTTTGTTATTTTATTTAAATTAAATTATAAAATTAGATAAATGATATTTATTTATCATTTTATTTTATTAAATATTTAATTTTATTCTAATAACATGAAATTTGAAAAGTTGTTAGCATTTTTTTTTTTTGAAATGGATATTTAGGTTATTTGAAAACCTAATTTTTCAAATTTATAGGTTTAATTTTTTAAAATTAATTATCTAATTTAAATTTTTTTTCGAAAATATTTTATTATTATTTATTTATTTTTTTTCGAAATTATTTAATTAATTAATTAATTTAAATTAAATAAATCTTATATCCAACAAGTTCCATGTCTGTGTGTTTTATGTATTGTTCAATTATTAAACCTTTTTATGAAACCTATTATTGTTTGATCTAAATTGTCATGGTTAACTTGTTGACAGATCCAATGATCTGATTTTAACCAATGGTTCAATTGTCAATAGATCAAATAAATACTTTGTAACAGATAAATTTTGTAACATGATAGGATCCATCCAAATCGGTGTGCCTATGTGAGGCTATATGTTTGCTTTTGGCTTAGATGCATATTGGGAGCCCATTTCATTTTTGTAATTAAAATGGACTAGGTTGCTAAATAAAATGAGGGAAATTTACAAAAATACTGTAATTTAGGTTAACTTTTACAAAAATACTGTCACACGAAA
The DNA here is from genome assembly GCF_029168945.1 of Cannabis sativa. Classification (NCBI taxonomy): domain Eukaryota; kingdom Viridiplantae; phylum Streptophyta; class Magnoliopsida; order Rosales; family Cannabaceae; genus Cannabis; species Cannabis sativa. Next base: position 24,587,532 of record NC_083603.1, read on the forward strand.
AATATTTAAAAAATACTGTGTTTTTATAAAACACAAATAAAACACAAAGCAGAACAACTCAAAACAACATTAGAACAACTACAAAACACCAGTAGAACACCAATGAAAACTTAACACAGTATACTGCAGTATGAAACTATTAATTCCATTTTTGGCATATTTAATTGACAAAAATATTTTATTATTTAATGTATATTTCGGCTGGCATATATTGATATGGTTTCCATATTTGTGTAAATCAAACTTGAAAGGAAAGTTGTCTAGCTTTCCTATTTTTGGAAAAAAGGTAAAAATGGTAAGTTTGGTTACCCATTTCGTTTTTATCTAACCAGCTGTGTAATCTGATCTTGTGTTGAGTTTCCCATTTTCTTAGATCAGGTTTCTTGAAGAGAAAACCGGAGCTAGAATTTCCTTTTCTATAAAAGGAAAGTTGTAATTACTGCCCACGATTCTGTAGGTACAGAAACGGAAATTCCTGGACTGATTGAAGAATTATTTTAGGGAAGTTTCTAGTGGGTTGAGGTCTTGTTCAGACCGAATGTAAGCTGTCTATGAGATGTATATTCATTATAAATACATCTTATAGCTGCTAGGTTTTGTATCTCTTTCATACACTTAGAATTGCTTTCATATCTTAAGGAAAGAGTGTCTTTGTTTAGTACCTCTCTTGGTACCTCTCTTGTATCTTTGAATTCCATTCATATCTTTAGAAAAGAGAGTCTTTGTTTTGTAGAGAAGAGTTGTTCTACTCTTACTCTGTTTATTTGTTGTTTGTATTGTCTTGAGTCTGTATTCAAGTCTACAACGAAGAAGAACATCAGTGCACCTTCGGGAGAAGGTATTTACAAGCTTTCGGGAGATTGCTTTTGAAGTCTTGCATCGGGATGATACAAGCACACAACCTTCGGGAGATGGTTGTATAGGCTTTCGGGAGATAGCCTTTAAGCCTTAAATCGGGAGGATTCAAGCACTCTTCAAGGTGATCGAAGGGAGTTCGAGCTCTTGGAGTTTTATCAAGATTCGGTTAGTAGGTGGAATACATCAAGCTTGCGGCATACAATAAGAGGGAGTCTATTTATGCATAAGTCAATTACTTTGTATTTTTGATACCGATCTAATGAATCTTATCTCTGGGCGTGGCCCCGTGGACTAGTAACAATCTGAAAGGATTGTTGAAACCACGTACAAAAATCTTGTGTGTTTTTACTGTTATGCACTGTTTGTTTTTACTGGTTTCTCGAGTTACGAGTTGCATTCGTAACTACGTAAAATCGTTTTCGATACCGGTTTATTATTCCGCATTTAATTAATCATTTAATTAAATAATCAAACTGGGAATATTAAAATACGGAATTTCAATTGGTATCAGAGCAAGTCACTAAATTCTTAGTGAGATCTTGAGGTTATTCCGTTTAACTTGTTTTGTGTGAGATGTCTTTATTTGCAGAAGGAAGCTCTATCTCTCGACCTCCTCTGTTAAATGAGTCGAATTATACTTATTGGAAGGTCAGGATGAGAGCATTCATCAAATCGCAAGATGAGAAGGCATGGAGAGCTATTCTTACAGGCTGGTCTCAACCTACTGAAAATGATGAAAAAGGTAATACTCAGGTAAAATCTGAACTCAGTTGGACCACTGAAGATGAAAAATTGTCTGGTTATAATAATAAAGCTTTACATGCTATTTTTAATGGTGTTGGTGAAGGTTTTATTAAATTAATCTCATCTTGTGAATCTGCAAAGGAAGCATGGGAAATCCTTCAAATTCAATTTGAAGGTACTCCTGATGTAAAGAGATCACGATTTACCATGTTGCAAACTAGATTTGATGAATTGAGAATGTCGATATCGAAACTTTAAATGATTTTTATGAAAGATTATCTGATATTTCTAATGAGTTCTTTGCCTTGGGAGAAAAATTAGATGAATCTGTCTTGGTTCGAAAAATTGTTCGAGTTCTTCCTGACAGGTTTGATACAAAATTGCTTGCAATGGAAGAGGCAAAAGACTTTGGCAAAATGAAGGTTGAGGAACTCATGGGATCTTTAACAACTTTTGAGTTGAATCAACAGATCAAGAAAAAGAGTAAGCAAAGTCTCTCGAATGAGAAAATCAATGGTAATGCTTTCAATGATTCTGAAATTATTGTTTCTGATGATGAAAATGATGATGAAATGGCCTTGTTAGCAAAAAATTTCCAAAGATACATGAAATCTGTTGGAAATAAAATGAACTTTTCAAAGAACTCAAATGGTAACATTTCAAGTAACAATCCCTCTAAACCTTTTTCATCTAACAAAAGTATTCGTTGCAGAGATTGTGAAGGGTATGGTCATATTCAATCTGAATGTGCCAATACCTTAAAGAAAAATAAAAAGGGATTGAATGTTACTTGGAGTGATGATTTTGAAAGTAGTGAAGATGAAAAAGAAAAAGTTACTCTAACAAGTGTTTTGTCAAGAAATTTGCAGGAAAAAGGAAAATTCATGTGCATGAATAATACCTCAATCGATGACAACAAGGAAGAATCTAGATCCGAATCAGATGAGTCAGAAATTGATGAGAATTCTATGGTTGAATCCTACAAGGTAATATTTGGTAAGTTGATGGAAAAATGTGCTGAAAATCGCTCCCTGGTTAAAGATAATAAAGTCTTGTGTAACAACATTAATGAGTTGGAAGATAAACTTAAATGTTGTGAATCTGAACTATCTTTAAAAGAGTCTAAAATTATTTCTTTAACCAAGGAACTTGATAACATTAAAAAGAATGTGAAAATGCTAAATCCAGGTTCCACCATCTTTGAAAAAATTTAAAAATCTGGCCAAACCAATCATGTTGGTCTGGGTTATGTTTCTAATCAACCTAATTCTAATACCACTTTTGTTAAATCTAATAGTTTTGTTTCTGGAAGAACTATTTCTACCTCGCAGGTTTCTGTCTCTACAAAGAAAGCACTCTCGTCGTTACAGAAAAGAAGCACCACGGTAAGTTTGACAATTCTAAAGGGAATGGAAGACGTTTCATCCCTATTTGCCATTTTTGTGGGAGAAAAGGTCACATTCGACCTAACTGCATCACTATGCAAAACATGTTTAAATCTAATTACCTTGGAAATAAACATGTTTTACAAAAACAAAAATGGGTTGTCAAAAATAAATGCTTGGTAGGTTCTTCTTGTTTTAAAACTATTGCTACTAACATGTGGTACTTTGATAGTGGGTGTTCTAGACACATGACAGGTGAAAAAGAATATCTTGAGAACATCGTACCAATGCAAAGGTGAAGAAGTTACTTTTGGTAACGGTCTTGTTGGAAAAGTCATAGGGATAGGAACTCTCAATTTCGAAGGGCTTCCTAGATTGAAGAATGTCATGTTGGTTGATGGACTAAAAGCTAATCTTCTTAGCATTAGTCAAATTTGTGATCAGGGTTATACTGTGAGCTTTGATAGTAATCATTGTTATGTGTATAATATTCTTGGTGAAATTGTCTTGCAAGGGTTCAGATCTAATGATAACTGTTACACCATCACTACCTATGCTACTTGTCACTCTGTTATTAACACCACTGATTTATGGCATGAAAAACTTGGTCATATTCATTTTAAAAATCTGAGGAGATTGTCTAATGCAGGAATTGTTCGAGGATTACCTAAATTAGGTAAGGAGTCCTTGGGAAAATGTAGACCATGTCAGCTTGGTAAGCAACTGAAAATTTCTCATAAGAGTGTTTCTGATGTGAATACTTCCAGAGTTCTCGAACTCCTACATATGGACTTAATGGGTCCAATCCAGGTTGAAAGCTTGAATGGTAAGAGGTATATATTTGTGTGTGTTGATGATTTCTCTTGGTTTTCATGGGTAGAATTTTTTAGAGAAAACATTGATACTTTTGATGTTTTTAAGTATCTTTGCTTGAAATTAAAAGTTCAAAAAGATTGCAACATTGGTAAGATAGTTCGTGGTAAGAGTAATCATGGAAAAGATTTTGAAAATACTGTGTATGGTAAATTCTGTAAATCTTATAGTATTTTTCATAATCTTTCTGCTCCTAAAACCCCACAACAAAATGGAGCGATTAAGGATTCCCACCTTCTTGATCATGTTTTAGACGAGGCTTTGTATGGCTTGAAACAAGCACCCTGGCCGTGGTATGAGCGTCTATCTGAGTGTTTACACTCTCATGATTATAGAGGAAGTGTTCTTAAAACACAGTTCATCACACACATTCAATTTCATATTATTTTTTCATATGTTGATGATCTTGTTTTTGGATCTACTTCTAACTCTGAAGTGAAGGTTTTTGTTTCCCAAATGCAAAAGGAGTTTGAAATGAGCATGGTAGGTGAACTCACTTATTTTCTGGGTTTTCAAGTGAAGCAATCAGATGAGGGAACGTTTGTCTCTCAAAGCAAGTATGCAAAGAACTTGGTGAAAAAGTTTGGTCTTGAGAAAGCCAAACATACCAACACTCCCATGAGCACAACTTTGAAATTAAGCAAAGATGAACAAGGAGTAAAGGTAGATCAAACTTTGTATCGAAGTACGACAGGTAGTTTGCTTTATCTTACTGCTAGTCGTCCTGACATTTGTTATAGTGTTGGTGTTTGTGCACGATATCAGGCAAATCCCATGGAATCCCATCTTTCTGCTGTGAAAAGAATCATTCGCTATGTAAATAGCACTATTGATTTTGGGATTTGGTTTTCAAAAGACACTAATTCTAACCTTGTTTGCTTTAGTGATGCTGATTGGGCAGGTAATGCAGATGATAGAAAAAGTACTAGTGGTGGATGTTTCTATCTTGGAAACAATCTGGTTTCATGGCATAGCAAAAAGCAAAACTCAATCTCTCTGTCCACAGCGGAGGCTGAGTACATTGCTGCGGGTAGTTGTTGTACCCAATTGTTATGGATGAAACAAATGATGGCAGATTATGGGTTTGATTTGAAAACTTTAACCATCTTTTGTGATAACACTAGTGCTATAAACATTTCTAAGAATCCTGTTCAACACTCTCGCACAAAGCACATAGACATTCGTCATCACTTTATTAGAGAGCTTGTGGAAAATAAAATTCTTGTCTTAGAATATGTTGAAACTAGCAAACAAATTGCAGATATTTTTACTAAAGCTCTTGACTCGGTCCGATTTATTTCTCTAAGGAAATCCTTAGGGGTTTGTACTGTTTAATGCTTTTATTTTTTTCATAATCCTTGATATTTAAGTTGTCTTAGAGTTCATAATGTCTTGTCTTTGTCCTAGAAGAAAATTTCAACCTTATAAGAATTTCAGTCATTATTTTACTGCTAATGTTGTAATATTATGATGTCATACAGGTTTGTCAGGAAAATTGTTCACTCCTCACAGGAATATTCAGATTCTTCAAACAGTGTTATGTAAGCTACCATTTTCGAATAATGTTGTTCAAAAACTGTGTGTTCAAGCTCCATTGGATGAATAGAGCTACCTATCTCAATGTGTGAAAGCCATCTCTGAGTAAGTTGGAACTATGTAATTAGGAGTTATGTAGAAGATACGCTACCATTGAAAAGGGCTACCATTGAGGTAGTGTGACAGCGTCTCCTATGGGTACAATTTATCAGAAAAAGTCTTTTTGACAAATTGGGCAATGTTCCCTGCTTACACTTTCACACACTAATGCTTGACACAGTTTGTGGTAAAATTTGTTTATTCTCGAAAATGGTGTTATAAAGCTATTACATACTGTTTGATGTGCTTTAATATTCTTGGTGATGGAGTCAATTTTTCCTGTGAACCGGTATGACCTCATTCTATTACTTCATTAGTTTGATAAAATAATTTCTGATTATTCTTATGAGTTTGATTTTTTCATCAGGGACAAAGACAAATGGACATTGTGAATTCTAGTTGCAAAAATATCAAGGTTATTTTATTTTTCTGTCTTTTATTCAAAAAAAATAAAAAAAAAAGAGGTTCGTGATCGAGTTGTCAAGTGAGCTTTGTTAAAAAATTTTGTTTTTTTTTTTGTTATGTTTCATTATGTTCTTAGACACAATTTTTGCTCTTAAGTGGTGATTAGTGCTTTTTGTGTCTTGGTGTGTTCTCTTGTTCTTTATTTGCAATTTTTCTTTGGGGGGCATTTTTTTTTTTTTTTTGAAAAAAAAATAAAAGAAAAAGGGGGGCATTTTTTTTTCTTTTCGAATTTTTTTTTCGAATTCTTGTTCTTTTTTTTCTTTTAGTTTTTCATTTTATGGAAACATGTTTTAATTGTATTTTTTATTTAGAATGTTTCCTTTATTTATGGAGATTTGATCTTTTTGGTGTGTATAGGAAACTTGTACTTAAATAATTAATTATTTTTTTGTTTCCATTTTGGTGGCAATTTTGGCTATGGTAAGGGTTTTTAAATTCTTAGATTTTGTGGGGATATTTGGTTTCCTTTTTCCATTTAAGGAAACATTGACCATTTTTTGAAAAAAAAAAATTGGTTTCCTTTTTCTTTCCACACGTGAGTCAAAGGTAAGGAAGTTACTTTCCTTTTCAGTTTTTTTCTCTGTTTTTGGGTAAGTAAAATCAAATGTTAGATATGCTCAACTACCCACTCACCCACGATCACCACTCTCCCTTCTCTTTCTATTCTTTTTCTCAAAGGTCTAACTTTTTTCAAAGTGTAAGAGTGTTTGTGTTCTAGGGTTTTAGAGAAAAAATGGCCAAAACTAAGAATGTCCAACCATCCAAGAAGCCCTCTCGTGGCTCTGCCTCTGCATCTCTGATCTCCCCTCCTGCGCCGCCTGCACCAGCAACCGGAGTTCCTAGTTCGTCATCTGCTCCGACGAAATCTGCCAGAAAGTCGAAGACCAAAGCTTGAAAGTCGACTTACAACCTTGCTTCCCTTGGTGTTACTGTTGAACCTGCTGCTGCTTCTGCTTCTACAGAAATGGGTGAATTCAACTTGTGTTTGGGGAGAATAGCGACAAGTCAAGCCTTGCTTCTCAGGAAGATGGACAACATCATGAAATACTTCCAACCCAATGATGATGAATAAGTGGTTCAATTCTCTATCTCTTGCTTTTTATTTGTGAATGCTTAAACTATTATGACCTTGTTCATGGTTTTTGCTATCTTTGGCTCCTTGATAGACAAAAAGGGGGAGTAGTAGTACTTACTTTTTTGGATTATGTGTTACAACTCTGGATCCTTGTTTTTAGGGGGAGTTGTCTTGTTTGTGGTTTTGCACTTTTCCGTTTAAAAAGTTGCTGTGTTCTTCGGTTTGCAAGCTTTTCCGTCCAAAAAAAGTTCCTTGTTTTATGTGTTAGAGAGCTTTCATGCAGGGGGAGTATTTTCTATACTCTTGTATCTTTAAAAAGCTATTTGCTTTGGTTTCTAACACTTGATGCAGGTTTTCTCATAATAAAATGTTTTGTCAATCAAAGTGCCAAAGGGGAAGATTGTTAATTCCATTTTTGGCATATTTAATTGACAAAAATATTTTATTATTTAATGTATATTTCGGCTGGCATATATTGATATGGTTTCCATATTTGTGTAAATCAAACTTGAAAGGAAAGTTGTCTAGCTTTCCTATTTTTGGAAAAAAGGTAAAAATGGTAAGTTTGGTTACCCATTTCGTTTTTATCTAACCAGCTGTGTAATCTGATCTTGTGTTGAGTTTCCCATTTTCTTAGATCAGGTTTCTTGAAGAGAAAACCGGAGCTAGAATTTCCTTTTCTATAAAAGGAAAGTTGTAATTACTGCCCACGATTCTGTAGGTACAGAAACGGAAATTCCTGGACTGATTGAAGAATTATTTTAGGGAAGTTTCTAGTGGGTTGAGGTCTTGTTCAGACCGAATGTAAGCTGTCTATGAGATGTATATTCATTATAAATACATCTTATAGCTGCTAGGTTTTGTATCTCTTTCATACACTTAGAATTGCTTTCATATCTTAAGGAAAGAGTGTCTTTGTTTAGTACCTCTCTTGGTACCTCTCTTGTATCTTTGAATTCCATTCATATCTTTAGAAAAGAGAGTCTTTGTTTTGTAGAGAAGAGTTGTTCTACTCTTACTCTGTTTATTTGTTGTTTGTATTGTCTTGAGTCTGTATTCAAGTCTACAACGAAGAAGAACATCAGTGCACCTTCGGGAGAAGGTATTTACAAGCTTTCGGGAGATTGCTTTTGAAGTCTTGCATCGGGATGATACAAGCACACAACCTTCGGGAGATGGTTGTATAGGCTTTCGGGAGATAGCCTTTAAGCCTTAAATCGGGAGGATTCAAGCACTCTTCAAGGTGATCGAAGGGAGTTCGAGCTCTTGGAGTTTTATCAAGATTCGGTTAGTAGGTGGAATACATCAAGCTTGCGGCATACAATAAGAGGGAGTCTATTTATGCATAAGTCAATTACTTTGTATTTTTGATACCGATCTAATGAATCTTATCTCTGGGCGTGGCCCCGTGGACTAGTAACAATCTGAAAGGATTGTTGAAACCACGTACAAAAATCTTGTGTGTTTTTACTTTTATGCACTGTTTGTTTTTCTGGGTTTCTCTGGAGTTACAGAGTTGCATTCTGTAACTACAGAAAACTGTTTTCAGTACCAGTTTTATTATTCCGCATTTAATTAATCATTTAATTAAATAATCAAACTGGGAATATTAAAATACGGAATTTCAGAAACTTATAATAAAACACGGTAAAAAAGTAAAAAATACCGCCTAGCAGTATTTTTATAAAAAATTAGCAAAAGTTAGTATACATTGTAAATTTCCCTAAAATGATCACTTATGATAGATTTTATTTAGGCCCAATTAGTATTTGGGCCAATTAACTTAATAACAGTTGTTCATTTAAGGTTAAATTTCTCTCTTTTGGGCCTTGTGTGAAAGTTAGGGGGCCATAGAAGTGGGTATGACATACTGAACCTAGCCCTCCCTCACTTGAACAACCCCAATTGTGAAGGCCCATTTGCCTCATTTGAATGACTATAATAGGTTAATTGATTAGCAACACAATTAATTTCGAAATATATGAAATTATTTTTTCATTTGAATATTTTGAAATTCATTTAAGAAAAACGCACTTAATTTAATGAAACCTATTCAAGATAAACTTTATGTATTTTTCTTATGTTTAATTAAATAAAAAAAATTATAACTAATTAGATTCTTCTAGATACTTAATTATTTAATATTTCATAAAATATATTTAAGTTGAAAATCAGCTATTTATAACTAATTTTGGATCAACTTGAATTTGAATATTTTTGAAATTCATAATGAAGCTAAGATTTTCTAGGAAATTAGTTATTGAGATATTCTTTAAATATTGTTTTTAAGTTAAAAATTTGTTAATTTTGGATCAACTTAAAATGGAATATTTTTCAAATTAAGGTAGTGATTAGTTCAAGATAGTTAATTTGTTATTTAATTAATTTTTTTTTAAAAAAAAATAATTTAAGTTCAAAATTTTGTTATTTTAGAACAAATTAAGTTAGATATTTTTTTCAAATATTTATTTTATTATATTTTATATATTTTTTCGAAATTTTATATATTTTTATGTATAATTTTTGAAAATTGAAGTTGAAAATTAATTTTTTATTTATTTTGGTCCAACTTTAAATTAAGCAATTTTCATTATTAAAATATATAGATTAAAATAAATGATTAAATAAAAATACATTTTTTTTAAATAATGAGCTTTAATCAAGAGACATTTGATCTCCATTGTTGGTTCTACATTGTTCTTGTTTTAGTGAGTAATCATCCCTAATGGATGAACGTTCCTGAGCAATTTAACGCCGTAGAATCTCGAAAGATAAGTATTATTAGTAAGTATTTTATTCTTAGTATTGATCACCCTAATGGTGGCTACTATTAGTAAGACTTACAAAAGTATGAAACAATGGTGGAGGCTCATGAAATAGGAATGACCTTGACTCTCGCCTAAACGAGACAACGTCAGATTCTTATTTTGATCGAATGAAAGGTTGCTAGAATGTTTGTCATTTTAGATGAGTTGACTACTCTATTCAATGGATGATATCTTTGACTCTCACCTAAACGGGACACTGCATCAGTTTGTTGAAAACCTTGGAAAATATTAAATATGTTATATTTTGGTATTTTTATAAACATATTGGCTATACTTGTTATTTTCTGAACTTGTGTATGAATTTATAGAACCAAATGATTTATTTCTGTTTATTGATATGTGTAGTGTCAAAATGGACAACCCACACCTCGACCCTCTCTTAGTAAATGCCTATGCAAATGTTAATGCTTCCTGGAAAGAGCATTAATTCACACTTGTTAATGATGAATCTGAAGTTCCAGAAAGAAAATTTGCTGGGAATTGATTTATCTAGAGAACAATGGGTTCAATTCATTCTTAGTAGTCTTTCTCTTGAGTATAATGAATTCGTTGTATCTTACATGATCAACAATTTTAACTCATCCAACATGGACAAGCTAGAAGCAGAATTGCGTGCTTATGAACGGAACTTACCTGCAAGGGGGCCACCCTCAAGTTTTGCAGACTTAAATAAGAGGAAAAGAATTAAGTATGAAGCTTCTAACAATGCTGCTTCATCAAGTACAAATCGTGAAACAATTGATGGTAGTACACTTCAATGTTCAAATTGTAATGAGAAGGGACATCCAGGAAGAACGATGTCCCACACTTCTAAATAATTCGAATGAAGGTAATGCTTTTGTTTTTGAATCGTGTGTTTTAGAGGATGACAAATCCTTCTGGATTGTTGATTCTGGATCTACTAACCATGTTTGTTCTTCATCGCAGCTGCTTGAAACTTGGGATTATTTAAATCCAGGGGAGTGGAGGCTCCAAGTTTGAAATGGCAAATTAGTATCGATCCAAGCTAAAGGAAAAGCTCACCTCAAGTTTCAGAAAAAAATTTTGTTTAAGACAATGTTTAGTTTATTTTGAATTTTAGTAGAAAACTTGATTAGTGTTTCATGTTTACAAACACAATTTTATCAATTAAATTTTTTGAGTTCTATTTGCACAATTTCTCGTAATGGATTTCAATTATTTGTTGCTTACATGGAACAAGGGCTTTATGTTTTAAGACCGAAAATACAAATCGCACTTAACAACGAACTTTTCAATGTTGCTAAACCTAGAAACCATAAAAGAAAAGAGATCGATAATAATGATGAAACATATCTATGACATTTACGATTAGGTCATATAGGCTATGATAGACTTCACAGGTTAACCAAAGACGGTCCATTGAAAAATATCGTCTTGGGTGAATTACCCGTTTGTGAATCTTGCCTTAAAGGAAAAATGACCAAGCGATCTTTCTCTGCAAAGGGAGAGCGTGCCAAACAACCCCTGGGGTTAGTACATTTAGATGTCTGTGGATATCTAAATGTCAAAGCCAGAGGAGGTTATGAGTATTTTGTCACTTTCATTGACGATTTCTCTACATATAGTTTATTTACCTAATGCAAAAGAAGTCTGAAACGTTTGAAAAGTTTCAAGAATTTCATGCTTTGGCTCAAAACCAATTAGGTGAAATATTAAAGATCTTGCGAATTGATAGGGGTGGAGAGTATATGGATATGTAGTTCAAAGATCATTTAATTGAACTTGGAATTGAATCAGAGTATACTGCCTCTAGCACTCCACAACAAAATAGAGTTGCAGAAAGAAGAAATCGCACACTTTTAGAAATGGTTAGGTCTATGCTGAGCTATTCAACTCTGTCTACGTCCTTCTGCGGATATGCAATACAGACGGCTAACGATATTTTAAATGTTGTTCCATCTAAAGTAGTTGCTAAGACACCTGTCGAACTATGGAATGGTCGTACACCAAGTTTACGCCATTATAGGATTTGGGGGTGCCCTGCTCATGTCTTAAGAAAGAAAGAAGGCTAACTAGAATTGCAAACTGAAGTTTACCCTTTTTGTCAAAATTTCTAAAGAGACTAGGGGTGGACTATTTTATAGTCACGAGGATAACAAAGTGTTTGTTTCTACAAATGCTACCTTCCTTGAAGATGATTATATTAAAGACTTCAAGTCGAAAAGTAAACTAGTGTTAGAAGAAATGCTTTCAGGTATAACTCCTTATGATGTTCCATCCTCTTCTACTCAAGTAGAGGATAATCCCACTCCCTCAGTTGAACCGACACAAGATGTTACAACTAAAAAATCTACCACAAATGTTCCTGTTTTGAAGATCACGACTCCTCGTCGTAGTGGGAGGGTTTCTACTAAACCATCTCATTATGGCTTGGATGGTGAAATCAATATGGTCTTTGGTGACGGCATCGATGACGATCCATTAACCTATAAACAGGCAATGGCAAGTCTGGAACAGAAACAATGGTCAGCTGGCATGGATTCAGAAATGGATTCCATGAAAAAGAACAAAGTCTGGGAATATGTAGACACACCTGATGACTATCGTCCAATTGGATGTAAGTGGGTCTACAAGAAGAAAAGAGGTGCTGGAGTCGAAGTCAAAACTTTTAAAGCTAGACTGGTCACTAAGGGTTACACCCAAAGAGAAGGCATGGACTATGAGGAAACTTTTGGTCCGGTTGCCATGCTCAAATCCATCGAAATTCTTCTCTCCATAGCAGCCGCTTTCGATTATGAAATTTGGCAAATGGATGTCAAGACAGCTTTCCTTAATGGAATTCTTGAAGAAACCATCTATATGGAGCAACCAAAAGGCTATGTTCTTCCAGGGCAAGAGAAGAAAGTTTGCAAACTCAATAGGTCCATTTATGGACTTAAGGAAGCTTCTCGCTCCTGGAATAAGATGTTTGATGAAATAATCAAGACCTACGGCTTTAACCAAAATGAAGATGAACCTTGTGTTTACCAAGTCAAGGATAATCCAGCGGTAGTATTCCTGGTCCTTTATGTTGATGACATTTTGATCATTGGTAATAATTTCAAGAAAATGATTGACATCAAGGAATGGCTTGACACTCAATTCGAAATGAAGGATTTGGGTGAAGGTGCTTATGTTCTCGGTATTCAAATTATGAGAAACCGGAAGAACACATCCCTTGCTCTCTCTCAAACAGCTTACATTGATAAGGCTTTAGAGAGATCCTCAATGACAAACACCAAAGGGGTGCAAATGCCTTCTAGATTTGGTATCTGTCGATCTAAGGAACAATGTCCCACTGATCCTCAAGAGATAGAGGACATGAGAAGGGTTCCTTATGCTTCAGCAGTTGGAATTCTAATGTATGCAATGTTATGCACTAGACATGACATTTTGCTATGCAGTAGGAATTGTGAGCAGGTATCAGACAAATCCAGGAGAGGAACACTGGAATGTGGTTAAGCATATTCTGAAGTACTTGAAAAGTACATGGGAATTTATGTTAGTCTCCAAGGGTGGTGTTTTGAATGCCGTAGGCTATACCGATTCAGATTTTCAGGCTTCTCTTGATGACTGAAAATCTAAATCTAGGATGGTGTTTACTCTTGAAGGTGGAGTAGTGGTTAGGAGAAGTGCTAAACAAACCGCAACGTCAGACTCTACCATGGAGGTCGAATACATAGCTGCCGCGGAGGCTGCTAAGGAACTTGTCTGGCTTAGAAAGTTCTTCACATGACTTGGTGTTGTTCCTGGAATGGAAAAACTACTGGTTTTACTTTGTGATAACACTGGAGCCATAGCCAATAGTAAAGAGCCTCGAAGCAATAAGAGAAGCAAACACATAGAGAGAAAATATCACATCATAAGAGAATATGTGGCAAGAGGGGATGTAATGGTGGAGAAAGTGGACACTGAAGACAACTTAGCTGATCCATTCACAAAAGTTTTGGCTGGAAGTACATTTGAAAGAACAGACTGAATTTAGGATTAATTGAAATATACTGATTGTTTTATGTTAGTGTCAGTGGGAGTTTGTTGGGCTCTGTGCCCTAAATAAAACTCTATTTCGATGTAATCTTTACCATTCAATTATCTATAAAGAAACATAATTATTTATATTACTTATTTAATATGTCATTTGGTTCATGTGATCATTTATATGTTTATTTGAATTAAAAATTCATCAAAATCCTTATCACATTGATATTCTTGTTTATTGTGTCGTCAGCACAGTGGAAAGTAATCAAGATTATGTGATTAAATTTATTCCTAGATTTATCAGTACACAGGGTTTAACTGCTATGATAATCTACAACGTAGTTTACTTTCACCTTGGATAAGTGTTATGCCCTTTCCAGGGCATTGGTTAAAGTAAAGCTTAGGTTGGATGCATGGAGTATGCATTGGAAGGGACCGATATTGAACTTGGATTAGATATGATAAATTTACCGTAATAACTATTCAATTCAATATCACCTTGTTGATCCTAGATCAAATGATCTTAATCCTGACATGGTTAGGTTCGATTGCAAGAGTGTTATTTTGGTTCTTTGATTTGTTAGTTAAGCCTACCTTTTGTTCTGGGTGATACGTACATTTTAGGAACTTGGTAGTACAATTGAGTTGGAGCGCTAATAATAGATATAGAATCTATAGCTTCTATCTAGACATAGAAGTGAAATGATGATTTCCTTCGAGCTTGGCTAAACAGAGATAAATGGTTGAGTACTCATTTCGGTGATTATATTAGTTCATTGAAATATCATTTATAGGTGGCTAAGTATTTTAAGGATAAAATACATTGAAGGGTGTAACGGCAAATTAATCCCTATGCAATGTAGATCATCTATAGAGGATCACTGATTATTGGGATTATAACAATGGATAATTAATAGTGTATTTATATCGTGGAACATATAGAGTGTTTTATGTAACTAAGAGTGCAATTCCAAGTTCTATGGTGGATGCAATGAGGAATTAATAAGTTAGTGGATTTACTTGGTAAATTCTAGATCTGGTTATTGGAAGCTCGGTTATGTAGGCCCATGGTCCCCATGCTAGTTGAGACAAACTACTTGTAAGACTCAGTTAATTGATTTTAGTTAATCAATTATAATTCTAAAATTAGACTATGTCTAGTTTATAAATTTTTCACTAAGATATGGCTTGATTGTGAAGAAACAGTATTTTATGGTTTATTTGTTAATTAAGAGACTTTATGGAGTCTAATTAATAAATATTATAAATGACAATTTTATTTGATAATTATTTTAATTATTAAATAAATAGTTTTGGCATTTATAGGGTTGAAAGTGCAAAAAGTGGTATTTGTGAAAAATAGATAAAATAGTTGAGAAAAGTGACAAAAACCAAACTAGTGTAGGGCCCACTATGTGGCCGGCCACTAGATAGGTTTTTCACTCTATTTTTATCAATTTTTTATTCCAAATAATTCAACCCTAACCCTAGTGGAAAATAGTATAAAAGGAAGGACATGGTTTCATTATCCAACTAATGCCTCTTAAGCTAAAAACCTAGTTTTCTCTCTAGGTTTATGAGACCTCTTCCTTCTTCTTCTTCTTCCTCTATTCGAAATACTATAGCCTCTCTTCACAAATAATTTCAAGCCTTAGTGATTGAATGCATGTCCACACATATCAAATAAGTCCTCAATTATAGTGTGTAAGATTGTGAAGAATCCAAACACAAGGAAGGAGTTTCAGGCTCAGATCTTGGTGATACTATGCTACAGAAAGGATACAAGGGTTAGAGATCTGAGCGAAATGAGTCATTAACTTCCGGTGAAACCACTGTAAGGTTTCTCATACCTTTTATGTGTTTATTTTATATCGTTTTAGAAGTTCATATTTAGGATGTTAAAAACATACTTTTTAGTAAATCTAGATCCTGGTAAAATATATTCCAACAGTAAGAACATGTGTTTATGGGGATGTAAGATTGAATACTTTATGAGGCCCTAAGAATGTGGCGTTATGTATTGATTAGATAATCATTTAGTGTATTGATAAAGTTGTTCATTGTAAGGCGTTGTGATTTTCTCATAATGTGTAGTATGTGGGAATGTATAAATATTAATACTATATAGTTACGCAAGATGGATATGTGTGAGTCACATATATATATATATGTTTGTTATATTGAGATGTGAATATCTACGTTTACAATGCCTTTAATCTAATAACTTTTCTTGCTGAGTCATTGTGACTCGCGGGTACTTCTTGGTGCAGGTAAGAAAAATGGTAGATGTGTTCAGCCATGAGCCTGAGGTCTCCCAGCAGTGTACATATTAGCGGTGGTGTCTTGGCTTCCGATTAGCAGGATCAACTTCTTCTCTTTTATGTTTGGGAATGTAACTTTATTTTAATAATAACGGTTTTGAAATTTGTTTTACAGAAAATTTATTAGCACGGGATCCCCATATTACGACAGTACTTTGAATGAAAGTTTCGATTTTAAATTTAATTAAAGATTTTAATTAAACCACACTTTTCCTAAACTAATAGATTAGTGATAGTAAGATTGTAAAAGCACACACGTGCCGTTCTTGAGGTTCAGGATGTTATAACATGGTATTAGAGCGACCAAGGTTTAAAGATCCTAAAGACTGGCTTCATATGTACATTGGCTACGAAGATTCGTTCGACTCATGGCGTAGTAAGTGCTAATTGTTAGTTGATTAATAGATTAATTGTTGATTGCATGAATTTCCTGCTTATTTGAAAGGATCAAGTTGTTAGAGAAGCATGATAAGGTATGATAAATTTTTTTAAAATATGTTTATGTATATGTGGTAATGCTTATTAGTATTAATCCTAGTTCAGAAGATTTTAATAATGGAAAGAAATGGTCGCGAGTGTACTGGAAGTTGTACCTGGGGCGATCTAGTAAGGATAATGGCGAGCTTAGCAGGCTCGGAGTTGGTAGCGTGGGTATTAATTTTTTGTCCACTACCGCAAGACTAAGAGCAAATGTATGCCATGAAGTAAGAGATTACCTGAGCGGTAAGGTAGTAGAATATACATAGTCGATCCTGGGCAGCGTGGGGATGGAGAATGACACTAAACCGGACGGATTGACAAA
Organism: Cannabis sativa; assembly: GCF_029168945.1. Classification (NCBI taxonomy): domain Eukaryota; kingdom Viridiplantae; phylum Streptophyta; class Magnoliopsida; order Rosales; family Cannabaceae; genus Cannabis; species Cannabis sativa. The sequence goes on from NC_083603.1 coordinate 24,604,496, forward strand.
GTTTTGTTTTAAAGAAGCGACTGTTAAGGCCGCTAGGGAGTCTAATCTAGTTGAAGGTGGCAAGAGTATATCGCTCGGAATGTGATATAGTTGTTTAGCAACTAGGGTTTGTCCAGTTCCAAGCTCAGGTGGTTGGTCTAACCTCTTTTGCCATGAGTGTAAGGTCGAGATGTAAGAGACATCACCAATGTGAATGCTACACGAGAGCATGCTTTCAATGTGGGGTAGTAGGCCATTTAGAAGAAGTTGCCTACTGTTGCAGCGACTAGAATAGAAGGGTAATGACATTTTAGATCTTGTTTGGGTGTTTGTTTGACCTAGACTGAGACTGGTGCTGGTCTTTCCACCATGATAAGTTGAACTTCTATGAATCATATTTTGTTAATAATTTTAATTGATTCTGGTGCAATGTATTCCTATATTTCGAGAAGGATGATTGGGAGTTTGTATAAAGTTAAGGATGTGTTACCTAGTGGTTCCGGTACCCTACTTTTACTGGAGAACTAGTTATTCTCCAGCAAAAGGTTCAAGTCCCTTCTAGAGTTTTGAGGAAAAAAGGGAATGCTTGGTTGTATTAGTTTAGCTGAGATTAGAGGATCCTGATGATGAATTAGGAATGGATTGATTTGTAAAGTTTAATGCAATTATCGATTGTGAAAGAAAAAAGGTAACTCTTGAACTAGAAGGTGAGGACCCATTTGTATTTGTGGGCAAGGTTTACGGATTCTGAATTCCATTAACCACGGTGTTTAAGGCAGAAGGTTTAATATGGGATGAATGTATTAACCTTTCAGTTAGTGTGGAAAATATTGCAAAGGGAACATGAGTGGGACTGAGACACAATCTTGTGGTCTAAGGGTTTGTAGATGCCTTTTCAGAAGGGCCATTAAGGTTAGTGATAAAGTGGGAAATTGATTTTGAATTGAAATGATAATGGGCATGAAACTTGTATTTAAAGTTTAGAATTGGATGGTAATTTTAGAATTGAAAGGGGTAAAGATTGTTGGAAATTATTTTACTAGGATCTTAGATCTACTCACAAGTATGTTGATTAACACCCTAAATATGAACTTTCTAAAACGATGAAATAAACAAATATAAAGTTTAGTAAACCTTACATTGGGTGCAGCAGAATAATATGACTCCTTCCGTTCAGATATCTAGCCCTTGATTCCTTTCTGTAGCAAAACATTATCAATATACAAACCTGGATCTCTTTCTCTGATTCTTTAGTGCTGAAACTCCTTCTTGCTGAAAGTCTTTCTTCACGATCTTCCTCACTATGATTGAGGTATCACTTGCTGTGTGTGGGCACTACTCTAACACTAAGAATTTCGAAATCTTTAGGAAGAAGAGAGAGAGGGAGGGGTCGGCCAAAGATAGGGAGAGAGAGAGGCTCAGTTTTTTCTGAATGAAAAGTCAGAAGAAAAGTGTGTAATTTTCCTGAAGCCTTCACTATCTATTTATAACATTCCACTAGGGTTAGGTTTGAATTATTTGGCATTAAAATAATGAAAATATCAGAGGGAAAACCCTACAAAAGTGGCCGGCCCTAGGAATATGGATTTGGGCCTCACTTTTTGCAATTTTGCAGTTTTATCTTTTCTGCATCTGATTTTCTCAAAAACGCCAATTTTCTAATTCAACCATTTAAATGCCAATTCTAACTATTTAATAACTATAAATAATTATTAAATAATATTGTCATTTATCATATTTATTGATTGAACCATACAAAGTATCATAATTAACAAATATTCCCCTAAAAACTCTTTCCTTACAATTTCGCCCTTACTTAGTGAAAAATTCACAAATAGACATAGTCTAATTTGAGAATTATAATTGATTAATCAAAACCAATTATATGAGTCTTACAAGCAATATTATCTCAACTAATGCGGGGACCATGGGTCTATATAACCGAGCTTCCAATAAGTAGATCAAGAATTTATAACCTAAATTCACTGACTTATTAATTCTTCGTTGAATCCACGCATAGAACTTAGAATTGCACTCTCAGTATATATAATGCTCTATATGTTCCACCATATAGACACATCATTATTTATCCATTGTTATAACCCTAATTTGATCAATGATCGTCTATATGAATGATCTACACTGTAAATGGATAAGATTACCGTTACACCCCACAATGTATTTAATCCTTAAAACACTTAACCCCGTATAAATGATATTTCAGCTTATGTGAAATGAGATCTCCACCATTTATTTTCTTTTGGTCAAGCTCGAAGGAGATCATCCTTTACTTACTATTCGCCAGATAGAAGCTATAGATTCCATGTTCATGTTAGCGCTCCCACTCAATTGCACTACCGTGTTCCCAAAATGTACGTATCACCTTGACCAAAAAGTAGGCTTAACTAACAAATCAAAGAACACGGATAGCCTCTTGAGATTGAGCCTAATCATAATAGTATTAAGATCATTTGATCTAGGATCAACTAGGCGATATTGACTTGAATAGATATTACGGTAAGTTTAATAAATCTAAGTCAAAGTTCAATATCGGTCTTTTGCGATGCATACTCCATGCATCCAACCTGAGCTTTACTTTAACCAATGCTCTGGAAAGAACATAGCATTTCTCCAAATGCAAGTAAACTTTGTTGTAGATTATCATATCAGTAAAACCCTGTGTCTGATAAATCTAGGAAACTTTATTCACATAGCCATGTTTACTTTCCAATGTGTTGACAGCACAATAAACATGATCAAGTATGTGAAAAGGGTTTCAGATGAATTCATACATTAAGTACATATAATCATGAAATAAATCATGTGAACCATGCAACATTAAATGTTATTTCTGATCTATATTAATAAGTAATCTGATTATATTGAAATGAGTTTTATTTAGGGCATAAAACCCAACAAACTCCCACTTGCACTAATATAAAACAAAAAGTGCATTTCAAATAATCTCAACACCTTGATATACAAGTCAAGTGTAGTAGTAGTAAACTCCTCGTAATAGGATCTGAAAGGTTGAATTAAACACAACCTTTTCTCCACCATTACTCTTCCTTAATAACAAAATCATTGATAATGTGAAATTCCTCTCTATATGTCTACTCTCTTGGGATACTGGATTCTATACCTTTGGCAACTACTTCTTGGCTATTCAGGAAGTAAAAATAGTAGTTAAGGCAATTTGGAATGGTGCCAAAAATGTATAGAACTTTCTTTAGAATGAATAAGTACCTTTCCTGCAACTTTAACATTCAGTCCCTTTCTGATAGACCTAGAGACTTCAGATAGGTTTTTACACTTCTCCAAAATCACTATTCCACCCCCAGAGTAATCACCATCTTATCAGAAATATTTTCTAGCACAAAGGCAAATTTCGAAATCTGATGTGGTGTAGTCTAAGAGTTTTAAACACACCCTTATAGACTAACATATAGTTCCTCTTCTTTATCTTAAGATTTACTTGATTGTCTTCCAATGTTCTTCTCCTGGATTAATCTGATACCTACTCATTACTCCTACTCAACAGCAGGTGTATGGTCTAAGTCATACAAAAGCATATCTAAGACCTCTCACTGTTGATTTAAGAATTTCTTTCATGGCTTTATCTTTTCTGGAATAGTTGAGATTTTTCCTTAGATAAATAAAATCTATGCCTAAGAAGTTGTGAAGCTTCTATAGATTGCCATTAGAAAGAAAATGCTTCAGCATCTTACTAAAGTAAGTTGCTTGCATTAGAGTAAGTAATTACCTGGTATACCACAAGCCATAGGTTTAGATAAACTCAGACCTATAATACTAGGAACAGGAAGTTTGTTAAGTCAATAGAATAGACTTATTAACTAAAATTTCCTTTTATGTCCTTGTAATAGAAAACTTTAGGTTATTCCATGTGAATGGATTAAACCATAGTTCTATTGGCTTTTCTTCTTAGTTTCTTATCTTGACAATCCATTACTTGTTTAAACTCACAATGGCTTTTAATCACTAGTGTCTCCCAAGTCATAAGAAGGTGAGTTCCTAAAAACTCTCCCACTACGACAAGGTACCGTGAATTATGTCTAAGAAAACTAAATGGTATTGACCTCTTCGGTTGTGACAAGACAACAGAGGCAGTGGGATCATCATATGTCAAATAAGATGATAGAACACTTTTGGAATCAAGAAATAAATATCTCCTTCATTTGCTACTTGTTTTTAGACTTGGTCATTATCTTAGAAAAGTAGTATTTGTTTGAACAAACACTTTCTTATCTATTGACAATGGGATGGTCTACCCCTAATCACTTAGAATAGCTAACAAACCATGGTTAACAGTTCTAGCTTTTCTTAAGATTTTGATTAGGTCATCCATGAATCTAGTAATGATTTACTTTAAGTATACAACCATTGCATCATTCTGAAATTGCATTACCATAGAAGGATTTAGGCAACGACTAGTAACTAATCATCAATATGCAAATCGAAATTTCTGGGGAGGTAAGTTTGGATATAATTCAAAAATCAATTTAATGATCTTTGAACTGCATATCTACTAACTATTTCTCCACCCCAAGATCTTTAACCACTTACCTTAATGGTTTTCCACCATTGCTAGAAATTAATGAAAATTTTTAAACATTTCAAATTTCTTTGCATAAGGTATAATCTAGAGTTATCGTTTTAAGAATACAACAAAAAACTCATATCCACCCCTGATTGTACATCCATCTGCGAATGAGATGAACTACTTTCAGTGGATATATGCATATTAACTCTTTGCAGAGATTGATCTTGTCAAAACCACTATGAACAAGATACAAATGCCATAGATTAATAAAAGCGTGGTAGTGTCTTTTGATGACTTAGGTGTAGTTACATCAAAGAGTTCTTAGAATAGTGCAAGTGGATCCTGGTCACAGAATACTAAACTCATATTCCATACTTTAATATACAGTTTTGAATCCATTAATAGAAGATGGATATTAAACACATGAAAGTGTAACTGTATTGTATTCTGGAATTAGAAATATAAGAAAATTTTTGTTTGGATTCTAAGATTAAAGTCAAAGACTTAATTTATACCAAATAAAATGAGTAATTCTATCTTGGACCACCACTACTAATTTAACTCTAAGTCTGATTTGCCCATACAAGTAGGAGATTTCTAAGATTGAGGATTTATATCAATTGGGAATAGAATTTCGGGATCATAATCATATGCGTCATTTAATTTCTTAAGAGAAAATATAATGACCTGAAATGATTTATAGACCATTCATCCAATAATATATTATTGAGCTAATTTGAAATGAATAAGCTAAGAGGAATTAGGATAATTTTGTTTATAAATAAGAATCCAACGATGCTTCGATTAGTGAAAGTCAAAGTAATCTTATTTATACAATCTTCTTGTTTCATATCGTAAAAATACTAGTCTAAGGTGTCATAAATTGATGAACAGCTAGATGTTGCATATACAATATTTATCTTTCGAGATCTAACACTATTATGTATGTCTAATGGTGAAAATCTATTAGGGATTTATCTCATTAGATAAACAAACCAAGTTAGACCAACAATGAAGATTCGAAATTAACTACAATTTACTAACAGAAAATAACATGGTTCAATATAAATTCATACACAATTCAAAAATTATTAAACATATAGCAAGTAGGAATGACAAGTGAAAATACTAAAACATATAATCCTAAATAATTTCCAAGGTTTTCAACAAACTGATATCAGTGTCCCGTTTAGGCGAGAGTCAAAGCTACCATTCATTGAATAGAGTTGTCAGCTCATCTAAAATGTTAATCATTCTAGCAACCTTTTATTCGATCAAGATTGGAATTCGGCGTTGTCTTGTTTAGGCGAGAGTCAAGGCAATTCTATATTATGAGCTTCCACCATTGTTTCATAATTTGCAAGTCAAATATGGTCGCCACCATTAGGGTGATCCATACCATATAAAACACTTACAAACTACTTATCTTTCGAGATTAAATGGAGCGAAATTGCTAATGAACGTTCCTCCATTAGGGAGGATTACTCACTAAAACAAACGCGATGTAAAACCAATAATGGAGATCGAATATCTTAATACTAATAAAGCTCATTATTTAAAGAGAGTTGTATTGTCTTTGATTCTCTTTATTTAATCTATTTATTTTATTAAAATTTCCAATTTAGAATGAAAAATTCTAAATATAAATTTTAATTTAATATTTATAAATTTTACTTAGATGGATATCAAAATAACACGAATTATTTCCATCTTAGTAATAATTTCCAATAAATATTTAGAAAAATATTCAATTTAAGTTGTTACAAAATTAATTTAAATTAATTTACAACTCAAATTTAATTTTCTATAAATATATATTGCATTTCGAAAAATTAAAGTATTTAAAAATACAATTTTCGAAAATACATGTTAAAATAAAAAATAAATCCTGGAAAAATTATTCTAATTTAATGTTGGCCCAAAATTAATTAATAAAATTAATTTAGAACAAAAAATATAATTTTCCTATTTAATTAAATATATAAGAAAAATTTCAAATATTTAAGTATGATGATGAAAATCAACTTAAATATTAATTTTCTATTTAATTAAATACACTAGAAAAATACTTCAAGCAAAAACAGATAATATCTATCTAGATTTTCATGGACTAATTAATTCAATTTCTAATTAAATAGATTTTACTTTATTTATTTTAATTAATCATTAAATGAAAAAAATCATTGATTTAAGTTGGTCCAAAATTAAAATAAATAATTTACAACTTTAATCTATTTTTCAAATAAAATTCGAAATTCCAACATTTAAGAAATGAAATTTCGAAATTTGATTAATAAAATAAAGAAAAAATATATTTTGAAAATTATATAAATTTAGTTAAAAAAAAATAAATTTCAACTAAAAATAATTTTCTATTTAATTAAGTGTCATGAAAAAGAAATATTTAAGTATTATGATAAAAATCAACTTAGATATTTAATTTTCAAATTAATTAAATTTATTAAATTCAAGAAATAAATAATTAAGTGTAGAGAAGGCTTAATTATTAATCTCTAGTTTAATACTAGGAAAAAATATACTTAAAATAAATTGTACCAAAATTAATTATATAAATAATTAATTTCACAATGTATAATATTTTCCTATTTAATATTAGAATTAATAAGTAGTCTAGAATTAACTATCTAGAAAATATCTTATTTGACTAAGTATCTTTTCCACAAAATTTGAATAAATATCTAATTTAAGTTGTATTAGAAAAAATCTAGAACTTAAATATTTTTAAATTTAAATTTAATTAAATATCAAAAATTAAGTTGTAACCACTTAATTTGAAAATATCTAAAGAATCTCAATAACCAATGCCTAAAATTCCTCAACTTAATTTTGAACTTTTAAATCCAAAAGATATTCAGATTTAAGTTGATTAGTTAGAGATAACTAAATATCAACTTGAATAGGAATATTTAATGAAAAATTTAAATTAAGCTTCAGAAAGAATCTAGATGGTTATAATTCTATATTTAATTAAATACAAGAAAATACATATAGTTTATCTTAGAATATAAAAATTCTTTAAACTGTGGTTTTCTTAAATTAATTTCAAAATAAATGAAATTAATTATGTTGCTAATCAATTTTATTAGGTTAAACTAATTTAATTAACCTAGTACAGTTATTCAAATCAGGCAAATGGGCCTTCACAATTGCGGTAGTTCATGTGAGGGGGTGCTGGGTTCAGTATGTCGTACCCACTACTATGGCTCCCAACTCTCACACAAGGCCCCAAAGAGAGGAATTTAACCTTAAAATGAATAATTGTTATTAATTGAATAGGCCCAAAACTAAATGGGCCTAAATAAAATCTATCAAGAACTATGATATTTTATTTAGCAACAACAACCTATATGCATCTATAATAAAATTAAACACGTAGGCTCACACAGGCACACAATTTGGATGGATCCTATCATGTTGCTAGGTCATACATAGATGAAAGAAGATTGTAAATATACATGTTACAAATTATTTACTTGACCAAGGGAGCCATGAGTTAAAATCAGATCATTGTCTTTCAAAAAAAAAAAAAAAAAATCAGATCATTGGATCTGTCAACAAGTTAACCATGGCTATTTCCAATCAAGCAATAATAGGTTTTAAAAACTTACAAACAAGCTAAAACACATACTCCTGCAACAAGGTTAGCTGGATAGTTGGATGTAGGATTTATTTAATTTTAAATAAATAATTTCGAAATATTAATTAAATAAAAAAATTTATTTTTCGATAATAATAAAATAAAATTTAAAAATTTCGAAATTAATAAAAAAATATTTAAAATTAAACCTACAATTTTGAAAAATTAGGTTTCAACCAACATAAATATCATTTCAAAATTTGCTAACTACTTTTAAAAATTTAATGTTATTTTATAAATAAAAAATTAGAAAAGATAAATAAATATCTTTTTCAAATTTTAAATGTAATTTAAATAAATAAAATAACAAAATTTAAAAGTTAGCAAAATATCTTACATCTATTTAAAATTACATGATTATAGTTATCTTATTTTAAATTTAAATAAGGTCAAATTATTTTTAAAAAAAAAATTAATTTAAAAAATTTAATATCTCACCTTAAATTTAAAAATAAGATAAGATATAATCAAATTTAAAATAAGATAGATAATTAAGCAAAAAAGATAGATATTTACTATTTTCAAATTCAAATTACACTAATATCATGAATTAAATTTTAAAAATATTAATTAGTTTAATTATGATAATTAGAATTAATTAGGAACAGTAAATGTATAAATACAGAACTACACAAAAAATCGGAAGTTAAATCCTTGAAAAAGCATGAAAAATCGAAGAAAAACGAAAAAAATGCGAGCTGTATGGGCGAGAAATCACGGCGCAAAGGGAGGCTGCATGAAATCCGCGCGCGCAGGAGCCCTGCTGCTCAACCCCAATTTTTTCAAAACTTCAAAAAATCATAACTAATTCAAATTAAATCAAAATTGAGTTCTGTAAAAAAGTAACTTGCTTAATTCTTTCCATGCTATCCAATAAAAATAATTCCAGAAACAGATATTCAATTATTTTTCACGAAAATTCACAAACAACAATCAATCATCATATAACACTCACTACAACATGATACCATCCAAAACATCAAACAATCGTTTTAAAGTACAAATTTCTTGCAAGCAAATCAATTACCATGGCTCTGAGGCCAGTTGTTGGAAATTATTTTACCAGGATCTTAGATCTACTCACAAGTATGTTGATTAACAACCTAAATATGAACTTTCTAAAACGATAAAATAAACAAATATAAAGTTTAGTAAACCTTACATTGGGTGCAGCGGAATAATATGACTCCTTCCATTCAGATATCTAGCCCTTGATTCCTTTCTGTAGCAGAGCATTATCAATATCTGAACCTGGATCTCTTTCTCTGATTCTTTAGTGCTGAAACTCCTTCTTGATGAAAGTCTTTCTTCACGATCTTCCTCACTATGATTGAGGTATCACTTGCTGTGTGTGGGCACTACTCTAACACTAAGAATTTCGAAATCTTTAGGAAGAAGAGAGAGAGGGAGTGGTCGGCCAAAGATAGGGAGAGAGAGAGAGGCTCAGTTTTTTCTGAATGAAAAGTCAGAAGAAAAGTGTGTAATTTTCCTGAAGCCTTCACTATCAATTTATAGCATTCCACTAGGGTTCGGTTTGAATTATTTGGCATTAAAATAATGAAAATATCAGAGGGAAAACCCTACAAAAGTGGCCGGCCCTAGGAATATGGATTTGGGCCTCACTTTTTGCAATTTTGAAGTTTTATCTTTACTGCATCTGATTTTCTCAAAAATGCCAGTTTTCTAATTCAACCATTTAAATGCCAATTCTAACTATTTTATAACTATAAATAATTATTAAATAATATTTTCATTTATCATATTTATTAATTGAACCATACAAAGTATCATAATTAACAAATATGCCCCTAAAAACTCTTTCTTTACAATTTCGCCCTTACTTAGTGAAAAACTCACAAATAGACATAGTCTAATTTGAGAATTATAATTGATTAATCAAAACCAATTATATGAGTCTTACAAGCAATATTATTTCAACTAGTGCGGGGACCATGGGTCTATATAACCGAGCTTCCAATAAGTAGATCAAGAATTTATAACCTAAATTTACTGACTTATTAATTCTTCGTTGAATCCACGCATAGAACTTAGAATTACACTCTCAGTATATAGAATGCTCTATATGTTCCACCATATAGACACATCATTAGTTATCCATTGTTATAACCCTAATTTGATCAATGATCCTCTATATGAATGATCTACACTATAAAGGGATTAGATTACCGTTACATCCTACAATGTATTTAATCATTAAAACACTTAACCCCGTATAAATGATATTTCAGCTTATGTGAAATGAGATCTCCACCATTTATTTTCGTTTGGTCAAGCTTGAAGGAGATCATCCCTTACTTACTATTCGCCAGATAGAAGCTGTAGATTCCATGTTTATGTTAGCGCTCCCACTCAATTGCACTACCGTATTTCCAAAATGTACGTATCACCCTGACCCAAAAGTAGGCTTAACTAACAAATCAAAGAACACGAATAGATTGAGCCTAATCATAACAGGATTAAGATCATTTGATCTAGGATCAACTAGGAGATATTGACTTGAATAGATATTACGGTAAGTTTAATAAATCTAAGTCAAAGTTCAATATCGGTCCCTTGCGATGCATAGTCCATGCATCCAACCTGAGCTTTACTTTAACCAATGCTCTGGAAAGAACATAGCATTTCTCCAAATGCAAGTAAACTCTATTGTAGATTATCATATCAGTAAAACTCTGTGTCTGATAAATCTAGGAAACTTTATTCACATAGCCATGTTTACTTTCTAATGTGTTGACAGCACAATAAACAGGATCAAGTATGTGAAAATAGTTTTAGATGAATTCATACATTAAGTACATATAATCATGAAATAAATCATGTGAACCATGCAACATTAAATGTTATTTCTGATCTATATTAATAAGTAAATCTGATTTTATTGAAATGAGTTTTATTTAGGGCATAAAGCCCAACAAAGATTCCATTGTAGGAAATGTTAGGCTTGAAATTGCTAGTTTGATTAATTCAATCTGGAGTACGCCATCTTTATTTGTGAAGAATAAGTATCGTTTGTCAACGATAGATGTTATGTTGAACAATTTTCAGGAAGGATTATCTTCTCTAGGATCGATCTTCGATCTGGTTATTACCAGTTGAAGATTCGAAAGGGAGATATTCCTAAAATAGTTTTTCGTACTGATGAGTTCGTAGTTGTCTCGATTAATGGTGTTGTAACGTCTTTGGAAGCATAAGTTTTATGCTAAATAAAAGAAATGTAAGTTTTGCTGACCCAAGTTTGTAGTGAAGGTTAAAGGTTTTCTGGAACTAACGAGATGCTACGAAATATTTGTTTGGGGTTGTCTATGCCCTTAGTAGAATTAAATCGAAAGAATTGAAACAGAGGTTAACCATTATACCAATGTTAACATCGCCAGTCAATGAGGGAAAATTGTGATTCAATGTGACACCTCTAAACAAGGACTAGATTGTATTTGATACAGTTCAGGAGAGTTATTGTCTGTATTTATAAACGATTGAAGAAGTGTGAGTAATAGTATTTCGGTTATGATATTGAACTGGTAGCAGTGACTTCTGCCTTGGGAGTTTGGCGCTTTTACCTGTTTAGCAAAAATACGAAGTTTATATGAATCATAAGAGCCTTAAATATTTTATCGTTTGAAAAGATGTAATTAAGAGGCAGCGACAATGGTTAGAACTGATTGAAGATTATAGCAGTGTGATTTCCTACCTTTTTGGTAAGAAAATTATTAGTGGATGCTTTAAACGAAAGACGCCTAGGACAAGTTTGTAAAACAAAAGATCTTGCCAAACTTTGCTAGGAATGCCATCAGAACAGGATTGAGTTTATGACGGGGGAACTTGTTAATGTTACATTGCAGTTTAAACTGTTGGAAAGAAATAAAGTAGCCCAACAAGGTGACTCCAAACTTTAGAAGTTCAAGGAAAGGCTTGAAATTGGATTAACAAAGGACCTTTTGAATTTGTTTGAAGGAATTTTATAATATAAAAACAAGCTTGGTGTATTAGTCATATAAAGGTACTGAATAGAAGGTTCTAAATGAGTTTCATACTACACCATACTCATTATACTCGGGACTAACCAAGATATATAAGATCAGTACAGTTTCTTTGTCAGAGTGGAATATGTTTGTGGAAAATTAGTGTGCTAATCTATTTGTCAAGGGAATAGTTCAACCCTGTGGTGTTCTGAAAGTAATTATCTCAGATTGAGATTTAAAGTTTACATTCAAATGCTGAGTGAGCTTGTAACAAGCAAGTGTAATAAATTTTGGGAGTTCCTGAAATAAGCATAGTCTGCTAAGTTTTCATATAATAACAGTTATTAGAGTACTATTAATGTGGTACTGATGCAGTTTAGAGATTTAAGTTCGTATATTGCTTATATAGTGGATGGAAGAGCTATGCTGATCCAAAGTGTATAGATATTAAATTCTATGTTGGAAATTTTATCTTTCTTCAGGTGGTCTCAATGAAAGGGAAATTCAGAAATTGGTAAGAAAGGGAAGTTAAGTCCCAAGTTAATCGGTCCGTAGGAGTTCTTGGAAAGGATATGTTGGGTAGCTTATTAGCTAGCCATACTCCTTGCTTTAACTAGAGTTTCTAATATATACTTCAATGCTTCAGAAGTATGAGATAGAAGCGATCCATATACGGAGTTACAAGAATATTAAATTTCAAACACACTTGTCATATGAGAAAGAATCGGTTCAGATTTTTGAATAGAAAAGAGAAAGTATTGCGGAATAATGACTATATCGCTAATTATAGTGCTGTGAAAGAACAACAAGATTGAAATAAGATTTGGGAGTTAAAGTCGCAGTTGCGGGAGCTGTGTCCCGAGTTGTGTGAATAAATTTCGAGGATGAAATTTCTATAAGGAGGGGATAGTTGTAATATCTCGGAAAATAATATAGTATTTAATTGAACATATTTTATTAAATATGTAATTATTTTGGTAATGGAGTAAGATTATGATCTTACTTAGAGTAATTAGTGTGAATTTATTAAATGATTAAATAAAGCATAATTTATTAATAACGGAGATTATTTTGGGATATGTGGGTATCGTCAATACCATTTTTGAAATAAAATATTTTCGGGCCTGGCGACTGTGGAAATTTGACGGTGTGGTTAGTAATGTCACGACAATATGGGATGGATTATTTTGGAAGTATTCTAGACTAATTTAGAATTTTAGAATGTCAGTTTTATGGATTAGTTAAAATTACTGAATTACCCTAGGAATTTATTTTAAGTTTAAAATTGTGAAAAGGGCAAAATGGTCATTAAAGTGTTTGTTATTATTCTTGTATTATTGGATAAATGCTGAATATAAGGTTTATTTAATAAGAACATATATATGCATAGTTATTAGATGAATAAAAGGAAAATTACAAAAAAAAATTACAAAACCTCTCTCTTCCTTTTCTTTCTTCTACCCGAACCCTAAGGAGCTGCACTAGGGTTGATTTTCTTTGCTTGATTCTTCATCTCTTGAATCATTTTGGAAGGAGTAAAGGCTTGGCTAAGTATTGAGGTAAGTTCTTGATACTTTTCCTCTTGAAATTCTTGAGTTTTAAGATAGTCTAGATTAGGTTTTATTAGGAATTTCATAGCTGTGGTGTTTCATTGATTTTAAACTGTGTTTACAGAATTGAATTAGGGAATAGGTTATGTAATTGTTGTGGCTTTTGGAATTAGAGTTGGAATTTTGGTTTAAGAACTTGATTTTTGGTTCTAACATGGTGGTTTGTATAAACTGATGAAATGTGGTGAATTGATGTTTTAGATGTGTTATTTTGGTGGGATTATACTGTTCTGGAAAGTTTCATTAGGTTTGCAGGAGTTTTGGTTCAGTTTTGGTGCAAAAACCAAGCTTTTCGCATTTTTGTAGCAGGGAAAATCAGTTAACCGGTTTGATAGCACCGTTGGGAGCAGGGGAAGAAAACTTTGGTTTTTAGTCTCGAAACAAGTTTTGTTCGGGGTATTTTTCAGAGCCTAGATTTGAGTATTTTAGTAACGTATAAGCTATTTTGAACCAGTGGAGAGTTAGAATATGTCTGATTGCGAAGTTAGGGTTAGTCCAAAGTTTGGAGTAAGTTGTTTATTGAGCTTTCTTGTCGTGACATAGGACTCGGGATCGTCGAGCGTAGTTCCACTGAGTTCAGCCCGCATACTTGACTACTAGACTGAGGTAAGAAAAGTATTAAGCACCGTATATGGTTAACGTTATGATTGTTACAGTCTTGATTATGATCAAGATCCCGATATGTATTTTTTGTGACTCGATTATGATCGAGGGAAAATAATAGGAAACGATTATTATTGTTGTGACTCGATTACGATTGAGGGAAAATAATAAGAAACAATTACCATCGTTGTGACTCGATTATGATCGAGGGAAATAATAGGAAATGATTATTATCGTTGTGACTCCGTTATGATCGAGGGAAGTGATATGAAACGATTATTATTGTTGTGACTCCATTATGATCGAGTAAAAGAAACGTTCATTACCGTTATGAGTAATTACACTTGAAACCGCGGATAGGTTTCTTACTTATTGTTTGCTGTATCGGGCAACGATAGTGACATATGTAGCTCGTGGTTAACGAGTGGTATGGGTACTTTATGAAGTACCAGGATTGTGTGATTACAAGGTTGTGAGATGGATTAAGCGTGTTATTATGTGATGAGTTGTCATTGAATACATTATGTTATAGTGTGACTGAATGAATGTTATGTTGCTTATAAAATTAGTCACTTTCCTTGCTGAGTCTCAGTGACTCACGGGATGTAAGAACATGTGTTTATAGGGATGTAAGATTGAATACTTTTTGAAGCCCTAACAATGTGGGGTTATGTATTGATTAGATAATCATTTAGTGTAACGATAAAGTTGTTCATTGTAAGGTGTTGTGTTTTCTCATAATGCGTAGTATGTGGGAATTTATAAATGTTAATACTATATAGATGGATATGTGTGAGTCGCATATATATATATATATATGTTTGTTATATTGAGATGTGAATATCTACGTTTACAATGCTTTTAATCTAATAACTTTTCTTGCTGAGTCATTGTGACTCACGGGTGCTTCTTGGTGTAGGTAAGAAGAATGGTAGATGTGTTCAGCCATGAGCCTGAGGTCGCCCAGCATTATACTTATCAACCGTGGTGTCTTGGCTTCCGAGAAGCAGGATCGACTTCTTCTCTTTTATGTTTGGGAATGTAACTTTATTTTAATAATAATGGTTTTGAAATTTGTTTTATAGAAAATTTATTAGCACGGGATTCCCATATTACGACAGTACTTTGAATGAAAGTTTCTATTTTAAATTTAATGAAAGATTTTAATTAAGCTACACTTTTCCTAAATTGATAGATTAGTGATAGTAAGATTGTAAAAGCACACACGTGGCGTTCGTGAGGTTCAGGGCGTTACCATCAGCCATGGCGATATTGGTTTGATTAGCGGGGGTTTTGTTCTTCTTGCACAGAGCTTGAAGCTCTCTCCAGTTGCGGGTGTGAAAATCCATGGATGCCTTGTTGGGGTTGACGTTTGTAGAGGAGAGATGGAGAAGAGTTCGGACGGTTGGGTTTGGACAGTCGGGGATGGACGGCTTGGGCTGGACGATTGGGGTTCGATTTTTGGGGGGTTTGATTTCTGAAAAAAAAAAAAAAACAAAGAAGAAGAAGAAGAAAAAGAAAGATGAAGAAGAAAAAGAAAGAAAAATAAAAAAAATATATATATATTAATTATTTTTTTTTCAATTTTCTAAATATTCTAAATTACTTTTTTAATATATAAATTATTAATATTAGGTGGACTAATGAAAATTTACCGTGTGTACGCTTATGTACATCGTGGCAGTCCACTTTGGCACTTAACAGACCAAAATGGACGGTAGGGCTACAGAGCTAAACGATTGTCGAGTTCACGGAATATAGCCATAATTTTTTGAGTAAGAGGGTTAAACCGTAACAAACATAAAAGTATAGGGAGTTTGACCGTAAATTACTCTTGTTGCAATTATGTATCTAGTCTCATATATATATATTTAATGTAATAATTTTTAGAGAATATCATTAACTAATTGTAATGTGACATGTCTAGAATGTGTAAGACACTACTTATGCGCAATAACAATACTTCGTTATATAGAAATATTACGAGAAAATTACCTTACATACCCACTTTACTTTATTTATTTTAATTTTTTACTTTTATTTTTATATTTTTTAAGATATACCTATTTTTATGAATGATATTTGTATTATACTTTTTAAGCTAATGTAAATTATGTGCTAAATTTAAGTAAAATAAGAGTAAAAATATATTAAACAATTAATTTATAAACAAATTTAATATTAGAGTATTTTTGAATAATGGATAAAAAAAATATCACTCAAACTTAATCGGAAATATTATTAATACAACCACGTTGGGCACCAAGATAGAGTAAAATATAGTACCTCGATCACCTAGCAAATCACATCTCTTTATGTAAGTTGAGAAAAAAAAAAAGCCCAAAATTAATTCGACCCCACTAATTCTAATTGTTTTTTTTTTATTTTATTTTAATTTAAATTTGACCCACTAATTTTAATTGTTCATGACCAGGGCAGCAACAATAATCAATTATATTAAATTTCCTAGTTTTCCAATCACATAATTACTCCATTAAGTATGTAATAATATCACCACATGTAAATACATGTTATATATAGAGTTAGGGATAACATATTATATTCATAATTTAATTTAATTCAATTCGATTAATAGAAGAAGTAGTGCTAGTAATAGTAGGCTCCAACTGATGTGGAGTTGGCAAAATACATATGGTGTGACCAATGTGGGAAACCGCAGAGAAAAGGACTTGCTAACGGAAAACAGGATGAGAGGAAATTGAGTAAGAGTAAGAGCAAGAGGGACCTACCTAATACAATTCATTTCCAATCAAAGAGAAGACAAACGCAATGCGTGGTCGAACCTCACACACCAAAACCCAAAAATAAAAAAACTATAGTTTCTTTAATTAATAAATAATAATCAAATTTAATATTATATAATTATCCTTCCTCTCATTGTCCATTTCACACGAACCATATCTTTTATTATTATTATTATTATTATTATTATTATTATTATTATTATTATTATTATGTAAGTTTTCATTTTCTTAATAAAATTTTAATAAGAGTTTAAACTTTTTGTCGTGTGATTTATTTTTTTTGAATGAAAATAATTTTTATTAGACAGAAATATCCGCTAATACAGAGGACTGAAGAGCAATGGGAATATCACTCTCAGAAAAGAGACGACGTGACCAATAACAAGCACCACGTGCCATACAGTGCGCGGCTTTGTTAGCAGACCGTTTAACATGACCAATAGAAACATTGATTAAAGAAGATAAAATAACTTGACAATCTTTAACAAATAAACCAAAAATAGAAGGCTTAGATACCGAACTAAGAATAGCTTGAACAACTAAAATGCAACCCGTCTCTAAAATGACATTTGACCTGTTATTCCTCTTTATCCAACTAAGTGCTTCTTTGACACTTAGAATTTCTACAATTTCGGGTCGGCAACTAATAGAAGAAATAGTTGAAAACGCCTCCAGTACTCGACCATCACAGTCACGTGCTACAAAACCCATACCTATCTCATTTGTGTCTTCAAAAACCGCCCCATCCACATTAATTTTGAATTGGCCAGCAGCCGGTTTGGACCAGTAATCTCTTTTGTCAGTGCGATTGGAAGCCAGGGACACCGATCCCATCCGCTTACACTGGGCACTCGTCCATTGTCGAAGAGTGGTACGAGCCAGCCAAATAACATCAGTAGCACTACAACTTCTACCATTCCAAAGCATATCATTTCGAGCCTTCCAAATTGCCCAACCAACCATGACGGATTCTTCCACCAACCTCAGATTGCCCACTGCCAACACTTCCATAAACCAGTCAAAAAAATTATTTGTTGTTGAATGGCCAACACCTAACACAGAGCGGAGCCAACATGAGTGAGCAAAGGGGCATTGAACCAAAACATGGAAAATTGACTCGTCCCCATAGCTGCACAACACACAATGTAATTCCACCGAAACATGTTTACTATAAAGTTGAGTACGCGTAGGCAAACAACCCGAAAGAGCTTTCCAAACAAAGTGTAAAACCTTAGGAGGGGCTTTAATCTTCAACAACATCTTCCAAACATCATCCTCCATAGAGGAGTTCCAACTACCATTGACCAACTGTAGATGATTATAGGAACTTTTGACAGTGAAAAAACTAGTTGGATCCTTGTTCCAAAACCAACTATCCCTCGCAAGATTAACACTCAAAGGCACCTGTTTGATGAGCTCAACATCACGGGAATCAAACAAGTCCTCAATAAGCTCCAAGTCCCATTGTCTACTACTTGGTTTCATGAGTTGAGACACTTTACAATTGGTCAGTGCCGAATGATTAGAGACCACACACGGGTTATCCTCAGACAAAAGCCAAGGCGTGTTAAGCACCTCAGTAGATGAACCAGGTCCTATTCTCCTATGAGCACCATCTTTGAGCAGCATTTGTGACTCAAAGACACTATGCCACATAAAGCTCGGATTGCCACCCAACTCAGCATCCAAGAAAGTACAGTTAGGAAATATCGAGCCTATATCCTGCCCACAAGGGAGTCCTGATACAGCAGTAACCGCTAACCTTGCTTACCCAACAAAGACAAATTATACTCATGCAAACTCCTAAAACCCATCCCTCCAGAGTTATTATTTTTGCATAGTTTCCTCCAACTAAACCAGCTCACCCCTTTCCTACCACTCGAACTTCACCAATACTTAGACATAAGGCTTTCCAGATGTGAACAAGTTTTCAACAGCAATAAGAACACAGACATAGCATAACTTGGCAAAGCTTGTGCTACAATTTTTAATAGAGCTGCACACCCCACGGTAGACAAGAAATGACCCTCCCAACTTTGAATGCGCTTCTGTATTTTGTCTTTTAAAAACCCCAAAATGGCATCCTTATTTCTTCTTTATGACACAAGGGAGACCAAGATAAGTACTATGTTCATTTGCAAGTCTCATTCTAAGGATCCCACACAATCGGTCTCGAGTAGCAGTAGGCACATTAGTACTGAAGAATACAGAAGACTTACTGAAATTAACCTGTTAACTAGAAGCGATCTCAAATAGCTGAAGCAGATATAATATATATTCAAAGCCTCTCTATTATTTGCGCGACAATAGACATAACTATCATCGACAAAAAGCATATGAGATATAACCGGAGCACCAGTAGCCACCTTGCAACCTTTAAGCCGACCATCTCGCTCAAACTTTCGTATCAAAGATGAGAAGCCCTCAGCACAAATAAGAAATAAATAAGGCGATAGAGGATCACCTTGTCTACTACCCCTCCCAGGAACAATCGGACCCAGCTCGTGTGTGCCATGAATTATTTTACACCGCACAGAGCTAACCGTATCAATAACAAGATCAACGAAACGCAAATCAAATCCCATTTTACTCATCATAGCTCGAAGAAAGCCCCACTCCACACAATCATAAGCTTTACTAAGATCCAGTTTGAGTGCCATATAGCCTTCTTTGCCTTTACGCTTCCTTTTGAGATAATGCATAACCTCAAACGCTATCATAATATTATCAGTAATAAGCCGTCCCGGGATGACAACAGATTGGTTTGGGGATATGATCTGAGGCAACACTTCTTTTAAACGGTTTGCAAGCACCTTAGACACTATCTTATACAAGACATTGCACAAGGATATGGGCCGAAGGTCACCCATCGAAGTAGGTTATTTCTTCTTCGGAATCAAAACAATATTCGTATCATTCAGTCCATCAGGAATACTGCCATTCGCAAAGAATTGGCAAACTTGGTTCACAACATCGCTCTTCACTATTTCCCAGTATTTCTGGAAGAAACCTTGGGTCATACCATCGGGACCAGGAGATTTATCAGGATGCATACTAAATAGAGCTCTTCTAACTTCTTCCTCCAAAACCGGCCTAAGTAAAGACAAATTCTGATCCACAGTAATTGAAGAAGTAATCTCCTCTACCACAGTTGAGTAATCGGCCACATTTGAAGTAAATAAGTTATTAAAATAATCAACCATAACGTTCGGCAACTCATCCTCCTAAGTGACCCAATGACCCACAGCATTCATAAGCCGAGTTATAGTATTATATTTCTTTCTAGAAGTTGCTTTAGCATGAAAGTACTTACTGTTACTATCACCTTCTTGAAGCCACAACTGTTTAGAGCGTTGACACCAAAACACTTCTCGTTGGTTCATAACTTCACTAAGATTCAGTCCAGCCTTGCGGAACTTCTGAATGTATATATCATCACGCCCCTTCTTCCAATACTGGATTTCCCGCTTGCAATGGCTAATTCTTTTCTTAAAATTGCTTGTATAATCTCGCCCCGACGCTTGAAGAGATTCCCCACGATAAGAGATTTTCTTCATAACATGCTAACCTTCACAAAGGTCCCAACTATCTTTAATAACGTGGCGGCACAATAGTTCACGAAGCCAGGCATTTTCAAAATAGAATTGACGAAATGGCACCGTGATAGAACGCACCGTTGGTTCAGGAAGCAGCGAGCAGTGATCTGAAGTAGATACTTCCAAATTATGTAGCTGACCCATTCAAAACCCCTAGAACCAGCTAGAACAAACAAGAGCTCGATCAAGACGAATTTCAACCCATGAATCAGTGCCTCTCCCATGCTCCCAAGTGTAAGGATACCTGATTAACTCCATATCAACAAGATCACAGTCAGACAAAGCTTGATTAAAACCATCCACCAGCACCTATGGATATCTATTTCCTCCTCTTTTATCTGGATGACTAGTAGTATTGTTTAAATCACCAATAATACACCAAGGAAGGGAAGATTTCAACTTTAACAATCTCAATAAATCCCATGTTTTATACCTAACAGCTCTATTAGGTTTTCCATAAAGCCATGTTAAACGCCAAGGAGGAGAAGCTACTTCTGAGATCTGAATATCAATGTAATGAAAAGAATAGCTAAGCAGCTGCACATCGTCATTATTACGCCAAAGCATGGCCACCCCACCACTATGTCCTCTCGCATCGACAGAATACAATCCATCAAACCCCACCGCAACCCGTAGCCTTTCTAACTTGTCCTTACGACCAAGAGTCTCACACAAAAACAAAAAAATTGGGTTTCTTTTAGATAATAAGATCCACAAGGAATTGATAAACCCGTGGGTTCCCAAGCCCATGGTAATTCCACCTAATGATGCTCATAATGAATAGTGGGCCTGGATCCCAGCACCCACCAAAGGCTCATTTTTTGAGCCCAAATCATGATTAACTTCAACCACCTGAACCTCCATACTACTATTATCCTTCTCAACTGGATCATAACACGGTCCAATAGAAATGTTGGCCCACAACCCGTTTGCCTGATTGCACTCCATCCCTTGTGCGCCTTTTTTTAGAATCCAACAACATGACATCATCATTCGGATCATCAATATCAGTGTCATTAGCGTTTATCCCATTCCCACTATGGTCAACACCAACATGATATTCCATATTTTCCTTCACAACATTCGGAGAATTAAATTGAAGATATTTCCCACCCGAATTGCCACAGAATCCTCCAACAACCTCCTCCCTTCTGGCCTGCTGATGTAGCATTCTCGAAGCAGTCGCCGCAGCACCATTAAATCGGCCAGCAAACATCTCATCTGTCTCATTCCCATCACGCAACCACTGAGAGCCCACCAGGTTGTTTCGTCGTCGTGGTTGAGCCCTCATCCAAGCACCATAAGGCTTTATGATCATCTCGGCTGGTATATGAAAAAGCTTAGAACAAAACTTCTCAGAGTGCCCTAATAAAGCGAAACGTAGGGATGTATTCATTTTTGAATTCGGCCCAGAAACCATCCTCCATTGTAGTCTGACGGAGCTTCTTGCGCCTTTTCAAAGGAGCAATAATATCCAATGTAACCCGAACACGCATATAATCTCTCCACACATTCTGAAAATTCTTAGGGTCGGCCTTAACATACGTACCAACAAAGTTACCCAAATTCTCCACAACACTCGCAGACTTAAACCCCGGTTGGAGACCATGGATCTGCACCCAGATATCAAGATTGTTTAGCACTGCCCTTTTCGGATCATCTCCCCTTCTTAGCTTGTGAAAAACAAACTAAACTCTATTAAACGTCCAAGGGCTTCCCTCTATATCACCCTTTCTAAGTCAATTTCATGGAAAAATTGAAACAGATAACGGTTGGTGTCAATCTCCTTAGCATAAACCCCCTTGCCTGGCGGCCACAAAGAGGCCATAACATGGCGCATAGCTTCAAAGTCAATGGCTCTTCCAGTCAAGAACTGGCCCACAATACATAACTCAACATTCAAAGCTTGATCATCAGGGACAAGAAAACCAATCCCCAACTCCCCATCATCCTCTCCCTCAAGTGAAATATTCGCATATTGTTCTTCCACCTCCTGATACAATGTACTACTAGAAGCCATGACACTTTATATGTGCCTGCCCCGACCCTCTAATAACCACACCAACAAAACAAGCCCCACCCAATGAATCTGCCTTCCACAATACATAACTCAACATTCAAAGCTTGATCATCAGGGACAAGAAAACCAATCCCCAACTCCCCATCATCCTCTCCCTCAAGTGAAATATTCGCATATTGTTCTTCCACCTCCTGATACAATGTACTACTAGAAGCCATGACACTTTATATGTGCCTGCCCCGACCCTCTAATAACCACACCAACAAAACAAGCCCCACCCAATGAATCCGCCTTCCACAATACATAACTCAACATTCAAAGCTTGATCATCAGGGACAAGAAAACCAATCCCCAACTCCCCATCATCCTCTCCCTCAAGTGAAATATTCGCATATTGTTCTTCCACCTCCTGATACAATGTACTACTAGAAGCCATGACACTTTATATGTGCCCGCCCCGACCCTCTAATAACCACACCAACAAAACAAGCCCCACCCAATGAATCTGCCTTCCACAATACATAACTCAACATTCAAAGCTTGATCATCAGGGACAAGAAAACCAATCCCCAACTCCCCATCATCCTCTCCCTCAAGTGAAATATTCGCATATTGTTCTTCCACCTCCTGATACAATGTACTACTAGAAGCCATGACACTTTATATGTGCCTGCCCCGACCCTCTAATAACCACACCAACAAAACAAGCCCCACCCAATGAATCTGCCTTCCACAGCCCAGCTCGCACCACACCCAATAGAGCCCTTACCCACCTGACTTCAACCGGACCCCGGGAACACAAGAAAACACCCAGTCACACCCCAACCAAACACCACAGACCCCTGAAACACAAGAAAACACCCAGTCACACCCCAACCTAACACCACAAACCCACCAACAACCCAGAAACCCAGCCGCACCCCAAGCAAACCCGAATCAAACTCACACCCAAGTAAACTAGATTCAAGCCCCAAGAAAACGCACCAGAAACCCAGCAACCCCAAGAGAACAAACGCACCAGAAACAACCCAAATCTTGCAGAAAATAGACATAAAAATCAACCCAGAAAAATAACATCAAACACAAAACAAAGACACACACACCATGTCACAATGGACAAGACATACACCCGAGAAGACAACGTCGGTCGACGAGAGACCACAACGGAGAAGACGCCGCACACCTGTGAGATCCAGTTAAAATATTTAGGAACCGCCACCGACCGAGGGCTTACCGACGGAACCCACGACTAAGAAGCCACCGCAGTCGCACAATAATTAATCTTCAGGAGAGAGAAGCCATAGTCGCTCGTGTGATTTTTTTTAATAGTATAATAAGTTGTTTAAAATCTGATTTTAAAACTTTAAATATTTTAATTTTTCTTAACAAATTTACTAATATAGTAAATAACTAAAATAAATATCGTTGTCTAAAAATTGGTGTTATAAGTCTTCACGAGATAAAATGGGAAAAAGAGTTACATCTATCACTCCACTTCGTTTTGGGAGAGAAGATTTTAATTGCTCCACTGGTGAACCTAGCTAATTTTTTAGAGCTAGTTTGGTACACTTATGCTGTGGAAAAAAGCAGTTGTAGCTATGCTGTGAGAAAAAGCTGCTATAGCAGAACTGCAGAAAAAAGCTTGTTGTTTTATGTACACACTATGTACCTATTTCACCCACAAGTTATCCTTCTTTTTTACAATTGCCCATACATGCTTAACCATAGCAGCAACATTCCAATTAGGGATATTCACCAGCCCTAAACCCCTTAATTTTTTTGGACAGCATAAATTCTCCCATGCAACTGTTGGGTTTTATGCCCTAAATAAAACTCATTTCAATATAATCAGATTTACTTATTAATATAGATCAGAAATAACATTTAATGTTGCATGGTTCACATGATTTATTTCATGATTATATGTACATAATGTATAAATTCATCTGAAACCCTTTTCACATACTTGATCCTGTTTATTGTGCCGTCAACACATTGGAAAGTAAACATGACTATGTGAATAAAGTTTCCTAGATTTATCAGACACAGGGTTTTACTGATATGATAATCTACAACAAGAGTTTACTTGCATTTGGAGAAGTGCTATGTTCTTTCCAGAACATTGGTTAAAGTAAAGCTCAGGTTGGATGCATGGAGTATGCATCGGAAGGGACCGATATTGAACTTTGACTTAGATTTATTAAACTTACCGTATTATCTATTCAAGTCAATATCGCCTAGTTGATCCTAGATCAAATGATCTTAATCCTGATATGATTAGGCTCAATCTTGAAAGGCTATTCGTGTTCTTTGATTTGTTAGTTAAGCCTACTTTTAGGTCAGGGTGATACGTACATTTTGGGAACACGATAGTGCAATTGAGTGGGAGCGCTAGCATAAACATGGAATCTATAACTTCTATCTGGCGAATAGTAAGCAAAGGATGATCTCCTTCGAGCTTGACCAAACGAACATAAATGGTGGAGTACTCATTTCACATTAGCTGAAATATCATTTATACGGGGTCAAGTGTTTTAAGGAATAAATACATTGTAGGGTGTAACGGTAATTTAATCCCTTTACAGTGTAGATCATTCATATAGAGGATCATTGATCACATTAGGATTATAACAATGGATAACTAATGATGTGTCTATATGGTGGAACATATAGAGCATTCTATATACTGAGAGTGCAATTCTAAGTTCTATGCGTGGATTCAACGAAGAATTAATAAGTTAGTGAATTTTAGTGCTAAATTCTTGATCTACTTATTGGAAGCTCGGTTATATAGACCCATGGTCCCCCCACTAGTTGAGATAATATTGCTTGTAAGACTCATGTAATTGGCTTTGATTAATCAATTATAATTCTCAAATTAGACTATGTCTATTTGTGAATTTTTCACTAAGTAAGGGCGAAATTGTAAAGAAAGAGTTTATAGGGGCATATTTGTTAATTATGATACTTTGTATGGTTCAATTAATAAATATGATAAATGACAATATTATTTAATAATTATTTATAGTTATTAAATAGTTAGAATTGGCATTTAAATGGTTGAATTAGAAAATTGGCGTTTTTGAGAAAATCAGATGCAGAAAAGATAAAACTGCAAAATTGCAAAAAGTGAGGCCCAAATCCACTAGTATAGGGCCAGCCACTTTTGTAGGAAATTTAAACTGATTTTTTCATTATTTTAATGCCATATAATTCAAATCTAACCCTAGTGGAATGCTATAAATAGATAGTGAAGGCTTCAGAAAAATTACACTTTTCTTCTGACTTTTTCTATTCAGAAAAACTGAGCCTTGTCTCTCCCTATCTTTAGCTGACCACTCTCTCTCTCTTCTTCCTTGATAATTTCGAAATCCTTAGTGTATGAGTAGTGCCCACACACATCAAGTGATACCTCAATCATAGTGAGGAAGATCGTGAAGAAAGATCATCGACGAAAGGAGTTTCAGCATCAAAGATTCAGAGAAAGAGATCCAGGTTCAGATATTGATAATGCTCTGCTACAGAAAGGAATCAAGGGCTAGATATCTGAACGGAAGGAGTCATATTATTCCGCTGCACCCAATGTAAGGTTTCTTTAACTTTATATGTGTTTAATTTATCGTTTTAGAAAGTTCATATTTAGGGTGTTAATAAACATACTTGTGAGTAGATCTAAGATCCTGGTAAAATAATTTCCAACAACTGGCCTCAGAGCCATGGTAATTGATTTACTTACATGTAATTTGGACTTTAAAACGATTGTTTGTATGTTCTTTGGATGGTATCATGTTGTATTGAGTGTTATTTGATGATTGATTGATGATTGTGAAATTTTCGTGAAAAATAATTGTTATTTCGGTTCTGGCATTATTTTTATTGGATAGTATGGAAAAAATTAAGCAAGTTAGCCTTTTACAGAACTCAATTTGGATTTTATTTGAATTAGTTATGATTTTTTGAAGATTTGACAAAATCGAGGCTGTGCTGATAGTTTCCTGCGATCGCAGAACTGTCCGTACAGTTTCGAATTTTTTCAATTTTCTTCAATTTTTCATACTTTTTCATGGAATTAACTTCCAATTTTTTGTATGGTTTTGTATATATACTATTACTATTCCTAATTCAATTCTAATTATCATTTTGAATTAATTTAAATTTTTTTTAATTTAATTCAAGATATTAGTGTAATTTGAATTTGAATAGAATTAGTATTTATCTTTTTGCTTAAAAATCTATCTTATTTTTAAATTTGATTATATTTTTTTTTAAATTTAAGGTCAGATATTTTAAGATATTTATAATATCTTTTAAGATATTTATAATATCTTTTAAGATATTTTAAAAATATCTTATCTTTTAAGATTTTTTAATTAAATCTTTTTAGATATTTTGACCATATTTAAATTTAAAATAAGATATTTATAATCATGTAATTTTAAATAGATATAAGATATTTTGCTAATTTTTTAAATTTTGTTATTTTATTTATTTAAATTACATTTAAAAATTTGAAAAAGATATTTATTTATCTTTTCTAATTTTTATTTAATTTTTATTTATAAAATAACATTTAAAATTTAAAAGTAGTTAGCAAATTTTTGAAATGATATTTAGGTTGGTTGAAACCTAATTTTTCAAAAATTGTAGGTTTAATTTTAAATTTTTTTAATTTCGAATTTTTTTTAAAAAATTTTTTTAAAAATTTTCGAAATTTTTTATTTTTTTTATTTAATTAATTATTTTCGAAATTAAATATTTATTTAAAATTAAATAAATCCTACATCCAACTATCCAGCTAACCCTGTTGCAGGAGTATGTGTTTTAGCTTGTGTGTAAGTTTTTAAAACCTATTATTACTTGATTGCAAATAGCCATGGTTACTTTTTGCCAGATCTAATGATCTGATGGCTCCCTTGGTCAAGATAATAATTTGTAACAGGTATATTTACAATCTTCTTTCATCTGTGTATGACCTAGCAACATGATAGGACCCATCCAAAGTGTGCCTGTGTGAGCCTATGTGTTTAATTTTATTATAGATGCATATAGGTTAATGTTGCTAAATAAAATGTCATAGTCATTGATAGATTTTATTTAGGCCCATTTAGTTTTGGGCTTATTCAATTAATAACAATTGTTCTTATTAAGGTTAAATTCCTCTCTTTTGGGCCTTGTGTGAGAGTTGGGAGCCATAGAAGTGGGTACGACATACTGAACCCAGCACCCCCTCACACAAACCACCCCAATTGTGAAGGCCCATTTGCCTGATTTGAATGACTGTACTAGGTTAATTACACTAGTTTAACCTAATAAAATTGATTAGCAACATAATTAATTTCATTTATTTTGAAATACATTTAAGAAAAATATAGTTTAAAGAATTTTTTTTTATTCTAAGCTAAACTATATGTATTTTCTTGTATTTAATTAAATAT
The DNA here is from genome assembly GCF_029168945.1 of Cannabis sativa. Taxonomy (NCBI): domain Eukaryota; kingdom Viridiplantae; phylum Streptophyta; class Magnoliopsida; order Rosales; family Cannabaceae; genus Cannabis; species Cannabis sativa. The sequence goes on from NC_083603.1 coordinate 24,632,703, forward strand.
AGAATTATAACCATCTAGATTCTTTCTGGAACTTAATTTAAATTTTTCATTAAATATTCCTATTTAAGTTGATATTTAGTTATCTTCAACTAACCAACTTAAATCTGAATATCTTTTGAATTCAAAATTTCAAAATTAAGTTGAGGAATTTTAGGCATTGGTTATTAAAATTCTTTAGATATTTTTTAAGTTAATATCTTTTCGAATATTAACTTAAAATGGAATATTTTTCAAATTAAGTGGTTACAACTTAATTTTTGATATTTAATTAAATTTAAATTTGAAAATATTTAAGTTCTAGATTTTTTCTAATACAACTTAAATTAGATATTTTTTCAAATTTTGTGGAAAAGATACTTAGTCAAATAAGATATTTTCTAGATAGTTATTTCTAGACTACTTATTATTTCTAATATTAAATAGGAAAATATCATAAATTGTGAAATTAATTATTTAAATAATTAATTTTGGTACAATTTATTTTAAGTATATTTTTCCTAGTATTAAACTAGAGATTAATAATTAAGCCTTCTCTACACTTAATTATTTATTTCTTGAATTTAATACATTTAATTAATTTGAAAATTAAATATCTAAGTTGATTTTTATCATCATACTTAAATATTTCTTTTTCATGACATTTAATTAAATAGAAAATTATTTTTAGTTGAAATTTATTTTTTCAACTAAATTTAAATAATTTTCAAAATATATTTTTTCTTTATTTTATTAATCAATTTTCGAAATTGCATTTCTTAAATGCTAGAATTTCGAATTTTATCTTGAAAAATAGATTAAGTTGTAAATTAATTATTTTAATTAATTCTTGGATCAACTTAAATCAATGATTTTTTCATTTATTGATTAATTTAAAATAAATTGAATTAAAGTATATTATTAGAAATTGAATTAATTAGTCAAAGGAAAATCTAGATAGATGATATTTTTGCTTGAAGTATTTTTCTAGTGTATTTAATTACATAGAAAATTAATATTTAAGTTGATTTTCATCATCATACTTAAATATTTGAAATTTTTCTTATATATTTAATTAAATAGGAAAATTATATTTTTTGTTGTAAATTAATTTTATTAATTAATTTTGGGCCAACATTAAATTAGAATAATTTTTCCAGGATTAATTTTTTATTTTAACATGCATTTTCGAAAATTGTATTCTTAAATACTTTAATTTTTCGAAATGCAATATATATTTAAAGAAAATTAAATTTGAGTTGTAAATTAATTTATATTAATTTTGTAACAGCTTAAATTGAATATTTTTCTAAATATTTATTGGAAATTATTACTAAGATGGAAATAATTCATCTAAGTAAAATTTATAAATATTAAATTAAAATTTATATTTAGAATTTTTCATTCTAAATTGGAAATTTTAAATAAATATATATTTAAAATAAATAAATTAAATAAAGAGAATCAAAGAAAATACAACTCACTTTAAATAATGAGCTTGATTATTATTAAGATATTCGATCTCCATTGTTGGTCTTACAAAAGTTAAATGTTTTCAATATAACCTCGAGACGCTAGACTTCGTCCCCCTATGGATGGTTATTCGTTGAACGCATTTAACACCGTAAGATTTCATTTGATAAGTGTTTTGTAAGTTTTCGTCTCTATTAGACTCTCCCCTACGGTGACTACTTAGAGATAAACTTATGAAACATGAAACAATGGTGGAAGCTCATAAAATGAGAATAACCTTGACTCTCGCCTAAACGGGACAACGTTGGATTCTTATTTTGATCGAATAAAAGGTTGCTAGAATGGTTTCTATTTTAGATGAGCTGACAACTCTATTCAATAAATGATGCTTTGACTCTCGCCTATCGGGACACTGTATCAGTTTGTTGAAAACCTTGGAAATTATTTAGGATTGTATGTTTTAGTATTTTCACCTGTCATTCCTACTTGCTATATGCTTATAATTTCTGAATGTGTATGAATTTATATTGAACCATGTTATTTTTCTGTTATTAAGTTGTAGTTTAATTTCGAATCTTCATTGTTGGTCTAACTTGGCTTGTTTATCTAATGAGATAAATCCCTAGTGGATTTTCACCATTAGACATACATAATAGTGTTAGATTTCGAAAGATAAATATTGTACATGCGACATCTAGCTGTTCATCAATTGATGACACCTTAGACTAGTATTTTTACGATATGAAACAAGAAGATTATATAAATAAGATTACTTTGACTTTCGCTAATCGAAGCATCGTTGGATTCTTATTTTAAACGAAATTATCCTAATTCCTCTTAGCTTATTCATTTCGAATTAGCTTTCAAAACATATCATTGGATGAATGGTCTATAAATCATTTCATGTCATTTTATATGACGCATATGATTATAATCCCGAAATTCTATTCCCAATTGATATAAATCCTCAATCTTAGAAATTTCCTACTTGTATGGGCAAATCTGACTTAGAGTTTGTATTAGTAGTGCCGGTCCAAGATAGAATTACTCATTATATTTGGTATAAATTTAAGTCTTTGACTTTAATTTTAGATTCCAAATAGAAATTTTCTTAAATTTCTAATTCCGGAATACAATACGGCTTACACTTTCTCAAGTGTTTAATATCCATCTTTTATTAATGGATTAAAACTGTATGGAATGTGAATTAGGTATTCTGTGACCAGGATCCACTTGAAGTATTCTAAGAACTCTTTGATGTAACTAAACCTATGTCATCATAGACACTACCACATTTTCTTAATCTATGGCATTTGTATCTTGTTCATAGTGGATTTGACAAGATCAATCTCTCCAAAGAGTTAATATGCCTATATCCACCGAAAGTAGTTCATCTCATTCGCAGATGAATGTACATTCGAGGGTGGATATGAGTTTTTCGTTGTATTCTTAAAACGATAACTCTAGATTATACCTTATGCAAAGAAATTTGAAATGTTTGAAAAATTTCATTAATTTCTAGCAATGGTTAAACACCATTAAGGTAAGTGGTTAAAGATCTTGCGAACTGATAGGGGTGGAGAAATAGTTAGTAGATATGCAGTTCAAAGATCATTAAATTGATTTTTGAATTATATCCAAACTTACCTCCCCAGAAATTTCGAGTTGCATGTTGATGATTAGTTACTAGTCGTTGCCTAAATCCTTCTATGGTAATACAATTTTATAATGATGTAATGGTTGTATACTTAATGTAAATCATTACTAGATTCATGGATGACCTAATCAAAATCTTAAGAAAAGCTAGAACTGTTAACCATGGTTTCTTAGCTATTCTAAGTGATTAGGGGTGGACCATCCCATTGTCAATAGATAAGAAAGTGTTTGTTCAAACAAATACTACTTTTCTAAGAAAATGACTAAGTCTGAAAAACAAGTAGCAAATAAAGGAGATATTTAATTCTTGATTCCAAAAGTGTTCTATCATCTTATATGACATATGATGATCCCACTGCCTCTGTTGTCTTGTCACAACCAAAGAGGTTAATACCATTTAGTTTTCTTCGACATAATTCGCGATACCTTGTCGTAGTGGGAGAGTTTCTAGGAACTCACCTTCTTATGACTTGGGAGACACTAGTGATTAAAATCCATTGTGAGTTTAAACAAGTAATGGATTGTCAAGATAAGAAACTAAGAAGAAAGCCTATAGAACTATGGTTTAATCCATTCACATGGAATAACCTAAAGTTTTCTATTACAAGGACATAAAAGGAAATTTTCGTTTATAAGTCTATTCAATGGACTTAACAAAACTTCCTGTTCCTAGTATTACAGGTTTGAGTTTATCTAAACCTATGGCTTGTGGTATACACCCAGTAATTACTTACTCTAATGCAAGCAACTTACTTTAGTAAAATGCTGAAGCATTTTCTTTCTAATGGCAATCTATAGAAGCTTCACAACTTCTTAGGTATAGATTTTATTTATCTAAGGAAAAGTCTTAACTATTCCAGAAAAGATAAAGCCATGAAAGAATTTCTTATATCAACAGTGAGAGGTCTTAGATATGCTTTTGTATGCCTTAGACCAGACACTGTGTTGAGTGGGAGTAATGAGTAGGTATCAGATTAATCCAGAGAAGAACATTGGAAGACAATCAAGTAAATCCTAAGATAAAGAAGAGGAACTATATGTTAGTCTATAAGGGTGTGTTTAAAACTCTTAGACTACACCATATCAGATTTCGAAATTTGCCTATGTGCTAGTAAATATTTCTGATAAGATGGTGATTACTCTAGGGGTGGAATAGTGATTTTGGAGAAGTGTAAAAACCTATCTGAAGTCTCTAGGTCTACCAGAGATAGACTGAATGTTAAAGCTGCAGGAAAGTTACTTATTCAGTCTAAGGAAAGTTCTATACATCTTTGGCACCATTCCAAATTGCCTTAAACTACTAGTGTTAATTTCCTGATTAACCAAAAGTAGTTGCCAAAGGTATAGAATCCAGTATCCCAAGAGAGTAGACATATAGAGAGGAATTTCACATTATCAATGATTTTGTGATTAAAGGAAGAGTAATGGTGGAGAAAAGGTAGTGGTTAATTCAACCTTTCAGATCCTATTACGAGGAGTTTACTACTACTACACTTGATTTGTATATCAAGGTGTTGAGATTATTTGAAACGCACTTTTTGTTTTATATTAGTGCAAGTGGGAGTTTGTTGGGTTTTATGCCCTAAATAAAACTCATTTCAATATAATCAGATTTACTTATTAATATAGATCGAAATAACATTTAATGTTGCATGGTTCACATGATTTATTTCATGATTATATGTACATAATGTATAAATTCATACGAAACCCTTTTCACATACTTGATCCCGTTTATTGTGCCGTCAACACATTGGAAAGTAAACATGACTATGTGAATAAAGTTTCCTAGATTTATCGGACACGGGGTTTTGCGATATGATAATCTACAACAAGAGTTTACTTGCATTTGGAGAAGTGCTATGTTCTTGCCAGAACATTGGTTAAAGTAAAGCTCAGGTTGGATGCATGGAGTATGCATCGGAAGGGACCGATATTGAACTTTGACTTAGATTTATTAAACTTACCGTATTATCTATTCAAGTCAATATCGCCTAGTTGATCCTAGATCAAATGATCTTAATCCTGATATGATTAGGCTCAATCTTGAAAGGCTATTCGTGTTCTTTGATTTGTTAGTTAAGCCTACTTTTAGGTCAGGGTGATACGTACATTTTGGGAACACGATAGTGCAATTGAGTGGGAGCGCTAGCATAAACATGGAATCTATAACTTCTATCTGGCGAATAGTAAGCAAAGGATGATCTCCTTCGAGCTTGACCAAACGAACATAAATGGTGGAGTACTCATTTCACATTAGCTGAAATATCATTTATACGGGGTCAAGTGTTTTAAGGAATAAATACATTGTAGGGTGTAACGGTAATTTAATCCCTTTACAGTGTAGATCATTCATATAGAGGATCATTGATCACATTAGGATTATAACAATGGATAACTAATGATGTGTCTATATGGTGGAACATATAGAGCATTCTATATACTGAGAGTGCAATTCTAAGTTCTATGCGTGGATTCAACGAAGAATTAATAAGTTAGTGAATTTTAGTGCTAAATTCTTGATCTACTTATTGGAAGCTCGGTTATATAGACCCATGGTCCCCCCACTAGTTGAGATAATATTGCTTGTAAGACTCATGTAATTGGCTTTGATTAATCAATTATAATTCTCAAATTAGACTATGTCTATTTGTGAATTTTTCACTAAGTAAGGGCGAAATTGTAAAGAAAGAGTTTATAGGGGCATATTTGTTAATTATGATACTTTGTATGGTTCAATTAATAAATATGATAAATGACAATATTATTTAATAATTATTTATAGTTATTAAATAGTTAGAATTGGCATTTAAATGGTTGAATTAGAAAATTGGCGTTTTTGAGAAAATCAGATGCAGAAAAGATAAAACTGCAAAATTGCAAAAAGTGAGGCCCAAATCCACTAGTATAGGGCCAGCCACTTTTGTAGGAAATTTAAACTGATTTTTTCATTATTTTAATGCCATATAATTCAAATCTAACCCTAGTGGAATGCTATAAATAGATAGTGAAGGCTTCAGAAAAATTACACTTTTCTTCTGACTTTTTCTATTCAGAAAAACTGAGCCTTGTCTCTCCCTATCTTTAGCTGACCACTCTCTCTCTCTTCTTCCTTGATAATTTCGAAATCCTTAGTGTATGAGTAGTGCCCACACACATCAAGTGATACCTCAATCATAGTGAGGAAGATCGTGAAGAAAGATCATCAGCAAAGGAGTTTCAGCATCAAAGATTCAGAGAAAGAGATCCAGGTTCAGATATTGATAATGCTCGCTACGTAAAGGAATCAAGGGCTAGATATCTGAACGGAAGGAGTCATATTATTCCGCTGCACCCAATGTAAGGTTTCTTTAACTTTATATGTGTTTAATTTATCGTTTTAGAAAGTTCATATTTAGGGTGTTAATAAACATACTTGTGAGTAGATCTAAGATCCTGGTAAAATAATTTCCAACAGCAACAGCCCCAACCCCATTCGTGAGGCTCTTACCTGTCCACAAAAAGCTTCTACAAATTGCTTCAAGCTCTTTAATAGTCTGTTTAGGAATGAACATGATTTGACACCAGTAAATATGAATTGACATCAAAACAGATTTCACCAAGACCAACCTGCCAGCAAAGGATAAATGCCTGGTGCTCCAAACTCTGATCCGAGGAGTCATTTTCTTCACTAAACCGCTGCAATCTGATGTAGAGATCCTTCTAGCACAGATGTGCACACCCAAATACTTGAATGGATCATGATGTCTTACAAATCTAGACATGTCTAACACCCTTTTAATCTCATTTTCACTCATTCCACTACAATAGATCGCTAATTTTGCATTGTTAGGTTGTAATCCTGATGTTGCAGAGAACAATTTGAGACCTTGCATAATTAGGTAGATACTTTTAAAATCCCCTCTACAGAACAATAACACATCATCAACAAAACTTAAGTGATTTAAGCCCAATTCAGCATGATAGCCAAAGTCTTTTTTCTTCCCTAGTTTCTTCATTACTCTGCTGAGATACTTCATTCCAAGTACAAACAGTAGTGGTGACATAGGATCTCCGAAGTCCTCTCTTAGCTTCAAAGAATCCATGTATAATCCATTGAACATAAGAGAGAACCTTGGAGTCCTAACATATACCATGACTAACTCAATAAATTTCCCTGGAAATTGCAAAGCATACAACATTTCCTCTAGGAAATCCCAATCTAATATGTCATATGCCTTTTTCATTATTAATTATATTAATAAATATAAAATGTAGCCAATCTCATTATATATAAGAAAATTCTATCATGGTGATATCATTTTTATTATTACAGGAATATTTCTATTTTTAATGTTTAGAGAAACTAAAATTAATTTTTTTATATATATAATATAGTTATAGTAGATATTACACTTGATTTTAGAAAATTTAGAACATTTTATAATGAGGAAAAGAAGATAATTCAAATATTGAGCTTCATACATGCAAATAAAAACACTGGTGCAATTGAGTTTTCGAAGTCTGTTTTCCAAATGGTAAATTATTAGAATTTTTCAAAACTAATAAAATATTTACTGTAATTGTAATTATAATGTAAATTGTTATATAAAAAAATTTGAATTATAATTTTTTTAAAATAGCAAAGAATTAATTGATGTCCCTAACTATATAAGCAAAAGTGGTATCCCTCACATCTCTATAAAATAAACGTGTAATACTACTCTAACAGTCAAGCTTCCTTCGCTGAGGTGAAGTTTTGTCTTCCATTTTGCCTAAAGGTTGGACGACCAAACACATCCTTTTGTAATTTGTTGCCTTCTAAACCACCAGCATCAAAAGAAGTCAGAAAAAAAAATCATTGTTTTATGAAGAAAAAATTTTATTGACTAAACTGCGGTATAAATACTTAATGTTTCAGATTTTATATACTTAAATATTTTATCTTTATTTTTGGAGATAAAAATACCCAATGTTATAATTTTCTTACACCGTTACTACCACTTTCGTTAACTCATAAATATGGATACGTGGAGGGTTCAGATGCATTACATTTATTTTTTTTATTTTAAAACTCAATATTCTTAATATTAGAAACTAAATGCTACTTATTTTAAGAAAAAAACAAAAAAACTAGTTCTCATAACAATTTTCACATAATATTGGCACTTCAATTCGATAATTATGTTCCATATACTGTACTGGTACTCAGCTATATGGTATTGCATCTCTTTTTTTTTTTTTTTTTTTGAAACAAGTAGCATTTAGTTTTTGATATTAATATTAAATTTTAAAATAAAATAAATAAATGTAATGCATCTGGGCCTTTCATATGTCCATATTTATGAGTTAACAAAATTGTTAGTAACGGTGTAAGAGAATTGTAATATTCGGTATTTTTGCCTCCAAAGATAAAAATAAAATATTTAAGTGTATAAAATTTAAAATATTAAATATTTATGCCGCAATTCACCCAAATTTTATTTCCAACAAAAGTATAAGAATAATAATCTTATTATTCATCTTAAAATTATTATTTTCTATCCTTAATAAATGTTTACAACTCATTCTAACTAATAACTTCCACATAATCATATTTATTTAAATTTAAAATTAATTTTATGAGCCTGATACTATATTTACATTATGGACTCATACTACATACCAAACATTACTTTTTGTTTTACGCCTATTCAATTCAATAGAGATTAGAGATGCAAATAAGTGATGTAATGCAAAATATAGTTTCTTTTGTTAAAAGTTTACTCTAATAGTGTTAATAATGCAAAAATCTCACATAATTAAAGTTATCCAAATTTGCATCATAATATTGTATGATGCAAAATTTATTATATCACAATAAATGTTATATTTTAATATTTACCATTATTTTAATATTTTATTATTAAATTTTAACTAACATCCTCCATTACATTAAATGACTTGTATTATTATTATTATTATTATTTTATTATTAAATTTATTATTTAATTTTGTATTATTATTATTATTTTATATTCTTAATAAATTATTAAGTAAGTATTAAATAACATATTAAATTTTGCATCAACATTTAAAATAATGTATTGGAATCAATAGTAAAATTGATATAAAAATATCACAAAATTACATTTTGTATAAAGTATAAATAATGTTTTTTGGTAGAATAAAAGTAAATTATTATTTTAAATAAGTTGATTATTCTAAGAATGAGGGCATAGGTTCCTTCAAAAAATAAAAAAAAAAATGAGGGCATAGGTGATTTGAATCAACTTACCTATCCTATCCCATAACTCTATTAACAAATAGTGAGACATTTAAGTAAGTTTTTGCATGTGTTGGAGTTGACCAGATTGAAAATAATTTTTTTTCCATAATTATGTAATTATTACACTTAAAACTATTCAAAGTATATGGTACATGCATTTACGCTTCTGTTGGACTTGTAAATAAATATGCTTCTTCAGTTATTATTACAGCCGTCAATTTCAAAGTTGTATGCAAGGATTTCCATTCACATATTTAATATTTTTCAAAACTCTATGATTTTTATTAAATATTTATATATATATATATATATTTATCAAATCTAACTATAGCATGAGGGTAGGAAAGCTCTTCGGAATGTCCCTTCCTATCAAGCTAAGGTTTAATTAGTTTGGTTTGTTTTGCATTTAATAGTCCATTAAATTAAAAAGACATAGGTCCCAACACAAGAAGAAAATAGTTATATTTTAAAAAAATTAAATAAAGTTTTAAGTATAGATATTTGAAAAGAACAATCAAGTCTTTTAAAAAATATTCTTAGAGAAGTCTTTGAAATATATTTAATTTCTTTCTTAACTATATTAGTTAGAAAAAAAAAAAAAAAGACTGTATAAACATATAAATATAATTTTTCTGAAAATTTTGGAAATTTTACACTATTTTATCAAACAAAATAGTAATTTAGCCATAAAAGGAAAGAAAATTACTGAAAAATAAGAGCATTTTAATAGTAAAACTCTTTTTTTTTGGTAAGGGAATTACTGAAAAAAGTTATTTACAAGCATAGGTCCAGCAATCAGCTATGTCTAGTCTACAATAGGTTAGCCCAAAGAATTAATTTGAATTGAAAATTAAATAATTATATAAATAAATCACGAGGAGTCCTTGGGTTGCTATCATGCACCTCATGATCAAGTGTGAATGAATCTCTGTTTGGTCCTAAGACACACTCTCTCTCTCTCACTGTCACATCCCTCATCAATCGCAGAACTCCGAAAAGCCACGACCACTGTAAGCTAATTTTGTTCTTGTGACGTGGCATTATCGTATTGGCGAAAGAATGACAGCTAAGTTATAAACGACCGGAGTAAATCTAAATTATGTTTATGACGTCATATATAAAATAATAATCTCTTAAAACTGGGACACGCTAAGTTGACAGCTACAAGACAACAACAGCAGGCAAATGGCGTGGCCGTTGCCCCGGAAGTTGACCCCGTATGTCATGCGTGTCGACGAAGAATCTTCCACGTGGCAGACTTTGATGTGTAAAGTCGTCACTCTAGTCCCACCACCGAAGTATTATCATCAATATTTTATTATTTTTAACAGAAATGGGACCCACCTCACCAGTTTGTTTGTGGGTCCCATCTCCGACTGGTTCCCGAATCTGTGTCCCTCTGTTTTTACCAATCCTGACTGGACTGGACTTAGTTATGCTAACGTGTTGCCATCCCCACTGTCCTCTGGGTGAGGACCAATCTAATCACTCCAAAATAATAATAATTAATTAATATTGTATTAATTAATTAATAAAAAAGTTTATACTACACTGTGCACTACACCAGAAAAACAACGAAAATGGTTGGTCCAACTCCAACCAACCCCAACTTGTAATACTTTTTAGATTTTTTTAATAATATTTGTCATTAAATAATAAGTAAAAGAGTTTTACAAAGTCTTTTTAAACAATCTTTTTTTTTTTTTCTTCTTTAAACATTTTAGTTCTTAATTGTTTAAAGTTGTTTTCTAATGTATTTCTTTGTTAATTTTCGGAGCGACTGATTTCTTTTTATAAAAAAAAAAATTGTTTGAGAAATTGTAAAAATATATTTTTAAAAAAACTTTTTTTTATCTAAAAAAAGTATGTTAAATTAAAATTTCTCAAAAATTAATTTGTATGTAGTAGAGAATGAGATGTTTTAGGCTATATCTAATGGCACACTATAAATTTATGTAGTGTAATTTTTTCTATAAAATACTTTAATTAAATTTTAAAGTTTATTTTATTTTGATAAGAATTTACAGCCTCCCACTAATAATAATTAATCATTTTTTAACTCTTTAATAATTAAATAATTTATTTATGAATAAATACTTTTATTGTATTAATAAAACAATATTATAATGAAAAATATAAATTTTAGTGTAACTTTTAGTTTGAAGTTAGAATTAGAAAAAATTTAATCCTCTTTTTAATATTGATTTAATACTAAATTTGAATTTTGACAGTAGTGTTGCCTCTTACGCTTTATGTGATATTAATACGTCCATTAAAAAGAAAATTGAATTGGTGGGGCAAAGCTAGTACTCAACTTGCACATATAAATATATCTATAGATATATATCCTTTAAATTTTAATTAATATATTTTATATTAAATTAGAAACAAAATTGGAAGTGGCACTAAAAATGAAATAAAAGGATGTAGAAAAATGGGATAAAAGAAGGGGCTGAGATATAATAAATTAGAAACTAAGTTAGTAAATATTTTTTTAAAAAAATAAATTAATAAAATGACTAATATAATTAATTAGCTAATAAAAATTATAAAAATATATATACTGCATATATTTTTTTTTTAAAAAAATATATATAATAATTAAATTAAATTATATAATTAATTTAGTATTCTATATTATTATATTATAACAAAAATAAATAAATATATTAGATCATTAAATATATGCAACAGGTTTTAATATATCGCATTATTAAAAATTAATACACTATTGTAATAAAATTTTATACAATAGAAAAATTATAACAATACTAAATTAGTACTCAAAAAATATATATCATGCTAACAAATTTATATATACCACTATTGTAAGAACCTGTATTTTCTATAGTGACAAATTAGGTCAGTTGCATATGGAGTTCGTGGTGTTATGTCTGGAGTATATACTGTTAGTGATAGTCCACGTGTCACGACACGAGCCCTAGGCCATGACAGATATGTAATATCCATAACGTGGGTGGTCAAAAGTCACACTTTAACCCTTGTAGGAAGATAAAGCTTATAAATGATCTTTTAATTTATATCACAAAATACTAATTTAAAAGTAATGGATTAACTCCTATATTGATAAGAAAATATTAGTAACAAAATCAGGACCACTAATCAATATAAAAGAACAATAATATCCCCACAGTTATGTAATCACCTAATAGATAGATTTAATAAGTCAATAAAATACCAAAATAATACCTAGCATCCATCATTCCTCATTTCTAGCTAGTACATAGCTAATTTAAGTCATCCAAACCATCCATTTCAGCTTAAATGCAAAATCAGTTTCATTAGAAGATTAAAGAGTAGAATAAGACTAAACTAATAACGACTTTCTTCCTCAACGGTACCATCTGTTGGGTTCTGTGTCCTAAATAAAACTCATTTCAATATAATCAAATTTACTAATTAATAAAGATCAGAAATTACATTTTATGTTGCATGGTTCACATGATTTATTTCATGATTATGTTTAATGTATAAATTCTATTAATTCCAGAACATATTTATTTGTTCATGATCATAGTGTCGTCAGCACAGTGGAATATAATCATGATTATATGTTCAAAAGTTTACTTCTCATGATTTGTCAGTTCACTGAATTTAGACTGGGATGATAATCAGCGATAAGGTATACTTACACCTTGGATACGTGTTATGTCCTTTCCAGGGTATTGAAAAAGTTTACCAGTATCGGATGTATGGAGTATACATTAGAAGGGACCGATATTGATCTTGGATAAGATATCATAAACTTACCGTTATATCTTTCTAAGTAAATATCAATGGTTGATCTTAGGTCTATGGATCTTAATCCTGGTATGGTTAGGTTCAGCTTAGTTGTATTATTTATGTTCTTTGAGTTGTTCGTGGAAGCTAACTTTTGGTTCTGGTGGATACTTACATCTTGGGAACATGGTAGTTCAATTGAGTGGGAGCGCTGATCATAAATATGGAATCTATAGCTTCTATAGGTATTCAGAAGTGAAACGATGATTTCCTTTGAGCTTCGCTTGATAGAGATAAATGATTGAGATCTCATTTCAGTAATTATATTAGTTTATTAAAATATCATTTATAGGTAGCTAAGTGTTTTAAGGATGAAATCATTGAAGGGTAGAACGATAAATTTGTTCCTATTCAGTATAGATCATCTATAGAGGATCTTTGACTATTAGGATTGTAACAATGGATAATCATTACGTATTTATATCGTGGTACATATAGAGCGTTCTATATAACTGAGAGTGCTATTCAATTAATATGTTAGAGAATTTACTTGGTGAATTCTAGATTTACTTATTGAAAGCTCGGTTATATAGGCCCATGGTCCCCTCACTAGTTGAGATAATACTGCTTGTAGACTTAGTTTATTGATTTTAATTAATCAATTATAATTCTAAAATTAGACTATGTTTTATTAATGAATTTTCACTAAGCAAAGGGCCTAATTGTGAAGAAAAGAGATTTTGGGGTCAATTTGTTAATTAAGAGACTTTGCACGGTCTCATTAATAAATTACATAAATGACAATTTTATTTAGTAATTAATTATAATTATTAAATAAATAGTTTTGGCATTTTATAGGATTGAATTGGAAAATATGGTATTATTGAAAAGAAGAATAAGTGGTTGAAATAAAGTGGCAAAATCTAACTAGAAAGTGGTCATTTAAAGTGTACGACCATGATGTTATTTTTGCCCAATATTTTATTCTTTTTTTAATCCATATAATTCAACCCTAAGCCCTAGTTGAAACACTATAAAAGGAACATGATGCTCTCATCTCACCCACTTGACACTTTGTTAAATTAATGTCATCTTGACTATTGCCTTCAACCTAGATGAGAGAGTTCCTTTCTTAGTGATTTCAGCCTCCTTCATTGTTCTACATGTTGGGAATATTATACCAGGATCTAGATTTACTAACAAGTATGTTGAATTAACATCCTAAATATGAATTCTCTAAAACAATGAAAATAAACACATAATGGTTTAAGAAAACCTTACATTGATTACAGCGGGATATAATGACTCATTCCATTCAAGATCTCTAGCCCTTGATTCCTTCTTGTCGCAGAGCATTATCAAGATCTGAACCTGGATCTCTTTCTCTCCTTCGGGTTTGGTTACCACCGTCTTACTCACTATGATTGAGTACTTGACTTGCTATGTGTGGGCACGTCACTCATTCACTATAGGTTTCAAATAGGTGAAGAACAATGAAGGAGGTTTGAAATCACTAAGGAAGGAACTCTCTCATCTAGGTTGAAGGCAATTGTCAAATTGACAAAACTTGGATGAGTGAGAGTATCATGTTCCTTTTATAATATTTCAACTAGGGCTTAAGGTTGAATTATATGGATTAAAAAAGAATAAAATATTGGGCAAAAATAACATCATGGCCGTACACTTAAGTGGACCAGTTTCTAGTTATGATTTTGCCACTTAATTCAACCACTTATTATTCTTTTCAATAATACCATATTTTCCAATTCAATCCTATAAATGCCAAAACTATTTATTTAATAATTATAATTAATTAATTTTCATTTATGTAATTTATTAATTAGACCATACAAAGTCTCTTAATTAACAAATTGACCCCAAAACCTCTTTTCTTCACAATTAAGCCATTGCTTAGTGAAAATTCATAAATAAGACATAGTCTAATTTTAGAATTATAATTGATTAATTAAATCAATTAACTGAGTCTGCAAGCAGTAATATCTCAACTAGTGAGGGGACCATGGGCCTATATAACCGAGCTTTCAATAAGTAGATCTAGAATTCACCAAGTAAATTCTCAACTTATTAATTCCGCCTTGCACCACTATAGATTTGGAATTGAATAGCACTCTCAGTTATATAGAACACACTATATATACCACGATATACATACGTTATGATTATCCATTGTTACAATCCGAATAGTCAAAGATCCTCTATAAATGATCTACACTGAATAGGGACAAATTTACCGTTCTACCCTTCAATGTATTTTATCCT
Organism: Cannabis sativa; assembly: GCF_029168945.1. Taxonomy (NCBI): domain Eukaryota; kingdom Viridiplantae; phylum Streptophyta; class Magnoliopsida; order Rosales; family Cannabaceae; genus Cannabis; species Cannabis sativa. Next base: position 24,648,076 of record NC_083603.1, read on the forward strand.
TAAAACACTTAGCAACCTATAAATAATATTTCAGTAAACTAATATAGTTACTGAAATGAGATTTCAATCATTTATCTCTATTCAGCCAAGCTTGAAGGAAATCATCGTTTCACTTCTAAATACCTATAGAAGCTATAGATTCCATATCTATGATCATCGCTCCCACTCAATTTAACTACCAAGTTCCCAAGATGTAATTATCCACCTGAACCAAAAGTTAGCTTCCACCAACAACTCTAAGAACATAAATAGTACAACTAAGCTGAACCTAAGCATATCAGGATTAAGATCCATTGACCTAAGATAAACCATTGATATTGACTTAGAAAGATATAACGATAAGTTTATGATATCTTATCCAAGATCAATATCGATGCCTTCCAATGTATACTCCATACATCTGATACTGGTAAACTTTGCCAATGCCCTGAAAAGGACATAACACTTGTCCAAGGTGTAAGTATACCTTATCGCCGATTATCATGCCAGTCTAAATCCAGTGAACTGACAAATCATGTGAATTAAACTTTTGAACACATAATCATGATTATATTCCACTGTGCTCACGACACTATAATCATGAACAAATAAATATGTTCTGGACTTAATAGAATTTATAAATTAAACATAATCATGAAATAAATCATGTGAACCATGCAACATAAAAGCGATTTCTGATCTTTATTAATTAGTAAATTTGATAATATTGAAATGGGTTTTATTTAGGGCACAAAACCCAACAAACTCCTACTTGAACTAATATTAAACAAAAAGTGAATTTTAAATAATCTCAACACCTTGATATCCAGATCAAGTGCAGTATGTAGTATTCTCTCTGTAATAGGATCTGACAGGTTGTATACAATACAACCTTTCCACGACCATTACATATCCTTAATCACAAAATCTTTGATATTGTGAAATTTCTCTCTATATGTCTACTCCTCTAGGGATACTTGGATTCTTTCCTTTTTGCAACTACTTCTGTATTAGTCAGGAAGTAACACTAGTAGTTAATTAATTATTGGTACAACGCAAAAATTGTATAAAACTTTCCATAGACTGAATAAGTACTTTCCTACAAATTTAACATTCAGTCTCACTACTAGAGTTAGAGACTCATATAAGTTTTTACACTTCTCCAAAATCAATGCTCCACCCCAGAGTAATCAGCATCTCATCAGTAGACATTCTAGCATCAAGGCAAGTCTAGAAACCTAATTTGGTGTAATCTAAGAGTATTAGATTGTTGGAATATGATTTACCAGTATCTAGATTTACTACCATGTATGTTATTTAACATCCTAAATATGAATTTCTAAAACAATGTAAATAAACACATATAAAGTTTTAGAAACCTTACAGTGGGTGCAACAGAATATTAATGGCTCCTTCCACTCAGATCTCTAACCCTTGTATCCTGTCTTTAGCAGGATATCACCAAGATCTGAGTCTGAATCTCCTTCTCTTGAAACTGGATTCTTCACAGCCTTACACACTATGATTGAGTACCACTTGATGTGTGTGGGCACTTACTCTATCACTAAAGGGTATGAAAATATGAAGAGAGGAAGAGAGAGGAGTGGTTCGAAAATAGAGAAGTGATGGCTTAGGAAATTTTTTACTGAAGGCTTGAATTTCATCATCTTTTGATGTGTGCAATCACTATCTATTTATAGGCAACCACCTAGGTTTAGGTTAGAATTATTAGACATTAAAATATTGAAAAAAATTAAATGGAAATTCCCTCTCAAGTGGTTGGCCATAGGATGTGGGCCCCACTTTGGAATTTTGCCATTTTTCAACAATTTTTTCTTATTTTCAAAAATGCCATTTTTCCAATTCAACCACTTAAATGCCAAAACTATTTATTTAATAATTAAAATTAATTATCAAATAAAATTTCCATTTAATATATTTATTAATTAGACTTAATAAAGTCTCTTAATTAATAAATAAGCCCTAGAATCTCTTTTCTTCACAATTAAGCCCTTGCTTAGTGAAAATTCATTAACTAGACATAATCTAATTTTAGAATTATAATTGATTAATTAAAATCAATTAACTGAGTCTTAGAAGCAGTATGGTCTCAACTAGTATGGGGACCATGGGCCTATACAACCGAGCTTCCAATAAGCAGAACTAGAATTTACCAAGTAAATTCCCAGACTTATTAATTCCTTATTTGCATCCACTATAGAACTTGGAATTACACTCTCAGTCATATAGAACACTCTATATGTTCCACGATATAGATACGATATAAATATTTAACCATCGTTCTAATCTCAATAATCAAAGATCCTCTATAGATGATTTACACAGAGTAGGGATAAATTTACCATTTCACCCCTCAATGTATTTTATCCTCAAAACACTTAGCTTCCTATAAATGATATTTCAGTGAGCTAATATAATCACCGAAACAAGAGCTCTTCCATTTATCTCTATTAGGCCAAGCTTGAAGGAAATCATCGTTTTACTTCTATATCCAGATAGAAGCTATAGATTCCATATCTATATTTAGCGCTCCCACTCAATTGCACTATCATGTTCCCAAAATGTACGTATCACCCTGACCAAAAATTAGGCTTAACTAACAAATCAAAGAACATGAATAACACCCCTGAGATTGAACCTAAGCATGTCAGGATTAAGATCTTTTGATCTAAGATCAACCAGTGATATTAACTTAGAAAGATACAACGGTAATATTATAATATCTTTACCAAGATCAATATCGGTCCCAGTCCAATGTATACTCCATACATCCGATACTGGTAAACTTTGCCAATGCCCTGGAAAGGACATAACACTTATCCAAGGTGTAAGTATACCTATCGCTGATTATCATGCCAGTGTAAATCCAGTGAACTGACAAATCAGGGAATTAAACTTTTGAAGATATAATCATGATTATATTCCACTGTGTTGACAACACTATAATCATGAACAAATACATATGTTCTGGACTTAATATAATTTATGCATTAATTATAATCATGAAATAAATCATGTGAACCATGCAACATAAAATGATTTCTGATCTTTATTAATTAGTAAATCTGATTATATTGAAATGAGTTTTATTTAGGGTAGAAAACCCAACATAGATACGACCGTTATCGACTAACATATAGTTCCTCTTTTTGATCTTAAGATTCACTTAATTTTCTTCCAATGCTTTTTTCTTGGATTAATCTGATACCAACTCATTACTCCCACTCAACAGTAGGTGTCTGGTCTAATGCATAGCAAAGCATATCTAAGACCTCTCACTGTTGATCCTAAGGAATTATTTCATTGGTATTTATCTTTTTTTGGAATAGTTAAAACTTTTCCTTAGATAAAATCTATGTCTAGAAGTCGAGAAGCTTCTATAGATGTAGCCATTAGAAAAATGCTCCAGCATCTTACTAAAGTAAGTCGCTTGCACTAGAGTAAGTAAATTACCAGGTATACAAGAAGCCATAGGTTTAGATAGTCTCAAACCTATAATAATACTAGGAACAGGAAGTTTTGTTAAGTCCATTGAATAGACTTAATTATCAAAATTTCCTTTCTTGTCCTTGTAATAGAAAACTTTTGGTTACTCCATATGAATGGTTTTAATCGTGGTTTCTCTTGGCTTTACTTCTTAGTTCCTTATTCTAATTATCCATTACTTGTTTAAACTATCAATGGATTTTCATCACAAGTATCTTCCAAGTCATAATAGGGTGAGTTCCTTGAAACCTTCCCACTAGGACAAGGTACTGTGACTTTCTGTCTAAGAATACTAATCGTATTATCCTCATTGGTTGTGTCAATACAACAGAGGCAGTGGGATAATCTTATATAGAATAAGATGATAGAATATTTTTGGAATCAAGAAAAAAAATATCTCCTCTACTTTGCTACTTTATTTTCAGACTTAGTCATTTTCTTAGAAAAGTAGTATTTGTTGAAACAAACACATTCTTATCCAATGACTATGGGATAGTCCACCCCTAATCACTTAGAATAGCTATCAAACATGCAAACCTTGGTTAACAGTTTTAGCTTTTCTGAAGGTCACGATCAGGTCATCCATGAATCTAGTATTGGTTTATAATAAGTACACAACCATTCCATCATTCTGAAATTTTCCTATCACTAGGGTATTTCCCTAGAAGGACTTAGGCAACTGCTAGTAACTAATCATAGACCTTATACTATCATCAATATGGAAATCGAATTTATGGGGAGGTAAGTTTGAATACAATTCAAAATTCAACTTAATGATCTTTGAACTGCATATCCACCAAATATTTCTCCACCCCTATCAGTTCGCAAGATCTTTAACCACTTACCTTATGTTTTTTAACATTGCTAGAAATTCATGAAATTTCTCAAACATTTTAAATTTCTTCGCATAAGGTAAAATCTAGAGTGATCATCATAAGAAGATACCAAAAACTCATATCCACCCCTGAATGTACATCCATATTCAAATATAGATGATCTTACTTTCAAGTGGATATAGGCATATTACTCTTTACTAAGAATGATCTTGTCAAAACCACTATGAACAAGATACAAATGCCATAGATTTATAAAATATGTGGTTATGGTCTTTCGAGGACTTAGGTCTAGTTACAATAAAGGGTTCTTAGTCCAAGTGGATTCTAGTCACAGAATACTAAACTCATTATCCATACATTGACATACAGTTTGAATCCATTGGCAGAAGATGGATATTAAAAACTTATGAAAGTCAAATTGTAATGTATAATGTATTCTAGGAAACTAAAATTTAATATTTCTATTTGGAATCTAAAATTTAAAGTCAAAGACTTAAATTTATACCAAATATTTCTTGATTTATTATTATAGCTTGGACCACCACTACTAATCTAACTCTAAGTTTAAATTGCCTATAGTAAGCATATACATGTAGGAGATTTCTAAGATCGAGGATTTATATCATTTCGGGATAGAATGTTGAGAATATAGTCATCTGTGCCATTCAATTTCATAAGCGAAATTAGAGTGACATCATAAGCAGATGATTTATAAACCATTCATCCAATGATATACTATGTAAGAAAATTCGAAATGAATAAGCTAAGAGAAAAATTAGGATAATTTTGATTAAAATAAGAATCCAACAATATCCTGGTAGGCAAGAGTCAAAGTTATTCTTATTTTACACGAAATTTACAACTACAATTCATAACAGAAAACAACATGGTTCAATATAAATTCACACACAATGCAAAAATTATTAAGCATTTAGCAAGTAACAAAGACATGTGAAAATACAAAACTATCATATCTTAAATAATTTCTAAGGTTTCCAACAAACTGATACAGTGTCCTAGTAGGCAAGAGTCAAAGATATCATTCATTGAATAGAGTTGTCAGCTCATCTAAAATGGACACCATTCTAACAACCTTTTATTCGATCAAAATAAGAATCCAACGTTGTCCCAGTAGGCGAGAGTCAAGGTTATTCTTATTTTATGAGCTTCCACCAATGTTTCATACTTTGTAAATTTATCTCTAAGTAGTCACTGTAAGGGAGATTCTAATAGAGACGAAAACTGTTGGGTTTTTGTGCCCTAAATAAAACTCATTACAATCTGATTAGTTATCAATTTAGAATTTTGAAGTGATTTATGTTTACATGTATGTTACATGTTTATGGTTTAATATATATTATATATGCACAAAATCAGTTAAATCCAGAACATATAGTTATTCACAATTATAGTATTGTCAATACAGAGGAATGTTGTTGTGATTATATGATTCAAAAGACTTAGTCTCTGTTCATCAGTGTTTTGGATTTACACTGATGTGATAATCAGCGATAAAGTATACTTACACTTGGAGTAAGTGTTATGTTTTTTCCAGGACATTAGCAAAGTATACTAGTTTCGAATGTATGGAGTATACATTGGACTGGACCGATATTGAACTTGGTCAAAGATATTGTAAACTTACTGTTGTATCTTTCCAAGTCAATATCAGAAGTTGATCTTAGATTAAGAGAATCTAAATCCTGATATGCTTAGGCTCAATCTCAGGAGTGCTATTCATGTTCTTTGATTTATTAGTTAAGCCTACTTTTGGGTCAGGGTGATACGTATATTTTGGGAACATAATAGCATAACTGAGTGGGAGTGCTGAACATAAATATAGAATCTATAGCTTCTACTGGTGTATAGAAGTAAAGTGATGATTCCCTTCGAGCTTAGTTAAATAGAAGTAAACGGATGAGCTCTTGTTTCAATGACTACATATTAGATCACTAAAGCATCATTTACAGGTAACTAAGTGTTCAAAGGGGCAAAATACATTGAGGGGTGTAAACGGTAAATTGGTCCCATCTCGATGTAAATCATCTATATAGAGGATCTCTTAATCACATTAAGATTATAACAATGGTTAAATGAGATAGCATATTGATATTGTGAAACATATAGTATGCTCTATATAAGTCTGAGAGTGCAATTCAAAGTTCTAAGAGTGGATTCAACAAGGAATTAATAAGTTAGGGATTTACTTGGTAAATCGGTTCAACTTATTGGAAGCTCAGCAATATAGATCCATGGTCCCCATTCTAGTTGAGACTATACTGTTTGTAAGACTCTATAATTGATTTATGGTTAATCTATTATAATTCTAAAAGTTAGACTATGTCTAATTTGTGAATTCTCACAGTTTAAGGATGAAATTGTAAATAAAAGGGTTTCTAGGTTTAATTATTAATTAAGAGACTTTGTATGTCTAATTAGTAATTATATTAAATGACAATATTATTTAATAATCTATTTTAGTTATTAAATAATTAGTTTTGGCATTTAAATGATTAGAATTGGAAAAATGGTATTTTTGGAGAAATAGAAATAAAATTGAGGAAATTGCAAAATCCATGTGAGGCCCATACACACCATGGCCGGCCACATGCTTGCATGTTTCCCAATTATTATTTTCAATTTTAATTGCCATGTAATTGCTAATCAAAGCCTAGCAAAAATAGGAAAGTTGTAGATCACACTAAATAAGGCAGTTAATCAATTACACAGTAAAAGAGGAAACTGCTTATTTGGAAAGTTGTGCTCTCCCTTTTTCCAATATATAGCAGCCCTTGTTCTCTTCTCTTGAATGCATGATAACCCACGAAAATAAGAGAGAAAAGAAGAGAGAAATTTCGAAATCCTTGTGAGAGAGAAGTGGCCACACACATCACTCAGTACCTCAATCATAGTTTGGAAGACTGTGAAGGATCACATCTAACTGAAGGAGAATCGGACTCAGATCTTGATTATACTCTGCTACAGACAGGAATCAAGGGTTAGAGATCTGAGTGGAAGGAGACACTTAATTCCGCTGCCATCACTGTAAGTTATTCTTAACTTTTATGTGTTGTTTATCGTTTTAGAAGTTCATATTTAGGTTGTTAAATCAACATACTTGCGAGTAGATCTAAGATCTTGGTAAAATTAATTCCAACAACTGGTATCAGAGCCATGGTAATTGATTTGCTTGCAAGAAATTTGGACTTAAAACGATTTTTTTGTGATTTGGATGGTTTCATGGTGTGTCATATTGATGTTTGATTCATGTTTGTGAATTCTGGGAAAAATAATTGATTATCTGTATCTGAAATTATTTTTATTGGATAGTTTGGAAAATTCTAAGCAAATTACTTTTTTACAAAACTCAATTTTGATTTAATTTGAATTAGTTATGAATTTTTGAAAATCGAAAAAAATCGAGGTGGTGAGCACCTTCCCTACGCGCGCGGAAATCATGCAAGGGGACCCTTGCGCCGAGTTTACTCGGCAATTCCCCACTCCTGCGCGCGCGGACAGTATGTTTTGCATACTGTCCGCACCACCTGCCTTATTTTTCGTTTTCTTCGATTTTTCATGCTATTTCATGGAATTAACTTTCGATTTTTTGTGTAGTTTTGTATTTTGATTTTTATTTTTCATTTTTCAAATCTAATTATCAGAAATAAATTAATTTTATTTTAAAATTAATTTTAGATATTAGTCTAATTTGAATTTGAAAATAGGTTGAAATCAAGTATTGCTTACCTCTTTTCTTATTTCTTTTAAATTTTGATTATTTTATCTTATTTTTAAATATAAGGTGAGAAATTAATTTTTTTTATAAAAAATATTCTTTTTGTATTTTGACCTTATTTAGAATAAGATTACTATAATCATGGTATTTTAAAAGAGGAAATAAGATATTTTTGTTAACTTTTTAAATTTTGTTATTCTTATTAAATTAAATTGTAAAATCAGAAAAGGGTATGTATTTACCATTTTCTATTTTATTGAATTTTTAATTTATTAAATAACATGAAATTTAAAAGGAAAGTTAGCAAATTTATTTTTAAATGATATTTAGGTTACTCAAAACCTAATTTTTCAAAATTGTAGGTTTAATTTTAAATATTTTTTTTTTATTTCATTCTTTAAAACCGAAATTTTTTTAATTTCGAAATAAAGTTTAATGTTTAAAATTAAATAAATCCCACTTCCAACTATCCAAATCTAACTTGTTGCAGGAGTATGTGTTTTAGATTGTTTGTAAGTTTTCTAAAACCTATTATTGCTTGATCTAAATTGCCATGGTTAACTTGTTGACAGATCCAATGATCTGATTTTAACCCATGGTTCAATTGATGATAGATCAAGTAAATAATTTGTAACAGGTAAATTTTACATTCTTCTTTCATCTGTGTATGACCTAGTAACATGATAGGGTCCATCCAAATCTGTGTGCCTGTGTGAGCCTATATGTTTAATTTCTGTTATAGACACATATAGGTTGTTGTTGCTAAATAAAATGTCATAACTTGATAGATTTTATTTAGGCTCATTTAGTTAATGGGCCTATTCAATCAATAACAGTTGTTCATTTTAAGGTTAAATTCCTCTATTTTGGGCCTTGTGTGAGAGTTGGGAGCCTTAGAAGTGGGTACGACATACTGAACCCAGCCCCCCCTCACATGAACAACCCCAATTGTGAAGGCCCATTTGCCTGATTTGGATAACTGTGCTAGGTTAATTAAATTAGTTTGACCTAATAAAATTGAATAGCAACATAATTAATTTCTTCGAAATTAATTTAAGAAAAACATAGTTTGTAGAATTTAATTTCTAGATAAACTATTTGTATTTTTCTTGCATTTAATTAAATAAAGAATTTTAACTAACTAGATTTTTTTTTTGAAACTTACTTTTATTATTTCATTAAATATTTCTATTTAAGTTATGAATTAGTTATTACTAATTTTCTTTATTAACTTAAATTTGAATATAATATTAAGTTGAGGAATTCTAGGAATTAGTTATTGAAGATTCTTAAAAGATATTTTTTAAGTTGGTTTTAAACTTAAAATGGAATATCTTTAAATTAGGTACTTACCACCTAATTTTGATATTTAATTAAATTTTAAGTTGTAAATTATAGATTCTTTCTATAATAACTTAAATCAGATATTTTCCAAATCTTGAAAAGATACTTAGTTAAATTGAGATATTTTCTAGATAGTTATTTCTATACTAATTATTATTTCTAATATAGAAAAATATCATTGATTGTGGAAATTAATTGTTTAATAATTAATTTTGGTACAATTCAATTAAGGATATTTTTCCTTGTATTAAATTGGAAATTAATAATTAAGCCTTCTCTTCACTTAATTATTTATTTCCTGAATTTAATACATTTAATTAAGTTGAAAATTAAATATCTAAGTTAATTTTCATAATGATACTTAAATATTGTTATTTTCATGATACTTAATTAAATAGAAAATTATTTTGAGTTGGGTATTTTCATAACAACTTAAATTTGAATAATTTTCAAAATATATTTTATTTATTTTATTAATTATTTTTCGAAATTGCATTTGATTATGCAAGATAATTTTGAATTTATCTTGAAAGATAGATTAAAGTTGTAGATTAATTATTTTAATTAATTTTGAATCAACTTAAATCAATGATTTTTTCATTTAATGATTAATTTAAAATAAAGGAACTAAAATATTATTAGAAATTGATTTAATTAGTCAAGAAAATCTAGATAGATAGTATTTTTTGCTTGAAGTATTTTTCCTAGTAAAGTTTGATTTATTTTAATGTATTTTGAAAATTGTATATTTTTGGAAATACAATATATATATTTGTAGAAAATTTTAATTTGATTTGCAAATTAATTTAAATTAATACAACTTAAATTAAGTAATTTTCTTAAAATATTTGTTGGAAAATTAATACTAAGATGGAAATAATTCATTTTATTTTCTTAACCATCCGAGTTTAATTTTACAAATATTAAATTAAATTTTATATAGAGTTTTATTCTAAATTTAAAATTTAATAGATATATATAGATTTAAAATAAATAAATAATAGAAGAAAATACATTTTAAATAATGAGCTTTATTATTATTGAGATATTCAATCTCCATTGTTGGTTTTACATAGCTATTGTTTTAGTGAGTAATCCTCCCTAATGGAGGAACGTTCATTAGCAAGTTAGCGCCGTTTAATCTCAAAAGATAAGTATATTTGTAAGTTTTTTATATTAGTATTGATCACCCTAATGGTGGCGACTGTATAAAACTTAGAAACGTATGAAACAATGGTGGAAGCTCATGAAATAGGAATGACCATGACTCTCACCTAAACGGGACAACATCAGATTCTCTTTTCGATCGAATAAAAGGTTGCTAGAATGTTTGTCATTTTAGATGAGCTGACAACTCTATTCAATGGATGATAGCTTTGACTCTCGCCTAAACGGGACACTGATATCAGTTTGTTGAAAACCTTGGAAATTATTTAGGATTGTATTTTTTAGTATTTTCTCTAGTCATTCCTACTTGCTATGTGCTAATAATTTCTGAATAAGATTTTGTGTTAAACCATAATTGATATCTATTTATTATCTTGTAGTATCCTCAATTGCAATGTCGAATCCCATGTTGTCACTGTTGACTGAAAATAAGCTAAATGGAGCTAACTTCCCAAAATGGAGAGAGAACATTAATATTGCTCTCATAGGTGAAAGTGCCTTGTTTATGTTGACTGAGCCGTCTCCTGAGCAGCCAGGTGATAATGCAACCAAAGCTGTTAAAGAGAAGTTCGAGCGTCGGCAGAATGCTAACAATAAAACTCGATACTTCATGCTTTCCAGCATGGTTGACACCTTGAAAACAAAGTTTGCTAACACTGTCACGGCCGCAGAAATCATGACGCAGTTAACTGAGCTATTCGGTATGGCATCTATCCAGTCTCGTTTTGACGCGACTAAGAAATTCATCAACGCACGGATGGAACCCCATCAGAATGTGCGTGATCACCTTCTCCAGATGGCTAGTTATTTCCAGGAAGCCCAGAATCATGGTGCTGAAATGGATCAGACTACTCAAGTGTGTCTCATCTTGAATAGTCTGACTCCAGACTTTCTGCCCTATACATCAAATTATGTCATGAATAAGAAGGAACAAGACTTTCATACGTTAGTCAATGACCTTCAAACATATGAAAATTTGATTGGAGGTCCTAAGAAAAGAGGGAATAAACCTCAGAATTCTGGAAATGGTAATAAGACGAGTAATCCTGAGGCACACGTTGCTTCTACTTCCAAATCCAATAATAAGAAGAAGTGGAAAAATGCCAAGAAGCGAGCTCAAGCTGCGAAAGCAGCTAAGACCAAAAAGGCTGGAGCTTCTGGTGATACACCAAAAGGAAAATGTTTCTACTGCAATGAGAAAGGCTATTGGAAATCCCAATGTCCTAAGCTTCTTGCAAAGAAACAAGGTATTTCTTTATAAACTGATGTGTTTTAGTGAATTATTATCCATTTTAATTATTAATTCTGGACTACTAACCTTGTTTATTATTCTTCTTATAGCTCAAGCTTCTTGAACTCGGATGCTGTCTTAGCGAGTTGGATCTGAAAGCTGGATTGTGGATGGAGGTCGTCTATGATAAAGAAGAAGCTCAATTTTTTTTGAATTAATTGTTTAATTTTTCAAACAATTTGGATTTCAAGTTTGGGATTTTATTCCCTGTTTGTTTCTCATAATATTGCAAACATTTTTTTTCGGTTTATAGTAAAATTTATTTTTAATTGAAATTTATGAGTTGAACTTCAGTACTTTATCTTATAAATCTATTACCAATTGTTATATTTATTATGTTTATATGTGTATGTATTTTTATTATTGATACAAATTCTATAGTTATTTAAACTCCTTACAGAGTTATTACTACATAAACACTAGAAATTATTTCTATGTTTATGAATAATTGTTAATTCTAAAACAATTATTGAGAATTTGTTTAATAAAAAGATCTTTTGATCTGATAGGGGTGGAGAAAAGTTAAGAATAATATGCAGTTCAACGATCTTTTATATCTAATGAACTCTGGATTATATTCAACTCCACATTCGCTCTATCACACTTAGGGAATCATGATCTTTACAACCTTTAGGGATGGATCATAATCTCTATCAACTTAGGGGTGGACTTTATTCCACAGTACTCTTTGTACACATAATTTTAAACATGGAAATAATATAATAAATTAGCTATTATCAGAATAAATCCTTGATCTTGATTATATGTTCCAGTTTAGATTTACTGTTGTAATAGTTAATGATACCATTAAAGTTCTTTGATAATGTATCACATTACCTTAGTTGAGTGGGAGAATATTAAAATTCTTTATCAATCTTCGTTTGGTTGATATTTGTGATAGGAACTTAAGAACACCTTTGATAAAACAAATCTAACCATTCACATGGATAGAAATAACTTATCAGAATTATGAGAATAAGATAGAAGAATTCTTGCATTGTCTATTCGAATGACTTGAGTCAAGATTTCTAATCCTCATAACATTTTATGGTGTCTTAATTTGATTGCTTAATCTCTAGCAAGTATTTTACACTTCAAATACTAGACTGCTATGTTGTTGACCTAGTCCTAGAGAAACTTACAGTTTCAGACTAAGATAATAAGTCACAACGAGATATTCCTCAAAACAATAGTAAAAGGTTAAAATTTTCTAACCAGACATCTACTATTGAGTGGGAGCCATCTGAGATGTAATCAAATGGAGAACATTAGGGGACAATCAAGAAAGATTTATGAAAGTGACCTATATGTTAGATATTAAGGAACTATGCATTAATGATCCTAACATCCACACCAACTCATTAAGAATTTTGAGATGGTGGTTACTCTGGGGGTGGAGGAATCATTGTAGAAGAGTGTAAAAACCCATCTATAATAATTCAAGCTTCATCAGAGAAGATATAACTTCGTAAATTCGAAACTATTAGAAAGTTATGTTACTGAAGAAAATTCTACACTGCATTATCTCAATTCCAAATTTTAAAATTTGTGAGATATGTATTATGTTTGTTTAGATGTACTTAATGAGCAGTAAGGATTTCAGTATCCCTTGATGAGTAAAGCATATAGTTAAGGAAGTTTCATAAGTTTTATGAACCTGGTTCCAGAAATATGGGTGGACTCAAACATACTACACTTGATCAGAAGATCGAGACGAAAGATTGATTGTAATGCACAACTTGTTTTATGTTAGTGCAAGTGGGAGTTTGTTGGGTTTTTGTGTCCTAAATAAAACCCATTACAATCTGATTAGTTATCAATATAGAATTTTGAAGTGATTTATGTTTACATGTATGTTACATGTTTGTGGTTTAATATATATAATATATGCACAAAATCAGTTAAATCCAAAACATATAGTTATTCACAATTACAGTATTGTCAATACAGAGGAATGTGGTTGTGATTATATGATTCAAAAGACTTAGTCCCTGTTCATCAGTGTTTTGGATTTACACTGATGTGATAATCAGCGATAAAGTATACTTACACTTGGAGTAAGTGTTATGTTCTTTCCAGGACATTGGTAAAGTATAATAGTTTCGAATGTATGGAGTATACATTGGACTGGACCGATATTGAACCTCGTCAAAGATATTGTAAACTTACCGTTGTATCTTTCCAAGTCAATATCAGAAGTTGATCTTAGATTAAGAGAATCTAAATCCTGATATGCTTAGGCTCAATCTGAGGAGTGCTATTCATGTTCTTTGATTTATTAGTTAAGCCTACTTTTGGGTCAGGGTGATACGTATATTTTGGGAACATGATAGCATAACATAGTGGGAGTGCTGAACATAAATATGGAATCTATAGCTTCTACTGGTGTATAGAAATAAAGTGATGATTCCCTTCGAGCTTAGTTAAATAGAAGTAAATGGATGAGCTCTTGTTTCAGTGACTACATATTAGAGCACTAAAACATCATTTACAGGTAACTAAGTATTCAAAGGGGGAAAATACATTGAGGGGTGTAAATGGTAAATTGGTCCCATCTCGATGTAAATCATCTATATAGAGGATCTCTTAATCACATTAAGATTATAACAATGGTTAAATGAGATAGCATATTGATATCGTGAAACATATAGTATGCTCTATATAAGTCTGAGAGTGCAATTCAAAGTTCTTAGAGTGGATTCAACAAAGAATTAATAAGTTAGGGATTTACTTGTTAAATCGGTTCAACTTATTGGAAGCTCAGCAATATAGATCGATGGTCCCCATTCTAGTTGAGACTATACTGTTTGTAGGTCTCTATAATTGATTTATGATTAATCTATTATAATTCTAAAAGTTAAACTCTGTCTAATTTTTGAATTCTCACAGTTTAAGGATGAAATTGTAAATAAAAGGGTTTCTAGGTTTAATTATTAATTAAGAGACTTTATATGTCTAATTAATAATTATATTAAATGATAATATTATTTAATAATCTATTTTAGTTATTAAATAATTAGTTTTGACATTTAAATGATTAGAATTGGAAAAATGGCATTTTTGGAGAAATAGAAATAAAATTGAGGAAACTGCAAAATCCATGTGAGGCCCATACACACCATGGCCGGCCACATGCTTGCATGTTTCCAAATTATTATTTTCAATTTTAATTGCCATGTAATTGCTAATCAAAGCCTAGAAAAAATAGGAAAGTGGTGGATCACACTAAAAAGGCAGTTAATCAATTACATAGTAAAAGAGGAAACTGCTTATTTGGAAAGTTGTGCTGTAATATCCCGGAAAAAATAAATAATATTTAAATAGTCATATTTTATTAAATATGTAATTATTTTGGTAACGAAGTAAGATTATGATCTTGCTTAGGGTAATTATTGAGAATTTACTCAATGAAATAAAAAGCGTAATTTTTTAATTACGGAGATTATTTTGGGATATGTGAGTACCGAGGATATCAATTTCGAAATAAAACATTTTTTATTGGGCCCGGTAATTTTGGTTAGAAATGTCACGACATTTATGGAAGAATTATTTTGAGAATATTCCGGACTAGGTTAGAAATTTTAGAATGTCGGTTTAATAGAATTAGAAAAATTACAAAAATGTCCTAGGTTATTTTAAAGTTTATATTTTTTTCATTAGGGGTAAATTAGTCTTTTGCCTTTTTACTTTTTAGGGCTGCCTATTATTATTTAAAAAAAAAAGAAAGAAAAACCGTATTTTAAGGAATTAACTTCCAAGACAAGAAACCAACTCTTTTCTTCTTCTCTCTCTCGTGCAACCTAGAAGCTAGCTGAACCAAGGGAGTTCTTCCTCAAATTCTTTTTGTTTCTAGCAGAATTTACTCCCAAGCTCAACTTAGAAGCCTTGAGGTAAGTCTTTGTTGCATGTTTTCCCTAAATTCTTTTGGTTTTAAGTTAGTTTTGGTTGGGGTTTTGGTTTTTCAAGGGGGCTGCAAGTTGTTTGGTGATAGAATATGATTCTAGGATAGTTTTTGAGGGTGTTTGAAACTTGTTTAAGTTTAATTTGATTGGAGTTAGGGGCTGGTTGAATTAATTAAGCTACATAGGGATAGAATTGTGTTTTTCTTCACTTTGAAGTGTGATTTTGAGCAAATTGATATATTGCATTGAAATGGTTGTTTGGTTATGTTATAATTGCCATAATATACTGTTCTGGAAAGTTTGGTTAGGTTTGGTGGAGGTTTGATTGGTTTTTGGGGTGAAAAACCAGAAATCACCATGGCTGCCAGGAAAAAAAGGCAGGCCGTTTTTCTGGGTGTCTGAAAAACGGCCGACCGTTTTTCCCAGGAAAGGGGGATTTTGGATTTTTCTCCTCAAGTCCGATCTGTTTCGGGGTGTCTTTCAGAGTGGAATTCAGGGTGTTTTAGAGATGGTTAAGCTAGTTTGATCTGGGGGAAAGAAGGGTGTGTTCGGTTGTGAGAATAGTTGATTATCAGAAATTTGATTAAGGTTTTCATTTGAGTTTTAATTGTCATGACATAGGACCGGAATTGCTTAGCTTGTTTCCCACTCATGTCGGCCCGTACTCTTGATTTCTGAACCAAGGTAAGAAAAGCGGTAAGCACCGTATGTGGTTAAAGATTAATGGTTGAATGGAAGTGGCCTTGATTATTATCAAGACTTTGATTAAATATTTAGTAAGCCTAGGTTATGACCTAGGGTTGGAAACGGTTATTACCGTTACGAGTAATTACTCTTGAAACCGCGGTTAGGTTTCTTACTTATCGTCTGCTTTATCGGGCAACGATAGTGACATATTCAGCTCGTGGTTAACGAGTGGTAAAAGGGGTACTTTATAAAGTACCAAGATTGTGTAATGTGTAAAGGAATACTTTATGATATTGTATAATGAGTAAACATATTGGTATGAGATTAAATTGATAATCATTTTCAGTTAACGTTTTGGTTACTTTTCTTGCTGAGTCTCTGTGACTCACGGGTGCTTTATGGTGCAGGTAAAGGAAAGGCAAAAGTTGAGCAACCATGAGTTTGTGGTCGCAGCAGCAATGTACATACCAGCCGCAGTGACACGGCCCAGTAAACAGGATGCTCTATTTTGATTGTATTTTGGAAGTATAAAGTTTATGTTGTAAAATACTTTGAAACCAGTTTGTGAATATTTTGAAAACAGGGGAACCCCGTAGTCCATATTACTTATCTTTTGTTAAACAGTTTAAAAGTGGAATTTTAATTATAAAAAATTTAATTACCCACACTTTTAGTATAATTACATATTATATAAATATCAGTATTTTATTAAATTGTACACACGTGGCGTTCCTGTTGGACTGGGCGTTACATGTGCTCTCCCTTTTCCCTATATATAGCAGCCATTGTTCTCTTGTCTTGAATGCATGATAACCCACGAAAATAAATTTTGTCCAAATTCAATGAATATAAAATATTCATTTATCACAAAATCAATTCTTTATTTTATTCCATAAATAGAAATATTATAATATTCTTCCACTTGGTAAGCATTTAGACTAAACATTCAAAACTAAACGTTCCTCATTATATAATAAACATATGAATCATAGCAATATGTCCTCATTATAAGTCGAGTATTATCTTCCATGTATTACGATATATTTATTATATAATAATGTACTTAAGCGAATGAACCCTAAACCTTATGTTTATTCTGGTCTTCTTATGATAATTTCTCAAATGAAATTAAGGTGCACATAAATATGAGAAAATATCAAAATTAGAGTTTCATTGAATAATTTTAGTTGTACAAATAAAAACTGCATATGGGGTAGTTTAATCCCATATTTACTTTATGATCCTTGAATTTGTGTTGCGGCATGCTTTTAGTTAAGGATATGCGATCACCCAATTCAGTTTGCGTGATTAATGACCACTTATCACGTCTTTTTATGGCTAAATACTTAATGTCGATATGCTAGCTTTGACCAGTATTCTTATAGTTATTAGCCATAATTTATGTAGTTGAATTTGTCGTAAAATTTTCTTAATGACCTAATGCGGCTGTAATTCTAAACTCTAGTCCTACTATGAAACTCTATAATACATCATACAAGATGTGTCCTCAAAACAATAAATGAATCTGACTTCTATAGTGGAAATAACAATCAAGATTCTCCACAATATAGCTTACTAGTAATCTTAAGGACATAATCAAATATTGATATACGTGAATGAATATAACCAATGAAGTACGTTAGAATCTAATTGGTTAACTATATTTCCATATGGTCAATTCATCTTAACAAAATATGTATGAATATAATTTTTGGTATCCTAAAGACACGTCATCACTTTTTATGAAAAATAAAGTGGTCTTAACTTTATTTATTCTGATACTACTTAACGATCCTGAAATAAATGTAATGCAAAGTCTTATTCAAACTCTTAGGCATACATTAGGCTTCTAAAAATAGAAGCAAATGAGTGTTCTTAACCTATTCTCACTCCAGATCATTTTTTAGATGCTGGTTCGAGTTGAATTTATCACACTTAAAGATAAAAGTTATATTAGATGAATAATACATAATTTTATTTAATCAGAGATGTTGTGGCTACTCTCTAATTAATTAAAATTATATATGTTTTTTATATTCTTTATCTCAAAATAATAATTTGAGATATGAATTATTTCACCTTATATAGAAAACTTTTATCATCATTTGCAAGTAACATATTGTCTATATATAAAACAAATATTACTCCCACTTACCTTCTAGTATATAATTATTTCTTATAATTCTCTTTTTAAACCTAAAGGAAAAGATGATATAATACCAATTTGTTAATCTATAGGTAGATACTTTAAGCTTGCATATGTTCACCACTATTAGGGGAAAATTTTTATGGCAGTCTGTATACCTTCTCCTCTAGTTCACTATTTGGAATTGATTAATGAATTAAAACGAGAAACAAATGCCAAGGTCTATAATAGAATCATTTATAAAAACAAGTGAGAATGTAAATCTCCTTTGTTATTGATTCTTATTTCAAAATGAACTTCTTAGCAATGAACATGGTTTTATATCTTTATATTTCTCCATGTTGCCTAATAAAAATTATTGGTGAAATACCTATGCTTAATTAATGTTCTCCACCCCATTAGGCAACTTTACGAAAGATAAACTTCATTGCTCTTTAAGATATTCGTTTCTTCATTCATGGCATATTGTACTACAATTTTAATTCTTTGCATTCCACAGTTAAATTTGTGTCTCAAATTAATATTGTAGCTGAACTCTTATTGTACAGAATGTAATCACTAGAAAACATTGATCTTATTGTTCTAATAAGTCATCTTAAGGATGGACCAACAACTCTTAAAAGAGCAAATGGCTCAATATGCATGTTGTTTTAAAAATTGTAAGCAATTACTAAATAACATAACTTATTAGAATTTTATCAACGACTTGTGGATTATTTATGATTAGTTATGAATTCTCAATAACCATTAACCTTAAGGGGTGTTGTGAATCATAATTAATCTAACACTTGAGGTGGAAGGTTGCGAAAATATGAATGATCTTTCGCAGAAACTAGGTTCCTAGAATGATCACTCCCACTGATCAAGTCAATTCTTAATTCCACAATTCTAGTATTGTGAGATGGATAATGTCATACCCAAAATTCGGATGGAGGACACATGTCAAGATAAAGGGAATGTGAATCGGTGCAATAGCTTTTTATGGAATAACTCATTAATTACGTAAGTATCAAGGTATATCTGTAACCCGCTGACTGTAAGGTCTTAGGCGAGGAATCAATGTACAAACTTGCACTTAGTGTATTAGCGAGAAACCATATGTTGCTAAAGGTGAATAGCGAGGCACCAAAGAAAGGTGACACATACCTTAGCTTGCAATAAGCAAAGTAACTGTAAAAGTCAGATCGACTCGAAGAACAAGTAACAATTATGCTAGATGGCCATCTCGCTATGAGATGACTTCCTATAGCTTCATCCAACTAACAGGAGCGAGGCTCATAACCCTGGCAAGTCAAAAGATTTCTTTATACCCGCGATCGATGTAAGACATACATTGTCGACCTCGTAAAGAAGAATGGTCCTAACTCGCTACTGGGATCACTATAATGAAGTTTTTGTCGAGACATCTCCAGATTCAACAATTAAAGACGTGTTTAATACAAGATATTTTTTGACCTAGTAAAAGTGAGAAAATCACAGCTATATGATTTTCAAAATCATATACCGCATTTACATTTCGTTATATGTAATCAAATCCCACGATTTTAGGGTTAATGGCTGTAAACATATTCTGGTCAACTTTGTAATTAACTGCCCACTATGTACTGGCAAATAGTCTCAAAAAGGGACGAAAAAACTCATATGAAAGAGGCCCCAAAAAAATACTCAGAAATCTAAATAAGAATGACTCGTGGACTATGAAGAATTTTAACTGTAAAACCACGTCAAAAACCCTGTGTTCATATTTTATTTTTCTATAGCGTTTATTTTTTCTGTGTGGAATTATTACCGCGAGGCTCAAATTTAGTTAACGAAAATCTGCGTTAGCAGTTTGGTGCTTTCATTGAGAGCCTCTGTGAAAAAGCTCAGAAAAAACCCTCACTTCTTTAAAAGAAAAACCTTTTCCTTCATGGCTGAAAATCAAGAGAATATTAACACCCCACATGAGAAAACTAACCATCGTCCTGGAAAAGAGCCCATCGGCTCCAGAAGATCTACCAATCCGCAGTCCAAAAAGACCACTCGTTCCAGGAGGGCTTAACCTGAGGATGGCCCCAGTGCTCGGACGACACGTCCCCGGAGAACTCAACCCAACATTGGTCCTAGTGCGCGGACAACCCGCTTGAGGAGAACTCAGCGTGGGATTGGTCAGAATCCCAGGACGAGGGATGAAGAGCCCAACCGTGGAGGCACCCAATCTGTGGGAGAAAGAACTTATGAAACGGAAAGCCACCGCCTGAGACGCCCTCTGGAAGAGGCACAACGTCAACATGCTGAGTTAGAACGTGAGGTAGCCTCGGCCAGGGCGGCGCAGGGGTTGAACGCTCAAAATCAACCTGAACTTGGAGTGAGAAGACCACGAGCCATACCTCGTAGCTCACGAACTAGGAGACAAGAAAAGGCCCGGGAAGAACAACCCGGAGAAAATGACACACCCCCTGAGAATCAGGATGAACAGCCAAAAAGGAGACAACCAGAAACTGATGAACGAGAAATCCGTCATGAAAATGAGGAGGATCTTGGGACTCAACCGCGAGAACGGAGATCACCTGCTAGAAATCACCAACGTTCTTCCCAAACCCATAGAGCGAGGACTCGTACACCCTGATGGAAGTACTACGAAAAACCGCTCTCGAGAGGAAAGAACAGAGCGTGAAGAAGCAAGTGTGACTTCGAGGCGATCCAGAACCCATAGCTGATCAACTCAAAGGGGAGAAAGTACTCAACGAGCTATTGTTCGAGAAAGTACGGGAACCACTAAATTCACGAGCCACTTAAAGAGAAAGTCTATGAGTAGGATGTGGTCTATGAGTAAGATGAGATCTGCCAGCAATTACTCCTAACCAGATATGCGAGAGAACTTGAATCGGAAGAAACTTGACCTTTGCCAACAGCTTGGTCCAAAGCAAGAGGATCCAATCCAATTGCGGATAAACGAGTTGGAGGATAAGTTCAGGAGATATCAAATGAAGGAATTAGGGAAATCATCTGGGTACGACTCTGACGAGGAGCTTGAGCTGTATCACCCAGATATTATGAATACCCCTTTTCCTTCGGGATTCAAAAACCCGCATGTCTTGTCCTATGACAGAACCACAAATCCGGTCTCGCATTTGAATAACTTTAACATGATAATGCGAGTGAGTAATGTGACGAATAATTTACGCTGTATTTTGTTCCCCACCTCGCTTGTTGGAGCAGTGAGTAGCTGGTTTAACAAATTTACTCGTCATTCAATAACTTCCTGGGAGCAGCTGTCCAGGGATTTCAAGAGGCAATTTCATGCCACAAGGGATAGGCGACCCGAAGCGACCTCACTAACCAGTATAAGGCAGCACCCTGGCAAAGCACTTAAGGTGTACTTAAGTCATTTTAGCACAGCTGCCGCTAGGGTTAGATATTTGGATGACAGCATGCAACTTACAGCCCTTCAAGCAGGGATCTCCACTGATCCATCAACTGCCAAGGGCGAATTGTGGGATGATTTACAAGGACGTCTGGTAAGAAGCATCACTGAGTTCAACGAGAGGGCTCAGGTGTTTGTCAGGAAGGAAGAAGCCCAAAAGGAAATGAACTTGTTGAAAACAAGGTCAAGAGGTAATCCCAGCAATGTTTCAATAGGAACAGCTTCCACGAGAATTGATAACTCGGGGGCTTCTGGTCTGAAAAGAAAGGACGAAATTAGGGAACCGTCGAAGGATAGAAAGAAACAAAAGAAGCATGAGAAATACGTGCCAGTGTATACTATTTATACCGAGCTTAATGAAACTAGAGAAAATATTTACCTCGCACATGAGTAGGAGGTAGCCTTCGGTAAACCCGAGCCTATGAGGAATTCAAGGAGCAAAAGAGACCCTAACAAATATTGTAAATTCCAAAAAGATATTGGGCATACGATCGATGAGTGTCGCCAATTGAAAGATGAGATAAAGAGTCTCATGGCTCGAGGCCATTTTAAACAGTATGTGAAGAGACAGGGCCAGGGATACAACCAACCCAGTCAGCCTAATATTCCAAATAACCAGGGGTTACAACCTATTCCCGTGGAAGGAGAGGACATCCTGGTTATTTCGGGAGGGCCGCATATCGCAGGGGAAAGCAATAACGTCCAAAAAAGATATGTGAAGGAGATAAAGAATGAGCAGTTTGTCTTTGGCCTAGAACCTTCCAAGATTGTGAAAACTGATGAACCCCCCATTGCATTCACAGAGGAAGACGAGAAGAACATGAGATACCCTCATGTCGATTTGTTGGTCATAACCATTCAACTCGCAAATAAGAGGATCAAGAGAGTGTTAATTGACAATAGGAGCTCGGTATATATCATTTATAAGGAGACTCTAAAGAAAATGGGGCTCGAAAAGGCCAAATTAAGGCCTTGTATGGTGAATCTTTGCGGATTCACAGGGGATAGCATCGCTAGCCTTGGCATAATCGAGCTCGCATTAACTTTAGGCGAGGCACCTTTAACTGCTACTGTTATGCAAGACTTCTTGGTTGTCAACCTGTCCTCAGCTTACAACTTATTGGTGGATCGTCCAGCACTGATCGGACTAGGGACAGTTAGTTCGATCAAGCACCTATCTTTAAAATTCCAAACACTAGATGGTGTGGGAGTGGTGCGTGGCGACCAGATGCTGGCTCACGATTGCTATTTCATAGAGTTGCATCATAAAAAGGCCAGTCATCAGTTAATGACGATCTTGGCAGGAGAAAACGAGAAGAAAGAAGAAGATCTTGATCCCTGAGTTCAAGATGAAAGAAACCTGCTAAAACCAATTGAAGAATTGGAAGAGGTTATTCTCGACCCAGGAAATCCCACAAAATGTGTGTACATTGGGAAGAACCTGGACGAGCAGCTCAAATAGAAATTAATAAGCTTTTTAAAGGGGAACCAGGATAAATTTGCCTGGAGTCATGAGGATATGATAGGGATCGACCCTAAGATTATGATAGGGAGGCCCTTAGATTCCGAGAGGCAAGGGGCACTAAAACAGGAAGTTGACTAGTTGTTAGTCAACGATTTCATACACGAGGTGTTTTATCCCTCGTGGATAGCCAATCCTGTTCTCATCCCGAAACCTAACAGAACTTGGAGAACTTGTATTGACTTCTCCCATCTGAATAAGGCGTGACCAAAAGACTGTTTTCCACTTCCCCAGATTGACCAATTAGTAGATGCAAGTGCTGAGCACGAGCATATATCGTTTATGGACGCATATTCTGGATATAACCAGATAAAATTGTACGTCCTAGATCAAGAACATACAAGCTTTGTAACCAACATGGGACTCTATTGTTATAAAGTCATGCCGTTGGGACTAAAGAACGCTAGGGAAACGTATTAGCAACTAGTAAACGAAATGTTTGCAAGCCAAATAGGGTGAAAGATGAGGTTTATGTCGATAATATATTGGTGAAATCGATAAAGAGTAAGGATCATACCTCAGACCTCGCGGAATGCTTTAAAATATTAAAAAAGTATAACATGAAGCTAAACCCAAAAAAAATGTTCTTTTGGAGTCTCCTCGGGAAAGTTTTTGGGATTCATAGTTATCGCGAGGGGTATTGAGGCAAATCCTGAAAAAAATCAAGGCATTAATAGACATGCCATCCCCTACACAGCCTAAGGAAGTACAGGCCCTGGCAGGATGAATGGCGGCACTTAACAGATTCATTTTGAAGTCAACTGATAAGTGTGTGCCTTTCTTCAACATATTGCGAGGCAACAAAAAGTTCGAGTTGACAAAAGAGTGTGAAGTGGCCTTTTAGAGCATAAAAAGGCATCTCACAATGCCTCCAGTTTTGGCAAAACCAATAACTGGAGAGACATTATTTCTTTATTTAGCCATCTCGGAAGATGCGATTAGTCCAGCTATAGTGCGAGAAGAGGGCAAGCCCCAGCAACCTATTTACTACGTAAGTAAAAGGTTACTAGGGGTAGAATCTAGATATCCCCCTCTAGAAAAACTCGCGTTATGCCTAGTCCATGCATCTCGCAAACTACGGCCCTACTTCCAGGCTCACCCTATAAAAGTGTTAACCGATTAGCCCTTGAGACAAGTTTTATCGAAACCAGATGCTTCTGGAAGATTGATAAAATGGTTGATTGAACTGGGGCAGTTCGACAGAACATACCATCCTCGAACATCCATCAAGGGCCAAGCATTAGCTGACTTCTTGATAGAAGGTATAACTCCAAAAGAAATCCCACCTAATCAGCGAGACGCAGAAACTTGGAAGTTTGTTGTGTACTGAAAGTGGTACACTTTACATTTATCAACTCGCAACTACACGAATCTTTATTGTAGTATGGAGATTGTGAAGAACGAGGTCAAACCCATGAGAATTGCGTGAAATCAAAGAAAATACTAATTTAATCTACGTTATTACAACTCTAACCTAGTTCCGAAAATGGTGAGATTTTTGGTAATAAAATAAAATAAAATATTTAAACTGTAAAAATGACAGTAACAGATATTTTCAGTGATATTTGGGGATATTATTAAGGGTTCAGAATTTAAGTATATATAAAATATTTATGTTTATATTGATTCTCGTAATTTAACCAGTATTCAAACCAATTATTTTCTACTAAAAAGTAGATTTTCCTTCGCTTTAAAATTATAACTTCTAAGCATTAAATATGAAACAATTTAATGTAAATACAAAAAATCAAAGAATATTATTTTAATAAAATGTGGAACCAAGCATAAATAATTTCTAACTATAAAAAATACGTGATATTAAAGATGAAAGAAATTATTTTAAGAAGCGAAAATCATAAGCATATATTGTACTGAGAATCAAAATAAAAATAAATACTTAATTAAATACACTAGCTTTCATTCTCCTTTTTAATAACAAGGGAACTTAGAAACCCATAAGAAAATTAACTAAGAAAAGCGGTAAACTAACACCGAGCGCTTAGAGCGTTTTCTTTGGATATTTCTGTCTGAAACTCTGAAACTGTAACTGAATTCTAAAATCCTAAGCTTCTATTTATAAAAGGGTAAATGAACTAATGTGCAATTAAACTTATTACAAATTGCGTGTGGGTAAAAATGCAATTACACAAACTTTATAACCGAAGTGACACGTGGCACCCGCTGATTGGTTGCTTTGGGTGAGGCGGTGCCACGTGTCATTGCTTGATTGGATGAAAGAATGAGCAGGTTGACTTTTTAGGAGCTGGAGGGATCGGACCGAAAAAAGCACATTTGCGGGGCACAACATGAAGCGCACGAAATACCAGGGTGAGGTCGTGCGCCTCACGCGCGCCTGGAAGGGAGAGAGTGGGACAAGCCCCTGTTGGTGCTAGCGGTGGCAGATGCGGACGAATGGGAGGAGGCCACGTGGTGTGGTTGTCGGTTGTAGAGGGAAAATGGGCCTAATTTGGGCCTTGTTCTTGGGTTGTTTCAGCTTCGAAAATGCTGTTTTTTAATACTTTGGACCTCATTTCTATCATCTTTTTATTTCTTTTCCACTCGTTTCACAAATGCTATTTTCTTACTCAAACACAAACAAAATTAAATCCAAACAAAATATTTTCAACATGAAATATATTATAATAATTTTCATGAAAATATTTATTTAAAATCTAATTATTTTGTATTTCTTTAAATAAGAACAATGTATTTTCTTAACTTTTTATTTTTTTTCTCTATTAAGCCATAAATACTAATTATTATTTATAAAAAAAAAAATCAACTTAATGATCTTTGAACTGCATATTCACCAAATATTTCCCCACCCCTATCAGTTCACAAGATCTTTAACCATTTACCTTAATGTTTTTCAACATTGCTAGAAATTCATGAAATTTCTCAAACATTTCAAATTTCTTTGCATAAGGTAAAATCTAGAGTAATCGTCTAAAGAATATAACAAAAACTCATCTCCACCCCTGAATGCACATCCATATTCGAATATAGATGATCATACTTTCAAGTGGATATAGGCATATTTTCTATTTGCAGATGATGATCTTATCAAAACCACTATGAACAAGATGCAAATGCCATAGATATATAAGAATGTGGTTGCTGTCTTTGATGACTTAGGTCTAGTTAGAATAAAGAGTTCTTAGAATAGTCCAAGTGGATCCTTGTCACAGAATGCAAAACTCATAATCCATACACTAACATACAGTTTGGATCCATTGACAGGTAATGGATATTAAACAACTTGTGAAAAGTCATACTGTATTGTCCAATGTCTTCTAGGAAACTGAAATTAAAATTAATTTGGAATCTAAAATTTGAAGTCTAAGACTTAAATTTATACCAAATATTTCTTGAGTTTTATTCAATCTTGGACCACCACTACTAATCTAACTCTAAGTTTAGATTGCCTATAGTAAGCATATACAAGTAGAAGATTTCTAAGATCGAGGTTTATATCATTTCAAGATAAAATGTCGGGAATATAAACTTCTACGCCATCCATTTCATAAGAGAAATTAGAGTGACATCATAAGCAAATAATTTAAAAACCATTCATCCAATTGATATACTATTTAAGCGAATTCTAAATGAAAAAGCTAAAAGGAACCATTAAAGAATAATCTCGATTAAAATAAGAATCCAACGTTATCCCGGTAGGTGAGAGTCAAAGTTATTCTTATTTTATAAACTTCTTCATTGTTTCATATTGTAAATACTAGTCTAATTTGTCATCTTTGGATGTACAACTAGATTTTGCATCTACAAATACTTATCTCTTGAGATCTAACACTATTATGTTGTCTAATGGATGACAATCCATTGAGATTTGTCCCATTAAAACAACAAGGTAAGTTAGACCAACAATGAAGATTCAAAATTATACTACAATTAATAACAGAAAACAAAATAGGTTAAATATAAATTCATACACAATTAAAAAATTATCAAGCATTCAGCAAGTAACAAAGACATGTGAAAATACAAAACTATCATATCTTAAATAATTTCCAAGGTTTCCAATAAACTGATACAGTGTCCCAATAGGCAAGAGTCAAAGTATCATTCATTGAATAGAGTAGTCAGCTCATCTAAAATGGACACCATTCTAACAACGTTTTATTTAATCAAAATAAGAATCCAACGTTGTCCCAGTAGGCAAGAGTCAAGGTTATTCTTATTTTATGAGCTTCCACCATTGTTTCATACTTCGTAAATTTATCTCTAAGTAGTCATCGTAGGAGAGAGTCTAATAGAGACAAAAAGTTACAAAATACTTATCTTTCGAGATCTTTACAGTATTAATTGCTTCAACAAATAACCATCCATAAGGTGGACAAAGTCTTGCGTCTCGAGCTTATATTGAAAATAATTAACTATGTAAGACCAACAATGGAGATCGAATATCCTTATAACTAAAGATCATTTTCTTTTAAAGAGTTGTATTTTCATTTGATACTTATTTATATCTATTTATTTTAACATATACTTACTTAATTAAAATTACTAATTTAGATAACTCTAAATATAAATTTTAATTAATATTTATAAAATTATACCCTAAGAAGATCTGAAAAATAAAAAAATTATTTTTCATCGTTAGTATTAATTTTCCAATAATAATACGAAAATTACTTAATTTAAATTGGTCCAAAATTAATTAAATTAATTTTCAACTCAAATTTAATTTTCTACAAATATACATAACTGAATTCGAAATCCAATGTATTATACAGTAATACATTTTCAAAATTCATTAAAATTAAATAAAATAGACCTGGAATAATTATGCTAATTTATGGTGGTCTAAAATTAAATAAATTAATTTTCAACATAAGTGTAATTTTCCTATTTAATTAAATTTTTTAAGAAAAATATCAAACATTTAAGTGTCTAGAACAAAATCAACTTAAATATTAATTTTCTAATTTAATTAAATATATCTAGAAAAATACTAAAAAGTCTACCTAGAGAATATCTATCTAGATAATTCATAAACTAATTACTTATTTTCTATTTAAAATAATATATTTTAGTCTATTTATTTTAAATTTAATTAATATCAAGGATCACTCTTCATTCTAAATTTAATCACAACTACGATGGTGCTACAGACTCGTAGGGGCATAGTTGATCCGGAAAATCCACAGGCAGTGGATCCTGCACTGCAGAACCTGGGAAACACAAGGGTTCTGCCAGCTGTTAATCCTGGACAGCCATCAAGCGCGGGTCACGGTGTGACGACTCCTGTGGATGAAATCGCGCCTAGTGTGCAAGAGACTGTGAATACCAGTTCAACAGCCAACCAGGACATTCATAGCACAGCCGTTCCACCCGCTACCAATGTTCAAACAACCATTGGATGATGACACTGAGATCCAAAACCTCCGTGCAGCTCTTGGACTCATGTAGGGTCATACCAACACCCTACATCATGATTAGGAGGAACTCCGCGCTGTGGTAAATCTCGCGTTCGAAGAGCAGAGGCGCATGTTTGCCGAATGGAGGGACAAAGAAATGGAAGCGTTAAGGGCTCATCATGCGGAGATTGACAATTGTAGTCGGCAAGCCACTGTGCTGATACGAAAAGCCTATCAATCTGTCGTGCAGCAGCCCTCAAATGTCATTGCCTTGGGTCAAACAGACGAAGATCCAGCGATGAATACCTCTCAGACTATAAATGGTCAACCGCAAAATCTCCAGGCACAGGTTCTTCCTGTGGGCCAAGTAGATGTTAGGCTAAAATTAGTCTAAGATTCGGGTCATATTTCGGTTAGTTTTCACTCTTTGTTTCTAGTTTTAGGGCTATATTACGCTTGATTCTTTTGTTTCAGGTCCTCGGGCATTTAAAGAAAGTATGTACAAGAATTGAGGAAAAATGGTGAAAGAATCGAGAAGAAAAACCAAAATTGGTGTCGCTGCCTATTCCCGTCGCGACAGGGAATTTGCCAGTCGCGACGGGAACTGACAGAAAGTTTCAAAAATTCGAAGTTGAACTCCCGTCGCGACGGGGGCTTTGCCAGTCGCGACGGGGACCCTTATGACGGGATTTTTGGGCAATTTCGTAATTTCACGAATTTTAAAGATGAGAATTGGTTTAAATAGCAAGGGTTCGTGAAAATTAGAGAGGATTCAGAATTGGAACCCTAGAAACAAAGGAGGAGGCTAGAAGAGCGGCTTGTGGCGACCCGGATCAATTGCTTCAACTAGTTCTTTCTCTTCTCTTTAATTTTTCTATGTTCTTTTCTATTTCAATGTTAATTATGGATTTGATTATGGATGTTTTGAACTAAACTCCTATTTAGGGAGAATGATGAATGTTGTTTAAGTTTTTCCTAGTTAATGATTAATTGCCATTCCTCCATCTTGATTGTGAATACTATTCATATTTGTGTTTAATTTCCATGTGCAAGATTGATCACCTTTTACATATTTTATGATCTCAATTCAAAATCTGAAAAGTGAGAATTGAGAATGCTAAAATTGGATAGTCTAGGTTTTGATGTGAAACGAAAGTATTTACATAGCCTTTGTGACATTTAGGTTATTGCTTAATGCTGATTTCATGTTAGTTTAATTAAGAGATTAATTAGAGAGCATGAGATTTAGAACCTAGCAGATCTGAAAAGAGCTAGGTTAATTCATAATCTGTCATTCACTTCAAGAGAAGGATAGCATTTAAACATTAACATTGGTAACTTAACAACAGCATTCGTCTCCCTATTTTCTTATCTTGATTAATCTTCCTTTTGTTAGTTTTAATTTTCTAAATTGTTTTATCTAATTCATAAAAAGTATTCTTTTACCAGATAGAATCAATAGTATAATTTAGTAGTAATTAGTCCAATTCCCTGTGGTTCGACCTCACCTGTGTGAGTGTACTACTTGATTGCGTATACTTGCGTAGTGATTATAATTTTCGCAACAGTAGAAGGTGGGCAGACCTTGTCTAGTAATTCATCGGGAGAAGTCATACCCAGTAATTCTAACCAGGTTAATGGTGTCGGTCAGCACATTAACCAAACCAACCAATCACTGAGACAGCCAGGCACTTTTGTATTCAAAAGGTTGGGGACGACTCATGATCTCAAAAACGATCTGAATAGGATGAGAGGAGTAGATGAGCAACTTGACATGCCGATCGTGCAGCACGGAACCCGTGCCCAAATTCTCGCTCAGAAAGATACTGATGTGACTCAGATCGGCCAAAATTCCGAACAGGTTAGTCCAGCTGTGCAGGCACAGCTGGACGAACTAAAGAATATGTTTCAAGGCATGGCCGGACAGAGAAACAATGATCTCGAGTTGGACCGAGCACATTGAACCCCTTTCTCCCCTAAGATCAATCTCTTGGTGTTGCCCCACAAGTTTAAAATGCCAACCTAGAAGATGTACACTGGAAAAGAAGATCCTCTTTCCCACCTCAAGTATTTCGAGATGCAAATGGATCTGTAGGGAATACGAGGAGACGTATGTTGTAGAATCTTTCCTGCCACCCTCTCGGAAGCTGCCCAACAATGGTATTTCAAGCTGGCACCTGGAAAGTTCAACTCATGGAAAGATTTCTCCTCGGAATTCCATGCACAATTCTCCTCCTCTCGCCAACTTCCGTTGCACCTGGGAGACTTGGTTGAAGTCGAGCAAAGACAAGGCGAGCCTCTCCGAGCCTACATCAACAGATTCATGACGGAGGCAACTAAGGTTTCACGGGTAACTGAAGATGGAAAGTTGTCCGCGATACTGGGGGCCATTGAAGTCCTCGGTGAGCTCTCGAAAGACATAAGGAAGAACGGTCTGGTAGACTCAATGAGCAATTTTCTAGACCGTGCTGAAGGCTTCATCAAACTTGAAGAGGTTATTCAGCGAGCAGAAGGTGAGCAAAAACCTAGTAAGTCAAAAGCTCTTTCCACTGGAACGTCCGCCCAACTTCCCCATTGCCCAAGTAATTTAAGCTCAAACGGTAAACGTTCCAGCAACAACAATAGACAAGGGAATGGGAAGAAGGGAAAGTTCATCGGCAAAACCGAACAAGCTCCTCGGGAGAATCAAGCCAAGTACACTGCATTTACCATCTTGACTGAGGATATAGAAAGTGTTTACATGGCCACTCAGTCGCTAGCCCCATACAAGAAGCCCGCGCCCATTAAAAAAGATGTCAGCAAGAGAGACATGACCAAGTTTTGTCGATTTCATGGAGACTACGGCCACGACACCAGTGAATGCAACAATCTGAAGCGGGAAATTAAATTCATGATAAGGAAAAATAACCCGCATGTACAGAAGTATGTCAAGGCCGATCAGAATCAGAGGGCTGATAATAACCAAGACTTGCTACCTCCACCAGTAGATGGACATCTGCAAGTCATCGTTGGAGGCCCGCACATAGCTGAAGATTCGGGCAAAGCTCAGGAGAGGTATGCCCGAACAGCACAGCACAAACAAGATTAAGTGATCCTCACCGTAGAAGAAAGGAAGCCTAAAGTCCCACAGGCAGGATAACCCACCATAACATTCAACGACGAAGATGCTGTCAAGATAAGGTTTCTGCACAACGACCCGTTGGTCGTGGGGTTCCAGATAGCCAAGAAAATGGTGGCCAGAACCATGATAGATAATGGAGCCTCTTCCAAGATCTTATTCAAGACTGCCTATGAAAAGATGGGGCTCCAGCTCAAAGATCTAACCCCCTGTCTCCTGCTTGTGTATGGTTTCTCCGGTCAAGGATTCGCACCTCTAGGGCAAATTTGTCTACCCCTCACTGTTGGGTAAGCTCTGACGAGCATAACTATAATGGCACAATTTTTGGTATTAGACATTCCATCAGCCTTTGACGTCATGTTAGGCCGACAAGCCTTATATGACTTAAAGGCTGTTATGTCAATATTCCATTCATGCCTGAAGTTTCCAACGAAGAATGGGGTAGGGTGTCTGAGAGGAAACCAACAGATTTCTAGGGAATGTTATAACCTTGCAGTGGCCAAGGCTAAGAAGGAAGTATCCTCCAGCCAGAGCACAGACAAGGGAAAAAAAAATTTCAAGTAGGGAACTTCCCAAGGCGGGGATGAAGATGTGGATCCTCGACTTGGGGACCCAAGCAACAATGTTGGACCTGTGGAAGAATTAGAAGAGATCGGGATTGATCCAGATATTCCGGCCAAGAAGCTAAAAATAGAAAAGGTTTGTTGCTCGAAGTAAAATCAGCATTGATAAAATTTTTGAGAGCAAACTTGGACGTTTTTGCCTTGTCACATGAGGATATGGTCGGAATCGATCCTTCTGTAATTTCGCACGTACTAAATATTGATCTTAACTTCCGACCAGTTCAACAAAAGCGATGGCTATTGGACAAAGAGCAAGCACTAGCCCTAAAGGAAGAAGTAGAGAAGCTACGCAACAATAATTTCATAATTGAAGCTTTCTACCCAGCTTGGGTTGCAAATCCCGTACTGGTACCCAAGCCGAACAAGAAATGGTGAGTGTGTATTGATTTCATAGACCTCAACAAAGCATGCCCTAAAGACTGTTTTCCACTTCCAAGAATCGATCAGCTCGTGGATGCAACAGCAGGGCATGAAATACTAAGCTTCATGGATGCTTACTCGAGGTACAATCAAATCAAAATTCATCCACCAGACCAAGAACATACAAGTTTCCGAATAGATATGGGTCTATATTGCTACAAAGTAATGCCGTTTGCTCTAAAAAACGCTGGGGCCACATACCAAAGATTGGTAAACAAAATGTTTAAAGACCAGATCGGGCAAAACATGGAAGTGTATGTGGATGACATGCTTGTCAAATCTAGGAAGGCTGGGGGCACATAGATGACATGGACGAATTCTTCAAAGTCCTTAGGAAGTAGAACATGAAACTAAATCCCTTAAAATGCTCCTTTGGAGTTAGCTTGGCAAAGTTTCTGGGCTTCATTGTCAATGGCCGAGGAATCGAAGCCAATCCAGAGAAGATTCAAGCCCTCATGGATATGAAGTCGCCAACAAGAACCAAGGAAGTGTAAAGTTTGACTGGTCGGATCGCCGCACTCAGCAGATTTAATTCAAAATCAACAGACAAGTGTGTCCCATTCTTCAACATCCTGCAGGGAAATAAGCAATTCGAGTGGACGAAGGAATGTGAAAAAGCCTTTCAAGAGCTAAAATGCAACTCGTAAAGCCTCCCGTACTCTCAAAACCTTTGGCAGAGAAGAACTTCGGATATACTTAGATGTCACGGAGCACGTTGTGAGTGCCGTGCTGATCAGAGAAGAAAACAACATACAACACCCGGTCTATTACATCAGTAAAAGACTCATTGAGGCCGAAGGCCGATACCCATTGATAGAGAAACTCGCTTACTGCATGATTCTAGCAACAAGAAAGTTAAGGTCCTACTTTCAAGCTCAACCATTATGCCAAATATTGCAAAAACCGGACGCCTCTGGAAAGTTATTCAAGTGGGCAGTGGAGCTGGGTCAGTACGAAATTACCTTCAAACCCCGAACAGCAATCAAAGGCTAGGCCCTAGCAGACTTTGTGGTAGAATGCACAGGCAAAGAAGAAAGCATACCAGAAAGCAACCTCGAACCGGTACAAACACCTCAGCCAAGTAACAGTGAAGACAAGCCAAGTTGGAAACTACACATGGACGGATCGGCTACAGATCAGCTATCTGGTGCAGGAATAACCCTTGTCACGCCTGGGGGGCAACACCTGCACGTTGTATTCAAATTTGGATTCCAAGCATCTAATAACGAAGCTGAGTATGAAGTTTTAATCGCTGGCCTAAAATTAGCCCGGTAGATGAAAGCCGAGCACATTGAAATCTACAGTGATTCACAGCTGGTGGTAAATCATGTATCTGGAGAATACGAGACTCGGGGAAAAGATGATAGCATATCTGAGAAAAATACATGACTTGCTCGCACAATTCAAAAGCTACAGTCTCAGACAAATTCCAAGGAAAAAAAAACAACTGCGGACGCGTTAGCTCGATTGGCAAGCAGCAATGTGAATGACAAAGTGAACTTGGTTCCTATCCAGTTCCTCGAAGATCCTAGCATCACTGGCACGGAAGAGATCGAAATGATTGATACTTCCCCAAACTGAATCACACCAATAGCAGCCTACCTCAACGCTGGGGAACTCACAGATTATTGAAATGAAGCTCGAAAGATGAGGAGGAAGGCAGCACGGTATATCATAGTAGAGGGAATTATGTACAGAAGAGGATTCTCTATGCCATTGCTCAGATGTGTTACTCAAGAAGAAGTTGCAGGACTTCTATCTGAAGTGCACGATGGATTCTATTGAAATCATGCTGCTGCGCAGAGTTTATCTAAGAAAATTCTAAGGCAAGGATATTTCTGGCCGACAATGATTGAAATTTCAAAGGCCTATGTTAAGAAATGTGACAAATTCTAGAGATTTTTGAAGATACCTCGAGCTCCGCCCAACGAGTTAACTCAGATGCAAAGTTCGTGGCCTTTTGCCATCTGGGGAATTAACTTGATCGGACAATTACCCAAAGGCAAAGGAGGAGTGCAGTACGCAGTGGTAGCGTTTGATTACTTCACTAAGTGGACGGAAGCCGAACAACTCGCAACCTTTACATCTAAGAAAGTTCAAGACTTTGTAGTGAAGAACATAATCTGTCGGTTCAAATTGCCGTACATAATAGTTTCGGACAATGACAAATAGTTTGACATC
Source organism: Cannabis sativa (assembly GCF_029168945.1). Taxonomy (NCBI): domain Eukaryota; kingdom Viridiplantae; phylum Streptophyta; class Magnoliopsida; order Rosales; family Cannabaceae; genus Cannabis; species Cannabis sativa. The sequence goes on from NC_083603.1 coordinate 24,683,316, forward strand.
CAGTCCTTCACTAATTTTTGTGCGAACCATGGTATCATCAAAAGCTTCTCTGGAGTAGCACGTCCTTAAGCGAATGGTCAAGTTGAAGCAGTCAACAAGACCCTGAAGGATACATTAAAGAAAAGACTCGAGGATGCTAAAGGAAACTGGCCGGAGGAGCTCCCTAAAGTTCTATGGTCGTATCGAACAACTGAAAAAATGGCAACCGGACAAACTCCATTTGCCATGGCATTTGGATATGAAGCTATGTTGCCTGTAGAACTCGAGCCACCATCCCACAGAAGATTGACGTACAACCAAGATGCAAATCACGTACTCCTTGCTAAATCACTTGATGAAATTAGAGAAGCAAACCACAGCAAACTTAAAGTTGATGGCCCATCAACAAAAAGTAGCTCGGTATTTCAATAAACAAGCGAAGGCTCAAAAATTCTTCGTGGGTGATATGGTCCTACGAAGAGTATTTCTAAACACCATAGACAGCACGGCAGGTGTACTCGAACCTAACTAGGAAGGACCATATCAGGTGGTCGAAGTTCTCAAATCAGGAGCATACAAATTGGGTAAGTATGATAAAAAAATGCAACTTGTTCTAGTACCACGGTATTGGAATGGGGAACATTTAAGAAAATACTACCAACAAAGTACCAGGTCGGATGACCATATTAAGTACTGAAAGAACATTTACTTTTAAGTGAATGGCCTACTGGGCGGACTACGTCCAAAGGTTCAGAAAAAAAAAACAAAAAGTACTCAGGTCGGATGACCACCATTTAAAGTACAATTTCTAATTTCTGCAATTTGTTTTATTTCATGTTAAGCTAAAAGATGAGATTAGATCAAATAGCTCTGATGTAAGTTACTACGGTAACAGACACATTTTTGATCAATAAATGAATAAAGATGTTTATTTCAAAATTAAAATTGAGTCAAAATTACTAACATGTTATTAATTTACCATCTAGTGCATACAAAGAGGTTCGGTCGAACCCAAAACTCTGAACAGATAAAAATTATACTTGCAAGAAACAAGTGACCAAGAGTCATAAGTCTGCTCGGTCACTTGGGGCACCTATACCTGTACAAATCATTTGGTAAAGATAAAACAAACACAATTGCACGATGATTATAAACAGAGAATGAAATTCATTAAAGATAACAAAAGCATGTAATATCGGGATTAAAAGCTGCTCGGTCAGCCTGTTGTATGTAAATGAAAAATAATTCCAAGTTCAAAGACCGCTTGGCCAGTCATGATGTCTTAAAAAAAGACCTTATGCCCGGATAGATATATAAAAAAGAAAGATAAAAAGAGAAGTATTTAGACAGCTGGAGTCCCAAGCTCTTTGTTCAGGTCTTCTTGGCTGGAAGGAGCTAGAGGATCTATTGTTTGAGCGGAAGGCACATCAACGTTCTGGCCAGAAGTAGAAGTGGTCACCTCGGGTTCACCATAAGCAACTTAGGAAGCATAGTACTCGAGATACATGTCTTTAGCCTCACCCAGGTAATCAAAATTCGCCTGAGGGTTAGCCTTCCAAAAGTCAAAAAAATCTCGAGACAGGCTATCTCTAACGCATGAACCTTCTCTTCCAGCCTCGTCACCTCCGCTCTCTACTGTTCAGCCTCTGATTTGTACTTCTCGACCTCAGTTGTAAGCTCCTCCTCCTTGGGCTTCTTCTCTTCTTCCAACCGATGAAAGACAGTCCGAAGCACTCCCCTTTCCTCTTGAAGACTATTCACTTCTGCCGACAAGGTGGCGATGGTAGCTTGAAGTTGGTCGGAAGCCTCGAGGTCCTTGGTCAACTCGGTTATTTTCCTCTCAGCAGTAAAAAGCTTCTTGTTGACTTCACCCAGCTCCATTCCGATAGCTCCGAATTCCACCCTGGCATCATCAGCATCCTTCCTGGCCAAGTCCACCTCCGCCCTCATGGTGTTGGACATGGCAGCGCTCTTGGAGGCAGCAGATTTAGCTCGGGAATAGGTGTAAGCCAACTTTAAACCAACTTACACAGAGAAATACATTAGAGTCTGAGCCAAGTAAAGAAGTATTAAAGGAAACTTTCAAGAAAGACTCACCCTGGTAAATTCCCTCAAGACTCCTCCCATCAACAGCTCCAGGGAAGATTCGGTGTCAACACTGGATAACGGATTACTCACCTAAGGAACCAACCGGTTCATGTAGTGAGTGAACATCTCCTTGCCTCTCTTGGCCTCTGGATGCACTGGCAAAGGTGGGGTAGGAGCCCGCATCTGCTCAGATCCACTCTTGGCCAGCTCGGATACGCCCTTCGACAGTTTAGGCTTGTGCGAGCTTCCTCCTCGAGAATCTTTGGACTTAGCAGCTATCGGAGTAGAAGGGTCCGCCATAGTTAGCTCCTCAAATTGATCAATAACATCGCTGGCCGGTGCCTTTTCCTTGGATGGGGTCACCTCACCGCGCTTAGAATTCTTGGTCAGAGGAGATGAGCTTGAGCTTCCTCCAACTCTCTTCTTCAAAACATCGAGCATCTTCCGAGACATATCTGCACGGAATAAAAGCAACATGGTCAGAAGAAAAAAGGCATCAGAAGTATAAAAGCATGATAATCAAGAAGTTTAAAAACAAGACGGAGTATCCTGCGCTTCATGAGAAGCGTTTGTCCGAGCAAGACTCAAAAGATCATTGTCACCTGATAAGTCTCTTATCTCTGCCAGGATGGCCTTCCCTTTTCCTGGTACGGGGGAGGGTAGCCGAGCAGGTAAACTGTGTTGGGTTTTGTGCCCTAAATAAAACCTATTTCAATATAATCAGATTTACTTATTAATAAAGATCAGAAATAACATTTTATGTTGCATGGTTCACATGATTTATTTCATGATTATATATATAATGTATGAATTCTATTTAAGTCTAGAACATATGAATTTGTTAATGATTATAGTGTTGTCAGCACAGTGGAATATAATCTTAATGATATGTTCAAAAGTTTATCCCTGATTTGTCAGAACACTGGATTTAGACTGACATGGTATAATCAGCGATTGGTACCTTGGAAAAGTGTTATGTCCTTTCGAGGACATTGGCAAAGTTTACCAGTATCAGATGTATGGAGTATACATCGGAAGGGACCGATATTGAACTTTGATTAGATATATTAAAATTTACCGTAATATCTATTCAATTCAGTATCACTCGTTGATCCTAGATTAAATGATCTTAATCCTGATATGTTTAGGTTCGATCTCAAGAGTACTATACATGTTCTATGATTTGTTAGTTAAGCCTACTTTTGGGTCAGGGTGATACGTACATTTTGGGAACATGATAGTATAATTGAGTGGGAGCGCTAACATAAATATGGAATCTATAACTTCTATAGGAATTTAGAAGTGAAACGATGATATCCTTCGAGCTTGGCTAAACAGAGATAAATGGTGGAGATCTCATGTCACTTCGCTGAAATATCATTTGTACAGAGCTAAGCGTTTTAAGGATAAAATACATTGAAGGTGTAACGGTAACTTAGTGCCTATTCAATGTAGATCATCTATTAGAGGGTCATTGATCAAATTAGGATTATAACAATGGATAACTAATGACGTATCTATATCGTGGAACATATAGAGCGTTCTATATGACTGAGAGTACAATTCCAAGTTCTAAGTGTGGATTCAATAAGGAATTAATAAGTTAGGAAATTTACTTGGTAAATTCAGTTCAGCTTATTGGAAGCTCGGTTATATAGACCCATGGTCCCCATACTAGTTGAGACCATACTGCTTGTAAGACTCAGTTAATTGATTTTAATTAATCAATTATAATTCTAAAGTTAGACTATGTCTACTTTATGAATTTTCACTAAGCAAGGGCAAAATTGTAAGGAAAAGAGATTCTAGGTTTATTTATTAATTAAGAGACTTTATATGTCTAAATTAATAAATATGTTAAATGGCAATATTATTTAATAATTAATTTTTAGTTATTAAATAATTAAAGTTGGCATTTAAATGGTTGAATTGGAAAATTTGTATTTTTGAGAAAATGGGATTGAAAAATAACAAAATGGGAAAGTTGCAAAGTGAGGCGCAATTTCCTTATATGGCCACCCACTATGCAAAAGGTTTACCATTTTATTTTTCCATTATTTTAATTCCCTACAATTCTAACCTAAACCTAGATGGCATTCTATAAATAGAAAGTATTGGCTTCAAGAAACTCATGACTTTGAACATTGTTTCTTTTAGAAAAGCCTAGCCGCCCCTCTCTCTCTTTTCTTCTCTAAATGTTTCGAAATTCCTTGAGTGATAGAGTAGTGCCCACACACATCAAGTGGTATCTCAAACATAGTGTGTAAGACTGTGGAGAATCAGCATCAAAGAAGGAGAGAAAGAGATCCAGATTCAGATCTTGATTATGCTCTGCTACAGAAAAGAATCAAGGGCTAGAGATCTGAATGGAAGGAGTCATTATATTCCGCTGCACGCAATGTAAGGTTTTCTTAAACTCTTATGTGTTTATTTCATTGTTTTAGAATTCATATTAGGATGTTAATGAAACATACTTGGTAGTAAATCTAGATCCTGGTAAAATATTTCCAACAACTGGCACCAGAGCCATGGTAATGATTTACTTTCATGAAATATGAATGAAAACGATGTTTTCTGTTGATTTGGATGGTTTCATGTTGGTTTATGTGCTTATGTGATGAATGTATGTGTTGTACGAATTTTTTCCATGAAAAATATTTTTTTTATATTTTTGAGAATATTTTATTTGGATTCCTTGTGAAAAATTAAGCAATTTTTGTTTTTACGGAACTTGATTCCGATAAAAATTGGTGAAGTTATGAATTTTGGAAAATCGGGATTCAAGGATGTCGAGTGGTTGCTCGTGAGCACCAGGCACTCGGTCTACAAGCCCCCATCCGCGCGCGTGACACGCCTAGACGAACCTGCTGATCCGCCCAGGATCACCCTGCCAACGCCGAGCTTTGCCGGTCATTCTCCCTGCAGGTCTCCTTGTCCGCGCGCGTAGGAGGCTGCGTGCCGCCTTCCTGGGCTGCACATGCAGCCTCCTGGGCTGCATTCACCCATTTGCGATATTTTGTGGGTTTTGTCCCCAAAAATCTGAATTTTCATGGGATTGTTTCCCAAAATTCGATTTTTCCAATTTTAAATTTTTCCAATTTGAAATATTTCCAATTTTAAATATTTCCCTTTTTGAAATATTTCCAATTTTTAATATTTCAATTATGGTAAGATTTAAAAATTTGTTAACTTTTTTAATATTTATATATTATTTAATTATAAGATTAGATATTTTGATATTTAACATATTTTAAATTAAAAGATAACCTTGTCTTTTTATTTAAAATATTATATTATAATTATCTTATATGACAAATTAAATAATTAATAAATTTGAAATTAACATAGATATTTTTATAGATACACTTACCATAATATTTTCAAATTCAAAATTTGTTATTTTGTTAAATATTTAATTATTTATAAATTATAAGTTTAAAAATGATATCTTTCTATATATATATATATATCATTTTTTTCCTTATTGGAAATTTATGAATTATATCTTAAATATTTAAATAACTTAGATATTTTTGTAGATATTTGAATAATACTTAATTTGAGATATTTTGACATATAATTATGGTAATTATTATTTATTTATTATTTTATTCCTAAAATAATAATTATCTAACCAAATCTATTTTAAAATTGGTTTATTTTATTATTTTAGTTTTATCAAATTATAAGATTTGAAAGTGATATTGAAGATTTTTCTTTCAAATCATTGATCTTATTTGATATTTAATTTAATTTGATAAAAATAATTAAGATAAACCTAGATATTTTAAAATTAGTTTCTTATTTTTTTTGAGATTTTTAAGGTTTGTTTTAACAACCCTAAATCTTCAAAATTTAGTTGGTTAGTTTAAGAATAATAATTTAATTATATTAATATCTCATTTCACATTTGTTACATGGACAATGTTTGTTTAATTTTATATTGTTTATTCAATTTTTTTTTTAACAAACCTATTATTTATTTGATCTAAATTGCTATGATTAACCTGTTGACAGATCCAATGATCTGATTTTAATCATAGTCCAATTGTCAATAGATCTTATAAATAATTTGTAACATGTAAATTTTGTACTTCTTTCATCTGTGTAAACCTAATAACATGATAGGGCCCATCCAAATCATTTGACCTGTGTGAGCCTATATGTTTGCTATTGGGCTTAGATGCATATAGGAAGCCCATTTAAGTTTTACTAAGTAAATGAACTAGGTTACTAAAATAAAATTTGACATAAGTAATTTTATTTAGGACCAATTAGATTTGGGCTTATTCAATGAATAACAATTGTTTATTTAAAGGTTAAATTCCTCTCTTTTGGGCCTTGTGTGAGAGTTTGGGGCCAATAGAAGTGGGTACGACATACTGAACCCAGCTCCCCCTCACATGAACTACCCCAATTGTGAAGACCCATTTGCCTTATTTAAATAATTGTATTAGGTTAATTATATTAGTCTAACCTAATTAAAATTGAATTAGGAACATAATTAACTTTTAAAATATATGAACTTTATTTTTCATTTTAATATTTTAAAGTTAATTTTAGAAAAACACTTAGTTAATAATATATATTCTAGATAGTTATTTCTATACTAGTTATTATTTCTAATATTAAATAGGAATGTATCATTGATTGTGAAATTAATTGTTTAATAATTAATTTTGGTACAATCTAAGTTGAGTATATTTTCCTAGTATTAAACTAGAATTAATAATTAAGTTTCCTCTATACTTAATTATTTATTTCTTGAATTTAATACATTTAATTAAATTGAAAATTTCAATATCTAAGTTGATTTTCATTATGATACTTAAATATTGTTATTTTCATGTTATTTAATTAAAGTTGAAAATTATCTTAAGTTTGAAATCTTATTTCAGAATAACTTAAATCTGAATAATTGTCAAAATATATTTTATTTTATTTTATTAATCTTTTTCCCACAATTTCGAAATTGCATTTCTTTAATGCAGAAATTTCGAATTTTATTTGAAAAATAGATTAAAGTTGAAAATTATTTATTATGGACCAACTTAAATCAATAATTTTTTTCATTTAATGATTAATTAAAATAAATGAACTAAAATATATTATAATTAGAAATTGAATTAATTAGTCCATGAAAGTCTAGATATTTGTTATCTGTTTTGCTTGAAGTATTTTTCTAGTGTATTTAATTAAATAGAAAATTAATATTTAAGTTGATTCCTAATCATGATACTTAAATATTTGAAATTTTTCTTAAATATTTAATTAAATAGGAAAATTAATATTTAAGTTGATTTCTAATCATGATACTTAAATATTTGAAATTTTTCTTAAATATTTAATTAAATAGGAAAATTATGTTTTTTTTGTAAATTAATTTTGGGCCAACATAAAATTAAGATAATTTTTCCAGGATTTATTTTTATTTTATTTTAAAGCATTTTCGAAAGTAGTATTCTTACACCATTTTTCGAAATGCAATATATATTTATAGAAAATTAAATTTGAGTTGTAAATTAATTTTGAAACAACCTAAATTGAATAATTTTCTAAATATTTATTGGAAATTATTACTAAGATGGAAATAATTCACGTTATTTTCATATCCATCTAAGTATAATTTATAAATATTAAATTAAAATTTATATTTAGAATTTTTCATTCTAAATTGGAAATTTTAATTAAATATATATATATATTTAAAATAAATAGATTAAAATAAGTATCAGAGAAAATACAACTCTCTAAAGTAATGAGCTTCTTTCGTTATAAGGATATTCGATCTCCATTGTTGGTCTTACAATAGTTAAATGTTTTCAATATAACCTCGAGATGCTAGACTTCGTCCCCCTTATGGATGGTTATTCATTGAACGCATTTAACACCGTAAGATCTCATTTGATAAGTGTTTTGTAAGTTTTCGTCTCTATTAGACTCTCCCTTACGGTGACTACTTAGAGATAAACTTATAAAACATGAAACAATGGTGGAAGCTCATAAAATGAGAATAACCTTGACTCTCACCTACCGGGACAACGTTGGATTCTTATTTTGATCGAATAAAAGGTTGCTAGAATGGTTTGCATTTTAAATGAGCTGACAACTCTATTCAAGGAATGATACTTTGACTCTCACCTATCGGGACAATGTATCAGTTTGTTGGAAACCTTAGAAATTATTTAAGATATGCTTGTTTTGTATTTTCACATGCCTTTGTTATTTGCTATACGTTTGATAATTTCTGAATTGAGTATGAATTTATATTGAACCATGTTATTTTCTGTTATTAAATTGTAGTTTAATTTCGAATCTTCATTGTTGGTCTAACTTGGTTTGTTGTTCTAATGAGATAAATCCCTAATGGATTTTCTATTGGAAATTATTTACCAGGATCTTAGATCTACTCACAAGTATGTTTATTAACACCCTAAATATGAACTTTCTAAAACGATGAAATAAACACATATAAAGTTTAGGAAACCTTACATTGGGTGCAGCGGAATAATATGACTCCTTCCGTTCAGATATCTAGCCCTTGATTCCGTTCTGTAGCATAGCATTATCAATATCTGAACCTGGATCTCTTTCTCTGAATCTTTGATGCTGAAACTCCTTTTGCTGAATGTCTTTCTTCACGATCTTCCTCACTATGATTGAGGTATCACTTGCTGTGTGTGGGCACTACTCTCACACTAAGAATTTCGAAATTCAAGAGGGAAGAGAAAGAAGAAGTGGCGGCTAAAGATAGGGAGAGAGAAAGGCTCAGGTTTTTCTCTGAAGGAAAAATAGAAAATTTAAGTGTAATTTTCCTGAAGCCTTCACTATCTATTTATAGCATTCCACTAGGGTTAGGTTTGAATTATTTGGCATTAAAATAATGAAAATATCAGTTTAAATTGCCTACAAAAGTGGCTGGCCATGCTTAGTGGATTTGGGCCTCACTTTTTGCAATTTTGCAGTTTTACCTTTTTTGCATCTGATTTCCTCAAAAATGCCAATTTTCTAATTCAACCATTTAAATGCCAATTCTAACTATTTAATAACTATAAATAATTATTAAATAATATTGTCATTTATCATATTTATTAATTGAACCATACAAAGTATCATAATTAACAAATATGCCCCTATAAACTCTTTCTTTACAATTTCGCCCTTACTTAGTGAAAATTTCACAAATAGACATAGTCTAATTTGAGAATTATAATTGATTAATCAAAACCAATTATATGAGTCTTACAAGAAATATTATCTCAACTAGTGGGGGAACTATGGGTCTATATAACCGAGCTTCCAATAAGTAGATCAAGAATTTAGCACTAAAATTCACTAACTTATTAATTCTTCGTTGAAGCCACGCATAGAACTTAGAATTGCACTCTCAGTATATAGAATGCTCTATATGTTCCACCATATAGACACATCATTAGTTATCCATTGTTATAATCCTAATGTTATCAATGATCCTCTATATGAATGATCTACACTGTAAAGGGATTAGATTACCGTAACACCCTACTATGTATTTTATCCTTAAAACACTTGACCCCTTATAAATGATATTTCAGCTTATGTGAAATGAGTACTCCACCATTTATGTTCATTTGGTCAAGCTCGAAGGAGATCATCCTTTGCTTACTATTCGCCAGATAGAAGCTATAGATTCCATATTTATGATAGCGCTCCCACTCAATTGCACTACCGTGTTCCCAAAATGTACGTATCACCCTGACCTAAAAGTAGGCTTAACTAACAAATCAAAGAACACGAATAGCCTTTCAAGATTGAGCCTAATCATAACAGGATTAAGATCATTTGATCTAGGATCAACTAGGCGATATTGACTTGAATAGATATTGCGGTAAGTTTAATAAATCTAAGTCGAAGTTCAATATCGGTCCCTTCCAATGCATACTCCATGCATCCAACCTGAGCTTTACTTTAACCAATGTTCTGGAAAGACCATAGTATTTCTCCAAATACAAGTAAACTCTTGTTGTAGATTATCATATCAGTAAAACCCTATGTCTGATAAATCTAGGAAACTTTATTCACATAGTCATGTTTACTTTCCAATGTGTTGACAGCACAATAAACAGGATCAAGTATGTGAAAAGGGTTTCAGATGAATTCATACATTATGTACATATAATCATGAAATAAATCATGTGAACCATGCAACATTAAATGTTATTTCTGATCTATATTAGTAAGTAAATCTGATTATATTGAAATGAGTTTTATTTAGGGCATAAAACCCAACAAACTCCCACTAGCACTAATATAAAACAAAAAGTGCGTTTCAAATAATCTCAACACCTTGATATACAAATCAAGTGTAGTAGTAGTAAACTCCTCGTAATAGGATCTGAAAGGTTGAATTAACCACAACCTTTCCTCCACTATTACTCTTCCTTAATCACAAAATCATTGATAATGTGAAATTCCTCTCTATATGTCTACTCTCTTGGGATACTGGATTCTATATCTTTGGCAACTACTTTTTGGTTAATCAGGAAATTAACACTAGTAGTTAAGGCAATTTGGAATGGTGCCAAAAATGTATAGAACTTTCCTTAAACTGAATAAGTACCTTTCCTGCAACTTTAACATTCAGTCCCTCTCTGGTAGACCTAGAGACTTCAGATAGGTTTTTACACTTCTCCAAAATTACTATTCCACCCCCAGAGTAACCACCATCTTATCAAAAAGATTTACTAGCACAAAGGCAAATTTCGAAATCTGATATGGTGTAGTCTAAGAGTTTTAAACACACCCTTATAGACTAACATATAGTTCCTCTTCTTAATCTGAAGATTTACTTGATTGTCTTCCAATGTTCTTCTCCTGGATTAATCTGATGCCTACTCATTACTCCCACTCAATAGCTAGTGTCTAGTCTAAGGCGTACAAAAGCATATCTAAGACCTCTCACTGTTGATATAAGAAATTCTTTCACGGCTTTATATTTTCTGGAATAGTTGAGACTTTTCCTTAGATAAAATCTATGCCTAAGAAGTTGTGAAGGTTCTATAGATTTCCATTAGAAAGAAAATGCTTCAGCATCTTACTGAAGTAAGTTGCTTGCATTAGAGTAAGTAATTATCAGGTATACCACAAGCCATAGGTTTAGATAAACTCAAACCTATAATACTACGAACATGAAGTTTTGTTAAGTCCATTGAATAGACTTATAAACGAAAATTTCCTTTTATGTCCTTGTAATAGAAAACTTTAGGTTACTCCATGTGAATGGATTAAACCATAGTTCTACTGGCTTTCTTCCTAGTTTCTTATCTTGGCAATCCATTACTTGTTTAAACTCACAATGGATTTTAATCACTAGTGTCTCCCAAGTCATAAGAAGGTGAGTTCCTAGAAACTCTCCCACTACGACGAGGTACCGTGAATTATGTCTAAGAAAACTAAATGGTATTGATCTCTTCGGTTGTGACAAGACAACAGAGGTAGTGGGATCATCATATATCAAATAAAATGATAGAACACTTTTGGAATCAAGAAATAAATATCTCCTTTATTTGCTACTTGTTTTCAGACTTAGTCATTATCTTAGAAAAGTAGTATTTGTTTGAACAAACACTTTCTTATCTATTGACAATGGGATGGTCCACCCCTAATCACTTAGAACAGCTAACAAACCATGGTTAACAGTTCTAGCTTTTCTTAAGATTTTGATTAGGTCATCCATGAATCTAGTAATGATTTACATTAAGTATACAATCATTACATCATTCTGAAATTGTATTACCATAGAAGGATTTAGGCAACGACTAGTAACTAATCATCAATATGCAACTCGAAATTTCTGGGGAGGTAAGTTTGGATATAATTCAAAAATCAATTTCATGATCTTTGAACTGCATATCTACTAACTATTTCTCCACCCCTATCAGTTCGCAAGATCTTTAACCACTTACCTTAATGGTTTTAACCATTGCTAGAAATTAATGAAATTATTCAAACATTTCAAATTTCTTGCTAAAAGGTATAATCTAGAGTTATCGTTTTAAGAATACAATGAAAAACTCATATCCACCCCTGAATGTGCATCCATCTGCGAATGAGATGAACTTACTTTCACTGGATATAGGCATATTAACTCTTTACAGAGATTGATCTTGTCAAATCCACTATGAACAAGATACAAATGCCATAGATTAAAAAAAATGGTAGTGTCTTTTGATGACATAGGTTTAGTTACATCAAAGAGTTCTTAGAATACTGCAAGTGGATCCTGGTCACAGAATACCTAACTCATATTCCGTACAGTTTTAATCCATTAATAGAAGATGGATATTAAACACTTGAGAAAGTGTAACTGTATTGTATCTGGAATTAGAAATATAAGAAAATTTCTATTTGGAATCTAAAATTAAAGTCAAAGACTTAAAATTTATACCAAATATAATGAGTAATTCTATCTTTGACCACCACTACTATTTAATTCTAAGTTTTATTTGCCCATACAAGTAGGAGATTTCTAAGACTGAGGATTTATATCAATTGGGAATAGAATTTCGGGATTATAATCATATGCGTCATTTAATTTTTTAAGAGAAAATATAATGACATGAAATGATTTATAGACCATTCATCCAATGATATATTATTGAGCAAATTCGAAATGAATAAGCTAAGAGGAATTAGGATAATTTCGTTTATAAATAAGAATCCAACGATGCTTCGATTAGCGAAAGACAAAGTGATCTTACTTATGTAATCTTCTTGTTTCATATTGTAAAAATACTAGTCTAAGGTGTCATCAATTGATGAACAGCTAGATGTTGCATATACAATATTTATCTTTCGAGATCTTACACTATTATGTATGTCTAATGGTGAAAATCCATTAGGGATTTATCTCATTAGAAAAACAAACATGTTAGACCAACAATGAAGATTCGAAATTAAACTACAACTTAATAACAGAAAATAACATGGTTCAATATAAATTCATACACAATTCAGAAATTATAAACATATAGCAAGTAGGAATGACTAGTGAAAATACTAAAACATACAATCCTAAATAATTTCCAAGGTTTTCAACAAATTGATACAGTGTCCCGGTAGGCGAGAGTCAAAGTATCATTTATTGAATAGAGTTGTCAGCTCATCTAAAATAGAAACCATTCTAGCAACCTTTTATTCGATCAAAATAAGAATCCAACGTTGTCCCGGTAGGCTAGAGTCAAGGTGATTCTCATTTTATGAGCTTCCACCATTGTTTCATGTTTTATGAGTTTATCTCTAAGTAGTCACCGTAGGGGAGAGTCTAAATAGAGACGAAAACTCACAAAACACTTATCAAATGAAATCTTACGGTGTTAAATGTGTTCAACGAATAACCATCCATAGGGGGACGAAGTCTAGCGTCTCGAGGTTATATTGAAAACATTTAACTTTTATAAGACCAACAATGGAGATCGAACATCTTAATAATAATCAAGCTCATTATCTAAAGTGAGTTGTATTTTCTTTGATTCTCTTTATTTAATTTATTTATTTTAAATATATATTTATTTAAAATTTTCAATTTAGAATGAAAAATTCTAAATATAAATTTTTATTTAATAATTATAAATTTTACTTAGATGGATATGAAAATAACATGAATTATTTCCATCTTAGTAATAATTTCCAATAAATATTTAGAAAAATATTCAATTTGAGTTGTTACAAAATTAATTTAAATTAATTTACAACTCAAATTTAATTTTCTATAAATATATATTGCATTTCGAAAAATTAAAGTATTCTAGGACACAATTTTCGAAAATGCATGTTAAAATAAAAAATTAATCCTGGAAAAATTATTCTAATTTAATGTTGGCCCAAAATTAATTAATAAAATTAATTTACAACAAAAAATATAATTTTCCTATTTAATTAAATATATAAGAAAAATTTCAAATATTTAAGTATGATGATGAAAATCAACTTAAATATTAATTTTCTATTTAATTAAATACACTAGAAAAATACTTCAAGCAAAAATATCACCTATCTAGAGTTTCCTTTGACTAATTAATTCAATTTCTAATAATATATTTTAATTCATTTATTTAAAAATTAATCAATTAATGAAAAAATTATTGATTTAAGTTGGTCCAAAATTAAAATAAATAATTTACAACTTTAATCTATTTTTCAAATAAAATTCGAAATTCCAGCATTTAAGAAATGCAATTTCGAAATTTGATTAATAAAATAAAGAAAAAATATATTTTGAAAATTATTTAAATTTAGTTGAAAAAATAAATTTCAACTAAAAATAATTTTCTATTTAATTAAGTGTCATGAAAAAGAAATATTTAAGTATGATGATGAAAATCAACTTAGATATTTAATTTTCAAGTTAATTAAATGTATTAAATTCAAGAAATAAATAATTAAGTGTACAGAAGGCTTAATTATTAATCTCTAGTTTAATACTAGGAAAAAATATACTTAAAATAAATTGTACCAAAATTAATTATATACATAATTAATTTCACAATGTATAATATTTTCCTTTTAAATATTAGAAATAATAAGTAGTCTATAAATAACTATCTAGAAAATATCTTATTTGACTAAGTATCTTTTCCACAAAATTTGAAAAAATATCTAATTTAGGTTGTATTAGAAAAAATCTAGAACCTAAATATTTTTCAAATTTAAATTTAATTAAATATCAAAAATTAAGTTGTAACAACTTAATTTGAAAATATTCCATTTTAAGTTAATATTCGAAAAGATATTAACTTAAAAAATATCTAAAATATTCCATTTTAAGTTAATATTCGAAAAGATATTAACTTAAAAAATATCTAAAGAATCTTAATAACCAATGCCTAAAATTCCTCAACTTAATTTTTGAAATTTTAAATCCAAAAGATATTCAGATTTAAGCTTGTTAGTTGAAGATAACTAAATATCAACTTAAATAGGAATATTTAATGAAAAATTTAAATTAAGCTCCAGAAAGAATCTAGATGATTATAATTCTATATTTAATTAAATACAAGAAAATACATATAGTTTAGCTTAGAATAAAAAATTCTTTAAACTATAATTTTCTTAAATTAATTTCAAAATAAATGAAATCAATTATGTTGCTAATAAATTTTATTAGGTTAAACTAGTTTAATTAACCTAGTACAGTCATTCAAATCAGGCAAATGGGCCTTCACAATTGGGGTAGTTCATGTGAGGGGGTGCTGGGTTCAGTATGTCGTACCCACTTCTATGGCTCCCAACTCTCACACAAGGCCCAAAAGATAAAACCATATTTTATAAATCTATGGCATTTGTATCTTGTTCATAGTGGTTTTGACAAGATCATTCTCTGCAAAGAGTTAATATGCCTATATCCACTATAATTAAGTTCATCTCATTCGTAGATGGATGTACATTCAGGGGTGGATATGAGTTTTCGTTATATTCTTAAAACGATCACTCTAGATTTTACCTTAAGCAAAAGAAATTTGAAATGTTTGAAAAATTTCATGAATTTCTAGCAATGGTGAAAAACCGTTAAGGTAAGTGGTTAAAGATCTTGCGAACTGATAGGGGTGGAGAAATAGTTAGTAGATATGCAGTTCAAAGATCATTAAATTGATTTTTTTTTTTAATTATATCCAAACTTACCTCCCCAGAAATTCGATTTGCATATTGATGATTAGTTACTAGTCGTTGCCTAAATCCTTCTATGGTAATACAATTTCAGAATGATGCAATGGTTGTATACTTAAAGTAAATCATTACTAGATTCATGGATGACCTAATCGAAATCTTAAGAAAAGCTAGAACTGTTAACCATGGTTTGCATGTTTGTTAGCTATTCTAAGTGATTAGGGGTGGACCATCCCATAGTCATTAAGTGTTTGTTTAAACTGATACTAATTTTCTAAGAAAATGACTAAGTCTGAAAATAAAGGAGATATTTTGTTCTTGATTCCAAAAGTGTTCTATCATCTTATTCCACATATGATGATCTCACTGCCTCTGTTGTCTTGACACAACCGAAGAGGTCAATACCATGTAGTTTTCTTAGACATAATTCACGGTACCTTGTCGTAGTGGGAAGGTTTCAAGGAACTCACTCTTCTTATGACTTGGAAGACACTAGTGATTAAAATCCATTGTGAGTTTAAACAAGTAATGGATTGTCAAGAGAAGAAACTAAGAAGAAAGCCATGACAACTATGGTTTAATCCATTCACATGGAGTAACCTAAAGTTTTCTATTACAAGGACATGAAAAGAAATTTTCGTTTATAAGTCTATTCAATGGACTTAACAAAACTTCCTGTTCCTAGTATTATAGGTTTGAGTTTATCTAAACCTATGGCTCATTGTATACCTGGTTAATTACTTACTCTAGTGCAAGCAACTTACTTTAGTAAGATGCTGAAGCATTTTCCTTTTAATGGCAATCTACAGAAGCTTCACAACTTCCAGGCATAGATTTTATTTATCTAAGGAAAAGTCTCAACTATTCCAGAAAAGATAAAGCCATGAAAGAATTTCTTAAATCAACAGTGAGAGGTCTCAGATATGCTTTAGTATGCCTTAGACCAGACACCTGCTGTTGAGTGGGAGTAATGAGTAGGTATCAGATTAATGCAGGAAAGGAACATTGGAAGACAATTCAGTAAATCTTAAGAAAAGGAACTATATGTTAGTCAATAAGGGTGTGTTTAAAACTCTTAGATTACACCACATCAGATTTCAAGACTTGCCTTTGTGTGCTGATAAGATGGTGATTACTCCAGGAGTGGAGTCACTACTACAATTTACACATTTAGTGACAAAATTTAGTGACACACACAAAAAGTGTGGGTCACTAAATGTTTTAGTCAATTTTTAGTGACACTCATTACTAGACAGTAAAAATTTCAAATATATGTTCCATAATGCGTGTCACTATATATCTAAGGGGTCACTAAAAACTTATTTATTTTAAAAAATATATAAATATATATAATGACACACACATCCTAACTCTAAATGTATTGAGAGTCACACCTTTTTTGTCACTAAAGATTCAATAAAAATAAATAAAAAAATTAAAAAGTAAAAAAAAATTGAAGGACACGTGCAATATGATTCCTTCTTTCTCTCTTAATTTATTTATTAAAAGCAATAAAGGAAAATTAAATAAATAAATAAATAAATGGGGGTATAAAAGGGATATGTTGAAACCCTAATTAACCTCATTCTTTCTTTTTCCTGAAAAAAACCATTGCTAATCCTAACCCTAATAAATCTCATCATTTTCCCCTCACGTATCTCTCTCCCTTTGTTGCGTGTGGTCTGGAGTGACCACGGTTGGTTCCTTCTTTCTCCGGCGGCCATGGCTTCCTCAACCCCACAAAACCCAAAGACCCAATATCTCTTTCATCTATCTTTCCTATTTCCCTTGCATGGTGATTTTGCCAGGCCTCTCTCCGAACTACGGTGGTCCAAATTGGCCACATGATGCGCGCAACACTTGAAACCCGAACGGCAGTGGTTTCCCCAAACGTTCGCACCCCATTTCGCTCACACGCCATCAAAAAGGATGAGCTAATCGGAGGTGAAAACTTTTCTCTCCCTCTGGTTTCCTCATGTGGCCCGACTCCGAGCTCCGATCTTCTTCCCAAACGACAAACGTCCAGCATCGCCAACGAGCCAAACGGAGGTCACCGCCGCTTGGGTTTTTATGGGGTTTGATATTTTATTTTTTAAATGGGAGTAAAGAAGCCTACAAAGTTTGCATTATTTTATTTTCTTAGAAATTTTATATTGGTTTGTTGAGTTTGATTCTATGCATGTTATCAATATTTTTATTTACTCTAAAATTTCTGTAATGAGAAATTTTGTTAGTATGTTAGAATTTTTGTTAGTATGTATGTTAGTATTTTTGTCCAGAATTTCTATATTGATTATTTGAGTTTGATTCTATGTATGTTATTGTTTTGTCCAGAATTGGTTTGGTGTTTAATTAGAATTTTTGTTAGTTTTTAGTATGTTAGAAATTCTGTATTGGTTTGATTTTGTATTTGCTCTTATGTTATGAAATTAATGAGAATTTTTTGTCTGAATTAGTATTTTTATTTATCTTCTTTAGCAACAACAGCAACAAAAAAAAGAATTGTTATATCAAATTGTATTTTTATATAATTAATATAAATTATTATTTATAATATATAAAATTTTAATTAAATTAAATTAAATATTATTTTTTTTAGAAAAATATTTAATACAGTGACATTTTTTGTGTGTCACTATATCTCCAAATATTTTAATAAAAAAGAAAAAAAAAGATATAGCGACACTTCGTGTGTGTGGCTATTATTTTTTTCAGTCTGACAAAACTTGACTCTATACGCCTATAGTGACACGTTAAAAATGAATGCAAAAGGTTTCAGTGACACGTATGAAGTGTCACTAAAAATTGTCTTTCCAGTCACCCTCATTAGTGACGCGCGTTGAAGTGTCACTATACACTTTTGGAGTTACTCTATGTGTGTCACTAAAACCCAATTTTCTAGTAGTGAGTAGTGATTTTGGAGAAGTGTAAAAACCTATCTGAAATCTCTTAGTCTACCAGAGAGAGACTGAATGTTAATGTTGCAGGAAAGGTACTTATTCAGTCTAAGGAAAGTTCTATACATTTGTGGCACCGTTCCAACTTGTCTTAAGTACTAGTGTTATTTTCCTGATTAACCAAAAGTAGTTGCCAAAAGTATAGAATCCAATATCCCAAGAGAGTAGACATATAGAGAGGAATTTCACAATATCAAGAATTTTGTGATTAAGGAATAATAATGGTGGAGAAAAGGTTGTGTTTAATTCCACCTGTCAGATCCTATTACGAGGAGTTTACTACTACTACACTTGATTTGTATATCAAGGTGTTGAGATTATTTGAAATGCACATTTTGTTTTATATTAGTGCAAGTGGAAGTTTGTTAAGTTTTGTGCCCTAAATAAAACCAATTTCAATATAATCAGATTTACTTATTATTAAAGATCAGATATAACATTTTATGTTACATGGTTCACATGATTTATTTCATGATTATATATATAATGTATGAATTCTATCTAAGTCCAGAACATATGAATTTGTTAATGATTATAGTGTTGTCAGCACAGTGGAATATAATCTTAATTATATGTTCGAAAGTTTATCCCCTGATTTGTCAGAACACTGGATTCAGACTGACATGGTATAATCAGCGATAGGTATTCTTACACCTTGGAAAAGTGTTATGTCCTTTCAGGATATTGGCAAAGTTTACCTGTATCGGATGTATGGAGTATACATCGGAAGGGACCGATATTGAACTTTGATTAGATATATTAAAATTTACCGTAATATCTATTCAATTCAATATCACCCGTTGATCCTAGATCAAATGATCTTAATCCTGATATGTTTAGGTTCGATCTCAATGTTGGGTTTGATGCCCTAAATAAAACTCCATTGCAATGTAATCTATTTTATTCAACATCAATAAAGAAACATAAGTATTTTTCATTCATTTGTGTATGTTTTGGTTCACTTTATCAATTGCTTGTCTATTTTATTTATAAATTCATCTGAAACCCTTTTGACATACTTGATCCTGTTTATTGTGTTGTCAACACTTTGGAAAGTAAACATGACTATGTGAATAAAGTTTCCTAGATTTATCAGACACAGGGTTTTACTGATATGATAATCTACAACAAGAGTTTACTTGCATTTGGAGAAATGCTATGTTATTTCCAGAACATTGGTTAAAGTAAAGCTCAGGTTGGATGCATGGAGTATGCATCGGAAGGGACTGATGTTGAACTTTGACTTAGATTTAATTAACTTACCGTAAAATCTATTCAAGTCAATATCGCCTAGTTAATCCTAGATCAAATGATCTTAATCCTGTTGTGATTAGGCTCAATCTCAGGAGGCTATTCGTGTTCGTTGATTTGTTAGTTAAGCCTACTTTTAGGTCAGGGTGATACGTACATTTTGAGAACACGGTAGTGCAATTGAGTGGGAGCGCTAACATAAACATGGAATCTATAGCTTCTATCTGGCAAATAGTAAGCAAAGGATGATCTCCTTCGAGCTTGACCAAACGAAAATAAATGGTGGAGTACTCATTTCACATAAGCTGAAATATCATTTATACGGGGTCAAGTGTTTTAAGGATAAAATACATAGTAGGGTGTAACGGTAATCTAATCCCTTTACAGTTTAGATCATTCTTATAGAGGATCATTGATCAATTAGGATTATAACAATGGATAACTAATGATGTGTCTATATGGTGGAACATATAGAGCATTCTATATACTGAGAGTGCAATTCTAAGTTCTATGCATGGATTCAACGAAGAATTAATAAGTCAGTGAATTTAGGTTATAAATTCTTGATCTGCTTATTGGAAGATCGGTTATATAGACCCATGGTCCCCCCACTAGTTGAGACAATATTACTTGTAAGACTCATTTAATTGGTTTTGATTAATCAATTATAATTCTCAAATTAGACTATGTCTATTTGTGAATTTTTCACTAAGTAAGGGCGAAATTGTAAAGAAAGAGTTTTTAGGGCATATTTGTTAATTATGATACTTTGTATGGTTCAATTAATAAATATGATAAATGACAATATTATTTAATAATTATTTATAGTTATTAAATAGTTAGAATTGGCATTTAAATGGTTGAATTAGAAAATTGGGATTTTTGAGAAAATCAGATGCAAAAGTGATAAAACTGCAAAATTGCAAAAAGTGAGGCCCAAATCCATACTGCCATGGCCAGCCACTTTTATAGGATTTATTCTCTGATATTTTCATTATTTTAATGCCAAATAATTCAAACCTGACCCTAGTGGAATGCTATAAATAGATAGTGAAGGCTTCAGGAAAATTACACACTTTTCATTCAGAAAAACCTGAGCCTCTCTCTCTCTCTCTCTATCTGGCCACCCACTCCCTCTCTCTCTTCTTCCTTAAGATTTCCAAATACTTAGTGATTAGAGTAGTGCCCACACACAGCAAGTGATACCTCAATCATAGTGAGGAAGATCGTGAAGAAAGACTTTCAGCAAGAAGGAGTTTCAGCACCAAAGAATCAGAGAAAGAGATCCAGGTTCAGATCCTGATAATACTCTGCGACAGAAAGGATACAAGGGTTAGAGATCTGAACGGAAGGAGTCATTTAATTCCGCTGCACCCAATGTAAGGTTTACTAAACTTTATATGTGTTTATTTCATCGTTTTAGAAAGTTCATATTTAGGGTGTTAATCAACATACTTGTGAGTAGATCTAAGATCCTGGTAAAATAATTTCCAACACTCAAGAGTACTATACATGTTCTTTGATTTGTTAGTTAAGCCTACTTTTGGGTCAGGGTGATACGTACATTATGGGAACATGATAGTATAATTGAGTGGGAACGCTAACATAAATATGGAATCTATAACTGTTATAGGAATTTAGAAGTGAAATGATGATATCCTTCGAGCTTGGCTAAACAGAGATAAATGGTGGAGATCTCATTTCACTTCACTAAAATATCATTTATACGGAGCTAAGTGTTTTAAGGATAAAATACATTGAAGGTGTAACGGTAACTTAGTGCCTATTCAATGTAGATCATCTATTAGAGGGTCATTGATCAAATTAGGATTATAACAATGGATAACTAATGACGTATCTATATCATGGAACATATAGAGCGTTTTATATGACTGAGAGTGCAATTCTAAGTTCTAAGTGTGGATTCAATAAGGAATCAATAAGTTAGGGAATTTACTTGGTAAATTCAGTTCGACTTATTGAAAGCTCGGTTATATAGACCCATGGTCCCCATACTAGTTGAGACCATACTGCTTGTAAGACTCAGTTAATTGATTTTAATTAATCAATTATAATTCTAAAGTTAGACTATGTCTACTTTATGAATTTTCACTAAGCAAGGGCGAAACTGTAAAGAAAAGAGATTCTAGGTTTATTAATTAATTAAGAGACTTCATATGTCTAAATTAATAAATTTATTAAATGGCAATATTTTTTAATAATTAATTTTTAGTTATTAAATAATTAGAATTGGCATTTAAATGGTTGAATTGGAAAATTGGTATTTTTGAGAAAATGGGATTGAAAAATAACAAAATGGGAAAGTTGCAAAGTGAGGCCCAATTTCCTTATATGGCCGCCCATTATGCAAAAGGTTTACCATTTTATTTTTCCATTATTTTAATGCCATACAATTCTAACCTAAACCTAGATGGAATTCTATAAATAGAAAGTATTGGCTTCAGGAAACTCATTACTTTGCACATTGTTTCTTTCAGAAAAGCCTAGCCGCCCCTCTCTCTCTTTTCTTCTCTAAATGTTTCGAAATTCCTTGAGTGATAAAGTAGTGCCCACACACATCAAGTAGTATCTAAAACATAGTGTGTAAGACTGTGGAGAATCAGCATCAAAGAAGGAGAAAAATAGATCTAGATTCAGATCTTGATTATGCTCTGCTACAGAAAGGATTCAAGGGCTAGAGATCTGAATGGAAGGAGTCATTATATTCCGCTTCACCCAATGTAAGGTTTTCTTAAACTCTTATGTGTTTATTTCATTGTTTTAGAATTCATATTAGGATGTTAATGAAACATACTTGGTAGTAAATCTAGATCCTGGTAAAATATTTCCAACAAATTGGGCTCCCTGATTCGAATGGCATGTTAAACGAGCCTGGGCTGGGCCAGAAGTTTCTTCCTCCTTTTGAGCGGAGTCACTTGATCTTCCTTAGCCTCATCTTCAGGATTCAAAGACTCATGAGCATACTGTTTGGCCCTTGCACCTCCCTTCAACTTAGCTTCACGCTTAAGTTGAATGAGTTCATTCTTCTTATGAGCTCCCTCAACCCGGCCATCACCAGATTTCCTCTTTTTCTCCTTCACTGGCTTAGGAATGAAATCGTTTGGGTAAAGCCTGTATTCCAAAAAGTTGTCCTCGGAGGTGAACAGAGTGATATCCCAGGCAGCACCCGGCAACAGGGCAAGCTTCTAAGCTCTATCCCAAAGGGCAAGTGTGAAGGGAGGGCAGTGATATGTAGGGATCTGCTGGAACCGAGTGTAGGTAGTGCCCATGCTTTCCACCATGTAGTACTCGTCAACAAAATGCCCAATTTTGTTCACGGCCTTATCCTCGGTGCCCGTCAACAACTTGAAGTCTGGCTGAGAAAAATAGAAGTACCCCGACCTGCCTTGCTTAGGGGTAGACTTCATGTCAAAAAACTAGCTAACCTCATGGGGAGAAGGCATATCCCACTTCTGGGAGGCGTAGAGAACAAAGAGGGCAGACAGATACTTAATGCCCTTGGGAGTGAATTAGGTCAGACAGAGGCGGAAGAAGTCTGCCACATTCCTAAAGTATGGGTGCAAAGGCAACAATGCCCCTTGCTTGGCATGAGCACCCGACCAGGATCACCTTCCCCTTTCAGGGTTTGTGGCTCGATTGTGGTAGTCAGGAATGTACAGTCTAACTCGCCCAGGTAGCCATCCTGGTCAAGATCCCGCAAGCGTGCCTCAGTGACCTTGGATGGAGGGCTCACCCACCTTGCACCCAAAGCTCCTTGCCTTCTATAAGGAACCGCAACAGTAAGTTCCTCACCAACATAGTCCACGCCCTCAACCAGGATGTCGCCATCCGCATCGATTGGCTCCCCAACCTCATTATATCCCCCAAAGTTTGGGGGTGCAACCTCCTCCTTTTCCTTCGCCTCGAAAGGACTGCTAGAACGAACATCGTCCTGTTCCTCAATCTCCTGGACCTCGGCGTCCCCTTCATGATCCTCCTCCTCCTGGACGGACGGATCTTGTTCGGCATTGGGTAAGGTGGCATGCCGGGCCACTTGAGGGTCAGATACATTGATTCTACGCATTGTCTTTTTTGTACGAGCCATCATCCTATGGCTTGACGGAAGACTTAAGCTAAAATGTCCGTCACTCGAGGAGGTTGGACTAGAACGAAGATGAGGATGATCCTCTAACAAGAGTTTAAGCAGATCCTGGTCGATATGGCGTTCGCTTCCCCAAAACTCACCTAGGTTCATCTACAAAAGACAACACACAAGATGAGTGTTTGGTCGGGATATCGAACATTAAAATAGGCAAATATGCCGACCAGGAGTACTCAACGGATTAAAGAATAAGAATATTTGACAAAAGTTGAAACTCAGAAGTTTGAAATTTTTGTGAGTTAGGGCAAAAATTTTCATGAAGCTTAGAATAAGCAAGATGAAAGACAGGCATTATGCGGTTCAAAAAGCAAGCATTATGAACGATGAAATAGCACGGATCGTTACAAAGGAAAAACACAGATTTCTAAACTTAGGGTTTCCTACATATCTTCTACAGCGAAGTGAAAGGCGCATTCAGAAAATAAATGTGCAAAGTAAACGTAAGAGAAATAGAGAACTTACTCAAGGATTGAACGTCTGGATTCAGGTTATGCCAAGCTCAACGAGAAGTTTTTGTGAAAACACTTCAGCAAACTCGAAGCTAAAAACCTCTCTTTTCGCTCTAAACTTACTTTGCCAAGAAGGTTAGTGAAAATGAGTTTGTGAACAAACACTCAACGGTATTTATAGGCAAACAACGAAAAGGGGTAATTATTTCAAAAGAACCTCAGACGCCTCGGTTCCCCCCAAAAGCGAATATGGGAAATCAAAAGCATTCAAGTGCAACCGTCAACCGTGGTGAGAGAAAATCAGATTTTGAAATATTAATTTAGTCAGAGCATTTATTAGCCGAAAACCGAAGGGACACCCAGTCAGCCTCACATGGAGTCGCGAACAGACGCGCCTGATACGTGTCACCCATTCAAACACAAAGACAACTCGGATGAAGTCTATACGCAACTTCGGAAGTACCGTACAGACTTGGAGGCAAATGTTATCCCAATTTTTACACTCTGACGTGGCCTCACCCGATGGTGACACATAGAATCGACTCCGAGTATTTGCTCGCAAGATACAGGCCAAACAGGATAACTCATATGCATGCTCAAGACGAAGCAGTCAGCAACTCGCGCAGAACGACAAACACTTAGCGAATTCAGCTTTCCCATCGTGAGTCATCAAGGAAATCCCTATAACTTGGGGATCAGATTACAGAGATATGGAAAGCTGTCCAAATCCTACGATCAGTGTATTATGTATTTACTATGCAATCTTTCTGCTTATATCAATTGCAATGAGAAGGGAAATACTTCCTCTCCAAGCTCATAGCCCTATAAATAGTGATGCATATTCACTGGGCGAAGGGTCGAAAACATTCTTGTTGAGAGATTTTGTCTAAGAATTCATATTCAGAGATATTGTTGTAAGAGCTATAAGAAAAGGCACCTTTCTCCTTATTCTTAAGTCAATACAAATAACGAGGATTATGCTATTATGGAACTGCTCGGGGCTAAACCTCTATAAAATTCCTGTGTCGTTATATTGCTTTATTATATTTCAATTGTTATAAACTACTTGTCGCTTACAAAATTAGACTCGCTGTTGTTGGCTAAAAGCGAGGTCAACAAATATATTTTGAAAGTTATTCTAATTTAAGTTGATCTGAAATTGAAAAATTTCTAGCTTAAATATAATTTTCTAATTTAATTAAATTAATTAAAATAAAATTAATTAAGTATCTAGAATAAGATCAACTTAATTATTATTTCTAATTTAATATCTAAGAAAATATTCTAATTTAAGTTGGTCCAAAATTAATTAATAAATTAATTTTTAACTTAAATATATCTTCTAATTAATTAAATTTCATGAAATAGAAACAAACAATTAAGTATGTTGAATAAAATCAACTTAATTATAAATTCTAATTCTAAGTTCTAGGAAAAATATCCTAATTTAAGTTGGTCTAAAATTAATTAATTTTCAACTTAAATATATTCTTCTACTTATTTTTTGTTTTTGATAAATCAGGATATTGTATTGCACAAAATGGTATTTGGAACCTACTAGCACTCCATCCGGGGCCTAAACAATCTATACACAAACAAATCTTTCTGTACAATTTCACATTATAAAGCATTGAACCAATCTTTATCTACATCATTAAAATCTTTCTTGGCAAAAACATTGCGATTCTCATCTTTACACTCCATTAGTGTCTTCAACAATTCACCTTGAATTTAAAGAAAAATCCTGCCAGATTACAGCATTTCTCAGCCTCTAAATGCTATAAACCAGCCCTGCAATTGGAGCAGCATAGACCATTTTTCAAAATTTAGAGAGCTTAGCTCTGCCTATCCATCTCAGCAGGTGGGGAAGGCTGATTGTTACAGTATTCCAATTCAGCCAAGCCTTGATTTCTAGCAGTCCGTGAAGAGAAACATTACACTTAAAGAACAAATGTTGACTCGTTTCAACTTGAGCCTCACAAAGACAGCATTTCTCATTCACTTGCATCCCATACTTTAGCAGCCTTTCCTTAGTTTTTAGCCGGTTTAGCATTGTTAACCACAAAATCACACTATGTTTAGGGGTGTTCAATCTAGCCCACACTTCTTTGCACCAGTTCAGCCTAGCTGCAGAAGCAGAGAGCAGGTTATACCCTGCTACAATGGTGTACCTTTCCCTCTGAAAACTTGCAACATCACACACTTTTTTAAGCTGGTCTTTGATAGCTACCAGCTTCTTCCATTACCAACTAGCATGGATAGAAGCAGAGTAACTCCACCAATCCTGTTTTTTGATATAAACACTATGGACCCATCTTAGCCAAAGACTCTCTTGCTTGTTTGAAATGGCCCATATGTACTTACAAATGGCAGCCTTATTCCACTCCTCTAGCTTCTTTATTCCAAACCCCCTGCTCTTATAGGCTAGCATATGTTCTCCCAAGCAACAGCACCAGCTCCATGGAACATAGCTTGCCCTTTCCATAAAAAGGCTCTACAGATAGCTTCTATAGATTTGATCACTTTTTTGGGCAACACCATCATATGGCTCCAGTATGCCTGAATAGCTATTAAAACTAAGGTTATTAAAGTAATTCTACCTGCCAAGGAAAGGTTTCTTGAGCTCTAACTCTTAATCCTAGCAGTCATTCTTTTAGCCAGTAACTCACACTCTTTACCAGATATTTTCTTTACACAAATATGGATTCCCAGGTAAGTGAAAGGCAAATCCTCCCTCGAGAAACCAGATACTTCTATCAACTTCTTCACATTGTCTTCATGCATGTTGCTGCAATAAATTGCAATTTTACTTGCATTAGGATGAAGTCCAGAAGTGAGAGAACACAATTTTAGGGCCTGTAGCATATAAGTGACACTCTTTGTATCTCCATGATAGAACAATAGAACATCATTTGCAAATGCCAAATGATTCAATTTAAGTTGAGAGCATCTATCATGGAAATGAAAGTCCTCCTTCTCACCAATCTTCCTCATGAGTCTAGAAAGGTATTCCATACCCAAGACAAACAATAGAGGGGACATGGGTTCCCCCTGTCTAAGCCCTCTCCTAGCTTTAAAAAAACCATGTAAAGTTCCATTGAACATAAGAGAGAACTTAGGAGAGGTGATACAGTTCATTATTAATTGCATTTCTTCCAAAAATTCCCATTCAATGGTGTCATATGCCTTTCGAAGATCAAGCTTGATCATACAACTCGATTTGTTAGCTTTCCTGTTATAGTGCCTCACCAAATCCTGACATATCATGATATTATGCCCTATAATTCTACCCTTAATAAATTCTCCTTGAGAATGAGAAATTATTTCAGGAAGAATGTCTCTAATTGTAGAACTCAAAAGCTTAGTTGTAGTTTTGTAGATAACATTGCAACAAGCAATTGGTCTAAAATCTTTGATAGTGTTAGGGCATTTATTTTTTGGAACCAAGGTATTAATTGTTGAATTGATTTCTCTAAGAATTTTACCTGATTCCAAAAATGATATCACAGCTTCACATATGTCATCCCCAATAGTCTCCCAACACTAATATTTTTCTACTTAATTAAATATTAGAAAATATAAATAAGTTACTAGAATTCACTATCTAGAATATTTTATTAAACTAAGTGTGTTTTTCTAAATTATTTTTAAAATAATCTAATAAAATCATTTATTTCAAAATTAATTATGTTACTAATTAAATTTTAATTAGGTTAAACTAGTATAATTAGCCTAATACAATTATTTAAATAAGGTAAATGGGCCTTCACAATTGGGGTTGTTCATGTGAGGAAGGGATGGGTTCAATATGTCGTATCCACTACTAATGCCCCCCTAACTCTCACACAAGGCCCAAAGGAGAGGAATTAACCTTTCATTAAATAATTGTTATTCATTAAATAAGCCCAATACTAATTGTGCCTAAATAAAACTATGATAAGTGATATTTTATTCTAGCAACCTAGTCCATTTAAATATCTAGAAATAAATGGGCTTCCTATATGCATCTAAGCCCAAAAGTAAACATATAGGCTCACAAAGGTCAAATTGATTTGGATGGGCCCTATCATGTTTCTAGGTTTACGCAGATGAAAGAAATACATAATTTACCTAGTACAAATTATTGATAGGATCTATTGACAATTGGATTATGATTAAAATCAGATCATTGGATCAGTCAACAAGTTAATCATAGCAATTTAGATCAAATAAATAATAGTTTTCTTAAAAAAAAAGTTTTTTTTGAATAAAAAATTAAATAAACAAAAAATGTCAATGTAACAATGTGAAATAAGATATTAACATAATTAAATTACTATTGTAACTAACCAACTAAATTTTGAAAATTTAGGGCAGTTAAAAACAACCTTAAATATCTCATCAAAATTTAAATTTTAAAAAAACTAATTTAAAATATCTAGGTTTATTTGAATTATTTTATCAAAATAAATTAAATATCTAATAAGATAAATGATTTGAAAATATCCAAATAGATATTTTCAATATCATTTTGTGATCTTATAATTTAATAAAATTAATAACAAAATAAACCAATTTTAAAATAGATATGGTTAGACAATTATTATTTTAGGAATAAAATAATAAACAAATAATAATTATCCTAATTATATGTCAAAATATCTCAAATTAAGCATTTTTTAAATTTCTACAAAAATGTTTAGGTTTTTTAAATATTTAAAATACTATTTTTAAATATCTCATAAGTAATATGATATAAAATAGCATAAGGAAGAGGTTTCAATGGTTACATTTTTATTGTAACCATCATGGTTACATTTTTTTAAGTCATTGGATTATTATTTTATGGTTGTGATTAATTTGGAAATTAAATAAAAATAAATAAAAAATAACTTGTAACCTGAAAGTAACCTAATCATTTATTTTCTTATAAAACTTTAATTAAGATTAATTATATTTTAAAATTAAATTAATTATAATTATTAATTAATTTTTTGCAATTTATTACTATATAAGGATCTTTTAGCAATTTATTTTTTTATACTTAAATTATTTAAAATTTTAGAGCAAAGTTTTTTATAATTTAAAATTATACACAATATAATTTCATAATTTAATTTTTATTATACTTGTAATCTTAATTTTAAATTATTACACATAATTATTTAATTTTTTTATTTAAATATTTAAAAAGTAAAAAATGAAATAAGTTGAAGGATTTTTTTTTAAAAAAATAGTTGCACTTGTTATCGATTGATTAGCTTGAGGCCTCATACTTAGTTCATATAATTGTAACAAAATAATTAAATATCATTTAAAAATAATTAATTATTTGAAAATTTATTATAAGAAGAGAATTTTAATTTGTGTCAAAAGAAGTTTAATTTTTGTAAAAAAAATAAATTTTTTTTGTAAATATTATAATTAAATGGCTTAATTATTAAAATAATTCAAGTAAGGATTTAAATATAAATATTAATTACTAAAAGAGGTCTTGTTAAATATGTAATTAATTATTTTAAGAAAATAGTTAATTATAATTAAATAATTCTAAAAAAGGAATGTTTATTTAATTAATTATTTTAAGAAAATAGTTAATTATAATTAATTAAATCTAAAAAAAGAAAGTCTACCT
The DNA here is from genome assembly GCF_029168945.1 of Cannabis sativa. Taxonomy (NCBI): domain Eukaryota; kingdom Viridiplantae; phylum Streptophyta; class Magnoliopsida; order Rosales; family Cannabaceae; genus Cannabis; species Cannabis sativa. Next base: position 24,713,460 of record NC_083603.1, read on the forward strand.
ATTAGTAACCTGCTATTACAGGTTAAAGAAAAATGTAACCATATGGTTACAATAAAAATGTAACCATTGAATAGTCACCCAATAGCATAAATATCATTCTTCTAACTTATAATTTATAAATAATTAAATATTTAACAAAATAAGCAATTTTGAATTTGAAAATATTATGTTAGAATATCTATAAAAATATACAGGTTAATTTCAAATTTATTAATTATTTAATTTATCATATACGATAATTTTAATATAACAATTCAAATTAAAAGGATAAGGGTATCATTAAATTTAAATATACCTAATAATAAAATATCTAACCTTATAATTAAATGGGAAATTTACATGTGCAGTCGTTTTTTATATCTTATTATCAATAATATTGTACAGCATTTAATTGATAATTTTACCGTGTGTTTTATACCGTTGTTATTTTAATTGTATTACCAAAACATGAATGCATGATATACTAAGGTGATGCCTTTTTCTTTCTTTCTTTCTTTATTTTTTCTTTTTTCCTTTTGTTTATTTATTTATTTGTATAACATGTGGAATTAAGCATAAATAGATTCAGTTTATATTTACCATCTTCCCCTCTCTTTATCTTTTTCTCTTTCCCTCTTTCTCTCTCTTATCTTTAAATTTTAAAAAGAATTGATGATCACGTTGTTACTCAATTGAGCGTTAAAAAAATATTATTGTGATCTACGCTTCAATGTGAACATTGTAAGATGAGGGAAACATATATTTTTTCGTTATTTCGAAAATCAAAGAAACCATTTGATTACTCATAATACTAATCATATACTAATTAGTTAGCTTTTTTTCTTAATCTTAGTCAATATTTATTTTAGAATTTAGTTAACTTCATTATTATACTATGATAGCTAATTAGTTTTTACAATAAATTAAAATTACAAAACATGTATCTTAAATAATATTAAGATATGGTAATATACCTTTAAAATAACTAATTAGTAATTAATTTAGATAACTAATTAATTTTCAATCGATGGTTAGCTGATTGTGTGGTTAAGTATAATGAAAATTTGTGTCAATATGCCAAAAGTATGAGTATAGGCATAATATAGCCATATATGCTAAATAAACTTATGAACAAGACATTTCATGTGAGCAATGCATTTCATATTCGAATCTTTGACAAGTTCATATATCGTTATCCTGGTTTACTATGTAAGACATGTTATAGTCATGTACTTTGTATACAACAAAATTTGATGTCTAGACTTGAAAAAAAAAAAAGACCAATTAGTTTATTATTTTATAGCACACATTGTCTTTGAAATAAAAAAAATAAATTGTTGTTCAATTATACGAAGATAGACTAATAGATTTATTGGCGTATATCATTATGTTTGATTATAGTTTACTCTATATTGAAAAATATAAAATGTTGTTCCATCAAACAGAAACTAATAAGTTTATTGACATATATATTGGAAGGCTATATGAAATAAAATAAATTATTGTTCCAATATACGAAAAGAAAAATGAAAATTTGTTTCTTCATGCCCAAATAAACCAATAGATTTATTAGCATATACGATGGTAGGCTATACGAAAAATATAAACAAAGAATGAAAATTTGTTTCAATATGCCAAAATAAACTAATAAGTTTATTTGGCATATATGAGTATATGCATATCTAATTATAGAATATTTGGTCTAATCATCATCTTTTTATTTTAAAATTGATAATTTTATCAAAAGTAACAAATTGGTATCTTATCGAAATCATAACTAATTGCTCTAAAAATGTCTCTTATTCGTAATAATTTAAAAGTTATTTGTAACTTCATTCCTTATTTAACTAATCAAAATGCATATATCAATTTATATTTAAAAAATATTGGTGACTTAAACATTTATGATATATATTTTTTTTAAATATAATTTACTAAAATGGTAGTTTACTGGATGACAACTCATTATTTTCGAAAATAAACTTGAAAGTGTTGGGTTTTATGCCCTAAATAAAACTCATTTCAATATAATCAGATTTACTTATTAATATAGATCAGAAATAACATTTAATGTTGCATGGTTCACATGATTTATTTCATGATTATATGTACATAATGTATAAATTCATCTGAAACCCTTTTCACATACTTGATACTGTTTATTGTGCCGTCAACACATTGGAAAGTAAACATGACTATGTGAATAAAGTTTCCTAGATTTATCAGACACAGGGTTTTACTGATATGATAATCTACAATAAGAGTTTACTTGTATTTTGAGAAATACTATGTTCTTTCCAGAGCATTGGTTAAAGTAAAGCTCGGGTTGGATGCATGGAGTATGCATCGGAAGGGACCGATATTGAACTTTGACTTAGATTTAATTAAACTTACCGTAAAGTCTATTCAAGTCAATATCGCCTAGTTGATCCTAGATCAAATGATCTTAATCCTGTTATGATTAGGCTCAATCTTGAAAGGCTATTCGTGTTCCTTGAATTGTTAGTTAAGCCTACCTTTGGGTCAGGGTGATACGTACTTTTTGGAAACACGGTAGTGCAATTGAGTGGGAGCGCTATCATAAACATGGAATCTATAGCTTCTATCTGGCGAATAGTAAGCAAAGGATGATCTCCTTCGAGCTTGACCGAACGAACATAAATGGTGGAGTAATCATTTCACATAAGCTGAAATATCATTTATACGAGGTCAAGTGTTTTAAGGAATAAATACATTGTAGGGTGTAACGGTAATTTGATCCCTTTACAGTGTAGATCATTCATATAGAGGATCATTGATCACATTAGGATTATAACAATGGATAACTAATGATGTGCCTATATGGTGGAACATATAGAGCATTCTATATACTGAGAGTGCAATTCTAAGTTCTATGCGTGGATTCAACGAAGAATTAATAAGTTAGTGAATTTTAGTGCTAAATTCTTGATCTACTTATTGGAAGCTCGGTTATATAGACCCATGGTCCCCCCACTAGTTGAGATAATATTGCTTGTAAGACTCATGTAATTGGTTTTGATTAATCAATTATAATTCTCAAATTAGACTATGTCTATTTGTGAATTTTTCACTAAGTAAGGGCGAAATTGTAAAGAAAGAGTTTTAGGGGCATATTTGTTAATTATGATACTTTGTATGGTTCAATTAATAAATATGATAAATGACAATATTATTTGATAATTATTTATAGTTATTAAATAGTTAGAATTGGCATTTAAATGGTTGAATTAGAAAATTGGCGTTTTTGAGAAAATCAGATGCAGAAAAGATAAAACTGCAAAATTGTAAAAAGTGAGGCCCAAATCCACTTGTATAGGGCCAGCCACTTTTGTAGGAAATTTAAACTGATTTTTTCATTATTTTAATGCCAAATAATTCAAACCTAACCCTAGTGGAATGCTATAAATAGATAGTGAAGGCTTCAGGAAAATTACACTTAAATTTTCTATTTTTCCTTCAGAGAAAAACCTGAGCCTTTCTCTCTCCCTATCTTTAGCTGCCACTTCTTCTTTCTCTTCCCTCTTGAATTTCGAAATTCTTAGTGTATGAGTAGTGCCCACACACAGCAAGTGATACCTCAATCATAGTGAGGAAGATCGTGAAGAAAGATCATTAGCAAAGGAGTTTCAGCATCAAAGATTCAGAGAAAGAGATCCAGGTTCAGATATTGATAATGCTCTGCTACAGAAAGGAATCAAGGGCTAGATATCTGAACGGAAGGAGTCATATTATTCCGCTGCACCCAATGTAAGGTTTCCTAAACTTTATATGTGTTTAATTTATCGTTTTAGAAAGTTCTTATTTAGGATGTTAATAAACATACTTGTGAGTAGATCTAAGATCCTGGTAAAATAATATCCAACAACTGGCCTCAGAGCCATATTAATTGATTTACTTGCAAGAAATTTGGACTTTAAAACGATTGTTTGTATGTTCTTTGGATGGTATCATGTTGTATTGAGTGTTATTTGATGAATGATTGATGTTTGTGAAATTTTCGTGAAAAATAATTGTGATTTCGATTTTGGAATTATTTTTATTGGATAGTATGGAAAAAAATTAAGCAAGTTAGCCTTTTACAGAACTCAATTTGGATTTTATTTGAATTAGTTATGATTTTTTGAAGATTTGACAAAATCGGGGCTGTGCTGATATTTTTCTGCGATCGCAGAACTGTCCGTACAGTTTCGGATTTTTTCCCTTTTCTTCAATTTTTCATACCTTTTCATGGAATTAACTTCCAAATTTTTGTATGGTTTTGTATATATACTATTACTATTCCTAATTCAATTCTAATTATCATTTTGAATTAATTTAATTTTTTTTAAAATTAATTCAAGATATTAGTGTAATTTGAATTCGAATAGAATTAGTATTTATCTTTTTGCTTAAAAATCTATCTTATTTTTAAATTTGATTATATTTTTTTTAAATTTAAGGTCAGATTTTTTAGATATTTATAATATCTTTAAGATATTTTAAAAAATATCTTTTTAAGATATTTATAAAATCTTTTAAGATATTTTAAAATATCTTATCTTTTAAGATTTTTTTTAAACCTTTTTAGATATTTTGACCTTATTTAAATTTAAAATAAGATATTTATAATCATGTAATTTTAAATAGATATAAGATAATTGTAGGTTTAATTTTAAATTAATTTTTTTTTAAAATCTCGAATTTTTCAATTTTTTAAATTTTTCGAATTTTTTTTAAATATTTTCGAAATTAAATAAATCCTACATCCAACTATCCAGCTAACCTTGTTCCAGGAGTATGTGTTTTAGCTTATGTGTAAGTTTTCAAAACCTATTATTACTTGATTGCAAATAGCCATGGTTACTTTTTGCCAGATCTAATGATCTGATGGCTCCCTTGATCATGACCTAGCAACATGATAGGACCCATCCAAAGTGTGCCTGTGTGAGCCTATGTGTTTAATTTTATTATAGATGCATATAGGTTAATGTTGCTAAAATAAATTATCATAGTTATTGATAGAATTTATTTAGGCCCATTTAGTTTTTGGGCTTATTCAATTAATAACAGTTGTTCTTATTAAGGTTAAATTCCTCTCTTTTGGGCCTTGTGTGAGAGTTGGGAGCCATAGAAGTGGGTACGATATACTGAACCCAGCACCCCCTCACACAAACCACCCCAATTGTGAAGGCCCATTTGCCTGATTTGAACAACTGTACTAGGTTAATTACACTAGTTTAACCTAATTAAAATTGATTAGCAACATAATTAATTTCATTTATTTTGAAATTAATTTAAGAAAAATATAGTTTAAAGAATTTTTTATTCTAAGCTAAACTATATGTATTTTCTTGTATTTAATTAAATATAGAATTATAACCATCTAGATTCTTTCTGGAACTTAATTTAATTTTTTCATTAAATATTCCTATTTAAGTTGATATTTAGTTATCTACAACTAACCAACTTAAATCTGAATATCTTTTGAATTTCAAATTTCAAAATTAAGTTGAGGAATTTTAGGCATTGGTTATTAAGATTCTTTAGATATTTTTTAAGTTAATATCTTTTCAAATATTAACTTAAAATGGAATATTTTCAAATTAAGTGGTTATAACTTAATTTTGATATTTAATTAAATTTAAATTTGAGAAATATTTAAGTTCTAGATTTTTTATAATACAACTTAAATTAGATATTTTTTCAAATTTTGTGGAAAAGATACTTAGTCAAATAAGATATTTTCTAGATAGTTATTTCTAAACTACTTATTATCTCTAATATTAAATAGGAAAATATTATACATTGTGAAATTAATTATTTAAATAATTAATTTTGGTACAATTTATTTTAAGTATATTTTTCCTAGTATTAAACTAGAAATTAATAATTAAGCCTTCTCTACACGTAATTATTTATTTCTTGAATTTAATACATTTAATTAATTTGAAAAATTAAATATCTAAGTTGATTTTCATCATGATACTTAAATATTTCTTTTTCATGACATTTAATTAAATAGAAAATTATTTTTAGTTGAAATTTATTTTTTCAACTAAATTTAAATAATTTTCAAAATATATTTTTTCTTTATTTTATTAATCAATTTTCGAAATTGCATTTCTTAAATGCTAGAATTTCGAATTTTATCTTGAAAAATAGATTAAGTTGTAAATTAATTATTTATTTTAATTAATTCTTGGATCAACTTAAATCAATGATTTTTTCATTTATTGATTAATTTAAAATAAATTGAATTAAAGTATATTATTAGAAATTGAATTAATTAGTCAAAGGAAAATCTAGATAGGTGATATTTTTGCTTGAAGTATTTTTCTAGTGTATTTAATTAAATAGAATATTAATATTTAAGTTGATTTTCATCATCATACTTAAATATTTGAAATTATTCTTATATATTTAATTAAATAGGAAAATTATATTTTTTGTTGTAAATTAATTTTATTAATTAATTTTGGGTCAACATTAAATTAGAATAATTTTTCCAGGATTTATTTTTTATTTTAATATGCATTTTTCGAAAATTGTATTCTTATATACTTTAATTTTTCGAAATGCAATATATATTTATAGAAAATTAAATTTGAGTTGTAAATTAATTTAAATTAATTTTGTAACAACTTAAATTGAATATTTTTCTAAATATTTATTGGAAATTATTACTAAGATGGAAATAATTCACATTATTTCATATCCATCTAAGTAAAATTTATAAATATTAAATTAAAATTTATATTTGGAATTTTTTATTCTAAATTGAAAATTTTAATTAAATAAATATATATATTTAAAATAAATAGAATAAATAAAGAGAATAAATGAAAATACAACTCCTTTTAAATAATGAGCTTTATTATCTAGAGACATTCGATCTCCATTGTGGATTTTACACCGCGTTTGTTTTAGTGAGTAATCCTCCCTAATGGAGGAACGTTCATTAGCAATTTCGCACCGTTTAACCTCGCATGATAAGTAGTTTGTAAGTGTTTTGTATGGTATGGATCACCCTAATGGTGGCGACCATACTTGACTTGCAAATTATGAAACAATGGTGGAAGCTCATAAGATAGAATTGCCTTGACTCTCGCCTAAACGGGACAACGCTGAATTCCAATCTTGATCGAATAAAAGGTTGCTAGAATGTTTATCATTTTAGATGAGCTGACAACTCTATTCAATGGATGATGCTTTGACTCTCGCCTAAACGGGACAATCGTATCGCCTTGTTGAAAAACCTTGGAAATTATTTAGGATTGTATGTTTTAGTATTTTCACTTGTCATTCCTACTTGCTATATGCTTATAATTTCTGAAATGTGTATGAATTTATATTGAACCATGTTATTTTCTGTTATTAAGTTGTAGTTTAATTTCGAATCATCATTGTTGGTCCAACATGTTTGTTTATCTAATGAGATAAATCCCTAGTGGATTTTCACCATTAGACATACATAATAGTGTTAGATCTCGAAAGATAAATATTGTATATGCGACATCTAGTTGTTCATCAATTGATGACACCTTAGACTAGTATTTTTACAATATGAAACAAGAAGATTACATAAATAAGATTACTTTGACTTTCGCTAATCGAAGCATCGTTGGATTCTTATTTATAATCGAAATTATCCTAATTCCTCTTCGCTTATTCATTTCGAATTAGCTCCATAATATATCATTGGATGAATGGTCTATAAATCATTTCATGTCATTATATTTTCTCTTAAGAAATTAAATGACTCTTATGATTATAATCCCGAAATTCTATTCCCAATTGATATAAATCCTCAATCTTAGAAATCTCCTACTTGTATGGGCAAATCAGACTTAGAGTTATATTAGTAGTGCTGGTCCAAGAAAGAATTACTCATTATATTTGGTTGAATTTAAGTCTTTGACTTTAATTTTAGAATCCAAACAGAAATTTTCTTATATTTCTAATTCCACAATACAATACAGTTACACTTTCTCAAGTGTTTAATATCCATCTTTTATTAATGGATTAAAACTGTATGGAATATGAGTTAGGTATTCTGTGACCAGGATCCACTTGCAGTATTCTAAGAACTCTTTGATGTAACTATACCTAAGTCATCAAAACGACACAACCACATATTTCTTAATCTATGGCATTTGTATCTTGTTCATAGTGGATTTGACAAGATCAATCTCTGCAAAGAGTTAATATGCCTATATCCACTGAAAGTAGTTCATCTCATTCGCAGATGGATGTATATTCAGGGGTGGATATGAGTTTTTCGTTGTATTCTTAAAGCGATAACTCTAGATTATACCTTTTAGCAAGAAATTTGAAATGTTTGACAAATTTCATTAATTTCTAGCAATGGTTAAACACCATTAAGGTAAGTGGTTAAAGATCTTGCGAACTGATAGGGGTGGAGAAATAGTTAGTAGATATGCAGTTCAAAGATCATTAAATTGATTTTTGAATTATATCCAAACTTACCTCCCCAGAAATTTCGAGTTGCATGTTGATGATTAGTTACTAGTCGTTGCCTAAATCCTTCTATGGTAATACGATTTTAGAATGATGTAATGGTTGTATACTTAATGTAAATCATTACTAGATTCATGGATGACCTAATCAAAATCTTAAGAAAAGCTAGAACTATTAACCATGGTTTGTTAGCTATTCTAAGTGATTAGGGGTGGACCATCCCATTGTCAATAGATAAGAAAGTGTTTGTTCAAACAAATACTACTTTTCTAAGATAATGACTAAGTCTGAAAACAAGTAGCAAATAAAGGAGATATTTTTTTTCTTGATTCCAAAAGTGTTCTATCATCTTATTTAACATATGATGATCCCACTGCCTCTGTTGTCTTGTCACAACCGAAGAGGTCAATACCATTTAGGTTTCTTCGACATAATTCACGGTACCTTGTCGTAGTGGGAGAATTTCTAGGAATTCACCTTCTTATGACTTGGGAGACACTAGTGATTAAAATCCATTGTGAGTTTAAACAAGTAATGGATTATCAAGATAAGAAACTAAGAAGAAAGCTAATAGAACTATGGTTTAATCCATTCACATGGAATAACCTAAAGTTTTCTATTACAAGGACATAAAAGGAAATTTTCGTTTATAAGTCTATTCAATGGACTTAACAAACTTCCTGTTCCTAGTATTTATCTAAACCTATGGCTTGTGGTATACCTGGTAATTACTTACTCTAATGCAAGCAACTTACTTTAGTAAGATGCTGAAGCATTTTCTTTCTAATGGCAATCTATAGAAGCTTCATAACTTCTTAGGTATAGATTTTATTTATCTAAGGAAAAGTCTTAACTATTCCAGAAAAGATAAAGCCATGAAAGAATTTCTTATATCAACAGTGAAAGGTCTTAGATATGCTTTTGTATGCCTTAGACCAGACACCTGCTGTTGAGTGGGAGTAATGAGTAGGTATCAGATTAATCCAGGAGAAGAACATTGGAAGACAATCAAGTAAATCTTAAGATTAAGAAGAGGAACTATATGTTAGTCTATAAGGGTGTGTTTAAAACTCTTAGACTACACCATATCAGATTTTCGAAATTTGCCTATGTGCTAGTAAATATTTCTGATAAGATGGTGGTTACTCTGGGGGTGGAATAGTGATTTTGGAGAAGTTTAAAAACCTATCTGAAGTCTCTAGGTCTACCAGAGAGAGACTGAATGTTAAAGCTGCAGGAAAGGTACTTATTCAGTCTAAGGAAAGTTCTATACATCTTTGGAACCATTCCAAATTGCCTTAAACTAGTAGTGTTAATTTCCTGATTAACCAAAAGTAGTTGCCAAAGGTATAGAATCCAGTATCCCAAGAGAGTAGACATATAGAGAGGAATTTCACATTATCAATGATTTTGTGATTAAAGGAAGAGTAATGGTGGAGAAAAGGTTGTGTTTAATTCAACCTTTCAAATCCTATTACGAGGAGTTTACTACTATTACACTTGATTTGTATATCAAGGTGTTGAGATTATTTGAAACGCACTTTTTGTTTTATATTAGTGCAAGTGGGAGTTTGTTGGGTTTTATGCCCTAAATAAAACTCATTTCAATATAATCAGATTTACTTATTAATATAGATCAGAAATAACATTTAATGTTGCATGGTTCACATGATTTATTTCATGATTATATGTACATAATGTATAAATTCATCTGAAACCCTTTTCACATACTTGATCCTGTTTATTGTGCCGTCAACACATTGGAAAGTAAACATGACTATGTGAATAAAGTTTCCTAGATTTATCAGACACAGGGTTTTACTTATATGATAATCTACAATAAGAGTTTACTTGTATTTGGAGAAATACTATGTTCTTTCCAGAGCATTGGTTAAAGTAAAGCTCGGGTTGGATGCATGGAGTATGCATCGGAAGGGACCGATATTGAACTTTGACTTAGATTTAATTAAACTTACCATAAAGTCTATTCAAGTCAATATCGCCTAGTTGATCCTAGATCAAATGATCTTAATCCTGTTATGATTAGGCTCAATCTTGAAAGGCTATTCGTGTTCCTTGAATTGTTAGTTAAGCCTACCTTTTGGTCAGGGTGATACGTACTTTTTGGAAACACGGTAGTGCAATTGAGTGGGAGCGCTATCATAAACATGGAATCTATAGCTTCTATCTGGCGAATAGTAAGCAAAGGATGATCTCCTTCGAGCTTGACCAAACGAACATAGATGGTGGAGTACTCATTTCACATAAGCTGAAATATCATTTATACGGGGTCAAGTGTTTTAAGGAATAAATACATTGTAGGGTGTAACGGTAATTTGATCCCTTTACAGTGTAGATCATTCATATAGAGGATCATTGATCACATTAGGATTATAACAATGGATAACTAATGATGTGCCTATATGGTGGAACATATAGAGCATTCTATATACTGAGAGTGCAATTCTAAGTTCTATGCGTGGATTCAACGAAGAATTAATAAGTTAGTGAATTTTAGTGCTAAATTCTTGATCTACTTATTGGAAGCTCGGTTATATAGACCCATGGTCCCCCCACTAGTTGAGATAATATTGCTTGTAAGACTCATGTAATTGGTTTTGATTAATCAATTATAATTCTCAAATTAGACTATGTCTATTTGTGAATTTTTCACTAAGTAAGGGCGAAATTGTAAAGAAAGAGTTTTAGGGGCATATTTGTTAATTATGATACTTTGTATGGTTCAATTAATAAATATGATAAATGACAATATTATTTGATAATTATTTATAGTTATTAAATAGTTAGAATTGGCATTTAAATGGTTGAATTAGAAAATTGGCGTTTTCGAGAAAATCAGATGCAGAAAAGATAAAACTGCAAAATTGTAAAAGGTGATGCCCAAATCCACTTGTATAGGGCCAGCCACTTTTGTAGGAAATTTAAACTGATTTTTTCATTATTTTAATGCCAAATAATTCAAACCTAACCCTAGTGGAATGCTATAAATAGATAGTGAAGGCTTCAGGAAAATTACACTTAAATTTTCTATTTTTCCTTCAGAGAAAAACCTGAGCCTTTCTCTCTCCCTATCTTTAGCTGCCACTTCTTCTTTCTCTTCCCTCTTGAATTTCGAAATTCTTAGTGTATGAGTAGTGCCCACACACAGCAAGTGATACCTCAATCATAGTGAGGAAGATCGTGAAGAAAGATCATTAGCAAAGGAGTTTCAGCATCAAAGATTCAGAGAAAGAGATCCAGGTTCAGATATTGATAATGCTCTGCTACAGAAAGGAATCAAGGGCTAGATATCTGAACGGAAGGAGTCATATTATTCCGCTGCACCCAATGTAAGGTTTCCTAAACTTTATATGTGTTTAATTTATCGTTTTAGAAAGTTCTTATTTAGGATGTTAATAAACATACTTGTGAGTAGATCTAAGATCCTGGTAAATTAATATCCAACAGAAAGTTACTCAAATGTATTAATATAACCTAAATAATTTTATACATATAAGTTTTAGAGGTAACCAAAATGTATCTCAAATTATATGATATAAAAGTGATACTTTTTATGAAAAAGTTACTTATTAGTTTCTTATCAACATCATAAGTTACCAAAATATTACTTTTGAAACGCAAGAAATTTTTTTTAAAAAAAAGTAATTTCTGGAATAGTTTCATTTCAGGCATATTATTTTGAAATTAAGGTATTTTTTAATGACGTGGCAAGATATTATTGTAATTGAGATTTGTTAGGTTATTTTTGTAATTATTTTGTATTTTATGTATATTTTTGAAAAAATCCCTAATTAAATTATGTATAAATATTAAAGAAATTAACAAAATTTTGAAATCTGACAATAATTTAAAAATAAAATAATCAAGTTTTAAATTTAAAGCTCAAAATATCAAAGAATTAATAACAATCTATTAAATATTAAATATTATTAGTTTAAAATTGATATTTAAGTTTAAATATATTAAAAATAATATTTTATTTTGATTTTTAGGGTTTGAAGTTGGGAAAAATTGAAATTTGTGAAAATATCCCACAAAAATTGCATTAGGGGTGTGGCTGCCCAGGAGGATGCACGTGCAGCCCAAGAAGGCTGCCAATAGCCTAGGACGTGCGGTGCAGGATCAGCAAGCCAATTCTGCACACGGAGGACCCTGAATGTAGGGTATTAGCGCGCGCATGCTACTGTCCGAACACGCTTGTGACCAAGGCTCAGACAAGTTTTGTCTGCCTCACGCGCGTGTGGGAAGCCTCCTTGTCCGAGTGCCTGGTGCACTCGATGCACGAGTTCGACACCCATTCAACCTGAAACTTCAAAATTCATAACTTTCTCAATTTTTATCAGAATCGAGTTCCGTAAAAACCAAAAGTGCTTAATTTTTCACAAGAAATCCAAATAAAATATTTTCATAACAAAAATAAAATTATTTTCATGGAAAAATTTTATAAACAACATTCAATCGCCAAATAACATATAAACCAACATGAACACATCCAAATAAACAAACAAACAATATTCATCGTTTTAAATCCATATTTTATGAAAGTAAATCATTACCATGGCTCTGAGGCCAGTTGTTGGGAATATTTTAAGAGGATCTAGATTTACTAACGAGTATGTTGATTAACATCCTAAATATGAATTCTCTAAAACAATGAAAATAAATACATAAGAGTTTAAGAAAACCTTACATTAATTGCAGTGGAATATAATGACTCCTTCCATTCAAGATCTCTTGCCCTTGATTTCTTTCTATAGCAGAGGATTATCAAGATCTGAACCAGGATCTCTTTCTCTCCTTCGGGTTTGGTTACCGCCGTCTTACTCACTATGATTAAGTACTTGACTTGCTTTGTGTGGGCATGGCACTTTTTCACTCAAAGGTTCGAATATGGAAGAACAATGATAGAGGGTGAAATCACTAAGGAAGGAACTCTCTCACCTAGGTTGGGTGAATTGTCAAGTTGACATTAGTCCAAAAAGTTTTTCAAGAGCATGAGATGAGAGCATCATGTTCCTTTTATAGTGTTTCAACTAGGGCTTACGACTAAATTATAAGGATTAAAAAAGAATAAAATATTTTGCAAAAATCCACTTATGACCGTACAAAATAATAGACCAATTTCTAGTTAGATTTTTACCACTTTATTTCAACCACTTATTCTTCTTTTCAATAATACTATATTTTCCAATTCAATCCTATAAATGTCAAAACTATTAATTTAATAATTATAATTAATTACTAAATAAAATTGTCATGTACGTAATTTATTAATTAGACCATACAAAGTCCTTTAATTAACAAATTGACCCCAAAACCTCTTTTCTTCACAATTAAGCCCTTGCTTATTAAAATTTTTTTAAATAAGACATAGTCCAATTTTAGAATAATAATTGATTAATTAAAATCAATTATATGAGTCTACAAGCAGTATTATCTCAATTAGTGAGGGGACCATGGGCCTATATAACTGAGCTTTAAATAAGTAGATCTTGAATTTACCAAGTAAATTCTCAACTTATTAATTCCGCCTTGCACCTCTATAGATTTGGAATTGTATCTTTCCAAGTCAATGTCAGAAGTTGATCTTAGATTAAGAGAATCTAAATCCTGATATGCTTAGGCTCAATCTCAGGAGTGCTATTCATGTTCTTTGATTTATTAGTTAAAACTACATTTGGGTAAGGATAATACATATATTTTGGAAACATGATAGCATAACTGAGTGGGAGTGCTGAACATAAATATGGAAATCTATAGCTTCTACTGGTGTATAGAAGTAAAGTGATGATTCCTTTTGAGCTTAGTTAAATAGAAGTAAATGGATGAGCTCTTGTTTTAGTGACTGTATATCAGATCACTAAAACATCATTTACAGGTAACTAAGTGTTCAAAGGGGCAAAATACATTGAGGGGTGTAAACGGTAAATTGGTCCCATCTCGATGTAAATCATCTATATAGAGGATCTCTAAATCACATTAAGATTATAACAATGGTTAAATGAGATAGCATATTGATATCGTGAAACATATGATATGCTCTATAGAAGTCTGAGAGTGCAATTCTAAGTTCTAAGAGTGGTATCAACGAGGAATTAATAAGTTAGGGATTTACTTGGTAAATCGGTTCAACTTATTGGAAGCTCAGCATATAGATCCATGGTCCCCATTCTAGTTGAGACTATACTATTTGTAAGACTCTGTAATTGATTTATGATTAATCAATTATAATTCTAAAAGTTAGACTATGTCTAATTTGTGAATTCTCACAGTTTAAGGATGAAATTGTAAATAAAAGGATTTCTAGGTTTAATTATTAATTAAGAGACTTTTCATGTCTAATTAATAATTATTTTAAATGGCAATATTATTTAATAATCTATTTTAGTTATTAAATAATTAATTTGGCATTCAAATGATTAGAATTGGAAAAATGGCATTTTTGGAGAAATAGAAATAAATTTGAGGAAACTGCAAAATTCCAGTGAGGCCCATACACACCATGGCCGGCCACCCTTTGCATGTTTCCCAATTATTATTTTCAATTTAAATTGCCATATAATTGCTAATCAAAGCCTAGTCTAAATAGGAAAGTGGTGGATCACACTAAATAAGGCAGTTATTCAATTACACAGTAAAAGAGGAAACTGTTTATTTGGAAAGTTGTGCTCTTCCCTTTTCCTATTTATAGCCGCCCCCTCTCTCTACTCTTAGTGTGCTTTGACAAGCTTTTGTATGCATATTGTATCACACGAAATCAAGAGAGAAAAACAAGAGAGAATTTCGAAATTCGTAGTGAGAGAGAAGTGCCCACACACATCACTCAGTACCTCATTATAGTTTGGAAGACTGTGAAGGATCACATCCAACTGAAGAACTTTCGGGCTCAGATCTTGATTATACTCTGCTACACACAGGAATCAAGGGTTAGAGATCTGAGTGGAAGGAGACATTTAATTCCGCTGTCATCACTGTAAGTTATTCTTAACTTTTATGTGTTTAGTTCATCGTTTTAGAAGTTCAATATTAGGTTGTTAAATCAACATACTTGTGAGTAGATCTAAGTTCCTGGTAAAATATATTTCCAACAACTGGCACCAGAGCCATGGTAATTGATTTGCTTGCAAGAAATTTGGACTTAAAACGATTTGTTTGTGATTTGGATGGTTTCATGATGTGTCATATTGATGTTTGATTGATGTTTGTGAATTCTGGGACAAATAATTGATTGTCTGTATCTGGAATTATTTTTATTGGATAGTTTGGAAAATTCTAAGCAATTTACTTTTTTACAGAACTCGATTTCGATTTAATTGAATTAGTTATGAATTTTTGAAAATTGCGAAAAATCGAGGTGGTGAGCACCTTCCCTACGCGCGCGGAAATCATGCGCAGGGGTGCTTGCGTCCAGTTTTCTGGGCTGTGTCTCCCCTTCCACGCGCGCGGACAGCATGCAAAGCATGCTGTCCGTACCACCTGCAATTTTTTTTCGTTTTCATCGATTTTTCATGCTATTTCATGGAATTAAATTCCGATTTTTTTTGTGTAGTTTTGTATTTTGATTTTATTTTTCAATTTTCAAATCTAATTATCAGAAATAAATTAATTTTATTTTTAAAATTAATTTTAGATATTAGTGTAATTTGATTTTGAAAATAGGAAAAATCAAGTTTTGCTTACCTCTTTTCTTATTTCCTTTAAAATTTGATTATTTTATTTTTTTTAAGGTCAGATATTTTTTTTTTTTGGTAACTTGACCTTAATTAGAATAAGATCAAAATAATCATGATATTTTAAAAGAGGAAATAAGGTATTTTTGTTAACTTTTAAATTTTGTTAATTTTACTTAAATTAAATTGTAAAACAAGAAAAGGGTATGTATTTACCATTTTCGATTTTATTATTTAATTTATTAAATAACATGAAATTTAAAAGGAAAGTTAGCAATTTATTTTGAAATGACATTTAGGTTACCCAAAACCTAATTTTTCAAAATGGTAGGTTTAATTTTTAAATTTTAGTTTTCGAAATATATATTTAAAATTAAATAAATCCTACATCCAACTATCCAAATCTAACCTTGTTGCAGGAGTATGTGTTTTAAATTGTTTGTAAGTTTTCTAAACCTATTATTGCTTGATCTAAATTGCCAGGGTTAACTTGTTGACAGATCAAATGATCTGATTTTAACCCATGGTTCAATTGATGATAGATCAAGTAAATAATTTGTAACAGGTAATTTTTACATTCTTCTTTCATCTGTGTATGACCTAGTAACATGATAGGATCCATCCAAATCTGTGTGCCTGTGTGAGCCTATATGTTTAATTTCTGTTATAGATACATATAGGTTGTTGTTGCTAAATAAAATGTCATAACCTGATAGATTTTATTTAGGCTCATTTAGTTAATGGGCCTATTCAATTAATAATAGTTGTTCATTTTAAGGTTAAATTCCTCTCTTTTGGGCCTTGTGTGAGAATTGGGAGCCTTAGAAGTGGGTACGACATACTGGACCCAGCGCCCCCTCACATGAACAACCCCAATTGTGAAGGCCCATTTGCCTGATTTGGATAACTGTGCTAGGTTAATTATACTAGTTTGACCTAATAAAATTGAATAGCAACATAATTAATTTCTAGATAAACTATTTGTATTTATCTTGTATTTAATTAAATAAAGAATTTTAACTAACTAGATTCTTTCTGAAACTTACTTTTATTATTTCATTAAATATTCCTATTTAAGTTATGAATTAGTTATTACTAATTTTCCCTTCAAACTTAAATTTGAATATATTTTGAATATAATATTAAGTTGAGGAATTCTAGGAATTAGTTATTGAAGATTCTTAAAAGATATTATTTTAAGTTGGTTTTAAACTTAAAAAGGGAATATCTTTAAATTAGGTAGTTACCACCTAATTTTGATATTTAATTAAATTTTGTTTGGAAAATTTTAAGTTTGTAAATTATAGATTCTTTCTATAATAACTTAAATCAGATATTTTCCAAATCTTGAAAAGATACTTAGTTAAATTAAGATATTTTCTAGATAGTTATTTCTATACTAATTATATTTCTAATATAGGAAAATATCATTGATTGTGAAATTAATTGTTTAATAGTTAATTTTGGTACAATTCAATTAAGGATATTTTTCCTTATATTAAATTGGAAATTAATGATTAAGCCTTCTCTATACTTAATTATTTATTTCCTGAATT
The DNA here is from genome assembly GCF_029168945.1 of Cannabis sativa. NCBI lineage: Eukaryota > Viridiplantae > Streptophyta > Magnoliopsida > Rosales > Cannabaceae > Cannabis > Cannabis sativa. Next base: position 24,731,164 of record NC_083603.1, read on the forward strand.
TAATACATTTAATTAAATTGAAAATTAAATATGTAAGTTGATTTTCATAATGATACTTAGGTATTGTTATTTTCATGATATTTAATTAACTAAGAAAATTATTTTAAGTTGGGTATTTCCATAACAACTTAAATTTGAATGATTTTCAAAATATATTTTATTTATTTTATTAATCATTTTCTTCAAAATTGCATTTAATTATGCAAGATGATTTTGAATTTATTTTGAAAGATAGATTAAAGTTGTAAATTAATTATTTTAATTAATTTTGAATCAACTTAAATCAATGATCTTTTCATTTAATGATTAATTTAAAATAAAGGAACTGAAATATATTATTAGAAATTGGATTAATTAGTCAAGAAAATCTAAATAGATAATATTTTTGCTTGAAGTATTTTTTCTAAGTAAAGTTTGATTTATTTTAATGTATTTCGAAAATTGTATATTTTTGGAAATACAATATATATATTTGTAGAAAATTTTAATTTGAGTTGCAAATTAATTTAAATTAATACAACTTAAATTAAGTAATTTTCTTAATATTTGTTGGAAAATTAATACTAAGATGGAAATAATTCATTTTATTTTCTTAGCCATCTAAGTTTAATTTTAGAGATATTAAATTAAATTTTATTTAGATTCTATTCTAAATTTAAAATTTAATATATATATATATAGATTTAAAATAAATAAATAATAGAAGAAAATACATTTTTTTTTAAATAATGAGCTTTATTATTTTAATATATTCGATCTCCATTGTTGGTTTTACATAGCTATTGTTTTAGTGAGTAATCCTCCCTAATGGAGGAACGTTCATTAGCAAGTTAGCGCCGTTTAATCTGGAAAGATAAGTATGTTTGTAAGTGTTTTATATTGGTACTGATCACCCTAATGGTGGCTACTGTATAAGACTTACAAACGTATGAAACAATGGTAGAAGCTCATGAAATAGGAATGACCTTGACTCTCGCCTAAACGGGACAACGTCAGATTCTCTTTTCGATCGAATAAAAGGTTGCTAGAATGTTTGTCATTTTAGATGAGCTGACAACTCTATTCAATAGATGATAGCTTTGACTCTCGCCTAAACGGGACACTGATATCAGTTTGTTGAAAACCTTGGAAATTATTTATGATTGAATTTTTTTTTTTTGTATTATCTCTAGTCATTCCTACTTGCTATGTGCTAATAATTTCTGAATAAGATTTTGTGTTAAACCATAATTGATATCTATGTGTTATCTTGTAGTATCCTGAATTGCAATGTCGAATCCCATGTTGTCACTCTTAACTGAAAATAAGCTAAATGGGTCTAACTTCCCAAAGTGGAGAGAGAACATTAACATTGCTCTCATAGGTGAAAGTGCCTCGTTTGTGTTGACTGAGCCGTCCCCTGAGCGACGTGTGACAATGCAACCAAAACTGTGAAAGAGAAGTTCGAGCGTTGGCAGAATGCTAACAATAAAGCTCGTTACTTCATGCTTTCCAGCATGGTTGACACCTTGAAAACAAGGTTTGCAAACATTGTCACGGTTGCAGAAATCATGACGCAGTTAACTGAGCTATTCGGTATGGCATCTATCCAGTCTCGTTTTGACGCGACTAAGAAATTCATCAACGCACGGATGGAACCCCATCAGAATGTGCGTGATCACCTTCTCCAGATGGCTAGTTAATTCCAGGAAGCCCAGAATCATGGTGCTGAAATGGATCAGACTACTCAAGTGAGTCTCATTTTGAATAGTCTGACTCCAGATTTTGTGCCCTATACATCAAATTATGTCATGAATAAGAAGGAACAAGACTTTCATACTTTAGTCAATGACCTTCAGACATATGAAAATTTGATTGGAGGTCCCAAGAAAAGAGGGAATAAACCTCAGAATTCTGGAAATGGTAATAAGACGAGTAATCCTGAGGCACATGTTGGTTCTAAATCTAATCATAAGAAGAAGTGGAAAAATGCCAAGAAGCGAGCTCAAGCTGCGAAAGCAGCTAAGAACAAAAAGGCTGGAGCTTCTGGTGATACACTAAAAGGAAAGTGTTTCTACTGCAATGAGAAAGGCCATTGGAAATCCCAATGTCCTAAGTATCTCGCAAAGAAACAAGGAATTTTCTTTATAAACTGATGTGTTTTTAGTGAATTATTATCCTTTTGGATTATTAATGCTGGACTACTAACCTTGTTTATTATTCTTCTTATAGCTCAAGCTTCTTAAACTCGGATGCTGTCTTAGCGAGTTGGATTAGAAAGCTGGATGATGGATGGAGATCGCCTACGATAAAGAAGAAGCTCTTCTTTTTTTTTTTGAATTAATTGTTTAGTTTTTCAAACAATTTGGATTTCAAGTTTTGGGATTTTCCCTGTTTGGTTCTCATAATATTGCAAACAAGTTTTGGTTTATAATAAAGTATATTTTTCAAATAAATTGCAATTTATGAGTTGAGCTTCAGTACTTTATCTTATCTATTACCAATTGTTATATTTATTATGTTTGTATGTGTATGTGTTTTTATTATTGATACAAATTCTAAAGGTATTTAAACTCCTTACAGAGTTATTACTACATAAACACTAGAAATTATTTCTATGTTTATGAATAATTGTTAATTCTAAAACAATTATTTGAGAATTTGTTTAATAAAAGGATCTTTTGATCTGATAGGGGTGGAGAAAAGTTAAGAATAATATGCAGTTCAAATGATCTTTTATATCTAATGAACTCTGGATTATATTCAACTCCACAGACTCTCTATCACACTTAGAGATTTACAATCTTTAGGGGTGGATCAGAATCTCTATAAACTTAGGGGTGGACTTTATTCTACAGTACCCTTTGTGACACATAATTTTAAACATGGAAATAATATAATAAATTAGCTATTATCAGAATAAATCCTTGATCTTGATTATATGTTCCAGTTTAGATTTACCGTTGTAATAGTTAATGATACCATTAAAGTTCTTAGATAATGTATCACATTACCTTAGTTGAGTGGGAGAATATTAAAATTCTTTACCCATCTTCGTTTGGTTGATAATTGTGATAGGAACTTAAGAACACCTCTGATAAAAACAAATCTAACCATTCACATGGATAGAAATAACTTATCAGAATTATGAGAATAAGATAGAAGAATTCTTGCATAGTCTATGAAAGACTTAATTCAAGATTTCTAATCCTCATAACATTTTATGGTATCTTGATTTGATTGCTTAAATCTCTAGCAAGTATTTTACACTTCAAATACTAGACTGCTATTTTGTTGACCTAGTCTTAGAGAAACTTATAGTTTCAGATTAAGATAATAAGTCACAATGAGATGTTCCCAGAAACAATAGTAAAAGGTTAAAATTTTCTAACCAGACATCTGCTATTGAGTGGGAGCTATCTGAGATGTAATCAAATGGGGAACATTAGGGGACAATCAAGAAAGATTTATAAAAGTGACCTATATGTTATTAAGGAACTATGCATTAGTGATCCCAATATCCACACCGACTCATTAAGAATTATGAGATGGTGGTTACTCTGGGGGTGGAGGAATCATTATAGAAAAGTGTAAAAACCCATCTATAATAATTCAAGCTTCATCAGAAAAGATATACCTTTCTAAATTCAAAATTACCAGAAAGTTATTTTACTGAAGAAAATTCTACACTGCATTATCTCAATTCCAAATTTTAAAATTTGAGAGATATGTCTTCTGTTTGTTCAGATGTACTTAATGGGCAGTAAGGATTTCAGTATCCCTTGATGAGTAAAGCATATAGTTAAGGAGGTTTCATAAGTTTTATGAACCTGGTTCCAGATATATGAGTGGATTCAAATATACTACACTTGATCAGAGGATCGAGGCAGAAGATTGATTGTAATGCACAACTTGTTTTATGTTAGTGTAAGTGGGAGTTTGTTGGGTTTTGTGCCCTTAATAAAACCCATTACAATCTGATTAGTTATCAATTTAGAATTTTGAAATGAATTATGATTACATGTATGTTACATGTTTATGGTTTAATATATATACTTGATATATGCACAAAATCAGTTAAATCCAGAACATATAGTTATTCACAATTACAGTATTGTCAGTACAGTGGAATGTGATTGTGATTATATGATTCAAAAGATTTGGTCCCTGTTCATCAGTGTTTTGGATTTACAGTGATGTGATAATCAGCGATGAAGTATACTTACACTTGGAGTAAGTGTTATGTTCTTTCCAGAACATTGGCAAAGTATACTAGTTTCGAATGTATGGAGTATGCATTGGACTGGACCGATATTGAACTTGGTCAAAGATATTGTAAACTTACCGTTGTGTCTTTCCAAGTCAATGTCAGAAGTTGATCTTAGATTAAGAGAATCTAAATCCTGATATGCTTAGGCTCAATCTCAGGAGTGCTATTCATGTTCTTTGATTTATTAGTTAAACCTACCTTTGGGTAAGGATAATACATATATTTTGAAAACATGATAGCATAACTGAGTGGGAGTGCTAAACATAAATATGGAAATCTATAGCTTCTACTGGTGTATAGAAGTAAAGTGATGATTCCTTTTGAGCTTAGTTAAATAGAAGTAAATGGATGAGCTCTTGTTTTAGTGACTGTATATCAGATCACTAAAACATCATTTACAGGTAACTAAGTGTTCAAAGGGGCAAAATACAATGAGGGGTGTAAACGGTAAATTGGTCCCATCTCGATGTAAATAATCTATATAGAGGATCTCTAAATCACATTAAGATTATAACAATGGTTAAATGAGATAGCATATTGATATCGTGAAACATATGATATGCTCTATATAAGTCTGAGAGTGCAATTTCAAGTTCTAAGAGTGGATTCAACGAGGAATTAATAAGTTAGGGATTTACTTGGTAAATCGGTTCAACTTATTGGAAGCTCAGCATATAGATCCATGGTCCCCATTCTAGTTGAGACTATACTGTTTGTAAGACTCTGTAATTGATTTATGATTAATCAATTATAATTCTAAAAGTTAGACTATGTCTAATTTGTGAATTCTCACAGTTTAAGGATGAAATTGTAAATAAAAGGGTTTCTAGGTTTAATTATTAATTAAGAGACTTTGCATGTCTAATTAATAATTATTTTAAATGGCAATATTATTTAATAATCTATTTTAGTTATTAAATAATTAGTTTTGGCATTTAAATGATTAGAATTGGAAAATGGTATTTTTGGAGAAATAGAAATAAAATTGAGGAAACTGCAAAATTCTAGTGAGGCCCATACACACCATGGCCGGCCACCCTTTGCATGTTGCCCAATTATTATTTTCAATTTAAATTGCCATATAATTGCTAATCAAAGCCTAGTCTAAATAGGAAAGTGGTGGATCACACTAAATAAGGCAGTTATTCAATTACACAGTAAAAGAGGAAACTGTTTATTTGGAAAGTTGTGCTCTTCCCTTTTCCTATTTATAGCCGCCCCCTCTCTCTACTCTTGGTGTGCTTTGACAAGCTTTTGTATGCATATTGTATCACACGAAATCAAGAGAGAAAAACAAGAGAGAATTTCGAAATTCGTAGTGAGAGAGAAGTGCCCACACACATCACTCAGTACCTCATTATAGTTTGGAAGACTTTGAAGGATCACATCCAACTGAAGAACTTTCGAGCTCAGATCTTGATTATACTCTGCTATAGACAGGAATCAAGGGTTAGAGATCTGAGTGGAAGGAGACATTTAATTCCGCTGCCATCACTGTAAGTTATTCTTAACTTTTATGTGTTTAGTTCATCGTTTTAGAAGTTCAATATTAGGTTGTTAAATCAACATACTTGTGAGTAGATCTAAGTTCCTGGTAAAATATATTTCCAACATACTCCATACATCCGATAGTGGTACACTTTGCCAATACCCTGGAAAAGATACAACACTTATCCAAGGTGTAAGTATACCTTATCACTAATTATCATGTGAGTCTAAATCGAGTGAACTAGCAAATCATGGGAATTAAACTTTTGAACATATAATCATGATTATATCCCACTGTGCTGACGACACTATAATCATGAACTAATATATATACACACATATATTTACATATGTTCTTGACTTAATAGATTTTATACAATAAACATAATCATGAAATAAAGCATGTGAACCATGCAACATAAAAGCTATTTCTCATCTTTTATTAATTAGTAAATCTAATTATATTTAAATGGGTTTTATTTAGGGCACAAAACTCAACAGGAACACCGCCATTATCCATAACTAAATTGCAAGAATTTTTAGTTGTTGACATCCCTTCTATTTACAATGTGCTGATGGGTCATCCGACCTTAATGGGAATGGGGGCAATAAGCTCAATTAAGCATTTGTCACTAAAATTCCCCATTCACTCTGGGGTAGGAACTATTAGAGGTTACAAAGTGTTAGCTCGGGAGTGCTATAGAGTAAAATCAAAAAATAGAAGGGCCACTCATCAGTTAATGATGATTTTGACAGAAGAAAATGAGAAAGAAATAGAAGACCTTGACCCTAGGATCGATGAAGAGAACAACTTACTCAAGCTAATCGAGGAGTTGGAGGAGGTGAATTTAGATCCAAATAATCCCACTGTGTTAAAATTGGGCAGTGTTATGGAGAAGAACTAAAATAGCAACTAATTACCTTTTTGAAGGCAAACCAAGATTAGTTCGCTTGGAGCCATTCAAACATGATCAGGATAAACACGAATGTTATATGCCATCACCTCAACATTAATCCAAACCATCCTTCAAACGTCAAAAATGACGACCTCAAGATCTCGAGAGACAAATAGCACTAAAAGAAGAGGTTGATAAGATATTGACCAATAACTTCATATGAGAAGCATTTTACCCCTTGTGGATATCTAATCTAGTAGTTATCCCAAAGCCAAACAGAACATGGAGATTTCCACTACCAAGGATTGACCAATTGGTGGATGCGACAGGAGAACATGAATTAATGACTTTCATGGATGCATATTCTGGATATAACCTGATCAAGATGCATATTCTAGATCAAGAACATACGAGTTTTGTAACAAATATGGGACTTCATTGTTTAAAGTCATGTCCTTCAGGTTGAAGAATGTTGGAGCAAAATACCAATGTCTCGTGAATGGTATGTTTGAAAACCAGATAGGGCAAAACTTGGAGTTCTACGTCGATGATATATTGGTAAAGTCTGTCAAAAGCGAGAACCATACAAATGTTCTTTTGGGGTATCTTTGGGGAAATTCCTAGGTTTTATTATTAATGTAAGAGGAATTGAGGCCAACCTCGATAAAATAAAAGTGTTGCTCGAGATGCCTTCACCAATAAAATCAAAAAAAGTTCAAGCATTAACTGGAAGAATGGTTGCACTCAATAGATTCATCTTGAAGTCAACTGATAAATGCCTCCCATTTTTTAACATCTTGTGAGGTAATAAAAAATTTGAGAGGAATGAGGAGTGTGAGAAGGAATTCAAAGAAATAAAGAAACATATTTCTACACACCCAATTTTCGCCAAACCAATTACTAGAGAAACATTGTTCCTTTATTTGGCCATCTCAGAAAGTGCCATAAGCGCAACATGAAAGCGAGAAGAAGGTAGGAATCAACAACCTATCTACTATGTAAGTAAAACATTACTGGGGCAGAATCAAGATACCCACCGTTCAAAAAACTTGCACTCTGCTTGATACATACATCTAAAAAACTGTGACCTTATTTTTAAACACACCCTATTAAAGTCCTTAGAGATCAGCCATTGCAACGAGTATTGTCAAATCCCAATGCATCGAGAAGATTGATTAAATGGTCGATTGAATTAGGATAGTTTAAAATTACTTACAACTGAGGAACTCAATCAAAGGTTAGGCTTTAGCTAAGTTTTTGATAAAAGAAACTAACTCAGGAGAAGACTCTCGAACATGAAATAATATGGAAAAATGGAAAATGTTTGTTGATGGAGCTTCAAATGAGAATGGGTCGAGGGCAAGAGTAATAGTGGCGTTGCCAAAAAACTTCAAATACTGAGGCAGAATATGTAGCCTTGTTAGTAGGTTTAAGGATAGCCGTAACACTGGAAGTCAAGAGCATCCAATGCTTCAGTGATTCGTAGTTAATCGTGAATCAAGTCTTGTGAGAAGACCAAGAAAACGGCTTAAAATGGCCATATATTTAGAGGAAGTTCAAAAGAACTTGGAGAAGTTTGATTATTTTAAAATAGAATTCCAAGAGAACAAAACTCTAATGCAGATGCCTTGACAAAATTGGCATCTTAATTTGACCTCGACAAATTGAACTTGGTCCTGGTGGAGGTACTGTACGAGCCTAGTATATGTGAAAAGGAAAATATTAACATGATAGATGCGAGCCCTACATGGATGACACCTATTGTCAAAAATCTGTTAGATGGAGAACAAAACCAAGAACTTATAAGTATCTCCTTGGATCTGCTTGAAGAAAAATGCACAGAATCACAGATAACCAATGCTGCCTATCAACACCATATCACTAGGTACTTTAATAAAAGAGTTCAAAAAAGACTCTTCAAAGTAGGAGATTTGGTGTTAAGGCATGTGTTTATGAATATGTGAGATCCAGTAGCAAGAGTGTTCAACCTAAATTGGGAAGGTTCGTATGTTATCGAAGTTGTAGTTGGAACTGGAGTTTACAAATTATCATGGCTTAATGGCTTGCTAATAAAAAACTACTAGAACAGCGAACATTTACGGCTATATTACCAGTAATTTGTTTTGTAATATTAAGGTTCATCTTTATAATTGTTGTACTTTATTTTAAATAAATATTTGGAGTATTTCAAGTAATCACAAAATTTATTTCTTTAGAATTACTTAGGGGCATATACAATACCTAGATTCTACCTAGAGGTATATGCAAAAGAGAACTAGGCTCGCTTAGCTAAGAGACCTGGAAAAAAGTACAAAAAATAAAGGATGTTTGATTAAAAGCTAGTCTGGAACAGCGTAAAATTAATTTTTTTTTTAAAACCTTCCTTAAAGTAAAAAATTAAAATAGCAGTTGTAAATGAGATTTGTCTCGTAAAACAACATAAATCTAAGTGCAATATGAATACATAACAGCTCGCATATTATAGCATGTATCATAAATAAGATTTTATAGTGTGTCTTGAAAAATAGTACGCAAGCTAAAGTATGAATAGAAGATTAACTATTCATACGAGCAATCAAGAAATATTTAAAGTAATTTCAAAATAACTGTTCAAAATATTTCAAGTTTTCTCTTAATAATAATGAAAAAATATTAATTTCTTACAAATAACATGGCAAAATATTAACTGCTCGTCAATAATATGGCAGAATATTAATTGCTCGCATACAAAATGACAGAATATTAACTGTTCATGAAAATGCCAAAATGCATTTAATTAGGTGAGAACATGTAAGCTTGAAATATATCCCAATCTAAATTGAGAAAATTGTTTTTTTGTGGAAAAACACATTAAATAAATGTTGGCAACTCGAGAAAAGCAAGGTAAAATGACATAAGAAAAAATTTATTAATATAGCTATGTTTGTCATCCAACAAAGCAAGTTAAAATTTATATTACATAAATGCCACATGGGGCAAAATATTATCTCGGCCTAATGACCATTGTTTGTAAATTAAAATAATAAAAACTAAGTATACATAGTGGCAGACTTAGTGGGTTCTTCTTCTTCATCAACCTCCCCCTCTTCGGTATCCTTGGCTTCATCCTTTTTTGTTTGCTCACAAAAATCAAGCATCTCGTCGGCTCCAACACCGAAGAAGCTTAATTCCATATCAGGATTTTCCATTCAAGCTTGATAAATAGATCGTTTGGCAATCAAGTTTACTCTAGCCTTAGCATCAGCCTTAGCTTCTTCAAGTTTCTTGTTAGCGTCATCAAGTGCTACCTGGGCCTTCTGGTTAGCCTTGAGGAGATCCTTGGCTTTGTTTGGGTAGCATTGAGTTCAGCCTTATGAGCTTTCTCTTGTTCCTCAGCCTTCTTCTTCAACAGAAATATCTTCGGCTGATAGTCATTCCATTGCTTTGCAACGAATTTGCGTTGTTTGTTAGACTTGCAAAGTTTGGTGCTAAGTTGGTTAACACTCTGGAAGACCCTTTGCTGAGCCACGAAGGATAGAAGACATGCCTATGAAAAAGAGGGTATATAAAAAAAAAAGGATATATATATATAAGAAGATGTATTGACTAACAGAATGTAAGAGATCAATACTCCTTGCCGTCAAGCTTTGGAAGTTTCCCCTGTTGATCAGCTCCTAGTCATCCTATGAAAGTACTTATAGTGGCGCCAACAAGTGGTAGCGTACTACGAGCATACTTACGAGCCCACAATACCTGCAAAGGTGGGTAGGGAAAAGAGGCCTCCAAGAATAGCATTTCAGGTTGAGATCCAAAGAATTTAACCTGATGAACAGACCCTAAGTCTTGTTCACCAGAGCTCGCAGCAGCAGGTGTCGAGGAAGTGTCTGGGGTATTCTCTTTCTCGATTACAAGTTGAGTCGAGGCACATTTCTTGTTAGTAGACTTCTTAATCGTCTGGTAGTTTCTAACAAAGTCGTACGCTTCTTACTTCTCTTGGTAGAACTAGAGGGGCTACACAAGAGATCTTAGAAGTCCATTCCCGCGAGACGATAAATGAGACATCAACACTTGTACAAATAAAATAGCAAAAATATGGTGAGTTAATCTCTGACTTAAGAGTATTACCATAATCATCAGACGAGGAAGTAGTGCTATAATAATTACTAAATTCCCTAGCGCCAGTAATCATGAAAATGTCAAAAGGATTAAGTGGAGACATGTCCCAATCTGAACATCCAGCCCCATTAAAGTTAGTGTTGTATTGACTAGCGATCCCAAAATAAGAACTATTATAGCGCAACTGAACGAGGTGTTTAGGGTACCAACTATCAAACAATGAGCGATGAGGTCTACCCAGTTTCAAATATAGAAATTATATTGGCTATCTCTAAATTGAACTAATGTTGTTTGCTCAGCCCTAAGAATAGTTGGGGACCATCCAAAAGCACCAAAATTATTACCTCGGGAGGCTTCATCTTCAGCTTCTCGAGGGCTCACATTCCTTAAATAACGGATGTGAGCCACATAGTCTCGATCCTCCTCGTCAAGAGTCACTAGAACTTGATGTCAGTCTAAAAATTTAGGGATCGTGAAGTCATTTGTAGTTGATCTTTGTTGAGAAGGGCGCATGCCTTCAAGTTGTTATCATGCAGTAAAAACTCAGTCGCTCGCAGACCATAAGGAAGGCCAAAAGGAATCCTATGCCTCTTCTCAATCTCTGGACTGGGGATGGGTCTCCTAGTGATTGCTGGAAACACAGCAAAGAATAGAATTAGCAAAGTATAAAAAAAACTCTCAAAAGAAAACTTAAAACCAAGAATTTGAGAAGAGTTCTTACTTACGTATAATTCAAAATTTTATTATGATGATTGGGTAAAGACCAGAGGTCCAAAAGAAGTCATCTTTAAACTCCTTTTTATTGGGTAACCTCACAATGATCTTATAATCATTTATGTGGGTCCCAAGATAATAAAAGCCTCCTTGAAAGCTCACTGGTGCTACAATCCTCATCTCAGACCAGGCATTCAGGGGGATAACAACTGAATTCACCCTACGCAATAGACCTAATGCGACAACCTTTCTTAGTTTTGATGCCACATGATCTCAGGACATCCCCGACATAAGGGTTGATGGATCTAACCTTGGATTCTATCAGTTCAGCCTTGAAAGTGACAATAGGGTTATGAGGGGTCTTGGATTTGTGAACTTTTGAGCCATTATTTAAAAATTTAAGTCACCTGGTGAAAAAGCAACAATGACTGGTGGTAAAAACATGGGCCTCGCTAAGGGGATATAACCTAAATTTGAAGGTTCATGCCAAGCTGCTTCTCGCAAATAATGGCATCTACCCTCAATAACCTCTTGTTACAATCGCCTATAATGGTTAGAAGTTTCTTACTGGCGAGACTTAATTAGGTGGTTTCTAATTTTTCCATCATTAATTTCAAGTATGGTTTGAGGTTTTTAGAGTTTGGGTTTAAATTTTATGGCAGGAAATAGGGGACAGTCTGATTCTAAGGATTCTAGGATTGTAAATTCTAGGTTAGATTGGCACATGATTACAGATAATAATGCCCTAATTCCTAGAAAAACAAAGCACAAACAAAACCCAAAATCTGTGAATCACATAACCTTAAATTTTCTAGCCCTAAATTACTCAAGCATTCATATACAGTTCACCTAAATAATAGAACAATGCAAAAAAAAAAAAAAACACATACCAAGAAACTAAAATTGAAAGCACGAAAGGAAAACCAACAAGAGAGAATGTCACTTACTAGTTTGATGAGAGATTCTGGGTATTGAAGAGCTTTGGGGTGGAAATTTTGACGTAAAGAAAACTGGGTCTTGATGATTTTGAAGTTGAGGGATGCAATCGGATGAAACTCAAAGAAAAAATATGAAAGATAAAGAGGGCATGCAAGTTTATAGAATATATTGGTTGAGAAATTTTTGAAGCTGGAAGGTTTCGTGGGCTAAAATGGAAAAAATGATGGAAAGTTTGAAATTTATACCAAAAAGTTGATAATCATTCGATCAAAAGAAAACTGATCAAATAGATTGTAACTGCACGAGAAAAGAACAATTGGAGCATTAAATGAAGAAATGATCTGTCTTATAGTTTTGAACCACCAAAAATAAAGCATGCAAATTTTAAAAGGAAAAAATACAATAATACCCTCGAAGACATTTAAAAGGTCATTTTTTTTAATTAATAAGTACTTTTTAAGGGGTAATTGTTATACCCTAATTTCGGCTAACAACCAGAAGTTGACACATGTACCAGTGAAAGAATATTAATCTGATAGAAATATTCAAAGTCGTTGCCACTTCAACAGATGTGAGTTAAGAATAATAACTATTCATGAGTAAGATTGGCGAGACAATAATTCCATCTCAGAATGAACAGAATACATAATTAAAAATTTTCAAGACGAGTACACAAAGGGCTTGCAACTCATTAACCCACAAACTTAGGAATAAGAGCTTGCAACTTATTGGCCCACATACTCGTGAGTAAAGAGCTTGCAGCTAATTGGTCCACATATTTTATTGGGTAAAGACCAGAGGTCCAAAAGAAGTCTTTTTTAAACTCCTTTTTATTGGGTAACCTCATAATGATCTTATAATCATTTATGTTTGTCCCGAGATAATAAAAGCCTCCTGCTCCATGCTTCCTCGCGGGATAAGCCTTGACAGAGTAAAAATATAAAATCTCTAGTGGGGTTGGACATTCCGACTTTAGGATGTGGTATAGAGATTTTAAACAGGTGAGGATCCTGTAGGAATTTCGTGTCAATTGAAACGCAAAAATGTCGAGGTAGTTATAGAAATCCTTGAGATATTCCTTGAGAGGAAGAACGGCTCCAAGCCTTATGTGCTCAAGGCTCCAAGTACCTATTCTGGAAGGCTCACTGGTGCTACAACCCTCATCTCAGACCAGGCATTCAAGGGGATAACAGTTGAATTCCCCCTAGGCAACAGACCTAATGCGACAACCTTTCTCAATTTTGATACCGCATGATCTCAGGACATCCCCGACATAAGGGTCGATGGATCTGTCCTTGGATGCTATCAGTTCAGCCTTGAAAGTGACAGTAGGGTTCTGAGGGGTCTTTAATTTGTGAACTTTTGAGCCATTATTTCAAAATTTAAGTCACCTGGTGAAAATGCAACACTGATTGGTGGTAAAAACATGGGCCTCACTAAGGGGATATCAACTAAATTTGAAGGTTCAGGCCAAGCTGCTTCTCGCAAATAATGGTGTCTAACCTTAATAACCTCTTGTAAGAATCATCTATAATGGTTAGAAGTTTCTTCGTGACCAGACTTAATAAGTGTTGGAAATTATTTTACGAGGATCTATATTTACTAACAAGTATGTTTGATTAACAACCTTATATGAATTCTAAAACAATGAAAATAAACACATATAAAGTTAAGAAAACCTTACAGTGGGTGCAGCGGAATATTATGACTCCTTCCATTCAGATCTCTATCCCTTGATTCCTTTCTGTAGCAGAGCATAATCAAGATCTGAATCTGGATCTTCTTTTCTCCTTCTTTGATGCAGAATTTCCATAGTCTTACATACTATGATTGAGGTACCACTTGATGTGTGTGGGCACTACTCATTCACTAAAAGATTTCGAAATTTAGAGAGAAGAAAACAGAGAGAGGCGTGTGGCTATCTCAGAGAAACTAATTGTTCAAAGGTTGTGTAAATTGTTTGTTTCCTGAAGCCAACACTTTCTATTTATAGAAAACCCTCTAGGTTTAGGTTAGAATTGTATGGCATTAAAATAATCGAAATTACAAATGTCAATTCTCATGCATGTGGCCGGCCATACAAAGCGTATTGGGCCTCACTTTGCAACTTTCCCATTTTGTTATTTTCCATTCCCATTTTCTCAAAAATGCCAATTTTCTAATTTAACCTTTTAAATGCTAATTCTAATTATTTAATAACTTGAAAATAATTATTAAATAATATTGCCATTTAATATATTTATTAATTTAGACATATAAAATCTCTTAATCAATAAATAAACCTAGAATCTCTTTTCTTTACAATTTCGCCCTTGCTTAGTGAAAATTCATAAAGTAGACATAGTCTAACTTTTAGTATTATAATTGATTAATTAAAATCAATTAACTGAGTCTTACAAGCAGTATGGTCTCAACTAGTATGGGGACCATGGGTCTATATAACCGAGCTTCCAATAAGTCGAATCGAATTTACCAAGTAAATTCCCTAACTTATTAATTCCTCATTGAATCCACACTTAGAACTTGGAATTGCACTCTCAGTCATATAGAACGCTCTATATGTTCCATGATATAGACACGTCATTAGTTATCCATTGTTATAACCCTAATGTGATCAATGACCCTCTAATAGATGATCTACATTGAAAAGGCACTACTGTTACCGCTACACCTTCAATGTATTTTATCCTCAAAACATTTAGCTTCGTATAAATGATATTTCAGGAAAGTGAAATGAGATCTCCACCATTTATTTCTGTTTAGCCAAGCTCGAAGGATATCACCGTTTCACTTCTAAGTTCCTATAGAAGTTATAGATTCCATATTTATGGTAGCGCTCCCACTCAATTATACTATCATGTTCCCAAAATGTACGTATCACCCTGACCCAAAAGTAGGCTTAACTAACAAATCAAAGAACATGTATAGCATTCTTGAGATCGAACCTACCCAAATCAAAGAACATTATGGTAAGTTTTAATATATCTAATCAAAGTTCATTATCGGTCCCTTCCGATGTATACTCTATACATCCGATACTAGTAAACTTTGTCAATGTCCTGGAAAGGACATAACACTTTTCCAAGGTGTAAGAATACCTATCGTTGATTATACCATGTCAGTCTAAATCCAGTGTTCTGACAAATCAGGGAATAAACTTTTGAACATATAATTAAGATTATATTCCACTGTGCTGACAACACTATAATCTTTAACAAACTCATATGTTCTGGACTTAAAAAGAATTCATACATTATATACATATAATCATGAAATAAATCATGTGAACCATGCAACATAAAATTTTATTTCTGATCTTTATTAATAAGTCAATCTGATTATATTGAAATGAGTTTTATTTAGGGCACAAAACCCAACAATAAGGTGGTTTTCAATTTTTGCATCATTGATTTCAAGTATGGTTTGAGGTTTTTTGAGTATGGGTTTAAATTTTATGGCACGAAATAGAGGACAGTCTGATTTTAAAGATTATAGGATTATAAATTCAAGATTAAATTGGGACATGATTACAGATAATAGTGCCTTAATTCCTAGAAAAACAAAGCACAAACAAAACCCAAAATCTACGAATCACATAACCTTCAATTTTCTAGCCCTAAATTACTCAAACATTCTTATACAGTGCACCTAAACAATAAAATAATGCAAAAAAAAAAAACAAAACAAAACATATACCAAGAAACTAAGATTGAAAGCACGAAAGAAAAAGCAACAAGAGAGAATGTCACTAAATGGTTTGATGAGAGATTCTGTGTATTGAAGAGCTTCGGGGTGGAAATTTTGATGTAAAAAAAAAATTTGGGTCTTGATGATTCTGAAGTTGAGGGATGCAATCGGATGAAACTCGAATAAAAATATGAAAGACATAGAGGTCATGCAAGTTTATAGAAGATATTGGTTGAGAAATTTTTGAAGCTTGAAGGTTTCTTGGGCTAAATGGAAAAAATAATAAAAGGTTTGAAATTTATACCTAAAAGATGATAACCGTTTGATCAAAATAAAATTGATCAAACAGATGGTAACTGTACGAGAAAAGAACAATTGGAGCATTAAATGAAGAAATAATTTGCCTCAAAGTTTTGAACCACCAAAATTAAAACATGCAAATTTTAAAAGGAAAAAATACAATAATACCCTCAAAGACAATTAAAAAGTCCTTTTTTAATTAATAAGAACTTTTTAGGGATAATTATTATACCCTAATTTCGGCTAACAACCAGAAGCTGACAGATGTACCAGAGAAAGAATATTAATCAACTTAAGCATTGCATTATTAAATGCTTATTAAATAACTTGTCTATATTAATCAACTTAAGCATTGCATTATTAAATGCATATTAAATAACTTGTCTTAGGAATTACGGTTGATAGAAATATTAAAACTCGTTGCCACTTAAACAAATGTGAGATAAGAATAATAACTATTAACGAGTAAGATTGGCGAGACAATAATTCCATCTCAAAATGAACAGAATACATAATAAAAATTGCTCAAGACGAGTACAGAAAGGGCTTGCAACTCATTAGACCACAAACTCAGGAATAAGAGCTTGCAACTTATTAACCCACATACTCGTCCGTAATGAGCTTTCAGCTAATTGATTCACATATTTGTATGTAGAAAGAAAAATTACATTTATTCATCTCGTTCTTTATACGTTGAAGTAACCACCTCACTAATACCTTCCAAAATGGTAAAAGAGAATCGCGAGAAGTATTGTATCTCTATACTTAGAATTTTTTTTACAAAGATAGTAAAGAAAGACAACTCATACTTAGCGAGGAACATCTGGTAGTCTGCATAACCGTTTAAGGATAATGATAAAAGAGCAGTTAAACGGTAATTTAGAATTATCCAATATGTACAATAATAAAATGTGAAAAATATCCACTATTCATTAACATTTATGAATGAATAGATCCCAAGGTAATAACCATCACCCTATACACATCTAAATAGGGGCAGGATCCAGGGTAAAATGGACGACCAATTTACAGAGAGAAAAAGCAAGATATTATTACTACTAATATTATTGTACTCTGTATTCCAAATATTATCCCTAATAAGATGGACTCGTGAACTATGAAGTGTTAACTTTAAAACCACGTTAAAAACTTTCTAGTGTTCATTTAATACTATAATTAATTTTGTGAAATATTTATTACAAAAAGGCTTATATTTTTAGTTAACAAAAATCTGCGTTAACACTAACAGTATTGGAAGAAAAAATGCATATGAAGAGATGTTTGATCAGTGGGAATATATAATTAAGCAAATTAGAGATCTAAATAGTGCCAAGGACGAGATAGAGTCTGAAAAGTCAAGCTGGAGGACACTGTTATGAATCTCAACAAACTTCTTAATGGGAAGGACAATGAGATCTATAAGCTTTCAGCTAAACTCGTAAGAGTTAAATAGGCTTTAGAGTTCATCCCTCTTGCAACGACTGCTATCAATCAAACTCTTCAACTTAAAAAACCTTATGGTGATTGAACCTCTATTGAATATAAGATGTTGTATAAGCAAGGAGATAACTTAAGGGTAGAAGAGTTCACTGCACCAGTGATCAACCTGGATAAAAAGGCTAACAGGAAATCATCACTTCCCTAGACATCTGAGTCCTTGGATCCCACTAGAAAATTCCATATTCCATTTGGACCTACCAAGGTGAAGTTTGAAGGAAGAAGAATTTCTCCAAAGAATAATCTTTGATGGAGAGATTCATCCTAGAGTGTAACTTCTGTAACAGGAGGGGTCATATTTGACCCATATGCTATAAGCTACAGGACTATTTGAAAGCTATGATCAGTCGACCTAATAGCTTTCAACAACCCAATAGAACTCAAGGCGAAGGCTCTCAAAGTAAGTGGAGATTGAGGTCTGATTGTGAATCAAATGTTGGGTTGGTGGCTCAATTTTCACTGTCTGCATTTCTAGAAGGGCAGTCGTACTTTGATAGTAGTTGCTCTACATGACTAGCAATAAGAAATTGTTAGTCAATTATAAAGAAGCAAAGGAGGGAGCTATCACTTTTGGTGATGGAAATAAGGGCCAGATTATTGGGAGAGGACACTTGGTGCTGAGTGGAGTTGCACATCTTATTGAAGTATTGTATGTGAAAGGGCTCAAGGCAAACTTGATAAGCATAAGCCAACTTTGTGATGCAAATTACATTGTCAATTTTTCTAAAACTGACTATTTAGTTTTATCTGATGGGTGCTCAATCTTAACAAGGAAGAGATTTGGTTATGTTAGTTATTTGATGGACAATGTTATCCTATGTAATAGTGCATCACTGGATAAATCAAATATTGGGGGTTTTACTGCTATTTCAAAAGTTTTAACCAAAAGAAACAACAATATTAAATCATCAACTTATCTTTAAGAGCTTATTCCCTATTATTAGTGTTATGGTATGTCTTCTAAACAATTTATTATTGATTCTTGGGTTTAAACAAAGAAATAATGATGTTTTTGTCCTAATATATGATATACACATGATATGTTGTCTAGTGTTCCTCATTGCTTGCTTATTTGTCATCGTGCATGATAATGAAAGTGCCATAGACATTCTTCAAAATGCATGTTGACTCAAAATACATAGATAATGGATGTAACGCCCCCGCTTTAAGCCTCCATTGGGCCTTTACACCCACAGACAAATGGCTCTTATACTCGGGTACGCTACTCTAGCTGCTTCATGGACTGACGAATTCATATATAATGTATTTATTTCATGATTATATAATCATTAACAAATTCATATAATCAGAAATAACATTTTATGTTGCACGGTTCACATGATTTATTTCATGATTATATATATAATGTATGAATTCTATTTAAGTTCAGAACATATGAATTTGTTAATGATTATAGTGTTGTCAGCATAGTGGAATATAATCTTAATTATATGTTCGAAAGTTTATTCCTTGATTTGTCAGTTCACTGGATTTAGACTGACATGATAATCAGCGATAGGTATTCTTACACCTTGGATAAGTGTTATGTCCTTTCCAGGACATTGGCAAAATTTACCAATATCGGATGTATGGAGTATACATAGGAAGGGACCGACATTGAACTTTGATTAGATATATTAAAATTTACCGTAATATCTATTCAATTCAATATCACCTATTGATCCTAGATCAAATGATCTTAATCCTGATATGGTTAGGTTCGATCTCAAGAGTACTATACATGTTCTTTTATTTGTTAGTTAAGCCTACTTTTGGGTCAGGGTGATGCGTACATTTTGGGAACATGATAGTATAATTGAGTGGGAGCGCTAACATAAATATGAAGTCTATAACTTCTATAGGAATTTAGAAGTGAAACGATGATATCCTTCGAGCTTGGCTAAACAGAGATAAATGGTGGAGATCTCATTTCACTACGCTAAAATATCATTTATACAGAGCTAAGTGTTTTAAGGATAAAATACAGTGAAGGTTAACGGTAATTTAGTGCCTATTCAATGTAGATCATCTATTAGAGGGTCATTGATCAAATTAGGATTATAACAATGGATAACTAATAGCGTATCTATATCGTGGAACATATAGAGCGTTCTATATGACTGAGAGTGCAATTCCAAGTTCTAAGTGTGGATTCAATAAGGAAAAAATAAGTTAGGAAATTTACTTGGTAAATTCGGTTCGACTTATTGGAAGCTCGGTTTATATAGGCCCATGGTCCCCATACTAGGTGAGACCGTAAGACTCAGTTAATTGATTTTGATTAATCAATTATAATTCTAAAGTTAGACTATGTCTAGTTTATGAATTTTCACTAAAGCAAGGGCGAAATTGTAAAGAAAAAAGATTCTAGGTTTATTTATTAATTAAGAGACTTTATATGTCTAAATTAATAAATATATTAAATGGAAATATTATTTAATAATTAATTTTAGTTATTAAATAATTAGAATTGGCATTTAAATGGTTAAATTGAAAAATTGGCATTTTTGAGAAAATGGGAATGAAAAATAACAAAATGGGAAAGTTGCAAAGTGAGGCCCAATTTCCTTATATGGCCGTCCACTATGCAAAGGGTTTACCATTTTATTTTTTCATTATTTTAATGCCATACAATTCTAGCCTAAACCTAGAGGGCATTCTATAAATAGAAAGTGTTGGCTTCAGGAAACTCATGACTTGCACATTGTTTCTTTCAGAGAAAGCCATAGCCACTTTCCTCTCTCTTTTCTTCTCTTCAAATTTTGAAATCCTTGAGTGATAGAGTAGTGCCCACACACATCAAGTTGTATCTCAATCATAGTGTGTAAGACTATAGGAGAATCCAAACAACAAGAAGGAGAATCAGCATCAAAGGAAGGAGAGAAAGAGATCCAGATTCAGATCTTGATTATGCTCTGCTACAGAAAGGAATGAAGGGCTAGAGATGTGAATGGAAGGAGTCATTATATTCCGCTGCACCCAATGTAAGGTTTCTTAAACTTTATATGTGTTTATTTCACTGTTTTAGAATTTATATTAGGATGTTAATGAAACATACATGGTAGTAAATCTAGATCCTGGAAAAATATTTCCAACATGACCCTACACACCAACATGAGTGTTTCCAGCGTACTTTGTCCTCACTCGCACGCTTCTTGGGAAAACTTCCAATGAGGTCACCCATCCTAAAATTACCCAAGGTCAATCACGCTTAACTATGGAGTTCTTTCGTGATGGGCTACCGAAAAACAAGATGCACCTTGTTGATATAGGTAGTACCAATCAATCCATTTAAGCTCTGTTCAACTGTGTAGTCCCATACCTACACAGTCTCAGAATCATCCCACTTGACCTTTCCCAAGCAATGTGGGATTGAACAACTTACCCGTATTTCCCTTCATGGATCACGGGACTACTGACTGTCACAATCACCCCCTTACGAGGTCTCACGTCCTCGTCGACCACTCTTCTGGCTGGGTCAAGGCTCTAATACCATTTGTAACGCCCCCGCTTCAAGCCTCCATTGGGCCCTTACTCCCACGGACTAATGGCTCTTATACACGGGTACACTACTCTGGCTACTTCATGGACTGACGACTGACCCTACAGACCAACATGAGTGTTTCCAGCGTGCTTTGTCCTCACTCGCACGCTTCTTGGGAAAACTTCCCAGGAGGTCATCCATCCTGAAATTACCCCAGCTCAAGCATGCTTAACTGTGGAGTTCTTTCGTGATGGGCTACCGAAAAACAAGATGCACCTTATTGATATGGGTAGTACCAATCAATCCATTTAAGCTCTGTTCAACTGTGTAGTCCCATATGTACACAGTCTCAGAATCATCCAACTTGACCTTCTCCAAGCAATGTGAGATTGCACAGCTTACCCTATATTTCCCCTTATGGATCACGGGACTACTGACTATCACAATGGATATCATTTTTTTAGAATTAGTTGAGTAAAAATATATTGGATAATCACATATTATTCTTGATGCTCTATTGGATCTTTGCTTACTAAAGCCTTGAATTCTCGTAATAATGTGTGGAACTTGGGATTTTTTTTTTTTGAAATGTGTTCTAATTTGATTAATTTGTTGTGGTATATGATCATTATTCTTCTCAGTTTGTTCAGCTAAGCCTTGATTGCTATCATTTTTTTTCTATAAGGCACTTCATATCCCATCTACAGTTTCTCCAGTTCTTTCAAGGAAGCTCTAACCAGGTGAATTTTTTAGGATGTTTTTAACCTTTATTTTTTTTTAGCTAAAAAGGCTTCCCCTTTTAAATGCAATGGGAAGAGCTCTCTTTAGTCCATTTACTAATAAGTGGTATGCTCCTTCTATATTAGTATTTCTGATTAAAAGAGGATAGCTGCATCTTTGAGGGAGAGTGAAAGCGTCGTAACTGGTTACAAAAGAAAGAAATGTAGTGACTAAAGATAGAAAAGGCAGCAAAAAGGAAAAAAAAAAAGAAAAATGGGCAGCTTAATAAAAAATACGAGAGAGTGAGCCAATGTTCTCACATGAGGTCACTTGCACACACATAAGAAAAATCTTGATTCAAAATCCTTTTGAAAATTACTTGTTTATTATCTTTCTTAAAGCGTGTGTGAATATGTGGATTGCATGAAGTTGTCTTATCCTTTTATAAAGTATGGTTCATTGTGAAGTTAAATGAATTGGTTCTTTGCTCATTGCTCACTTGTTAATTGATTAGGTCACATTTTTTTTTCCTCTTTACAAGTTTAACATGTTAATTCGTGAGATATATCATTTGGCATGTTTTAAATTGAAATAAAAATGAATCTCATTTGAAGCATCATTTGTAATATCGTGGTGATTTAATTATTTTTCTTTGTCAATCTCTCTCATTTGTTTATATCTAATATCCATATGTTTTGGGTCATGCTGTGTTAGATGGTTTGACTTTCTACTTTGATGTTGTAGTAGATGGCTTGGCATTGTTTGTTGCAATGAGGAGTCTATGTTGCATTTAATACTACCATTCAGGGGGAGCTCTTTGTTAAACTTTTAGTTTTCTCAAGGGCAGCATTTGTTTTAGGACCATGGTATTTTTAGCATGGATTATGCCCAATGAAGAGGGTGAAATACTTATCCTTTGTGTAAAGTGTTGTGTTTTGTTGTTTGGTTGTTTAACAACTTTATTTTTAAGTTTGTTTAGACTCTGTCATATTTTTATGGTTGCTTTGTTAATATTTTATTTTACACTGGTAGTGTTGTAATTGACCATAATTTGTCAAGGGAGACATTGTAAAAACCATTATTTTAGTGACAAATTAGGTCCAGTTGCATCTGGAGTTCCTAGTGTTATGTATGGACTTTATACTGTTAGTGATTGTCCACGTTATCAAGATATTTTGGGTGTTTAATTTCCCAACTATCTACTTCGAGTTTCTTTATTTACCTGTATATAAATACCTTTTATTGTTACTCTTTTAACTAACCTTCTTGATCGAAGATTACGGATTCATTTCTTTCTTTCTTTCTTGTTTTTTCTGTATGTTTCATTACAGGTACTCGCAAGAAACTCCATTGTTGTGGGTTGAAGTTTCAGAGCAAATCTTGAAGTCAAGTATAGAGAGCTGAAGGGATTTTAGCTAAGACTTGGTGTTACAGATCTGAAGGTGTTCAAATCTGGAGCTTCGTTGAAGGGATTTCAACAAACAAGAAGTAAGGAGATCTTGCATTCATAACCAAGGGATTTGGTAATTTAGGGTAAAAGTTCACTACTGTAAATATTGGTTTGTTTTTCTGTGTAACCTGGATTGGATACTTTACAAACATTCTTTGATATAGTGATGGTTATTACCCTGGTTCAGGGAACCCAAGCAGTAGTTGGCTGGAATGATTTTCCAATGCAGATGAAGCTTGTAATTTTGTGTGTTGATTGTTGCATTTCAGATCTTAACTTTCATGTGTAAATAAAGATAAAATCAACACTTAATAGAGAAAGATAGGTTATTGAAAAGTGTTCTTGGCCTGCTCATCTCATCATTCCAAAGTGTATTTGTCCTAGGGCGCTTGATACATGACAACATTATCGCTAGTTTGGAGCTACTTTGTTCACTATTTAAAAGAAATAATGGTGGAAGAGGATTTATGGCTCTCAAGCTTGACATGAGTAAAACATATGACTAGGTAGAATAGGGACTCTTAGCCAATATGATGCAATAGTTTGGTGTTGCTGAGGGCTGGATTAGGGTTATCATGGACTGTGTGACTAACCCAAAGTATAATTTTTAAATCAATGGTCATCCTAAAGGTCGAGTCATTCTGACAAGAGGATTACAGCAGGAATGTCCTTTTATCTCCTTATATATTCCTCTTCTGTGCAAAATCATTGTCTTCCTTGTTCTCTCTTTTAGAGGCCAGATCTGAATTGATAGTGTTTAGGTGTACTAGAGGGACCACGTGTTACTCACTTATTTTTTGCGGATGATAGCCTTGTGTTTGGTAGGGCTAATGGAGGTGATACTATAAAGTGTATCATTCTATCTCTCTGGTCAAAAGATTAACTTTGAGTAGTCTACTATCACTTTTAGTCTAAATGTGCAACAAATGGATCGAGTTGTGGTTCTACGAGTATTGGGGTTGACATCAGTGGCTACTCATAACAAGTATTTGGGCTTGCCTACGGTGATTGGTAGAAACAAAAAGTGAGTGTTTTAGGGGATTTGTGAGAAGGTTAGGAAGCGTGTTCGAGGGTGGAAGCAGAGTTTCTTTTCAGTTGGTAGGAGAGAGGTACTTATTAAATCTATTCTTCAAGCTATTCTAACTTATATGATGAGTGTCTTTGAGCTCCCAGTGGTAACTTGTGAAAAACAAAGTTTATTGTCAGAAAATTCTGGTTAGGTCCATGTTTTGGGTTTTATGCCCTAAATAAAACTCATTTCAATGTAATCAGATTTACTTATTAATATAGATCAGAAATAACATTTAATGTTGCATGGTTCACATGATTTATTTCATGATTATATGTACATAATGTATAAATTCATCTGAAACCCTTTTCACATACTTGATCCTGTTTATTGTGCCGTCAACACATTGGGAAGTAAACATGACTATGTAAATAAAGTTTCCTAGATTTATCAGACATAGGGTTTTACTGATATGATAATCTACAACAGAGTTTACTTGCATTTGGAGAAGTGCTATGTTCTTTCTAGAGCATTGGTTAAAGTAAAGCTCAGGTTGGATGCATGGAGTATGCATCGGAAGGGACCGATATTGAACTTTGACTTTGATTTATTAAACTTACCATAATATCTATTCAAGTCAATATCGCCTAGTTGATTCTAGATCAAATGATCTTAATCCTGATATGATTAGGCTCAATCTCGAGAGGCTATTTGTAACGCCCTAAATAATTAGGCACGCTACCCAAAATACTTATGAAACTCTAATCCCCTAAACGAGATTACTAATCAAAATAGCGCAGAATTTAAACTTTTATATTAAACAGAAAGAAAATAAACTTGTAATATATTTAAAACTTTTAAAATAGTTGGGATCCCAAAAATATTTACAAACGCTATTACAAGTCATTTATTTCTAGCCGACCTAAACGGAAAAATAGAGTTCAAAAGTTCATCACTCATAGACCCTTAACCCGCTTGGTCTGATATGGCTTGAACATGTACATTCTTCATCTTGCTCCTCAAACTCATGGTTGATCAGCCACTGACTTACCCTTTCCTGCACAGTAGAGCACCCGTGAGCCAAGCCCAGCAAGACAGTATAAAACATATCAATAATATGCTCATCATACAATATAAACAACAATGCTATTCAAATTTGTCTGTGTGACACAGACCTGCATGTTACGCTCACATGCTTATTTATGTCTACGTGGCGTAGACCTACGTGTTGCACTCACACGTCTATTTATGTCTACGTGGCGTAGACCCACGTGTTGCTCTCACACGTCTATTTACAATAAGGCCTTAGATCAGTTCATCTCGGTTCTTGTTACCGAGTCCAACCTGGTTATGCCTTAAGCGCATAACCCTTCATCTCAACATATATATTTATCATATAATTATTGGTGCCACTGCACTATTTGTCTATTTGCTATAGACCTGCGTGTTACGCTCACACGCCTATATATGTCTATGTAGCATAGACCTACGTGTTGCTCCCACACGTCTATATATGTCTATGTAGCATAGACCTACGTGTTACGCTCACACGTCTATTTACAATAAGGCCTTAGTAAGGTTTATCTCGATTATAATAACCGAGTCTAACCTGGTTATGCCTTACTCACATAACCCTATTCATATATATTTACGTAATCCATACATTACGTTCTTTCAGTGGTTTATCCTAGTAATATACTAGGTCTAACCAAGTTATGTCTTATGCACATAACTCTTAAAATATATGTATGTATTCAATAGATAACAAAACATATAGAATCTTAGGGTAATAACCCTAAATTACATACCAAATAGTCTCTCATATAACATATCATTGCATGCTCAAAATAACACTTATAGAGATTAATAACCCTAATTCATGCTTTCACTTGATTAGCAATATTATTGTACATCATGACTTTCTTACTTTCACATAACTTCTAGGGTAATAACCCTAAACCGCATTACTATCAAACTCAAGGTACTAATTTACCGAGTCTAACTTAATTATGCCTTGTGCGCATAATTCTTTATTACAATATATTTAGCATGGCATAGCATTTACACATTAATAATTACTAGGGTAATAACCCTAGGCCCTTAAACCGCTCACTTTAGGGTAATAACCCTAATCTCGGTTTCTAATTATCACCAATATAATATTCAATATAAGCACCACCGTGCATATCTCTACGTGCAACTACTGTCTTACCTGTTGTCCCGTAAAGGCAGAGATTCCAAATCCCCGGGTGCTCCTGACCAGGTGCCGGCAATCCTAGTCACACACAATCCGGGATTTTCACAAATAGGGTTAACCCCTGATTTCACATTCATAAAATAAATTCATGGCATTTCAAATACAGATAATCACATAGAGCTCGAAAAGAGCTTTCCAACGGTATAAAGAACGTCCCAAACGGAGTCCCGAGTCAAAAGTTATGGCCAAAACAAAATTGAGAAAAACAGAATTTCTCACTGCCAGATCCAGTCGCGACGGCCGAAAATCCCGTCGCGACTACTGGGTTTAGAACACCCCAAAACTCCATTTTTAAGGTCTTAAACATGCCCACTTTACCATATGTTCGAACCTCAACCAAATCACAGAGTAAAAACACAAATTTCATGCTTAAATTCACCACAGAATATGTATCCCACAAATTAGATTAACAACACTCAAGCCAAGCTCAACACTTGAGCAAAATTCAACCTAGAAATCAAGTCTATAATCATGAACATCAAAACCCCAAATACCTCATGCTTGAACACAACAAAAATCAGAACTTAAGGTTAGATTTCAAACACAATATAACCTTAGAAATCTCATCTGAAATTACTAGTAAACATACTCCTCAACTCAACAATATAATCAAGCTAAAACATTAAGATTAACACCAAAATCACCTCTAATTCCACTATCATGCTTCCATAATTTTAAGAAAATCAAGAACACCTTAATTCATTACATAACATCAGAAATTAATAAATCAAAAAGGCTAAAGATCATTACCACAAGTTCCTCAAGTTCTTCCCAAGCAAGAACATCCACAAAGCTACACCAAATCAAGCCCTTTTTTCTCAAAATCAAGATTTCTAAAAGAAAGGGTTAGAGAGAGAGAGAGGGGTCGGGTGTGAGGGATACAAAAACCAGAAATTCATTTACTTCTCTAAAAAAAATCAGCTTTTACCAAGTATAGAAAATAAAGGTCAAATGACCATTTTGCCCCTAAGGCCAATTTTTCACCTAAAAAAAATGGAGTGATTGTGACAGTCAGTAGTCCCGTGATCTGTAAGGAGAAACATCGGGTAAGCTGTGCAATCCCACACCGCCTGGGGAAGGTCAAGTGGGATAATTCTGAGACTGTGTAGGTATGGGACTACATAGTTGAAGAGGGCTTAAATGGATTGATTGGTACTACCTATGTCAACAAGGTGCATCTTGTTTTTCGGTAGCCCATCACGAAAGAACTCCACAGTTAAGCGTGCTTGACCTGGGAGCAATTTCAGGATGGGTGACCTCCTGGGAAGTTTTCCCAGGAAGCGTGCGAGTGAGGACAAAGCATGTTGGAAACACTCGTGTTGGTCTGTAGGGTCAGTCATCAATCCAGGAAGCAGCCAGAGTGGCGTACTCGTGTATAAGAGCCATTAGTCCGTGGGTGTAAGGGCCCAATGGAGGCTTGAAGCGGGGACGTTACACTATTCGTGTTCTTTGATTTGTTAGTTAAGCCTACTTTTAGGTCAGGGTGATACGTACATTTTGGGAACACGGTAGTGCAATTGAGTGGGAGCGCTATCATAAACATGGAATCTATAGCTTCTATCTGGCGAATAGTAAGCAAAGGATGATCTCCTTCGAGCTTGACCAAACGAACATAAATGGTGGAGTACTCATTTCACATAAGCTGAAATATCATTTATACGGGGTCAAGTGTTTTAAGGAATAAATACATTGTACGGTGTAACGGTAATCTGATCCCTTTACAGTGTAGATCATTCATATAGAGGATCATTGATCACATTAGGATTATAACAATGGATAACTAATGATGCATCTATATGGTGGAACATATAGAGCATTCTATTATACTGAGAGTGCAATTCTAAGTTCTATGCGTGGATTCAACGAAGAATTAATAAGTTAGTGAATTTTAGTGCTAAATTCTTGATCTACTTATTGGAAGCTCGGTTATATAGACCCATGGTCCCCGCACTAGTTGAGATAATATTGCTTGTAAGACTCATATAATTGGTTTTGATTAATCAATTATAATTCTCAAATTAGACTATGTCTATTTGTGAATTTTTCACTAAGTAAGGGCGAAATTGTAAAGAAAGAGTTAATAGGGGCATATTTATTAATTATGATACTTTGTATGGATCAATTAATAAATATGATAAATGACAATATTATTTAATAATTATTTATAGTTATTAAATAGTTAGAATTGGCATTTAAATGGTTGAATTAGAAAATTGGCGTTTTTGAGAAAATCAGATGCAGAAAAGGTAAAACTGCAAAATTGCAAAAAGTGAGGCCCAAATCCACTAGTATAGGGCTGGCCACTTTTGTAGGAAATTTAAACTGATATTTTTATTATTTTAATGCCAAATAATTCAAACCTAACCCTAGTGGAATGCTATAAATAGATAGTGAAGGCTTCAGGAAAAACACACTTTTCTTCTGACACTTCTGATTCAGAAAAACCTGAGCCTTCTCTCTCCCTAACTTTAGCAGCCACTTCCCTCTTCTTTTCTTCTTCAATATTTCGAAATCCTTAGTGTATGAGTAGTGCCCACACACAGCAAGTGATACCTCAATCATAGTGCGGAAGATCGTGAAGAAAGACTTTCAGCAAGAAGGAGGTTTCAGCATCAAAGATTCAGAGAAAGAGATCCAGGTTCAGATATTGATAATGCTCTGCTACAGAAAGGAATCAAGGGCTAGATATCTGAACGGAAGGATTCATTATATTCCGCTGCACCCAATGTAAGGTTTCCTAAACTTTATATGTGTTTATTTCATCGTTTTAGAAAGTTCATATTTAGGGTGTTAATGAACATACTTGTGAGTTGATCTAAGATCCTGGTAAAATAATTTCCAACACCATGTTGTGATCAAAGGAAGATTCCTTGGGTGCAATAGGAAATGGTATGTCAGCCTAAGGCGATGGGCAGACTTGGATTTTGAGATTTTCAACTTTTTAATCAAGCTCTTTTGGCTAACAAGTGTGGAGATGATTCTTATATCCATATTCATTGCCTGCCCAAACTCCAAATTGCTCTATCTTAAGAGCCACTGAAAATGATGGTTTCTCTCATCTTTGGTCGAGTTTGATCTGGGGAATGGATTTGCTTAAATGCGGTCTTTGGAGATCCATTGGAGATTGAACACAAGTTTGGCATTCAAGGACCCGTGGCTCCCGCATTCGAGGTCTTTTTAGCAAATCACAAGGAGGATTAATGATGATTTTTTGGGTGTGTGAATTTATCCTTCCCTCTAGTGATTGGGATGTGTGGAAGCTTCAACAAGTTTTTTACCAATGAATGTGGATATAATTCTGTCTATTTCATTAGCGAGGCGAGAGGTAGAAGATGGTTTGTGTTGGCACTATGAGCGAGACGAGATTTAAAATGTTAAGAGTGTGTACCAGTGGCGTGGTCGCTCCAGGTTGAGGAAGGAGTCACAGATTCATTCAGGTTAATTTATTGGTAGAATGGAGCATGGAATCTTGCTATGCCACCAAAGGTGAATGTTTTTGTTTGTCATTTATTTCATTTGGTATTACTAGTAGCAACACAGTTTATCTCCCAAAAAGTTTAGGTACCTCTTTGTTGTTCACGATGCGGAGAAGAATCTGAAACTCTTGAACATGATCTATTTTCTTGCTCTGGTTCGATTCCAGTGTGGCAGTGCTCCGTCAATGTGTATATGGACCAAGACAAGAAATTCTCCTATTTCTCTTTGATAGGCTATCCCGTGAGGCTTTTAAATTGATGATGACTACCCTATGGTGACTTTAGTATGATCTAAACTCAGTATTGTTTGGTAATAAGCAGTTAAAATTAGATGTTGTTCCAAATTTAGCCTATTATCACTGCTCGGAGTTTAAGGAGTATATTTTGCGTGGTCTTCATTTGGGATTGGCCCTGCGAACCCAATTGAAAACCGACTTACTCTATGGATGCCACCTCCTCTTGATTCCTTTGCTCTAGCGACTGATGCTTCAATAGTTCTGGGGAGGGGCTTTCTCAGATTATGGGGAAGTGATACGGGATGATGCGGCGTGGTTTGGTTGGCGTGGTCATCTATTGTGTTAGGTTATTTTTCGGTTAATATGGCGGAGCTGCTTGCCATTCGTCTGGGCCTGACTCTTGCGCATCAATTTGGTTTCAGCATCTCTATTATCAATAGTTGGTTAGATTAATAAGCTTCACATAAATTTTATTTTACACTCTATTTTATTAGATATCTATTCTTTATTAGCTGCTGTTAGTGGTAGTTCTTGCAGCGCCATTCCATGATCGGCGAATGGTGTTGCCCACACACTAACAACCTCTGTTACTAGTTTAGGGGATTGTGTTTGGACGGATGCTTGTCAACAATTATTGAGTTCTTCTATAACAGCAGATTTATTTTAACGAATTATGTCCTTTTTTAAAAAAAAAAAAAAACAAAACTTGGGGTATATAGTATACATGCCAACAAATTTAGACATAATTATTATATATAATATAATAAAAATTAAATATCATCTTAAATAAATGATATACTACACACAACAAAACTATATACCATACAACAAAATATGTATAGGGAAATTTACATGCTTTACTAACTTTTCCAATTTTCTTTCAATTATACTGTGACACGCTAAATATAACTTTTTTACTGTTTTTTTTTTAATTCGACAGTATACTGCCTTGGTTCAATTTGTATATATAAAATGTTTACAAGAATTGATTGATGACTCTCATGTCACTTTCATTTCATGTCAGATTTTTTATTGTTTTTATTTAAATTTGAAATTGATTGATGACTCTCATGTCATTTTCATTTCATGTCAGATTTTTTTTTTTAAATTTGAAATTTAATTTCAACTCACATTTTTTACTTAAGTTTGAAAGTCGGCACAATCCACCCACGTGATCCCCATTCCCAAGAATTTATATATGTATTTTATTTCTCTCTCTATCTCTTTTTGTGGGTTAAAATCTATAGAAAATTTCTTGAGATTGGTATTTAAGATAAAGACCATCTACAAAGACTTTACATAAAACCCTTCTCCCCACTCTTCACTATTTCAAAAACTTACAAAGCTCACTCATTTCATTCATTTTTTTTACTTGGGTTTTGAGAGAGAAAAGCAAGAAGAACAATACAAGGGAAGAAGAAGAAGAACAACAGACAACTCAAACTTTCCAAGTAAAAAAAATTCTTTTTTTCTTTATTTATTTTTTCTAGAACAACATAAACTTTACTGGATTTTGTTGTTTTCACTAATTTATTTTTTTTTTCTTTTTTGGGGTTGTAGTTTAGCTCTGATTTTGTGAGTGGTGGTGTTGTATCGTTTGATGAGTCTTATGGCTTATTTTGTTATTGTTTTTTTAATGCTTATTTTTTATATTCTTTTTTTTTTTTGTGTGTGTGTTGTTTATAGTAGTGTTTTCTTATGTTTTTTATAGGATTGGGAATCCAAGTACACCCGATCGGAATACTACCATTCTAGAGTTTTTTTATGCTTGTTTTTATGTTCTTTATTTGTTTTTTTTTTGTGTTGTTTTAGTAGTGTTTTCTTATGTTTTTTATAGGATTGAAAATTCAAGTACACCCGATCGGAATACTACCATTCCAGAGTTATAAACTCTAGTTATTACTCTATTATATAAGATATTAAAAAACTTCTTACTGAAACCCAATTAAATATGTTTTCAAAAATTGTATTGGAAGTTGTTTTTGATTGCGTAGTAGCTGTAAAATTTCTTCAGTGTTTCCTTGTCTTTGTATGCCTGACCTTTTTCAACTTCTGGTTGTTGTTTGTCTGTCATTAGCTTCGCGTTGTTGATATTGATTTCTGGATCTAGTTTTTTACTGTTGTTTTCATGTTTTTCTACAATTTTTTTAGCAACCAGC
The DNA here is from genome assembly GCF_029168945.1 of Cannabis sativa. Lineage (NCBI taxonomy): Eukaryota > Viridiplantae > Streptophyta > Magnoliopsida > Rosales > Cannabaceae > Cannabis > Cannabis sativa. The sequence continues at coordinate 24,763,820 of NC_083603.1, forward strand.
TTCGCATAGTAAACTATGTCGAATTTGTCGTTTTCAAATTCTCTTGTTTTTGACTCTCCTCCTTCTTCTAATTGGTGTTCCAATATGTATGATTCTGTTGTTGCTATGTTATTTTCAAGTATTGTTGTGTTATTTTCACAATATTTCATTTACGTGGGATTTTTTTCATATTAAAACAACAGTAAAATAACACTACAAACAGTAATTTTTTCTCTTTTCCAGATTTTATGGTTTTTTCCTGGTGTTTCTATGATTCCGGTGTTGATTTGTCCGTCCCCAACCACAAAGGAGAGGTGTCATTTGTGTTTGTTACTGTTTACAGTATAAAAGTAAATATATTGGGCCTGGGCAGTATAAAAGAAATAAAAATGGGCTTGGACAGTAAAATGTAAAGTTTGCCGTGTCCCAGTATTTTTGAAAACATTTGGTAAAAAAATAGTATTTTTGTAAGTTTCCCTATGTATACCTACAGTAAAAGATAAAACAAAATAATATAATATTATTAAAAAAAATTATATAAACCATATTAATAAAATTATAGACAACCATAAAATAATTATACCTTACTTATAAAATTATATATCATATTTATATATAATAAAATAAAAACTAAACATCCATGTTAAAATAAAATAATATAGTATACAATAAACTTATATACCATATAACAAAAAAAATGTATACCTTATAATAGAAATATATATATAATAACAACAAATCAAAATAAAAATATATATCAGAGTTCTGTGTGGCTAGCTAATAATAAGTTAGAGAGTCTGCTTCCTCTAGCTTACTAACTGAAAACTTCAAATGAATCATATATTATCAAGTGACTATGTTTGGAGTAGTCTGCTGAAAGATATATGTAGTTCTAATCTTCTTCTTGAAGCTTCCTACAGGCTTTGCTCTAGTTCAACCTTGGTTAGGGTAACTGTGTTTTCCCTTTTGTCTCTTCTTCTCAACCAGGTTTGAGCTTCTCTGTGTTTTTCCTTTTAATTTTTTGTTTCTTTCTGTTTTCTTCTTTAGTTTTCCCTGCATTAATTACCCCCCTTTTTTTCCTTACTCCCGAAGAATCCTCTCTTTGTTCCTGTTTTGGCCTCATTAATTACTCCTTCCAGACTCTTGATTTAATAGCATAATACGTCACCCTAATCATTATGCATCTCTCCCTAATTTCTCGAGCTCAGCCGCTGTTTAATGCCATTTCTCTCTCACACCTGCATTTAATTATGGCGGCTCTATCCTTTCAGCATTTAATTTTCCTGCACAAACTATACTTATTCCGCTCCTCAGCTCGATCTCATACAGATAAACCAACCGTCACTTGGTTTCCCTCCTTCTCATACCCAAAACCCATCATTGCATATCATCTCTGAATCCAGACAGTCTCTCTAAGCATTGAAGAGATGGCTCAGACACCGGTTCCATCTTCGAGGCGGCCCTTCTCCTCTAGGTACTCTATTATGTGGCTTCTTTATTTGATTGTCTATTTAGATGTTTACTCCCTTTGACTATCCCTATCACCATCGCTTTCTTCTTCAACCCCTGCTTTCTTTCTCTCTCCACCAACAATGGCTTCTTCCTCCAGCAACCCTAACCCTATCACTGCACTTGATGATGAGGAAAGCCTTGTTCATGATTTCGACCACATTTCCATCCACTCTCCTACTGATGCAAACTCGTTCTGCTTGTTCTTCAAACTGTTATCTCCCAAATCGGCTAAGCCCTCTTGGATTGAGAAATCCATGTCTGAAGCTTGGACCCTTCGATTTCCTTCCCAAATCTCTGAATATCATTCTGGGTTATTCTTGGCTTCCTTTCAATGTGATGGAGATAGGCTTCGTGTTCTTGAAGAACAGCCTTGGCACTTCGACAAGTTCTTGATGGTTTTTACCCACCCAGATGTCTCCCCCACTCCTACTCCTGAGTCGATTAGGTATGTTCCTTTCTGGATTCCAGTCCATAGAATCCCGTTTGGTCAAAAAAGCCCCCAACTGGCCCAATTCATTGCTGATGAGATTGGCGATCTCCTTCAAATTTTTCCCCTCTCTTTAATGGAAAACTTTGGTCTTTATCTTCGAATCCGTGTCCTCCTTGACATCACTAAGCCTCTACGCAGAGGTATGACCATTCGTTTTCGTGGGATTTCGGACCCAAGATGGATTAGCTTTAAGTACGAGAGTCTCCCAAATTTCTGTTATTTCTGTGGCCTTGTTGATCATACCTATAATAAGTGTTCTAAGTACCTGCTTCGTTGTGACAACTTTCCTCATCCTCCTCTTTTGGAATATAAGGATATCCTCCGTGCATCCCCTTCCTCCCCTCATAAAAAGAACCCGTTTGAACTGTCTAACTCTACCCCTTTCGAGGAGTTTTTCCCTCGTATCCATCCCAGACCTGATGCTCATGATTTGCAGCGAGCTGTTGATCAATTCCTCCATGTGGACTCTCCCCATTCAAGTCCTAATTCCCTGCATGCTCATGTTTCTGTCCAGTTTCCTCAGCCTGTCCTATCTACCTCTCCTTTGCCTGTCTCACACTCCAGTTCAGGTCCTGTAATGCCACCAATATCAACTTCAATCCCTGTTCCTATTATGACTAATTCTGTTTCCACCCATACTGCAAAAGGAAAAGGGAAAGCTAGTGCGATATCTACTCCTAGTCATCCCTCTCTGTCCAGAGGTGGTAAGGTTGTCGTTATCAATGAACCTTGCCCCCTACTCTCACTGCCACTTCCCCTGTTACCAGGCCGACCTTCACGCGTCAAAATACCCAAGTTGGAGACTCTGTGCGTAGCATGCTTAAGCGCGCTAGAGCTATTGCTTCTGATGATGCTGTGGTCCCCTCTATGTCCGATGACGAGCCAACGGTGGGTGCTGCTACGCGGCCCCGCCTCTCTGCAGTTGGAATGCTCGAGGTTTAGGGAGCCCTCGAGCATTCCGTAATCTCTCCCTGCTTGTCAAACAGCATCAGCCCTTGGTGTTGTTTGTAATGGAGACTAAGTTGCCGGCTGGACGTGGAATGCACCTCAAACACAAGCTTCGTTTTGATAGTGTTTTAGAAGTGCCTAGGAAAGGTCTTGGGGGAAGGATTTTACTTTTTGGAAAGACTCTGTTGATGTTAATGTTATTACTTACTCCCTTAACAATGTTGATTGTATTATAAATAATTCTAATGGTAAAGACTGACACTTTTCTGGTTATTATGGTTCTCCTTATGCTGATCAAAAATCTGTTATGGGACTTCACTTAATCGTTTATTTGATACTGCTCCTCTTTTGCCTTGGTTAGTTATGGGTGATTTCAATGATTATCTCTCTGTTAGTGATAGGAACACGCATCTCTCCCCTCCCTCTCATGCTATGCATTCTTTGCACTCTTTTCTGAATAGATACAGTCATACTCCTCTTCATCATGTTGGGCCTAAATTCACTTGGCGGCATGGTTTGATCCTTGAACGTCTCGATTGGTGCACCTCAAATCAGCTTTGGGCAAATTTGTATCCGCAAGCTACTCTTTTCCATTTAGGTTTCTATGGCTCTGATCATCATGCCCTTAAGATTTTGCTGCAGGACCCAAATTTCAACAATTTCAACTCCACTCGTTTTCACTTTGAAAATCATTGGCTCAAGGACCCTTCTTTTGTTTCCATTGTCAATTCTTCTTGGGCCAACTCTCGGACCTTTTCTTTATCCCCCCTTGCAATCTTTTCTGGACAGGAAATCTAACTGCATATCGGATATTAAGACTTGGAGTAAATCTCAACATCCTCTTAAGCTTCAAATATCCCGTATATAGGCGGATCTTCACAACCTGTTGAATGATTCTCAACCGACCCTCCAGTCTACCTCTCAAGCTGCTTCTCTCCAATCGCAGTTGGATGGCCTTCTCCTCAAGGAGGAAGTTTATTGGAAACAGCGTTCTCGAGTAGACTGGTTGCGTGCTGGTGACAAAAATACAAAATTTTTTCATCAACGTGCTTCTACTCGCAAAAAGAACAATCTCATTCGCCAAATTACTCTTCCTGATGGATCCATTTCCCATGATTCTACTACCATAATCTCCCAATTTCTTGACTTTTATACTTCTCTTTTTACTTCTCAAGGTGTGTGTGATATGGAGGTCAACTCTCTTCTTCAAGGGATCTCTAACAGGCTTTCCCCTGAGCAGGTTGCTTATCTTGACGAACCTTTCACTGAGATTGAGGTTAAGCAAGCCTTATTTAGCCTTTCGGGTGATAAGGCTCCTGGCGCTGATGGTCTCAACTCCTTTTTCTACAAAAGTAATTGGTCCACTCTTGGGAATGATTTCACCAGAGCCATGCTCCAAATTCTCCCATTAGGGGGATATCTCCCAAATTAATGAAACTATAATTGTCCTCATCCCAAAGAAGAAAAACCCCCAAACTTGTCCGTGATTTTAGACCGATTAGTCTTTGCAATACTCTTTACAAATGCCTATCCAAAGTTATTGCTAATCGCTTAAAGCTTGTTCTTCACTCCATTATCAGTATCAATCAAAGTGCCTTCCTTCAGGGGCGACAAATTACTGATAACATTCTTATCGCAAATGAGCTTATTCATGCCATTCATTCTAGACGTTCAGGGAAGATAGGTTGGGCTGCTATTAAGCTTGACATGGAAAAGGCTTTTGATAGGGTTGAATGGTCCTTCCTAAATCAATTGCTCACTCATGTTGGTTATCCTACATCTTTTATCTCTCCTATAATGAGTTGCCTGTCTACTGTCCATTTTCGACTATCCATAAATGGCACCCTCACAAACACCTTTCACTCTACCCGTGGTATTCGCCAAGGGGACCCTTTATCACCCTATCTCTTCCTCTTAATTGCTTAGGGCCTTTCTGCTGCTATTCGGCTGCAAGAAACAAATGCAAATTTCTCTGGAATTCAGATCTGCAGGGGCGCTCAGCCCTTGTCTCACCTTCTGTTTGCTGATGATAGCATGCTTTTCTCCCAAGTCAATTCTCGATCTAGTGATGCCCTCAATGCCATTCTCAATCTTTACAACAGAGCAACGGGCCAATTGGTTAATAGAGATAAATCCTCTATTCTTTTCTCCCCTAACACCTCTGTTGACTCCCAGCTTCAATTTCGTCAGTCTTTGCAACTTCATGGGGAGGGTTTTATTAGCAAATACCTCGGCGTTCCTCATTGTGTTGGTAGGGTCACCAATTCCATTTTCCATTATCTCCTCCAAAAGGTTTCTTCTAGATTAAATACTTGGAATGACAAGTTCTTCTCTCGTGCTGGCAAGGAAACTTTAATTAAGGCTGTGGTCCAAGCTATTCCTTCTTTTGCTATGTCCTGTTTTAGAGTGCCTAAATCTATCTATCAGAAAATTCAAAGTTCTATAGCCAGATTTTGGTGGGGTTCTCAGGGTGCCAAAAAGGTCCATTGGAAAAATTGGGATGACATCTCTGTCTCTAAGTTTTTTGGGGGTTTGGGGTTTCGTACTTTGTCTTCTCATAAACAAGCTCTTTTAGCAAAGCAAGCTTGGAGAGTATGGAATGATAAGGATTCTCTTCTTCATTCTATTCTTAAAGCTCGTTACTTTAAACATTCTGATTTTTTGAATGCTCCAGTTGGTCATAATTCTTCTTTTACCTGGAAGAGTCTTCTTTGGGGCCGTCAATTACTTAAGAAGGGTCTGGTTTGGAAGATTGGTGCTGGTATTAATGTCCCTTTATCTGCACCAAATTGGATCCCTAGTATTCACAATCCCACTCTCTTACATCCTACTGACCAGTCCCAGGCTTTTGTTTCTTTCTTTATCGACCAGGATTCCACTTGGAATGTACCTAAACTTAAGCATTACTTTCCTTCTTATCAAGTCGAAAGTATTGTCAAAATTCCCCTGGATCCAACTTTGTCTGACTCTCTCATTTGGGGATCTCACCCCTCTGGCATTATCACTGTCAAATCTGCTTACCATCTTGCCTCTTCCCTTGCATCAACGGATGTTCCCTCCTCTTCCAGCCCCAACCCTTATCAACATTGGTGGAAAAAGCTTTGGTCTCTCTCTGTCCCTCCCAAAATTAAACATTTCATTTGGAAAGCCTTTCACCATATTTTACCTTGTGCCTTAAATTTATTTCTCAAAAGGATTCTTCCCCATCCAAACTGCTCTATTTGTGGCAACAACACCGGGTCTGTTACCCATGCCCTTATCGGTTGTCCCAGAGCAAAGACTATTTGGAAATCTTCAAGGTTCAAACAGTTTTACTTAGTTTATCATCGAAATGATATTAAGGAATTTTTTCTTCAGGCACTGCATAATATTCCTAAACAGGATTTTCCATTTTTTATTGCTTTTATCTGGCATATTTGGAATACTCGAAACTCAATTTTATTTAATAAATCTGGTACTCCTAAAAATGTGGAAGAGTTTATTATTAATTATCTACAGGAATATATTGCTGCTCAGGGTAACTACCAAGGAGATGAGCTGGATTCTGAGGCTGTCCCCATATCTCATACTACTCAGCAGCAGCATTCTACTACCCTGCATCTTGATACTCCATCTCTTTTTGTTGATGCAGCCCTTGACCACAAGAATGGCTTAACAGGAACCGGTTTCATCTTCAAGCTTGGTTATCAGACTGTCTTAGCTTCTCACTATCGTCCTTTGCCCGGTGCTGTTTCTCCCATTTTTGCTGAAGGCCAGGTGCTTCTGCAGAGCTTATGGTGGTGTTTGGATTCTCAATTGTCTCCTAAGTTTGTCTTCTCAGATTGTTTGAATTTGGTATCTAAAGTGAATAGTGATTGGCAAGATAATTCTGCTCTTTCTGGACTTGTGTCTCGGATTCGATTGCTCTTCTCCAACTTTCCGGATGCTTCTTTGCATTTTCTACCTCGTCAGTTTAATATGGACGCCCATGGTCTTGCCAAAGAAGCCCTCAGGCCGAGAGAAGATAGCTAGAGGGGATTGTTTTGGTCCCTCTTTTTGTTGCTTGCGTTTTAGTTTCTTCTTTTTCTGCAGCTTCTCTTGTTCAAAAAAAAAAAATCATGCTAATAAAATTATATGTCATATCAAGAAAAGTATAATAAAAAATAGAACTTAAATATTATTTTAAAAAAATTATATACTGTTTCACCAAAATATATACTAACAATAATAAAAAAAATTATTACTAATATATATATACTACACTAACTAAATTATATACTACAATTGTATATAATAAATTAGAAACTAATTAAATATTATTTAAATAAATAATATATCATGCAATTAAAATATATAAAAATAATTATTGAATGTATATAGCATGGCAATAAATTTATATACATGTATTAAAATGTTTGTATTATGCTAATAAAATTATATACCACTATTATACATATTAAAATAAAAAATAAATATCACCTAAGAATAATAATATACTATAGAATAAAATAGAAATATATTGTACAATAAAATTTATATACCGACAATTTCCAACAACTCATAAAAATTAAAAATATCAATATAACTTTAAAATTAAAAATATTTTAATAAAACTAATACAGATATACTATAATTTTTATATAATTTACTTTTAATTCTAAAAAAAATATATAAAAAAATTATTATATAGTAAAAAATAATATAAATAATAAATAGTATAATAAGATTATTTCTCTATATTTTTAAAATGAAAATATTTATAACTTTCCTAAAAGAAATGGCTGAATTGATAGGGGGACAATGGTGTTAATATTGTATTATTTTTTTTTATTTTTTATTTTTTTTGGATAATAATAAGAATAGAAAAAAGAAGTTTGGTTTGGGACAAACATTAAAACCACACACGTGTTAAACAAGTTGGCGGAGGCGGCTGCAAAGCCGTTTGGGTTGCCGTTGCCGGCGGCGTAACGGCTTGGTTTTTATTAGGCCTCATTTTGATTCATAATTACAACTGATTTTTTTGACGTAATAATTACAACTTTTTGATATTATTTTTTTAATAAATAAGTGAAAAAAATACAACAAATATAACTATATGGCCTACTTTTAATTCAATTATATTATTTTGTGTCGTGGACCCAACCCAACCACATCACTATCATTTTTCCCTTTTATATTTTTGGTTTATGACTGTTTTATTGGCCATTCAATTATACATGTAATCCAACCAATATTTGTTGTTTATCTGGGTATTTTTTATTTTACTTGTATATATTAAAATTGGGTAGTAGGTCCTTTTTAGTTTCAAAGTTATGTGTTCATATCTATCTGATTTATGATTTCTTATTATGTATAGGATTGTTGAGGTGTAAAATTTGGTCATGTAATTATGGTATGCATAAATTTGTGACTTTATACTTTGACAAACATATTGACAATTCTTATATCTAGGGGTGTTGATCGGATCACATTCAATATTTTAAGGCCTATTCAGATCCGATTTAATTATATATTGGATGTTAGATTTTACCATCCGATTCGATCTAATTGATTTTAGTCATCCAATCGATCCAATATTCATGAAATGTTGGATTGGATCGGTTCTATCCGTTGGATGTATATCATATATATTTATTTGTTTAATTTGAATTTATTTAATATTTTAAACTAGTATTTTTTGGATCGGATCGGATCTATCTAATATTTTAGATCCAATATATATTAGATTTGACTGAATCCATCTAATCCAAGAAAAAAAGAATACAATTTTAATATAAAATTTTATGTATACACTAGCAAAAATTACGTGCAAGGTACGTATACTAAATTTTATGCTAGTTTTTTCTATGTTATTTGAAAGTAATACAATTAAAAATTAAAGAAAAAATATTATTAGTTATTAGGTGAGATTATTATTATGTGAATCTAAATATTATAGTTTATAATATTGTCAATTAAAAGTGAATACCGAATGCAATATATTAGTGTTTAAGAAAACTTAATAATTTAAATATGTTATTAAGTTAATCCAAAAATAAATTAAAAATTGATGTTCCAATACTTAAAGAAACATTACTTAAATGGGTGTAAGATAAAAAGAAAATTAAAAATCAATCTCTAAATTGTTGATAATTGAAGATAGCATTTGTCTAAAAATTGTAGATAAGAAAACTAATGATAGTCATTGGTGGATTTCAATCTTCATTTGCTTCGATAGAGACAATGGTGTAATTTTTGTATTTTGCACTTTTCATTCTAGCCGGGTCCGCATATAGGTGGATTGTCTATTTTTTCATTGATAAATTGAATATGCTATCGACAAAAAGTGAAAGCCATGTTTAACAAAAAGTGATAGTATTCTACAACAAAATATTATTAAATTATTTGAATTTAAATTATTTTAAAATACTATATTTTATTAAAATAAAACTCTATACGATTAAAATTTCATATTTATCTTTATTCAAAAAGGAAAAAAAAAATTGATTAAAAAAAAAAGAAAAAAACATGAAAAGTTTTTATTACTATCTCTTTTGTCTTTCTAGATGTGAATAATGGTATCTTCTTTCTTCCATATTCTTCTTTATTTTTTGTATATTGTGTTTGCAACATATATGTAAATTATTACGTAACTTTAAAAATTTTTCTTTTGGAAACTAATGCATGTGCCGAGCACTTAGAATCATTTGTTAGCTGTGAACTTTGTTGGGTTTTTTTTTTTTTGCCATTGATGCTTGGTTTTGTGAACTTTGATAAAAGTCACACTTTTTTTTTATTATTATTATTACTTATATATTTTGTTATTAAGTTGTGAAGAAGAAAAACAGAAAGGTGCGGATTGGAATATTATGTGTGATACCATGGGAATGTCCAAATTGTAATAGGAAAAGGAATACAATAAATAATTAAAGAAAACTCAATCGTAGATGTACAATAGCAAAAACCCAATCGTATTTTTTTTTGGATTTAATAGGATTTATTTTATTTATTTTATTATATATAAATAAAAGTGACTCATGAATGATCTCATAAACCATTTTATTTTTAATAATAAAACATTTTATTTTTAATATAAATAAAAAGTACCCATGAATTTCTGATAAACCAAAAATTATGTTATATATGCACAATTTATATAGAATAGATATATATGTTACGTATAACATTATACAATCTAATTACTCATCCAAACTAAATGAAAATACTAATTAGTTTAATTAGATGTTTGATGTATTAGATTTTTAGACACAACATTCAACATCCGGTTCAATCTAATTGGATATTCAAAAATAACATCCAATCCAATCTGATCACAATTACATATTTAATATTTGGCTATCGGTTCTGATTGGATCAATTAATTACATCTTGTATATGCCCCTTTATAATATTGTGATGTATACATGTAACTTTTTCGCCAAGAATGACTTTGAAAGTATGACTTTGAATGTGTGTACAATTGTTCAAAACAATTAATATGTACAAAAGTAGCTATTTTCTTTTCACCGCATTTTCTTATTTTATTTTATGTAAAATATATATTTTTTTAATTTTTACTTATGTTTTTTTAAAGAAAAAAAAAACTTTTTTATCACGTTCTAAAAAACAGTAAAATAAAAGTAAAATACATTTTTAAATATTAAAAAAAAATGAACTAAAAGTTATATAAGAAATTTTATTAAAATTAAAATAAAAAAATGTAAGAAAAAAATTAAAAAAACTTAATGAAATCAATACAAATTAATATGAAAGAGTATGCCCTAAAAAATAATTTTTTTTTGAAGGAAAAAAAAATAATTTAGTTGATTCTATTGGAGTGCTTTTATAATTTTTTAATAAATTTTTAAAATGTAAATAAAAAACCTGATTAATAATAATAATTCGTTAACTTTGGAAATTTAATTGAAAAACAAAATACATTTTAGAATTTAATTTATTGATAACTTTTTTTTTTTAAATGGGATAATTTTAACTGTTTCTTTCTTTTTTTTTTTTTTTTTGAAATCAATTTCAACTGTTTCCTTACAGCAGATTTCTATTATAATGTTTTGTGATCATTGTTTTTCTTCTACAAGTAATTTAGATTTAATAATTTAAAAAGGAATATATATTTTCATTTTGTTTTTTTTTTTTTTTGATTTAAGCGTTTATATATTACAACATGTTTAATCTGGGATTCGAATACAGGACCTCCAATACTCACACACCCACTTATGACCACTTGAGCTAGCCTCAAGTGGTTATTTTTCATTTTGTTGATAATATATATAAAACCAAAGATTTCACTACTTTTTTGCACCCTTTAATTTCTGGAGGAAGTAATTTTCTTTTCTTTCTTTAAATTTATTTGATGATATACGTGTCTAATCTATTACCCCATGCCGAAAAAGAAAATCTTATTACCCATGAGTAGTGCAATAATGACAAAAAATAAATTAAAATCCACCTCTTCTGAAACTCCAAACCATAGTAGACAATCTGGCATATACTCTATTCAGGCCCAAATTGTATAAAGCCACAAAACACAAGGGAAATTTACATAGAATACTAATATTTGCTATTTTTCTACAAAAATACTGTGAGGCAGAATTTTTTACTTTTTTACTGTGTTTTTTTATAAGTTTCATACTGCAGTATACTGTATTAAGTTTACACTGATGTTCTACTCGTGTTTTACTAGTGTTCTACTGGTGTTTTGAGTTGTTCTGCTTTGTGTTTTACTGGTATTTTATAAAAATACAGTATTTTTGAAAAAATTTCCGTGTGACAGTATTTTTGTAAAAATTAACCCAAATTTCAGTATTTTTGTAAGTTTCCCAAACACAAAGGCCAGCGATCATTAAAGGATATTGGAAAGTTTTCATTTTAATAGGTATCATATATCTTTATTACATAAATATCACAACAATTGTACTCTTACATTTTTAACGTATTTTTTATTGACAGAGTGGCTTTACTAATGAGTTTTTAATATTGGGATAATTACACAAGGCACTATTTTTTATATGAAAAAAATTACATCTTTACGTTGAAAGAACTTTTTTTTTATATATATTTTTACGGTTCTTCATAGAAACAACACGAAAACTACATAAAAGTATCATGAAAATGACGTCTAAATAACATTAAAACAACAACAAAAAATATAACAAAAAATCAACAATAAATTAACTAGAGTACAATATAAAAAGACCGTATTTTCTGTAAATAAAATAAAAAAAAATCGTAAAACTATTTAAAATTTCGTGAAACCGTATTTTTATGATTTTTTTTATTATTTTTGTGTATTTGTGAAATAATCCCTTTAATATAATTATTATAATTATTTTTTAAAAAAAAAAACACATAATTACGAAACATTTATTATACATATTCTCCAATAAAAAAAAATACTAATTTACAAATCCATTATAGGGCTTAAATTAATTTAGAAATTACACTATGATTCATTTCCTTATAAAGTTGTCTTCATACATTGATGAGTACTCAAATTTTGAACGGCCGTAGAAAAAGAAAAAATAAACAAAGAAGAGGTCTCGAATTGGTTATGCTTTTTGTACATTGAGGTTAATTGTTATTTGTATATATTATTTTTTTTAAAATAAATATTTTTATATATTATCTAATTTTTGTCTACATGACGTGACATGTCTATGCATACAAGATTGATGCCACGTGGAATATAATTTGTCAGCAAGAAGGCCAAATCATCATACACAACATATGAATTGACAGGGAGTCTAAATACTTAAGCGGGACAACGAGACCACTAACTGACCAGCTTAAGGGGTCTGGCTAGACTCCCTTAGCCGACCCTATGGCTTGCATAGGCTGGCCAACCTCTATCCTGGCAGGCACTTGTTATGTCTCTGCAGCTTACATCCTGGACAACACTTCAAATAACGAATTGAGCTTCAACAATCCATGAAAATAGGAGATAAACTTTATTATAAACCTATTCTTGGAGACTAATTAACAAATTATTTATTTATTATTTTAATGTATAACAAATAGGTGATATCTCTTCATTTTAAGAGACATCAACCTATCATCTCTTGTAAGCTCTCCTATATAAAGAGTACTAAACTAAACCTAATTTCTCTAAGTCCAAAACGCTCTACGTCTTAAGTTCTAAGCTTGAGGTCCAAGCTCAATGTGCTAAGTCTAAAACCCTGGCTCTCCCTCTCTCTCTTCTACATGCCTCAACCAATGTAGAAGAGACTAAGTCTCTCTCATCTCTTCTACTTGAGATTTGCTTCTCGATTCTCACCATTTTGATCTTAAGAGAGCCAATTCATAATCTTCAAAAGTTATGATCTGAGTGGTATTATATCTGGTATCAATACAACTAAAATGGGAGTAGGTCATTACCCGCTAACTAAGGGGGCCAAACCTCTATAAAAATACTACGTCTCTTCGATTTACTTATTTTTATTGTGTACACGTGGTGATATCAGTCATAAATATGACTTTACTGTCGGTTGGCCAAATTTGAGATCAACAATATTGTGCTTTCATTTAGAGCGTTGTCGATTGATTTGATCTACCACCATGTTTTTAATAAGAAGAACTCCGGCTACAACTCCAGCCTCATTGGGTTTTCCTCAAGACCCCATGACTCCAAATTCGGATGTTCGTGTTCTAGCCACAACTAGAATCTCCACAAATCTGACAAATGTGCCCAACCCTGCCTGCTCGACAGGCATAACAAACTTGACCAATACAACTGGTCAAGTCGACACTACTAACTTGGTTGGTTCCAATGACTAGCCTATGTCGCCCAAGGTAGATCCACCATTGGCTCCTTGTACTGAGGGTTTGGCCAATGTGGAGCAACCCCCTGGCACCTCAACTGACTCTGGTTTATGATATTATGTTGGGGAAATGGGGCCAGGAATTGGCAAGCCTCACGTAGATTTAGGAGAAAATTTTGGTTTGGCTAGAATTAAAGAGGCTGTCTACCATGTTGGCCAAACTAAAGAACTATGCGCTGTTAGTTGCGATGCATTTGCACAATAAAGATGCTAATTTTTAAGATGGATGGATGACCACGAGTACATCCTCTGATCTCATCAGGCAAAGTTAGATTGCCACAACAGAGAAGACAGTGACCTGATAAGGCAGTTCAATGATAGAACTGTCGAGAGAGGTCATGATCTGATTAGAGATCCTCTCTAAGAGAGACTAGTTCATAAATCGGGCAAGGTCTAGTGACAAACAGTCCAACTAGGTTTTGTAGGAACCAGGATGGACATCCCCCTACCCGAAGGTGGACAAGTCTTGCCACACAGATCTAGTGGCTGGATTAACCAAACTTTGTAAACCAGTGGCTTGGGGGGCTGACTAGGGATCTCTAGCTCAACAACACCCCCACTTGGCCAAACTTTGGCCGGCCAACCCTTTAGTGGTGCACCTCTAGTCGGCCAACAGGGTGAACTTTCTCCCCGAAACATTCGGGGGCAAGTCATCCAAATGCCAATCTTTAAGCAACTAGGCCCAGGCACAAGTGGAAACACCCAAGAAAACAATAACTCGATAAGTGAATACAATCACTTCAGGCAGTTAGATCCACCAAACTCCAGCAATTGGTGTGACCTACGCCCTGTCAACACAAAGGCTGCACCAACCAATCAAGAGAGAATGGGCGACCAGACATTGCCCAACATAGAGCTAGCCGGTGATGAGCAACTATCCAGGGTAGGGCAAGCCGGCAATGACCAGTTGCCTTGCCCAGGGCTAGCCGACCAAAGCCAGATGCTAAGTCTGGGACTCGCCGACGTTGAGCATACCCTTTCCCAGGGTATGGCCTGCCAGATCTTGATATTAATACAATATAAGCACCATCAATGAAAAATAAATATCAAGTTTAGAATCTAAATATGATGCATGAGCACACTTAGAAAAATACATAAAACAATTTAGAAATTTCACAATTCTGCCTTAGGATCGGATAAATTAATATCGAATAATCTACAAAACTTATTCTTGTCTTTATTAATTGTAACTAAAATAACTCTTAATTTCCTTACAAAATAAAGTAGTGTTTATTTGGTCATGTTATGTCCCCTAGTGTCAAAGGCAGAAACATGACTTTGTAAGTATAATCCATTATTTTGGGTTCCATGACTTAATTTAGTAGCGCCACCTTAAGGGTCTGTATGGCACTAAAATACATCACTTTTCCCCATCCATAAAGGAAGCAAACCTTGACAATGTATGGCACAACACCTTCCTTAGGGGGACGAAAATAAAATCGTCAGAAGGTACCCTCCCCCATACACTTGGTGTTGGACTAATAATGAAGATCGTGGGTTTCATAACAAATGACAACCCTCTCACACTCACTATTTTAAAATGTATTTGTCTTTATTAAAATCTCTTTTGAAAAA
This sequence comes from Cannabis sativa, assembly GCF_029168945.1. NCBI lineage: Eukaryota > Viridiplantae > Streptophyta > Magnoliopsida > Rosales > Cannabaceae > Cannabis > Cannabis sativa. The sequence continues at coordinate 24,779,117 of NC_083603.1, forward strand.
TTAATTTTAATCTTTAACCAAGTTGTAATACATTAATTAAATTACTATAACATAGACTTGAAAATAATTTAATTAATACCATATTAATTTGTGACTTTCGAAAATATCATATTTTGAAAAATATTGGTTAATTATGTGACTAACTTTTAAAATAATTCACTTGGTGTGGATTATCAGGTTATTAAACCATTTAATACAACCTAACATTTTATGTAATTGATTTCTCTAAATCTAATGAACATAAAACATATAGGACAATTCTAAATAATCATGTTTCTAATATGAGATGCATGATTATCAAAAGCAAACCGTGTAGAATTTTATGTATGATAATTAAATATGCATGCACTAATAATTAGTAAATAATTAATTAAATATTAAATAAAATTTGAACAGAGTAAATATTGAATATTTCTAAAATAACTATCTTTTAAATAAAAGAAACAACGTTTCAAAAAAAAAAAAAAATGAAATAAACTACACTAACAACAATCTCTCTCATAAAGAACTCTTCTTTGTTGTTCCTTAATGTAGATTTAAGAATTATACACCATCATCCTTTGACTATTAATCCACCATTATATAATAAGAATTATTTCTAATTACTAATTAATTTCATTCATTTAAACCCCTTGGTCTTTATTAATTGAAATTCAACAATTAAATAATTAGACAGATAATTGATTATTAATAATTATTATATATAAAATATACTATATAGTTAGACTTTAAAACTAACTACAAGACAAGATAGTTGTGCATTTAGGTTAGTTTAAAATAATATTAAACAATAGTTTTGAAAATAAGTTATAACCACCTATAGTTAGTTTATTAAAAAAATTAGTTAATTTATTATAAAATAATATAAATATAATTAACTATCTATTTATTCAAAATACATTATTAATTAAAAGAAAATTATAGGTTTATTACAAATTTTCAAAAAGTATTATTTTAATATACTTTCAAAAAGTATCACTAACTACTTTTCAAAAATTATTATTTTTATATGGAATATATATGTATATAAATATCATTTTTATAAAATATAATTTTAAAAATAACATATTTAAATATCTTTGAAAAATATAAATATATATACCGAAAAATAATAAAACTATTTTTTGAAAAAATATTTATTTTAATATATTAAATTTAAAAATAATGCACATATAAAAAAAATCTCATATTTTATCTTTTATTTTATTTTCCAACTTAATAATCTAATTATTAAAATAAATAAAATAATATATACACATACTCACATATAAATATATTTACATACACGTGGGGCTGGCCCTAGGCCATTGGTGGTCGTGGTGGCGTGGGGTCGATAGAGCTGACCATGAGAGGTAGTGGAGAAGACCCTCGTCGGCGTCCTGCCGGTGCTGGAGGGTGGTGGTACAGAGCAAAGCTCTGCCTTGGAGCTTCACGGGTCATGAGACCCGACCAAAGCAAGGAAGCTTGATACCAGTCAGTCCACCTCCTATTTCTACTGTTGACCACCTGTGGACCCTCATGGGTCTTGTCGACCTCTACCGTGAAGCCACATGACCAATCAGTCCCTTATGTGGCATGTTACCGAACCCGAACCCCAATCAGCTTCCTTATCTCCCATTCACGTGCATGGAAATGCATGGATCCCATGCACACGTTAAAAATTACATGTTTGACCCTTTTGAGGCTCCTGGCTTGTAGTCGCAACCCTGCAGGGTTCGTGACTGGTAATTCAAGGTTGAAAAACTTGTCATCTGGATGAGGCTGGATTTACTATTTAAACCCAAGCTCACTCATCAATGGAGGTATTGTAGACTTTTTGATGTTATAATTTTTTAACTAAAATTTACAAATAAATTTAAAATAAAAAATTACATCAAAACCTATACCACAAATATAGTGTAAAATTTTTGTAGTAAAATTGTAAACTTCCAAACCCAAATTTACCATATATTAACAATTTACATTCATGCATAAAAAACTTTAATTCTATTCGTTCATAATATATCAATATATATATAAATGCATAATCACCCAACACAGTAATTAATCTATACCATTATGAAGATTGCTATAGTATCGATTGTTGCTTCTCAAGGTCCATATTAGAGTTATAAAAGCGAAAGCAGAATTTTTATAAAATAATTTTTTTATCTAATATGAACCATAAGCCTAATGATCTCAACATAATGAATATATATTAAATCTAATCTACTGAAAAAAAAAATTTAATTACCTCTTGATGCCTATCAGGGTATCCTTGATTCTTTTCGTATAACAATCGAACATACAATAAAAGAACTTTATTGAAGAATCAACACCTTGATCTTCCATGTTAGCATCAGCACTCAGGATTAGAGTGGGCTATTAGATCTTAAAGAATGAACAGATTTAGGTATTACAGTGTGTACTCAACTCATAAGATATTGTAATGAGATTAGGGTTTTAATCTCACACACACCTTAAGGTCCAAAATTGATTTCTCAATTTTGCCATAAATAAGATTTATGATTAATTCTACCAATAAACAATAATTGATTAATTCTCATTAATCTCTTATTTCACAAGAATTAAAATAATAATTATTTTCTCTAAAATAATATATTTCTCTCTTCAATATTATTTAATAATAATATTATATTTAACTAATTAAAATAGTTTTATCCAATCAAACTTAAAAGTTATGCTGACCTCAAAAAGTAATCAACCAACAGTGGGGTCGTATGAATCTGGCACTGTTCATGTGTTCGCAGAAATAAGAATGAAAAGCAATAAACAACAAGATTTGTTATAGAGGTTCGACTCCCTTGTGATAGTGCGTAATGCCCTACTCCCCTTTAAGTAATATTTATACCGAGGGAAATACTATCTAGATTACTATAGGTGGGATCTTCTATAGCACCCTTAGGATTACAAGGTATGAATTAATACTGGCAAAACTCAAGTGTTGAGATGTGCTAGGATAGACATGTGAGAGAGAGGATGTGAGGAAGAGAGAGAGAGTTTAACAGAGACTTAGAGTTTAGAAACACGTTTTTGGCTTAGAGGCAACTTAGGTTTCTAGGCTAAGGTTAAGGCCTTTATATAGGAGACCTAAAATCCTAAGTTTCAATTCAAATCCCATAATATTCGTATAGTTTGTTAGATATTTACAAGACACCAAAGTGCCCTTGATTCTAGACATTATTCAGCCATTTCGTTGGGCTTTTACAGCCCAATTAGCAGCCCATAGCCTGTTGTCCACGTGTAGAAGTGTCAAGGAAAGCCTACAGTGCACTCCTTGGCAGGCCAAGCCTCTGTGGAGACTAGGCTAGCCGGCCATGGTGTTGGAAATATTTTACCAGGATCTAGATTTAATAACAAGTATGCTTCATTAACATCCTAATATGAATTCTAAAACAATGAAATAAACACATAAGGGTTTAAGAAAACCTTACATTGGGTGCAACGGAATATAATGACTCATTCGTTCAGATCTCTAGCCCTTGATTCCTTTCTGTAGCAGAGCATTATCAAGATCTGAACATGGATCTCTTTCTCTCCTTCTTGAGCCAAATTCTCCTTCTTGGTGATTGGATTCTTCACAGTCTTACACACTATGATTGAGATACCACTTGATATGTGTGGGCACTCACTCTATCACTCAAGGTATGAAAATTTGAAGTAGAAAAGAGAAGAGAAGAGGTTCGGCCTAATAGAGAGAAGCTCAGGAAAAAATTTCTGAAAGTGGAATTTTATCAAACTATTAAGTGTGAGCCATCACTATCTACTTATAGGTAACCACCTAGGTTTAGGTTAGAATTATTTGGCATGAAAATAATAGATAAAATAAATGGTAAATTACACTAATTGTGGCCGGCCATGGATTGTGGATTGGGCCCACTTTGTAATTTTGCCATTTTATCATTTTTCCATCCCATTTTCTCAAAAACGTCAATTTTCCAATTTAACCACTTAAATGCCAATTCCAATTATTTAATAACTAAAAATTAATTATTAAATAATATTGTCATTCAATATATTTATTAATTACACATATAAAGTCTATTAATTAACAAATAAAACCTAGAATCTCTTTTCTTCACAATTTTGCCCTTACTTAGTGAAAATTCATAAACTAGACATAGTCTAATTTTAGAATTATAATTGATCAATTAAAATCAATCAACTGAGTCTTACAAGCAGTATGGTCTCAACTAGTATGGGGACCATGGACCTATATAACCGAGCTTCCAATAAGCAGACCCAGAACTTACACGGTAAATTCACTGTCTTATTAATTCCTTGTTGCATCCACGCATAAAACTTAGAATTGCATTCTCAGTCATATAGAGCGCTCTATATGTTCCACGATATAGATACGCTATTAATTATCCATTGTTATAATCCCAATAATCAATGATCCTCTATAGATGATCTACGTTGCATAGGTATAAAATTACCGTTACACCATTTCAACGTATTTTATCCTTAAAATACTTACCACCTATAAATGATATTTTAGTGAACTAATATAGTCACTAAAATGAGCGCTCAATCATTTATCTCTATTTAGCAAGCTCGAAGGAAATCATCGTTTCACTTATAAATACCTATAGAAGCTATAGATTTCATATATATGATTAGCACTCCCACTCAATTGCACTACCATGTTCCCAAAATGTATGTATCACCCTGACCCAAAAATAGGCTTAACTAACAAATCAAAGAACATGTATAATACTCTTGAGATCGAACCTAACCATATTAGGATTAAGATCATTTGATCTAGGATCAACTAGGTGATATTGAATTGAATAGATATTACGATAAATTTATCATATCTAATCAACGTTCAATATTGGTCCCTTCCAATGTATACTCCATACATCCGATATTGGTAAACTTTGCCAATGCCCTGGAAAGGACATAACACTTATCCAAGGTGTTAGTATATCTATCACTGATTATCATGCCAGTCTAAATCCAGTGAACTGACAAATCAGGGAATTTAAACTTTCGAACATATGTTCAAGATTATATTCCACTGTGCTGACAACACTATAATCATTAACAAATACATATGTCCTGGACTTAATAGAATTTATACATTAAATATAATCATGAAATAAATCATGTGAACCATGCAACATAAAATGTTATTTCTGATCTTTATTAACTAGTAAATCTGATTATATTGAAATGGGTTTTATTTAGGACACAAAACCCAACAAACTCGCACTTGCACTAATATAAAACAAAAAGTGTAATTTCAAATTATCTCAACACTTTGATATTCAAATCAAGTGTAGTATGTAGTGTACTCTCCGTAATAGGATATGACAGGTTGTATTAAATACAACCTTTTCTCCACCATTACATTTCCTTAATCACAAAATTCTTGATATTGTGAAATTACTCTCTATATGTCTACTCCTCTAGGGATACTGGATTCTTTACTTTTGGCAACTAGTTTGGCGTTAATCAGGAAGTAACACTAGTATTTAATAAATGTTGGAACAATGCCAAATATGTATAGAACTTTCCTTAGACTTAATAAGTATCTATCCTGCAACTTTAACATTCAGTCTCTCTCTGGTAGACTTAGAGACTTCAGATAAGTTTTTACACTTCTCTAAAATCACTAGTCTACCCCAGAGTAATCACCATCTCATCGGCAGACTTTCTAGCACTAAGGCAAGTCTAGAAATCTGATTTGGTGTAGTCTAAGAGTATTAAATACACCCTTATCGACTAACATATAGTTCCTCTTCTTAATCTTAAGATTTACTTGATTGTCTTCCAATGTTCTTTTCCTGGATTAATCTGATACCTACTCATTACTCCCACTTAACAGCAGGTGTGTGGTCTAAGGTACTAAAGCATATCTGAGACCTCTCACTGTTGATTCAAGGAATTCTTTCATTGGCTTCTATCTTTTCTGGAATAGTTGAAACCTTTCCTTAGATAAATAAAATCTATGTCTAGAAGTCGAGAAGCTTCTATAGATTGCCATTAGAAAAGAAAATGCTTCAACATCTTACTAAGGTAAGTTGCTTGCACTAGAGTAAGTAATTAACCAAGTATACCACAAGCCATAATAAACTCAAACCTATAATACTAGGAATATGAAGTTTTGTTCTTTCCATTGAATAGACTTACTAACGAAATTTCCTTTCTTGTCCTTGTAATAGAAAACTTTTGGTTGTTCCACATGAATGGTTTTAACCATAGTTCTCTTGGCTTTACTTCTTAGTTTCTTATTCTGACAATCCATTACTTGTTTAAACTAACAATGGATTTTAATCACTGGTGTCTTCCAAGTCATAAGAAGGTGAGTTCTTTGAAACCCTCCCACTACGACAAAGTACCGTGACTTTTGTCTAAGAACACTAAATGCTATTATCCTCTTCGGTTATGTCAAAAAACAACAGAGGCAGTGGGACCATCTTACACAGAATAAGATGATAGAACACTTATGGAATCAAGAAAAAAATATCTCCTTTATTTGCTACTTTATTTTCAGACTTAGTCATTTTCTTAGAAAAGTAGTATTCGTTGAAACAAACACTTTCTTATCTAATGACTATGGGATGGTCCACCCCTAATCACATAGAATAGCTAACAAACATGCAAACCTTGGTTAACCGTTCTAGCTTTTCTTAAGATTTAGATTAGGTCATCCATGAATCTAGTAATGGTTTACACTAAGTACACAACAATTCCATCGTTTTGAAATTTTCCTTTCACTAGGCTATTTCGTTAGAAGGACTTAGGCAATGACTGGTAACTAATCATCAATATGCAAATCGAATTTCTGGGGAGGTAAATTTGGATATAATTCAAAAAATCAACTTAATGATCTTTGAACTGCATATGTACCGAATATTTCTCCACCCTTATCAGTTCGCAAGATCTTTAACCACTTACCTTAATGGTTTTCACCATTGCTAGAAATTCATGAAATTTTTAAATATTTCAAATTTCTGTGCTTAAGGTAAAATCTAGAGTGATCGTCTAAAGAACATAACGAAAACTCATATCCACCCCTGAATGTACATCCATCTGCGAATGAGATGATTATACTTTCAGTGGATATAGGCATATTGACTCTTTGCAGAGAATGATCTTGACAAAACCACTATGAATAAGATACAAATGTCATACATTTATAAAAGAATGTGGTTCTGGTCTTTTGATGACTTAGGTGTAGTTACAATAAAGAGTTCTTAGAATAGTCCAAGTGGATCCTGGTCACAGAATACTAAACTCATATTCCATACTTTAACGTACAGTTTGAATCCATTGATAGAAAATGGTATTAATAACTTGTGAAAGTTGAATTGTATTGTATTCTAGAAATAGAAATATAAAATTTCTATTTGAAATCTAAATTTTAAAGTCAAAGACATAAATTTACAACAAATATACATGAGTATTCTTCTTTCTTGGACAACCACTAATAATCTAACTCTAAGTTTGATGTGCCTAAAGTAAGCATATATAAGTAAGAGATTTCTAAGATTGAGGATTTATCTCATTTTGGAATAGGATGTCGGGAATATAATCAAATGCGTTATTCAAATTTCTTAAGAGAAAATAGAATGACATTATATGATTTATAGACCATTCATCCAATGATATATTATTCAAGCTAATTCGAAATGAATAAGCTAATGAGGAATAATAGATAATTTCGAATTTAAAATAAGAATCCAACGATGTCCCGATTAGCGAGAGTCAAAGTTATTCTTATTTTTATAAACTTCTTGTTTCATATTGTAAATACTTTCTAAGGTGTCATCTATTGATGAACAGCTAGATGTTGCATTTGCAATATTTATCTATCGAGATCTAACACTATTATGTTTGTCTAATGGATGACAATCCATTAGGGATTTGTCCCATTAAAACAACAAGCCAAGTTAGACCAACAATGAAGATTCCAAATTTAAACTACAATTAATAACAGAAAACATGGTTCAATATAAATTCACACACAATTCAGAAATTATTAAACATATAGCAAGTAGGAATGACAAGCGAAAAATACTAAAACATACAATCCTAAATAATTTCCAAGGTCTTCAACAAACTGATATCAGTGTCCCGTTTAGGCGAGAGTCAAAGATACCATCAATTGAATAGAGTTGTCAGCTCATCTAAAATGATAAACATTCTAGCAACCTTTTATTCGATCAAGATCAGAATCCTGCGTTGTCTCGTTTAGGCGAGAGTCAAGGCCATTCTATCTTATGAGCTTCCACCATTGTTTCATACTTTTGTAAGCCCTATTAAAAGTCGCCACCATTAGGGTGATCCATACTAAAATAAACACTTACAAATAGTACTTATCTTTCGAGATTCTACGACGTTAAATTGCTAATAAACGTTCCTCCATCAGGGAGGATTACTCACTAAAATAATAACTGTGCAAAACCAACAATGGAGATCGAATATCCTAATAATAATAAAGCCCATTAGTTAAAAATGTATTTTCTTCTAATATTTATTTCAATCTATTTATTTTAAATATATATTTATTTAATTAAAATTTCCAATTTAGAATAAAATTCTAAATATAAATTTTAATTTAATATTTATAAAATTACACTTAGATGGATATGAGAAATAAAATGAATTATATTCCATCTTAGTAATAATTTGCAATAAATATTTAGAAAATTATTCAATTTAGTTGTATCAAAATTAATTTAAATTAATTTACAACTCAAATTTAATTTTTTACAAATATATAATGCATTTCGAAAAATTAAAGTATATAAGAATACAATTTTTGAAATTGCTCTAAAATAAAATAAAAATAAATCCTAAATTATTCTAATTTTATGTTGGTCCAAAATTAATTAAAAACTAATTTTCAACACAAATATAATTTTCCTATTTAAGTATCATGATGAAAATCAACTTAAATATTAATTTTCTATTTAATTAAATATTACTAGAAAAATACTTCAAGCAAAACAGATAATATCTATCTAGACTTTCGTTGACTAATTAATTCATTTTCTAATTATAATATATTTTTAGTTCATTTATTTTAATTAATTATTTAAATGAAAAATATAATGATTTAAGTTGGTCCAAAATTAAAATATATAATTTTCAACCTTAATCTATTTTTCTAGAAAAATTCAAAATTTTCTGCATTTAAATAAGAAATGCTATTTCGAAAAATGATTAATAAAATAAAAATAAAATACATTTTGAAAATTATTTAAATTTAAGTTGTTCTGAAAAAAAAAATCCAACTTAAAATAATTTTTTATTTAATTAAATATCCTGAAAAAAATAATATTTAAGTATCAAGAATGAAATCAACTTAAATATTTAATTTTTAATTTAATTAAATGTATTAAATACAAGAATTAAATAATCAAGTATAAAAGAAACTTAATTATTAATTCTAATTTAATACTAGGAAAAATATTCTATAAATAAGTTGGTCCAAAATTAATTAAAATAAATAATTAATTTTCAACTTATAATATTTTCCTAATTAAATATTAGAAAATATAACTAGTACTAGAAATAATTATCTAGAATATATTTCAATTAACTAAGTGTTTTTCTAAAATTAACTTTAAAAAATTAAATCAAACAAAAAATTTCATATATTTTAAAAGTTAATTATGTTGCTAATTCAATTTTAATTAGGTTAGACTAATATAATTAACCTAATACAATTATTTAAATAAGGCAAATGGGCCTTCACAATTGGAGTAGTTCATGTGAGGGAGGGTTGGGTTTAGTATGTCGTACCCACTGCTATTGGCCACCTAACTCTCACATTAGGCCCAAAGGAGAGGAATTTAACCTTTAAATAAACAATTGTTATTAATTGAATAAGCCCAATTCTAATTGGGCCTAAATAAAATTACTTATGTAAAATTTTATTTTTTCAACCTAGTCCATTCACTTAGTAAAAATTAAATGGGCTTCCTATATGCATCTAAGCCCAATACCAAACATATAGGCTCACACAGGTCAAATAATTTGGATGGGCCCTATCATGTTACTAGGTTTACACAGATGAAAGAAGTACAAAATTTACCTGTTACAAATTATTTATAAGATCTATTTACAATTGGACTATGATTAAAATCAGATCATTGGATCTATCAACAAGTTAATCATAGCAATTTAGATCAAATAAATAATAGATTTGTTAAAAAAGCTTTTGAATAAACAATAAAATTAAACAAACATTGTCTATGTAACAAATGTGAAATAAAATATTAATATAATTAAATTATTATTTTAAACTAAACCAACTAAATTTTGAAAATTTAGGGTTGTTAAAAACAACCTTAAAAATCTCAAAATTTAAAATTAAAAATTGAAAAACTAATTTAAAATATCTAGGTTTATTTGAATTATTTTTATCGAATAAAATTAAATATCAAATAAGATAAATTATTTTTTTAAAAAAAACTTCAAAATCATTTTCTAATCTTATAATTTAATAAAATTAAAATAATAAAATAAACCAATTTTAAAATAGATGTGGTTAGATAATTATTATTTTAAGAATAAAATAATAAATAAATAATAATTTTCCTAATTATATGTCAAAATATCTTAAATTAAGCATTATTCATATTTCTACAAAAATATCTAAGCTATTTAAATATTTAAATATAATTTATAAATTTCTAATAGTAAAATATCATTTTTAAACTTATAATTTATAAATAATTAAATATTTACCAAAATAACAAACTTTTAAATTTGAAAATATAATGGTTAGAATATCTATAAAATATCTAGGTTAATTTCAAATTTATTAACTATTTAATTTGTCATGTAAGATAATTTTAATATAATATTTCAAATAAAAAAGATAAAGTTATCTTTTAATTTAAAATATGTTAAATATCAAAAGATCTGATCTTGTAATTAAGTAATATATAAATATTAAAGAACTTAACAAATTTTAAAATCTGACCATAATTTAAAAAAATAAAATAATCAATTTTTAAATTTAAACCTCAAAATATCATAAAATAATAATATTCTATTAAAAATAAATATTATTAATTTAAAAAATGATATTAAAGTTTAAATATATTTAAAAATAATATTTTATTTTAATTTTGGGGTTTGAAAAATTAGAAAAATCGAAATTGGAGAAAAGTCCCACAAAAATCGCAATTTGGAGGTGGCTGCCAGGAGGGCTGCACGTGTAGCCCAGGAAAGCTGCACGTGCAGCCCAGGAAGGCTGCACGCAGCCACAAACGCGTGCGGAATGAAGGGGGACGTGCCGGAAAGCTCGGCGGATGCAGGGTCATGCACGGGCAATTGCAGGGTCCAGACACGAGATCGTGTCTAAACGTGTGCGTGTGTCCGTGCTTCAGGCAGAAGCTTGTCCCTTTGGCACGTGCGGATGCAGCTTCTTGTCTGAGCGCCTGGTGCGATTAAGCACCACATCTCGACAGCCATGGCATCCAAAATTAAAAAATTCATATCTTTTTCAATTTTTATCGAAATTGAGTTCCGTAAAAAAGAAAATTGCTTAATTTTTCACAAAGAATCCAAATAAAATGTTTTCAGAAACAGAAAAAATATTTTTCATGGAAAAAATTTTGTACAACACATGCATTCATCAAATAACACATAAACCACATGAAGCCATCCAAATCAACACAAATCATCGTTTTAATTCAAATTTCATGAAAGTAAATCATTACCATGGCTGTAAGGCCAATTGTTGGAGATATTTTATAAGGATCTAGATTTACTAACAAGTATATTTCATTAACATCCTAATATGAATTCTAAAACAATGAAATAAACACATAAGGGTTTAAGAAAACCATACATTGGGTGCAGCGGAATATAATGACTCCTTCCATTCAGATCTCTAGCCCTTGATTCCTTTTTGTAGCAGAGCATTATCAAGATCTGAACCTGGATCTCTTTCTCTCCTTCTTGAGCCCGATTCTCCTTCTTGTTGATGAGATTATTCACAGTCTTACACACTATGATTGAGATACCACTTGATGTGTGTGGGCACTCACTCTATCACTCAAGGTATGAAAATTTGAAGAAGAAAAAGAGAAGAGAAGAGGTTCGGCCTAATAGAGAGAAGCTCAGGAAAAATATTTTGAAAGTGAAATTTTATCAAACTATTAAGTGTGAGCCATCACTATCTATTTATAGGTAACCACCTAGGTTTAGGTTAGAATTATTTGGCATTAAAATAATAGAAAAAATAAATGGTAAATTACACTAAGTGTAGCCGACCATGGATTGTGGATTGGGCCCACTTTGTAATTTTGCCATTTTATCATTTTTTCATCCCATTTTCTCAAAAACGCCAATTTTCTAATTTAACCACTTAAATGCCAATTCCAAATATTTAATAACTAAAAATTAATTATTAAATAATATTGTCATTTAATATATTTATTAATTACACATATAAAGTCTCTTAATTAACAAATAAAACCTAGAATCTCTTTTCTTCCCAATTTTACCCTTGCTTAGTGAAAATTCATAAACTAGACATAGTCTAATTTTAGAATTATAATTAATTAATTAAAATCAATTAACTGAGTCTTACAAGCAGTATGATCTCAACTAGTATGGGGACCATGGACCTATATACCGAGCTTCCAATAAGCAGACCCAGAACTTACAAGGTAAATTCACTGTCTTATTAATTCCTTGTTGCATCCATGCATAGAACTTGGAATTGCATTCTCAGTCATATAGAACGCTCTATATGTTCCACGATATAGATACGCTATTAATTATCCATTGTTATAATCCCAATAATCAATGATCCTCTATAGATGATCTACATTGCATAGGGATAAAATTACCGTACACCCTTTCAATGTATTTTATCCTTAAAACACTTGCCACCTATAAATGATATTTTACTGAACTAATATAGTCACTAAAATGAGCGCTCTATCATTTATCTCTATTTAGGAAGCTCGAAGGAAATCATCGTTTCACTTCTAAATACCTATAGAAGCTATAGATTCCATATCTATGATTAGCACTCCCACTCAATTGTACTACCATGTTCCCAAAATGTACGTATCACCCTAACCCAAAAGTAGGCTTAACTAACAAATCAAAGAACATGTATAATACTCTTGAGATTGAACCTAACCATATCAGAATTAAGATCATTGGATCTAGGATCAACTAGGTGATATTGAATTGAATAGATATGACAGTAAATTTATCATATCTAATCAAAGTTCAATATCGGTCACTTCCAATGTATACTCCATACATTCGATACTGGTAAACTTTGCCAATGCCTTGGAAAGGACATAACACTTATCCAAGGTGTAAGTATACTTATCGCTGATTATCATGCCAGTTTAAATCCAGTGAACTGACAAATCAGGGAATTTAAACTTTCGAACATATGTTCAAGATTATATTCCACTATGCTGACAACACTATAATCATTAACAAATACATATGTTCTGGACTTAATTAAATTTATACATTAAATATAATCATGAAATAAATCATGTGAACCATGCAACATAAAATGTTATTTCTGATATTTATTAACTAGTAAATCTGATTATATTGAAATGGGTTTTATTTAGGAAATAAAACCCAACACATGGTGCAGTCCCAAGGCTGGCCGTTCATAGGACTAGCCAGAGGTGGCCGACCAGCTCTTGAGAGGGAGTTAGTCTGTCACTTGATGCTCGTTTGAGTGCTAGGGTCTTTGTTTGTTTAGGCGTTGACTTGGCCTTCCTATTGGTGAGTTATACTGCCATGTGACACTGATTTTGTCCACATAAGCACGCCACATCATGAGAACCAAAATTAGGATAACATTTTTGCACCAAGTTCTTGTGTAGACGCCTGAACAGATAGGGACTTTACCAACTATACTAAGGGTTGTCTCTGCAGAATCCCCCCAAGAATCTTCTTCGTAATAAACCTTGGATTTCTATCTTGTGGTGATTACATTCTTCTGTGGTGTTGCCAACATCTCAGTGAAACCTGCAATATGTACTCTAATATTTCTTGGACATGTCTTTCCTCATTGGCGATGGTTACTTAAAGGGAACCCTTCCATCATTTGTGAGGAGTATCTGTTCTCTAGTTTCATTCTACATTGTATAGTAGGTAACCGGTTGAGGTCTTCTCCTTTCCCTTGGTTTCTCTTTGTGCTGAGCTCATCTTCTTTGCTCTTCTCGGTAGGTATTTGGTTCTCTATTCATCTTTTGCTTGTCTAGGGACCTTGCTTGAGATATCCCCACCATAAGGTTCTCATGGCCATCCTTAACTCTAATGTACCTTTTAGCTCTTTTATAGAAATCTTCAAGATCCTACATCTCTTGTTTCAAATTGTTGTGTAACATTTAACTACTAGGGTAAACCCCTTGTAACACCCTAACTAACATAGGCGTATTACGTGATTTTTAAACATGTTGTGCAGCTCGTTGCTAATCAACGAGGTTTATGGAAAAACGTGATTAATTAAAATTTTGCTTTCTAATTAAACTTATAAAACAACATTACAAAAGACTCGGGATCCCGATTATAAAATCATTTACAAAAAGATTTAACTGTTTAACTGATACATAAAATCAATGTCGTCTAACGACCAGTTACAAAATCAGCCTCGCTGTCCCGATGATCGTACGCTCCAGGCCTAACCGCCCCGACATGTACAACCTTCATAAGCTCGCTCACGGTCCATCAGCTCTAGCCTTGCCTTTACCTACACATCAACGTAGAACTGTGAGTCGACAGACTCAGTAAGAAAAGCATAATAATACTCATACATAATTCTAACTGCCGTGTCCAACACGATACTGAGTCCCGCTACTGCCATGTCCAACATGGTACTGAGCCACTACTGCCATGTCCAACATGGTACTGAGTTCTGAACGTTCATAGGGACGGTACTATTGACACGTAACAACCTGATCGGTCGAACCGGTCATACTCCGCCGCCGGTCATACTCCGGCTGTACCGACGTGTTACTATATCCTCCCGATCGGTCGAACCGGTCATACTCCGCCGTCGGTCATACTCCAGCTGTACCGACGGGATACGTCAATAGTACGGAACCACCACCCAAGTGTCAGCCTGATCGGTCGAACCGGTCATACTCCGCCGCGGTCATACTCCAGCCTGTACCGACGTGACAGGGTTGGATGGTTCGAAGCCAACATACAACTAATGTAATCTAATAGGCTTCCTACATGCACGCTAAACATGTAATCTACATATGCATACTGTTATACTAATCTTACCTGGATTCCGAATTCAGGTGTGCCGGTCTACCTGACCGGAATCGAAGCCGAGCGGATTACATCGGCTCCTAAACCATAAAAATCACAACGCTATAAGTGACACGCTAAATCACTTCCCGGGGACTAAAACTAGGAACTAAAAGTTTCCCTATCGATAAAAAGCATGGCAATACCCCCTAAAACATAAAAACGAGGAAAACACGGGTTCTGAAAAATTCCCCAACCGGTAGACCGGTTGCCCAACCTAATTCCGGTTACGGGAAATTCAGACCCTCATCCGAATTCCGGATGCACAACCGAATTCCGGTTCCTCGCGAGCGACAACATCAAATTTTCATAACTTGCACAATTCAACCCCAAATCACCTCAAACTTTCCAGACCTGTTCTATACCTTCCCTAGAACATATCCAAGGCATCAAAACAACCCAGAAACCTCAAACCCGAAAAATGCCATTGGAGCTCAAGCTTTGAGTTCTAAACTCAAACTTGAGCAAAACCACCTAATCATGCATTTCACTGGCTTAATTCTACTTAATCAAGCTTATCTAAGCCTCTGAAAACAATTAACAACAACAACAATAACTCAGAAACAGATTCACTATATTTTCTTCCAAAAATCACATTTTTGCATAGAAAATTCAAAGCTTTGAACAACCTAACTAACATGCTTCAAAACAGCTCAATTAACATCAATTAAACATGATTTAAACCTCAGAAATCAACAATCAAACACAGCAATCACAACAGCCACAAAAAGCATGCATTTACTCAACTTTTCACCATTTTTTTCAAGAAAACAAAGGAGAACAATTAGGAAATACATACCACAATCAAGAGTACCCAAAGCTATGAAGAATCTAGCTAGAAATTGATGGAAAAACCCAGCCTTTGAAACCCCATGCACCAGCCGAAATAGAGAGAGAGAATGAGAGAGTTCTTTTCAAAATTTTCTATTTTATTTTCTAAGTGTTGAAATGAGAGAAAAAAAAATGAATAAATGCCACATATACCATATTATTTCAGCCATCAAATAAACACTTAAACATTTATTTTTTAATTTAATAAAATCACAAAAGACAAGAAGTCATTGGGCAAAAAGACCATTTTGCCCCTCCACACTAAATCACATAAATCATACTAAAGGGGTATTTTTTTTGGGAAATTCTAAATTCCTGGCCATTCCCGACATTCCCAATGTCTAAAACCCGTCCCCAAACTACTAACATACTAAGTTGTGATTTCTACTGAGCCAAACGCCGAGTTCCAAAATACCGGGCACCGGAATTACAGAATAGGCAAGCTACTGAATAACATAATTAACAGTATAATAAATTATTTAAATAGCTATAAATAATTTCATAATTAATCATAAACAACTGATAATTTCCAAATTAACTAAGCGGGCTTTACACCCCTGTAGTAATAGTTATCTTATGCTTAGTATTTCTGAACCTTCCTACTCTAGTCGCCTGAGCGTTAAAACCGTGAGTGTAATTTTTAACGCTCTCGTGTCTACCCTATTTGACAATTTTTAGACTTTTCCATAGCACGGTATAATCACACAAGGTGTGATGTTCTGCCAAGAACTTTTTGGGGAATTGTCTCCACGAGGTTATTGTAACACCCTAACTAGCAAAGGCGTATTACGTGATTTTTTAAACGTACTGTGCAGCTTGTTGCGAATCAACGAGGTTTATGGAAATCGTGATTAATTAAAATTTTTGCTTTTAATTAAACTTATATAATAATTCATACAAAATACTTTGGGATCCCATTTACAAAATACTTTATAAAAAGTTTACTGTCTATTACAAAATACTTGTCGCCCAGCGACTAACTACAAAAGCACTGTTGTCCCGAGGATCGTACGCTCCAGGCCTAACCGCCCTGACATGTACAATCTTCATCAGCTCGTCCTCACGGTTCTTCAGCCTTGGCCTTGCCCTTACCTACACATAAACATAGCACTGTGAGTCGACAGACTCAGTAAGTAAAGCATAATCATAATCATACATAAATCCCGGGTTATGATCAGATGCCCATACCCCTGATCACAACCCTAACTGTCGTGTCCCACACGATACTGAGTCCCGAACGTTCGTATGATGGTACTTTTGACAAAGTAACAGCCTATACTCGGTACACTGGTCATACTTCAGCTGCTAGTCATACTCTAGCCTTACCGATGTGTTACAGTATCAGCCTATACTCGGTACACTGGTCATACTCCAGCTGCTAGTCATACTCTAGCCTTACCGATGTGATACGGTCAAACAGTACAGTACCACCAACCATAGTATCAGCCTATACTCGGTACACTGGTCATCCTCCAGCTGCTAGTCATACTCTAGCCTTACCGATGTGACACAGTCGGATGGTACGAAGCCAACATACATATCTAATGTAATCTAATAGGCTTCCTAACATGCACGCTAAACATGTAATACATATGCATACTGTTATACTAATCTTACCTCAATTCCGAATTTAGGTATGCCGGTCAACCTGAGTGGAACGAACTGCACGGCGATTTACAGGCTCCTAAACCATAACAATCACAACACTGATAAGTGATACGCTAAATCACTTCCCGGGGACTTAAACTAGAAACTAGAAGTTTCCCTATCGATAAAAAGCATGGCAATACCCTAAACAACATAAAAAATGGGAAAAACTAGGGTTCCCAAAAATCCCCCAACCGGCAAACCGGTTCTACAACCGGAATTCTGGTTCTAGGAATCCTGGAACACCATCCGGAATTCCAGTTGCTGAACCGGAATTCCGGTTCTGAGCAGGAAACACACAAAATTTCATAACTTGCTCGAAACAAACCCAAACTCTTTCAAACCTTCCAGACCTGCTCTACATACCCCCATAAAAATTTCCAAAGCATCAAAACAATCCAGAAATCACAGATATGAAAAATGCCATGTAAGCTCCAAGCTTTGAGTTCAAAACTAAAACTTGGCTAAAACTCACCTACAAGCAACCAAACCTGGTTTAAACTACATAATCATGCATAATAAAACTGCAGAAACCAAACCCACACACAAACAATCTCTACAACAACCAATTTCTCAATTTGTCATAGATATCATAGTTTTTGAGTTAAAAAGATACAAACTTGGTTAATCCATCTAGCATGCATCAAACCTACTCAAATCCAATCAATTTAAACATATAAAACCACATAAAACAACATATAACTACAGCAGCAACAACAGCTCAAAAACTAACATGCAACCTATCATTTTTCTTCAAAAAATCAAGAAAACATCAAGAACAAGTTGCCAAAATCTTACCAAGGATTAGAGATCACTAAATCTTGAGAAAAAAACTTGGATTACCAAAGAAAAATACTCAGCTTCTTGCTGCTCAAAGAGGGCCAAAAAATAGAGAGAGAGTTTGAGAGAAAATGATTTTTCTTAATCCTTGATTTTCCTCAATTTTTCTAATTTTTAATAAATGATAAAAGAAATACATAAAGTTAATCTTTACTTCAGCCAACAAATAACAAGTACAATATTAAACTCATTTACTAAGTCCACTAAAGGACAAAATATCATTGGGGCAAAATGACCATTTTACCCCTCCACACTAAAATAACATAAAAGGGTACTATAGGGTATTTTGGGAAATTCTGAATTCCCGACCAATCCTGACATTCCCAATGTCTAATAAACTGTCCCATTATACTAACATGCTAAGTTGTAATTCTACTGAGCCAAACACCGAGTTTCATATTGCCGGGCACCGGAAATGCAAAAATATGAAATTTCGCTATATAACATAAAATGCATTCAGGAATCGAATAAACATCATAAATAATTATTTAAATATCTATAAATAATTTTCATAATTAAATCATAATTAACTGCTAATTTCCAAATTAAGCTAAGCGGTCTTTATAATTATGGACCACAGAGTTAGTCTTTTAAACCACTTGTAAGAAACTGTTGGGTTTTGTGCCCTAAATAAAACCCATTACAATCTGATTAGTTATCAATTCAGAATTTTGAAGTGATTTATGTTTACATGTATGTTACATGTTTATGGTTTAATATATACATTTGATATATGCACAAAATCAGTTAAATCCAGAACATATAGTTATTCACAATTACAGTATTGTCAATACAGTGGAATGTGATTGTGATTATATGATTCAAAAGATTTGGTCCCTGTTCATCAGTGTTTTTGGATTTACACTGATGTGATAATCAGCGATGAAGTATACTTACACTTGGAGTAAGTGTTATGTTCTTTCCATGACATTGGTAAAGTATACTAGTTTCAAATGTATGGAGTATACATTGGAATGGACCGATATTGAACTTGGTCAAAGATATTGTAAACTTACCGTTATATCTTTCCAAGTCAATATCAGAAGTTGATCTTAGATTAAGAGAATCTAAATCCTGATATGCTCAGGCTCAATCTCATGAGTGCTATTCATGTTCTTTGATTTATTAGTTAAGCCTACTTTTGGGTCAGGGTGATACGTATATTTTGGGAACATGATAGCATAACTGAGTGGGAGTGCTGAACATAAATATGGAAATCTATAGCTTCTACTGGTGTATAGAAGTAAAGTGATGATTCCCTTCGAGCTTAGTTAAATAAAAGTAAATGGATGAGCTCTTGTTTCAGTGACTATATATTAGATCACTAAAACATCATTTACAGGTAACTAAGTGTTTTAAGGGGTAAAATACATTGAGGGGTGTAAACGGTAAATTGGTCCCATCTCGATGTAAATCATCTATATAGAGGATCTTTTAATCACATTAAGATTATAACAATGGTTAAATGAGATAGCATATTGATATCGTGAAACATATAATATGCTCTATATAAGTCTGAGAGTGCAATTCCAAGTTCTAAAAGGGGATTCAACAAGGAATTAATAAGTTAGGGATTTACTTGGTAAATCGGTTCAACTTATTGGAAGCTCAGCATATAGATCCATGATCCCCATTCTAGTTGAGACTATACTGTTTGTAAGACTCTATAATTGATTTATAATTGATCAATTATAATTCTAAAAGTTAGACTATGTCTAATTTGTGAATTCTCACAGTTTAAGGATGAAATCGTAAATAAAAGGGTTTCTAAGTTTAATTATTAATTGAGAGACTTTGGATGTCTAATTAATAATTATATCAAATGACAATATTATTTAATAATCTAATTTAGTTATTAAATAATTAGTTTTGGCATTTAAATGATTAGAATTAGAAAAATGGCATTTTTGGAGAAATAGTATTAAAATTGAGAAAACTGCAAAATCCATGTCAGGCCCATATCACACCATGGCTGGCCACCCTTTTCATGTTTCCCAATTATTATTTTCAATTTTAATTGCCATGTAATTGCTAATCAAAGCCTAGCAAAAATAGGAAAGTGGTGGATCACACTAAA
Organism: Cannabis sativa; assembly: GCF_029168945.1. NCBI lineage: Eukaryota > Viridiplantae > Streptophyta > Magnoliopsida > Rosales > Cannabaceae > Cannabis > Cannabis sativa. The sequence goes on from NC_083603.1 coordinate 24,799,785, forward strand.
TAAGGCAGTTAATCAATTACACAGTAAAAGAGGAAACTGCTTATTTGGAAAGTTGAGCTCTTCCCTTTTCCTATATATAGCCGCCCCTCTCTTCACTCTTGGCATGTCTTTGTGTGCAATCACTATACACGAAAATAAGAGAGAAAAGAAGAGAGAATTTCGAAAATCCTTGTGAGAGAGAAGTGCCCACACACATCACTCAGTACCTCAATCATAGTTTGGAAGACTGTGAAGGATCACATCCAAATGAAGGAGAATCGGGCTCAGATCTTGATTATACTCTGCTACACACATGAATCAAGGGTTAGAGATCTGAGTGGAAGGAGACACTTAATTCCGCTGCCATCACTGTAAGTTATTCTTAACTTTTATGTGTTTTGTTTATCGTTTTAGAAGTTCATATTTAGGTTGTTAAATCAACATACTTGTGAGTAGATCTAAGATCCTGGTAAAATTAATTTCAACAGAAACTCCTTTGAGCATTACTGTGAAGCATTGAAACCTTCCTTCGAGAGTAACCCTCTTCAACTTCATCAAGTCATTGAAAGTGTCCAAATTGTACTTTGGGCCTAATGTTCTGTCATAAGGAACGATGTTAGGCTCCTTAAAGTTGAAAGGTAATAACTCAAGTTGGATCTCCTTTGAGAAGAGAGAGTCCTCATTATCTCATCTTCATCATAGTTACATTCCTTAGAAGTGGTCGATGGTATCTACCTTCGCAAATCTTCCATCTCTTTATCAAGCTCTTTCCTTTGCTTATTTAGCTTATCTCGGTTGTCCAGCGGAGTGGACATAAACTTTCTCGATTCTTTAGGGGACCTCGCGATAAGTGTAGACCTTTGCGTGCACACTAGAAGAAAGTGGACTTTTGCCGGCGCATTTGGCCAACTGTGCTGGCAAAAGTCGTTGGGAAAAGGTGCTGGCCCCAAAATTAAACGAAATCATATTGCATTTTTACCAGTGCAATAATGCGTCGGTAAAAGTACTTAATATCGACGAAATTCATGAATTACACTGGAAAAACCAGTGAAATGAACCGCCTTATGGCGCGAACAATTCCCAATGGTTCATTCACTTTGGCCAGCACAATTATGTGCTTGCAAAAAGTAAAATAAATTTTTTGGGGGATTTTAACCGCTCAGCTAAAATTTTGGGAGGAAACTTTTGTCGGCGCACATATGGGCTGGAAAAAGTGTGTCAGGTAAAAAGAATTTTAGTTTTATCGGTAAATGTTACTTTTATCGGTGCAAATTCGCGCTGGCAAAAGGTCCTAAAAAAGGTATGAAAAATCCCGCGTGAAAAGGTGGTAGGTGAGAATACTTTTTCGGTGCATATGTGCACCGATAAAAGTGTTGCCAAAAACACATCGTTTCAATTTAGGTTAATTTTAAATGCTATGCTCGCGCATTGTTCGCTTTTGCTAGTGCAATGAAATTCACCGGCAAAAGTGTATATATATATTTCAAGGGACGAAGCACCACCACCACCGCACCACCACCATGGCACCACGCCACCACCACCACCTGCTGTATTGACATGGGATGATATTTTATCTCAATTGGACTGAATTCAATTTCGTTTGCTTGGAAAACACAAATAGTTTGGGGGTGTAAAACCGAAGCGTTTTGCTGAAGAGCTAAATTGGTCAAAAAAGAGTATATTTTTTGAACTTGAGTATTGGAAGAATTTGTCCTTACGACATAATCTCGATGTAATGCACATTGAGAAAACTGTGTGTGACAGCTTAGTAGGCACTCTTCTAAGTATCGATGGGAATTCAAAGGATAACGAGAAGGCAAGAATGGATTTGCAAGACTTGCCAATACGACATGAGTTGTGGTTGTATGAAGACCGAAATGGGAAGTGGAAAAAGCCTCTAGCTAATTACACACTTAGTGGTCAAGAACAGATTGAATTTATAGACTTTATAAATGTAACGCCCTAATGCTAAGGCACGCTACAGTGCTTTTTCAATTATTGTGCAATCTTTGCTAATCAAAAAAATTTCTCGAAAAACGTATCAAATTAAAACTTTTGCTTTAAATATTAAACTTTGTAATATAATATAATATTTACAAATTCCGGGATCCCGATTTCAAACTTTGTAAAATTTACTGTTCAAACTTTACATTTCAAAATACATAATTTTCAGGTCGCACAGCGACTTTCAAAATACAACTCCCAGATGTCCCGAGACCGAACACTCCAGGTCGCTGCTTGACATGTACAATCTCACCCGAGCTCAGGTTCATTCTTGTTCAGCCTTCGCCTTTCCTTTACCTACACATGAAAGCAGAAACTGTGAGTCAACAGACTCAGTAAGAAATGCATATAACATACCATATAATTTCCGACCTGTAAATAGGCGCCCATACACCTATTTACAGAGCTTGACAGATGAGTATGAACGTTCAATACCAGGGTACAACCACTATACCACATACACATCGTACATCACTGTACGAGTGTTGGTAGGGTTTACCCTGAACACTGAGTAACACTGAGTGATTTACCACACACCTTAGCATTTTCCCGTGCCCGTGTTGGTATCACTGTGTCGTACTCACAGTGACAATAATCACTATACCAATGCACTCTATAACTTATTCATACAAGTGTTGGTAGTGTATAACATAATTCAAGCATGCATATACAATCACATATACACACATTCAGATAATCACATCATACATTATACACAGTTCTTACCTGTTTTCCGAATTCAAGTGTGCTGGCCGACCTGAACGGAATTCACGTGCTAGATGGATGCCCTAATCACAATAATTGCAACACAGATGAGTGACTCGCTAAATCACTTTCCGAGACTTAAACTTGAAACTAAAAGTTTCCCTATCGATAAACCTCATGGCAATACCCTAAATATCTCAAAATTGGTCAAAACTAGGGTTCTGAAATTTCCCCCAACAGGCAGACCGGTTACCAACCGGCAATCCGGTTCTGGGTCACCAACCGGTCGACCGGTTGCCACTGGTCCCCCAGAACCGGTCGACCGGTTCTGTGCTGGGAACACAAAAATCCATCCCCTTAACTCAACTTCATCCCAAACCTTACCAAACTCTCCAGTACACCTATACAATGCATAAACAATAGAATCCAAGCAGTAATTCACAGAACAAACCAATAAATCCAATTATGCCATTAAAGCTCAAAGCTTTGAACTTTAAACCTAAAATTGCATAAAACCATCTACACCCATTAAAACCAGCAGCTAGGACTTAGAATCAACTCAACTAAACCGTAAAATTCGAACCCTAGGCACTTTAAACCTTAACAGCCCCTAACTTACAATTTCACAAACTCAAATCAAAGAAAAAGCTTAAAATCATATCTTTAAAAGTTCTAGGGCTTTACCTTAGTGTAATAGCTTTGAATCCTTGCTTAAATTCAAAGAAATGGAAGGAAAAATCTGGTTTTGGTCCTTGATTTGTCTCAGCCGAAAGAAAGAGAGAGAGAGTTCAAGAGGAAAGGTATTTCTTCTAATTTCTTTTCTTTTCTTTGATTTTCTAAATTGGAAAAAGGATCGATTAACCCTTTGCTGAAAATTAAATTGCTATGTGTCAACTACTTGGACAGCCACCTCACTCACCCTTAAACAAAAGACTAAAATGCCCTTTAGACTTAAAACTAGGGTATTTCTAAAGCTAGGGGTAAAATGGTCAAATTCCATAACCCTGCTCAATCCCGATAATTTATTTTTTCTAAAATATTTCCCACTATGAAATAGGGTTCTAAACTTACCCATGTGATCAATCTAGCCATCCATCGCATTTTCCGTTGTCGCGGAGCAAAAATTACAAAATTAACATATTTCACATATAAGCTAAATAATACCCCTAGAGTTTAATAAAATCTCCGGAATTGAGAAATTATAACTCTAATATTTATTTCTAAATATTGGGGTTCACATTTAAAATTAATTCACAAATAATAATAACATAATAAAAATTAGTGCTAATTGCCTTTACTAATCCACATTACTAGAGCGGTCATTACAATTATCCCCCCGTTAATAGGATTTCGTCCCCGAAATCTAACCTGAATAGCTCTGGATGTTGAGTCCTCATATCTGACTCCAATTCCCAGGTGGCTTCTTCCACCTTACTGTTCCTTCAGAGCACCTTAACCAGTGCAATAGTCTTGTTCCGAAGAACTTTTTCTTTTCTATCCAAAATTTGAACAGGTTGCTCTTCATAGGATAAGTCTGGTTGTAGTTCAAGGGCTTCATAACTCAAGACATGAGTCGGGTCCGACACGTATTTCCTTAACATAGAGATGTGAAATACGTCATGAACAGCTGATAATGCTAGTGGTAAGGCTAGCCGATATGCTACCTGCCCGACCTTCTCAAGTATCTGAAATGGCCCAATGAACCTAGGGCTTAACTTACCCTTCTTCCCGAAGCGCCTAATACCCTTCATTGGTGAAACCCGCAGGAAAACATGTTCCCCTGCCTGAAATGTAACATCTCTGCGCTTCGGATCAGCATAACTTTTCTGCCTGCTTTGAGAAGCAAGCATCCGAGCCTTGATCTTATCAATAGCTTCATTGGTTCTCTGCACTAACTCTGGACCCAGGTACTTCCTTTCTCCTGTCTCGTCCCAATGAATAGAAGAACGACATTTTCTACCATATAACATCTCATAGGGAGCCATCCCTATTGTACTTTGGTAGCTGTTATTGTAGGAGAATTCAATTAAAGGCAACTACTTACTCCATGAACCCTCAAAGTCCATGACACAAGCTCGCAGTAAGTCTTCTAAAATCTAGTTAGTTCTTTCTGACTGACCATCAGTCTGAGGGTGAAAGGCTGTGCTAAACTTTAACTTGGTACCCATAGCCTTCTGAAGACTCACCCAAAATTTCGATGTGAACTTTGGATCCCTATCTGACACAATAGATTTGGGGGCTCCGTGGAGACGAACTATCTCCTTCACATACAATTCAGCATACTGATCCACTGAATATGTAACTTTCACTGGTAGAAAGTGAGCCGATTTTGTGAATCTGTCCACGATGACCCATACAGAATCATACATCCCCGTAGTTCTAGGCAAACCAGTTACAAAATCCATTGCGATGTCCTCCCACTTCCATTCTGGAAGAACTAAAGGTTGCAATAACCCTGCCGGCCTTTGATGTTCAGCTTTAATCTGCTGGCAGGTTAAGCACTTGGACACATAATCCACCACATCTCTTTTCATCCCATACCACCAGAAGTAGGGTTTCAAATCCTGATACATCTTGGTGGTTCCCGGATGCAACGAATAAGGCGTGGTGTGAGCTTCATCCAGTATTTCTTTCTTAAGCTCATCAACACTAGGAACACAAACTCGAGCTTTATATAACAACATTCCACTGCTCGAGACTGAAAAGCCTCTAGGCCGACCAGCCAATACTTCGTCTCGAACCTTAACTAGCTCGGGATCTTCTAACTGTGCCTTTCTGATTCTCTCCAACAGATCAGATTGGAGTGTTAAATTATGTAATTTCCCGACCACGAACTCAATTCCTGCACTAACCATTTCCGAGGCTAGTTGAGGAGCTATCATAATCGTAGTATAAACTTGCCCGGGACCCTTTCTGCTTAAAGCATCGGCCACAACATTAGCTTTCCCGGGGTGATACAATATTTCACAATCGTAGTCTTTAACTAACTCCAACCACCTTCTCTGCCTCATATTCAGATCTTTCTGGGTGAAAAAGTATTTGAGACTTTTATGATCAGTATAAATCTCACATTTTTCACCGTAAAGATAATGTCGCCATATCTTTAAAGCAAAAACTACAGCAGCGAGCTCTAAATCATGAGTTGGGTAACGTTGCTCATAATCCTTCAATTGACGAGAGGCATAGGCTATGACTCTGTCAGCTTGCATCAGAACACATCCCAGACCTTGCCTGGATGCATCACAATAAACAACAAATTTCTCTTGATCCGATGGCAAAGCTAACACCGGAGCTGTTATCAAACGCTGCTTCAACTCCTGAAAGCTTTTTTCACACTTATCTAACCACACAAATCTCTGATTTTTCTTGGTCAATTCGGTTAGGGGCATAGAAAGTTTAGAAAATCCTTCGACGAAACGTCGATAATACCCTGCTAACCCGAGAAAACTTCGAACTTCCGTCACAGACTTGGGCCTGGGCCAATTCTTCACTGATTCTATCTTATTTGGATCAACCATAATTCCATTCTTCCCAACAATATGACCCAGAAAGGACACTTCAGACAACCAGAATTCGCACTTTTTGAACTTAGCATACAGCTTGTGATCCCTAAGTCGCTGTAACACCATTCGAAGATGATGCTCGTGCTCCTCTTCTGACTGAGAGTATACAAGAATGTCATCGATAAACACTATAACGCAGTTATCGAGGAAATCCTTGAATACCCTATTCATGAGATCCATAAAGGCTGCAGGAGCATTAGTCAATCCGAACGACATTACCAGAAACTCATAGTGCCCATATCTGGTTCTAAAAGCAGTCTTCGGTATGTCCTCCTCCCGAATTCTGAGTTGATGATAACCAGACCGTAAATCAATCTTCGAAAACACTGTCTTTCCCTGAAGCTGATCGAACAAATCATCGATCCTGGGCAACGGGTGCTTGTTCTTAATCGTCAGCTTGTTTAGTTCCCGATAATCAATACACATTCTGAGGGAACCATCTTTCTTTTTCACAAAAAGAACCGGAGCTCCCCAGGGCGACACACTGGGTCGAATAAACCCAATGTCAAGCATCCCCTGAAGTTGTAACTTAAGCTCCTTGAGTTCTGCTGGAGCCATCTTATATGGAGCTTTAGAAATAGGTTCGAATCCAGGTGCCAGATCAATTACAAAGTCAATCTCTCGCTGTGGCGGCAATCCGGCAACTCCTCGGGAAACACATCAAGAAAATCTTTCACCACCTGGACTACCTCAGGCCAAATGTTTCAGGTCTGCTGGAGTCAAATACTACCGCTAGAAATCCTACACAACCATTGCATAGTAAATCCCTAGCTCTCAGCACAGAAATAAGCGGGATTCGAGACCCCTGAACTGATCCAACATAAACAAATGGATCTTCACCTTCCAGCTGAAAAGTCACCATTTTACGCCTACAATCTATACTGGCCGAATACTTGGATAGGAAATCCATTCCCAGTATAATGTCAAACTCAGTTAATTTCAATTCTATGAGGTCAGTACTCAATTCCCTATCTTCGATCCTAATTGGCATAGACCTAATGCGCCTATTAGAGATAACCAATTCCCCGCTAGGCATTAGGGTTCCGAACCCTCTTTCTAAAATATCACAAGGCCTACACAAAAGGTCAATCACTCTTGTAGCCACATATGAACGTGTAGCTCCCGAGTCAAATAATACTGTAAATAACAAGTTGTTGACGGGAAGCTGACCTGTCACAACAGGATGACTGGCTGCAGCATCGGCTTGGGTAATGGCAAACACACGAGCAGGAACCGGTTTCACCTCAGCTTTCGGCTCCTCTTTCTTGGCCTGGGGGCAATCTTTCTTGAAATGCCCCACCATGCCACACAGAAAGCATGTCTTCCGGTTACACTCTCCCGGATGATGTTTCTTGCACCGTGGACACTCAGGGTAAGAGTAACCCTGGCGTCCTCCTCTGCCTTGGTTCCCACGGAACCGCTTGCCTTGCCCCGAACCACCAGAAGCCGGAACAATTTTTCTTTTCTGCTCAGTGGTGGACTCACCACCATCCCTACCATAAACAGGAGTAGGCACAGTGGGGGTTCCACCAACACTCGGAGTCACCCGGGGCTCCTGAAGAAATTTCACTGCTCCCTCAGCTCTCAAAGCCTTCTCAACCATCTCTGCATATGTGGTTGCTTCAGTAGTAGTAATCACCAGATCATGCCGAATCTTTGCACTCAAACCCGCTAAATATTTTTCTTTCTTGCTAAAATCAGTCGGCACAATTCCCGCCGCCAACTTAGCCAACCGATCGAACTTTGTCGTATATTCTGTAACCGACATTCCTTTAGTTTGAACTAGATCAGTGAACTCTTTCCGCTTTGCACTGCGGACTGCTTCATTATAATATTTGGAGTTAAATAACTCCTTGAATTCTTCCCAAGTCATCAACGTGACGTCTCGAGTGAGGGTTATCAACTCCCACCACACGAGAGCGTCTTCCTGAAATTGGAAAGTGGCGCAGGTCACCCGGTCATTTCCAACCACTCCCATAAAATTGAGGATGCGTTCAATCACCGAAAGCCACTGCTCGGCCTTCATCAGATCAGGGCCTCCCAGAAACACTGGAGGTGCCTGTTTCCGGAATCTTTCATACAACGGCTCCATACGGTTGCCAGCAACAGGTTGTTCTGCTGGCACCGCATGAACTGCAACGGCCTGAACCACTTGAGGAGGCACGGCAGGAGGACCCTGCTGCCTCAATCTTTGGATCTCTTCATCTTGCTGGCGGATTCTATCTTGCATCTCAGCAAATCTTTGCTCCCAATCAGGAGGAGCTTGAGGTGGATTTACAGGGCGACCACCCTGAGCTCTGCCACGGCCACGGCCGCGACCACGAGGATTTTGAGGATTCCCCTGACCGCCTCCGGTCTCAACCATGCCGCCCTAACTTCTTGTATTTCGCGGGGCGTCCATTTAATAGGACTTAGCCTACGAATCCATAAGCCAGGCAGGTTAGACAGCGATCAAAACTTAACACCGCTCTTAAAGACTTAAAGGCAACACACTTATATAATTAATTAAAATCTAATATGCTTCCTATCATGCTTTCACATTCACATTTATTTAAAATACTAAACAAGTACAGGCTTATTGAACCGTGAACCGAGCTTTCTCTGATGAAGATTGTACATGTCATAGCAAGCTTCGGTAGACAAACCTGGCGGCTCTGATACCAAAATTGTAACGCCCTAATGCTAAGGCACGCTACAGTGCTTTTTCAATTATTGTGCAATCTTTGCTAATCAAAGAAATTTCTCGAAAAACGTGTCAAATTAAAACTTTTGCTTTAAATATTAAACTTTGTAATATAATATAATATTTACAAATTCCGGGATCCCGATTTCAAACTTTGTAAAATTTACTGTTCAAACTTTACATTTCAAAATACATAATTTTCAAGTCGCACAGCGACTTTCAAAATACAACTCCCAGATGTCCCGAGACCGAACACTCCAGGTCGCTGCTTGACATGTACAATCTCACCCGAGCTCAGGTTCATTCATGTTCAGCCTTCGCCTTTCCTTTACCTACACATGAAAGCAGAAACTGTGAGTCAACAGACTCAGTAAGAAATGCATATAACATACCATATAATTTCCGACCTGTAAATAGGCGCCCATACACCTATTTACAGAGCTTGACAAATGAGTATGAACGTTCAATACCAGGGTACAACCACTATACCACATACACATCGTACCTCACTGTACGAGTGTTGGTAGGGTTTACCCTGAACACTGAGTAACACTTAGTGATGTACCACACACCTTAGCATTTTCCCGTGCCCGTGTTGGTATCACTGTGTCGTACTCACAGTGACAATAATCACTATACCAATGCACTCTATAACTTATTCATACAAGTGTTGGTAGTGCATAACATAATTCAAGCATGCATATACAATCACATATACACACATTCAGATAATCACATCATACATTATACACAGTTCTTACCTGTTTTCCGAATTCAAGTGTGTTGGCCGACCTGAACGGAATTCACGTGCTAGATGGATGCCCTAATCACAATAATTGCAACACAGATGAGTGACTCGCTAAATCACTTTCCGAGACTTAAACTTGAAACTAAAAGTTTCCTTATCGATAAACCTCATGGAAATACCCTAAATATCTCAAAATTGGTCAAAACTAGGGTTCTGAAATTTCCCCCAACAGGCAGACCGGTTCCCAACCGGCAATCCGGTTCTGGGTCACCAACCGTGTAACACCCTAACTACCTTAGGCGTATTACGTGATTTTTAAAACATACTGTGCAGCTCATTGCTAATCAACGAGGTTTATGGAAAAACGTGATTAATTAAAATTTTGCTTTTTAATTAAACTTATGAACCATATTACAAAAGACTCGGGATCCCGATTTATAAAATCATTTACAAAAGTTTTAACTGTTTAACTATTACATAAAATTAAAAGTCGTCTAACGACCAGTTACAAAATTCAGCCTTGCTGTCCCGAGGATCGTACGCTCCAGGCCTAACCGCCCCGACATGTACAATCTCATAAGCTCGCTCACGGTCCATCAGCTATAGCCTTGCCTTTACCTACACATGAACATAAACTGTGAGTCGACAGACTCAGTAAGAAAAGCATAATAATATCATACATAATTCTAACTGCCGTGTCCAACACGATACTGAGTCCCGCTACTGCCATGTCCAACATGGTACCGAGCCACTACTGCCATGTCCAACATGGTACTGAGTTTTGAACGTTCATAGGGACGGTACTATTGACAAGTATCCTCCTGATCGGTCGAACCGGTCATACTCCGCCGTCGGTCATACTCCACCTGTACCGACGGGATAGGTCAATAGCACCGAACCACCAACCAAATGTCGACTGATCGGTCGAACCGGTCATACTCCGCTGCTGGTCATACTCCACTTGTACCGACGTGACAGGGTTGGATGGTTCGAAGCCTATATACATAACTAATGTAATCTAGCAGGCTTCCTACATGCACGCTAAACATGTAATCTACATATGCATACTGTTATACTAATCTTACCTGGATTCCGATTTCAGGTGTGCCGGTCAACCTGACTGGAACTGAAGCTGAGCGGCGGACATCGGCTCCTAAACCATAAAAATCACAACGCTATAAGTGACACGCTAAATCACTTCCCGGGGACTAAAACTAGGAACTAAAAGTTTCCCTATCGATAAAAAGCATGGCAATACCCCTTAAAACATAAAAACGAGGAAAACTAGGGTCCCTGAATTTTCCCCAACCGGTAGACCGGTTGCCCAACCGGAATTCCGGTTCTGGAAAATTCAGAACCCTCATCCGGAATTCCGGATGCACAACCGGAATTCCGGTTCCTCGCAGGCAGCAAACCAAATTTTTCATAACTCGACCAATTCAACCCCAATTGGTTCCAAACTTTCCAGACCTGCTCTAAACACCCCAAAGAACAAATCTAAGGCAACAAACTAACCCAGAAACCACAGAAACAAAATTCACCATTAAAGCTCAAGCTTTGAGTTCTAAACTCAAACTTGAGCAAATCCCACAAACATGCATTCAAACAAGCTAGAATCTACTAAATCATGCATAAATAAGCCTCTGAAATCAAGTAAAATCATACACAACAACCCAGCAACAGATTCACACTATTTTCACCAAAATCACATATTTAAGCTTAAAAAATCTCAAGGCTTTGAACAACACAACTAGCATGCATTCCAACCTAACTAAACATAATTAATCCAACATTTTGAACATAAAAACAACAACAATCACAAGCAGCAGCAACAACATCCAAATTATCATGCATTTACTCATATTTTTCACCATTTTTCAAAATTATAAAGAAGAAAACCAAAGGAAGCTAACCTAGCTTGAAGGATGCTTAGAATGGATGAAAGTTGCTTGGAAATCAAAGAGAAAATCAGCTTCATGCACCCCAATGCTTCAGCCGAAAATAGAGAGGAAAAGGGAGTGTTCTTTGAAATTTTCTTTCTTTTCTTACTTAGTGATTTTTTTGCTAAAAAGAGAAAATGAATTAAACTACATGCAATATTCATTTCAGCCAAGTATACAATTAAAATAAACATTTAATTTTCAAATAAAAAATTCACTAAAAGACAAAAAGTCATTGGGGCAAAAAGACCATTTTGCCCCTCCACACTAAAATCACATAAATCATACTAAAGGGGTATTTTTGGGAAATTCTAAATTCCCGGCCAATCCTGACATTCCCAATGTCTAAAACCCGTCCCCAAATTACTAACATACTAAGTTGTGATTTCTACTGAGCCAAACGCCGAGTTCCAAAATACCGGACACCGGAAATGCAAAATATAAAAACTACTGATGACATAATCATGCATTTCTGAATTCCATAAATAACAGTAATAAATTATTTAAATAGCTATAAATAATTTCATAATTAAACATAAACAACTGCTAATTTCCAAATTAACTAAGCGGGCTTTACAACTATCCCCCCCTTAAAAGGATTTCGTCCCCGAAATCTAACCTGAATAACTCTGGATATTGAGCTCTCATATCTGACTCTAGCTCCCAGGTGGCTTCCTCCACCTTGCTGTTTCTCCAGAGAACCTTGACCAATGCTATGGTCTTATTCCGAAGGACTTTATCCTTTCTATCCAGGATCTGCACCTTTGTTCCTCATAGGTCATGTCCGTCGAAGCTGAAGACTCTCATAACTGAGTATATGAGAGGGGTCTGAAACGTATTTTCTCAACATTGAGACATGGAATACGTTGTGCACTGCTGATAAGGCTGGAGGCAATGCTAACCGATATGCCACTTGACCTATCTTCTCGAGAATCTCGAAAGGTCCTGTAAATCTAGGGCATAACTTGCCTCTTTTCCCGAAACGTTTAATCCCCTTCATCGAAGATACTCGTAAAAACACATGTTCCCCTACTTGGAACTCAACATCTCTGCGTTTCGGATCTGCGTAACTCTTCTGTCTGCTCTGTGAGACAAGCATTCTAGCTTTTATCTTCTCTATCGCCTCATTGGTCCGCTGTACTGACTCAGGACCTAATTATTTTCTCTCCCCTGTCTCATCCCAGTGGATAGGGGATCTGCATTTCCTACCGTACAACAGTTCATAGGGAGCCATCCCTATCGTACTCTGATAACTGTTGTTGTAAGAGAATTCTATCAACGGTAGATACTTACTCCATGAGCCTTCAAAGTCCATAACACAAGCTCTCAACATATCCTCCAATATCTGAATTGTCCTTTCGGACTGACCATCTGTCTGAGGATGGAATGCTGTACTGAATTTTAGCTTTGTACCCATTGCCCGTTGCAAACTTTGCCAAAATTTGGAGGTGAATTTCGGATCCCTGTCCGAAACTATAGACTTCGGTACCCCGTGAAGTCTCACTATCTCTCTGACGTACAGTTCTGCCAACTGATCCACTGAAAATGTTGTTCTAACCGGCAGAAAGTGAGAAGATTTCATAAATCGATCCACCACTACCCAGATGGAATCAAATAAACCCGTGGTCCTAGGTAACCCGACCACAAAATCCATCGTAATATCTTCCCATTTCCATTCTGGTAGGGTTAAAGGCTGCAACAACCCTGCTGGTCTCTGATGTTCAGCCTTAGTCTGCTGACATGTGAGGCATCTCGATACGAATTCTACCAAATTCTTCTTCATACCGTTCCACCAGAAGTACGGTTTCAAATCTTGGTACATCTTGGTGGTGCCGGGATGCAGAGAATACGGAGTAGAATGAGCCTCCTCAAAGATCTCATTTCTAAGTTCCACACTGCTCGGAACACAAACCCTGGCTTTATACAAAAGCATCCCACTATCTGACACTGAAAAGTCCTTGGCTTGACCAGCCAACACCTCATCTCGGATTTTCACTAACTCCGGATCTGTCATCTGAGCGACCTTTATTCTTTCTAATAGATCAGATTGCAGCGTTAAGTTGTGAAGCTGACCTACCACAAACTCAATGCTGGATCTAACCATATCCTCTGCTAGCTGAGGTGAGATCTGAATCATATTAGCTACTTGCCTGGGACCCTTTCTGCTCAGGGCATCAGCCACTACATTGGCTTTTCCGGGATGATAGAGGATCTCACAATCATAATCCTTCACTAATTCCAACCAACGCCTTTGTCTCATGTTTAAATCTTTCTGAGTAAAGAAATACTTGAGACTTTTATGGTCGGTATAGATCTCGCACTTCTCCCCATAAAGGTAATGCCGCCAAATCTTCAGTGCAAAAACCACTGTGGCTAATTCTAGATCATGAGTCGGGTATCGCTGTTCATAATCCTTTAACTGACGGGAGGCATAAGCGATGACCCGATCGGCTTGCATCAACACGCACCCCAAACCCTGTTTGGATGCGTCACAGTAGACTACGAACTTCTCCTTGTCCGAAGGCAAAGCTAGCACCGGAGCAGTAATCAATCTCTGCTTCAGCTCCTGAAAGCTAGCTTCACATTTATCTGACCAGATAAATCGCTGATTCTTCTTTGTAAGCTCGGTTAGGGGCATTGAAATTTTGGAGAACCCCTCCACGAACCTACGGTAGTACCCAGCTAATCCCAGGAAGCTTCGATCTCATCCTTGTCTTCGGTCTCGGCCAATCCCTGACGGATTCAATCTTCCCGGGAGCCACCTTGATCCCATCTTTACTCACAATGTGCCCTAGGAAGGACACCTGAGATAGCCAGAACTCACATTTCTTGAACTTGGCATAAAGTCTATGTTCTCGAAGCCGTTGCAGTACCATCTGAAGATGTAACTCATGCTCCTCTTCTGATTGAGAGTACACGAGGATGTCGTCGATAAACACAATCACACAGATATCGAGGAAATCCTTGAATACTCTATTCATCAGGTCCATGAATGCTGCAGGAGCATTGGTTAGTCCGAATGACATAACCAGAAACTCGTAATGTCCATACCTAGTGCGGAAAGCCGTCTTTGGAATGTCCTCCTCTCGGATTCTCAACTGATGATAACCCGAACGGAGATCAATCTTAGAAAAGACTGTCTTCCCCTGAAGCTGATCGAACAAGTCATCGATCCTAGGTAATGGATATTTATTCTTCACTGTCAGCTTGTTCAACTCCCTGTAGTCGATGCACATCCTCATAGATCCATCCTTCTTCTTGACGAACAAAACCGGGGCTCCCCAGGGTGACACACTGGGCCGAATGAACCCTATGTCAAGCAACCCTTGGAGCTGAATCTTGAATTCCTTAAGTTCAGCTGGAGCCATCCTATACAGGGCTTTGGAAACCGGATCCACCCCTAGTGCCAAGTCAATCACGAAGTCAATCTCTCGCTGCGGTGGTAACCCTGGAAGTTCTTCGGGAAAAACGTCCAAAAATTCCCGAACCACTCTGATGTCCTCTGGCCGAATGGTGTCTGGCCGAGTGGTGTCCACCACCACGGCCAGAAACCCTAAGCACCCGCCGTGCAACAAATCTCTCGCTGACATAGCCGAGATCACCGGGATCCGAGATCACCGGGATCCGAGATCCCTGAACTGAACCCACAAATACAAACGGTTCTTCACTTTCCGGTTGGAAGACCACCATCTTCCTTTTACAGTCAATGCTCGCCGAATATTTAGATAGGAAATCCATTCCTAAAATAATATCAAATTCGACTAAGCTCATCTCTATCAGATCAGCGCTTAACTCTCTACCATCTATCCTGATCGGCATAGACCTAATCCACCTATTGGAGATAACCAATTCTCCGCCAGGTAACAGGGTTCCAAACCCTGATTCATATCTATCATAGGGTCTACCCAATTTACTAAAGACTCTGGCCGCCACATAAGAATGTGTAGCCCCGTAATCAAACGACCGAATATAGCGAGTTGTTAATAAAAAGCCGACTGTGACTACCGATGGGTGGCATCCGCATCGGCTGCGTGATAGCGAACACCACATTTGGAGTGGGTATCGCCGGAGCTCGCGGTGCCTGCGAGTCGGAGCTGGGGACATTCCCTCTTGAAGTGTCCGGGCATGCCACAATGAAAGCATCCCTGACCTTTGCACTCGCCCCGATGGTGCCTCTTGCAGCTAGGGCACTCGGGATAGGAGAATCGGGTCTCAGTACCACCAGGACGACTCCTGCGTTCGGTTCCCCGGAACCTCTTGTTCTGACTCGAGCCACCGGAAGCAGTGGGTGCCCTCTTCCTCTGATCAATGGCTGAACCACTACTCCCCCTGCTATAGCCTGACGCAGGAGGGGTAGGAGCCCCGCCACTAACCGGAGTACTCGCTGATTCTGACATGCACCCCACTGCGCCCTCAGCTCGCAGTGCCTTCTCCACCATCTGAGCATAGGTGGTGCTGTCGTCGGTGGTAATCATCAGATCATGCCTGATCTTGGGATTCAACCCGTCCAGGTACTTCTCCTTCTTGCTGAAGTCGGTCGGCACAATTCCCGAGGCTAACCTCGCCAACCGATCAAACTGAGTAGTATACTCAGTGACGCTCATGTTCTCCCGCTGGGTCAGGTGAACGAACTTTTTCCTCTTGGCGCTTCTGACCGCCTCATTGTAGTATTTCGCATTAAAGAGTTCCTGGAACCTTTCCCAGGTCATGGTGGTGACGTCATGGATCTGAGACACCATGTCCCACCAAACCAACGCGTCCTCCTGGAACTGAAACGTGGCGCACACCACTCTGTCGTTACCGGTGACACCCATGAAATTCAGGATTTTGGTAATCACCGTCAGCCATTGCTCGGCTTTCATCACGTCCGGACCTCCCAGGAATACCGGAGGTGCTTGCTTCCGGAACCATTCATATAATGGTTCCAATCTATGGGCCGCCACCACTATCTCGGCACAGGCGGCGAGGCGAGGTGCCACCGGAACTACGAGCCTTTGGAACTGCAGGAGCACCCTGCTGTCTCAACCTCTGAATCTCGAGGTCTTGCTCTTCGATCCGGGCTTGCATCTCCGCAAACCGCAACTCCCAATTCGGGGCTCCCTGATCGGCTGGGGGAGCCTGGGTAGCCTGTGGCGGGTTCTCATCACCCCGACCACGAGCCCTGCCTCGGGGACCTCTACCTCGGCCCCTGGCAGGTGGGGGAAACTGAGCTCCCTGTCCTCGATTCGACCCCACGGAGTTGCCCTGACTCCTGGTAGTCCGCCTGGCGTCCATCTGATTAGAACCGCCTGCGAAACCAAGAGTTGGCATATCAGGTCGTATTCAAGGCGAGCTTACTAATGCCGCTTAATTTGGAAATTAGAAACGAAACATGCGCCTATTCTACTATCAGGCTACTAACATGCTTCCTAACAGGCTTTTCTTTTTCATAACTGAATAAAATAAACTACTAAAGCAATAAAGGCTTACTGAGCCGTGAACCGAGCTAACTGCTGATGATGATTGTACATGTCGTGACGATCTTCGGAAGACAACCTGGTGGCTCTGATACCAAATTGTAACACCCTAACTACCTTAGGCGTATTACGTGATTTTTTAAACATACTGTGCAGCTCGTTGCTAATCAACGAGGTTTATGGAAAAACGTGATTAATTAAAATTTTGCTTTTTAATTAAACTTATGAACCATATTACAAAAGACTCGGGATCCCGATTTATAAAATCATTTACAAAAGTTTTAACTGTTTAACTATTACATAAAATTAAAAGTCGTCTAACGACCAGTTACAAAATTCAGCCTTGCTGTCCCGAGGATCGTACGCTCCAGGCCTAACCGCCCCGACATGTACAATCTCATAAGCTCGCTCACGGTCCATCAGCTATAGCCTTGCCTTTACCTACACATGAACATAAACTGTGAGTCGACAGACTCAGTAAGAAAAGCATAATAATATCATACATAATTCTAACTGCCGTGTCCAACACGATGCGAGTCCCGCTTCTTGCCATGTCCAACATGGTGCGAGCCACTTCTTGCCATGTCCAACATGGTGCGAGTTTTGAACGTTCATAGGGACGGTACTAGTGACAAGTATCCTCCCGATCGGTCGAGCCGGTCATACTCCGCTGGTCATACTCCAGCTGTCTGCAGACGGGATAGGTCAATAGCACCGAACCACCAACCAAATGTCGGCTGATCGGTCGAGCCGGTCATACTCCATTCTTGGTCATACTCCAGCCTGTACCGATGTGACAGGGTTGGATGGTTCGAAGCCTATATACATAACTAATGTAATCTAGCAGGCTTCCTACATGCACGCTAAACATGTAATCTACATATGCATCTTGTTATACTAATCTTACTCGGATTCGATTTCGGGTGTGCGTCAACTGACCGGAACCGAAGCCGACGGCGGATTACTGGCTCCTAAACCATAAAAATCACAACGCTATAAGTGACACGCTAAATCACTTCCCGGGGACTAAAACTAGGAACTAAAAGTTTCCCTATCGATAAAAAGCATGGCAATACCCCTTAAAACATAAAAACGAGGAAAACTAGGGTCCCTGAATTTTCCCCATCCGGTAGGCCAGGTTGCCCAACCGGAATTAGGTTACGGGAAAATTCGAACCCTCATCCGAATTCCGGATGCACAACCGAATTCGGTTCCTCGCGAGCAAGAAACCAAATTTTTCATAACTCGACCAATTCAACCCCAATTGGTTCCAAACTTTCCGGACACATCTAAACACCCCAAAGAACAAATCTAAGGCAACAAACTAACCCAGAAACCACAGAAACAAAATTCACCATTAAAGCTCAAGCTTTGAGTTCTAAACTCAAACTTGAGCAAATCCCACAAACATGCATTCAAACAAGCTAGAATCTACTAAATCATGCATAAATAAGCCTCTGAAATCAAGTAAAATCATACACAACAACCCAGCAACAGATTCACACTATTTTCACCAAAATCACATATTTAAGCTTAAAAAATCTCAAGGCTTTGAACAACACAACTAGCATGCATTCCAACCTAACTAAACATAATTAATCCAACATTTTGAACATAAAAACAACAACAATCACAAGCAGCAGCAACAACATCCAAATTATCATGCATTTACTCATATTTTTCACCATTTTTCAAAATTATAAAGAAGAAAACCAAAGGAAGCTAACCTAGCTTGAAGGATGCTTAGAATGGATGAAAGTTGCTTGGAAATCAAAGAGAAAATCAGCTTCATGCACCCCAATGCTTCAGCCGAAAATAGAGAGGAAAAGGGAGTGTTCTTTGAAATTTTCTTTCTTTTCTTACTTAGTGATTTTTTTGCTAAAAAGAGAAAATGAATTAAACTACATGCAATATTCATTTCAGCCAAGTATACAATTAAAATAAACATTTAATTTTCAAATAAAAAATTCACTAAAAGACAAAAAGTCATTGGGGCAAAAAGACCATTTTGCCCCTCCACACTAAAATCACATAAATCATACTAAAGGGGTATTTTTGGGAAATTCTAAATTCCCGGCCAATCCCGACATTCCCAATGTCTAAAACCCGTCCCCAAATTACTAACATACTAAGTTGTGATTTCTACTGAGCCAAACGCCGAGTTCCAAAATACCGGACACCGGAAATGCAAAATATAAAAACTACTGATGACATAATCATGCATTTCTGAATTCCATAAATAACAGTAATAAATTATTTAAATAGCTATAAATAATTTCATAATTAAACATAAACAACTGCTAATTTCCAAATTAACTAAGCGGGCTTTACAAACCGGTCGACCGGTTGCCACTGTTCCCCCAGAACCGGTCGACAGGTACTGTGCTGGGAACACAAAAATCCATCCCCTTAACTCAACTTCATCCCAAACCTTACCAAACTCTCCAGTACACCTATACAATGCATAAACAATAGAATCCAAGCAGTAATTCACAGAACAAACCAATAAATCCAATTATGCCATTAAAGCTCAAAGCTTTGAACTTTAAACCTAAAATTGCATAAAACCATCTACACCCATTAAAACCAGCAGCTAGGACTTAGAATCAACTCAACTAAACTCTAAAATTCGAACCCTAGGCACTTTAAACCTTAACAACCCCTAACTTACAATTTCACAAACTCAAATCAAAGAAAAAGCTTAAAATCATATCTTAAAAAGTTCTAGGGCTTTACCTTAGTGTAATAGCTTTGAATCCTTGCTTAAATTCAAAGAAATGGAAGGAAAAATCTGGTTTTGGTCCTTGATTTGTCTCAGCCGAAAGAAAGAGAGAGAGAGTTCAAGAGGAAAGGTATTTCTTCTAATTTCTTTTCTTTTCTTTGATTTTCTAAATTGGAAAAAGGATTGATTAACCCATTGCTGAAAATTAAATTGCTAGGTGTCAACTACTTGGGCAGCCACCTCACTCACCCTTAAACAAAAGACTAAAATGCCCTTTAGACTTAAAACTAGGGTATTTCTAAAGCTAGGGGTAAAATGGTCAAATTCCATAACCCCGCTCAATCCCGATAATTTATTTTTTCTAAAATATTTCCCACTATGAAATAGGGTTCTAAACTTACCCATGTGATCAATCTAGCCATCCATCGCATTTTCCGTTGTCGCGAAGCAAAAATTACAAAATTAACATATTTCACATATAAGCTAAATAATACCCCTAGAGTTTAATAAAATCTCCGGAATTGAGAAATTATAACTCTAATATTTATTTCTAAATATTGGGGTTCACATTTAAAATTAATTCAAAAATAATAATAACATAATAAAAATTAGTGCTAATTGCCTTTACTAATCCACATTACTAGAGCGGTCATTACAATAAAGTTTGTACGATTTCTAGATGGTTTTGCGGCAAACTTAGACAAAAATGTAAATTTGGATACATGCAAGATTTCTGGGCTCAAATCCCATGATTGTCATGTATTGTTACAATGTTTATTACCGGTAGGTATCCGTAAGTACTTGAAAAAAAAATTCGGGACACAATCATTGAGTTGTGTGTGTATTTCAAACAATTATGCTCAAGAACACTTAATATTTCTAATTTGGAAAAAATGCAAACAAATGTTCTAAATATTTTGTGCAAGGTAGAAATAATTTTCCACCAGCTTTCTTTGACATAACGGTTCACGTAGTTATGTATCTCCCTAAAGAAGCCATACTAGGTGGACCAGTGCAGTACAGGTGGATGTATCCCATCGAGCAGTCAATGTCTGTGTACAAGCAATATGTCAGGAATCGTGCTTGTCCGGAAGGCTCTATTGCTGAATCTTTTGTGGTTAATGAGGCATTAACATTTTGTTCTATGTATTTTCAAGAAGTGGAAACTCGATTCAACCATCCTGAACGGAACAATGACATCATCCAAAACATGCCAACTCGATAATTTTCTGTATTCAAGCATGTTGGCCGACCACTGGTTATGAGGACAGTTGACACTTACCAATGATAAGTAAGCATAAGACAGAGTGGTATATATTGAACAACTGCACAAAGGTTGAGCCATATATCAAGTAAGTATAAATTCCATAAACAATCTCTAACAATATTTGACTTCACCTAAAAAAAATTTAACTTACCAAGTGTGTTATTATGTAGTGAGCACAAGGAGTTGCTTCAAGCTAGGGGTGTAGGCAATATTAAAAATGTGCAAGAGATTGAGTTCCCTAAATGGTTTAAAACTCGAGTAAGCATTGTTGCCTCTCAATATTCATAATCTTGTTCACACTAACTCTTAAACTTTTCTAAATAATTAACATCTTTCCTAAATTGTAGATTAATGAACTACGGTTGAGCAACTATGGTGTAGTGTCAGATGAGTTGTATGCTATTGCTAACCCATCGAATCCAACAATTTATTTTTATCCTGGGTGCATAGTAAACGGTATTAAATTTTCGGTTAAGGAGAGGTATAATAACTGCATAATACAAAATAACAATGTTATGGTGCCCAGTGAAGATGGACAAAATTTTTATGGCACACTTGAAAAAATTATGGAGTTCACTTATTTAAAGGACTACAGTGTTCTCTTATTTATGTGTAAGTAGTTTGACACTTAGAATGGATAGTGATGGTGTTCTTACTAGCATTTGCGTCAACCGAGAGTAGTACCAAAATGAACCGTTCATACTTGCATCTCAAGCAAAATTGATATCTTACATCCCTGATCTTAAGAACAGTAAAGACTATCTGATTGTGAATGATTACATCCCACAAAATGTTTGGGACTTCGCAGACAATGATGGGGATACACCCTTTATATAGGAAAACAATTCAGCTGGAACTGAGTTAGTTGTTCAACTTTCACAGTTGGATGATGTTGACTATGTTCGCCATGATGTGGACCAAACTGAAGTTGCAAGCATCCATCGTGTGAATTCAGAGCCTCAACAGTTAGATAATTTCATTGTCGATGATCACACCTAAGGGAATGACCAAGACAATAATTGCTTAGAATTAGAGAGTGACAATGATGATAATGCTGTATATGTAACTGATGATGATGAATTGTAAATGTAACAATGTTTTAATAGGAATAAAAATTACATATGTTCTTATTTAATATGTTATCAATATGGTTGTTTATTTTAAATCTGAAAATATATGTTTTATATATTGTACGTCTACACTAGGTGGCAGCACTTCGAAAAAAAAAGAGTAAGAGGTAGATACAAAGGCAAAAATGTTGGGAAAGCGCTTTCCAAAATATCGGCTGCCAAACTACACATTGAATTTCATGAAGAAATGGGCACCCCTGTCGGTAAAAATGGAAAAAAAGTTCAACAATATGTGTAAATAGATGGTTCGCATGTCCATCCCCATGAATAAATTCAAATGGGAAGATGTTTCTAGAGCTGAAATTAATGCATTGTGGGATAGACTTGAGGTGTTTCATAATTTATTTTTAAATTTATAATTTACTATATTCTTCTTAAATTTCTAATTAATGTACTAATGTGAATGTGTATTTTTTTTGCAGATAAATTTTGTCCTCCCATGAGATAATCTTGCGTTCGTAGACTATGGTGAGTACGAGATGTCAAAGGATTTGCGTGACTGGAGGTTTGATTGTAATTAAGAAAATAGATAGAAAATATTCAGGAGCTTGGACATGAGAGGACATACATGTTACTTTCTGACGAAGTAACTCAGGAGGTGTGGAGTGATTGCATTGCTTACTAGAACACAGAAAAACAAAAGGTACTTAATAAAATTTTTAATTTTAGTAATACTTTATGTTATATAGTCAATAATAAATAATTAATTGTAAAAAAAAATATTAATTTCAAGCAAGAGCAGCAAAAAATAAAGAAAGTCAGGGTAAGATGAAACTTCAAGGAAGTTGGGGATCCAAGCCTATTGTTTCACATGTTGTCGCTAGGGTAACATTATATAATACATTATCATTGATAAGTTTTTTTTTTTTTTTTAAATTCAATAATAATACTTTTTTTCTTAAATATAGCTAACTCCGACACAGGAGAACTTCCAATTACTGTGGAAACTTTTCAAAAGTTTCACCATAAAGACAAAAATTAGCGCAACGAATACGTGCAACAAGCTTACATAAGTTTACCTTTATATTGATTTTTATTTATTTCTTTCAATTTATTTTGTATTTAAATTAACTATTTAATTTAGTTGTTTGTTTTAGGAGTAAATAATTGAATTAGCTGTAAGTCAACCAGCGTCCACTGAGGATCAGCCTAATGAGACTGTTGTAGATTCCACACAGTACCCCCGAGACTTGCCTATTATGATGCAAGTACTCAGGGAGTGATGTCTACATCTAAGAGGCTTTGCCAATCTCCCGAGATTAAAGGCAGTTGGGGTCAAAAGAGCACCTGCCATGAATTCTTCTGCCCCACTAACCGTTATTATGGAACAGTACGAGACCTTACAAAAAAAAAAGTGGAGAAAGCAGAGCAAACAACTCAGTATACGAGGCAGCAATATGAAACACAATAGATCTACCTTAGACGATTCTAAGATCAGTTTTAGTATTTTTCTCAGGTTGTGCCAAATTTCAACTTGCCTTCGATGGATCTACCACCATTCCCCACTACTCCTGGTGCTAGATCGTCAACGCATCCTCCCGAGACTCAAAGGAACAACGACGATGACATTACTTGTCTTTAGAACATTACATATTTTATTCACAATTAGAACTTTACTTTTTTTTTTTCTGAATATCTTTTAATGTTTTGTTATTTACATTACTTACTAATTTTAGTACATAACTTTCGTTATATTAGTTCAATTAAAAAAATTTCTAATTATCAATGTAAATAATGTTTGTATTTTTTTTTCAAAGTATGTTACTATAAAATATAATTTTATATTTTCAATTGATAAAATTATAATTATTATAATTAATTTATTATTTTTTTAAAAAAAAATATTTTAGCGGCGCATTACTGCGCCGGTAAAGCTCGACCCTAAAAGGTTCGCACCATTTCCTCACATTGGCGTGAAACATTTTACCAGCGTAATAGGTGTGTCGGTAAAACTTTCTGCGCCAATTACAGGAAAAGATGCAAACCTTTTACTGGCGCAGTAACGCGCCGGCAAAAAGGTATCAAATCTGGTTCAAAGCAGATTAGGGTATCCGTTTACCCCGGCGTTGAAGTTGTGCCGGTGCTAATTCTCGTCGACAAAAACAAGTTTTTCCAGAGCATAAAACTCTTTTACCGACCAAGATTCGCTGACTTCTTTTGTTGGCGCATTTAGTCTACTTTTGCCAGCATAAAAAGTCACCAGCAAAAGTCCACTTTCATGTAGTGGCAGGGCACACTTCTCATTAAGAGTTTTCCTTAAGTCTGGTGTGGTGACTTTTGTCTCGGTGATCTTCAGGTGATTGGGGGCTCTAATCTCTGATCTTTTCCCAGGTTTTTATGTGGTATTGCCTGTTTTGGGGACAACTAGGGGGTGTAATTAGTAAGCTACATGGAAATCCCCCCACTTGGCTGGGCGCGGCTGCGTCCCTTAGCATTTTTGCCTTTGCGCATGAAAATGGGTGCATGAGAGTGCCCGTGCAGTAGAAAATAAAAGACTTCTTGCATGTTGGCCATCGTCTCCTCCATTCTTTGATTTTTAATCAAGAGGTCATTCATTTGTTCTTGATGGATTCGAGTGTGGAAGCTCAAGCTCATTGAGTAGACTTGTTTTTCTTCTCCAGTTCAATGGTGAGGGACTCTCAGATCCTGTGGAACGGGTAGTGGGGGATGCTGCTTGGTGGAGATACTCATGTTTGAGGTGGTGGGCCTCCGTTAACTGACGAAGTGATAGACAATGTCGCCTTGTCTTTTTATAAGGGATGTCCACTCGACACATTTGTGTGGTTCCCCTTACATAAATACAAGGCGTTTGGTTCTATAGCCACTACTTGTCAGGTGCTGAGGTCAGGTTGTTATAGAATACGCTCCAAACGACATTTTGTCTGTCCTTTCAGTCCCCCTACTCTAGTACCATTTGGCTTCTAACTTGCCTTCTTTATGCCACAAGACTTGTGTTTTGTTTTACCACTAAGTGGTAAGATAAAAGAAATGGGGTTTTGAACTTCCTTGGTGGGAGGAGAAAAGGATGGTGGAGAAAAGCCCTTGGTGCCAAGAGGTTTGGTGGTGCCAAGGAGACAGAAAGAGAGAAAGAGGAGTAAGAGAAGAGAGGCCCTTGGCGCCAAGGGTGTTGGTGATGCCAAAGAGAGAGAAGGAGAGAAAGAGGAGAAAGAGAAGACAAGTCCTTGATGCTAAGGGTGTTGGTGGCGTCCAAAAAAGAGAAAAAGAAGACACGAAATCATAGGTAGCGGTGTCTTGGGGGCCTATTTTAGTTGTTGTGCAATTTTACTTCACATTATAATAATTCTCAGATGACAATATGTAACTTCAGGGTTAGCAATATGTGTAGTGGTGTCTTGGGAGCTATTTTGTGACACAGGTTTTACTTTTGAGTTATTGGCGGCAAAACTCCCTCAACTTTTAATTCACTTGCAAATAACCATCCAACCTTATATTTTTGTGGGAAAACCCTCCAAAGTGCTAAACTCTTAGAAAATTTAAGGTGCCATCTATTTATCTCCGTTAACTGCTGACATGGACTGCCTACGTGTACATCATGTACACATAGCATATTTATATTGGTCCACTTAATATAATTATTTTAAAAAATTATAACAAATAATTTCCAATTAATGAATAATAAAAAATAATATATTTTTTCTTTTATTATTTCTTTTTTTTTTCTCGTGTTCTTCATTCATATTTTTTTTTTTCAGTTTTTATATTACTTCATTCTTCATCTTCTTCATACTACCCCATCACCAATCACCATTAAAACCACCATCCACCACCCATCTGAATCGT
This sequence comes from Cannabis sativa, assembly GCF_029168945.1. Classification (NCBI taxonomy): domain Eukaryota; kingdom Viridiplantae; phylum Streptophyta; class Magnoliopsida; order Rosales; family Cannabaceae; genus Cannabis; species Cannabis sativa. The sequence goes on from NC_083603.1 coordinate 24,825,783, forward strand.
ATACATCAAAAAAAAAAAAATCTAAACTTTTCACAAAAATCAAACCCAAATATCACAAATCTAAAACACAAATATCAACATCAAAAAACCCAGAACAAAATCCACCATATTTATATAAAATCCACCTCAGATTTGCCCAGATTCCAGCCACCTTTTGTTCATTTTTTTCTCGCCCAAAACTCCATCCCTACCCATTCCATCTCGCTTGACCCACTTCTCGATGAGCTTCACCCCCACCACCCTATCTCGCCTGAGCCACGGTCCCCCTTCAACTCCGTTTAGCTCTCCAGATCTCCACCACTTTCTCTCGCCTGAAACGCCATCATGCCCAGCCATTCGCATAGCACTCCCCTCATCTCTCTCGCTCTCTTTCATTCCTCTCGCCCACCTATGGAGACAACAATAGCCACCATTTCATCTTTCCCATCTCGTTTGAACTACCACCGTCTGAGTAATGGTGTTGAATGTTGGGATCTTTTCAGATCTGGGAAGGAAGCAAGATACTTGAGGAGAGAGGGTAGGAAACAAATCGTTGAGAGGGAGAGAGAAAGTAAGGGAAAATAAAAAATCAAAGAAAAGAATATCTTTTTGTTTATTAATAATTTTATAAATTTAGATTATTCATTTAATTTTTAAATTATTTTTTATAATTTTTAAATAATTATATTAAGTGGACCAATATAAATATGCCATGTGTACATGATGTACATGTAGACAGTCTATGTCAGCAGTTAACTGAGATAAATAGATGACACCTTAAATTTGCTAACAGTTTAGCACTTTGGAGGGTTTTCCCACCAAAATATAAGGTTGGATGGTTATTTGCAAGTGAATTAAGAGTTGAGGGGGTTTTGCCGCCAATTACTCTTTACTTTTTTTCTTTCTTTGATGCAGTTGTGTCTATTATATACAACTCTCAATGTTTAAGTACAGTTTAGTATGCCACACACAACATGATCCGCTACAAAAAATTTTACTTTTAGTCACAACAAAATTTGTGACTAAAAATAAAAAAGTTGTGGCTAATTATAAATTATCATTATTGTGTTGTGACTAAAAGGTCCGTGGTTAAAAGTATTAGTCACAATAATTACAATTTGTTGTGACTAAATGTATTTTTAGTATCACAATATTTGTTGTGACTAAAACTAAATTAATGATAACTTGTAACTAAATATTATGTTTTAGTCACAAGTAACTTTTTGTTGTGTTTATATTGTTACTAAAAGTAGTAGTTTTTTGTAGTGGTCAACATGTTATAATTTGAAACAAAATAAAAAGCGCATGATGCTAAATATTTTTAACTAAAACAACAGTGGTAATGTGGTATAATATTCATTATATTTTATCAATTGAATGGTATTATTACTAGTGAGCATTACCTTCTATACCATTAGAGTTAGAACTGGCTAAAATGAGAGCGATGGAATCGCATTACTCCACTCAATCCGGTTCTGTTTCTAGCTTTAGACTCGCAAAATTAATTCTTTCTTCTTTTCTCTGTTAGAAGATCTATCACAACAATAATTGCCACGTCATCACATGCATGCACGTGGATCATTTGACAATTTCAACCAGATCTAATCTAATTATTATTATAATCCACTACTTACGTTTCGACCATCTCACAACATCAAAAAAAATAGTAATAATCACAACAAGTATAACTTCTACTACTATACTACTACTACTACATACATTTCCCTCGTTTCTGTAAACGAAAGATATATTATTACGTATAATTAATTAATAATATTAGCTCTACACCCATGGCTTGCATGAGACTTGGCTCTAAATCTGAAGCCTTCCATCGCGAGGGCCGAACATGGTATACATATATATGTATATATATCTCTTCATCTCCACGTAAATATATAGATACATCCATATACATGTCAATATATATATCATCATATATACTTGTTGTTGTTCTATCAGGTTATGCACAACTGGGCTTCCAAGCGATATTGCAATTGAGGTTGGGGAGATGTCCTTTCATCTCCACAAGGTGAATTTCTCAAAATCATGCATGAATTAACATTTAATATGGGATGTTTAGTATCTTCATTCAATATTCTATCAATGCCTTACATATATATATATATATATATATATATATATAGATATAATACTTCTGATATCACGAGTATTTGCTATTTATATAAGAAACACTACTGATTTCAAATTGAAATCAACTACTGATTTCATATTGAAATCACATAGATATAATGTAATAATTTGGAAACGGCTAACCAGTGCCACAAGTTAAATTACCAAAGAGAGATGCTCTTTCAACATAAACCAAAAAATGTATTAAAAGAATACCAACTGACAATAAAAAATAGTATGTAGCTAAGAAATGTCTTCAAATGTCTGTTTGACCTGAATTATTAATTATACATATTATTTTAAAATAAATATATGTTAGACCTACAATTTTATTTCCACTAATAATAAAATACCTCGTTAAATACTAATACGAGGAGCAGGGCCGGTCCAAGTATTTTGGAGTCTCGTGCAAAATTTTAAAATTGGGGTTTTTTTTTAAAAAATAACCGTGTACTTTAAAACTAAAATTTTATTACTAGATTTTTTTTTTTAAGATTTATTCATAAATTTTCAATTATAAATTTTTTATTTATGTGTATATAATAGGAAAAAAAAAGAAAAAAAATAGGCATTTTCTTTAATAATAAAAATAAAAAAATTGGGCCTTAAAAAATGGGGGCCTTGTGCAATGGCCCAAGCTGCCCAATGCTTGGGCCGGCCCTGACGAGGAGGATCGACTCGAGCCTGCTGAGGGCTTTGGCCAAGAAAATTTAATTTTTTTTTTAAAAAAAATACTTTATTTTTGGAAAAAAAATATTTAAGCACTTTGTCAAAAGAAATAGCATTTCCAATAAAAAAAAAATGGAAGGAAATAATTTCATTTTTTTATTATTAAATTGTGGTAAAAAAATATAAATATAGTATTTATAAAAATTAAATTAAATTCTTAATTTTTAGGGAAATTTTCACAAAGAAATTTTTGTAATTTTTTTTAATTTACATTTTTACGGTTTTGTATTGTTTTTATGTTATTGAAATGTTATACTATATTTTCGCAGCATGAAAATAACTTTAAATAAAGAAAAAAAAAATCTGTGAAACTATATATTAAAAAAAACTCAAAATTTTGTAAAATGTATTGTTAGTTGTTTTTAGGTATTTCTGAAATAATCCCACAGTTTTAAAGAGAAGTTTGATTAAAATTGGGGGCCTCGGCCCAACTCGACCCATCATTGGATTAGTTCTAATAATTGCCCATAAGCATGTAAATGAGGGTGATCCCCGCTCCACTTAATACTCCAGCTGATGTAACATTGTATTTCTCTAACCACGAGGTCTCATCTATTGTACTAGCGAGACTTAATGGGTGGGGGCAAAGGGGCGGTGAAGCCCTATCAGCCGGGCCTTCAACACATATACTTAGCCCAAAATTTACACAAATTACGCTATTTAAAACTTTTACATGATAAACTTTTTTAATATATATTTTTACATTTTTACTGTTTTGTAAGAAGAATACGAAAATAATTAAAAAATCACATCAAAAATCAAAACAACATGAAAATAATATACAAATGATAAAATATCAATAACAAAACAACAACAAACATAACATGACTATAACATAAAAATATAAAAAAAATTGTATTTTCTGTAAATAAAATCTTAAAAATTGTAATAAATATATAAAATTTTGTACGACCATATTTTTATAATTTTTTTATTATTATTTTTGTATATTTTTAAAATAATTTGTTATTTTATTTTATAAAAGCTCAATTAGATATTGTCATTGAATTGTAAATGTTTATTATATAATATGTTATATTAAATGTAGCTATATAATAGAAAATAGTTTTTTTTTTAAAAAAATCTCAATTTAAATTTAAACTTACTATATATATATATGTAATTTTTTTGTCTTATATTAAATGTGGCTATATAGCATAAAGTTTTTTTTTTTTTTTTTTTTTTTTAATGTTACGTTTTAAAGTTAAACTCATTGCATGTATCTAAAATATATCTTTTTATTATTGCTTTCTTTGTGTTCAAAAAAATAAAATAAAATAAAGAGTTCTTGTTGTATTCAGGTTACCTTTTACAGTTATTAAAAAAAATATTTTTTTATTATTTTTTGAAACAAACAAAATGTGTATGATATTTTTACAAAAATGAAAATCATTGCAAAATTAAAATTATTATGGTTAAACTAAAATTATAATTAACAACATATTTTAAATATTATTTTATCTTTTTATTATATAAATATCACTTGAAGTAAATAACTTTTTAAATAAAAAATGATGTTGTATATTAATAACATAAAAAAACTAATGATATAACTAAAAATATAAATAACTAAAATAAAGTACATCAAAACATAATATTAACTTAATATATATATGTATACAATATACTTCTTAATGGATTTTAGCAGGTAACTAAATAAATTTAATTATAAATATTAATTTTAAAAAATATTAAACGATTGAACTTTGATTTAATGGAGAATATTAAAAAAAAAATTTGAATTTTTATGCTTAATTTAGGTACATAATTAAAAAAAAATATAAAAATATTTTTTACACTACATCAAAATAAGTTTATATAAAAATATTTAAATCAAATTTAATTTTTTTATCATTGTATTTTGTTAAAATTTTTTTATTATTGTCTTTTTCAACCAGATGGAACAATCCGAAATAACAAATTTTTCTAATAAATAAAAAATTTAGCATAAAAATTTAAATTTTTCTAATATTATTTGGCTAATATACATTAAAACTGTTAAGATATGAACAAAAAATTACAAATATGTGCCAAAAATATGTACTAGGTATTTCTTTAACCAATGACGTATAAAATTTTGGTGCACATATATATTTTTTAAGTATTGATTACTTTTATAATAAATTAGAGGTGTTTTGGTATATATATAATTTTTATGTATTAATTTTTCTATAATAAATTAGAGCTTTTTCGATAGATGATCCATTATATGTATATATATCAATATGTACATTATTTTTTATATTAGGGGATGAAGATTCAAAGTTAAGAAACCATTAGGTTATGCCAATGAGCACATTAGGTTCATAATTTTTGTGATCATATTGTTTCTTACTCTTTTGAACATTTCCATTAAAAAGAAAAACACTGAAATGTTGTAATTATATATGATATATTAATGATACAACTTATTTAGTATTTTTAATATTAAAAAGAACCCATTTTAAGTATTTCAAAAATGGAGTATTTTTTTATGGATTTGGTTTGTGTGAAGTTTCCACTGCTATCAAGAAGTGGGTTACTGGAAAAGCTTATCGAAGAGTTAAACAATGGGAGAGAGGAAGCTACAACAGAACTATCATCAACTTCATGTGTTTTAGAGCTTCATGACCTACCTGGCGGAGCTAAAGCTTTCGAGCTCGTAGCTAAGTTTTGTTACGGCGTCAAAACAGAGATCACTTCCTCTAACGTCGTTAGTCTCAGATGTGCAGCAGAGTATCTCCAAATGACTGAAGATATGGGAGAAAGAAATCTTATTTCACTGACTGAGTCACTTCTAAGTGAAGTTTTCAGCAGCTGGGTCGACTCAATTAAGGCTCTGGAAACCTGCGAAGAGGTTCAAACTACAGCTGAAGAGCTCCACATTGTTTCAAGACTCATAGATTCACTAGCCACTAAAGCTTGTGCTGATCCTGGTTTGTTTAACTGGCCTTTAACGGACCATAACGACGTTAAGAATATCAGTCCAAAAACCTCTTCTTTATGGAACGGAATATACTCTGAAACCAAACCTCTGCCTCTTGGAGATGATTGGTGGTTCGACGACGTGTCGTTTCTTAGTTTGAATCTCTACAAACGATTCATCTTAGCTGTTGAAGCCAAAGGAATGAAGCCCGAAACAATAGCTTTGTCAATCATGTACTATGCTAAGAAATACCTTCCAATAATGAACACTCAAACGAGTTTGAACGATTACAGTTACGTCAACAACTCATCATCTGGTGCCACCATTTCCGAGTCAGAAATGAGGACTCTTCTTGAAGAGATTGTTGGATTGATTCCGTACAAGAAAGGGGTCACTTCTTCAAAGAGTTTATTGAAGCTTCTTAGAGTTGCAATGATATTACAAGCCAGCTCTTCTTGTAGGGAGAATTTGGAGAAAAGAATTGGGACACAATTGGACCAAGCTTCTTTGGTCGATCTTTTAATACCAAATATGGGGTACTCTGTTGAGACCCTTTATGATATAGAGTGTGTTCAGAGGATTTTGGATAATTTTTTGAGTGTCTCCCTTGAATCTTCTTCTCCTTGCATAGTTGAAGAAGGCCATCAAGTTGTAAGTACTGCTGAGAATAATAATTGTGATGGGTTGGGACCTATGACAATGGTGGCTACTCTTGTTGATGGGTATCTTGCTGAGGTGGCGGTTGATGTTAACTTGAAATTGCCCAAGTTTCAAGCTCTTGCTGCTATCATACCTGATTACGTTAGGCCTGTTGATGATGGTATTTATAATGCCATTGATGTCTACTTAAAGGTAAAGTTACCTAAACTGATCAAACTATTTTGATATGAAGTTATAATTTCTTATCTAATAATAATATGATCTTCCCATTTTAAGATAAGAATTTTAGATCACAGTACTTTATTTACGTGTTTCGCTTAAACAATGTTTATCAATCTTTGATCATAAAATTAAGTCCTACATTCTGATGAACGAGGCAATTGATGTATTATTTGACAGAAAATCTGTCCAGTAAAAAAGATTTCATATAGTAAAAGTCTTATATTTATGTGATTATGCTTACTAGTTCGTCTAAGTTTAATATTAATTATTAAACCATGTTTATATATATGGAATTTAGGCACATCCATGGATTACAGATTCAGATAGAGAACAACTCTGCAGACTAATGAACTGTCAGAAACTTTCACTGGAAGCTAGTACCCATGCAGCCCAAAATGACAGGCTCCCTCTTCGAGTTATTGTTCAAGTCCTTTTCTTCGAACAGCTTCGGCTTAGGACATCAATCTCTGGTTGGTTTTTTGTCTCTGACAATCTTGACACCTCTCAAAATCTTCCTATCAGCACTGGAAATCTTGGTCTGATCCCAAGATCAACCGATCATGGCTGCCGATCATTGGAGACGGTTTCCAAAGATCAAGAACAGATTATCAAGTGTAGCAGTAATGTACTTGATGATCATGCCATGAAGCTACGTGTTTCGGAGATCGAAAAGGAGTGTTCAAACATGAAAAAAGAGCTTCAGAAGCTCACCAAGACCAAGAAAAGTTGGAGTCTTCTTCCCAAGAGTTTTGGCTTTAGGAAGAAATCTCAGTCTAATTCTACGCAAAAGGAGTTAAAACGCTCCAGTATTAAGCTTGTAGTGCCACCAGAATCAGCTTTGGATGCTAATAAAAAAAATATTGCTGATCAGAAGATTAATAATGGTGAGCTAGCTCATATTAGTCATTAATGAGTTTCAATAATAATCGGATCATGAATTCATGATCATCTTTGCAATGTGATCAGTTTTGAATCTTTTCCTTCTTATTTCTGGTATCAACTTGTTAATAATCTTTATTAACATTGTTCGTAGTTGTTTTGTTTGTTAATTAAGCTTATTAGATATCATGAACAGGAACAAGAGTCCAGCAATGTTTATTTTGGGAAAGTAATTATCATTATTATTATGGAGTGTATTATATTATATATCATCTCTTAATCTTATTAGAGTTTTTACTTTTTTTTTTTACCTTAATTATTTCCAAGGAGAGGAGTTATAGGATACTCCTACAAATAATACTAATAAAAGTACACTTCAAAATTTTAAACATTATGTTAATTGACTAAAATAAAGTATATTTCAAAGTCCTAATGAAAAAAAAAATAGAGTTCGTCAATGGAACACATTATATTGTTTGTTTATAGAGATTTTCCGAAACCAATTATAAAATAATTAAGTTTAATAAAGAAAGAAGAAAAAAATCAAAATTTTACGTGGTTCTCGCATCAATGAGTCTTATTCCACAAGTTAGATTTGGAAAAGCTTCAAAGTATCTATATACAAATGTTTTTTTTTCTTAGAAGATGAACTCTAATTCTTAGGTTGATAAAGCTCTCTTCTCTTTCTTTATATAACAATTACAATAATTTAGAAGGCTAAAACAAAGACTATGGGGCCTAAAATCCAACCCATGGTCAATAATAATATGAACTTGGATTTAATTTTTGCCATTTTATTTTAATTTAATGAAACAAATAAGTATTTTCCAATTTTACTTTTATCTTATCAAATTATTTAATTATCAATTTTAATTAAATAATTATAAATAATTATTAATAAATTATAATTTAAATATATTTATTAATTAGACTCATAAATTGTCTAAATTAACAAAAAAACCCTTATTTTTATTTTCTTCTCAAAATAACTCAAATTTGGTGAATATTCTCAAATAAGACAGTCTATTTTTGAATTCTGATTAACTTATTAAAATAATTAATTGATTCTACAAGACGATATTATTGTAGACAATGTGGAAATCATGGGCCTAAGTAACCAAGCTCCCAATAAATTAATCTAAAATTTACTAAGTAGATTTATTAACATATTCATTCTTTCAGACTCCAATATAGATTTGGAATTGCATTGTGGATTACATAGAATGCTCTATATATCAAAAATAGATACGCTGTAAATTATCTATTATTTAATCTAAATAATCAATGATGCCCTATAGACCATTTACATCAAGTAAGGTCAAATTTACTGTTTTGCCCTTTGATGTATTTTATTTTTAAAAAAATTAGCTCCTTATAAATGATATTTTAATAAACAAATATAATTGTTAAAATTAGAGCTCTTCCATTTATATCGTTTAGCTAAGCTCTAAAGAAACTATCATTTTACATCTAAGTATTTATATTAGCAATAGATTCCATCTCTATTATTAAGGCTCCCACTCAATTTCTCTACCGAGCTCCCAACATGTAAGTATGGGCTACTACTCGTAAACTAGTAATGAATAAGTCTAAGAACTCGTGTAGTACAATTCAGCTAAAGTTTAACCATATGAAGACTGAGATCAATTGATCTAAGATCAACTAAGTGGCATTGACATAGAAATGATGTAACAATAAGTGTATGATATCTTTTCTACTGTTAATATCAGTCTGGTTTGATGTATCGTCGATTCATCTGATACAAGTTTACTTTACTAATGCTCTTGAAAAGATATTCTACTTATCCAAGTGTAAGCGAACAACATTTGTTGAGTATCATGTCCGTGTAAATCTACTCCACTAATAAATTTTCAGACTAAATAGTATGAAGCATATAATAATAATCATCTTATATTGGGTTGAGATATACTATAATCATGAGCAACTATATGTTCGGGATTTAATAAAAATTTTATATCGAACTTATAATCATGAAAGTAATCATATGAAACAAGCAACAAAGATGATTTTTGATTTTTTTATTAATTAGTAAATAAAATTATATTGAAATAGATTTTATTTAGGGCATAAAACCCCAACATGTCCGTGGGTCTTCGAGGAGGGGCACCCATTACACCGTTCCCTTTGTTATTTTCTAGGGAGGAGGGCCCAACTCTAGGATTGTTAAATTTCATAGCAGGAGGGCTTTTTTCTAGGAGGTTAGCTTGAACTTGTAGCAGTGCCAAGGTTTCTTGTATCTAACGCAAGGCTTCTCCCTGCTTTGCTAACCTCCTTTAGGTGTCTGCAAGCTCCTACTAGAGTCGTATTACTTCAGGATCTTGCTCGTAGTATTCGTCTTCATACTCTTGGTTGTAGTTTTTATTATGGTCATTTCCCAACCTTCTTGCTCATCCTCATCAATGGGATTGTCATCAACTTGATTTTTGCGATGCTGGTCTTTTGGTTGCGGACGGTTGCCCACCTTCGACATTACCCCATTCCTTGCGAAAGCCATTTGAGCGTTTGTCGGGGAGAGTTAGTTTTCGCTGTCTTTAAACAACATCGTCCCTAACATGTCAAGGAGACGACTTGACCATTGCCTTTCAGATTGCAATCACTATTGTAGATGACAACTATGTTAAATCTTTCCTCATCACTCGATGAAAGCACCAAAATATTTATCAAAATTTTCGGAAATATATTATGAAATAAGCTTAAAAAAGAATGAAGAAAACAACCAAGATTTTACATGATCTAGGCACTAATGAGCCTTAGTTCTCGAGTCAATATTATCAATCTAAAAAAGCTTCAAAGTATCTTTACACAAATATTTTTTACTTTAACAAATGAACCTTAATTCTTAACCTTTTTCTAAGAATTGATTTCCCAACCAATCCCTTTACATGAAGGGAACATGTTCTATTTATAGAGTAGAACTGAGTATGGGTGAACCCAAACCCGGTAGGATTTAGAGGTGTCAACTAGCCACTGATAAGGTAAAATACAATATGTATTGACTTTAGGCCAATGGGGTGAGGCCTAATTCACGAGATAACGGTCGTCCATATGAGTGGGTACCGACTATAATGCCACATGTCGTGCACTGTTGTGTTGGTACTGAGAATGTCAAAGAATATGACGATAGACAAAATGGTGGTTGCCTTTTGGTAGTGCGCGCACTCCATGGACAAACCCTGACATGGTGGGATCCTGTGTTTGGAGGACGCTACGTATGATGATATTCAGAGACTTCTAGATGTCTCTTCAATTGACCGCGCGTATACTGATAATCCAATGAGGGCAACCAGTTAGATCTTGATGGACTCTTCGCCCTCTGAACTAAACAGCCTTTCCCGGACAAAAGTTGTCCGATCTGTCTGCCAACTAGACTTACATTCAGATTCGGAGCCATAGCCTAAGTCCAAAGATGGGTCGACTTATAAATTTTAGTGGGCCCAGAAATGTGCCTGCTTTAGCTGATGTTGAGCTTTGGAAATGCACATGTCATTAATCTAAAAACGCGGATTACATTTTTTTATTTTTTAGATATAATAATCAATTATTACATTATTCTATATTCTACATGAAATTAGCTTGGTACATTGTACACATAGTTGTTTTATTTGTGAATGAAGCTTAGACAATGATAACAGGTTAACTTCTATTTTTATTTTGGAAGATAATAAAAAGTAGGGTAAATTGCGGGATAAATACCTAATGTTTCAGATTTTACACACTTAAATACCTAATGTTTATTTTTGGAGGCAAAAATACCTAATGTTACAATTCTCTTACACCGTTACTACCACATCCGTTAACTCATAAATATAGACATGCGGAGGGTTCAGATGCATTACATTTATTTTTACTTTATTTTAAAACTTAATATTCTTAATATCAGAAACTAAATGCTACTTGTTTAAAAAAAACTTGTTCTCATAACAATTTTTACAATAATATTGACATTTCAATTCGATAATCATGTTCCATATATTACACCGGTTCACTCAGCTATGGTAATTGAGTATTGCATCTGTCTTATTTTTTTAAAAAAAAACAAGTAGCATTTAGTTTATGATATTAAGAATATTAAATTTTAAAATAAAATA